>NC_092803.1:112721960-114142460 GCF_040954645.1 Diabrotica undecimpunctata | reverse complement strand
GAGTAATTATCTTGATGAGTTTCAAATTCGAAGTTTGGATTGGCCACCGTTTAGCCCGGATTTAAATCCAATAGAGCACATGTGAGATCACCTTAAACGCAGCATACGACAAAGAAATCCCGTTCCAAATAGGATAGAGCTGCTTCGGCTTGCTGCACAGGATGAATGGAATGCGAATTCCCAAGGATATGTCCAAAATTTACTTGCAAGCATGCTAAGAAAGATGCAAGCAGTAATAAGAGCTAGAGGGGGGAATACTCGTTACTGATAATGCATTTCATTAAGTTAAAACGACTTGTTTAAGCAATTTAAATTATCATTTAAGTTTAGATTAAAATAACCTTATTTACCTAATATTAAGCATTTATTTTTTCGCAATTTTCTCCGCATAAAAACTTAAAATTGTTTATTAAACATTGTTAAAATAAACTCGTATTTTACAATAAACGACTTGATTGAACAGAATTTATTTTGAAAATACAAAAATTAGAAAATTCCAAAATATTCGATATTTTTGTCCATGAGTGTATATATTATAAACAATAGTACACCGTTATCTTTTTAATTTTTGCAGTGCGTTTTATTATTTGTTGTTCCATTTTAACTTTGATCAAGGAATGGTCCGTATGAGCGTCCTCTCCCCTATATATTCGACTATCTTTTATGGCTTTAATATTATGTTCAACTTTTATCAGCACATGGTCTATGTGATTAATTGTCTGGTCATCTGGTGATATGCAGGTACCTTTATGAATTTGTTTGTGATCAATGTAAGTACTCATGATTCGCATATGTTCGAAAGCAAATTATATTACTCTTCTGCCATTTAGGTTACTGCCATTGTCTTTACTCTTGTCGCGTGTTATTTGCTTGTGTACATCTTCCTTATTAATCTTTGCGTTGAAATATCGTGTAATCATATAATAGTATGTTATGAATATACTCCACATACGATGATTATGAATATACCTTCCAGTTATTCTTAATCATTATCATCAGTGGTGCTACAGTCCTAGTTGAGCCTCGACCTTCCCCAGCCTATTTCGTCAGTCGTTTCTGTTCATCGCCAACAGTTGCCAGTTTGCTGCGCTGACCTTCTTCGCATCCTACTCCACACTGTCCCTCCATCTCAGCCTTGGTCTAACTCTACACCTATTTACTACTGGTGCCGCTAATAGGATTCGTCTGGGTGGGTAATTTTCATTTTCTCTTGACACATGTCCAGCCCATATAAGCCTACCTATTTTTATGCAAGATATCACGTCTGTACCATTAACTATTTCTTTATAGTTCTCGTACAATTCGAAATTATATCGCCTTCTGCAAATACCATTCTCACAGATTGCGTCCAATATTCTGCGTATTATCTTCCTTTCGAAGACGAGCCGACGATGTGCGTTTGTTTTGGAGATGGTCCATGTTTCTGACCCATATGTCAGAACTAATAGGACGAGTGTTCTAATAGTTATCGTTAATATCTTCATTTATTTCATTTTTATACTTTCTTCTTATTTGTATCTTCTTGTACCTTAAAGAAAAATATGAAGTTTCCCATTTCTGTGCAGAAATTTCCCTTTTGTTTGGTCTCCTGAATTGCTTATTGTTAAGTTTTCTGGTGTTCTAGTTCCAAAAGTCCTTCTAACATTTTGTTGTTCAGGCATAACCCTATTTCGCGCCTTATTCGTTTCCAAATTTTCTCGAATGTTGTGTTTTTTGTACTTTGTTTCCACAATTCATTATTTATACATATTTTCTGGTATTCAACCCTAGGTTCACTACCTTTTCTGTTATCCTCTTCTGCGATGTTTTTTAGTTCCTTTAGCTTGTGTCAAATTACTTTTAATGAAATACTGCGTTCCTCTTAGTTTATTCTGATTCTTCATAATAAGTTTTTTATCCTTCATAGTTAGTCCAGTAACTCGAGCGGAAAATAGCACCTGAACTTCCGATTCTGTCGGACTGCATGGATTTAGTTGAAATTTTGGATTTAAGCTTGTCTTACCCTCCTTTGGAAAAGTTATATATGGCCGAAGTGTGCTTTTTGTTTTAAGGGGTTAAAAATATCCTAAAATGCTTAAATTATGAATTAAATCAATAACAATTCATTCATCGCCTGTGAAATTATTGGTTTTGAGAATGTTAACCCCTAGAAGTATTCCTTTATGCAAAAAAATACTTAAAAAGCCTATAGTTTAAAATGTTTAAATTTTCTATTTATAGTGTATTTTTATGTATGAGAGAGTAATAAAACAATAAATTATGTATGCAAATCCCTAAACTGTTGATACGGGTGACTCAATGAAAAACAGATATTTGTCAACAAGTTTACAGAAGTATATAGGAAAACAATTTTAAATTGAGTATGACCACCAGGTATAAAGGTTGGAGCAGAATAGAATACAATAGTTGTGAGCGTTACTAATCCCTAAATAAGGTTGCCAGTGTCGGAGTGATGGAGGTTAACAGGTACTAATGAATTTGCAAGAAATGTAAGATGTTTATTTTATTGGTTATATATAACCAATAAAAGTTTAAAAAGTACCTACCTATTTGCAAAATAAAGTTTAATTCTTTAGATAAAATAAAACGTTTAATTTTATCTATTTGCAAAATAAAGTTTAATTCTTTGCCTATTTGCAAAATAAAGTTTAATTCTTTAGATAAAATAAAACGTTTTATTTTATCTGAAATGAGTGCATTCCACGAAGTAAGGGTTTCAACAATCAAACATTTAATTCTTTAATTCCAGGAATCTACGACAGTAATTGACTAGATAATTACCTTCTAAACTTATTCCACAGAAAATGTGATAGTGGGTTTTTCCATTTTGTATATAGGAAGGTCCAAGTGGCGTATTCAAAATTCTTTACAGTTCACTAAAAGTAGGTACTTCAGTTGCAAGGTGCAGTTTATTGTGTATACTAGTGTTATGGAAAATTTGGAAGTGCCGTGTAAACGCCGAAAAATTGGTCCTCTAACAGTTAATGAAAAAACATTAATATTTAATTGTTTTAAATCATTTACAGACAAACGTTTATGTGAAAGTGTTGATGAGACCGTTGAGTTAGTTAGCAGTACACTTGGTGTTGGGAAATCTACGATTTACAGAGTTATTAAAGAAGAGAAATGTGGTAGTTTTCAAATGCCACGTAATGCTCCAGGGAAACCAAAATTTCAAATAGAATATCATTTTAAAGAAGGACTTCGACGGAAAGTGCATGAATTCTTCTTTAGACAAGAATTTCCAACATTGGATAAAGTTCTTGTCTCAGTTCGAGATGATAAGGATTACCCAGATATGAGTCGAAGTACGTTATGGAAACTTTTAAAATAGGCTTCCGCTGGAAAAAGAATCCCAGAAAGTCTATTTTATTAGAAAGAAGCGATATTGTCATATGGAGAAGACATTTTCTAAGAACCATAAAGGAAATGGGAAACCAAAAAAGAAAAATATTTTATCTTGATGAAACATGGATCAACGAAGGTCATACACCAAATAAATTTTGGCAGGATGAAACTGTTACAAGTCAAAGGCACGCTTTTGTAAATAACTTATCTACTGGTTTAAACCCACCATCAGGAAAGGGACGCAGGCTGATAATAGTACACATTGGCAGTTCAGACGGTTTTGTTGAAGGTGGTTTATCAACTTTTGAATCAACTCGTACCGGTGACTACCATGAAGACATGAACGCTGATGTCTTTCAAGAATGGTTCGAACAAATGATAGATCTTCTTCCTAAGAACTGTGTAATAGTAATGGATAATGCAAGTTATCACTCCAGACTTATAGAAGGACTGCCCACAACCAAGTGGTTAAAAAAAGACTTGCAGAATTGGCTGAGTTCAAAAAATATTACCTACCATCCCGGATCTATAAGAAAGGAACTTTATTCGTTGTGTGCCCTTCATAAAGAAAAATTTAAAAAATACGAAATTGATGAAATTGCCAAAAATCGTGGAATGACAGTACTTAGATCCCCACCATATCATTGTGAATTAAACCCGATTGAACTGGTATGGGCACAGATAAAGAGTGAAGTTTCAAGAAAAAATACCACTTTTAAAATTCATGATGTTAAACAGTTGTTTTTGGAGGCCGTAAATAATGTAAAACCTGAAAACTGGGAAAAGGCAGTAAATCACACTATTAAAGAAGAGGAAAAAATGTGGAAGCTGGACAATATTACTGATAAAATGATCGAGCCAGTTGTTATAAATCTTGGTTCTGAAAGTTCATCTTCTGAATCTGATTTGGATTTGTAACAAGTAGCTGTAAGTTTTATATTAATATTTTTATTCATCTATTTAACATACCTTAGACGGTTTTAAAAACTCTTTTTCTCTTTTGTAATTTTTAAAAATTAAAAAAAATGTGAACTTTTTAAAACCCTTTTTAATGTAGGCCAGTCAGTTCTAATATAGTGTGTGATAAAAGAGGTCACTTTTGTTTACATACACATAACACTTTATAACACTGAAATAATTCATTTATTTTTTACAATTATTCAAAGTAATTTTTCAATTAATCTTGAGCACGCCCATGGAGTGGTCGGAGCTACCAGTTAAAATTATGCTAATTACTCTCTCGTTCATAAAAATAAACTATAGATAACTAAAAATTCATTCCTCGCTTATGAAATTATATTTCTTTAGTTTAAACGCTTTAACCCCTAAAACTTACCCCTAAAGACGACTACAACGTTAGAAATAGTTTTGTACACATCAAAATTCTAAACTTATGTGTTTAATTCAATAAAAATTTGTTCCTTGCTTATTAAAAATTATTTCTTTTTAACTTTTTTACCCCTTAGAAACTACCCCCTATGCTAATAACAGTACAAAGCACTCAATATTATTGGCTGATGCCGAGATATTTATCTACAAAACTATTATGCGTACTTTAGATATGTGGAAGCTCCAAAATTATTTTTCATGCTCCAAAATTATCTCACAAAAATATCATTGGTTTTAATAAGTCAGTTAATTTTCAAGCTTTGATGCATGTATAAATAACCATTTGAAAGGTAATTTTAAGGGCTATAAGGCTAGCTTCATGAAAAACCCAAACTACCCTTCAATTTTGAAAAATTACGGTTTGAAGTACTCGAAACAAGGGGTGTTCGCACCAAGACATACATTTTAATCGGTGATATCTCCATTTGTCTTTATGGTACAGATGTTTCTAAAGCTCCAGAATATTTATTGAAAAAAGAAGTACATTTTTGTCTCATATCATTTTTACGTATATATTATAGTTTTTAAGTTATTTAAAAAAAAAGAACAATTTTTTAGAAATTTTCAAAATATAACTTTTCAAAAATAATGCATTTAGAACTGTAACTTACTGATAACAGTAACTGTAACAGTTGTACGTTAGAACAATTTAACGTTGAATACATTTTTTATCCAAATATTCGCAAAAAAAATGTCTCCTATCAACTACCATATCTCATTTTGTGTTGTATCTAGAATATATTTAAAAAAAAGAATCTCATTATTTTTTTATAAGCTTCATTTGTGTTTTGCATACATTTTCGATCAAATACATATTTTTGAGTTATTCATGAAGTACCGTTTTAAAACGTGACTCTTTTCAACAATGAATAGCTCAATGAGTATTGACTTTCTGAAAAAACTCGATGGAACAAAAGTTGCTTAGAATTTAATCCTCTTTGGATTTGCCGCGATTATTTTAAGCAAGAGAGTTTGGTTCCACCCCTGGGGCGAAAGTGCACATCGGCGTTATATAATTTTTTTATTGGAGCACTTTTCCATCAACTCACCAAATTTCAGGAACCTAATTACTATTTAAATGGAAATAAGCCGCAATTAAAAGTTAAAGTAAGTTTATTGACGTTTCAATTTCCACTTCGGAACTCTAAAGTATTAAGTATTATTAGGCCATTAAATGTTGGAATAAGTGAACATTAATCTTTTATTAAAAATAGAGAATTTGATAAATCTCAAATACGTAAACACGCATGGGATAATGAACATAGGGTTCAATGGAATGATTCAAATATAGTCCTAAAAGAAACGGAGGTAAAAAGAGAAAAATCAAAGAAGCGGCTCTAATTATGCTAAATGAGACCAATTGTGTCGCAAATTCCTCGGCAGAATGTATCAGCATCTGGTTACCCATATTAAAAGAGGAAGGTATTAAAAGGAAAATACCAGTATTAGTAATCAGTAGTATCATTTATGTTTTTTAAATAACAAGCATATAAAATCAAAATTTTTTGTTTATTGAAAGTAAACTAAATGCACGACCAAATACTTACCATGTCAGGATAGTATTATGAGGTTTTTTTTCTGGTTTTTCCCTCATAATTTACTATGGAATCACTAACAGGAGAATTTTACTGTCATCATGGCATGTGTTTCCCTTTATAAAGACGAATTACATGCTATGCCTTTTCTGACGGATATTCTCAAGTTAAAGTTGATTTCATCTAATCGAATGAACTTTCTTACAAGTAAAGTCGTCCCAGGAACGCAACTCAACAATATCGGCAATATCATTTTAAAGTAATCTACTTTAAAATGTATAATTTATGTCTGAATTGTCAATATAAATGAGTCTGATAAAATTAAATTATTAGAAGAATTTTTCACCAAGTAACAAAAAAACAAAATTTGTTTAATTTACTAATGTTTGTATTTGGAGATCGATTTCCAAAGTGGAAATTGAAACGTCAATAAACTTACTTTAACCTTGAATTGAGGCTTATTCCCATTTAAATAGTAATTACTTTAAAATGCTACAAGAAAATTTCAAGTGATTCGGTCTAGTCCGACAAAATTGGGAGGTGAATAGCCCGAGTGACTGGAGATTTAATTTATTTGCAATAAAGTTAGTAACATCTTTAATTTCTTCATTATGATTAAAGTCGTGCTCTGTGATTACAATATTTGCTTTCCTTATTTGTTTGTTTATCTATTCAATCCTGCTTTCAAGAAAATGTACCTTTCCCTTGAGATATGTACAGTAGAGTTAAAGCGGTATGGAAAAATGGAAGGAGGAGAATGGTGTGTTGTGTGACAAAAAATTGCCAATAAAACTAAAAGAAAAATTCTATAAGACTATCGCAATGCAAACGATAATATAGGGTACTAAATAACAGCACTAAAAATGTTGGACAGTTAAAAGACAGCGACGGTAATATGGATTCCCTACAATTGAACAATTCTACAGCAGATATTTACATGTGATTGCATGTCAGTTTTAAAAATCCTTATCACTATCATTATACTATAGGGTCAAGGTCAGGGTAAAGTCAGAAGATAGGCTTCAATTGATGATCAATTTGGGCGTATCCTCCAATTTTGCCACTGTGCCGTTTCTGAAATAATCGAAAAAATCACGTCTGTCGCTGACCAAAAAAAAAATAATGTACTCGTAATGTGGGACAAAAGACATTTACATGCCTTTTAATAGGTATTTACTCGTTAAAAGATAAAAAGATAAAAGAAAAAGAAAGAATAAGACGTTCGGTTTCGGCCTCTACAAATTCAGCCCATCATTAGATACACACTAACAAGCTACTTAACCAATAGCGGTACACGGTTTTTAAGTTAGCACCATCTATAAGCTAATCCACCCTGTCAAAAATCAAGCCAATGAATGCCACTTGTAAACCTTGTACCTACCGTTATTGGTTAAGTAAATTTTTCGCGTGGACCTGATGATGGAACGAATTTGTCCGAAACTGTCTTGGTTATAATAAAACCAATTAATTGTAAGTCTTTTTCTTTTTTCTTTTTAACTTCTGATATTGACTAACATTGGCAAATTATTATTTACGTGTTGATTCACATTTTTACTTTTCTTTTAATTTTGGTCTTTTTCGATCTTTAACTTTTATATGCATTTCCGATTAATTTTTGTGTGTTTGTTGTTATATCAATATTTATTTTACTTTTGTATTTTGGACGAAATATCATAAAAAAATAAATGTTAAAGGTTGAGTAAAATTCTCTACAGATTAATATACGAACAAATCAAAATGACCACTTTGTTGCGAAATTGAAATCAGAAGCAAATTATGTTGAAAAACAGACATGACATTTAAATAACTAGAAGTGGTTTTGAAATTTAAATAACTTAAGCGCACAAAGGAGATTAATAAACGACAGATGAAGTATTGGCTGACCAAGAAACAACTCGTATATATCATAGGATGCTAGTACCAAAGGTAAAATTGGTACCAAAGATACACTGGTCTTAGAAGAAGGAATATTAGTACTTCTATAAATGAACGGTTCGATATGTCTTTTGTTTTTTTTTTTTTTTCAATATACTGCAATAATTTAATTACATTTCCAATTCTGATTAAAGGTTCTCGCTCTTCAGAGGGTGAATGAAAGTGCGGTATTTAAATTTTCTTCGATGTTATCGGATTTCCCGTAACAATCGGTCGATACTTTCGAAGAATTGTGAATACCGAGAAAAAGAAGAAAGAACTGAAGCTCCATACGCCTTGCTCGATGGTCAAGGACGAATCGTAGCGTCGCCAAGTCACCATTGCTCGATGGTCGTTCACTTCGCGACCTTCCAAGTACGTTTCTGCCGCCGCCGTTGATGAAGAAGATCTCGCAGTGACGGAACAAACATAACAGATAGTAAATATTGGAAAAGTATTTTTGAATAAAGGTCAACTTTAAATTACGAGGGCCATTATTTTAAAATTTTTCAAAATTTGGGAAAGCACAACGAATCATCTTATTTTATGTGCTAAAATATTTGTCAACAATATTTACCTTTGTCAAAGAGTTAGTATGAATGTAAACATTTTGGGAAAAACCTAAATGCCAAACTGAAAAAGTTAACCACGTATTATGTATCAAGAGATATTTGGAAAATCTTTCAATGTAACTAGAACTCAGAAATCTTAGACAAATTGCAAAATGTCCTTGAACTGGCTCGGTATATTTTTAATATGGAATATCTGGGGAATCAAGTTGTCATAGTCTTAGGAAATCAAGTCGCGGTGTAATTGGAATGTTTGGAAAAACTAAATGAATTAATGAATAATAAATGAATAGGGGTTAATTAAATTACCGATTACCTGGCAACACTGTTTGAAAATCTAGGAAAGATAGGATCTGAACCGGATTTTTTGATATCACGTATACAGAAAATTGAAAAGAAGTGAATAGCAAAACCCAAAACCTGAAACGGTCTGCACTAACTATGACCATATAGTCTAGGGAAATAAATTTTCCTCAGGACATCTCAATATCCACGTATTTAAAAAGTTTTTACTATATTATATACCAAGCAAATATATACGTTTTCTGCAGAAATTTCGGATAGTTTTTTAATTATTAACAACTTAATTTAACAATCTTTAATATTTTATCTGTGAATAAATAGAAAAACCTTTGAAATAGCGTATTCTATAATTTTTCAAAATAATTTTTTGCTCCAAAAACTGCAAAAGAAGGTAAAATCGTTAATTGTTTATAACCTTTTTAAAAAAATAAACTTACACTTTTGTGATTACTCTTAAAGCGGAGACTTATTTATAGTGCTTAACAAACCCTCAAAATTTCAGCTTGATCCATCAATTAGTTTGAAAGTTATTTAAATTGTTTATCCCAGAGGTATTTCTTTTTGTAATAGCATAAGATATAAAATAATAAAGAAATATTCTTTTATTCTTCTGGTTTCATGACCGTTATCGATCGTTGGATATCATGTTGGCTACCATATTCGATAGCCTGTGGACTAATCGTGTCGAATACCCTTTTTATGTCAATGACGGCAGCAGTTACTTCATACTTTTCATTTATTGACATGGTGATGTCACTCTGGAGAAGGAAAAGATTGTCGCGAGTGGATCTGTGTCGTCGAAAGCCAGATTGTTCTTTCGGAATAAAAGTATTTTACACATGGTACATGTAAGAGATATAGGCCTCTAAGGGGCAGAGGCAGGAAGTTCATTTTTTTAATTGGTGAGTAATACTATTGACGTTCGCCATTCATTCGAATTTTCGACATGGAGGTGACAATTTCTGGATTCTGAATATGTAGGAAACGTCATCGGAGCCAACATCTGTGTTTTTACAGGATTTGAGTGCAGATTTTAGTTCGGAATATGATATAGGAGAGTACAGATATCAGTACAGTAGTACTGATATCTGTACTACTTTAGTACAGCATCTTGTGAAACTGTGGATAAATTAAGTGAATCAAATAAACTGGTTGTATTTTATTCCTAATACCCTATTTTTAATCGTTGTATTTTGATTCTGGAGCTTATATTTCCCATTTATTTTCTTCTTGTTTTTTTTTGGTACCTTTTGCTTTTGAAAGATTTTATTTTTCTATTCAATTTCTTTCCTTCTTGGACACTATATTGTTTAACGTTGTGGTATATCTAATATTTGTTTTAATCACTCGATTCACTCTGATATACCGTACAAATGAAATTTTTTCTGTTTCTGATATTTTGTATAATTGGACTTTAGTCATTTATATGTATAACATCGTCATTATTATTATATTTCCCATTTTTTCTGTTATTATGTCATGTATTATACACTGAACGGCAAAACAGTGGCCATCCTATAAATGTCATTGGAAAGTTTCATTCATTAAAAAAAAAATCATTGGAAGTTTTTTTCATATTGAGTCTCAATTTAAATATTTATTGCAATCATTGACGCTTGTTTTTGGCAATTTTGACGTTTATGTTGTTGGTTTCTGTAGTCGCTGTTTATCTTCAAGTTGTAAACATTTAATTAAACAGTAATTTAGCTTTTCAACCGTGGATTTTGACTAAATGAATAATTGGCGTTATCTACAGTAGATGATGCTTGAATTATTGTATTGCCACAAGACGGAAGAAGTCAATTTTATGTATCCGAAACTTTAGGTATTCCGAGAACTATAGTACGGAGAGCTTTCCAACGCTTTATAAAGACTGGTACATACTCACGTTAACCTGGTTCCGGTCGTAGAAGAGTTACCTCGCAAATCGTTTTATTGTAATGAATCTTTTAAGAAATAGCCATTCCACCGCAATTGCTCTAAGAAACCGTCTGCAGGAGGTTCGAAATGGGAATGTAAGTGAGAGAACGGTTAGACGACGCCTCAATGAAAGAGGAGTAATGGCAAGAAGGCCTGCTATTATTCCCGAATTACAACCCAGACACTTTAGGAATCGATTAATTTTTACTCGACAACATCAACACTGGGATATACAGGATTAGAGCTGAATTCTCGTTACTAATGAATCGCGGTTCTCTTTGAAGTCTGGCAATGGCCGAGAGAAGGTTTGGAGACAGAGAAATGAAATATATGCTTAAGTTTGTATGTCCCAGAAAAGAAAGTTTGGCGGTGGATGTGTCATGATTTGGGCAGGAATCTCATTTGAAGCTCGAACTGAACTTATTTTCATTAATACAAAGAAGTTCTACAAAATAAATACCAACATTGTTAAGTTAATAAATGGCAAAGTAGCTGCCACATAGATGATACGCAAATAATAATCAATATTTCTAATTCATACAAAATAACATAGGAGAAGAACCTCCAAAGTGTCATTTCTTTTAAATCTTCTCCCACGTGAAATGTTGAACGGAATCATCGTTAGCGGAAGAAAGTCTGATCTTATTTGTTGAACTTGAACCAGAATCTAATTTCTAACTAATAAAAAATAATACAATGTATTTTTAAAATAATTTCGGAGATGGAATTTGAAATGTTAAATAAAATAAACATTAAAGAAAATATAATACTCCTAATTAAGAAGTCAAGTTCGCATAATTCTGCAGCTTTAATTTTACGTATTAATTCGAACAGTGCCCTAAACATCGCTGATTAAAATAAATCTATTCGCGGTAATACCAAAACGACATAAATTCGAAGAAAGAATAATTTTCACCTGTTTGATATTTATTATTCTTGTAAACTACAGTTGACATGTATCGTTAAGTTTATAATATATATTTTTTAAATACACTTTCATGTCTTTGAAACGAATTATCCCAATAATGAGAGAAAAAAATAAATTAAAAATTGTAAAAACCAACAGTTTTGGGAACAGCTGCACACTAAAAAGATATCGCATAGATTATGTATATGTACATGTATATATATATATATATATATATATATATATATATATATATATATATATATATATATATATATATATATATATATATATATATATATATATATATATATATGTACATTATAATATACTCTCAAAATTACATAACTGTTTATGGTCTACAACTTTTATTTGAACCATTTTACCCTAAAATGTATAACAAACGTTTTATAGACGAAAAATATTTTTTCCATTTTTAAATAAAAAAAAACCAAGCAAAACCACCTGTACGTCTTTAAGGCTTTTTGATTAGCTACCCTTCATATAGCTTTTAGAACCTTCAAATATTTGTACAAGATTTTTACATGAAATCAGTGATTTTTTTAGTTTTTCACATTAAATTGATCTACCCCAGTCAATAAAAAAAAAGCTAAACAAGTCTCATACAGGTATTTACTTAAATGTTCTAAAAGGTATATGGGGGGAGCTGATGGCAATTATGTGAAGACGTACTGCTAATTTTGCTTTGTTTTTTACAAGTTATTTAATTTGTTTATCCCGAAGAACGATTATTTTTAATCACCTGTACTTGCCCAAACAGTTACTCTAGAGGTACTTTTTTAAAAACGAAGCCTCAAAGAATCGCAATCGATTCTTTGAGGCTTCGTTTTTAAGTTGTATTAAAAAAATCTGAAGATTTTATTAAATTTGTTATTAAAAAACAGTTTGAAAAAGCGATGACTTTTCAGCTTAAACATTTATAATAACTTTGACATTTTTTATGTCATACACTTGTATGTAGGCTCAATGAAAATCTGGTGAAAAACACACTTTTAAAAAAACCAGAACCTTTCATGACCAATAGGAAACCAGATAACATTTTTTCCCTAAAACCATACCATTAAGTGCTGAAACTTGAACAAATTGTAAAAGAAGATCTAAATTTTATGATCTAACTGATAGATGGCATACACAGTGAAGAAGTAAAAAGTTATAACCCGTTAAAATGATTCTGTTCTTCTTCTTCTTAGCCTTCTGTCGTCCATATTTGGACATAGGCCTCTCCCAACTCCTTCCATCGGTCTCTATCCTGAGCAACATATTTCCAATTTGTTCCGGCTATTCTTTTAATGTCATCAACCCATCTCATCTGTGGTCTTCTTCTTGGTCGTTTACTTTCGTAAGGTCTCCAATGTTGTATTGTAGTATTCCAACGTTGGTCTTTTTGTCTAGCAGTGTGGCCCGCGAAGCTCCATTTAAGTTTGGCAATTTTTGTTGCTATGTCCTCGACTTTTGTTTTGGATCTTACCCAGTCGTTCCTCTTTTTATCTGACAGTAAAAATGATAGTACTCGTAAAATACCGCCACTGAAAAGAGGAGGGGACAACTGTCCACTACAATATCTCAGCGTGTTGCTTGTTATTGGTAATGGACGATTCTGTTTTTTTTGATGTTTTTTTTCACCAGCATTTCATTGACCCAATTTAAAACCGTGTGATATAAGGAATGTTAAAGGTATTATAAAAGTTTAGAAGTTAATTAAGTCAGCCCTTTTTTAAACTGTTTTTTATTAACAAGTTTAATGAAAAGTTTTTTAATAAATCTTATAAATGAGTAAAATACTTCTAGAGTAACTGTTTGGGCAAGTGCAGTTGTTTATAATCACTCTTTGTGATAACAAATTTAATAACATAATCTATTTGGTCGACCTGTTTGAAATTTGATATACTTTAATAATTTATTTACTGCCACAATTTTAAGTAGTTATATTACATGTAGTTATGTACAAAACATTTAAAAGTTATTAACATTTATAAATTACTACAAAAATAAGTATTTTTTATAATTATCTCGGTCAATTGTTTATGTGTTTCATTTTGGAAACTCTAAAAATAAAGAACTTTTTTATGCTCTACAACTTTTATTTGAAAAATTTTTGTCTAGAATGATAATAAATTTTTTATAGGCGAAAAACTATGTTTTTTACTTTTTAAGATTGTTTAACAATAACAAAACAAAATCAGCTGTACGTCTTTACGAATTTTTCATCAGCTATCCCTCATGCACCCTTTAAAACCTTCAAATATCTTTATAAGATTTTATCAGCTTATTTTCTTCATTGGCTGTGATAAAAGTACTCACACTACATTAGATAAAGCTGTCAATCGGATCAACTGAAAGTTGACCTCGACAACAGCCGAATCCAAATAAAAGGGGGTCCATACTTAGATGCAGGGGAACTGGGATTCCTAATCAGGGCAAATTTAGATTTCCAACGAGATAAATTCTGATTCCCAACAGGACAGCCTGGCACCCTAATTATATCGAGAAAAAACAATTTTACGTTAAATATGCGAAGAAGCAAAATATACAAATTTAAGGAAACAATAGGTATAAAAAAGATCTTAACCTTTGACAGGGGCCTCGAAACGCAAATTGAACTTTTCTTACATCTTAATGCATAGCGGATAAAATTGAAAAAGTGTGCCTTTTCATAGAAATATATTTAAAATAGACTAAGTTGGGCGGGTAAGTTGTTTTCTTGGCGGTCTGAATGGACAGAACTTTATTTGACTTAACAGCATAACAGCATTTTTCGGTAACTTCTTAAAACAGATTCTATATAATAAACAAACCGTACGGCATTTTGTAGAGCGTTATTTCGATATGGGTTTTAAAGGGTTTCAATATTTGCAAACAAAAGCCAACGGCAAATTAATCAAAACAGGCAGCTGTTTTGATTTTTTTAAAGGTGTACATATTTAACGGTTATTTTATTAGGCAGTATCAGCGGTCTAAAATAACTTCTTGCGAAATTGTTACAAAAATTTAAGTTATGTACTGTGTTTGTATTAAATCTAGTAATATAAACGAAAATTGGACAAGTTATACCAATGAGCTTCTCGACATGTTACAATAGTTAAAGTGAAAGAAAGCGCACTGATTCTAGAGATAATGGGTAAGAATAGAGTATATGAGTAACGCTTAAAGACAAACTAATTATGTCATTGAAAGGATACCTCAAAGCTTATAAAGCTCCGGGCCAAATCTTCCCACATAAAAATTCAAGTTCTCTTTATTCGGTAGGGTTATTCAATTATATATATATACATATATATATATATATATATATATATATATATATATATATATATATATATATATATTCAATTATATATATATACATATATATAAATATATATATATATATATATATATATATATATATATATATATATATATATATATCATCATCATGGCTTATTCACTCCTGGCGGAGTGTTTGCCGCCCTTTTGGGCTCTCTGATTCATTTATTGCGGAGTCCCCTGTTGTTTTTTTTATTATTATAGCAGCGTGTGTGACTTGGCCCCGTCTACAATTTTCCTCCATTCTTTCCGGTCCTTACAGCGCTCCTTCTAATTGTAGATTTTCAGCTTCTTTATGTCTCCTAAGACTTGATCTCTCCATCTTGTTTTGGGTCTCCCCTTTGGTCTCTTAGTTTGTTGGTCTCCATCCAGTTATTCGTTTTAGCCTAGAGTCTGGGTTAGCTCTTTCTGTGTGTCCCAGCCACCTGAGCCTTTGCGTCTTCACGAACTTGATTATGTCTTCACCCTCGATGACTTCTTTAATTTCTTCATTGGTTAATCTTCTAAATTCGCCTACACTCTCCCCGGTCCCATTGTTCGTCGAATTATCTTTCTCTCTAAGATTTCCAACCTCATTTCATCTTTTTGTGTTAGACACATCGTCTCTGCACCATAGGTGATCACTGGCCTGATTGCAGTCTTGTAAATTTTTAATTTGGTTTTCTTACTAATGTGCTTTTCTTTCAGGAATTTTTGGTAGTTCCAGTAGGTTTTATTACCCAGTAGGATGCGTTTATTTATTTCATCCGTTCTATCATTTCTGTCATTCACCATCACTCCCAGGTATTTGAAACGGTGTATTCTTTCAAATGTATATGCACCAAGCTTAATTTCTTTCTCTATGTTCGTATTCTCTCTTGAACACTTGAGGTATTTCGTTTTGCTTTGGTTTATTACTAGCCCTCTCTTCTTTGCTTCTTTCTAGTATTAATATTATGTTCTGCATGGTTTTTAAATCTCTAGTAACCAGTGCAACATCGTCTGCATACGCTATCGGTTGGGCTGAAGATTCGATAATCGTTCCCATAATTTTGGCTGCTCTTACTGCCCCCTCTATGGCAATGTTAAATAATGTTGTTGACAGGGAAGTCTCCCTGTCTGACACCTACCTCCATTTGTACTTCATCTGACGGGCCTTCCCTTGTTAAGATTCGTGCCTTGGATTCCTTCATCGTCATTTTGAGACTTATTAGTTTTTCTTGGATGCCTAATTAATTCATATCCTTAATTAGCTCCTCCCTTATTACACTGTCAAAAGCTTGCTTGTAGTCAATAAACAGTATATGTAGGTCTATTCCGTGCTCGTAACTTTTTTCGACGATTTGCGTTATAATGTGTATTGCATCTATTGTTGACTTACCTTCTCTGAATCCATGTTGGTATTCACCTATTTTTGTTTTTCTTTTTCTATTCTTTGTCTGATCAAATTAGTTAATATTTTGTACATTGTATTTAATAACGTGATTCCCCTGTAGTTAGTGCATTTCGTCTTGTCGCCTTTTTTAGGGATTGGTGTTATCAGACCACAATTCCAGTCGTTCGGCATGCGTTCTTCTTCCCATATTCGTTCTATTAGGTTGTGGATTCTGTGGGCTAGTTCCTCTCCCCCTTTCTTAAATAACTCATTTATAATCGTCTGGTCCTGCTGCTTTCCTTGTCTTTAATCTGTTTATGGTCGCCAATACTTCGCTGTATGAAGAAGGCTCTGATTGTTCTCCATTCCTATTTTCTGTTTGTTCTTCATTTTTTGCGTTTTCAGCATCGTCTTTCTTTTTAAACAGTTCTCTATAGTGTGTTTCCCATTCCATTTTTCCAATATTTGCCGGTATCTCTTTTTTCTCTGTGATTTTATGTATTTGTATAGTCTTACATTGTCATTACTATTGGCTTCGAGTTCCTGCAGTAATTCTTCGATCCATTTCTTCTTTTTTGTTTTGCAGCATTTGTCTGAATCTTTCTTCCCTGTGGCCACCCACCTGTGTCTTGCTTTGTCCTTGTCTTTACTAGCTTGCTCGCATTCTTCATCGTACCAATCCTTTCTTTTATTGTCTTCCATTAGTGCTATCGTCTCCTCTGCTGTTGTTAAGATACTATCTTTTATGTCTTCCCATGTTTTATCTATGTGTTCGATGGTTTTAGGACTAATAGTTTTTCTTCCAATTTAGTGCAGAATTTTCTGTTTGCATTATCTGTATTTAAATTCGACCGATTCCACGTCTTTCTTTTCTTTCTGTCGTTTTTATCTTTAAGTATTTTCAATTTCATGTTGCCTATCACCAAAATGTGATCCGAATCAGCATTGGCTCCCCTGTAAGACCTTAGATTCTGTAAAATTGTTCTCCATTTTTTTGAGATTAGGATGTGGTCTATTTGGTTTCCATCTGTTGTTCCAGGTATTAGCCACGTTACTTTGTGCTCTTTTTTGTGCTTGAATTGAGTGTTAATAATAAAAGTATTGGTTGCTGCTGCTAGATTACATATTCTCCTGCTATTGTTATTCGTATTTTGATGGATTGTTTCTTTTCCTGCGATTTCTCTGTTCGTGTCTTCTTTCCCTATCTTTGCGTTGAAGTCTCCTAACAGGATTAGTATGTCGTTCTTTGGTATTTCTTCGTACAATTCTTCAAGTTTCTCATAGAATTCATTCTTTTCTTCTTCAGGAGCATTCTCAGTAGGGGCATATATATATATATATATATATATATATATATATATATATATATATATATATATATATATATATATATATATCACTAGGGCTATTCAATCATATATCAAATTCAATTCTATATTGGTGTTCTCAGAACGAATTAATAAGTTATCTAATAGGTACTATTTTTTGTGGAGGAGAACGAAAGTGCCATTCCTGAATAATTATCTTGGGCCAGAACATACACTGCAAAGATATTAACTCAATATCTGGATGAGATTAGAATTTGTGGATGTGATTGGCCAACGTAAAACCTTGATCTTGTTACATTAGAATTTTGGTATCTCTTTTAAAGACACTGTTTAGTTTGATATATGGCTAATGGACATAGTTCGAAGCCAAACCTCTCTCTCCACACAAAACAACTTATTCTGTCGCAAACTTGTGTTCACAAATTTATCTATGTTTTGTAATTAGTAATTTTCTGTAATTACATTTCAGGAATTTAATTTCTATGATTCTTAACTAGTCTTTCTTCTTATGGTTCTTCTATATTAACAATAAATGGTTTTTAATCTAATGTCCTTATGACATTTTAAAAAAATATTTATTTAGAGAATCAGATAATTTATTGGGTATAGCCGGTTTTTTTTCCGTCATTTTATTTCGCAAAAAAGCATGACTCGAAGAGGTCTAGTGACAAAAAAGGAACCATACTGACGTTTTGAATGACTCCCCGCTCAACTTAGATCTTTAGATGTTATTTCTCAAACTGCTATTTAAATTATGGTTGAAGTAAAACCACAGAATAAAAAGGCAGTTTAGCTTGATAATATGCTTTTATCTTTAATAATATGGATTTTTTAACGGCGCCAGTGATACCTTTCTCTCCGTTCGTCGTCAGTATCATCATCTACTTATGACTAGGCCTGCAATTCTCGCGTTCTGATGATGCACTCCTCGGGGTCGATTCGTTCGTTTATTTTTAGATTTATAACATAACAGGTATTACGGATAACTACAATACACTAACGATACACAAGAGATCAACAGGCGATTACAACAGAAACTCGAAAAACGAGATTTGTGATAGTAACTATTATTTCATTAATATGGAGAGTTCCGTTTTTAGACAAGGATGTATGCGGAGAATTTAAAATAATATTTCGAAGCAATATCCAACGCTTAATCCGCCTATAGGGCCTAATAATAAAGAGGTGACTGTTACTTATTCACGTATATAAAATATTGGGAACAATAGTAATAAGCAAATTAAAAAAAAATCTTGTGGTGCCTATCCGTTCCGGATGTTGATGATTATCATGCCATTTTTGACTTTTATTACCGCTACTTGAAACAGTCCCGAGTCTACCCTGTCCTCTTTTTCTTCCCTTCCACTTTCCCTTGTATAACTAATCGCATCTGCTCATATTTTTCATCTCTTAGTATGTGACCAAAGTCGTTTATGTTTCTCTCCTTTGTAGTTTAGTATTTCTTTTTTTTTTTTTCATCTTTCTTGATGTTTCCGTATTTGTTACGTGTTGTGTCCATGATACTTTCCACATTCTTCGATAACACCATATCTCACAGCTGTCAAGTCTTTTTGTAACTTGCGTCCGTAATTGCCCAGGCTTCAACTCAATATAAAAGGCAAAGAATATGTAGCATACCAATACTCTAGTTTCTAATTTCTATTCCCACTTTTCCATTACCTAATACTGCCTTCATCTTATTGAAAGCGCTTCTGGTTATCTCAAGGCGTCGTTTTATTTCAAGACAGCGGTCTCATTGTTCATTTAGCTCACATCCCAAGTAATTATATCTGGGTATTTTACCTAAGCTTTTTCGTTAATTTAGATTGTTTCGTCTTCAATTTTGGTGTTACTGACAATCATCATTTTGTTTCTTTTGTGTACAGAGCCATTCCATACCTCCCGCAGTTCTGCATATCTGAGATTCTTCACTAGTGCCTTCATTGATGTGTTCTAGTGCCTCTTTAAACATCTCCTCTGAGCGCATATTAAAAAGTAGAGGGTATAATATATATCCTTGTCGTACTCCACTTCTTATAGGTATCTCTAGATTTTTTTTGGTCTACTCGTATTATTCTTTTGTGATATTGGTATAAATTTGTAAAGATTCTCACATCCTGGTGATCTATTTCTCATCATCATCATATAACGGGGGTCCTACGGCGATTGCCGCTTCCCGCATTTCAGCCTCCATCTTTTCCTATCTCTCCAATCTCCCTCTTCTAAGCCTCTAGATTGCATTGTTTTTGTAATTTCTCTTCTCCAGGAATTTGGTGGTCTTCCCCTTTTCCTTCTTTCTGGCGGAACATACATTAAGGCTTTCTTTGGCCACCGCTCCTCCTCCATTCTCATCACGTGACCATACCATTGTAATTGCCTTCCTTGTATTCTATCTGAAAGAGTATCTCTAATTCCTGTACGGTTTCGTATTTCCTCATTCCTGATTCTTTCCATTCTCGATCCTTCTTTCCTTTCTGATCTATTTCTGTGTTCCGTAATATGTTTTCAAGCCTTCTAACTTGTATTTTGTCGAAGGCTTTCTCAAAGTCAACTAGACATATGAGTACGTTACACTTGATATCTCTACACCATTCTATGAGTATTTGTATAATAAATAATGTCTCTCTAGTGCCAAAGCCTTTTCTAAATCCCAGTTGGTTTCTTGTTATTCTATCGGCTAGTTTTTTATAGACACGTTCATGTAACACTCGCAAGAAGACTTTTAAAACATATTTCATCAAACTGATTGTTCTATATTCTTCCAGTCAATCTGGTTTCTTACTATGTTCTCACCGTCTCTAGAAGCTTTCCAGTTGTATATTCTTCGGACTGGTAGTTTATACCATGTGTTCTTGATGAGTTCGTTATGCTTGCAAAACTGAACTAGCCTCTCTCCTCTCTCCTTACGTGTTCCTAGTCCATATTTGCCTAGTACTTTTCCATCTCTTCCTTTCCATACCTTCACATTGAAGTCATCTAAAATAATATTAACTTCCTCTTTTTTGGTTTCTTCCCGTGTTTTGTCTAATTCAGTGTAAAAGCTGTGTATTTCTTCGTCTGTGCTAGAGGATGCACATCAGATATCAGTGCGTACGCTGTAATGATGTTTACATTCCACTGCATAGCATTTAATTTCATGATTGCAATTCTGGTCTTTATCGGTATAAACCCTTTGACTGATCTTTCGGTTTCTTTATTGAAGACAATAGCTACTCCATTGCGATTTTGTGGTGTGTTATCTCCATCTTTTGTCGTTGCCATTTCTTGTATCAGGTTATGAGCTTTTTCTTGTTAGTATAATCTTCAAACATTCCGCGTACCTATTCCTTTGTGTATTTTGAGTAAAATTTGATGAATACCAACCAGTAGAACGAGCTGGATTTAGAAAAGGGTACACTTGTGACCACTTGCACACTAAAAATTTTAATAGAAATAAAAAACTCTGCTTTGCCTTTATGGATTATGAAAATGCCATTAATCGTGTGGAACTATGGGCATATGGGAACGCTATGTCCATTATTCTACTGAGAAAAAATTAATTCCGTATGGAGAAGAAATAATAGATGAGTGCTAATGTGGCTTCCGACCGGGAAGGTCAACAATAGACCAGATCTTTATCTGGCGCCAAATTTTAAAAAATATTTGGGAATACAACAAACATCAAATTTTTGTAGATTTTTAACAAGCGTATGACTTTGTAAACAGGGATACACTGTGGAAGGTAATAGTAGAAATGGGATTGCCCAGAAAGCTAGTAGGATTAGCCAGATGTGTGTGAAGGATTTATGTGCATGTATCAGAATTGGCAGCAATACATCAGATGAGTTTCAAATCCAAACGGGTCTAAGACAAGGCGATTCACTTTCCCGTTTGTTATTCAACTTCGCTTTAGAACACGCAGTTAAGAAAGCACAACCAGAATTAACAAATGGCTTCGCTGCCTGTTGGCTTTCGCTGACGATGTCGATACAGTTGCACAATCCACCAGAAATGTGAACGAAGTTTTTACCCTTTTTAAAAGCAGCCCAGGGAAATAGACTTCAAGGTCAACGAAGATAAGATCAAGTATATGGTAGTTACCAACAATCCAAGACTAAGATTTAGGCAAAACATTTCGATAAATGAATACAATTTAGAAGTTGTCAAAGAATTCAAATATTTGGAAGCGGCGATAACAGCTGAAAATAGTTATGAAAAATATGTAGCAGGAGAATCATGGCAGCAAATAGAGCGTATTATTCGTGAAACAACAAATTGATGTCTTAGAACGGATGATTCTCCGGACGATCTTTGGACCTGGTAGATAGGAGATAACAGGAGAATGTAGGTGAAGACAAAAACAGGAACTCCAAGCACTCTATGAAGAAGAAAACAGTACGATACAATAAGGCAAATCGGATAAGATGGATAGGACATACACTGAGATCGAATGATGAAAGACTATTAAATACAACCTTCTAGAAAAAGCCCGATGGCATAAGGTCAGTTGGTCGGCCAAGAAAAAGATGGAAAGATGCAGTAAAAAGCGATCTACTTAAAATGGAGGAGCAATAATGGGAGATTGTTGCACAAGACCAGCAAGAGTGGAGGAAAATAGTAAACGCGGCCAAGACTCAAGATACATAATATTACTACATAATATATATGACCAAGCTAAAATAACGGTGTTAATCAATAGCGATCAAAAAACTGATCCAATTGAAATAAATCGTGACGTAAGGCAGAGCGATAAAATATCTCTAAAACTATTTACTGGAGGACAAGTCGTTAAAATGGAGAAGTCGAGGAATTTCTGTCAATGGAAAGTATTTGAATAATCTTAGATACGCCGATGATGTAGTTATAACAGCGCCCGACTGGAACGAATTGGAAAGGATTATGGAAGAGTTACATATAAATTCTCAACAAAAAGGACTCAGAATGAATCTCAACAAAACGAAAATCATGTCCAACAAAGATGACAAATCGGTAATAACGTTGCAGGTAACCGTCGTGGAACATGTAGATGATTACGTCTATCTGAAAGCTATCTTATGTACTAAAAAATAAAAAAATATCTCAGAAACTTCGAACCAAACCATTTAATTCTTGTATCCTCCCGATCCTAACATATGGAGCTCAGACGTGGATATTCACCAAAGCAAATTTGAAAAAGATGAGGAAAACTCAAAGAGTCTTGGTACGACAGATGCTGGACATTTCACTTCGAGAACATCAAAATAATTTATTAATTAGAGAGAAAACAAAAGTAAAGGACGTTATCGAACAAACAGCTTCATTGATATGGAAGTCGGCTGACACAACGAATACCTCAAGGATGATAAATGGAACAGGAAAATAAAGACTTAAAGACCATATGGAGCAAAGAGATCACGGGGAAGACCCCAAATGCAGTTGAGAGATGACATTAAAAGTGTTGCAGGACCAACATGGAAGCGTCTGAGAGAGAACCTATATTCGAATAGAAAAACGGTTAGAAAACATTGGGTACATAAACTGTTTTACATTAAAATTTTTGTGAATTCCAAAAGTTATTAAGTTTTTGATTTTTCATATTTATTTTGCATAATTCCTAGAACGGATCGTAAAACCGAAATGTCACCAATAAAAAACAAAACTATTGACTGTTTCTTTTCTATTTTACCAATTATTATTTAATGGATAATATCGATAGAATAATATTTTTGTTAGAAACCTTGTGAAATTCCCACTGATTTAAATTGATGAAATAAAAAGAAACTTTACCTCAAAACAAAATGCAAGGTGTGTTAGTCGTCCAAAATTTCTTAACGCAAGATTCCTAAGAATATGGAACTTCACAGAAACGAGTTTTGGAAAATTCAACGTTCTTTGAAACGACGAGATTCAATTCGATACATCTCGACCTACATATTTTTCACGCTAATTTTATCTACAAGAAGAAATCTTGATTCTGGGAATACGTACAGTTTATGTTAATTGAATAAATACTTGTGACATCGCATGCTAGGTAGATAGCATGTATTTAATTTAATGTTTTACATCATAATACCAAGGTTCTAATTTGTTTTTAATTGTAGAGATACAACTAAACTATAAAAAGTTTTATTAGTTGCAATTCTAGAAATCTCTTTCACCTTGTATGTACGTTATGTTTTATGAGATATAGCTTTTCGTTTTTCAGCTTCTGGTTTCTTTCAATTTAATGTTTTAAATCATAATAACAACGTTCTAATTTGTTTTTAATTGTAGACATACAACTACAACTATAAAAAGATTTATTGGTTACAATTCTAGAATTTTCTTTCACCTTGTATGTACGTTATGTTTTACGAGTTATAGCTTTTCGTTTTTTACTTTCTGGTAGAAATTTTGTAAAATTTCTTAAAAAGAAAGAGTAAGGTAAACGGTAACAATTTTTTCAAGTTCCTAAAATGTTATGTATAACATGTATTACTATATGGATATGAAGCTAGAAGCCTTCGAGATGAGGTCATATCATAGAATGCTCCAAATATCATGGGTTCAACGCATCTCAAACATAGAAGTAGTAAACAGAATATGTCAAGGTGAAGGTGATTTGACGAACATGATAAAAAAGAGAAAACTTGAATATCTCGTGCATATAATGAGAGGTAGAAGATGCTGCAGTTAATACTTAATGGAAAGATCGAAGAAAAAAGAGGAATTTGTGCACGGTACTCAAAGAAGAAGAAGGAGGTAAACGGTATTCGAGAATAGACTTTTGAAATTTTAGTTGCCTGAGTTTGTCTATTATAGATAAAGCTGTCGTTTGGTAGACGTTTCCACATTGCGACCTGAAAGATCTTTTCTTGACAGATGTTGTGTTGTTTGTTAATCTAAAAAACATCTTTATTTTTGTCTTTTGGATTTGCTCCGCTCTTACTGTGAAGCCTTTTTTGGACTGAAGCCTTGTTCTAATAGGTTCTTAAACTTTTTTCTCGCTACACCTCTCATGCTCGCTCGCAGGACCTTTTTCGTTATTTTTCAGTAGTTCCTCTTGATTTTTGGAAGTATGGCCTGTATTTCTGTATGTATGATCTGTAATTTTTTAGTTTCCACATGAATAAGGCTGCGTTGTTCCTGTTTCTTGTTTTCTTTGTTTGTTTGTTCCATTCCATTCTTTCTAAAGAGAGGAGAGAATAGATGGTCACTTCCGATAGAGTCCCGCTTGCTAGGAGAATATAATCAAACCTGAGTGTCTTTTGATATCCGCAGTCCGCATAGTATTTATTTAACGTAATTTAGTTTACATTTTTTTTTTTATTTATTTCTAATTTATTCAAAATAATTTAATAATTTGAAATGAAAAAGACAGAAAAGATTTGATTTCACGTTCAAAGCGTCTATGTATCTGTTGATACGTATTTCGACTTAATAAGTCTCATCAGAACAGTTATTCATAGCCGTTCTTAACGTGAAAAATACTCTTCTCTGTCTTATTAGGAAGCAACAATAAAATGGCTTCGTTATGGACGCAATAGCGACATCTGATAGAAAAATCGGTAAGGTAGTTTCGAAACAAATTCAGATTTCTGCTTTAATCTGGAGCCTTCTAAAAATTGCAAGGCATAGCCAGACGTTGATAAAGATGTTAATAGAGACATGGGGAATCTAAAATTTGCATTCCACGACATGTCTCCTCAACTAAGCAGCAATCCTTAACGAATTTGTTTCTTGTACTCATACAGAGTAGATCCGAATAAAATGAAAAAGACAGGAAAGATTTGATTTCACGTTCAAAGCGTCTATGTATCTGTTGATACGTATTTCGACTTAATAAGTCTCATCAGAACAGTTATTCATAGCCGTTCTTAACGTGAAAAATACTCTTCTCTGTCTTATTAGGAAGCAACAATAAAATGGCTTCGTTATGGACGCAATAGCGACATCTGATAGAAAAATCGGTAAGGTAGTTTCGAAACAAATTCAGATTTCTGCTTTAATCTGGAGCCTTCTAAAAATTGCAAGGCATAGCCAGACGTTGATAAAGATGTTAATAGAGACATGGGGAATCTAAATCAAATCTTTTCTGTCTTTTTCATTTTATTCGGATCTACTCTGTATGAGTACAAGAAACAAATTCGTTAAGGATTTCTGCTTAGTTGAGGAGACATGTCGTGGAATGCAAATTTTAGATTCCCCATGTCTCTATTAACATCTTTATCAACGTCTGATACGCAACGTTGATGTGGGATACAGTATCAGCCCAAGTGGTCAGAGGCTGCCCGCAAGGAGGAGTTTTATCTCCTTTCTTGTGTAATCTATTCATAGCTGGGTTGACAGCTAGACTCAGCAAATACAGGCATCATGTCCTTGGTTATGCGGATGACCTGGTCATCTTAGCCCACGGCAAATTTAATAGCACAGTCAGAGATAGAATGCAACAGGCTTTGCTTGTAGTTACAGAATGGACTTTAAATGCATGAGTCCAAAATCATGAAAATTTCCAGAAAGAGGAATTTAGAGGGTCCTCTAAGCCTAAAGGTACATATCTAAATCTGGTGAGTGAAGTAAAGTATTTTGGGGTAATATTAGACTCGAGGCTTATTTGGAATCAGATATAACGAAAAACCAAGAGAGCAGCTATTACGGTAATGGTACCCAGACGCACTCATGGAAAAATGTAGGGTTTAAAACCAGACATGTCATATTTCATTTATAACATGATGGTCAAAAGTGTAGCAAAAAAGTGCCAACCTCAAACTACACAAGGTGCAAAGACTTGCCTCGAGAATGGGATTCTATAGACTGAAATGAAATTAAAGATATCGAATGCGGTAATAAGCCTGGATCCAAAGACACCGTAACTCTCACTGGGAAAATATAGCCGGTCAAACACACGGCAAAATGTGTATTGGACGGACATATGCTAATAGGGCTTACCTACTGCGGAAAATGAGCAGGAATCAACTCAAACTCATAACAGGATTTATATTTTTTATTAAGAGTAAAGTTCGTGGCATATTATCATGCACGTTGCGTTTCCAGCACGTAGCGTTTAGTTTCCGAAAAATATAATTTAAGTGGTTTTAAATATGAACAACTCACACTGTCCGGAACGTATCGTATCAGACACCTAACGTTTCCGTTCAGTATATTCGAAAACAATATTTTACGGATGCCGACGCGGCGGTTACGGAACGAGTCGAAACCTGTTGGTACGCATAATGTGAATTAGGGGTCCGTCGTTTTCTCCTCGTTGTAAAATAGTTTTCGAAGCTGTTTTTTCATTTATGCATGTGTTTTTATTGCTTTGTGACAATTAATCATGGAAGTGATAAACAATTAGGACTTTTGCACGGAAGTGATACCTCTACTTTTTTAAAAATACTCTTTGATTTTATATGTATGGCTTCGTTTGGTATACCGAACCAAACTGAAACGTTCTATATATGGAAATGTGAAATGTCCGATTGTTGGACTGGAAACGCTACGTGCCGGAAACTATACGTGCATGATAATATGCCGCGACCTTAAGAATTATACCAATCGACGTAAGTGACATAATTATATAAACAAATACTAATATATTTTCCTTTTAATCTTTAGTAATTTGTATTGAAATCTAAAAACCAATATCTACATAGTTTTCCATTTTACTTAAATAAATGGCTACATTAATGATAATATAGTTTGGCCAATGAGCAATTTCAAAACATTACTATAAAAAAGAAAATATGAACAACTGTATGTATAAATTTAATATGGTATATAATTCTAATAAGAAAGCTACTTATTATATTAAATAAAGACATTCATATCGAATTGGAAATCTCTAATCAAACATAGTTACCAAAATCTTTAATTTTGGTGTAAAGACAGTGTGTATCCGCCAAAAATTAAAATATTGCGATATCAAATAATATATTATAATGAATTGTTTAAAAATAAAAAGGCTCTTCGTTTTCGTCGTATTGGTAGTAAAATATACGAATTTTTCCATTGTTCGGCCTGATCATGGATGAAATAATAAAAAAAGTAAGAACTAAAAAGGAAACCAAATGGAAGAAAAACAGCTAAAATAATCTATGCAGATGACGCGATACTACTTTATCAAAGTTAAAATAATTTACAACGTAGGTATGCTGCACCAATTTAATATAACCGCCAGAAAATTTAACAAGTTAATTTCACAAAAAAAAACAAAATGCGTGGTTATAACAGCAAATTTACTAAGATGTAAATTGGAGCTGGAAGATCAGATAATAAACAAGTGATGGACTTTAGTATCTAGACATCACACTATATGGCTACGGAAAGCTCGAAACAGAAGTGGAATATTAAGTGAATAGAGCTGCCGGTTGCCGAATGAAACAATATGGAGAAATAAAAATATTGGGAAAGAAATGAAAGGCAGAATTTACAAAACCGTCATCAAACCAATCATGACATATGCAGCAGCAACACGACCTGACAGAGAAGACAAAAAGAATGTTCGAAACAGCGGAGATGAAAACATTTAGAAAAAATGATAGTAAGACACTATGGGGCAGAGCAAAAAGTACAGAATTACGACATAGATACAGGGTAGAGAACATCAAGGACTGGGTAAGAAATAGAAGTGTAGAATGAAACGATCACATAAGTCGAATGACTACAAATTGAGTAGTAAAGAGAGCGAGAGACGGTCTCTGAATAGGAAGACCACGAAAATGATGGGACGACAACTTACTGGAGGCACATTGAAAACCAAACAGAGACATGTCTACATAAAAAGATGACGAAGTAGTTTATCTGAACATTTCAAAAACCTCGGTGAAACAGCAACTAACCAATTAACATACCTCTTCAACAAGATGTGTGAGAACTAACCAATTAACATCTGTTTAACATCAAGTGAGTGAATCTCGAGATATACCAGTGAATGTCAACATTTACCAAGTCGTCTGTCGTATGTTCGAATTATTGGTTAAATATCACATTTTCTAACATTTTCTCCGGTGAATGTCGACATTAATCATACATTTTTGTATCTATCTAGCTGTAAAGCCCCTTGTCTTTACAGCTAGATAGATACATTTA
Organism: Diabrotica undecimpunctata; assembly: GCF_040954645.1. NCBI lineage: Eukaryota > Metazoa > Arthropoda > Insecta > Coleoptera > Chrysomelidae > Diabrotica > Diabrotica undecimpunctata. The sequence goes on along the minus strand of NC_092803.1, from coordinate 114,113,541 downwards.
ACCGTGGAACACTTTTTTTTGCGCTTACAACGTGTATAGCCTGGTCCTTCACTTTTCAAATTAGCACAAGCTGCTTCTCTTACCGAATTCTCATCAGTTGTAATCTCATCCATGGAAAGTAATTTTTCTTACAAATTACGAACTGATTACGTGTGAAAAGCTGCTTAAAGGTACCATTTTTGTTACCTTTGCTAATGTATAATAGTCTGAATCTTATATTTTAATAACAACCGCTTACACATTTCGTGGGTCTGTGCAACCACGATCAACATCAGACACTTTAATTCTCACAGTATTAGTTATTTGTCCTGGAGGAAACTTTTTGCTTGAAATGCGAGCAGCAGGAAAAGATTATCTTTTGCAGCTGCTCGCTTTGAAAAAATTTGCTCGTGCTGTTCAGTTAGTAGTAGTACTTGAGATGAAGACGTGCTGGGCTGCGTACTGGCTATTTCTTGAGAATTAGACTTCGAATTAGTCGGTTCTTGAAATATATGCGTGCTTATTTGCGGATCAGGTCAATTTCGAATTTTCTTAAAAAGTATTCAAATAGATGTTCATCAGTTTCAATATTTTAAATTTCACCGTAAATAAGAGCTACGCCCCTGTTTGGTTTAATGCCAAACATGGCTTCATAAGGACTCTGGCATATTCGTTCGTGATAAGTTATGTTTTTGGCGAATTATATAAACGGTAAACCTTCTGATCATTTATTTGAATCATTCTCCTGTATGTCCTGATTGGCTCTTTATACCGATCCTTGGTTTGTGATTGTGACGGGGCTTTTCGTGCACTATTTTAACATCTTTCCAGATAGTGCATATCTCAAATATAACTTGATTACTGAACTCTTTACCATTATCCGAATGTATTATGGCGGGAGCACCAAATGTTAAAAATTTTTTAAGAAGGTGATCAGCAACTTCTTCCGCTCTCTTGGTTTTCAATGGTCGTATCATTATAAATTTATAATCACCGTCTCTATCTGATTGCAAGTCTATTAAGTCGGCTTGACACGTGGAGTTAAATTCGGAATTTAACTCCACTTCCTCCATGGTCTGTTCTTAAGTGAGATTCGAAAAGTATATCAAACAAGTCTTCATTTATAACATAACACTGGATATTGATTTCTTCTAATTAAGAGGCACAATTAACTTTTAATCATCAATAATCTTTAAAATATAAAAACGTTTTAACTGTCTGTATTCCAAAGATGTACTGCCTTATTTTTAGCATAACTCACTTCCAACACTGTTTTAGAGTACATTTCTTAAGAAAAATAGGAACGATTGTCTTCTCGTTTACTTTCAGTTAGGGCCTTGAAAAAAATGATCACGTTTTATAGCAGTAGCTATTGAAATAAATGACACAAATAATATACTGCCTAATATAAAATCAACGTAGCACGCAGCGCTTTAAACCTTGCGTAAGACTGACAGGACGACCAGAGGCAACAAGAAAAAAAAAAGGCCCCACCCATAAACCGTCAAAAACCAGTTACAACTGCATATTTCCGACATTCGCCGAAACTCACTTGCGTTTGTCGACATACATCGGTGATACTCCGAAACTATAACAAAATTTATAAATGTTCGGTAACATTATATATATATATATATATATATATATATATATATATATATATATATATATATAGATATATATATATATATATAGATATATATATATATATATATATATATATATATCTATATATATATATATATATATATATATATATATATATATATATATATATATATATATATATATATATATATATATATATATATATATATATATATATAGATATAAACTAAGGTACACTCGAAGAGTGGTGAGTTTTTCGGTCAAAGTGGAGAAATAAAAGACAAAGACGATGGCTACTTCATCTATTTATTGAAGACGTTTCGCTTTCTGCTCCGAAAGCATCATCAGTTCATCTAAAAAGAACAATATGAAACCAAACATCCATAGAGAAGTTATAACCAAAGTGTGTTACCTTACAAAGACATGTAGCAGTCAGTGATGTTAAAAATATGAAAAAGCTTACAAAGCTGGACATTCAGAGTTAACGTTGTATATAACAATTAATTGAAACTAGGTAAAGTTTGCAATTTGACAAAATTAGCACAGCAAAAGAACATGTGATAAAAATACATGTATATATAAAAAAAAATTTTATAAAAACTTAGTAAAAAACATTAAGGTTTATTTTAAAGTGTAAAGAACTAGAAAGATCATTAGATTGCACTTCCAACAAATTTATTTAAAAATTATATTTTAATTTTAACTTTAGGTAACATTATAAGTTATTAAAGATTAATAGTAATAAAGAAAAAAATGAAGTTACCAGTCTTTAGCTTACTGAGGCTCGTTGGTAAATGAATTTAAAGGTTTGACACCCACGCACAACAACGTGAGTAGAAGTGGCCTTGAAGTCACAATGACATAAAACAGCAAGGCAAGCTACCAACCTCTATGTATTAAGGCGGTATATTCAAAGAATGTGATAAATTTGGTTGACAACTTGTCGTTAAAAAACCAAGCAGTGAAAGGAAAAGGTGGTTAAGATCACCATTTAACCCTACAGTGATTGATCTGTCAACAAAGAACAAAGCAAGAGAAGTCAATCCAATATATCATATATTGTAATATTATGACGTCACTAGTTAGCCAGCTAACAGGTGAAGATTAATAAAAATTTCCACAGTCCAAAGGTTCAAACATTAAGGACCATAATGAAAAGGATTTTATGAATCAGATTCAATTTAAAGTTTTATCAAACAAGTTCATCAAAAAGAACAATTACTTAATTATGTAAAAGTGTTATTGACAAATATTAATAAAAAGTAAGTTGATAAATCTTAATTAAAGAAGGAATAATTTATTTATATTTTATTTTTATTTTTATTTAAATTTATTATAAGAAAATGTGATAAAGAAAACCCCAAAATGGGACAAAATTTAAGTAAACAACATATCAAGCCTAATTCTGTAAAATTAATGCATGATAAATTTGGCTCAAATTACTAATGTCCGTTCTCTTATTAAGAGTATTAGGATGTTTTAATATTGCACACATTTCTAAAAACTGTCTTTTAACGAGATTGCGTTCAGTGCCAAGAATTTTAACTTCATTAAAGTTTACTTCATGCTTAGTGTTAATGGCATGTTGGGCAAGAACACAAGTATGCTTAGATAAATTGATATCACTGCGGTGTGTCGTAAGACGCCCTCTCAGTGATCTCCCAGTCTGACCGATGTAACATGAGTCACACTCAGCACAAGGTATATGATATATTACATTCACTTGTTCCAGAAGGGACAGAGGTGTTTTAGTTTTAGAGAACAAATTCCTGACAGTCTTAGCATTCTTAATAGCAATTTTCACAGGTACGTTATTATGTTTGTACAGTTTAACGAGTTTCTCAGTAACTTGAGGAAAATAAGGTAAAGAGGAGTAATGGGTAGTTGGATTCCCAAGTACAGTATTAGGCAGAACAGTGTTATTAATTGAATTATTTGACAGTTTTTACAGACAGTTTTTAGAAATGTGTGCAATATTAAAACATCCTAATACTCTTAATAAGAGAACGGACATTAGTAATTTGAGCCAAATTTATCATGCATTAATTTTACAGAATTAGGCTTGATATGTTGTTTACTTAAATTTTGTCCCATTTTGGGGTTTTCTTTATCACATTTTCTTATAATAAATTTAAATAAAAATAAAAATAAAATATAAATAAATTATTCCTTCTTTAATTAAGATTTATCAACTTACTTTTTATTAATATTTGTCAATAACACTTTTACATAATTAAGTAATTGTTCTTTTTGATGAACTTGTTTGATAAAACTTTAAATTGAATCTGATTCATAGAATCCTTTTCATTATGGTCCTTAATGTTTGAACCTTTGGACTGTGGAAATTTTTATTAATCTTCACCTGTTAGCTGGCTAACTAGTGACGTCATAATATTACAATATATGATATATTGGATTGACTTCTCTTGCTTTGTTCTTTGTTGACAGATCAATCACTGTAGGGTTAAATGGTGATCTTAACCACCTTTTCCTTTCACTGCTTGGTTTTTTAACGACAAGTTGTCAACCAAATTTATCACATTCTTTGAATATACCGCCTTAATACATAGAGGTTGGTAGCTTGCCTTGCTGTTTTATGTCATTGTGACTTCAAGGCCACTTCTACTCACGTTGTTGTGCGTGGGTGTCAAACCTTTAAATTCATTTACCAACGAGCCTCAGTAAGCTAAAGACTGGTAACTTCATTTTTTTCTTTATTACTATTAATCTTTAATAACTTATAATGTTACCTAAAGTTAAAATTAAAATATAATTTTTAAATAAATTTGTTGGAAGTGCAATCTAATGATCTTTCTAGTTCTTTACACTTTAAAATAAACCTTAATGTTTTTTACTAAGTTTTTATAAAATTTTTTTTTTATATATACATGTATTTTTATCACATGTTCTTTTGCTGTGCTAATTTTGTCAAATTGCAAACTTTACCTAGTTTCAATTAATTGTTATATACAACGTTAACTCTGAATGTCCAGCTTTGTAAGCTTTTTCATATTTTTAACATCACTGACTGCTACATGTCTTTGTAAGGTAACACACTTTGGTTATAACTTCTCTATGGATGTTTGGTTTCATATTGTTCTTTTTAGATGAACTGATGATGCTTTCTGAGCAGAAAGCGAAACGTCTTCAATAAATAGATGAAGTAGCCATCGTCTTTGTCTTTTATTTCTCCACTTTGACCGAAAAACCCACCACTCTTCGAGTGTACCTTAGTTTATATTGGATTGACGGTCGTACTCCTTTTCTCGATATATATAGATATATATATATATATATATATATATATATATATATATATATATATATATATATATATATATATATAAATATATACAGTGTAGGTAAAATAAATTAATATTTAAATGGGAATAAGCCACAATTAAAGGTTAAAATACATTTATTGACGTTTCAATTTCCACTTCGGAAATCGTTCTCAAAAAGTATTTTGTGTAGGTAAAAGTTTATGGTCGGTATGGTAAAATTTAACAGGATATCTAACACAGATATAAAATCATATTTTCAGCGAATAGACAAAGATAACAATCATATTTCCCCTTGGTCTCCCCTCCATATTTCTTAGACGCCTATTGCCCATTATTGAGACGATTAGTTCCGCACAGAGATATTTTACATATCTCTGGTTCCGATCCACCTTATACCTAAGTAACTAGAGGTGGGTCGTTGACATTTTTATCGGAACCGCTTTTCGTAAACTAGTAACTAGTTGATGGTTTCAAATAAGCGAGTACACAAACAAACATATTGGCTATTATCGTTTATGTGTATAAGTATTGAAGTGAAAGAAACTAACGAAGGATATATTTATTATAACTTGAAAAATAAATTAAACAATACAAATAGTAAATATTACTTACATTTACATTACACATTATTAAATCGCGAATCGTCTAAATTGACATTTAAAAACATAAGTTTTTCCACTTTTCTTGTTAACCGTGTTCTTTTATTTAAAATTAAACCAGATTTTGAACATGTGTTCACAAGGAACAGATTTTGTTACAATACTACAATATTTTATGAATATAGTGGTTAAGTTAGGATATACATGGCGATGGTTTTTCCACCACTGTAATGGACAGTTCCAATCTCCGTTCGAAATTTTTTGTGGGTAATATATCATCAGACAAATACACTTCGACTTCTTTTATATCTCTCGATACAGGTGTATGTTTAGATGAGTCATGTCCAATTAATTCATCAAAAATACACCATAGACTTAACTTATCTTTATCAGTTTCTTTTTCTTGTACTGGTTGATTTTTAATAGTACAATCTTCTTTTTCTTTTTTTATAGAAGTAACCAGCTTCTCAACTCTTTCTTTTGTTTTTTTACCTACATTTTTATCAGAAAATCCCTGCATTTTAAATCATTATTTGTCATTTACGAATCTACGGTTTCTCACTGGTAAGCCAACTAGTTGATGGTTGATTCAAAAAAAACTAGGTTTTGTGTAGACGTACACAGAGGAGCAACGAACACTTTACGTCGACGAGGATGATTAGTTGATCTGAGAGACTACTACAAAACTAAAAATAACATGCCACTCTTTCGGGACAGTGGACAGTCGGACTATGGGTTGACGTTGAAAATAAAATAACTAGGTATTCTGATTAATGAATGAGTTTCGATTTACGATTGATCTACATTTTCGAAGGTGATGGATACTTCCATTTATAAAAATATTAGTTTAGAACAAAAGAAACAAATAGCTATGGATTTACTAAACCTATGTAAAAACTTGTTTCATCCGTTTTCCATAGTTGAAGAACGAGCTTTTAAAAAGTTTGCAGGATGGATTCGTATATATAACCCGCCAACAAGAAAAACGTTGTCAGGTTCATTACTTCAGGAATGTTATATCAAAACTAAGCAAATTATTAGATCACAGCTGTTAAAGAAGTAGAAAATATCTGTATTACTACTGACCTCTGGACATCTGGAGTAACTGAGAGTTACATCGCATTAACAGGACAATATTTAACCGAAAATTTAGAATTTAAAACGGTTTTATTAGGCTGCTGCCATTTTTCTGGAAACCATAATTCAGAAAACATCGCTTTTGAAATTAGTGAAATTATTAATCAGTTGTAGACCAGTGTGGAAGTCTCTAAAAAAAAGGTAAAAAGTCAAAAAAAATTATAGTAGAATGAAACCTATTGGAAAAGGAAGAGAATATGCTAAAAATGAAAAAAAAAAACAAATTCCAGTCCATCCGAGGTCGGAAAGTGGGAGGGGGTGAGTTTTTAAGGGCAAAAATCTTTTCTATATATATATATATATATATATATATATATATATATATATATATATATATATATATATATATATATATATATATATATGAACTAAACAAAACGAATTAAAATCACGCAAAATAATTTTGGAATACGTCACTGCAATTACCAATTTCCACCTTTTTCTACAAGGTATATTTCATTACAAAGTTGAAAGATATCAGCAAATCTGAGGAACGCAATTAAAACATGGAAATAATATAAATGGAGCCAAAGTTATATCTATGAAAATGTGTACAGGAACTACACATTATGTCAATATACATGCGAAAGTGAAGAACTAAAACCAGAATTTATAATAACCACAATAGAAAAAAAAAACGTTACAGTTCACCAAATATAGCTGATAGTGTGAAATTGGCATTAGCTGCGCTAACAATGAAGTGAGAACGCACATATAAACGGTCTGGACCGTCAGTGCGAGTGCGAGGTCCGTCGTTTGACGAATGCGCATCATGATCGTCACGCGTTTTCACACTTTCAGCTATATTTGGTGAACTGTAGTTGGTATATACATCACCGAATGCAAAAAATACCAAAGGATACGAAGGCTCGCACTCAAAAAATATCTGATCGAGCCAGTAAAAGGGTATGTTAAAAATCTATAGGAAATGGTCAGGAATCGAAAGAAATATACAAAATGAACGATCCAGGAGAAACAAAGATGAATATTGAAATATATTTCATGATTAATCGATTTGCAGGAATACTATTTTCGACCGACTTAATATTTTGTTTGTTATGTAAGATTTCCTATTAAATATTTGTTCTGTATCAACGCAATTTATCTTCTACGAATCAATTAATGATATCGGGATCCCACAGCATCTATTTACAGCAACTTCAATAGATAAACTCTTCCAAATATCTCGGAACTAGCATTAACGTCAACCTCATTGTTTTGTCTACACTTCACTACTTAGTTCTAAAGTAAATTGGCTCTTGAATGCCATACACTGTTGCATGTAATTGGAAATTCCGAACTGTTAATATTTACAATATTTAAGTTATTCAAAACTTGTTGGTATGCACATATATTATGTAAAACTGGATTAATCTTCATTCCTAGCGTCCCAATACATTCTTATGAAAACCGAATGTTACATATTTTAATTTATTATTTTACGTGGGCGATTTCACTGACTTTGACTTTCAATATTTGTTCAAATCAAATACGATATACAGATATTTTGTATTATAGTTAGTACATTTTAATTGTTATGTGCGAAATTTATCAAGAACTTAAGTTCATAAAAACTAGCGACCATAATATAAAAAAGATTTGTCATTGTTACTAATATTAGAAATACTAACAATCAGAGGCCACATTTTAAATATAGAATATAGAATTTGAAAATAGGCTGTATTATTGTTTACAAATCAATGGAACCCACCTTGAACATTTACTTAATTGAAATTTTTAATAAATTTGTAGTTCAACAAAAACCTCATTAAATTTTCCATTTAAGCCGAAGTTTCGCAATTATTGCTTCACTCTGTATAATTATTATTTATACCATTGGATAGCAGTTTTTATAGTCTTTTCAATGATGTATCACAAGTAGCGGTTTGCAATTCAAACTTTTTTGGTTGTGGTGGGTGGTGCCTAGGGGGTTGATAGGGGTGAGTTCTCTTTCATGTCATTTTAGTTCCCCCTTACTATTCTAGGAACGGTTTCAAAAATTTTTCGATATCAGCTTTTGTTCGCGAGATATAACCCATTGTAAGTTTTAAAATTGACTAGCTGTATAATACAAGTGTCCGGATTTTTTTGACCAGGTGTAATAGCATATATATATATATATATATATATATATATATATATATATATATATATATATATATATATATATATATATATAAACTAAGGTACACTCGATGAGTGGTGGTTTTTTCGGTCAAAGTGGAGAAATAAAAGACATAGAAGGTGGCCACTTCATCTATTGATTGAAGACGTTTCGCTTTCTGCTCAGAAAGCATCATCAGTTCATCTTACAAAGACATGTAGCAGTCAATGATGTTAAAAATATGAAAAAAGCTTACGAAACTGGACATTCAGAGTTAACGTTGTATAAAACAATTAATTGAAACTTGGTATAGTTTGCAAATTAACAAAATTAGCACAGCAAAAGAACATGTGATAAACATACATGTATAAAAAAGTTATTATAAAAACTTAAGTAAAAAACATTAAGGTTTATTTTAAAGTGTAAAGAACTAAAAAGATCATAAGAATGCACTTCCAACAAATTTATTTAATAAATTAGATTTTAATTTTAACTTTAGGTAACATTATAAGTTATTTAAGATTAATAGTAATAAGATAAAATGAAGTTACCAGTCTTTAGCTTACTGAGTCTCGCCGATAAATAAAAAAAAAATTTTAAATTTTTTTTTTAATTTTTTTTTAAATTTTTTTTTTTTATTTATCGGCGAGACTCAGTAAGCTAAAGACTGGTAACTTCATTTTATCTTATTACTATTAATCTTAAATAACTTATAATGTTACCTAAAGTTAAAATTAAAATCTAATTTATTAAATAAATTTGTTGGAAGTGCATTCTTATGATCTTTTTAGTTCTTTACACTTTAAGATAAACCTTAATGTTTTTTACTTAAGTTTTTATAATAACTTTTTTATACATGTATGTTTATCACATGTTCTTTTGCTGTGCTAATTTTGTTAATTTGCAAACTATACCTAGTTTCAATTAATTGTTTTATACAACGTTAACTCTGAATGTCCAGTTTCGTAAGCTTTTTTCATATTTTTAACATGATTGACTGCTACATGTCTTTGTAAGATGAACTGATGATGCTTTCTGAGCAGAAAGCGAAACGTCTTCAATAAATAGATGAAGTAGCCGCCTTCTTTGTCTTTTTTTTCTCCACTTTGACCGAAAAACCCACCACTCTTCGAGTGTACCTTAGTTTATTTTGGATTGACGGTCGTACTCCTTTTCTCGATATATATATATATATATATATATATATATATATATATATATATATATATATATATATATATATATATATATATATATATGTATATATATATATGTATATATATACATACATGCATATGTATATATATATATATACTTATATAAATTAAATTAAAGCAAATCTAATAAAATGACATTGTCTCTCTCTTGTCTTCAAAGGGCACTATATGCCGCATGGTATTTTTCACCAAAATACTCACAAACGCTTTTTATTCAAAAATAATTTGTAACTTGTTACTTTTATATAATATATATATATATATATATATATATATATATATATATATATATATATTAATATATAATATATATATTTATATATATATATATATATATATATATATATTAATATATATATTAATATATAATATATATATTTATATATATATATATATATATATATATATTAATATATATATATATATATATTAATATATATATATATATATATATATATATATATATATATATATACGGATTGATCGTCAGATTAATTATGTTAATTATTAAATCCATATTTACATATCTAATCACGCAGATAATTTTCCGAACAACTTGAAATCATATGAATAATTTAAATTTACCAGATTGGAATTCCCCCGTTCTATATCAAATTAAATGTCAACCTATTTTTGAGTAGTTGAAGATTGTTAATTGGAAGACACTGTGAGATTGACGTTCTTCAAATTTCCGAGAGTTTTTGGAATATACAGATATGAGATTTTTGGTAACTGTACCGTGTGTAATATTATCTTTTACTTACGAGTACATGTAAATAAAAAATTATACATAATATTTAGTTTAGTTTAGTAGAAAGTGTAAATATTAGTGTATTATTAGATCTAATAAAAATGAAATATTCGATACATTGAAGTAATGCTTTAAAAAATAATCAAGAATTAATAATTATTTAAATAAAAAAATAAACGTTTTTTTTAAAGGAATATAAATTAATTTCTCATATAATATACAGATTGAACGAATTTAAAACGGAACATACAATTTAATATATGTCTGTTTGAACTGCATTTGAAATAGTGGACCAATATAAAACTTGGACAAAAATAAATCCATACCCAGTGATAGACATTGTATAAAATATCGTTCAACTATCTGTCTCCTTTAAAGGAAAGAGGAGCTTGCCTAATAGTCGGAGAGATAGAGCCGAAATTTTGGAATGATCAGTAATATGACATTTCTATATTGGAATATATTCATTGTAACTGGGTTAAGACTTTGCCTTACAGGCGGACGCCCCTTGTGGTACAGGGGGTGGCTATACAGGGATGAAGTTGTAATTTTTTTCGGAAAAATTAACGATCGATAATATGGCTGAAAATTTGCCCAGAGTAAGATCTTGGTATAACTAGACGAAATCCCAAAGGGCGGGCGCGAGAGTGGATACATAAGGGGTGGCGGACAGGGGTGAAGTTGCAATTTTTTGGGGAAAAATTAACGATAAGTAATATATCCGCCATTTTGATGGCTCATTATTTAGCCCCTAAAAACTCTAAATCCAAAAGAGCGGACAGCTGGGTTGGTACAGAGAGCCGAAAACGGGGTCAAATGTACCACTTGCCTGCGCATTTTAGGTCTCGGTAACAATTTTCAAACTGATTTTATTATGATATTTTTATACCGATTGATTTGAAAATTTGTATGCTCACTTCTGTTACTATTCTGAAAAGCGTCAAGTAGAGTTTTCCTCAAAATTTTCCAAAAAAATTTCCGTAAATGAAAATTTTCGTAATTTTCTGTCAGTTATACCATGATTTTTTTCCAAAAATTTTCAAACCATTTTTCCGATAAGAAAAAAAAATTTAGAAAAACTTTAAAAATTTCGTCATTTTTCTCACTCTTATTGATGTCATCACATTCATCATCTTCGTCACTTTCACTTTCAATAATATCACATTCATTATCTGCTTCATTTTCAATCACTACTTCTCGAACTGATTCTGGCATCTGAGGTCCACTAAATCATTTGAATTTATATGTTTCATCTTAAAACTCCCAACCATGTTCTTCAACAATCAATTCTGTTGGTACTTTTTTATGAGCATTTGTCCAAATATTTGAAATCTAATGGGCTCGCAGTAGATGTTGGTGTAATTCATCTTGACATGGTGGTAAGCTTGAAGCATCGAAATTTTTTAGTTTTTTTTAAAAAAGGCTCGTTTACATCATGCAACTTATACTGCCGGTTAAATAGTGAAAATCTGACATCGTTTACTTTTCTTTTTGGAATTGTTCTCGTCAGTCCTGTTCCATATAAGTGACATATGAAAGTTTCTAAGGTTTCAAAAACTTCATTACAATCGAAGTCAGTTTCACCAAGTTGGATAAAAGCATCTTGATACTTATTACATTTAGCGCATGCGCCTAGAATTACTGGTCTAAATGGAACGCGCATCATTATTATTTTAATATTTTAAAATAATAATGATGCAAAATTAATGTCCAAACAGAATTTGTAAAATTATAATTAACTAATGAAAAAAAAAATTCAATCAATTTAAAAGTTAAAAAAAAATTATTGAAAATATCTACAAAGTAAATTTCAAAATTTAAAAAATTGATAATTCCACTATTAAATTGATTTTTATTAATAATTATTTGTAAAATGTTAAAGGAATTCTACAAATTGAATTTTACCTATTGATAAATAGAAATAATATATTTTGTATTTGATTATTAATGTAATAATAAATCAAATTTTTCTTATATCTGAACAACCATTATTTATGCAATATAAATTTAAAAACCTTTTTATTGTAATAAAAAATAAGTAAAATTACTATTTGTTATACAAAAAATATTTAATAGTTAACATTATAAAATTACTTTAATTTAATAAAATATCAAATATCAAACATTTATTCAATTAAAAATTAATTCGTAAAATATTTATATTTAAGAAAAAAATGTGATTTGTAAAGTAAATATGACTTTAGTTTAAAAAAAACATTATCATAATATCATTTTAAAACTACAAAATATTCTATAAAAGATTCAGACGATGACGTAGAGTTTTATCAAATGTTTTAGAAAAGTTTTTCTAAATTTTTTTTCTTATCGGAAAAATCGTTTGAAAATTTTTGGAAAAAAATCATGGTATAACTTACAGAAAATCGAAAGGATTCTACAAATTAGATTTTACCTTTAAAAATTACGAAAATTTTCATTTACGGAAATTTTTTTGGAAAATTTTGAGGAAAACTCTACTTGACGCTTCTCAGAATAGTAACAGAAGTGAGCATACAAATTTTCAAATCAATCGGTATAAAAATATCATAATAAAATCAGTTTGAAAATTGTTACAGAGACCTAAAATGCACAGGCAAGTGGTACATTTGACCCCGTTTTATGGCCCTATGTACCAACCCAGCTGTCCGCCCTTTTGGATTTAGAGTTTTTAGGGGCTAAATAATGAGCCATGAAAATGGCGGACATATTACTTATCGTTAATTTTTCCCCAAAAAATTGCAACTTCACCCCTGTCCGTCACCCCTTATGTATCCACTCTCGCGTCTGCCCTTTGGGATTTCGTCTAGTTATACCAAGATCTTACTCTGGGCAAATTTTCAGCCATATTATCGATCGTTAATTTTTCCGAAAAAAATGACAACTTCATCCCTGTATAGCCACCCCCTGTACCACGAGGGGGTCCGCCTGTAAGGCAAAGTCTTAACCCAGTTACAATGAATATATTCCAATAGAGAAATGTCATATTACTGATCAGTTCAAAATTTCGGCTCTATCTCTTGGACTATAAGGAAGCGATAAGTGGTTTGACAGCCTAATAACTGCTTGTGTAGTCTAGTTTTTTCAATGATTCTAGGCAACCTATTTGGGTGGAGTTTTGACTTGTTCTTGAATGAATTCAGAATCCAGCAGCCCGCTGAAGTATTGGATTTTTATAACATAATTATTTGACTACCTTTTGTTGGCCAACCACCTAGAGCGGAGTTGAGCCGAAATACATTGATTTCGTATGTTCCGTTTTAAATTCGTTCAATCTGTACATATAAAGATTTCCCTATACAAATCCATAGTACCATACACATTGTTTTAGAAAATTTATAACAGTTTAATTAGATTGAAATAGCTATGAAAATACTTCTTAATTCAAAATAAAAAACGTAAGGCGCATAATATAGATATAAACGATTCATTAATAATCTTTAACAATCTCATTTTACCATAGGGGTGAACCCTGAGCAACCTTACCGGAGAACCATGTGGAAGGTAGCGTCGACGAGGAAGGGAGAAATGGTCCTCCGAAAAGGGTGGTCCCAATTGTATAATATATAAAACCTCTAAAAATAAATACCTATATAAAAAACGGAGGGGGGAAGCCGGAGGGTAAAAGTGGTAAACTTTTTTGCATCTTTTTTGGTGTCCCAAAATTGACATTATCAGTAAAATTTAGCTTGTTCGTATGATTTTTAGGTCAAATTTCTAACGACTGGACTAATTGTTCATATCAAATGTATATAATTTAGGCATTTAACGTGCACTGACGTTCACTAACACTAAAGTTGCAATGGATGCTACACCTAGGCTTCCCCTAATATATTATTAATATTAATATAATATATATATATATATATATATATATATATATATATATATATATATATATACATATATATATATATGTATATATATATATATATATATATATATATATATATATATATATATATATATATATATATATATATATAGGACCTAGAAACAGCGTTACATGCCTCACCAGCATATTACACTCTTTTTTCGATAAAAAGCCTCAGCGTAAATAGACATGGATCAGCCCAGATGACAGCGTCAAAATGAATAGATTATATCATAACAAACAGAAAAGAAATTGTTCCAGAAATGAACATATCGTTTTAAAATATAAAATAAAAAAATAATTCCTTATACTTTTCTTAGTGTAGAATAAGTAAAATAGTCATTTCATCAAGTTTGCTCGGGATAGCCGACTCATTGGCGCCACAGCCTCTTAAATAGTTTTCACACCTAAATACAAGAGGGGTAATCTTCACTTTTACGCATCAAGTAGTATTTTATTAGTTCATTCTCACACGCCCTTGAGGCATGTGCATTTTAAAACACTCTCAATTCATATATAAAATATTTTTCTACGCCGAAATCGGGCATTTTTCTCATAAATACGGTTTTCTCTTTTACGTGTGATAAAGAAAGAATTATTTGATATTGTACTGTCAGCTACGGCCGTATTGAGGCTTCTTTACTCTAAAAATAGTTAATTATAAATCGATAAACTAAAGGTGATTTTATTTCTCTGGGGCTATATTTGCTCACATTAACAATCCTTATCCTTCAACGGTCACTGAAGAACCAAACCTATGGAGATACATCCACTTACAAGTCCTTTGAAGTAAAGCTTGGAATCAAAAGATTTCCAACCCTCTTATGTAGGGAGCCAGTTACAAGGCTCCCCCTCATTTCGTGGTCCTATCGAGCACAGATTATTTGATGAAACGGGACTGAAGAAAGAAAAGGATTACACACGCCGGAGAGCAACAGAAAGAAAGAATAATGGTTTCTCGTCCCTAGAAGAAAGATTGCACAAGTTGACCTTCGTTCAAGATTAGACACGTGTGTTTTGTGAAAAGTGCGTTGTGTTGGTAAGCGACAGCGGTAATTAAATTGGATACTTGAAAAACATTTGGTGAGGTTAAAACTCTTTCTATATTTTCTCTACTCACTGCATGCACATAATTTATATTGGTAGATATTTGTCTCGACTTTTATTTGTTTATTAATATTTATATTAACTAATGGCTTTGATTTGACAACAGATCTTTCTTCTCAATATCGCTAAAGATAGCTGACAATTATTTATTATACAGATTGTCTCACAGCCCGCTCTCAAGAAAAATATTTGTTTTATCACTCTAGTAAAAATACTCTATTAAAATTAAAATCGCGTCTTAGTTGAAAAAGACATTTACACTAAACAAAATCATTCACTCTTATTTCTCGCTCAGCATATATTTGCAAATAAATTCACTTTAAATAAAAAATGGAAGCTTTAAAGAAAAAGCGCAAATCACTTAAAGCATCAATTACACGTATCTCAGAATGGTTTATAGCCAATAAAGACACAGAAAACGAAATACTTGATTTTGAAAATAGGAAAGAAAAACTTTTTAATTTTTTCACACAATATGAACAAATTCAATTAGAAATCGAACAGACTGATGACCGCGACCAACAATCGGCTGATCGAGCAAATGTTGAAGAAAAATACTTCAACGCACTCAAAGGTTTGCAAAGAAACATAATAGAATTAAATTTAACAGAAAATAAAGTACCTAGCTCAAATAATAATGCTGTTTCCAGTGCGAGGCTGCCTGAAATTAGCATGAAAACCTTTACCGGAAATTTCTCAGAATTCAATGAATTCTTTCAACTATTTGAAACTCTGATCACAAACAATTCAAGTTTAAATAATGTACAAAAGTTTATATATTTAAAATCCTTCCTCAAAGGAGAACCTTTAAACTTAATTAGCAGTATCGAAGTAGTAGATGCAAATTTTGCTATCGCTATAAAAACCCTAAAAGAAAGATATGATGACAAATCACGAGTGATTAGTACTCTTATAAAAAAGCTGTTAAAGTCTCAATCTCTAGTTAAATGCACTCCTCAGGTACTAAGAGATATTCTTGTACACACGAAGCAAACGCTTCAAGCTCTTAGTAATCTCGAAGTTCCAATTGAACATTGGGACCTCCTTTTAATAGAAATATTTTTAGAAAAAATAAATTTTGCTTCTCACAAGGCTTTTGAATATGAAGTAGGTTCTAATAATGTTCCAGCACTCAAACAATTTTTTGAATTTCTAGAAAAAAGATGTGATGTTTTAGAGAAACTTAATTACACTGAAACTCAGTCAAAGTTTAATAATAAAGTCACTCAAAAAACTGCTCATATTTCCACTATAAATAATAATAAATATAGCTATGAAAATTGCATATTTTGTAAACAAACTGGTCATAAAATATATCAGTGTAACTTATTTAAAGACACAAATTCTCGAGAAAGGTTTAATTTTGTAAAGCAAGCACAGCTTTGCAGAAACTGTTTTGGCACTAAGCATTTTACTGATAAATGCATGTCTAAATACACATGTAAAATTTGCAATAAAAAGCACAATACACTTCTGCATGAAGAAAATAATTTGCAAAATTCATCTTGCATCTCTTCTCTCTCAACTTTCAATCCAAAAAACGAAGTTTTGCTAGCCACAGCGCTGGTAACAATTTACTCTGAAAGTGGACAACCTGTACACGCAAGATGTCTTCTCGATAATGGATCTCAATCGAGTTTTGCAACAAAAGATTTAGTAAATAAACTAAATTACTCTACCACTAATAAAAGATTACAAATTTCCACAATCTCTCAAAATTGTTCCATCTCAAATGAAATGGTAAACATTGAATTTTTCCCATATAAAAACAATGATATGAAATTTGAAGTATCATGTGCAGTTTTGGATAATATTACGTGTAAAATACCTCAGGTACCTCTAGATCGTAGCAAAATAAAAATACCAGCTGGCATAAAGCTCAGTGATCCCTCTTACTCCTCCCCAGGGAGAATCGATCTCTTATTAGGTGCAGAAATTTACTGTGATCTATTAAAGGATGGTTTAATTCATATTGGAGCAGGTCTTCCAGTGCTTCAAAACACTCATTTAGGATATGTCATGTTCGGTAACTTATCTCCACAAGTTTCATCTAAGAAAAAGATGCACTCTCGCTCAAACTGTAACTATTCACACTCGAATCATATTTCTTTATTTGTTCAATCTCACACGGAAGAAGAAAATATAAATAATCTTCTCCAAAGGTTTTGGGACATTGAAGAAGTTCCCGAAATAAAGCATTTAAGTCCTGATGATGAAAAGGCTGAGAAAATATTTAAAGCCACAACACAAATCCTACCGAATGGACAGTTCCAAGTAGATTTACTCCTATGCACGCCTAATGAAAATAATAAATTGGGCGACTCTTTCCAAATGGCGCGAAGGCGATTTCTAAATTTGGAGAACAAATTCTCAAAAAATGATTCTCTTTACAAACAATATAAATCTTTTATAGATGAGTATGTTGAATTAGGACATGCAAAATATGTTCCGTTGTCTCTGCAGAATGTACATTCAGAAAACAAATATTTCTTGCCTCACCACAGTGTAGAAAAAGACACTTCTCTCACAACTCGTTTACGCGTAGTTTTTGACGCATCGATGAAAACCACTTCTGGTTTTAGCCTTAATGATATTATGTTAAAGGATTATACCACACAACCAGAACTATTTGACACTTTAGTCAATTTTAGACTCTTTAAGTATGTGTTCACATCTGATATAAAAAAGATGTTTAGACAAATCAGAATTAACCCCAACCAAACTTTCTTATTAAATATTTTGTGGCGCAACTCTCCCTCGGAGCCGTTAAAATGTATACAATTGGAAACGGTTACCTATGGAACGAAACCAGCTACCTTCCTTAGTACACGATGTTTGATTGAACTCGCAAACATGCATAAGGAAGAATATCCTCTCGCTCATGATATGCTCATTAATTTATGCTATATTGATGACATATTATATGGTACAAATAGTATTGAAACACTCACACTTGCGCATGAGCAAATCACTGCACTGCTACAAAAGGCAGGCATATCTCTTCACAAATGGTGTTCAAATTCACCACAATTTTTAGAAAATATTTCACAATTTTCAACTGACTCTACGTATGTTATATCTTCAGAAAATCATTCCAATAAAATATTAGGTCTTTGTTGGGACTCTAAATTAGATAGTTTTTCTATTTCAGTGCCAGAAATCGAAATAAAAGATTCCTACACTAAGAGACAAGTGCTCTCGATAATCGCAAGTTTTTTCGACCCCAAGGGATTAATTAATCCTGTAATAGTAACTGCAAAAATATTAATGCAAAAAAATTGGCTTTCAAAAATTCAGTGGAATGAAAGTTTAGACTCTACACTCTTAAATGAATGGTTAAATTTTCTCAAACATATTTCAGCACTAAAACATTTAAAAATTCACAGACCTTTTTTTATTGAAAATTATATATGTAGTATACAAATACACGCATTTTCCGACGCTAGTGAAAAGGCATACGCCAGCTGCATATATATTAGAGTTACTTATAGCTCAAGAAATGTCTCTTCCACACTCATTACTTCTAAAAGTAGGGTAGCTCCAATAAAAACATTAACTTTACCTAAGTTAGAACTTATGGGTGCTGTTTTATGCAGCAAACTCACTAAAAGAATAGTTGAAATTCTAAATAATAAATTAACTCAAATAGACTCAATAAACTGCTGGACGGACTCAGAAATCGTACTTGCTTGGTTAGGCTCACATAGCTCGAGATGGTCACAGTTTGTTGCAAATAGAGTTTCTGAAATACAAGGAAACCCACAATTTAAGTGGCGATATATAAAGTCAAAACAAAACCCCGCAGATATTGCGTCAAGAGGCATGTCTGCTCCTGAACTTCTAAACTCAAAATTTTGGTTTCAAGGTCCCTCATTTCTACTTAATTATGACTTAGATTTAACTTCTTACGATTCAAAACCAAATGTAAGTAAAATACCCGAGGAAAAGAAAATAGTTCATCTAGCACAAGAAAGCCCAATAAGTTTCATTGAAAATTTATCTCTTAAATTTTCAAACTTCTCAAAACTACAACGCAGTATCGCACTTATTCTGAGGTACATTCACAATTTCAAGTTTCCAAATGAAAAATATGTTGGACCCTTCTCTGTTTCAGAATTAAAAAATGCTGAAAATTTAATATTAAAACTTTTGCAAAAGGCACACTTTTTTCGAGAATTTTCTTGTCTTAAAAATAAGGAGATAATTTCAAATAGAACAATTTTAAAACTCAACCCATTCATAGATAATCAGCAAATGATTCGTGTAGGTGGTCGTCTAAGGTACTCAGACGTCCCACATAGTAAAATTAATGTGCTTAGAGAACATATGATTATGTCATGCAGGCCCTCAAAATACTCTTTCCAATTTTAGTTTAAGATATTGGTGTCTAAATGGTCTCAAAGAAACTAAAAGGATAATTAATAAGTGTCACGATTGTTTTAAATTTAAAGCAAAGACAGCCACACAGTTAATGGCTGATTTACCACGGGAACGTTCATGTTTCTCCCCTCCATTTACCATTGTTGGTCTAGACTTTGGTGGTCCATTTCTTATAAAAAGCTCCAATTTAAGAAAGGCTCCAAAAATAAAATCCTACATAGCGTTGTTCGTATGTATGGTTACTCGTGCAGTGCACATCGAATTAGTCACAGGTCTCTCTACCGAAAGTTTCTTACTTGCTTTAAAAAGATTCATCAGTAGGAGAGGCTGTCCACAAATTATCTACTCAGATAACGCCACTAATTTTCTAGGAGCTAGAAATCAGTTGAGGGAAGTTGCACTATTTCTTAAACAAAAGGAAACCTCTGAGTCCATATTCAATTCTCTCCTCTTCTGAAATCCAATGGAAATTTATTGTAGCCCATTCTCCGCATTATGGTGGAATTTGGGAGGCAGCCATAAAAAGTGCCAAATATCACATTTTAAGGCTTTTAGGCAATACCACTTTAACTTTTGAAGCCTTTAGCACAGTTCTCGCACAAATAGAAGCAGTACTAAACTCACGCCCTCTTTGTGCTATGTCAAATGATCCAAATGACTTTAACACATTGTCTCCAGGACATTTCCTAATAGGAAAACCAATTACGTCATTTCCTGAAGAGATAGTGACGGAAATACCTGACAATAAATTAACAATTTGGCAAAACTACATGAAGATTCAGCAATCATTTGCCAAACGCTGGAAAATTGATTACCTTAATCAACTTCAGAATCGCCCCAAGTGGTTAACACCACAGAAGAATCTTGAAGTTAACGACTTAGTTCTATTAAAGGAAGATAAAGTTCCACCCCTACACTGGCCATTGGCAAGAATTGTTGAATTGTTTACTGGTAAGGACGATAAGGTCCGTAGTGTTAAAATAAAGACTAGAGATGGATATTTTAACAGACCCATTACAAAACTCTGTCCTCTTCCTGTGGACAAAGTAGAAAATTAAAATTTTAAATTTTGTCACATTTATATGTACTACTCTTTCTTTCGTTTTGAAGTAAATACTTCAACGCGGGCAGTCTATGTTCCAGAAATGAACATATCGTTTTAAAATATAAAATAAAAAAATAATTCCTTATACTTTTCTCAGTGTAGAATAAGTAAAATAGTCATTTCATCAAGTTTGCTCGGGATAGCCGACTCATTGGCGCCACAGCCTCTTAAATAGTTTTCACACCTAAATACAAGAGGGGTAATCTTCACTTTTACGCATCAAGTAGTATTTTATTAGTTCATTCTCACACGCCCTTGAGGCATGTGCATTTTAAAACACTCTCAATTCATATATAAAATATTTGTCTACGCCGAAATCGGGCATTTTTCTCATAAATACGGTTTTCTCTTTTACGTGTGATAAAGAAAGAATTATTTGATATTGTACTGTCAGCTACGGCCGTATTGAGGCTTCTTTACTTTAAAAATAGTTAATTATAAATCGATAAACTAAAGCTGATTTTATTTCTCTGGAGCTATATTTGCTCACATTAACAGTCCTTATCCTTCAACGGTCACTGAAGAACCAAACCTATGGAGATACATCCACTTACAAGTCCTTTGAAGTAAGGCTTGGAATCAAAAGATTTCCAACCCCTTTTATGTAGGGAGCCAGTTACAAGGCCCCCTCAGAAATAATCCAAGACATCGAAGTACTCAACAAATTTTCAATAGGAAGCGACCACAGATTAATCCGAGTTAAGATACTATTAAATGTCAAATTGGAAAGAACAAAGATGATCCTAAAAACAAGAAAAAAGAAATGGATTCCCTCAGTAAACAATGACCTGTATGAAGATATACTAACTAGACATATACAAGACTTGCAAGATGAAATAGAAGATGTAGATCAAGCAAATTATGGCATAATGAAGGCTCTAAAAGAAACGGAAAGGAAGTGCTACCCGAACGTTCTGGCCCATAAAGAAAAACTAAGCCAAAATACCAAAGAGCTAATAGGTGAAAGAAGACAGCTGACAAAAAATACGGCTCCAACTACACAACAATGAAGTAATTAAATAAAGATATCCACCGGTCAATCCGAAAAGACGTACCAGAAAACAATCCAAGAGAAATAACCAAAATAATTCCACAAAATAAAAGTTTAAAAGTTTTGAGGCGGAATGCGAACAACCTCGGTAACAAAAATATGTTCAAAATAAAAAACGAAGATGGAAACATTACTACTGATAGAACCAAAATCCTTAAGGTTGTCGAATCCTTTTATCGCGAAATGTATGAGACCACCGACGAAAGTTAAGATCAGCCCCTGCCCAAAATTACAAATCAGGAATCATAATATACGAAATCAAAATGGCACTTTTAGAAATGAAAAATATCAAATCCCCTGGCGATGATGGAGTAGTATTTGAAGCGATTAAACTAGGTGGAAATAAAATTATCCGGGCTTTGGTCTAGCTTTTCGCCTAATACATCTACCAAGGAAAAACTCCTTCTCAATGGAATAATGCAGTCATTACTTTATTTCACAATTAAGGATATATAACAGATTTAAAAAAGTACCGTCCTATCAGTTTGCTTTCACACATATATAAACTTTTCACAAAAATTATCAAAAACAGACTGAACGCTAAATTAGACTTCTATCAGCCTAGAGAACAAGCTGGATTTAGATCGGGATACAGCGCTAACGACCACTTACTAGTGATAAAGACGCTAATAGAGAAGTCTGCAGAATACAACAAACTATTGACACTGATATTTGTCGACTACGAGAAAGCATTCGATACCATAAGCCATCAGAAAATGTTAAAAGCATTGACAGAATGCCGAATAGACCATCGCTACATCAACATAATCAAATATACTTTGATCAAATAAAAGGCATATATCGAGCACAGTTTAATTTAATCTTGCAGAAGTACTTTCGATCCCTAGATCATCTTCAGGGGCATTTCGTCAATTGCGGCCTATCCGACAAGAACAAAATGTCATAAACATAAAATTGTACATCACACTACACTACAAAAGGACAAACAAACACTTTAAAATTATTGAAGGAAAGCTACATTGCGTGCAGAAGCCGGAGACAGAATGGCTCCCGATCTAACGGAAATGTTGGGGTGACATGTGACAAAAAAAATTTAATTTTTATAATAAATTTTTATTTATTTTTTTTTTGTCACATGTCACCCCAACATTTCCGTTAGATCGGGAGCCATTCTGTCTCCGGCTTCTGCACGCAATGTAGCTTTCCTTCAATAATTTTAAAGTGTTTGTTTGTCCTTTTGTAGTGTAGTGTGATGTACAATTTTATGTTTATGACATTTTGTTCTTGTCGGATAGGCCGCAATTGACGAAATGCCCCTGAAGATGATCTAGGGATCGAAAGTACTTGGGCAAGATTAAAGTAAACTGTGCTTGATATATGCCTCTTATTTGATCAAAGTTCATTTATTCGAGCATTCAACCTTATATTTATGTAATCAAATATATCTGCCAAAATGCCGCAGCAGGCGTAAGCCAATCTGAACAATAAACAAATAAATTATGTATATAGCGAGAAGTACGGCAAGGAGACACAGTCTCTTCAAAACTATTGAACTGTATTTGTAAAATTTTATTGACTTTATTTATTATAAAATGTTCCACACTTTACAACACTTCATGAGTTTATTTACATACATTTACTTATTTAATCTACATGGAAAACACTTTAATATTAATTTATTTACACTTATATAATTTATTTAAAACATTCATACCGGTTACAATTTAAATAGCCTCGCGAACAATTTATTAATCGGCACTTGTTTTCGACTGTCTTTTTAAACCTCTAATCGTCCGTTTTATACCTGAGTTGTTAATCTAGAAATTTCTGCCCGCTTTTTAGACCTTCAGTCGGAACGCCAACGGTATTATTCGATCCTCATCTGGAAAATTCCAATAGCAGGTATAAGCGACGACCCGGTATGACTTACATTTATCGTAACACTATGCACGACGCTTTTAGAACATACTTGTAAGAACGCACATCTGAACGAGCATAATATCAACATAAATGGAGAGAAGATCAGTCATTTGAGATTTGCAGATGACATTGTCTTTATTGCCTATCGTATGGATGATGCAATAATAATGTTTGAAAAAATACATCACGCTTCCTTGGAGGTCGGACTAAAGATTAATATGAACAAGACACAAATAATGACTAATCTGCTGCTAAATCGAAATATTGCTGTTGATGGAAGGAATATTGTGCAGACAACATCGTATAAATACCTAGAACATGAAATTCGGTTGGGCAGCGATAACTAGACATGTGAGCTCCCACGTCGCATATGATTAGCCTGGGCAGCGTTTGGTAAATTAAACTATGTATTTAAATCGGACCTACCCATATGCCTTAAAAGGAAAATCTTTGACCAATGTGTGTTACCTGTACTCACTTAGGGAGCGGAAACATTAACACTCACAAAAAAGGTAGTTAATAAGATTCGCGTGACTCAGATCCGCCAGATGTTGGGTGTCTATCTGAGAGACCGAATTTCAAACGAAGAAATACGTCGTAAAACAAAAACAACAGACGCTATCGAAAAAATCGCGTCGTTAAAAGGGAATGGGGCAGCGCACGTTGCCAGATTATCAGATAACCGATGGACAAAACGTGTTTTAGAGTAGAGACCAACGTAAGAAGCAATACGGAGCAGAGGACGCCCACCAACCAGATGGACTGACGACCTGAAGCGTGTTAGCAATAACTGGATGCTAGCCGCACAGGAGAGAGACAGATCAAAAAAGAGCTGAGGGAGGCCTATTTCCAGCAGTGGACGCATACAGGTTGATTATGATGGTAAATATAAGATTAAAAATAACATATATATATATATATATATATATATATATATATATATATATATATATATATATATATATATATATATATTGAAATGATTTCAATATGTTAAAAAGGATACAACTTAAATGGATTTTTATATGAGTTTGTTGTTCATGAATTTCATGAAGCCATCACAATGTGGGTTCGACTCTGAAATAAAAGAGAGAAAAAGATTAGTAAATTGTTAAATAAATTAATTTTGACTTACCTGGTATAGTGTTAATAATTTCTGAATAGTATAGTTGCCTAGTGTATAGGTGAATCGTCTAAACCTTAAAAAGAACAAAAAAAGAAGAATTCTTAAAAAATATTTAAACATAGAAATTTTGAAAACGTCAGAAAATAAACTGTCAAGCAAGTCTATGGGAGCTAAATTAATAGGGGTTTTGTTAAATAAGAAATTACAATGATGTGGAGATGAAAAGAATAAATTGTATTAGCATTGTAATAGAATAAGTTTTATATCTGAACATTTTTTTTTATAAATTCCCAAATTAGATGTGATTAAAGTGATTATGAGAAATTAATGTGGATTGACAAATGTGTCAGAACAGGACAGTTTTATGGTTTAAAAAAAAAATAGAAGACGAAAAGAAAAAAGAACGTTGGTTGCTGTTAGCAACGAATAATAGATTTTGGAGGAGGCCGACAAGAAATTTTGAGAGGAGAGTCCTGAAATTGTGGAATAGGTCGGGAGTGTTTTTTTAACTCGTCTAAAGAGAATTTTAGTTTTTCCACAGTTTCCACAGCAGAGATATCCAGAATTTGTTCCAGAGAGTAAGAGAAACAATTTAACTTATAAATTATTATTGGAGTACAGAAATGTCATTTAAATTGAGAAAATTAAAATTCATGAATTAACATAATTGCGATAGGCCTTAAAAAAATTGAAAATATTAATGATCATTAAATTAAAAATAGAATAGTACGTACCTTAACTTCCGAAGAGAGGATTGATATTCCAGTTTCACCAATTATTTTGCGAGTAGTTAGTTTTCTTTAAATAAATCAGAACTGTTTTAAAGTAAGGTTGGATAATAATTTTGGGGATCATTTGAAATTTTGATTATATTTGAATGCAAGTTAAAAGTCAGCGGAATAAAGTGTTCATTTTCTTTTCTTTATAGTTCATTTAAACACTTTATAAAGTTGCAATATTTATTTAGTTTTTAGGTACTTGTATAGAGTCTCCACATTTTGTAATAAATTTTTATTGTCACGACTCTAAACCACATTAAGATTTATACGATTCCTATTTTTGTAAATTTTTAAAGGCAACCCAAGTTGCAGACGAATTTTATTGTTTATATTAAATTTGTTCAATATTAATAAATAACGTGCTTCATTTGGGTTAATTTATCAAAGGTCTAAAGTAAATTTTGGTTTAATTTCTTTTTGAACTCTACCAGGAGACTACAGAGTCGACGTCACACAGTGACAGATTGCTTAGAACACATAATTGAGCTAGCTGAGGTATATATTAAATTAAACAACGAACCACAGATTTTAAAAATTACAACATTTATTATAAATAAAAATAAAATTAAGAAAATACAACTTTTTCAATTGACGCTAACAACGTGGGGCCTCTCGGAAAACAGAAATAAGGGTGTTTTTAAGCAGATTTATTAATATTACACAGATTAGAGTAAAAATAAATTGGTGTGATTAGTGTTGCAGAGATTCTGGGGCAGTTAAAGTTAAATTTGAGAATAAATAGATATTAGGATAAAATGGCAGACCGAATGACTTTAAGAAATGGAAAAGAAGTCGTACCGAAAGAGAGTAAAGGAGAACAGGTATTAGAACAGGAACAGGATATACAGGTAGATGAAGAAAGCAGAGGAAGGTCAGGAGAAGTTGTAGTATATTTAGAGCAATGCATACAAGAAGCAGGACAAGGTGATAGAGAGGGAAGTCTAACAGATAGTTTGAGAGAGGAGTTGGATGAGACAGTGAGAGATAGACGTGATGAAAGTGAGGATGAAAGTAGAGTGCAGGAGGAGAGACGCAGGGAAGGAGATGTTGGAGAGTCAGGGATGACACAGATGGATATGAGGCAAATAATGCGGATGCTACAACAGATGGATCATAATATTAGGGGGGATATGCACAAAATGGATAGTAATATTAACAATATTAGGGGGGATATGAACAAAATGGAAAATAATATTAAAGGAGAACTTAGGGGAGAGTTAATTAAAATGAGGGAAGAAATCAAAGAAGAAGTGAAGATAGTCAGGGAAGAGATGCTACACATTACCCAAGGTTTAGAAGAGAAAGTAGAACAGGTTAGAGGAGAAAGTGAGGATTTTAAGAGGAATGTACAGGAGGAGATATCCAGAGAAAAGGCCATAATTAGAGCGGAAATAGGACAGGAAATTGGGAGCAGATTTGTAGAGTTGGGAACATCCATTCAAGAGAATTTACCAAGGGAAATAAACAAAGAAGTTAATAAGCAGAATAAAGAGATTGTTAGGGAGGTAGAAAGTGTTAAAAGGCAAACTCAGGATCATGAGGAAAAACTTACCATTATCAAAAACAATATAAAGATGGGATTGCAGAATTTGGAACTGGAAATTGGTAGGCATGCAAATCAGGCGGAAAAGGGAGATAGAGTATTACAGGGACAAGTTGAGGAATTGAAAGAGAAATTTAAAAATGCAAGTGAGGAGATTCAGCGTTTGGAATCAAATCTAGGACAAACAAGGGGAGTGAGTACTGTGATGCCGAGTTATAATGATGGGGGAATTAAATTTGACGGAAACCTGAATCACTTACATCCTAGAATATTTGTAGATATCATCAAAAATAAGGTAAAGAATGTAAGGGATCCGATAGAAATGAAATTGAATATTCGAAACATGTTAGTGGGCATGCCATTATTATGGTTTTTGCAATAATGAAAATTCCATAAATAATGTGCAGGAATTTGAGGCCAAGTTTATTAACTATTTTTGGGGAGAAAACCAACAGGCTAGTTTCAGGGAACGGTTGTATTTTGGGAAATTCAATTATGAAAAAAGTACCAACTACAATCTGTACGCAATGCAGTTATTCCAGACAGCACAATACTTAGAACCGGCTATGCGAGAAGAGGAGATTGTCCTATACATCGCCAGGCAATATAACCATAACATGGCGGAAACAATAGCTCTTCGCAATATAAAGACGATGGAAAGTCTGACAGGATATCTTCAGAGGATTGAGAGGAGTGTAGGGACGCAGAATCGAAATGGACAAGAGCAAGGGACATATAGGAATAACACAGCAAATAGACAGGGATATGTGAATCGAGGGAATAATTATAGGGAAAGAGAATTTGAGAGACAAAATAGAAGCAGGGATTTTACAAATAGGGGAGAGAATATGAACAATGCCAGGAGAGATATCGGAAGATATAACTGGGAACGTAGACAAGGGAATCCAAACAATGATAGAGGGAATAACTGGAGACAAGGAAATGACAGAGGCAATAATTGGAGACAGAACCAGGGAAATTATCCACAGGAGACGAGAAATAGGGAAGCTTATAGAGAAGGGAATCCAAGATATAATAGGGGGGAAAATGAGGAGAGAAGACAGGTGAATGTAGTTAGAACAGAGGAGAATAGGGGGGAAGCAAGTGTTGATGCAGAAGGGAGAAATTTTGTTTAGACCGCTCCTATGTGCATAATATTGTCTACTTATCAAAGTATGAACATCCAAGGGAGTTTATTAGAGATACTGGGGAATTAAATAAAAATAATAACACTAATACTTTACCCTGGGAAACCAGTAATACAGGGGACATTCAAGAAGTAATGAAGAAGGTGAACCAAAATTTAATAAGAAATGCTAATCGTTATGTAAATAGAATCAATAAGAAGAGAAAGAAAAGAGTTACTTTTGAAAAAGGGGAGAAGGTACTTATCAGGTCACTACAGGTGCCTAAAAGGGATGAAAAAATCTCTGTGGAAAATTACTTTTGCCATTTGAAGGACCTTATGTCATTAGTACTGAACATGGGGTAAACAGTTATGAACTAAGACATCCAGAAACTAATAAAATTAGAGGGATATTTAATATAGAGGGAATTTATAAGTATTATGAATAAACATACAAGGGTAGGCAATATTATGACACGAATTTGGTATTATAAGATATAAGTTTTGTAAATAGAAGGATAATTAATAAATAAGCATATTTTGAGATAAATTTGATAATTAAATAATTTATTAGGAACAGATGTACAGAATAATGATGAATTTATATAAACATAAAAGGTTGATTTATTTTCAAGTAGATTTATAGGAGTTACAAGTATAAATAAATGAGCAAAGTACTATGGACAAATCGATATTTTGTAGAAATTGGGAAATAGGGAATATTATAATGATAAATAGTATATGCGGAAATAAGATGAAAAATAAAATTATAAGAAATATTGAAATATGAAATATAGAGAGTTATATGTAGAGATGATGAAATGAATATTATATGCGGATATAAAAAGAATAAATAATAATGCGGCAATGAATGAAGATACTGAAATAGTATATGAAATAGTATATAGGGGAACAATTATAAGAATTTCTACGAAAAAAGTACAAGAAATAAATAGTACAGGAAAAGAAGTAAAGAAATTGGGAAAGTACTTGGAAATTTGATTCTGAAGTTGATATAATTAGTGAAAGATTTGTAGATTTTGTTTGGAGAATTCTGTATTTGTCATAGAGTAAATTATAAAAAAAAAAAATATTCAAGAGATATGCTTATTAATAAAAGTCAGTTTATTGTTATGTTAATATTAATAAAATATTTAAGTTTACCGGTAAGAATTTAGATTTAGTAAGTGCTGATAGTTAGCACTGAACAAAATCCAAATTGGGGGGAAGTTGAAATGATTTCAATATGTTAAAAAGGATACAACTTAAATGGATTTTTATATGAGTTTGTTGTTCATGAATTTCATGAAGCCATCACAATGTGGGTTCGACTCTGAAATAAAAGAGAGAAAAAGATTAGTAAATTGTTAAATAAATTAATTTTGACTTACCTGGTATAGTGTTAATAATTTCTGAATAGTATAGTTGCCTAGTGTATAGGTGAATCGTCTAAACCTTAAAAAGAACAAAAAAAGAAGAATTCTTAAAAAATATTTAAACATAGAAATTTTGAAAACGTCAGAAAATAAACTGTCAAGCAAGTCTATGGGAGCTAAATTAATAGGGGTTTTGTTAAATAAGAAATTACAATGATGTGGAGATGAAAAGAATAAATTGTATTAGCATTGTAATAGAATAAGTTTTATATCTGAACATTTTTTTTTATAAATTCCCAAATTAGATGTGATTAAAGTGATTATGAGAAATTAATGTGGATTGACAAATGTGTCAGAACA
The DNA here is from genome assembly GCF_040954645.1 of Diabrotica undecimpunctata. Classification (NCBI taxonomy): domain Eukaryota; kingdom Metazoa; phylum Arthropoda; class Insecta; order Coleoptera; family Chrysomelidae; genus Diabrotica; species Diabrotica undecimpunctata. Next base: position 114,083,160 of record NC_092803.1, on the reverse strand, counting down.
GGACAGTTTTATGGTTTAAAAAAAAATAGAAGACGAAAAGAAAAAAGAACGTTGGTTGCTGTTAGCAACGAATAATAGATTTTGGAGGAGGCCGACAAGAAATTTTGAGAGGAGAGTCCTGAAATTGTGGAATAGGTCGGGAGTGTTTTTTTAACTCGTCTAAAGAGAATTTTAGTTTTTCCACAGTTTCCACAGCAGAGATATCCAGAATTTGTTCCAGAGAGTAAGAGAAACAATTTAACTTATAAATTATTATTGGAGTACAGAAATGTCATTTAAATTGAGAAAATTAAAATTCATGAATTAACATAATTGCGATAGGCCTTAAAAAAATTGAAAATATTAATGATCATTAAATTAAAAATAGAATAGTACGTACCTTAACTTCCGAAGAGAGGATTGATATTCCAGTTTCACCAATTATTTTGCGAGTAGTTAGTTTTCTTTAAATAAATCAGAACTGTTTTAAAGTAAGGTTGGATAATAATTTTGGGGATCATTTGAAATTTTGATTATATTTGAATGCAAGTTAAAAGTCAGCGGAATAAAGTGTTCATTTTCTTTTCTTTATAGTTCATTTAAACACTTTATAAAGTTGCAATATTTATTTAGTTTTTAGGTACTTGTATAGAGTCTCCACATTTTGTAATAAATTTTTATTGTCACGACTCTAAACCACATTAAGATTTATACGATTCCTATTTTTGTAAATTTTTAAAGGCAACCCAAGTTGCAGACGAATTTTATTGTTTATATTAAATTTGTTCAATATTAATAAATAACGTGCTTCATTTGGGTTAATTTATCAAAGGTCTAAAGTAAATTTTGGTTTAATTTCTTTTTGAACTCTACCAGGAGACTACAGAGTCGACGTCACACAGTGACAAATTGCTTAGAACACATAATTGAGCTAGCTGAGTTATATATTAAATTAAACAACGAACCACAGATTTTAAAAATTACAACATTTATTATAAATAAAAATAAAATTAATAAAATACAACTTTTTCAATATATATATATATATATATATATATATATATATATATATATATATATATATATATATATATATATATATATATATATATATATAATTTTTAATCTTCTCCATTTTGTCACTACATTTGTTCAATTAAGCATTTTTTTATAAGCATTTGTTGATGGTTTTTATTTTTATCTTAGGTTAGCTTAGCTTAGCTTTATCTAGCTTTTTAACTGCCCTCTTAAATGTACAACTCTGGTATTTTTGAAGAAATTAATTCTATCCAAATTTGCTATTTTATAGTGAATAGTAATTTTCTTTTCAAATGATTCTAGATATTTTATTTTTTCCTAGTAAATTTTGTACCTAATACAGTTCTTTAAAGGTATGTCTTCACTGTTTCAGACTTTACTCTAATTATCTTTCTGTAATCTAAATAAACACCAAGAAATTTTTCCTTCTGTTTTCCCTGTTTTTTGATTCAGCACTAATGAAAAAAGATAAGAGCTTATCACTCCATCATCCACTTTACTCACAATTTCCACAGGTGTCACATGCCTTGCATAAATTCACACTGATTTAGAATATTTTTGTCTTTGAATTTCTATGTAAATTTAGAACTCTATAACTTTTACATTATTGAATATTCTGGCATTTGTCACAAATCCGTAATTCTATTGACCAATGATGGATAGCAGGTTTGTTCTTGTTTTTCCTAATTTAATCCAAATTTCACTGCGGTTATCATCTACTCTAACTTTACTTTTCTTTGTTTTTTTGTAGCGCTTGACCAATTCTCTTTGCGATGGTTTTGACATCATTGTTGTTACTGTTGTTATTGGATAACTGGTTCTGTCAATCAATAAAATCTATTATTATATAAAAAAGGTATTGTAATTAGTCCAATACAGCCTCGTGATTACGTGAACAGGATTCATCCTTGCCTTACAAAGGAGATACGGGTTTGATAAGGCGAGTGGACATAACTTTCGAGAAAATGGACATATTTCGAAGCTAACAATTCAAAAAATAGTCCATTAGCTAAATAAGTATACAGGTCAACTCAATAAATGAAGTAAAATATTTTTAAAATCAATACTATTGCTTTTCTTTAGCACAATTTTGCAATTTTCGCATTAATAATTCCCATTAGTTTGTCTCTCCAATGACCCAGACTAAGTAATTGATATCATCGTATCAGAAATTGGGTATGCAATCTCGTAACACAAAAAAATATGTACACTGTCGTCTAGCATGAAATCAGTTGACCGCCTATGAACTGAACTTTCACATAATGGAATAATACGCAAATTATTTGTAATAATGTCAGCGCTGCATGTGTATTAATTAATATTATGGATACGTGATTTTTATTATTATTATATGTCAAGATGGACCTTCACGTAAACTTTAGAGGTTAATATAATCGATGGTCTCGATATGAAGGTTTATTGTCAAAATACCAAATGAATTAGCAGGAAAAATATAAACCGTATGCGATTACTTCCTCGGAAATGATAAACGCGAGGACCACGCCAAAAATTTTACAAGTGATATCAATAAAACCAAGTTTTATTTTGGGCCTTCAAAAATTCACAGCGATCTGCAAGCAGCATATTTAAACGTATTTTATTTGATGGTACTTCCTCGTCTTCCGTTTGACATCTACATAATACATATTAAAGAAAAATATGATATTTCCACTATGTATCTACACTTTTTAATTAAAAGTACATTTTAAGTAGATGGTGGATGGGAATTATTACAAAATATTAATATGCAATATAAGGAGTGGGACAGTCCACCTTTTGGATCACACAGGCAAACAATTCCAGATCTTATTGATTTTGGATAGTACTCCATAAATTTATCTCCTATGGGATATTATATATTATATCCTATTTCTTTATATATGTACATAGTCAAATATATTTTATTCTTACAATACTTAAAAAAAGAACAAACTGGAATAAATATAGGATCGAAATACATACTTCTATTAAACTAAATTTGGTTTTTAAAAAATATAGACATAGGAAATGCATTCGGCCTTTTAATTACAATTACAGTACATTCAACCAACTTACACGTCTAAACGATTAATGGAATTCGCAGAAAACCTTTCGTTGTAGTAAAAGGCTGGGTAAACTGCATTGGTGTTCTCCATAATTTTTAACACTTTGCTAAATTTTAGGTATAAAATAAATATATGTGTCATTAACCCCTTGTTCATAGTGTTACGATAAATATATGATTCATATTTAACTGTAAACATTATATGTCTAATTCTATTCCATTCAAGTCTTTTCTAGATCATACACCAGCCGGCAGAAACCCCAGGTAATACCTGACGGGTCTCCTACGTTTCGAAGTTTCCAGAAACAGGTCGAATGAAAACCAGTCCGGGTGACCTTCTCGTCTGTTCGAAGGGAATCGCCGGAATTCTAGTCTAACGGCTGTTTAGTATACAATATCAAGGAACCTTTTATTTAAGAACAGTTAGTTTTGAATATGAAGCCGAGTTTTTAGTCCAAAATAAATATTGTAAATAAATGCTATAAATTAAAGTAGTTGTGTGCTAGTTCTTAGTGAAAAGTGTAAAACTGTAATAAATATATAAAGATTCTAATAAACTTGTAAGTGTTATAAATGTAGAACCTTTGATAATAAATAAAGACAATAAATTATATTAATAAAAATACTACAATAGTTTTGCATATTGTGTTACATTTTTTTTTTAATAAATAGTATTCTTGCATAATTTTATTTAACGTAAATTTCTGCTACGGATAATTTAAGTTCAAAGTAGATATATAAAGTTCTAAAATATCACTTTTAATTTTTGTTAAAAAATACTTCGGAGTAAACTAGAACATTTTGTCAATTTAAATAGTGGTGGTTAGATTGACCATATGGTTGTTAGAGTGTACCGTTTTTGAGACGTGTGCGAATACGGGTTAAAGTTAGGGTTTTGGTAAATATATTTAACATTTTATTTTCAAATAAAAATACTTGTACTCAAAATAAAATAATTGTGGGAAACATTTTAATTTGTTTATGTACGGTTTCCAACCATTTCTAAACTTTTTATCAAACATAATTAAATTACAATCGACATTCCTAATGATCATTAGGGTAATCTGCTTAATGTGTTTAGGATCTTTGTAAGCGGTTATGTTATATTTTACCTCTCAAGTACAAGATTTAAAAAGTTTCTGTCATATTGATCTAAATACCTTTCCATGGTAATACTTTACCATGGAAAGAGATAATGGTGAACATTTAAAGTTATTATTATGTATAAATCAAGGCGTTTGTGGCGCACTCGGGATAAGTAAAAGTAAGCTAAAAACTGTAATGGAGACTGTCAGAGATTCTCAAGAAGATCTTACTGTGACTGAGTATCACGAAGACAAGAAAACAACTCATAAACATTCTAGGAGCATTGACTTACTTGATGGAGAAAAATCTGAAATTCGCAATATTTTGTGTCGAATGCGTGAAAACAATCAACATGTCAGTTTAACACTTTCACTGCCATGAGAAGCATAACGTGATGCACGGGTAATATGACTTTACAGCCACGAGAATCAAATATCGATTCTCACGCATCACAAATTATAAAACCTGCGAGAAGCAGTTTTGGTCTCTCATATCAATGTATCGTTAATGCAGTTTAAAAATAGACGGCTGTAAGCAACAGAAACTCTATTTGGCCACTGAAATATGTTAACCAATGTTTGATTCTCACAGCCTGAAAAGTGGGTTACTGATAAAAACTGTATACTCAAGTCAACTATTATTTATTTATTTTTTAACGAAAATTATCATTTTCATACATTGTTATTTTAATAAGAAATTAACAAAAACTTTATTTATTAATAAAAGTTGCAAAATTTTAAAAGTTACGTTTATTTTGTACATTTGTGTATTTCAAAAAAACAACTCAAACAATAATGCTTATTACATTGTGTACAAAGATATCTTGACTGAGGAGTTTTCAATTGAGCGTTTTTTCGTCCAGTTTTAGCAATATTTTCATAACAAACAACACACCTTCAACGATTACTGGAACCTACGTCTTCCAACAAATGACTGTCGTTAGGATTAGGGTTTTGTTGAATGGACTTTACTAGGCTTACTACAAGGTTCTCTTTGAATTTTGTTATAGTCATTTTCTCATTTGAAACTTCTTGGTGTAATATATACGAATTTACTAACGTAGTACCCACAAGCAGTTCAATTGCTAACTTTCTATACCACTTTACTCCCTTTCTCAATGAGGTGGTGTATGTTTTCATTTGGTCAGACATATCGATGTATATTTTATGTTTATTGTAGTCAGTTACAACTTTTGGCTTTTGGCTGTCTTCTGTGAGTTCGGCAGTGTGTTTTGTACTGAGTATAAACATCGCGTTTGTCTTTCCATTTTTGAATCACCACTCCTGTATTACTTTCAGCTGCAACTGTTTGTCCTTTTTGCAATTTTGTATCAATTATATGTTTGGGATTTAATTTTCGGTTGATTCTCAGAGTTCCAACTAAATGAGTGTTTCTGTTCTGTAATTTATGGGCTAGAGAAATACTGGTGTAATAATTATCTGTATAAATTGTACGTCCCTTATCCAGTAGGTTATTAGACAAAGTCAGTACTACATTTTCAGCGGACAATTGATTTGGTAGTTTATCCTTGCCACAATAAATTTGGAAGTTATAGGTGTATCCTTTTTCAATGCATAATTTGTACAGTTTTATACCAAATTTATGTCTTTTATTACTAATATATTGCCGAAAACTCAACCGTCCTCTAAATGGTATTAATGATTCGTCTATACATATATTCTCTTTGGGAACAACATGTTTTTGAAAATTTTTTATCAACAGGTTTGTCAAAGGAGAAATTTTTTGTAATCTATCATCTGTTACTATTTCGTTGTTATGAAAATGCCATGTCTTGAGTAATAATTGGAAACGGTTGCGAGGCATCAAATTTTTCATTTTATTATCGTACAGACTACTTTTAGACCAATAACTTTCAATTGTAGGAAAACGACATAAGCCCATCCAAATCAATATCCCAATAAAACATTTTATTTCCTCAACATTTGCATCACGCCATTCAGAAATTCTGGCATGGGGTAATTTTACAGTACTTTTTAGCTGATTTGCATACCTGTTTGTTTCCATCACCATTAATTCCAATACCTCGTCAGTAAGAAATAACTCATAAAAATTTAAAGGACCTTTATCAAAATATTCACCGTGTAGTTCTGCTTTTACACCAACATCTATTTCAGTGAAATCAAATAATTTCATATACTGTCCACTCACGTCTTTCCACGATAAATTCGCACTATTATCAATGTGTTCACTTTCTTTATCCTCATCTTTACTTTCTTCTAAATTGTTTTCAATAACATTATTTATTGTTTCCATTACACTATCAGATATATTTCTTGATGTGCCAGAAGTACTTGGTTTATTTATTAATTTTACTTTTTTTTTAATTGGTTCATTATCTAAAGAACTATCAGAATTACTAGGGAGAAACTCATCATCAGAATCTTCAAATGGATCATTATCTTCATCTGAAAGATATTCCTGCCACAGACGATTTAATTTTTCTTGTTCTTTTTCGTAATTCATTTTCACAGTATAAAGATTTACACAAAATACTCAGAGAAATCGACTAACACCTACGGGCTAACGCTTGGAAATGAATAATATCCATTTATAGCGAAATTTGCGAAATTGCATTTTTGCAAGAAATGACATCTTGTGGGAATGGGCATAAAATTGTAATAAACGATATCAGATAACAAGACCGCGTGAATTATATGGACTTTTTTTGTGTGAATCGGCATATGATGCACACGGCTGTAATAAACGATATCAGCCAACAAGGCCGCGTGAATCATATGGTGATTCTCATCTCTAACAAACGCAAATTAACGTTTTTTTGAAAAGAAACGTGTAAATATATGCTTAGTTTTTAATTGTGTGTGTATATAGAGGGGAAAATATTTACGGCCAGAAGGACCCTCTTTTTCTCACTATGGTGGCAGTGTAAGTGTTAAATACTTTACTGACCAAAATAAGAGAAAGACAAGTTTCTGAAATTAAGAGGACTAGTCTTTGGAAAGTGTTGAGATATTTAGGATTTAAATTCAAAAAAGAACATAATAGGTTACTTTTATGCGAAAAGAGCAGTATGGTTTACAAAAGAATTAAATTTTTGAAAGAATATACTAGACTTAAATCTGAAAATGCAACATTCGTATACTTAGATGAGTCATGGATATTTGCAAAGGATGGCATTAAAAGAATTTGGCAAGACGACAACATAAAATTAATAAAACACACAGATAGCGAAGGCAAAAGACACATCATTCTTTATGCAGGAGGGAAAGGTTTTATAGAAAACGCAGATTTATTTTTTCTTTAAAATCAAAATCTGCTGATTACCATGAAAACATGAATGCATATATGTTTGTTAAATGGCTTGAGGAGAAACTGTTACCTAGTCTGAGTGAACCATCAGTTATAGTTTTAGATAATGCACCTTACCATTTGGAGATTTTGGAGAAACAACCAAAGCAGTCGTGGAACGTACCGAGCATAAAAAATTGGTTAGTTAAAAATAATATCAATTTTCCGGAATACGCCTTCAAATCAGAGTTACTGGAAATTTCGAAACGTAATGAAAAACCAACAGTTTATATAGTTGACCAAATTGTATCAAGTTATAGACATCAAGTACTACGGTTACCGCCGTATCACTGCCAGTTTAATACCATCGAACTCATCTGAGGTATATTGAAAACCTATTAATAATCACGTAGGATGCAGTGGATACAGTGACGATGCAGTTAGGAAAATGTGGCAAGAAGCTCTCAAAACTGCAACTCCAGAAATATAGGCCAAAACTGTAAATAAATGTGAAAAATTAATAGAAGAGTGGTGGATCCGGGAAAATAAAATTAGTGAAATTAATCCAGTGATTATAGATTTAACTAATGATAGCGGTAGTGAATTTAGTGACGATGATGATTATTTATAAATTTAAATAATCGGTAAATACACTATTATAATATTATTTACAAAATAATTGTACAGCAGGTTAACCATTATATTTATACATTCATTATTAGCCAAATAAACAATAATATTTAAAATTCCATTTGCACTTTTACTCCTCATTTTATACAAATAAGCTATAAATTATAATACAGGCAAAAATATTCTAAACAAAGTAATTCAAAGGATTATGGAGAACTCCAGTGCAGCTTACCTTGCCTTTTACTACAACGAAAGGTTTTCTGCGAATTCCATTAATCGTGTAGAGGTGTAAGTTGGTTGAATGTACTGTATTCAGCAAGCTGCTTTGTCATTTGCTTCAGAAATTTCATATACATGCAGCTCAAACAAATGTCCTTATATTAGAAAAAACAAAATTGTTGTAGGGTTGGCAGCACACTATGCATCCACCAGATACAACAGAACTTAATAAAGCTGATATATTATTAAGCTAACATAGAGACAACGAAGCAAATAATTATTTGAACATCCTCTCAATCCTCAATTATAACAAAGTTTTCTTCGTGAAAACTGAAGAAAAACAAACAAATGATATGTCAATCAGGAAACAAAATTACAATTTTACTAAAATCGACATATATAAAGTGAAATCACCATATGACGCGTCTATTATAACTTAAAATCAGGAATTAAAGAAGTAATTGATAATCTGGGTATTAAAAAGTCAACTTGGTATGTTGCAATATCGGGTTATTTTTTTTATACTGTCGAATCCGCCTCCCAAGAACCACGAAGATCTTTCTCGTGTCTTATTTCTTATTTCAAGTTATCCTCCTCTCCCAGAAGGTTTTCATTTTAAGCAAATGTTCCTCTTTTCTTTCTTGTGACCACTTGCTAACGGTGCGAGAATAGATTTCACCGTATCTCTGAGAATTTGATGATCGTGGAGGTCACTAGGTGAAATTTCCGCTTGTTGAAAATATTTTTTAACCTGTCTTGCCCATTTTGAATAAGATCTTGAGATTGCAAAGTGAATGTGATGGGCAAGTCGTTGAGGAATGGTACGTTCTGGGTGACCATTATACATCATTCTCCGTTTTCTCATGTTGGTAACAATATCTTCCAAGTGTTCATAAACTCATGATTGTGTCTTCAATTACCATATTATTTAAATATAGATTATATTATTACCATATCGGATGCATATAGATCACTGTATAGTAACAGAGTTTTAAGTTTAAAGATAAGCTTTTGTCTTCGGTCTTTGCACAGATGGAAGGCATCTTCTAATTTTTAACATAGACTTTCAATGTAATGCAATGTAATGTAATAAACATTTTTATTGGATGCTATTTTTAGGCTAGATTTTGCGGTAATTGATGGAAGGTTGGGCGATTGAACTTTAGCTTCATTGACGTTATTAGCTAAAAGAGCCGAGTCATCGATGAAAGTTAAGCAGTTTACGTTCAGACCCTTTCTTTTGTGTCCAATTTTTATTCCATAATTTGACGGTATGGTTGTGGTCGACTAAACAGTAGAGGAGAAATCAGGTCACCCTGTCCTGGACTCCTGCACGGATTTCCAATGGATTTGATACTTTATCCCTAAATTTTACCTTTAATATGTTTATATATATATATATCATCATCATCATCATGTGCAGCTTTATCAACCGTTTCCAATTACGGTGCAGCCTCCCTTATTTCAAAGTTATTCTATGTTCTTATTATTATTCGACGATGTCGTAGTTATACGTTGTTCGAATAATTTGCGCTCATTTGCGCCCATATTTTTCTATCTTGTGCTATTCGAGACCACGTTGTTCCTGTTAATTTTCTAATATCATAATCCCATCTGAGATTTGGGCGCCTCTTTGGTCTCTTAGCGTTCCTGGGGTACCACATAGTTGTTCTAGTGGTCCATCTGTTATCTGTTCTTCTTGCCATATGTCCTGCCCATTGCCATTTCAGGGATTTTATTCTTTGGATTACATCAGTCACCTGGGTTTGCCTCCGTATCCATTCAATTCTTTTACGATCCCTCTTTGTTATCCCTAGCATACATCTTTCCATTGCTCTTTGAGTTACTTGGAGTTTCGACGTTATTTCTCTCTTTAATATCCAAGTTTCACATCCATATGTCAAGACGGGTAATATGCATTGATCAAATACTCTCTTCTTGAGGTATAGTGGCATTTTGGACTTGAAGACTATGGAATTTCGTCCGAATGCTGACCACGCTTGTTTTATTCGTCTGTTGATTTCCGGAAGTAGTGATCCCGATTTATGTATGAGCTGTCCCAGGTATATGTACTCATCTACTACTTCTAGCGAGGTTTCATTAATTTTTATTTCCACGTTGGCGATCAGATCATTGCACATTATTTTAGTCTTTGCTAGGTTCATTTTTAGGCCTACCTCATTGCTGGCTGTATTAAGGTCATTAATTTGCAGTTGTAATTCTTCAGGACTTCTAGCAATTAGAATGATGTCATCAGCGAATCTAAGATGGTTTAGGTATTCTCCATCTATACATAGACCTTGGTTGTTCCAGTCTAATTTCCGGAAGATATTTTCTAAGGTTGCAGTGAAGAGCTTAGGGGATATGGTGTCTCCTTGTCGGACTCCTTTCTGAGTGGGAAATTCTGGGGTATTTTCATATATGCTTACTCTAGCTGTGGCCTCTTTGTATATATTTGCTAGCATTTCGACATATGGTTTATCTACTCCTTGGTCGACAAGAGCTTCTATGACTGCTCTTGGGTATACGGAGTCAAATGCTTTCTCGAAGTCTATGAATGCCAGCGCCAGTGGTAGATCATATTCTTTTGTTCTGCTCATTACTTCCCTTAATGTTTGAATATGATCCATTGTGCTGAAGCCACTTCTAAAGCCTGCTTGCTCTCGGGGTTGTGCAGCGTCAAGTGTGTTCTGTATTCTGTTGTTAATGATTTTGGTGAATACCTTGTATATCACAGGTAGCAAGCTGATCGGTCTATAATTTCTAATGTCTTCCTTGCTACCTTTCTTGTGAATAAGGATTATGTTGGCTGAATTCCACTTTTTTGGAATATGTCTCGATTTTAGGCAGTCTGTGTATATTTTTGCTAGGATTTTCCAAGTTGTTTTACCAGCAATCTTTAGAAGTTCGGCTGTAACACCGTCATTACCGGCTGCCTTGCCGTTCTTCATGCTCTTAAGAGCTGCCTCTACCTCATCCACGAGAACATCTGGTACATCTTCTTGAACCGCAATTTCTTCTTCGCCTATTTCTTGTGCTTCCGGAGCTTTATATAGACCCTCATAGAATTCGGTTACATGTTTTATTATTTCATCCCTATTTGTGATCCTTCCGTTGTTGTTTCCCAATGCTATTATTTGCTTTCTACCGATTGCCAACTTCCTCTTGGTTTTCCTATAGCTTTTATGGTTTTCGATTGTATTTTGTACAAGTCGTTCATTGTAGGTTTTTATATCTTCTGCGATTTTTTTCCGTATTACTTTGCACAGTTCGGTATATTCAATTCTATTAATATTGGATTTAATTTTCATTTCTCTTCGTTGTTTCAGGAGAGCTGTTGTTTCATCTGAAAGTTTTCTATTGCTGTTGTGTGCTTGTGATCCTCCAACTTCTTTGGCGCAATTTAAGATTGTTTCCATTAAGTGTGTGCTATTCGTTGGGTCTTGTAATTTTTCTTGAATTAAATTTTGATAGCGTTCCGAGTTGTTGCTTAGGTTAGTGATATTTACCCCTGCAGTTGGTTTCTGGAGTAATTTCATTCTTTCTAGTTTAGTGTTTAGAACGACCCGAGATCTAATTAGTCTGTGATCGCTACCTGGAATTTGTTGAGCACACTTTATATATATATATATATATATATATATATATATATATTGCTATTATATTGCTTGTATATTATATTTTTTAAGTGGCATCAATTAAGTTTCTAAGCCAAATTCGAAAAGGGTATTCTTTATTGCTTGTATTATTTAGTATATATGTTATTACTGACTTTATATTATGAATTTTTTCCGCACATGACCTTGATGTTCTGAAACCTGCTTGTTACTCGCCCAGTTGTTAATCTAAAATAGCTCTGCCCTATTTAATAATAGTTTAGAAAAGATGTTGTAGCCCACTGAAGCCAAAGAGGTTCTACGATAATTGTTTAAATCACTTTTATCCCCTTTTTTATACAGTGGATGAATAAATGCTATTAACCAATCAGGGGGTAGAGTTTCTGATTCCCAAATATTAAGAATAATGTTGTGAAGATGTTTTACCGTGTCAAGATCAGCGAATAGTAGAGGTGAAAAATAATCTTCAAAAGCTGCAGCACAGAACTGCTCGTTAAGATTTAATTTATCATTAAGTCCTCTAATATATAAAGTTGGAGGTTTAAATTTGCTTAGTTGTCATTTAAACGCCTGTTAGAATTCACGAATATAGTATCTTTTGAAATTACCTAACTTTAATTTTATTAATTTGTCTTTCGTTGAACAGTCTGTTAGTTGATTTCAATATTTTTGATGTCGTGTATGTCGGAATGACACTTGTAGATGAAAACTTAATTAGAAACCAAACTAGAATAAACTAGGCGTAACTTAATATTTGTTACTCAACAAAAATATAATAATATGGAAACGATCTATAGAAAAATCCTTTAGTTCTTACCGAAGTATCGACATAAGATATAAAACTTCTTCAAATTCAAACAAGTGGAAGAGTAAGTTTGACTTAACTCAACCCAGTACATCTTTTTCTTCTTGTGCCACTCCTATCGGAGATTGGAAATCATCAAGGCTATCCTGACCTTGTTTACAGCTGACCTAAAGAGTTCATTAGTGGTACAGCCAAACCACTCTCTCAAATTACGCAACCATGACATTCTTCTACGGCCTGGATTCCGTTTTCCTTCTATTTTTCCTTGCATTATATTTTGAAGTAATGCGTATTTATGTCCTCTCATCAGGTGACCCAAATATTAGAGTTTTCTTCGTTTGATCGTTGACAAAATTTCTGGGTCTTTTCCTATCTTTCGCATTACTTCAAAGTTTGTGACTCTTTCAACCCAACTTATCTTCAGCATTCGACGGTAGCATCACATCTCGAAACTTTCAATATTTTTTATGTTGTTCTGTTTGAGAGCCCAGGCCCCTACACTGTATAATAGCGTGTTAAATACGTAGCCCCTTAGCATTCTTAATCGTAGAGGGATGCTGATATCTCTGTTGCAGAAGAATTTCCTCATCTTTATGAAGGTGGCTCTGGCAATTTCGATACGGCTTTTTATTTCATTGTTTTGGTCTCCAGTTTCGTATATTGAAGTCCTCAAGTATTTGTAACTTGATACTTTTTCAATTTGAATGCCGTTTATACTAATATGTGCTGGTTGTGTCATGTTCTTACTGAAGACTATATACTTCGTTGTTTTGATATTGATACTTATGCCATAATTGTTGCAGGTAATATTTATATTTTGTAAGTAATCGTTGTAATTCGTTGTAATTTGTTCTTGCAACTAGTACAGTGTCGTCTGCGTATCGAATATTATTTACAACCGCTCCATTGATTACGATTCCTTCGTTTGCTTGCAGAAGGGTTTCCTAGCAGATGCTTTCACTATAAACATTAAATAGCAGCGGTGACAAAATGCATCCCTGTCGAACTCCTCTACGTATTTCTATTGCTTGTGATATTTCATTTTCTATTTTGATGTTAGCTTTCTGATTCCAATATAGATTGAGAATTATTCGCAAATCTTTATTATCTATGTCCTTTCTTTCAAGAATGCCTCTCTTAGCTTATCATGGCGTACTCTGTCAAACGCTTTTTCAAAATCGATAAAATATTCATGTACTTCCTGATTAACGTCTAGGCATCTTTGTGTAAGAACATTCAAACCGTAGAGAGCTTCTCGAGTACCTAGTCCCTTTCTGAACCCCATCTGTGTATCACTAATAACTGATTCCAACTTTTGATAAACTCGGTTGTGGATGACTTTTAGAAATATCTTTACTAGGTGGCTCATTAAAGATATTGTTCGATGTTCTGAACATTCTTTTGCATTCAGTGTATATAACGCAGTGTATATATACGCAGTACATAATACTGGTATAATTAAGAACGTCCTTGTATTTGTCTATTACGAGAAGGCTTTTGATTATGTAGAGTTCTGTACAGTACACTACAGTACTGGAAGCACTAAGGCAAAACAGAATGGATTAAAGGTGCACGTCACTTATCAGATTCATTTTTAAGAACACTACAGCAAATATAGAACTATAGGAAAACAGAAAAATTCTGCTTTGGTCGAGGAGCGGCCAAATTTAAGAGACAAACACAGACACTTGTATGCACAGTTACACAACGAGCGATGAAACGTGCCATGCTAGGCGTGAACCTTCGCGACGACATAGCAAACCAACAAATCAATTTAGCAAGGTGGACGGTGGACAAGACGAATCGTGCAATCGAAGCTCAGAAACTATAAAAGAAGCCTGGGACGACTACTGACTAAATGGACCGATGATGTGAAAAGATTAGCGGGAAACTGGCTACAGGCGGCCCTCTGTAGAGAACATTGGAAGAGAGAACATAAAAAGTGTCGAGATCATAGAACTATCAACCTAATGAGTCATATAGTGAGTCTATTTCTGAAGGTAATTCATGATGGAATTGATAGTTGTACATAGAAGAATGCAAGAACTACTTATACCGATCAACATTGACCAAAAAGATAAACAACCAATTATTCCTAAATTACGAGATGAAAAAGCTTAGATTAGTCTAGACTGATAGGAGTACATTTTTTTGTCGTGTATGTTTTAGATTTTATAAATAACTTTTGGTTATTTGATTATCTTATAATACATTAGTTTTGTCTTTTAATATTTATTTAGTACCCAACTTATTTGTAGAGAAGTATACTTCAGATCTTAGCTGAGATTCGTACAATTGTCTTCTGAAGCTGATGCACCCACTAAATATCGCAACGACAGTTGGGTGCTAAATGATTAGCCTTAATATTATTTTTTTTATAAAATAAGTAAAGTTTCCAGTTTCTTGTATATTACCCGATATTTTGTGTTTAAACGCATAGACAACATTCCGCAAGAAAAGATCTGGCATGAAAGACAAAAATACTATTTTACAGTACTCTTGCCTTTCTCGTCTACCCAAATTTGGTGCGTGTAATATTTATTAACAAAAGTTCAACGTTACGCAAATAAAGTATGTAATTGGTTTTACCCGGTAGCGGTATGGTGAAAGGTCGCGGAAGAAAAGAAGACGGTTCTAACCTTGATTACCCGACGCCTCTGACTAAGTCACTATACTTCGATTATATAGTTTTGTTTACCTTGCCTTCTTCCATATCTTCTTCCTGCTAACAGATTATTTAAACTTCGCTTTTTAAAAACGTTGTTGACTTACCGGTATACTTGCGATTGCTATACCATTTGTAGACCAGTACGATACCTCTGGGAAACCAACAAGTTCTCAGTTAAGGTGAGGTATCTTTGTTTGTGATAAGTCTAGGATGGAAGAATAAAAAGTGATTTATCGTTTACTAACGCTCCAAAGGCGGACTTCTTGTTTTATTAGAGGGATCAGGAGATATACTACTCAAAAAAGCCAAAATGATATCAAACAAATATTAAAGTTCTTAAATCGAACATAATGGTGCAAATATTGCCCTAAAATGAACAAATCTTCATTTTAAATTATCGTTTTAAAAATAGCTTTCTCGTCATTGATCGATCACTTTTATTTGTAAATCCATATTAAAAGTTATTACATGCACCAAGTTTTTTTGCGACTTTTTGGCGACCCGTAGAATGGTTCTGGTCCAAAATAGGGAGTAGCTCCTTCTTTAGCGAGACTATCAACAATTTAGTAACCGGCAATTCTTTTATCTTCTGGTATCCATAACAAAGCTACTTTGTTATGCTCCTCCAATAGCTTAAGAGACTATTTGTATTCCAAGTTGTTACGTACTCCTAAAAATTGTAGTAGACTTCCGTGTCTTCAATGTTTTTCGCTTTTAAGGAAATAAATATTTTGCACGGATTAAGGGATTGTTTCATCTGTATGAATTGTATTGTTCCAACCATTAAATTACCAGATTCCCATTCAGTTCAATGGATTTTAGATACTAAACCCGAGTTAGGGCTAAAGATACTTTCATGAGTGTTCTTTCTTACGTGTATATTATCTATAGAAAGAGCGGAGAAGAGATGAATTTTATAAGTACCTAAATAAATTTAACTTAGCACAAAATAAATATTGGATATATATGGGATTAAACCACAATTTTATGTTTGTTTTTAAGTTTCGATGATTTTCACTCCGGAAATTGTTTCCTTCAAAGAGATTATTTTAAATTAAGTAGTTGTTATAACCTGCCATTGTTTATTAATTGGCGCGTTGTTTAACCAAATTTGACTTGGTCTCGATCTTGTAGGTAAATAGCCATGAAAATTCTAAGGGTTATGTTTGTACCCTCAGATTGATATCAAATTTAAATTTTTTATCTGTTTATGTATTATGTGTTTATGCATTATGTGTTTATGTATTATGTATAATTATAGATGATGTGTTGCTGATTTTCGATTAATTAATTAATGCTGGTATCTTGTTGCTGACTTATTCTTTTAGTATTGGTAACCAGAGCCTGCTACATTCTGTTGATCGGATACTATACATTTTTCTTCATTAAGTAAGATGATGGCTGCTTTTTTGATTTTTCTCTTTTTGCTGTCTATATCTTTCATCACTATTATTAATGTATCTTTCCATTGTACTCTGTGCTTATTGACCCAGGCATCTTTACATATCTGGGATCTGTCGAAGTCTCTGTTTTTGATTTATGATTCATGGTCATTTATCATAAGACTTAGTGGTCTTGCGGTTTCTGCCACACAAAAGATCTCAATTTATTGGTTGTTTGGAACGTTGTTGTGATGTTTGTATTTCCCATTCTTTTTAATTTTTCTCAGAAACTCTAGAACATACGGTATTGTTATTTTCAAATACTTTCTTGTGAACATTTCTAGATTATTTTAGGTGTTTTGTTGTTGGCTTTCTTCAATCTTGTGAAATTAGTTGTTTATAAATGACAATGGATAATAATTTTTGTTAAAACTTTTGTTGGCAGGTATTTTCTTCCTGAAATGAATTTTTATTTGAGCAGCAGCTTCTTTGTAATTAACATATCCAGACAAGGTAGTGAGTTATTGTGTTGTTTCTCCATGGTGAATTCTTCTTCAACATCTATATGATGACTCAACAAAATTGTATCAATTTAGATTAGAACAAAAATAGAACAAACCGGGTCACTAGGGGGAAAATATAGTCGATAGTTGGAAAAAAATGAAAAACAACATAAAATCAGCAGCAAAAGAAGCTCTTGGAGAAAGAAAAATAGATAAAAATTCAAGCAAGAAAAAGTGTACAAAAAAAAGGAGTCTTAACGCGAATATCAATCGAAAAGAGCACAAGAAACCTATGAAAAGTACACAAGAGTTCGTAATGGGACACATACACTACTAAGACCGTGGGAAAAGTATCCATGGAAGTGAATGACGACTTTTACGGGTTATTGAAAAAGATCTGATGTAGAAGGTGAAAATATGGAAGTACATAATAACATATTGTTATTGTTAGTCCAATATTTTCCTGAAGGTTGCGAATAGTCTAGATTAATATTTTTAAAAGATTAACAAAAAAATCACATTTAAAACACTGTTAAGTTTAGCTAGTACTTTTGTCGAGCAATATTAGCGAACTATCGCTTAATCAAATGCTTATTGAAATTCGCCCGTAATTTAATCAAAGTTCTACCTACTGGCCTACAAGTAGATAAATCTCAATTTTTTGTCGTACCTCCAACCTTTAATGTGTGCGTTGGCACGGATTTTATTGTTGATTTTGTAGCGTACTTTTTTAATCTCTTGCGAAATTACTGTGTACCGTTTCAATGTCATCATGTCGCAATGTGGCTAGAAAAAATTAGTCGGATTAAAAGAAAGTGTTAAGTCGAGTTGCAAATAACGTTAACAGATTTCTCCGAAAAGTAATTTATCTGAATAAACAAAAAAACATTTAGGTACCAGAAGATACTCTTCATGATCCTTGTGAATTTATTTTTAGTTCATTATAAAACTGTAAATATGAAATATTACCCCATAATTGTTTCGAAGAACATGTTTTTGGGCAAATTTTTGAAGAAACTTATCGTCAATCATCATCTTGGGTTCGACAATTCTTTGTGCATCCTGGCCTACTGTAAGATTCGTGGTTATTCGCTCTGTTTCTGGCGACCTGTTTATCGTCGCCATCTTCCGATTTTTAATATTCCAAAATCGGTTTTAACTCGATCTAACCACCTAATTCCCGGTCGCCCTATGCTGCTTCTCTCTTCTATTTCTCCTTCCTCATTTGCTATAGGATCCCTAGTAACCAACATATACTTGGTTTTGTTTTCGTTTATGACTAGACTGACTTGTTTCGCCGCCGTATTCAATTATAGGAAATATTGCTCGCTTGCTACACCCTATTATGTCAATATCATCAGCGTGTGCTAAGATTTGTATCGATCTATTGTAAGTAGTACCGCCGCCTTTAATTTGTGTCTCTTATAACAGAGACATTGTCCATGGTATAATTTACTCCATGGTGGGGCTGACGCTAACATGGCGCTGTTAACGCAACGACATTAACGCTCGTATAACGGGTCCTAACAGAAGGCTGAAGAAGACGACAAAAACCTGTTATTGACCACAGTCATGTTAAATAAACTTTGAGATTGTGCAAAAAAATTTTTTTTTTGGGATCGTTGAATACTAGAAAAACTTGTTGTTGTCACATGAGAATACGTGACAACAAAACTTACGACAATTCATATTGATCAAACAGTTAAACATCCGTTGAAGAAGATATTTTGGAGCTGATTCTCTTATAAAGGTACCGAATACCTTGTACCAACAGTAGATAGGATGAACTCGCACAATTACAGAGAATTGTTAAAACGTGGATTGGAAATGGAACTAAAAATGTCGATACCAGCTGTCAAGCCGTTTTTAACGATGCATCATAAAATATTTCAAGGACATATCAAGTATAAGTAAGCTCAAGTATAACAAAGCACCAGGTCCAGATATGGTAACAGTAGAAATGCTCAAAACCACAGAAGAAACCGAAATAAGATTGCTTCACTTGTTCTGAGACAAAATATGACCTTCCAAGCAATGGACTGACGACCGGACAAAATCCACAATAACGACTATCCTTAAAAAAGACAGCTTCAATGAATGCGATAACTATAGAACCATCAAAATTGGAGTAAAATAAATATAAATGTCCTAAACCAAAAAAAAATATTAATGTTAATATGTATACCTTATATCTATTTTTAAGAGAATGTACAGTTCTAACATACATAATCTAACAAGGAAGAGAGTTTCAATTGTCGACACACTGTACCGGATAAAAAAAATTTCCGGCGACTTTGTGCAATATTGCTGTTTGTTGAACATCAAGGTGTGTCCTGTGAGCCTAGTGCCGTTAGTAATTGGAAAAAAATTATTAGTTCGAATAAATCCTATAAATAATTATAAGATCTCGGCGAATTCTTCGTTTTTGTCGGAACGATTAATACTGGGCATACATCCTTGAATGTAAAATGGAAAATCGTGGAACTATAGTCGTTCGGTATATAAAAAAAGTTGATAAATTTTGATAAAAAAAAAACGATTGAAATACTTGAACAGCTGAAGAACAGAAAAGCAGCAGTTAAAGACGAAATACCAAACGAATTACTGAAATATTATGGGGCAGCAATGACATAACAATTAACAACATTAAATAAAAAATTATAAAACATAATAAAATATCGGAGGAGTGGAGAACAGTTGAACTAATTCTACTATTCAAAAAAGGAGATAAAAACATTCAGAAAACTACAGAGGTTGTTACAACCACTTGTTAAATACTTCCCTAGAACTTACAACTAATTTTTTACAAGAACTAATGAATCAGAGGATAAGTTTAGCAGATGAACAACAGGGTTTTCGTACTGGAAGATCGTGTACAGATGCAATATTCGTCATAATGCAAATTACTGAAATATCAATAGAGTATACTAGACCAGCATTTCAGTATGACTCAAAGATGTAGTCCATCTGCTGTATAATAGAGAAGTTCGCCTAACTGTCATAAAAACTATGGAAAATATCTACCAAAAGAACAAAATGCAAAATATAGAAATAGGCGGCGGAAGAAGATAGGGGGACTCATTGACCCTTTGCTGTTCAATTTAATCATGGATGAAATCATCAAAAGTTTCAACAAAGGAAGAAGATACAGAATCGTAAACAAAGACGTAAAAATACTCTGTTACGCAGACAACACAATATTGGTAGTCCAAGATGAAGATAGTCTGCAAAGACTGATATCCACAGATTTAACATAAGAGCAAAAGAATTTAATATGAAAATCTCATCTCAGAAAACTAAAACAATAGTAAAAATCATGAATGTGTTGCTTGTGTGAGTCCATTTCAAATAGGTAAAAAGAAATTAAATAAGACTTACTCACAATCAATTTAAGTTTAGTACCAAAACGACCGGTTTTGCTTTCTACACTTTGCAAAGCATCTTCAGGTCAAACGTAACGTATTTCATTCATTGTCATACAATTGTCCTTTTATTAAAAAAAATGTTTCAATAAATTAACACACATCTCTAAAATATATCTTTTTAATAAATATAAATAACTTTTAATAATTTAAATAATATAAAACATCACTTTCACATAACAAACAATCACATAATACCTTATTCCTATTTCATTCATTAACTCTCCCCTCAAGAAATTCCCCCGCTAATTATCAAACAGTTACAATAAAAACCGAAGATCGCCCATCATCAGCAATACAGGATAGTTTGAACTATGCTTCTCGAATTATTAACTAATAATTCTTGTACAGGCATGTAAGTAGTATTTTGTTTTTTACTAATTTATTACAATTCAATAGATCATCTCATACCAATTTGTGGGTTTTTACTTTGTCGGCTTAATCAATTTTTTATATTAATAAACACAGACATATAATATTGGCATAATTACTGTAATTTTTATCTTTATTTTTATAAGACAGCACCCTAATATGGGCTTTTTATAATTTCAGCATTTAATTTACTTTGTACCATTTGACCTGAAGATGCTTTGCAAAGTGTAGAAAGCGAAACCGGTCGTTTTGGTAGTAAAATTAAATTGATTGTGAGGCTTATTTTATTTCTTTTTACCTATTTAAAACAATAGTTATCAGCAAATAAATAATCAATCAGATATAAAATCGAAATTTTGGCATCAGTATTGAAGAAGTAATGGAAATAAAATACCTTGGAATTACACTGTCCAGCTATGGAGAACTGGACAAAGAAGTGAAAGATTAAGTACAAAAAGCAAATAGACTGGCAGATTGCCTTAATAACACTATATGGCGAAACAGAGACATTAACACTGAGATGAAGTCAAGGATTTGTAAAGCTGGTGTAAGACCAATAATGACATATGCCTTAGAAACAAGATCCACAACACACAGTAGAAATGAGAGTACTGAGAATAATCACAGTAAATACGCTGTAGAGGTATTAATCCGCCAATAAACAAGCAGAATTGCTTATAAAAATGAAGAATAAGAAGAAGAAAAAGAGCCATAAAAAAATTGTGTTCAGATATGAAGGAGTGACCGCTTCAAATCTGCCTGATAACCTAAAATGTTTGCCGTTGTTGTCCCTCGGAATAAGCTATTAACTAGTAGGTAACTAATGATTATATTCTCCAACAAAGTTACGACTTTTCTATACGTGTAGTTATCTCTAACACATCTAATAGTCATAACTTCATGTTCTTTCCTTGATTACGACAGGAAATAATTACGGGATTGAAATCTTATATTAATGCAGCCGTATCTAATACTACAATACATTATGTAGTTTTAAGTTGATATTTTTGTCAGATTCCCCGGTTTCTTTTGAATATCTTATCCGTGCTAACATGAATGAGAACCGCTATCAATATTGTCATCACTATTTGTGTTAAATTTATATTTTTTTCTATCAGATGTATTTTTCGTATCTTCTACTATTATAATAGTGTTAATATATTTCGCAGGAAATTAATTTATTCGAATAAACAAAAAACATTCGGGTATTATAGATTCCTCGCGGATCTAGCGAATTTTAAAAATTTATTCTGACGTCGTAACTGTTAATATCAACTAAAAAGACGACGTAACAATCGAACGAACTTGAATAAATAGTTTAATAATTATTTCATGCGAAATATCACACGAAAGTTTAATATTTACTTTCAGTTCACTTGATTTAAAAACAACTTAACTGATGTTAATCACGAAATTAAAAATAAAAATTAGTAGGCTGTATAATTCTAGCCTAAATACTACTTACCATAATTTTGCGTTGTATATTAGCAAAGCACACGTAATATTGATGAAGTATTAATTTTTTAGAAGAAGAACGTTTTTATAGAAATTATGTATTCTCTTTGGTTGATATAAGTCGGTATTGTGCTAAATCAGTGTAAATGATATTCAACAACATACCTCATTTAAAGCTTTTTCTTCTTCTACCTCATTTTCCTGATCTTCTATGGTCTAAAACCTAAGATGCAATCATCAGATATCAAATTATATCAATCTTATACGAGGTATTTAAAAAAATATGAATTTCGCTCAAGAGTAAAGTACGTTTACACTTATTTTTTATTATAAAAAGTGGTTTGGAATTATGCAATTAAGTACATCCTTCTAATTGAAAAAAAAAATACGGATAATCAACATTTTTATTTATTGCAAATACGATTACTCTGTTATTATTAATTTTACGAAAAAAGATATCCTTTATAAAAAAACTCTGCATAGTCTAAAACCTAAGGTGCAACCATCAGATATCAAATTTTGTTAATCTTATACGAGGTATGTAAAAAAATATGAATTTCGGTCAAGGGTAAAGTTCCCTTGTATTTCACAATATCTAAAATTGTGATAATAAAATGTTGTTTGTATTTAAAAACTATGTTCTTCTTCTTTGTCTTCATCCTCATAAGCAATTCAGCTTGTTCATTGGCGGATTAATACTTCAATGGAAGGTTGTCGCTCCATCTTTTGCGCGGTAGTCCTAGACTTCTTTTGCTGATTTTTGACTTATCTCTTGCTATTTCTTTTCTTCCTTTTATTTTCCTAACCCCGAAAATCTAAATGATTACTTTGTTAATGTGAGTAGAAATATAACGTCAATTATTTCGCCACAACAAGATCCAGTTTCCTATCTCCCTAATTCAAAAAACATTGCTGATACCTTCTTTTTAAGACCAGTTGATAAGACTGAACTCATTCGAACAATTCGTAGTATAAAAAGCAAATCGTCCTGTAGTACAGATGGATTATCTATTAAAATTTTCTCAAATCTTCCGCATAATGTATTGAAGGTCATGGTCTCGCTAGTAAATGATTCCCTTGAAAAAGGTACATTCCCTAAATGCCTAAAGACTGCCATCGTTATTCTTCTTCATAAAGGTGGAGACAAATATGATGCCTGCAACTATAGACCTATTGCCTTGTTACCAGTACTATCAAAAATTATGGAAAGGCTTATAAAAGTTCGACTTATGCCCTTTCTCCTTAAACATAATATTTTATCGCAAAATCAGTTCGGCTTTTTGTCTAATAAATGTACTAGTGATGCCATGTTTTCTGTGTTACATGAAGTATATCTATCACTAAATAGTAACCTCTCCTCCGCCACCGTTTTCTGCGACTATTCCAAAGCCTTTGACTGCGTAAATCACGACATTCTATTAAAAAAATTAACTTTCTATGGAATTCGGGGTGTGTCTTTGAATTGGTTCAAAACTTACTTGGTAGGTAGGAAACAATTTGTTAGAATAAAAGACACCGACTCTAGTTGTAAAGACATTGAATGTGGAGTACCGCAAGGTTCAGTATTAGGTCCCATTCTTTTTTTACTTTTCATTAATGACATCACTTACTTAAAAATTAAAGGGAAAATTTTTCTATTTGCTGATGATACCAGTATTACTTGGAGCAGCTCTAATATTTCAACGCTTCATTCAATTATAACCGCTGATTTGCTTATAATCAAGGCTTGGTCAGACTCCAACTTACTTAGCTTTAACGTGGATAAGACAGTAGCATTATCTCATAAAGGAGTCATTCAAGCCTTGCTTTTGAATGAGAGCCAAATCGGTATCGTTAATTCCGTGAAATTTCTAGGTATTCTTGTCGACAGCGATCTTAAATGGCCCTTGCATACTGACTCCTTAAGGAAGAAACTAGCTTCAGCTTGCTTTGCAATAAGATCTGTTTCGAAGGAACTAAATTTATCATCTGTCAAAATGGCATATTTCTCATTGTTCGAGTCCCATCTTTGATATGGGCTTCCATTTTTTGGTTCTTTTACAGCGGTACAATTTGATACTATTTTTAAGTTGCAAAAAAGAGCAATTCGTTATCTATTTGGTCTCAAACAAACAACTCATTGCAAGACCTACTTCAAAAATCACGGAATTTTGACGCTTCCCTCTTTATTTATTTTGGAAACGGTTTGTTTGATTCGCAAGCATCTAAACATTTTTCCGATAGACCTGATCATGGCTACTCCATTAGAAATTCGGATTGTAACGTTTATTTACCGATCCCGTCCACTCAGCTAGTAAAGAATTCTATTCTATATAGTGCAAAAAAACTTTATAATCACCCTCCAAGAGAAATTAAATCCGCAACATCTTTCAGTAAGTTTCGTAAGATGACAAAAATCTATCTCTCTGAAAGACCATATTATTCAGTTGACGAGTTTCTTAATGTATAAAAAAGAAACAAAATTAGTATTGTTTATAATTACATTTGGTGTCTCAAGCAGTGGCTACAATTTGTCTCATTTGTTGTTGTCTGTACAAATTATGTAAGTGATACAATAATTTTACTAATTTAAAATTGTATTGTTCTGTTTTTTTATTATATTTGCTTTTGTTTTATACTTTTTGTACTTTTTGACTGATTTTTTTTTAGCTTTGTCCATAAAATTGTTCAATAATTTTTAGTGACAATAAAGCATATTTGACCCCCATTCTGCTTATGTGGTTATTCCATTCTTTTTTCTATTTAGTGTCCATTTATACACTGTACGGTATGTACGTAAAATCATATTCTAATAGGCAATTGCATCCTTCTAATAAAAAAAAAACAGAAATTTTTCTCAAATTACCGATACCGAACATCATTTTTATTTATTACAAATATTAGAACTCTTCCGTTCTGATAGAAAAAAGGTTACTAACTCTTCAATGTTCATTAGATTTTTAATGTATTTTTTTTGTGAAAATTTGCTTACCTATCAGTTTTTATCGTGACGGAAGAGCTATCATATTTGTAATAAATAAAAATTATTTGGGATCGGTAATTCGAGAATAATTTGCAATTTTATTGAAAGGATGTAATTGCAGATTAAAACATAGGTCCTAATTACAAACCACTTTTCATTTATAACAATTTTCGATATTATGAAATATAAAGGTACTTTACTATTAAGTGAGATTCATACTTTTGACACACCCCGTATGTATAAATATATTTCTTTAAGAATTTTTTTAGGGTTATTAGCATAACAAAAATACAAAAAGTGATAAAGACATACATAGGCATATACAAAATATAAAGTACATAATAATGTATACAATATATATTTTAATTATTGATGTATTGTATTAAATTTTATTAAAAAAGTTTATAGATTTCAAGAATTCTATCAAGTCAGCTACGTATTTGGATTCTTGGGTTAAACATACTTGGGTTAAATTAAAATAAAATAGAAATTAAGAAATGCCTTCTATTTATGTCACACAAGCAGTTTGTTCTAATTCTACAGTATGTACTAGCGATACAAACCATTTGTTTATAGATTTAAATAAAATAGAATAAAATAAAACTAAAATATAAAGAAACATTTTATTTGTGTATTGTTCCGTTCAAAAGTTAAGGGGGGAAGGACTGTTAAAAACCGCACTGTATATGTTGGCAGTAACAAAACGTAGAAATATCCGAAAATAAGACCAATAAATAAGTTGAAAATAAAAGAAGTCATTGTATTTAATTTCGTGTGTAAGTAATCGTAATTGTACACCATTATATTTAGTTCCTTTTTCTGACAATCGCTCTCACATTTAGTTTCTGCTTCACTATCATCATCATTATTATCGTCACTGTCATCACTATGTCCGTTATTTATATTTATAATAATTGTTCGATATCATCCAACAAATTGTCAATTTCCCACATTTTTTTTTCTGTTCCATTTCTCTGGCGTAATGACCTGGTACTCTGCTGTAATTAAAGTTCGCATTTCAGCTTCTTTAAAATTCGCGTTGGGTCTAGCTATATACCGTTTCACTTCACTACAAACCATTTCGATGGGATTGAGTTCACAGTGATGGGATTGAGTTCACTGACTTTCTGTTGTGATAGGAGGCATTGTCCATTACCACAACAGTTTTTTCTGGCAAATTTCGCATTAAGTTATTTTCGAACCAATCTTCGAAGGTCGGTCCATCCATTTCGTTGTGGTAGTCCTGAGTATTTTTCTTTGTCAAAAACGTGAGCTCTTCTCCATCAACAAATCCACTGGTAGATCCTGCGTGCAATAAAACGAACCGTGCACGACGAGCTATTGGAGCTTTTAATCCTGTTGTCAGACCACGAACAAAAGCATCGCGATGAGATGTAATCGTTTTATAAACCCATTTTTTTTTACACTGTGCCCGATATTTACCCATGATTCATCCAAATACACTATGTTGTATCCTTCTGCATAGTATTCACGAATTGCGCGTAAATAACGATGACGCCACGAGATGATTTCTGGTTTTTCAATGAAAATTAAATTTCTGCCACGTTTTATAAACACAAAATCCATATCACTCAGCAAGCGATGTAGCGTGGCCCGTGAAAAGTTGGGCAAAGTTTCTTCGACATTTACAACAGCTAATATGGTGTTTATTGTTGGTGGTATGTTCTCACGAAAAAATTGATAAATTATTCTACGAATTTGGCTCCTGACACCTTCATCGTACTTGTTCTCACGAAAATTAATAACCTTTCGCTTCTTGGGCCTGCTCTTTTGAGATTGTAATCCAGGTGATGAATATTCCTGTCGTATGCGAAACAGAGTCTTTTCGCAAACACCACTCATTTCTGACACTTTCCTAATTACACTTAATACAGAATCGTTGTTATCCTGATTAAGATGATAATTAATAATATTCATTAGTATCTCCATCTCTGAAAGTTTCAGAGCTTTTCCACGTTTCCATTGAACAATTTTCTTCATTTTGCGGTAAAAATTCGGCGTCAAATATAACAATAGCCAACAAGAGAAAATAACAATAATTGCTAACAGCAAATCACAACAAAAGCCACCAACAAATAATAACAATAACAAAACAGTAACAGTACATTCAAGATGGTACAAATAATCGTAACTCGAATATGTTTACGCGTTCCGAAGAACAAATAAAGAATAACTAAGGCCCTGGATGTATCAAGCTTTTAAACATATTCTGTACAAGAATTACTCTAATTGCTTCTTAATTACTGAATAACTTAGAAGAAAGTATTTGCAGTTATCAACCAAAATTACAAATTCCTTACACATTATGGCAGTAATTAGTACCGCAGGGACATAAATAACATTTTAAATTTGGCAGTTAGTAGAAATTATCGAAATTATTTTAAACTTTGAAACAAATGTTTATTTAATGCACATTTTATTAGACTACTGCTACTAATAAAAGATAAAAGTTGATAAGTAACTATTAGAAACAATTAATGTATAGTATTATGTAAAATTATTAGCAAACGATATTTGTAAATTACATAAAATTTTACGTGAGGACATGTTGAGAACTCCTGGTTTATTCCGTTTATTTTGAAAGATAGACAATAGAGAACGCCATCGCTCACGCATAAAACTGGCAACGTCTTGGAGAAATTCCCATAAGGTTAGCATTGCATATCTTACCCTGTACAGACTAGTCACTTTGAGACGATGTATAGTACCAGAACTGACTGTGGATCATTTCAGAACTGATTAATTTCAGAGTCGTCTAAAATAAATTTGTATTAATTTTTGCTTCAATCTGAATATGCAGAAATGTATTCTCAGAAATTTATGATCACCAACACTCGGAAAGGACAGGTACCCTAAGAAGAAGACTTGTTTCTTCGGTGCTCCTAATAATTTTTCCTCGCCAGGTAATAGTACAGTTGTTTGTTCGGGACCACCTCTTTTTGTGTATTTTTCTACTTACACGAAAGTTTATTACATCTATTAAAAACTATTTAAAATTATTGTTATATTTGTTACCTTTCCTATGGCTTGTTTCTTTTTATTTTTCTTTTGATATTATCGTAAAACGTTTTAATTTGCTTTGAGGTTCGCTGAGTGTTCAGATTCATGGTACCCAAGCTATTTACTTTAGCTCTATAAGATATGTTCAGAAGAATTGCAGGAAATGCTATTAGACCTAAATACAAAATCAAAAGAAATAGGATTAAAAATAAATCTTACAAAAACTAAATACACTCGCCATCATAAAATCCGGGTCACCTTGAAAATTTCAAGTTTCTGGAATGTTTTTGCCTCTGGTGCAGTAATAACCTTTGTTTTAGGCTAACGTATTTTTTATTTGTCATCAATGTTTGTTTTGAAAGAAAAAAAAAAACGGTTTTTTATTGTTTTTATTGAAAAAGCAGAAAACAAACCAAATTGTTGATAAAACAGGCATACGAAAAAAATGGAAAATACAGAACGTGGTAAAATGTCAGTGAAATTTCAATGACTAATATCGTGTATTGCCTCCACTTACTCTAATGACCTCTTGCAGACGACGGGGCATACTCTCAATTTTTCTCTGGATTACATGTTGTGGTATGTTATTCCACTCTTTCACTAACAGATCCTTAAGCTCCTGTCCGTTGTGAGGAGGAGATGTTAGGGGTTGAATACGTTTTTTCAAATCGTCCCAGATATGTTCGATAGGATTCAGGTCCGGAGACCTAGCTGGTCAGGGTAACCTCGTAATTCTAACCTCGTCCAAGTATTACATACTGATCGTGGCAACGTGCGTTTGAGCGTTGTTCTGCATAAAAACCGTGTGTTTTCTCCAAGCCTTGTCATGGTATGCATAACTTGTTCTTCCAGAATCTCCGTAATGTCCCTTCGTGCAGTTAAGGACCCATTTTCGATGAAGGGTAATTCTGTGCGTAAGTCGGAAGATACACCTCCCCAAGCCATGACCGAGCCTCCACCAAATGGTATTCTTGGAGCAATGCAAGCTTGTGAAAATCATTCACCGGTTCTCCTCCAAACTCTTACACGTCCATCAGATCCGAAACGGGATTCATCTGAGAATAACTCTTTGCTCCAATCGTTAATTCCCCAATGCGCGTATTGTCGAGCAAAAGCTTGTCGTGCAACTCGATGCGCCAGGCGAAATGGCGGTCCTGTAGCCGTTACCCGAGATGATAGTCCAAAAGAACGAAGTCTTCTCCTGACTGTTCCAGCGCTAACATTGCGATTTCGTACTTCCTGTAGACGATTTCGATGCATAATCGCAGTTGAGGTCCGGTTTCGTAAAGCCTGAAACACAAGAAAACGGTCATCTCGTACCGTGGTCATTCTTCTTCGTCCAGAGCCAGGTCGTCTGGATAGCAAACCCTTCTCCTGAAAGCGTTGAAGCACTCGTTGAACCGAAGGAAGGCTTACGCCAACAGTTCTTGCGACTTGCCGTTGAGTGTGACCGTCTTTCACAAGCGCAACAATTTGTGTCGTTTCAACGACAGTCAAGGGTATTTTTGGCAAAAAATAAACACTAATAATGGCACTAATAAACACTAATGGTGGCAATAATAGACGTTTGGTCGTTGCGTTTGAACAGAAAGTCGAAGCACAAATGAGACATTTAAAACAAGCGGCAGTTACAGGTACCGTTCATTTTGGGAAGTGTGCGCTTTCCCGCGAAATCGGCACTATTGAAATTCTTTGTTGCAAAGGAAACCGCTAAGTCGACAACAATTCCTAGAAACATGCATTAGTTTGTATTTGTGTTATTATTATTTACGATAAAGCTCATTAAAAATGAAATATCGGTGATTTTCAAGGTGACCCGGATTTTATGATCGCGAGTGTATCTATCTAACGAATCTCTAGATGTAACTGAGGATATAACTCTAGACAATATTAATATAGAAAAGGTTAAGTCGTATTTCTACTTAGGACAAAAAATTGAATTAACAAAGCTTAACCTACAGGCTGATTTAAATAGAAGATGTGCCTTAGCATCTAACAGTACTTAAATTAAACTTACCAAATACTTTAAAGGCAAAAACTTTCGATCAGTATTGCCGGTTCTGACATATGGAATCGAAACATGGACTTTTAACAATAACATAGTCCACAAACTCCAAGTGACTCAGAGAACTATGGAACGGAGAATGTTATTTATGTTACTCAACATATAATTTGTTATTTCTCTTGATATACTCAATAAGTTTAATATTTTTTATATGGCATATAAGTATATGGAACATACTCGCCACAAAAAATTATAGCATTTTTATTCAATAAATATAATCTCATAACCAGTAGTGATATTTAATACAATTTTTTTTATTTTCGACAATTTGTATTAATATATGTTTTTTTTTTCAGGTAAGTACATGTTGTACGTCCTTTGCCTGTAGTGACAGGTACCTACATTTTAAACGCAAAGAAGTAAGTTCTATATTACTAAAAAAGTTCACAAAATTTTAATTTTTTATTATTTTGGAGATACACCCAAGAATATTTTCTTATAAAATGACAACATTTTCAATTACGTTTTGAACTGTCGATAAAAAAGGTGCCTTATGACGTTAAAAACAGGTTATTTTCTTAAGAGAAAAAAAGGCAACAGCTCTCTATTTTTTTACGATAAAATGTAATATTAGTATCTGGCTATAGTACATATCATTTTCTTTTAGTCTGGAAGCAAGTAACTCAGAAACCTCCTTGGATAGGTTCAGGTCTCTAAAAAGCTCTTTCCACAAGGTCATTGTGCGTTATAGTTTAGTACTTTTCCATATTCGTTATTACTTATATTTTTGTTTGCATTTTGTTGGGCTGTGCAATCAAATGAATAAATTTATAAAAAATTATGAAAAAATTGAAATGTATAATTTTTGTTTAAAACTATAAATGCTTCACAATATTATAAAGTATAAGTCATGATAATCTGGAATGATTTACTGAGTTTTTGAATCTTGGGATTGGGATGTAATAAAATTCTTTGAAAACAACATATTTTAAAACATTTAAACATATTAGAATTCTTAGAATAAAAAGCATATATTGCATAATTTTTATACCTGGAATCATGGGTCTGTCTAAGAATCTGAATTTTTAGTTGCCAATCAAAACCAAAGACACAATATATTTATTTTTTATCTTATTATTTTGTCGAGTTTTTAGAATCGTGAAACTAAAAATGTCAGATTAATGTTAATGTCAGAAGCTTTTGTGTAATAATATTGTGCAACATTTTAAAGCAAACGAATTTTTTAATATCATCATTTTCGTACTATATTATTCAAAACACGGTTTCTCCGATTACATAAAACAGAAAAATGTAAAATTATTATTCCCAACAACTGGCATTTTTAATAAATATGCAGTAATATATATAAACTCCATTCGCTTAGCTCGGACAAATTTTGACAGATTCATTGTCGGAAACCTACAACACAACAATTCCTACTTCTCAGTATTAATAGCTCAAGTATCCTGCTATTACAGACTTCTTTCTTTAAAAAAAGAAGAATTATTCTAAATAGTCGAAGTGTATACTAAACCCATCAAATTTTGGGTAGTATATATTTAAAAAATATATATTTAGTTGTTATAATTTAACATAACTATTTATTATATGGTGCAGATTAATAAATATTGATTGTCGGTAATTCGCAAAGTTCTATTTTATTTACTATTTAGTTTGTTTACTATTAATATTGGCTATGAGTACGGGTGCTTGGTTGTATAGTAATTTCCAGCCACTTTTAGTCTGTCAAAAAGTAACTAACTTCGCAAAAAAATAATTACTAAATTCACTAGACAGTTCGGACTGGGATTAGCGAACCGAGTTTAGTATAATAGTAATATATATTACCTCGTATTCGGTGGGGTTATCGTATTCGGTGAGGTTATTTAAAGTAATATCCGAATTAAATTATTTTTTCTTATCAAACTTTTTGTATCTTTTTAATTATACATATACGTCAATATATTATTTACTTGTTCCATCTTATATCATTTTGTTGAATGGTTATGCTCTTCAAATTTACATTCACGTTTTACCTCAATCTCTGTAACGTTTTTACTACATTTTTTCAGTATTTAGCTCAATATCTTAATTCTATAATACTATACGATTAATAATATGTTGACTTATTTGCCTCTGTTAAGTAAATAAGATGCATAAGAGTTGCCGAAAACCAGCATCAAAAAATAAAATTTTTGATTGAATGAAACACAAACTACCAAAAAATTTCGGATTTCATACTTTACTAGTGATTTTGACCGTCACCATGCGACGGGTATGCGACTTCCTCCTATTTAAGGCTAAACTGTTGTACAACTTTCATAAAAAATAAGTCACTTTTGGAGAATCTCTAAACTTTTGCGAAAAGTCGTCTTATGAAATCAATCTACACACAAAAACCAGCGTAATTTTAGTTTGGAAATTCATTTGTTAGGAAAGCTCGAGTTTTTTATTATATTTTTTACTGATCACCAAATTCGCAGCCAATACTTTAGGATCAACAAACTCTCAAAAGAATTAAAAATTAAATTTTTAAAATACTAAACTTCTTGCATGAATGTGCCGGTGTTTTCTGCTATTATTTAATCAATAGCACCAATATCTCTTGAAAAACGTTAATTGATCCATTTTTTTAATTTCCAAGATTATGAAAACATTGCATGCGTTAACTAAGTCAAGAAAAAGAGGTAGAATACCTACTTTTATAATATTTTATTAACAACTCTTTACAATATACTCTGAACACATAGATCACTGTCGGTTTACTTAATCTAAAAATCCTTAATCTTAAAAAAGTCTTTATTTTTACAAAAATTAAATCGATTCTGCGTCAAATATTATATTCTGGCATTAAGTTTATAAACATTAAACATCATACTATTGGATTTCATTAAATCTTCTAATAGCGGATCCATGCCTCTCACCAACAATAAACAACAATATTTAGGATCTATTTTTGATTTCGCGATAACATACAAGATAATAACAAACTACAATGAACACAATTTATCTTTCAGATAACTTCTTATTCGGTACTTTATTTGGCAAATAAATATTTTTTTGATTAAATGAAAGGCAGATATCGAGCACAGTTTATTAATTAAATCTTGCCCAAGTACTTTCGCTTCCTAGAGCATCTTCAGGGGCATTTCGTCAATTTTGGCCTATCCAACAATCGTAGAATGTCATAAAAATAAAATAGTACATTACACTATACTACACGACGACAAACATTTTAATTTTTTTTAAATAGGCGAAGCTACATTATCGTTGGAATCAGGAGAGAGAATGGCTCCTGGTCTTAACGGAAATGTTAAGGTGACTTGAGACATAACATATTTCACATGTCACCTTAACATGTGACACTTAACATGTCTCTTTAAGTTATTTCTCATATCAAGCAATAAAACATTGAAACCTTTTGTTTTCAACACTTCCACAAAGAATGAAGAATCCATCACATTAAAAATAAAGGCCGTAAGCTATCAATATTAAAAACTATGAAAATTAACAAATTAAAAAATACAGATATAATTCTGAATGACCAACTTGAGACGAACAGTTCTCCCCTTCCCAATTTATTCAGTTAAAGAAGTTAAAGTGTTAGATGCATAAAAAATAGCTCACTTGAGAAAGGCACTTTGCCGAAACAGCTGTGGTGATAATAAATTATAATTTTGTGGAAGTTTTGAAAACAAAAGTTTTCAGTGTTTCATTGGTTGATAAAATGGACTTCCATCAAGTAACGGTCGAATCCATCACATATTTCTTATGTCATCTTATGTAATTGTTCATTTGGTTATGGCTACTCTACACCATCCCTTATCTGATTGCAAATATAAAGATCTAGATGTGTGTTGTAAAATTTGAAAATTTATTTAAACACTTTATTTAATACAAACTTCTTTAAGTCTTAAAAACTCCTTAAATCATTCCCACAAAGAAAATTTTAGTATATTAAATAAAGTGTCTAAAGAAAAATCATCTTTAGATGGAAAAATACAGTTAAGATTTGATTTCACGTATAGTGCGTCTGTATATCCGCTTATAAGTATTTCACCCCAAAAGGGATCATCAGAGACGCTATTCACAGACGCTCTGAACGTGAAAATGAATCTTTCCTGCCTTGGGAAGCAACTCTAACATGGCTTCGTATGGACGCAAATACCGACATCTGATAATAAAGGGTCGCTATTTGCGTCCATACGAAGCCACGTTAGAGGTGCTTCCCAAGACACGAAAGATTTATTTTCACCTTCAGAGCGTCTGTGAAGAGCCGTCTCTAATGATTCCTTTTGGGGTGAAATACGTATAAGCGGATATAAAGACGCACTATACGTTAAATCAAATCTTAACTGTCTTTTTTCTTTTATTCCGGTATACTCTTTATGAGTACTAGAAACCAATTCGCTAAGGATTTTTGCTTAGTTGAGGAGATATGTTGTGGAATGCAATTTTAGATTCCCCATATCTCTAATAACATCTTTATTAACGTCTGTGTTGCCTTGCAATTCTTAGAAAGTACAGATTAAAGCATAAATCTGAATTTGGTTTCGAAAAATTAGTTTCGGATTAATATTTAGATCTTTATATTTTGCAATCAGATAAGGGAGGGTGTACATGAACAAAACCTAATATATTGAAAAATACAGGAGGCTTATTAAATGATAAAATTACATATTTTTAGCTGAAAACATCCAAATACTACGATACAAACATCTTACAATGAACTTTTATTAAGGATATAAGAAATAACTTAGAAATAAATTAAGAACTTGCCAAAAAACTGACTATATACAATTCATCTTATCCCATTCTTTGCTGCTTATCAAAAATTCATAAAGAAGGGATACCACGTAGGCCCATTGTAAGCTCTATAAATTCGGTAACGTATGACTTAATCCAAATTTCTTGCTAATATTCTTAAAGACGCTTTTGACGAATTGAACATCTATAATCCAATAGATACATTTTCATTTGTTAATGATGTCAGAGGGTTTTTTCTACCTAAAATTATGTTTTAATTTCGTTAGATGTTATATCGGTGTTTACTAATATACCAATTGATCTGGTCTTTAATATAATGCAATTAAGATCGAGCTTAATTCGGAATTATACAAGAATCTCTAAAGATAGATTTTTATTACTTCTAAAATATATTTTTCTCTTCGTTAAAAAAATTGTAGACGATCTTATTTATTCTGTTCCCTCATCACAAATTCAAAATACCTTAAACATTTTCAATACTTTTAATAAACATATCCAATTTACTTTAGAAATTAAAAATTAATGTTCGGTATCATGTCTGGACACCAAATTAATAAGAACTGTACAAAATAAAATAATGATAGATTGGTCTCAAAAGCCAACACAATACAATCTGGAAGATATTTAAACTATTTTTCAAATCATCCTACTCATCAAAAGTTGAATACAGTATGCAGTAATTACAATGAAAAATAGAGTAAGGTATATTAGTGACGAAAAGTTCATGAAGAGAAACTTAAACTTGCTATTAAACATCTTTGAAAATAATGGAGACCCCAAAACATATCCTTGAAAAATTGATATTTAACTCAGACATCTTTGACGGTTCTACTGATATAGGAGTAGTACAGTTTAAAACAGAGCAGTTTTATTAATTAAACTTTAAAACATCTAGTCTTATTCGTAATGGACGGAAAAGAAGACGTCCTGTATACAAATACAGGCAACGAGAGCAGAAGATCTGGTGACCCCACCATTTCCATCATACAATTGCCTATCTCGCGTGCTAAAGTGGTTGTAGGCGCAGCAAAACCGACATGCACAATCAGTAGATCAGTTGTCGAGTTTACCTGTCACCGTCAACTATGCTATTACACTATCCGCGGTAACATACACAGTCAGTCATAAGTTAACGTTTTGAGGTTAGTACGATCGCATTCGCGAGTGTTTTACAGTGTACACGATATTTGTGTGATCTTTTTTGCAGTAAATCGCTTGGATAACAGCTGGGCATACGCACACACGTTTAGGTAAATTGAATTAGTTTTGTAGAGCGCATTTCGGCTAAGAAATTTTGATTACCAACTTTCGTTCTGACCTGATTTGACAGACCAGGCCAAGAGTATCTTAAAAGAGATGAGATTCGAGTAACTTGAAATTAAAAAGAAATTGGCTTTTGCCTACAATTAAATACTAAAAGCAAATTAAAATACCTAAGACTAAGGCAAACAATATAATAGTTTAAAACATTTTTTATTCATGTTGAAATAATATTAATAATACAATATTTTGGTTACTGCCTAATAGGGGTTTCTATTGTTTACATTTTTTAAATGACGTGAGTAATAATTTTTACCTACGAGTAATAGACTAAGCTTTATCTATGACAATTTTATAAATTTATGGTAGAAACTCGTGGTCTAAAAATCATTTATTTACTTAACTACATATATGTATTGAAAGTGAAAACCAAATCAGTTAAATAAATAGCAGATTCGACAATAAGATGAAACCGATATGTGTCCTTTCTATGTATGATTGTTTGAATTTAAAATTACCTTTATTCCAGTTTTTTGTTCTTTTGTTGCTTTGACTTCTTTTAGAGTTGATCCAGCTAGAGCTATTTTTAAAAATATATCTCTGGTCTTTTCCAATCTCTTGTGGAACAAACCTCTCTAAACAAACAATTTAGCATTTTTGTTATTTATTTGCTGGTGTTGAAGTATTACTTGGGTATATTGATCAAAAGCAAGTGGAATATTTTGGCCATGTTGTGTGTCACCCAGATAGATATAATATACTTTATTTAATAATACAAGGCAAGATAGATGGAAGAAGATGGCAGGGTCGAGCCCAAACGTCATGGCTGAAAAACTAAGAGAATGGTTTAACGTCCTCTGAATCCTTTTTCCAAGCTGCCGTGAATAAAATTAGCCTAGCCAATGCACGATAATTGAGCAGGGCCCAAGAAGAAGATATTTATCAAAGAGCTTATAATTATCATCATTTATTAAAGTGAGTAAACTTTTAGGAAAAAGGCTGTGATAACTTCCGAAAACATACTTTATATTGGAAGTGAAAATGAAATATTTTAGTTAGTTTGTACTATACATACTTCTATGTATTTGGATTATAGAAGAACTTCTTGAATAGTTGTTTCTTTGGCTTACTTGTGGTCCCATCGAAGTTAACCGTTTTTTAAATATTCCTTTATTCGCCTTTATAATATATTACAAAATTTTTATATATAATATATAAAAAAACTAAAAATGATAAAACGTTTCCAAAATACCGTTGTACCTGGTGTCGAAATACAATTTTCAAAATATATTTTGAAAATTTACACTTTTGATAATTACTTACTGCCCCAGATTAAAAAAATTTTAAATCTTATTACAAATATAAACTATCAAACTTATTGTTCACGGTTCAGCATTCAATATTCGTTCAAAACAATTTTTTCTGTAATCATATGTGTTCCAATTATCGTGTGTCACCGGATAATTATGTTTGGAAGTTTTGTTTAAACTTTTAAGTTGATTTTTAGTTCACTATCCTGCTTGTCAAACGCGTTTTATTTTCTACCGTTGATAAATTTTAATGCCCAGATCTCTCATATACATGGAACGAGAGGTAAAAACCAACCATGGAGCTTTATTTGTTAGTAGAGTTCCAAGGTAATTAAATTTTTCGACGACCTTATAACCACCAATGTTAGCCACCGCGGTTTAAGATTATCCTCTACCCTTTTGGGGCTGACATAATGGTAGGAACTCATATACCGCCGTTATAGTTGGCGCAATACATCTTATGTTTTCATAACTTTTTTTTATAGTTTGAATATATAAATTGCGTTTACCAAACAGTATCCCAGATTCGGGATATATGCAAGAAAATTTTAATATTTAAAAATCTTCAAAAATTGATTGCTTTCATGCTGAACTACTTAATTTCTGTGTATTGCTACTAGTTCAAAGTAGTTTTCTAATTTGAATCATACGGCATTAATAAGTGATACTGTCAGAACACTAAAAATCAATGACTAATAAAAATGCTAAAAATCGTAACAATAATTTTCGTGATGTAATTCGTAATGAATTCGGACAAGAAAATGGGCATTGCTTAATAAATGAATCAATAAAATTATGATCTATAACACGAGAATGTTTGCAATAACATTTCTTGAAACAATGAATGTTTAAATAGTCATTGTCCAAAACTGTCGAAAAATTAATTACTATTTTTTAATACTTACGTAAATTAAGAGCCAGAAAAATCCAACATTAAAGCGACCAATCCAGAGCTCTACAAGAGTGATCTCTTTAATTTACCCAATTGGAATAAAAAGTTATAGTTAAAAGTTATCTATAAACCAAAAAAAAGTGTACGTATAAAATCTAACGAAGGTTGGCTATCTTGTGCTACGTGAAATATCTGTTCTACACTGAGTTTAGTCCAATCTCTGATATTAATCAGCTAAGATTTCCTGTTTCTTCCCGCGCCTTTTCTTCCTTGCATAATTGTATGTAACATTGAGAGATAGAGAGTTATCATTTCGAAGCATGTGCCGCAGGTATATTTTTCTTATTTTAACTGTCTAAAAAGTTTTGTATTGTGTCCAATACTTCTTCGTTTGTGATTTTAGCCGCCAAATAAATTTTAAGAATACGTATGTACAGCCACATTTCAAATATCTCTAATCTTTTTATGGATTTCAATGTCCACGTTTTTAACTTAAAGATCAGCTTCAACCAAACATAGCATTCTACGAACCGCAATCTAATGGCCAAACTTGTTTTTGAGATCACCATAAATACATTTGATTTTATTTATATTCAGTGTCAGTACCATTTTTTTGCTTCCATTGTTAATTCTTTCCACAAGGACTTATAGACATTCTATATTTTCTGCCATAATTGCAGTATCGTCTGCAAATCTTATTTTATTAATGATGTTTCTTCCAATTCTTATACCTTAGTTCTTTGGCATAGTGCTTCCTGAAATATTACTGGAGAGTTGCATTAAACAATTGTGATGATAGTACACATTCTTGCCTGATCCCTCTT
The DNA here is from genome assembly GCF_040954645.1 of Diabrotica undecimpunctata. NCBI lineage: Eukaryota > Metazoa > Arthropoda > Insecta > Coleoptera > Chrysomelidae > Diabrotica > Diabrotica undecimpunctata. The sequence continues at coordinate 114,043,632 of NC_092803.1, read as the reverse complement.
TAAATTCCTACGTGTTTTGTCTCATTGTCTTATACCCTTTCATTGTTTGTATCCATTATACTTGTTTTTTCTTTATTTATATTTTTACATTTTAATTTGTCTTTTAGAAGTAGTCTGATATCATCCAATGCTCTTTTGCACTTGGTTTTTTTCTACCCACAAATTTTTCGCCTGCATTAATTACTGCTGATTTCAATTCGTTCTAAACTGTTGTTGACAGATCTCACTCTCAAGCTTTGATTAAGGCTTTGAACTTTACTTTTTTTCTTTCGTTGTCTGAATTTTATTTTAATGTTCGCAAAAAGTACTTGTGGACACAATTTGTATCAGCAGTTGAGTATATTTTTACACTTTGAATTCCATTTGTATGTGTGTTTATAAGAACATAATAAATTTGATTTCATTAGGTTACTTTCGTTTTCTCCCGGTGTGTTTCATATATATTGGTAATTGGTAAAAGGTGTTTGTGATGAATAGTTCATTTTCTTGACAGTATTGTACTAAGCGGATCCATCTTTCATTTCTTATTGCTAGACCGTAGTTCCCTACTATATCTTTCACCGTTCCTTCACCATTCATTCACTTACTTTGGCGTTAAAATCGATCATTATTTTGTGGACTTGTTTGCTCAAACTCTCAAGACGCTCAAAATTTTATGTTTTTCTCTGTAACATTATTCGATCAATATAGGGGATAACGTAGAAACATTCGATTGTAATTCTTTTTTAGTCATAATTACCAGACAATTTTTATGATCTACTATAAAGAATAACGTCGTTATTATACATCGCTAAGGAAAAATATATCGATATCGAGTCTGTTCATTTCCAATGCTACTGTTGTAAGTTGTCCAATTTTATATAGTTATTCGTGTTGCAATGCGATTTATGGTTTTGGTTTTTGGCCAAGGGACTTTTAGCACCACTGTCCCAGTAAGAGATGCCGGGTACTTGCGACCCATTTGGTTATACTTTCCATTGAGTGAGATATCTATAAGGATCTTTAATGTATTGGTTTAGAATAGAAATATGCTTTATTGTCACTGAAAATTGTACAATTTTATGGACAAAGCTTACGAAAAGTCAGAAAAATAACAATAATAATTTAAAATTTACTGAAATTACATAAATCGTCAATATGACAAAATAAAAGATAATAAAATACACAATTCATTGCAAAATTTTAATAAATTGCAAATTGCATAATAAAACCTTATAAACTAATAAGTATAAGTTGCTGCATGTGATATCCAAATATACATAAAAATAAAAATACTTTAATTACTTGTGTATACATAAACGTACTGTGATTTCTTAGTTATTCGTTCAAAGAAATTCAATTCAAAGAAATACCTCGAATTCCTTAGAAATTTAGTTTTTTTATCAAAATGTCGTGATTTACACAATCAAAAGCTTTGGCATAGTCACAAAAAACAGTGGCAGTGTACAAATTGTTGTTTAGTGCTTGATAGACCTCATGTAGTACAGAAAACATAGCATCACTGGTGCATTTACTCGATAAAAAGCCGAATTGTTTGGATCAGTTCAGATTTATCAACTGGTCTTATAAACAATGAATTCGAGACTTTTTTTAATTGGGCAGATAGGAAATAGGATCTTGGTGTGGCAAAATAGTTGATGTTATATTTTTACTCACATTAACAAAGTATTCATTTAGATTTTCAGGGTTTGGAAGAGAAAATGTTTGAGCTGTGTTAGTTTTATTTCGATGATCGTTTATTATGGACCAAGTTCCTTTTGCAAAATTTTTAGTGAGTAGCTTTCCAGACGATTTTGATAGTACATACATAACTCCTACATCCTTTCGCCGTTGGCCAGTTCTTAGTTCATCCGCCTTTGGAGTATTTCTCAGCCCCAGGACAAAAGAATGCTTTGTCATTCATTTACCAAATCGTCCGCCCGAAGCCGTTGGTCCGCAAATGGCCTTTAAATTTGTTTATATTTACTACTTTTTACCATTTCTTTGTTGATTGAACAAATTGTGTGACTCAAAGTTCCTATGTAAATATTATGATATTATTTTCTTTGATTAATTACATCCCAAAAAAAGATTTTATATTAACCACTTATAATTACTAGAGCACAATTTCCAACCGGAATATTATGTTTTCACATACTTTCAATATAAAGCAACTTGGTAAGAGCAATATACCTGTAATAATTCAAATCGTATCGACACAAACAAAATAGCACAGACTATAAATTTGATAGAATACTTTAATGTAGACGTAGACGTGTTTATTTAAAACATCCGTCATACCATTCGGACTCTATTCCTATAGAATTGATTTGGGAGCAAATAAAACATAGTTTCAACGTTCTTTTTAAGTTAGGAGCTGTAAAAGTGATGGTTGAACAGAAATTTTTCACAGTAACTGTACCCACAGATGTAATGTATTCGGAAATATGTCATATTTCTGAATAAATTTCATGGAGCGTTGTGACAGAAAATTAGTATGAAGTGACAAGCAATCGCGTAAGTTAAAATGCTATCTTTACAGTTGTTTTAGCTATATTTTTCCAATAACCTACTTTAAGTATTTCCATTACATTCATTTGTGAATTAATTTATAGATAGATCCGTGACTATCAGTATTTTCTTTCAATCTTCTGATGATAACTAACAAATCTAATAAAATTATGATTTATTTCGTGTGACTTTCTATCTACAGACAAACCAAGCATTTTTAATTCCATATGGAATTGACTAATTTACATATTTAAATAAACCTTACCTTAAAATAACATTTCCTGGTGCGCAGACTTGCAGTTTTGGAAGACATTCTTTTAACAACGTTTAATTTCTTGTCGAGATGGTACGCTTTTTTTGATTTAATGAATTAATAATGTATGTATTAATTAACTCGCTCATAATTTACAGTTGCTAGAATGTTAAGTTGACCGATCAGACCACTTCATTTCAAATTATACCTTGCGGCGGAACATTTTGGATTCTTTAAAAGAATGCGATGCACATAATATGTAAACGTAGATGTTTATACATACTTCATTGATTGTACTGAAGCACTAAAAATATTAAAATAAAGATCAATATAGGTTAATCAACATCATTTGCTTAATAAACCAGATTAATTTTTAACCTACTGGAGGGAAACCACAAGGAATACATAAAAAGAATTTTTACAAAAATATTTTTAAAAATCTAGAGCAAAGTAAGGTTTTCTTCTGTCGTTAATATTTATCACCTATCCTAAGAAAATTTCCGACTTTATCTGGTTGGCAGTTGCTTCAATTTAAAATAAAATTGTCTTGTCTGCTCAATTTTACATCTGATTTCTTGTTTGAGAGTTTGTTGTTCACTTCTCTACAATCTTTATTATTATTGATATACTTTATTGTTTCACTAGCAGCCACAACTTACTCTTTGCTTATGACCTTTAATTAAACTCTCTTAATAAGTCCTCTGAAGAATGTAATGAAATTCAAACACCGTCAGAACCAAAATCATAATGTATCTTCATAATTAATGTTTTTACAGAAAATCCAGAATAGTTTATTACATAACGTATTACGTACTTTATTTCTAGCCTATTAGAATACTTTAACCTTAAACTAAAATATTTAAAACAACAAACAGTTTAGAAATATTTAAAATCATTGAAAATTATGAAAAAAGTGTCTGGGTAGAATTTGATAGCTTTGGAGTAGAGCGGTACTGAAGACGGTAGACCTGGCAACAAAAGCGACTGTGTGAACTTCATTGACTCATTCTAAAAAATACTTAAGACTGTTGGGTACACGGAAAACATTGTTTTATTAAAAGTTCTCCAATTTTGTCGCAAGTTGTAATATGTCAAATGGTTTTAAAATTATTAATTAAATTATTATTAACATTCTAATAATTTTTTAAAATCCACAATAAAAATGGAATTTCTGTAGTTGGCTGTATACCATGAATCATAACAGTTTTATTAAAAAATCCTTTATAAAAGGTATATAATTAAAAAGACCCTTTCGGGCTACATCACAGAACGTTTTCGGACTAAAAAGTCCATCATCAGTGTATTATTACACTGGTAAATATGGCTTGACTCATGTATACCTGATAATAATACACTGATGACGGACTTTTTAGTACGAAAACGTTCTGTGATGTAGCCTGAAAGGGTCTTTTTAATTATATACCTTTTATGAAGGATTTTTAAATAAAACTTTCCTAGTATTCTTTTTGTTGCATTTAGACTCTTTAATTCTTGTATGTTCCCAGGTTAATACTGTTGTTTTTTTGTGTAAGAATGTTACATAGAGTCGATATATCTATAATTGTTATATTTCGAAGAATTCGGACTTTAGATCAACACCGGAAAAACAAAAATAATGATCGTAGACAGAGCAAATAATAATCTACTGCGCATACACCAAGTGATGAATTTCGAAGTGGTAGACAGATTTGTATACTTGGGCTCCCTGATAACCAACAATGGCGATTGCTCCTCAGAGGTCAAGCGTAGACTAGCAATGACCCGAAGCAATAGCTAAATTGGTTAAAATATGGTAAGACCGAACAATAACAAGGAATGCTAAGCTCAGGTTGGTCAATGCCCTTATTTTTCTCATTGCTATATACGCATCTGAAACATGGACTCTCAAAAAAATCGATAGGAGTAAGGTCGAAGCGTTTAAAATGTAGAATGTAGAAATAGAAGAATTCTACGCGTGTTCTGGACAGAACGTAGAATCAACTTGTCAATTCTGGAAGTACTTCATGTAAAAGTCAGGCTATTAAAAAAAAGTAAACCAAGCATACCTAATTTACTTCGGCCCCATATCTAGATAGAAGTCCGAAGACCAAGAGGAAGATATAAGCTCCGGTGGGAAAATCATTAGATTAATCGGTCCATTTGGCCTAGGATTGCAGCCAATGGAGACAGCATGCTAACATTATTTAGAGTATGACCACGGCCTGACAAGAGCTCAAGGAATGGAGAAGGAAGTTTTTATTTAGATCGTTGAAGTCATCAAACGTTTTATGGATGATTCCTCTTGGTAATTTTTAATTGGAAGATAAAGTTTTTTTCCAATCATTTTTCTACTTTTTGCAACAATTTGCTGTTACCGATTCCACAAAAGTTTAAATCTATTATTCCTATTTTGTGTTAGTAATAATTCATATGTTATCATCTATTATTATGCTGTCTATTATCATTTTAATGCCTTGTTATTTATTTTTGATTGATCTGAATCATGGATGGTAGTAGGTATTGTTTAATTTATCAATGTTGTGACACTATAAGAAGAACACGGCAATAAAATGATAAATTGTTCAATAAATAGTCACACATGGCATGCCATTCCATCATAAATATTCTTGAAATTACATCAATGCTGTAACCGTTACAGTTTACCGATGTGTTAGTGTTTTTGTTTATGGTTTGTTTTAAAGTCAATTTCGACACACTTCCGTCAAACATTTCAAGAAACTAATTAAAATGCATCTAGTGCCATTATCTTTTCTCCTTTGATGGGTATTTATAGGTTATCGCTACTAGTTCTATGAACACATCCAGTGCAATCGTATAGAACTCTGTTATGGGCCATTAAAATTATTGACATTGCTAAAGAGATAACTTCAACGTAATTACCTATATTATAGTTGTACGATTTGTTTAAACAAAGCCAACTATAGTAAAATTAGAAACAGTAATTTCCAATTCATTTAAGAGCATTCTTTCACAAAACTATTGTTATTGACATTGCTTTTACAATAAGTAGGTAATTAGTTTTTCCAATTAAGTCATTTGATCGATCTATAGCAAAAATGCAAATAAATACATCTGAATGCCATACTCTTTGGATTGTTATTTCATTCCCAACTTTTTTAACTTTTTGTTTAATATCGTTTTCTTCCCCTCTCTTTTTCGGTTCAGATAATAGAAAGAAAATAAAACAGCTGAAAGCACTCATAGAAAATTCATACATAAAGAAACAAAAACTGAACGAATTAAACAGGAAGATATCTACGGCAATAAAAAACGATGTAGACACAGAAATATGAGGGGGTAAAAAGAACAGTAGAATAGAACTAAACCATAAACATCCTAAAAAGACAGCAGATAAACAACGAATAAATCTTCTAACTTAAGGACAGAAATAGAATAGGTAGTAACTTCACATAGAGGAAAAATTACAAATTGTAGAAGAATTCTAAAGAGAAATGAAGAAATAAAACCACCTTGAGAATTATAGATCAATCCTAACCACATCTATATTTGTATATTAACATCTATGGTAGAAGGCGAACTTGGCTTTCATTAGCAAAGGGGGCAAGCAGGTTACTTTTTGTAGATTTCAATAAGGCCTTCGAAGGGTGGGACATGTCACAACCACCATCCATAAAAGTCCATTAAAATATTGCCACCAGAAAAGGAGATAATATTAATAAAAATAGTAAGAATTTGTATTGTCATAAGAAAATAGCTTCAGAACAGTACCAGACAAAGTTACCTTATATCATCAAAACTACTTACAACCGTTTTGGATGCGTTTAAAACATTAAGCTAGAAATATTAGGGGCCTACAAATAGACGGCTTGAACTTAATACCCTTCGATATGCTCATGGTATGGTGATAAGTACAGACAACTTAGGTGAAACGTCGAAATGTTTACACTAACTTAAAGCACTACACAAAAAGTGGGTCTACAGATAAAGTCAAACAAAACAAAGATAATCTCAGATCTGGTCCTCAGCGAAAGTGTTCCATTTTAATCGGACAAAAATAGATTGATTGAGAATTAAGAAATGTACTTATCTAGGACACGGAAATAAAGGATAGGTAGAGCCGATCAAACCTGCCAAATTCTCAGGAGGTTACATTTAGAATAGACGGCTTATGGTATGCTCAGAAATAAATTTGAAAATAACGATGCATCAGTTAGAATCAAAAGAAAAACTTTGATACCTGACACCTAGAGGTGTCCGATAGATGATACAATTGGCTGAATGATGATGACGATGATTCTCCTTTCAGTAACGTGTTTCTCATGCTCTCTTTTTAATCACTGACCACGTTTTAGATTTGCGTTTGTGCTTTGCGCAATTTTTCGCCTTTTTTCATATTGGCTTCTTTTTCCAAAAGTTTACTCTTTCTAGATCCTGGTTTTTTAACCATTTTGATATTCAAACATCTTGTTTATCTTTATTTGTTCACTTCGCTGGAACTCTTGGATATTTCTCTAATCTCACAAATTATTATTGCTCTCATTATTATTAAGAGTATTATCCATGGACCAGAAGCACTGAATACATTTTTAATACACATCAAGTGTATATAACTATCAGTCAAATTCACGGTGGAAAATAAAGTAACAGATCATCAAATATGTGTTGCCTTTATCTTTTGTTGCTTGTGTTATATTACCTTGTCTTCAGGGTTGGTTTCTTAAGTTACAGCAGATATTACTCTGATCTTGTTGTAGAACGGGCTATTTCTCTTACATATCTATTTTTTATATGTTATTCGCAAATTTCAATAACAAAGAACTTTAGAAAAGTATAATAAACGGATTTGAAAGCCCGCGTTTTAAAATATTGAAGGTATTTGTTAAACTTTATTATAGGCGAGAAATGTTGCTCAGAGGTTATTCTTTTTTGTAGGATGTAAGTCTGAAAATATTTACTTGCAAAAAAAGTTACATAATAAAAAGTCATAGGATAGTCCTTTCAAACAAGCAAATCTTATTCATATCATCTTACCAAAATATAGCCAATTCTTTAACCATTAAAAATACCTCGTGTCAAAAACAATAAATCCGACTTAGCCACTCTTCTTTTTATTATAATTTGCACTAATAACTCGCAGCATGATACTCAATTTTTATGAGACGTGGAACGACTTTCAGTAATCCAACGAAAGCCATAAAGACGGACTTTTCGGCCATTTTGGTCGACAAATTTCAGTTTAGGCGATTCTAACCGGTTAAAATCTGCAGGAATGTGTGCTTAACCCGTCAGCCTGTCTTAAGATAAGAATGATCGGGGTATTACATTCCGAACATAAAATTAAGAGTGGTTAAAGTGTCTCTTTCAATAGTTTATTTGTAAATTTGCAGTCTTATAAATGACTTTCTAACAAAGGGATGTATTTCTTAGTGTTGGATTAAGAAATTTTTGTTAGCGAATAACATCTATTTGGATAATATTATGCTACGGTAATGCTGAATTCACGCTATATTCACCCTGCTGTCTTTTAACAAATCAAGGAAGGAATGCTTTTATTTTTAATTAGGTTGGTTGCCTCATAATTTAAAGCCTTAAGACATAAACATAAACTTAAAATACTAAATAAGATCTCTAAAAAACAAAACAAGAGAAATATCCAAAAGAAATAATTAAGTAATAATAAATAATTATTAAGTAATAAGTTTTTATATTTGAAATCATAGTGTATCTGGAGTCTATATGGTGAGATGGATAAGATTTGGAAACAGCCAAGAAAGGATCGAATAAACTTAGAGATCGCCAGATACTTGGTTATTTTTCTATTTATCGAAATATTGGGCCCTTAAAAGTTTTTAGTTGTTTTGCTTGATTTTAAGAATTTTTTGGATTACTTATAGGTTAAATGTAAAAATCAATAAAAAAACAAATAATACGCTCTTTTTGACATTTCATGTCAAGAAAAAGTCAACGAGACGCTTGCTCATTTTGCTATACTCTTTTCCTTAATGAGTGTTAAATTTTTTTATTGCAATAATATCGGATCGACATTTCTTGATCTAAATATTTTAAGAAAACCAACGTCTTTTTTTTTCATTTAATACTGTATACTTTTTTAATTTGTTCATACTAATAATAAATTTAATAAACACATCCATCATACTTCACTTACAAACCCTTGGCTTTGGCCTGTCTTGGCCAGTTCCTGGCCTGTTTTAGAATTAGTTTCCATCTCTTCCTATTCGTTGCCTTGGTTTTTCAGTTTCGCACTCCTAATATTATTTGGTTGTTTTCCACTAAGGTCCTCAAATCTCCTGTCTATTTCTTCTGTTTCAGACCGGTCCTTTATTCCATGTATCTTTTGCAGGTACCGTCCCATTAATTTTCTCTACGCGGCAGTCTAGGAGCCAGGAGGGGGGGTTGAGTATGCACTTTTATATCCCCACCGCACCATGACGTTTTTTATGTTTTTTAGGTACGTAGAATGGATTTTTCGATGGTACCAGGCTGAAAACCTATCAGATACTTTGTTATTAACAATTTGATTGTTTAAATGATTGTATCTCCTAAACTATTAGAGATATTTAATTTTACCGAACTGAAAATTGTTCCTTTAAAGAAAATGAACAAAATGGCGTTTGATAAACTTAGATCCGATTGTTAGAACCGGTGTTATAACAAATTTCATGAAAAACAATTGCAAAATTGCCGTTCGATGGGGCTTTTCCAAGTAGAACTGAGCCATAGTAATGTTCATTTTGAATTGACTTCCACAACCCCCTCATTTTAAAGATAATTTTTTCAGCTTTAAAATCAACTTGGCCAAATTACTTTATCTTTATGAATAAAAAAATGATAACTATTAAACATTAAAAATTTCACTAAAAAGTTGCGAACTAATTTGTTTATAAGAGATTTAAAGAAAATTAAGCTATAAACTTTGAAAATGAAAGTTATAGAACAACTCAAAATGAATAGTTTAGGATTTGGTAAATGTTTCTATGATCATTTTTGACCCAGATATGGAACTTTTAATAACGTGGCGAATGCGGGCGCGCTTAAACCGCTGCCGTAAAATTTTCTTCAATATCTCGGCAAAAAATTAACATAGAAACATTTATCAAAGCTCAAAATGTTCATTTTGAATTGTTCTATAACATCCATTAACCAAACTGCCAACGTTTGTCGCTAAATTTTGTTTCAAAGTATTATAAACAAATTAATTCAGCACTTTTTAACGAAAATTTTAACTATAAACTGCTACAACTTTTTTATTTCAATGATAAAGTAATATGCATCTCTGAATCTACATGGACTTTACATATGTATTGGTTTTTATTCGGGGCGAGCTTACCGTGCGCCCCAGAGGGCGTTATTAAAAGTTCTATATCTTTGTCAAAAATTACCATATAAATATTTACCAAAGCTTAAATTGTTATATAACTTCCATTAGCCACATTTTCAGAGTTTATAGCTTAATTTTGATTAAATCTCTTTTAAACAAATTAGTTCGCAAATTTTTAGTGAAATTTTTAATGTTAATGGATATAACTTTTTTATTAATAAAGATAAAGTAATTTTACAAAGTTGTTTATCACGAAATTTGTTATAACTCTGTTTCTAACAATCGGATCTAAGTTTACTAAACACCTATTTCATTTTTTTAAAGAAACAATTCTCATTTTTTTAAAACTAAATGTCCAATAGTTTAGGAGATACAATCATTTAAACAATTAAATTGTTAATCAATTATCTGACGGGTTTTCAGCTTGATATCCTCGAAGAAGATACCGATACCAAAAAACATAAAACAGGTCGAGGTACCGAGGGAACATAAAAGTGCATACTCTACCCCCCTCTCCGGCTCCTAGAGTATGGCTATCGTAGCCTGTTTATTTTGATTAAACCAGATATTGTCAGATTCACTGTAGAGGTGGTAGACCAAAAACTTGTAGTTCATGAGCCGTATTCCGTTTTCTTGTACACATTTTTAGTTATACCTAAGTGTTTTGCGTTCAAAGAAGGCTAGGTGCTTTTCTTCTTTTCGTCATCGAGTAGTTTCTGACATGTTGGTGAGAACCGATTTGATTCCGTTTTGCATGTCATGAATTTTTTTATTTTTGCTACTGTTCTAATTTTTTTTATCCAAAATAGGCTCTTTTTGTTATTTTTCTGCTAATTTCTGCGCTTATTGTAATATTTTAGTTGATTTATTACATCTTCAAATACATATGTTTCTATCGTCAGATCTTCGGGTTCCGATACTTTGATGTAATTTAGGTCCGTTATTGTGGTTGTCGATATTATCGGCGAATATTTCTATAAATTATAGTGCCGTTCTTATTGACTGCAACTCCCTTACGGCTTTATCCAGAACAATGTTGAATAGAAGACATAATAAATACGTTAAAACAATAAAAATATATAGAATGAAGAATATGTCAACATGGTTCATTTATAAGTACTTTTTCTTATCCAATAACATGTTAACTTAAAGGCCCTAGGGATGAGACCATCTATTACATAAGTATAATGTTCTAAAATGCATATTATTCAGGAGTGACACAATTCTCGCTGAGCTAGTGCCTTAATTCAAGCGGGTTCGTAAATGTCTCCTTACAAAAGTGGTATACTATACCTTTTCTTCTACGGAGTATCTATTTTCGTTTAACATAAAAAGTATACGTAAACCGTGAATCATTTATAATTTATACCACAGACACAATAACTTATTATACATTGTTGATTGATATATTCAAACCAATACTTTTAACGTAACAAGGATATTCACAATATAATAATATGTACATGGAAAAAATAAGTCTTCACACCTGGTTTCTTATATAATTGTGTAAGAGTTTTGGTGGCTTTTTACATGACAGTTAAAGACCAATAATTTACTTTGGGGATTGTCAGTAGAATATGGACTTCTTTCTATTTTACGAGTAGAAAAGAAATAGTTAATTCATCAATAACTATTTGGATATTTTGTTGTTTTTAGGTAATATAGTCGTTAGTAATATAATTGGCATTATAAAACGATTGGACTTATGAAATAAATCATATCAGCTTGAGTATAAGATTAAGAACACTTTTACTGGCCATTAAATCAAACGAACTGCAATTAAGACTTCCTGTAGCATTAAAATAACCAGTTTTAAATATTTGGAGCAATTTACATCAAAATAAATGAAGCGGATGGATGCGACTTATAAGTACCTACTGGAGTTATTTTGAAGTATGCATTGAATTTTAGAACGAGTTTATATTACGAGAAAGAGTATTATCTTATTTAGTTTCTTTGTACGTAACCAAGCCTGTTGATGAAATGTTTTGATTGAGTTAATAAAATATATGATTTACAGTCAACACGTTTTCTTGAATCTGTTGATATAAATATCTTGTCATTCGAATACATCAACTGAATAATGATCATAATTGGAGTATATATAACCGAAATTGGTTCATCTTCATCACGGCCCCGTTGCTTTACCGAGGAAGTAACTGTCTGAGTAATATTTTTTCTACGAAAGCATTACTCCCTCGATTATTAAATATAAGATATCATTAGTACCAAAAAAAAAATGTTCGTAATATAGATTTTTATCGAAAAAAAAAACGTAATTTAAGTAGGCCATGCAATCGCTTATTTCTTCGAATCTATTTACTTTATTTCAGAAACCTAAGTCCGATTGTATGGAGTCAAGACTCTCACAGATTTATTATTTGTATTATAGATCTCACTCTACGATGAGTGAATTTTCCTCTTTGGTGAATGAGAGCTGCATGGCTTAAATCTGATAATAAAATAATCTTTATTGTATTGTACAGCTAAGAAATTAAAAAAAAACTAGTTTAAAATAAGCCCTCATCATTTAAAACGGTTACCACGAAAATCACATCAACAGGAGCATCCACAGACATTAATCTTCCACTCAATCTCAACCCAAAAACTCAGACCCTCATCAGACGAAAGCTTTTCTTCCTTATATCAAAGGTGTCACTGACAAAATCGACAAAATTCTTAAATCAAGAGCAATAAAGACAATATTTACCCCTAACAAAAACTGTCATCTCTTGTCCGATCAATCAAAGACAACATTCCAAATGAACAACACGTAGTTTATGAAATTACTTGTGCGGACTGCCCCCGATCCTATATAGGCCAAACAAATCGTAGAATCCAAAATATGATTTATGAACATTCCATTTCTGTTCTCAATTCCGATTCAATTTCAGCTCTAGGTCAACACCATCTTCATACAGGTCACAAAATTGATTTTGAAAACCCCAGAATCATAGCCCCCATCCGCTTCAATAAAACCAAAAATTATCCGAGAAGCCATAGAAATTGAAAAGAGGCCAAATTGTCTCAATAAAAGAGATAATGGCATACGGTTACCTTCGACATAGAGTTCTCTTATAAAGAAAATATCGTCCGCTCCACCAGCGAATCAAAAATCCTGCTATCAGAAATGTTCGCGCCGACCCCCACGGCAATCCCCGCACTAATCACCACGCCAACCTCTACCCAAGCCACGTCACCATCGACGGTATAAATGAACCGTCCTCTGTTCCCAGTGGCAGTAATGCGTTGGTTAGTGATCAGTGTAGTAGTGTCTGGGTGCTCGGGATACTGAGATTACTATGGACACAGAAAATGATGTGTTTCTCGTTCTATCTCCGAAATCCTTACTTAAATTCTAATTCTATGAATTTGAGATTTGGTTCTTGTATTGTACATCTGGATAATAATATATAATCAGCTGGTGAATCAGCCTTCTCCAGCTGATTCTCCAAGGGAAAGTAAATGGTAAGAGAGGACCGGGAAGAAGACGCATTTCCTGGCTTCAAAATTTGCGAAAGTGGTATAACACGACTACCACTGAACTGTTCCGTGCTGCAATAAGCAAAGTGAAGATAGCCGTGATGATCGCCAACGTCCGGAACGGATAGGCACTTTAAGAAGAAGAAGATTGTACATCTGTATGCTGAAAATTTGGCTACATTGTGCTTTTAAAAAAAGATCATAATGAAAAATGATTGTTTAAACTAATTTTTAAAGTTTAAATTAAATTTTTAAGTGTTGGAACCCCGCACTATCTTTGACCATTTTCTTTCTTGTCCTTTCTATTCTTTTTCGCTTGTTTACAGTTTGTAGTATTAACATTTTTGATTTCCTCTTGGAATTGAAAATATGATTTCCGTTTTATTTAAATATCTTTGTATATTCACTGACTTTTTTTTATTTTTAATCATGTTTAATGTTTTATATACATGCATACAAAGACTACTAGTCTTAAATTATATAGACAATTATTGCGTTACGATGACCTTCTGTGTTTTTATACTTTTAATTACTATATCCCTGATGGGTTATAAATAGAAATGGCCACAAGTAGTCTCCTATTAATGTCTCCCTTGTCAGTTCTGCACTTTCCCTTCGATAGTACTGAAAGTGTTTTATGTTGTGTATTTAGTGTTTGTAGGACATTCAATTCTTGTATTATTTAACAGAAAAGAAATGTCAACATTGATATGAATTAACGGGAGCAAGTCATAATAAATATTACTATATTTATTTTATTTTTGGATTTATTTATTTTGAATTTTTGGAAAAACTAGTTTTTATAATGCAACACATTTGTGCAGCATAAAATCAGTTGAATAAATATTTTCCTCTAGACTAAATATTCTGAAATGTGCAAGAGTATACTGACAACGCTACAAACTGAAAATATCTAACTGTGAACTTAAAATCCACTAAAGTTGAAATAAACAGTTATATTCACATTCCTCGGTGTCATATTAAAAAATTGAAATTATTTTAATCGAAGTTTTATGCTTAAATAAATATGTAGTTTGAATGACGTGCACCCATAAACACATATTTATGGATATTTAGAAGTATACTCTTTTCGTCTTTTTAAATAATAATAAATAATTTGAACGCAAATAGTAGAAAACAAAGTTTATGAGGGGCAAAATTACTTCAATTACGTAAAATTCTCATTAAAATAGAAGGAAAATGAAGACAGTTTGGTTTTCCTTTTGTTATTAAATATATAAAAAACAAAATATTTATTGCAATATACCTATTTAGCTCCTAATTTTTACTAAATTTGTACTCAACTACTAATTTTTTGAACACTCTTTCTATTCAATTTTTGTTGAATATAGGCCTCTCCCATTTCCGTCCAAGCTTCTCTGTCCCGTGCCAGACGTTTCCATGTTGATCCTGTTACACTTTTAATGTCGTCGCTCCACCGCATTTGGGGTGTTCCTCCTGATGATTTCGTTCCATTAAGTCTCCAATTGTCTATTTATGTGTTCCCTCTACCATCCTCGAGACGTTTGTTGTGTCCAGTCCATTTCAATGAAGATGCTGGTTCAATAACGTCTTTTACTTTTGTTCTCTCTGTAATTGATAAATTAGTTTGATGTTCCCGAAGTGAACTACCCAACTTCTGTTATTACATGGTTCTTTGAGTTTTCCTTGCTTTTCCAAATTTGCTTTAATGAACGTCCATGTCTGAGATCCATATGTTGGGGTAGGAAGGATACAAGAATTAAATGCTTTCGTTCGAAGTTTCTGCAGTATATTTTTTTAATTGTCAGTACATAAGACTGTTTTACAAAGGCAGCTCATCACATTCTTATTCTTTTACTTACTTCCGTTGTATGGTTTTTTTTTATTTAGTTTTACATTTTAACTCAAATAGATGTATTCATCTACATGTTCCACGACGGTTCCCTGCACTGTTATTACCGGTTTGTCATCTTTGTTTGACATGATTTTGTTTTGTTGAGGTTCATTTTAAGTCCTTTTTGTTGGGATTTTATATGTAACTCTTCCATCATCCTCTCCAGTTTGTATCCTGTAGATATCCTGAATTTCTCTGTTATAGAATGTTTCTCTTAGAGTGATCTTAACTAGTTTCATTAGTTTTGTCTGCATTTTTAATGAAATCAGGGCCTCATATAAGCTCCGTCAATGAAGGTATCTGCTGGTAGTGCCAGTAGTAGTTTTGTTGTACCCACTTGTAATAACAAGCCTCTTACACAGCGTGCGACGTGTGGGTGTGCATTATTCTGCATTAAAATAAAATTTTCTCCAATTTATGATGATCTACATGATCTTAGAGAATACCTCTGATGTACCTACTTCGTGTTAATGCTACACCATCAATCATCAATAACTCTGTTCGTGCCCCCAAACACATACCGCCTCACACCTTAAATTAACCTCCATCAAAAACCGGGGTCGTAGTAAAATTGAAAGGTTCATCGCAAAGGTATATTGATCTGGGGACAAGGGTATGAATGACTAAATTAATTTGTGAAGGTGGATGAAGAGAGTTGGCATGTAAGTAACGATTGGTATGGGTGAGCTTTCGATAAACAGAGTGATGTAAACCTTGGGATAGGTTTTTCGTTATGATAACGTCGAGAAATGGTAGGGATGATTCAGTTTCCCCCTCCATCGTGAACTGGATACTAGGATGTATACCATTCAGATGGGTCTGAGAAGACACTAAAATATATATACAGTATACTCCCTCTATAACGAACACGGTTATTACGAGGTTTCGCTTATAACGAGATACATTAGATGTCCCGTGAAATTTCTATTAAACTATAACCGTCTATAGCGAGGCAAATTTGGTTATAACGAGAGAAAATAAGATCCAAAAACGTGTTTTTTACGTTTTTAGTCCGGTCGTGGATATAAATAAATATCTTTTCAAACAGCCCCTCAATAAACTTAACTGCAGCCCGCAATAAACTTCTTTACAATGAATAAATACAACTGTTTCACATCTTTAGAAAATATATGATAGAATGATACTGGACCATTTAAAGCAGTTAAAAATGACAGAGTTCTTAAAATTGCAGAAGCAATAGTTTATGTTATCCTTGAAAATACGATTTATACATTATGTAGTTGGAAAAAAATATAAGTACAGCTTTTTTGTTTTAACGTATATCATTGATAATAAAAGTAAACAACTCTTTTATGTTTTAATATATTTCATTGACAATCTTCTTCTTCTTCTGGTTCCTATCCGTTTCGGATGTTGGAAATCATATTGGCAATCATGACCTTGCTCGCTGCGGCTCGAAACAGCTCCGTTGAGGTTTTCTTAAACCATGTTCTTAAATTCCGCAGCCATGATATTCTCCTTCTACCGGGTCCTCGCTTACCTTTGACTTTACCTTGCAATATAGACTGCAGCAGGGAGTAACGGTGCTGATTTCTCATAAAGTGTCCCAGATATTGCAATTTTATGCGTTTGATCGTAAACACAATCTCTGGTTCCTTCTTCATTTTTTCTAGAACTTCCTTGTTCGTGATCCTTGCTGTCCATGATATTCTCAGCATTCTTCTATAAAGCCACATCTCAAATGCTTCAAGTTTTTTAATAGTGGTAAGCGTCCATGCCTCCGCCCCGTACAACAACACAGAGAAAACATAGCATCTCAAATGTCTCATTTTTGTATCCAGGGATATGTTGTGACTTTTGAAGATGGCGCTCATTTTGTTAAAGACCGTTCTTGCCTTTCCTATGCGGCACTTTATTTCCTGTACATTGCTCCACTGTTCGCTTATAATAGTTCCCAGGTAGCAATACTGTTTTACTCGCTCTATCCGCGTCCCATTAATGTATAGATGAGCCCCATTTATATTCTCCTTGCTGACAAATCATTTGTTTGTAATAAAAGTAAATAACTTTTTTTCAAAAACGCCATTCAAACAATATTTATTAGCATCTTATATTGCTCCTAATGGCTTCACTATAGGAAGTTAATGGTTTAGAAAACTACAGATTCATATGTATGCACAGTATTATGATTGTCTGATATAACGAGATCGGCTTATAACGAGGTAATTAGTGTGTCATTTCAGTTCTCGTTATAGAGGGAGTCTACTGTATATACTCTTATTTTCTTATTTTATTGTTCACTTTGTTTCATTTTTTTTTTGTTTTTATATATTTTTATTTTTATCACGGTTTTACCTTGGAAGTACATTCTAGTTTTTTTTTAATATTGTATAACTTAGAGACATTAAGTCTAGACGAAACGTTTTCACGATTTTTTTTTATTTTTTAATTTAATGTTTACCTATACTTAAACTACTTGACGCTTTTTTCATTTCAAAGGCACTTCGCTTGATTTGGCTAGCTTTTTAATTTTTCGTTATTCTGTGTCGTATTCAAATACACATAAGTAGGATATTTCAAGGTCTCAAAACTCTTCTGCTTCTTTAACAAAAGAATAATAATGTTCGTGAACATCACGTTAACTTTCATACAGCGGGTCTATTAAAAAAGCAATAAAAACTGAAAAAGGTCCATTTATGCAACTATAAACTATCAATGCGCATGGAAAACGTTGTAAATAATTGCGTTTATGATACCGTATGACGCACGCAAATATGAACGTATTAAAACATTTGTGGTGTGTTAAATGGGTATAAAAAAATTTTAAATCTTTTTGTTTTTGATAAGGACAAATAATAAACTCAAACAAGTATTTGACACCATCAAGACATTTTTTAAATTTAATTTACGATTCGCTTGTATTTTTATTAATGTTTTTACTTTTATTGGATGTGACCTAGAATTTTATACTTTACGAAAAGTGTGATATTTAACTATTACTAAAACTCTCACTAAGCAATCAGTTTTAATACAGTAACTAATTTAACATAGTTTACAAAGAAGTGAATTAAAAAAATTAACAGTCCACTTCCCTCATCATATTATCGAATGTTGTATCATACATTGACTGTCCAAATATTACTATTTTTTTGTCAACCAAATTATATTGAATGTGGTGCCGAGTGGAGTCATAAAAGAAACTGCAATAGCTGACATGAAATAGAAAAAAAAATAAAATGTGCTTTTATGCCTATGATTTTAGTATTTATATAATTTATTAAGTTTTGTAATTTTTAAAAGTAGTTGTATAGTAACTACTGTTGCTAATGTGACCAAATTTAGAATTGTTTTTAATTTAGATCAGCACTAGATCCATACCATTTTTACTTTTTAGCTCCGATTAAGCAATACTAGTTTAAATATTTCGTACCATTTGAAACAAAAAAAAAACAAAACTATAATATAATATTCTCTATACTCTAATAATTTAAGCCTTAAACTAGTTTCTGTGCTATAAAGAACTGGAAATCCTAGTTTACTTTGTAGAATTTAAAACAAACAAACCTACAATATGAAACCATCGAATTGTTCGCTAAGAAAAGAAAACTTTACTGTAAAAGGACTTTGACAGTGTTCTTATCATGTTGATTTCTTGAAAATGAACCTTGATAAATTTGTCTACCTTATTTTTATTGTAACTTTTGTCAATTATCAACAGTTTTAATTGATAGAGGATTTTTACGTTTATTTCGGTGAGGAGATATTTTCAGAGACTTTTATTTGAGAGAGAAAATAAAACAAAACAGATTTATCTTTCCATTAAACACTTTACCTACTCCCAATACCTACTATTTTCATTTACTTTTAACAAATTGTTTATTTAGTTATTTAAAATTATTTAACATACTCTTTGTTTATCAATTTATATTATCTTCTTCTTCTTCTTCGTCTGGTTTTTAATGTGCCTCCAATAAGTTGTCGTTCCATCGTTTTCGTGGTCTTCCTACTGATCATCTTCCTATTGGGGAACCGTCTCTTGCCGTCTTTACTACTCTATTTGTTGTCATTCGGCTTATATGATCGTTCCATTCTACTCTTCTATTTCTTACCCAGTTCTTGATGTTGTCCACCTTGCATCTACGTCGAATATCTGTACTTCGTAGTAGCTCTGTCCCATAGTGTCTTACCATCAATTTTTCTAAGTGTTTTCATATCTGCTGTTTCTAATATCTCCTTTTTGTCCTCTCTGTGTCAGGTCTTATTGATCTGATGACTGTTTTGTAAATTCTGCCTTTCGGTTTTTTCCCGCTATTTTATTTCTCCATATTTTTCGAGCTTTCCATAGCTAGATAAAGTGATGCCTACATATTTAAACTCACATCACTTGTTCTATTATCTGACCTTCCAGCTCCAATTTACATCTTAGTAAATTTGCTGTTGTAACCACGCACTTTGACTTTTTTGGGGAAATTAACATGTTAAATTTTCTGGCAGTTATATTAAATTGGTGCAGCATACGTTGTAAATCATCTTTACTTTGAGAGAGTAGTATCGCGTCGTCTGCATTGCAGATTATTTTAAGTTGTTTTTCTCATATTTGGTATCCTTTTTTAGTTCTTACTTTTTTTATTATTTCATCCATAATCAAGTTGAACAATAGAGGACTCAGGGAATCTCCCATTGCCAGCTTCAATAGGATCGGTTAGTTCTTCTTCTACTTTTACTTTTATTGTGTTGTTCTGGTAGATATTCCCGTTCGTTTTGATTATTCCTAGAGGTATCTTTCTTGCGTACAGTAAGTGGATAACGTCTTTTAATTTGCACCAGTCAAATGCCTTCTTAAGGTCCACAAAACATATATATGCCAGTTTGTTGTATTCTAATGATTTCTCTTGCACTTGCCTAATATAAATATAATAGCGTCGGTGCATGATCTTCCCGACCTAAAACCTTGTTGTTCTTCTGCTAGTGTTATAATTTCATTCACTTTATTTGTTATTACTTTGGTTGTTAATTTTTAGTGTTGTGTTTAATAAATTAATTCCTCTGTAATTTTTCGGGTCCGATTTGTCTCCCTTTTTGAAGAGAGGTATTAGGATGCTTGATCTCCATTCTTGAGGAATTCTGTTTTGATCTAATATTTTTTGGATTAGTTTTAATAGTTGTTTGGTCAGATCTGGTCCTCAGTACTTTAGGGGGTCGTTTGGTATTCTGTCCTCTCCTGATTTTCTATTTTTTAATTTCCTTAATGCTTTCTTTACCTCTTCCTCCTCAATAGTTAATTCTTCGTTTTTTGTCACCTCTGTTGTTGGTGGTTCATTATCGTCACCTTAAGCAAATAGGGATCGAAAGTAGTCTACCCATCTTTCCTTCTGAATTTATTTTGTTTTTATTTGTCCCTTCATCTCTTTTCTTTGTCCTCTGATCATTCTCCATATTTCTTTTTGTGTGCCGTATAAATTGTGTTCCGTCTGTTTTGAAAAGCTCTGCCAGTATTTCCTTTTTATTTGTCTAACTAAAGTATTCGTTTCATTTCTGATTCGTTTATAGTGGTTGTATGCCCTGTTGTGTTTGTTGTGTTCTGTATTGTAAAAAGGCTTTCTTCTTTTCTTTACATTTTTTCTTCACTTCCTCTCTAAACCATGGTATTTTCTTTTTTGATATGTTAGTGTTCGTTACTTTCCTCTCTCTAAGTGATTCTGTTGCTGCATTAATAATTATGTTTTTTGAGTAGTATTTTTGAGTTTTTCCCAGCTTTCCTCGATGTTATCGTTTTCTAATATTTCATTCCCAGCGATCTTCTCTGATATTATTTTCCTGCATAACTACAATTTATATGATAATTCAATTAACTTTAAAATGTCTAGAAGCTATTTTACTAATTTATTTATGTGGGTGCGTTATATAACTATTGTCGTAGATCCAGATCAATTTCTGCATCATTTATAAGATAGCAAGTTATAGTCTTTGTAACAAAACTTGACCTGGTAGGGTAGTGAGGATCCCAGAAGTTGGGTATAACCTTGGGTAGTATAAAAATTGGCCGATTGGGCTGTTTAGCCTTGGAATTAAAAGAGAAATGAAGAATTCTAGGTCCAAGTATGTTTACTTTGCAAAACGGCACTTAGGTCTTTTGAAGGACACAACGGCTAGCTTTGGGACAAAGGAAAATTAAAGAACATTTCAAGGAAAACTCGATATTTTACATATGAAAAAATTGGTTTAAGAAAGATACATAAAAAAATTACAAATATTAAAACCAAAATGCATAGATAGTCACAAAAAACGAGAAACAAACACACTTACCTTATGGTCTACATTCCTGTTAGAATTATTTTATTTCCCAAAATGAAGGAAGATTGTAACATAAATTAACCAATATATATTTGTTATCATCCAGCTGTTTTTATTACTGGCTTTTGCATAAATTTAATTGGACATAATTAGTTACATCTTACAAACAAATCAAACATTTCAAATTTTTTACATCTTTATCTAATGTTAAATTTTTTTTTGATGACCTGCTAAAACTGGTAAACATATTTGTATTACACATGATCTCAATGAAAAGTATTTAAAAAAAAAATAAAATAAATTACACACAAATAGTAATCTACTATCTATATTTAATATATATATATATATATATATATATATATATATATATATATATCACTTATAATCTACATACAAATTTTGTGTTGTACATAAAAAACAAAGTTTATTCAAAAATACTTAAAAAATTAGGACACAAAATATAGCCTATAAAAAAACGAAGCACTGCACTTCACTAAATACATATGGAAATACAATTGAAAATAAAATCAGCTACATTTCCCTTGTGCAACATCAGAAAATATTCAGCAGTGTGATTGAATCTGCTTTAGCAGGGTATAATAAAAAGTAAAAAGTTATCACGAATTGTGCTCTCACCATCATTAAAAATTAAACTAGTCGGCACTAACTTTAACTCCTTATTTCATTTTTGTTTGGTTGCTACATATATCACGTCAAATCAGACCTTTGTGATAATGTGGTTGCCGACAAAGTACCTTTGCCGTGATCAACTAACTTCTCTCTTCAAACATCAGACCAAAAGTGACTCCAAAGAAAATTCCTCTTAAGCGATTCTCCCTAAGGTGATTATTGCGTGCTTAATTTATTCTCTGCTTAGAAGAAAGATGTACCAATCGTTGGTCTATCCTAATTCTGATTATTTTAAAATTTCTATAAACGGAACAGAGAAAAAACTGATTGAAGAGCGAAACAGTAGTTAAAACATATTGGAAGCGGAACTTACTAATATAAACAGACTCTTGAAGTTGGTTAATCTAATATTTTAAAACGCAAAAAGATAGGAACTTTATTGATTTTTATGATATACAGAATAAAATGAAAATTTTAGTCTGTTAAAACTTACACATGATTATTATTATCTGTATTTAAAATCTATTTTTTTCCTCTCTTTTAGTTCATTTGTACCATTCTCTGTTGTTTCCTAATGTAGCATTTAGCATTTGCTAATTAAGTCGTACTGAGCACTGAATTATTGAATTTTTTTATATATATTGGGTCATCTCTTTGTTTTATTATTACTGAAATCTATATGAATTATTTATCAAAATAGACAACAAAAAATTAAATAACTGTTAACTGTTAACCTTCCATCTTTTGTTTTGATATGAAAAATAAGTGTGTTGTGTCTGCTAGAGCATAAATGAAGAGAGGAAATTTAAAAAAAAACAGGGCAGTAATTTTAATATAATGTTTGTTTATGTCTATAACCAACATTTATTAGTGATATAATTAAATATCTAATTAGTGGCGCAATTATTGTAATTTTGTATATTAAAGGAATGTGTGTTCGAAGCATGAATACATATATGTTATTATTCGGAATATTACTCAGAATATTGCTCAGAGAAATGGAAATTTCTTTGCATATGACACATTGTCTATAACCAACATTTATTAGTGATATAATTAAATATCCGAGTGAAGCAGTTATTGCAATTTTGTGAATTAAAGTGAATGTGTGTTGGAATCATGAACATATGTTATTATTCAGAATATTACTCAGAATATTGCTCAGAGAAATGGAAATTTCTTTGCATATTATGACACATTCTTTTCTTTATACTTTCACGTATGATAAAGGCATGTGTGTTAAATGTAGGGAAGGCATTCATAACTCTTCATAAATGAAAACTTTTTATAACTTTTTTTTTCCATTTGATCTAAAATTAAAAGGCTTTCGCAAAATTTCGTACAAACGTTACAACCTGTTTGTACAAAAAATCATATAGGGTTTGTCTAGGTTGCAGTTGCGTGATAGTTGCAATTCTAAAATAGCTAATTCATAATTTTAATTGGAACATTTAATAAGAGAGGCAATGTTCTGTACATAAACATAATGATTGTATTTCTGCAAAATATTTTACGTGATTAACATTTTTAAATGACAGTTTTTTAAAGTTCCTAGGTTAGCGTATCTTTTTACTTTAATTTACATATTTATATCTTCAACAAATTTATATTAGTCGAATCCATTTCCATAAATTAATAAAAAAGAATAACAAACATCGTAAATACTTCTTTTTATGTAGTTCGCATATAAACACATCAAAAATGTCTAAGGAACACAAAGTTTTTTTCTCGTTCATATATCAATATTGATTGATTAGTTAGCAATTACTTCATCTTCATTTCAGTGTCATTCAATTTCTCCATGATGAAATAATCAAACAAAAAGTTTACTAATTTAGTGGAATTTTTTAATATAAAAATCAATATAAAACATAAAAATCCAACAACCAATCTGTTTAATAATCTGTGTTTCCTCCTCAGTATTGAGGCAACACGATCCATTGCTTTGTAAAAGATCTTGAAGACCTTTTCTATTATGAACATTCTGCCGATGAGGAGCAATCCGTCTCTGAAACATATCCCATACATTCTCTTTGCGATTAAGACGTGGCGATTGTGCTGGCCATGGTCAAAGTGTAGTCTGTTACTGTTGCTGTAGTGTATGGCTTTGGATTATCCTGCATGTAACGCAAATAAGGACCTGCAGCAGAGAAAAAGTGAAGGATAGCAGGTTCTAAGATAGATCAATATATTGATATTGTCACATCATACCTTGTAGACCACTATATGGACGAACACCCTGTACATGCCTGAGTCTCTGTTGTCGACTAGGTGCTCTCCAAACTCGTACTCTTCTTGTAAGCCACAATGCACATGTTGTGCCCATGTAGTAAAGAGACTAGGACGGTATTGGAACAAAATAATACTTTTTCTCATGAAAATCTCCATAAGGTTCATTCTGGTAATTTTTATCACTTTTATTGGTGGAGGCGCCAACAGCTTGTTGCATCATGACGTATGATACATCATTGGAAAGGAGAGAGGATATATAGAGGAGTCTACGATTTCCATCACGTAACATGGGAACCCTTAATGGACGTCTGGCGTACAGGCCAGCTTTATGTAATCTATTCCTTAAAGTTTGGTCACATACAGTAACGTTGTGGGTATTCTCTAGGGCCCCACAGAGTTCACGTGCAGTTATATGCCCATTTCGCCTAAATTTTCCTAGAATATACCGATCCTGTCGAGGAGTAGTTGCACGCTGACAATCTCCCATGTCTTTCAGCAACTTTACCAAATTGTTCATATCGACGCCACATTCGCGAAATTATGCTTCTATCTGAGACACGTCAAAGTAACGTGCAACATCGGATTGTGAAAGGCTCAATAACATCCATGTCACTTACAATAAATTTTAACATGTATTAAATGTCAACGCTCCATTATTATCTTTACGTTTAATAATCTTGTTTTAAAATCCACAAGGAAACTAAATTCCTGTAGTTGACTATATACCATCTATCGCAAAAATTTTATTTAACAAATTCCTTTATAAAAGGTATAACAATAAAAACCCTATCGGATTACATCACAGAACGTTTTATGAATTTTTATTCCATCATCAGTGCTATCTGGATGTACAGATAAAGTAAAATTTTACAGTAAATACTGACTATCTTTAAAATTAAAAGCAGTTTTTCTTTACAATTTGAGGCAGTTAATCTTAAGAGTTTGATGCGTTGTCAATTTTGCCTTAATAAAACAGTGCAATTGACAGATTAATTTTTATGGTATACCTTGATTTGTAGAGAACAAATTTTAAAAACAAGTGCTAAAGTTTTTATTGAAAAAAGGGGTAAAGTTTTTATTGAAAAAGTGGAATAATAGTAGTGTTCCTTAGACATTTTTGATGTGTGTTGTTTACATATTATTTTTTAATCAATACAGAATTTTGATACCTTTTTAATGTCGCATCATCCTAACACTGCAGCATTTTTTACTTGGATCTTACATACGGAAGGGAGCTGTTACTCTGTTTCTACTCGAATTTTGCTGTCGATCGGCATATTTATGCTACCCTCTGAATCTACTTCATTTAAAATTAAATCTATGCCACAATATTTTATTATTTTAACTGCTAAAAATATTCGCTAAGTATTTATCTGACGAATTTATCTAAACCAGTTACATCAAATTAGAATTACACAACTCTGTGCTTAATATAAGAAGAATTATTATAATATTTTATATTGACGTATTTTAGTTTTTTGACATCGTCGTCTGTTACAAATAATTTCTTCAAGTATTCATCCATTTGCCTAATTATAATTATTATGCGTCTTGTGATCTATTTTGTTTGTTATTTTTGTAGGCTGTAGTTTCCTTTTGTCGAGAAAAAGTTATTGGAGACGAATTTTTAAGTTTTTTAGTCAACGCTATACGAATATACAATTTGCATGAAGTGGTTTAGTGCTATAGTTTTTACATCGATGTGTAATAATGATGAAACATGGATGCACCACTTCACTTCGAAGTGAACAGTCAGTTAAGGCTATTACGACTAGCACGACCAGACCAGTAAAACCAATTTTAAAATTGAATCATATAGAATGGTTCGCACTACACAAAGAGCGTTTCGTTGGTCAGGGCTTAGTCGTGGGAACCTAATGCTTTTGGTCTAGCGTGACCAGAAACAATACACTATCTTGCGACCAGAGACAATATATTCCGCAAAGACACATCTTGAACAACTTATACTTCGACTGCAACCTTCAACTTTCGAGTTGAAAAGTGAGCATATATTGCTGCGTAAAGTTCTATCATTAAATTTATCTTTGTGTATATTTATCCTGATATCGTGCATCATGGCAAACAACTTATATCTTTTTGTGCAATTTTTCCAGCAACTTATCCTCCACAAACGGTAATTGGAAAATATGATCATATTTACATTAAACTTCATAAAAAGTTGCAAGTGGCCCTTTTATCAAGCTCACTGATAACAAGTCATGCACCCAAAATCGTTTTCTCTTGCGCTTAACAGATTTATGGTATAAGTACATAACAGCTAATTGCTCGATATTCTTCTTTTAAGTAAAAGCAATATCACTGAATTTTCTGTCATAGACATGGTCGGAATTTAGTCGTACAGTTTGTCAGGATGTTTCGCAGTCGTTCAAAACCACTAAAGCTAAGTCAGCAAACATCAAATATTAGGGTTTTTACTTCCATATTTTAGGATGAACAGTGTATTTTATTCATCGATTACATTGTCAAAGAAGAAACATCAATAGTGCAAAATTTGCGAAAACCCAGCCACAAATAAATGAATGAATGAAAATGAATTCCAGTTCGAAATTATTCAGCACCCGCCTAAATCTTCAAAATCGGGCCCCTTGTTTTCATGGACTGATCGAAGATTTAAAAGGCTACTCTAGACAACAGATTTCGATCAAAAGAAAAGATTATTGCTGAAAATGACATGTTTTCGTAATTTTTAGGCCAAAGACATACTGTTCTATAACAAACATCGAGTTGCTAGAAGCATTGGAGAAAATGTATCGCCTAGAAGAAGATTATGTTAATGAATTAGGTCGAATATTCTTGAAAGTTGTTGTTCTATTAGGAAAATTCGGGACTTATTGCGTAACATGGTAATGGATACAATAAAGGATGAACAACTTCAAGAATAAAAATTAAAATATACAAACAAATATGTCACATCTTGAAAATTGAGAATCAGATTTGTCTTTAAGGATATAGTTGTTTTCAGAAATACATAGGCATGTAAATATTTTTATAGTATTTTTTTATCTTATACTGCTTTTAATATGTTTTTTCAGTGTTTTTTTAAATATGTGTACCCTATAGATTGTTTATTTTGGTCATATATTATTTATATAATAGTTTTCTTGCTGTTGAACGGCCTATCTTTGATCTCAACTGTTGTAGAGATGTTCGTTTTTTTTGTGGATCAGTTTTGTGTCGTGACGTAGCAACTAAACTACTGAGTTCACTTTCTCCTTGCAGGTTTTTCCGCTTTGCTTCCATCTATTTTCAAATAATCACTTTCTATTGGGTTTTTCCAATAACACAGATGATGTCTTTTTCGGAGATGAGCATATTACATCGCTAACAAACGCAGAACCTTTTTGTAGAAATGTATTATACGATTACACCCAAAAGATCAAAGTATGAAAGTGCTGTATCCTTTTCACGTATTGGTGTTTCATATATGGAAAGATAGTCTTACAACAAAATATATATATTGTGTTATATATACTTCGACTACTATTGACACGGTTCAACTAGAAAGACTGTTGAGTTTAATATTAATTCCTGTAATAGTAATAATCTTAGCTCTAGGGTTAATTGTACTAACCGCAGAAACCTTTCTGAACCTTAACGCATTCATAAATTATTTAAATAACAATTCATGTCACAAGATTAAATAATTATGCTCTTATGATAAAGCTCGAATTGGCTGTTCTATAGAAAATACTCTTTTAATTGGAATGCTTCTGTTAAGATCTTTTTTGGTAAAAAATTATTATTTTTATTTATTCTCATGTATCAATAAAGTGGAACAACGCAAGAATAAAGAACATCTTCAAATACTTATAAGACACGATTCAAAGAGTGTATATATATAATAACACTACATAGTTGGGTTATACTTTACTATTTTACGAATGTGAAAATTTTTATTTGGGTGAAACTTCATGACTACTAAATGTTAGAATAAAAGAGCATGCACCTAAAAAAATATAGAGAAT
The DNA here is from genome assembly GCF_040954645.1 of Diabrotica undecimpunctata. Taxonomy (NCBI): domain Eukaryota; kingdom Metazoa; phylum Arthropoda; class Insecta; order Coleoptera; family Chrysomelidae; genus Diabrotica; species Diabrotica undecimpunctata. The sequence continues at coordinate 114,015,124 of NC_092803.1, read as the reverse complement.
CAGATATACCAACATGATTCAATAAAAAGATTCATTAATAGTCTTGAATAAAATGGATAGCAAAAAGAAAATCAAAGAAGCTGCTCTCGTGTTACAATTAGAAGTCGTTAAACATAAACCTATATAAACGAAGAGAACAAGCAAATTGGGGGCACAAGGTATTTAATTTAAAATAGTAATTTAGCAGTATAAGAATACACTTTGATATCGATATTGGAGTAAATGTTTAACCGAATACTTACTTTATCAGTATAGCATCATATTATACATTTGTTCCTTGTTTTTGGTATGATTTATATTTTTTGCGATTTTTCCTCCTCATTAGGCTTTTGCTCTTAATGGATTGTGCGGTATTATTAACATTTCGGTTACAATAATTACTTTTCTGGCAAAGATTCTTAAGTTAAAGTTGAGTTTTTGAAATTAAATGAACTATCCTTTAATAAAATCGTCGCAGGATCACACCCAAACATACTGACAATATCATTCTAAATTAAAAAATACTTATAACCAAATATATATCATATCTGAATGGTCATTTTAATTAAGGCAGACAAAATTATATCACTAGAACAATTTAGTTTGCAACGTAACAAAAACAAAATACGTTCTTTTCCTTTTCAGAAATTTTTTAATTTTTTAAACGATTGCTGAGATCTAATTCACCATTTAAAGTTGCAATATATAGAATAATAAATAATATACTCTGGTCTGGTCTCTAGATATTTCAACGTTCAAAATTATATATATATATATATATATATATATATATATATATATATATATATATATATACAAGGCTACGTTATTGATTTTGTTCATTAGAATTGCCAGTCTGGTCAAGCAAAGTTGGTAAATCAATTAAGTTATTTCATTTAGTTTAAATGCATGGAGTGATAAACACTTACAGGTCAATTGCCGGAAGATTTCGCAATGCCATGGATACATTTTCACTGACTTTGAATTAATTTTATGTTACATACTATTACAGACAGCTGAAAGCCAAAAATCGGTAATTGATAGTTAATTAGTTAATTGCTGTGTTAGTTTTTACACTAGTGCACGAAAATGACGCAACTTTTACTGTTATTTGGAGAGAAATTGATCAGTTTTCAAAGATTTTTGATAATATACTTTAATAGAAACAAAAATTTATAAGATTATTTAATTACGTCATATTATCTATTGTTATGTAAGAATAATTAAAAAATTCCGTCTATCTAAAAACTAGTCCCAAACATTGAAGTGTGTTAGTAATTACGATATGCTTCTAAAAAAAACTTCCTGTTTTTCTGTGTCATTATCTAGTTTTTATTGTGAGGTTCTAGGTTGTTTATGTAATAATTTTGAGCAAAATGTGAAAAAATTCGGTGAATCTTTTCATCTCTCAGGTATATGAGACCCAAAATTTAAAAATCTATAAAGGGCATCTCGTATGTTGAGTTGGTTTTAGTACAGTTTTTCTTTAGTCTTTCATAATCAGGTAATGAAAACAGGTAATAAATAATCAGGAATATGTCCATGGACACCTGTGTATCACAGAAATTTTGCTGATTATATTCATATTGTAATAAATAAAAATCAAAACTGAGTAACGAGGAATCTTATCTATATCGCTAATTTGTTCACGACCATATGACTCCGTTTTACGCAAGTTTCATGAAGTATACCTTAAAATGCTTTCGTTGATGTTAGATGTCTGATTTTGATATTATATTGATAGTCCAGTCAATGACCATTTTCCCGTATAATTTTCTGAGCCTGTACAGATTCGCACCAAAATTTGGCTATAGGTTCTGCTTACCCTCAACTTCAAAGTTGACCCTATGTCTTAGGGTGCTTTTACCCTAGGAGGGATGATACCCCTTCTCGGGAATGAATATATTTATTTCAAGTTATTTCCAAGTGAAAGTGTCAATTTTTTAACAAACGGTTTAAAAAAAACGGTTTTAAAACGGTTTTTTGCGAAATATTCAAAAAGTATGAATTTTATCAAAAAATCATTCCTATAAATTAATGGATATAATGAATATAAAGGTGGGTTTATGGTGTCTGTATCCCCAAAACAAGCCGAAAAATAGCTTATTGAAATTTAGTTCTTCTTTGTCAAACACCAAAATTGAAAGTTTCAACTGAGTTGAGTTGAAAGTTGAGTTTTAATGTGAATAGAGGATTTTTGTATTTTGTTGCCCAAAAAAATACGGATCAACCTTATTTTTTCATGACTCCTTAAGGATTGGTGTTATAGACTTTTATAAACGATAAAAATAAAGATTTTTTCAATCACTACAAAAAAAAGGTTCTATGAGTTTTCCACGAAAAATACATTGGTTTTTTTATATTCCACGTTGAATCTTTCAATTTTGGCGTTTGAAGAAGAAAAACCAACTTTCAATAAGCTATTGCCTCGCTTGTGTTGGGACTACAGACACCATAAACTCACCATTCTTTTTGTTTTTTTATAAGCTACATTTTTGTATAACTTTTTTTGATAAAAATACATCATTTTTGAGTAAATCGCAAGAAACCGTTTGAAAAATTGTTTTTTTTTTGTTAAAAATTAACATTTTCACTTCCGAGTACGTCGAAAAGTATTAACTTTTTATTAGTCGAAAAGGCTACCACATGGGTAGTCCATAGGTGAGTGTATTTTGGTTTAATTCCGAATGATGTTCTTGATTCCCAGTACAAGAAAAAATTCAGAGTATTCCAAGGTCTGCTCTTGGAAGGTAGTCGCCAAATGGATACTAAACTATAGTACTCATATATGTATACAGTATGTGTATAGTATACATATATACGCGTTCAAATCAAGACCAGTTCACTGCAGAGAGAGAACCAAACATTCTAAAGTGAGAGGTAGAAAAAGCGATCAAAAAGTTAAAAAATAGAAAATCTCCTGGCGCAGACCAAGATCACCGCAGTTTTAAAAGTTAAGTTCAAGTTTTAAAAGGGACTGGAGATGTTGGAGTAAATGTTATGCATATGATCTGCAAAAATATTTGGGAAACCGGAGAGTGGCCCAACGACTGGACAACATCGACTTTCATCCCTATATTCAAAAAAGGAACTCCGCTAGAACGGTAACCCTAATATCCCATGCAAGCAAGGTTCTACTTCATGTAATACATGAAAGACTAAAAGCTTTTCTATTGCCTCAGATATCAGAAAAACAAGTGGGATTTGTCCCAGGAAAAGGCACAAGAGAACACATTCTTAATGTCAGACAGCTAATCGAAAAAACTCGTGAATTAAATATTCCTATGCTTATGTGCTTTGTGGATTACACAAAAGCCTTTGATAAAGTCAAATGGCAGCAGCTATGGTCCATATTAGCGGAAATGGGAACACCCCACCACTTAATTCAACTAATTAGAAGTCTATATGGAAATAATAAGTGCACAGTAAAAATAAACAACACCCATTCCGATCATTTCAGAACAGAGGCAGGTGTTAGCAGGGATACATAATCTCGCCAACTCTCTTTAATATCTACAGCAAACACATTATGCGATAGGTATTAGACTGATGGAATGGTGGAGTATCAGTAGGTGGTCAAAAAATCAGTAACTTCAAATACGCTGATGACGCTTTAATAATCACGGCAAATCAAGAAGAAATGGAAGACTAAAGCTAAATAGAAGTAAGACAAAAATCATGATAGTAGACAGAGCTCGGAATAATCTTCAACACATTAAAAAAATTGAGGGCTTTGAAGTAGTAAGTAGTTTCATATACATGGGGTCCCTAATAACAAATGACGGAGGGTGTGACAGAGAGATACGTAGAAGGTTGACTATTGCTAGAAGAGCTGTGGTAAAACTGGTAACAATTTGGAAAAAATCTAGCATAACAATACACACAAAACTAAGGCTGGTAAGGGCACTCATTTTTCCCATAGCCACATATGCATCCGAAACGTGGACCTTAAAGAAAGCGGATAAAAATAAACTAGACTCTTTTGAAATGTGGGTATACCGCCGCATGTTAAGAGTATCCTGGATCGATCATCGCACTAACGTATCGATATTAGAACAACTTAAAGTAAAGGATAGATTGCTTAAACAAATCCAACAGAGATATTTGCAGTATTTTGGACACATTGCTAGAAGAACAGGTATGATGGAAAAACTGATAGTCGAAGGTAGAGTTGAACGAAAGAGACCTAGGGGAAGATCTCCAAGCCGTTGGGTAGATCAAACAACAATATTGATTAACCAAGGGTTACATGAAGCCGAACAACTAGCCCAGGACAGGGAAGGATGGAGGGAAATTGTGAAAAAACTGTAAATGGCCTGATGGTCACCACATCCTAAAACGGATTAGGACTGAGGAAGAGAAGGATAACGCTATGCATCACAGGTTTATGCAGACGAGTCAGCCGCCTACGTACAAAGTAGTCCTTTAAGTTTTTTTCAAGTCCCTGTCTCTCGCAATTTTAAATCCCTTCTATTCAGGTTTTTTGGCCATTTCCATTGTTTTAATATCTAGATTTCCGCATTAGCTAAATAAGCATACCTAATTCCAATAAATTTTGTTTTATATCACTAAAAACACAGATACGATTACATTTTTAAGTACGATATTTTTTGTTCCCATAATTTATTTACGCCTATTTAAAACATTTATGTTATTTTCCTTTGGCTTGGAGTTTATAACAATACCTTTCACAATTAGGTATGTACATTTTAATTACCAAACGGTATATTATAGAACTACAGTTACAGAATATTACCAAATATATTTACTCTCCGAGCGGTTTTTAATGCCGTAATAATATGCACAAGCTGTCACGAACTTCTGTATATTAGTATCTTTTTTTATACTTAGATGACTATTGTCCTAACTTGAATTAATGATATATGTAATTCGCTACAATTGTTTTTAGAAAAGATTTAAGATATTAAACCGAAAGAATTGAGTCACCGAAAACTGAATAAAAAATTCTCCTTGGCAAGAAAAACGACTACATAGTTAAATATTTCTCTTTTGAAATATTTATCCAAAATATGGTATATAGTATGTTACTGCTTTCAACTGTTTTTTGGAAGTTGAAGACACCAATTAAAAATTTTATCGTATAGAAGACGAAATAGGATACAGAACTAATGATTTTGATGTTACTTGTTTCTAAGAGGAGCTACTCGGATAACTAAACAATAGACACGCAGTAATGAATGTTATACTAACAAATTATCTCTAGATAAATGAATATCTAGATGAATATTTTCTTATTTCAATCACTAATAACGAAAAAAGATGCGGAAGTAATTACCTTGCCTATACAAAGTGTTTCTTCAGTAGAGATTAAGAGTAATGAACTAAGAGAATAGCATTAGTGAAAGGTTTAAACAAAAAAAAATAAACTACTTAGGAGATGGACAGTGGAATTGTATATAGAATGAGAGCCATGAGTTATATCAAAAATCAAGGCGAAGCAACCAGAACTAATAGGTCATTAACTTTGGCCTAGGTATTTTAGTGGTACATCTAGTGGTCTTCTTGCTTAAAAAACTTTTTCAGTTGACAGAATCGAATACTTTGATGATATGTTCTAAAAACTACCAGTACGTTGGTACGTATAAATTCAACATGAATTCAGCTGAGTCAATAAAAAGTACTGATCTTATACATGACGTTTCTTTAACATTTCTATCATATCATATACTCAAACACTGCTACACAAAGAGTGAAATATCATTTTGGAAACAGAACAAAAATTACGCAGGTACAAGGAAATCCCTATATGAGTATTCTATGCAGAGACATAAGACCCAAGATTACTAAAGCTGATATTATTTATTCAACAATGTTGATGACAACTAATAAATCTCCTAGTCCAGAACAAATATTAAGGTGTTTGACACGCAATTAGGTAGGTTTCCGTAACGGTGTAGCCACGAGAGAAGCACTATTTGCTTTTAATGTTCTTATTCAAAGATACTTAGACATTAATCAAGACCTTTACGTCTGCTTCATAGACTACAACAAAGCCTTGGATAGGGTTAAATATGATAAACTAATGGAGATTCTCAAAAAACCTGAATTAACGAGATAAAAGTTTAATATCAAACTTCTACTACAATCAACAAGTTTCTTCTTTCTTGGCTATACAACTCTAAGTGTGTCTTGGCTGCGTTTACTATTTTCCTCCACTCTTGCCAATCTTGTGCAGCAATCTCCTATTGTTGTATCCCCCATCTTACATAAATCACTCGTTATTGCATCTTTCTATCTTTTTCTTGGGCGACCAACTGGCTTTCTGCTATCGGACCTTTCCCAGAATTAAGTAGTCTTTTATTGCTTGGAGTGCTTGGAGTTCCTGGTTATGTCTTCGTCTCCCCTCTTGTTATCTCGTGTCTACAAGGCCCAAAGATCGTTCGAAGGACCTATACCTTTGTTTTAGTTATCTTTTTCGTAACTATTTTCGGCTGTTATTAGTGCTCCCAAATATTTGAATTCTTTGACAACTTCGAAATTGTATTCATCCATCGAAGTGTTTTGTCTAAATCTTAGTCTTGGATTTTTGGTAACTACTATGTACTTGGTCTTATCTTCGTTAACTTTAAACCGTATTTCCCTGGTCCTGCTTTCAAAAATGGTAAAAACTTCTTTCGCATCTAAACAGTACCTTTGCTCCCTAGGCAGCGAAGCCATTTTTTAATTCTGGTTGTGCTTTCCTAAAAGTGGATCGCCTTGTCTTAGGTCCGTTTTGATTTGAAACTCATATGATGTACTGCTGCCAATTCTGATACGAGCACATGAATTCTGCATACACATCTGGGTTAATCCTACCAGATTTCTGGATACTCCTATTTCTACCACTACCTTCCACAGTGTATCCTTGTTGACAGAGTCATACTCTTGTATAAAATCTACAAAAATTTGATGTATTTTTTTGATTTTTAACTCTTTTTTTAAATTTGGCCCAAGATGAAGATCTGGTCTATTGTTGGCCCTCCCGGTCGGAAGCCACACTGCTAATCACCTATTGTTTCTTATGAAGAAAGATCCGAAGAAGTCGAAATTCTGAGGGAGTAAGCCAAGGATGTATATGTTCACCTGTATTATTTAACGCTTACTCTGAGTAAATCGTACGGGAACTATTGAATAATGCAAACTTTCTAAAAACGAAGAAGGTTCTTTCTACTAGAGATTTAACATTAATCGTAAAAATACGATTGACTAAATATTACGTATACAGTGTCTGTACTATGGAGACCAATTGTGGACTCTTAATCAATGAGCAGGAAGAAGACTGAATTCATTTAAGATGTGAACATATAGAAGGATTCTAACGATCTCATGGGTAAATCACGATACAAACGTTGAAGTGTAGACGAATGCAGAAGAACAGAGAAAGAAAAAGAAGTTGCAAGAACAATAAAAGAAAGAAAACTGCATTATCTTGAACATATAATGCGTGAAGATAAGTACAGCATGTTGCGGCAATAATCCAAGGCAAAATAGAGAATCTAAGGGAATGGTGTAGTTCTAGCTCAAAAACACTTTTTGGAGAAGTTGCTTCGAAAGTAGACTGAGTTAAGTAGACTGCCGAGTTTAAATAAAAGGCGATCTTTTACATTGCTTTAAAACACCTGTCTCAAAATTCTTCCTAAGACAGCAAGGCCTTCTTTTAACACAGCACTAAAAAAGTCTGTGACCGAAGCCGATTTATATAATTAATTATTTTTAATAATTAAACGCAAAATGCTGAAGTCATGATGTCCGTACAAAATAGTAAAGCTAGAGGTCCAAATGTAGTATCCTTCATAAAAATAGGTAGGACACATGTCAAGGTCGAAAGAAAACTACCCTTTCCGAAGAACGAAGAACTCTATTATAAATTCGTATGGGATATAGAAGTAGAGGCGAACGAGGCAGGGGTAAAAAAATTATGTAGACGAGGACGCGGGGAAGAGGGAGACCCATTTTGGGTCTCTGGAAGGTACACCAGTACCCGTTTGAATTTGAGGAGTTCTTAACAGCCCATACAGCTTAATGAGTCAGTTTTCTTCATTTCGAGGAGCACAGGGAGTTTTATCGATAAATTTTAGGGCGTCTTTTATGGATACTATTGTATTCCCGTGCACGATTTTATTGGGGTAGTTCTTGGAAATCACCAAAGGAAATTGGAACTCACCAGTTCTATCACCACAATGTTTTGAAGACGAAGTTGTAGCTCCGCATTTTTTTTTGTAATTTATCGGGCTGGGAATAAATACTTGCTGCATCCGTTATCTTTCGAAAATAGTTGCGAGGTTTCCGTGATATGATGACTTTGCTAGTGTGTTGACATCCTGCTGCGTGATGATCCTTGATCTTTCTTCTCCTTCTTTGAAATATGGATAAACATCGTCAAGATACCTCAAATTTCTCAATGTTTACTGTAAAAGTACGTAAATCTCTCTCTAATCTTAATTTCTTTTGTGTTGTAACTGTTCAATTGTCTCCTGGATATCCTTTTTCGGAGTGTTGCCCAATTTTGGTGCCACGAGTATATGAAAAATAAGGATCCATACCTACAGAGTTCCCAATGTAAGTGTGAAGTCTACTATGAAAGCGGGTGTCGCCTGGTGCCCCCAGTAGACCGTTCGTGATAGTTCTATTTTGATATGCAATTTCCATTCAGGTTTGGGCATGATTAATTGCTTCTTTACCTTTTGTGTTGCTATTCAGTTACTCTATTGACAGCCTTCCCTAAATCCATCACCACATTAAGGAACAGCATGTTGGAGGACTATCTGTTTAATAAAATTTGTACTGCCATGGAGGGTTGTAGCTCGGAGAATACTCAAGTTGTACCACAATTAAGATCAACAAATAATATGAGTGGTAACTTAATTTTAGTAAAGCAAAACCTTTTTGTTTTATTTTACATTAATCGTATCAATTACCTCCAACGAGATGGACAGATGACATAAAAAGAGTGACTACAAATTGGATTAAGATGGCGCAAAATCGGACTAAGTGGAAAAGCATTCGAGAGGCCTATGTTCAGCAGTGGACGTTAGAGGTCAGTTGATGATGATGATGTATCAATTACTATAAGTAAGGTCATTAGCGGGATACTGGGTGTTGGCGTAGTGTGTGCTAAGTAAATTCCTTGGTACTAAGTAAAGTCGGCTTAATTGTGTTTACAAAAAGTTGCCTTATTATATCCGAACGACTGCGGAGTGTGTATCGGATAAAAAACAAATCCTAAACATTTTTATTTTACTATTAACCGAATAGATAACAGTAACAAACACTCATCTCTGCAGAAGTTTAGTTGTAATTTTGATAATTTTGGAGGTGATCTTTATAATTTAAATTATTAAATCAAATAGACAAATTGCTTGATTAATGATTAATTATAAACATAACTTTTTAAAGACCTTGTCGTTGTCACCAAGAGAGCCTATCATTTAAATGTTAAACAGCTTATCCATGCAGACATGTTACGTAAGTTTTAAAATTGCAAAAAAGTGTATTGCATGAAAGTGATATCACCTTCAACTTGTTTGATATTTTCAAACGGTACTTTTAACACACATATACGTAGATACAACAAAATAAATTTTTAATTGGTTCAGTCACAAATATTTAGTTTATGAATATACTTTAGGATACGTAGACAATAACGAGACTACAAAGTTTAGGTTCAGTACGTACAATAAAAATCTGAGTATGTAAAAACTACAGAAATAGCAATGTATATGGAGTAGATGAAGGATACGCTAGTCTCAAAAACAAAATATAATCATTATAAATAGACTTAAATACGGGGGTTGTCTTTAGTTTTGCATATAGCCATAAAGCTGTAACCTCGGAAACCTTTTTTGGATGGTGCTAGAAAGGTCACCAATGGAGACACTGCGGACGGCAGCCAGATGGTTGGTGGAGAGCGAGTCGTGGGTTCGAAACTAGCTTTTGAAACCAGGAATGGGTCCAACGGACGAAATAAGTAAATATACGATAAGAGCTATTGGAAAAGACACAGAAATGAACAAAAAGATAGATGGGTAAAATTACCAAAGATAAGATAAGATAGGGAACAGGGCGCCACTTAATTTTTTGGGGTTTAAGGAGAAAATTAAGAAACCTTAGAAAAGAAAAGAGATAAGGAAAGATATTTAGGTTCAGAGATCAAACCCAAGAAAAGATATCAACAGTTAGTTACTGAATAAATTTGGTCAACACTCTACATAAACAAAAAATAAATATATAAGTTATTACACTTACTCACCTACGAAACTTAAGCCCGATCTTTCTACTGGTCAAAGGTATAGTTATATTTAAAGGTAAAAAGCAAATATATCAGGGAACGTTGTTAGGAGTCGACAAATAAAATACATACATGAAACAATAACAATATATTAAACAACAACAAAATTATGACGCTGCTGAATGCAACACAAGTAATAAAAATACACCAACAACTATAAAATGGTGGTAGGTATACATAAAAAAAATAGCAGAAAGATAATTAAAAAATACCCTTACAAAGATATAAGTATAACACAAGCATGCACAAATAAAGTTTTGGCGAATCTCGAGATATTATAGCAAATAAAATTGAATACAAATTATAACAAACACAAAAGATAACAAAAGTTAATAAAATTTAAATTTACAAAAATACAAAAAAGTTTACTGACGTGAAAACATAAAAATTTAACCAAACCGCACTTGGTTAAGTCGATTATTTGGTTCGTAACAAAAAAAATATAGAATGTTCTTTAATTGACTGCAAAATTCAGTAGCTACTCTCAATTACATTTGAAGACATGTATGATCGTTCGATACGTCCAGATAATGGGAGATGATATGATGCTATACCATGTTACTTGCCCAGATAGGTGGAGATATTAAAATTATGTCACTTACAGTAATTATTCCTGAAGGCTGCTGCTTTAATTCAATGAAGTTAATACTGTACTGGTATTAAACACTGCATTTATTTACCCTTGAAGGTGCTTTACAACTATACTTAAACTAATATAGTGTAAGATAAAAAAAAACTCTAATAAGCAAGTGTATACACACTTATAAAGAAAATGCACAGAGACGGTAAGGTAGCAGATACGATATTGTGAACTAAGCGTCTTAACTCGACGGATGCCCACCGATAAGTTGTTTTCTCTACGAGTGCCCACCGAGAAGTGACTTGGTTCCTCTCAAATTTTTACCAAGCTACCCAAGAAAAGGTGAGGGTATCTTCCCCCCAAAAATGATAGGCCAGCCTGTATCTATTTCTAAGAAGATAAGGTTCTAATTAACATTGAACATAACGGTATACTTCTACCTACAAACGTGATGGAATATCAAATCTCCTAGATTAGGTTTTTCCCGAAAAACATTATAACGGGCGTTCGACGACAATTACCGCTTTTATGAAAAAGAGGATTAGCTAAGGATTCGCCAGACCGGCGTCTCTAAATAAATACTTAGGTAGATTCTTCAGTCATATTCCGGTAGTTTTCCAATAAAAATTTTTGATCGTAAACACGACCATCAGCGTATCATCCACATGGGTAAAAGGAATTAAAATTAATTTAATATATTAATTAAAAAAAATGTTACAAAGCCAAAAAAATATATAGGCTTAAAGTACTTTATTGCTTTTCAAAATATGATCCCACCAAGATCGATACAATTTTGCGTAAGTTTAAACCAATAGGTAAAACAGTTGTTCCAGTCTTCACTTGACACCTATAAAATCTCTGTTTTAAAGGCATCAATGGCTTCTTCTGGCGACTGGAATCGCTACCCACGCACTGAATTCTTGATCTTTGGGAACGTGAAGAAGTCGCTGGGACTTAAGTCGGGGCAATACGGTGGATGGTTTAACAATTCCAATTTTTTGAAGCTCCAAAAACTCTATTGTGTTTTGGACAGTGTGAGCACTTGCATTGTCCTGATGTAGGATGATTCGCCTTTTGTGAATTGCTTTTTCGGAGTTGCGTGGTAACTTCTGGCAAACAAACGGTTATATACCAATCAAAAGTAACCGTTCTTCGATCTTCTAAAGCAATTGTTGCCACATGACCAGATTTTGACACAAAAGTTGCGACAATTTTCATTGACATACTTCGAGAACGGATCACTTTGATTGGTTTTTCCTTATAGTGAAATACCCACATAGCGGATTGGCGTTTATTTTCCGGTTCGTAGGAGTAAATCCAAGATTCATCGCTACTAATAATAATACTATAAACGTTTTTTGAGCTTCTTTGTTGAACTGTGCCAATGTTTTTCGGCACTAATTGTCGCGAACCAAAGACACTTTTTGCTTTTCTGTGAGCAAATGAGGCATTCAACGGGAAACAAACTTCGTTACACCCAGTTTTTATGTAGGATATTTTGGATCGAGGTCTTTGCAATGTCCAAAGTTGCCTTTGTCTCTTGTGGTTTGTTACACGGTGGTCATCTTTAATTAGCTAACGAACCGCATCAACGTTTTGCTGTGTGACTGCTGTTTTGGATGTACCTGGCCTTCGTCGCTGAGACTGGAGCGACCACGTTGAAATTCGCAATACCAGCGGGAAATAGTTGACTGGTGTGATGGTGCATTCCCAAACACAGAAACCATTTTGGCGAGACATTGCTATTGTAATTATCCTCTCCGAAAATTGTAGTAAATTATTGCTCGAATATGTTCTCGGCTAAGATCCATTTTTCGACCGACTTTCTAATTTCAAAAATTCACTGCATCTACCCAACTTGTATCGCTATGAAACTCTTTTTTTATTGATGGCACCCTCTGACTGGCTATATGCAAAACTAAAAAGACAAACTTTAAAGTAATAGTTAAATAAATTAATTAATAGTTAATTAAATAAATCAAAAATATCCCAAAGCATGGAACATAGTACTGGAAATATCAGTAGTGACTGAAATACAAACTCAACATATACGAGGTATGTCCCAAAAGCATCTTAGTTCATAAATTTGCAAAATTTTATTTTGGATATCCAGCTCGTAGAATCCTTCGAAGCCATCCCCATTCGACTTAACAACACACTCACATCGGTGATTTAAGTAAGGGAATCAGTTATAAAATTTAATTTTTTAAATAGCCGTCAGTACCATCATCGTATTCTTTTGAATAGTCTCTTTGTCGTCAAAACTATATCCTTTAAGCGACATTCTCAGTTTTGGAAACACGAATAAATCGCAGGGTGCTACGTCGAGACTTTACGGAGACTGGCGAAGTTGTGTAACATTGTATTATGTCAAAAACTGTTGCATTTTGTGTCGATTTGTGCATTTTGTCAAAAACTATTGCATTTTGTGTCTATTTGTGTATTTTGTTAAAAACTGTTGCACGAGGTTCGATGAATTCACTAGCGCATTATTGTGATGAAGAAATTAGTTGTCGTTCGCCCAAAGATGAGCGAAGCAATATATATTAATTAACTCGAACTTAAATTTTTATTTTGGTTGTTAGACCTCATGCTATGTATCAATGCTTCACAACACCTTTATAAAGAAACAGTAACAATAAAATTGGACGCACAGATGGAAGCTTCCTCTTTGAAGAAAAAAAATTCTCTGCTCTCTAATAGCCTTTGTGTTGTGCCTGTGTTGGGTTTGGTTTCTGATGTATACGTCAATATTGGTCTTATATACTGGCTTTATAAATTCTTGATTTCATATCAGTTTAATGTAGGTTTAGTCATATCAGTAGCGCACCTAGAATTTGCCTCTGGCGGGGTTTTGGTTGGTCCCCGAAATTTTTCTTATGATGTTACCTCCATTTTGAGTCCTTAAAATGTGTGAGTAACAATTTCGGAATAGGGTCTGGGGGGGGGGTTTAACCCCCAAAACCCCCTGGGTGCGTCACTGCGTCATATAGTCTTATTAAGGCATCTTGCCAGTTTATTTGCTTTTGTACTTGATCTCTCAGCTCTCTAGAACTTCATAGCTGAACAGTATAATCCTCTACAATTTTACTTCCATTACTTGTTAAATACTTACCGTCGTTGACTTCTAATTTACATCTGGTTGGTTCTTTATTGTTTACCATTATTGTGCTTTTTGTAGTTCGTCTTTTTAAACTCTTTTGTTGAATCTGCGGACTTTGCGAATTATCTGCCTCTTAGGCTTGCAATACTGCGTCGTCTGCATAACAAAGTATTTTGACTTCTTTGTCCCACATTTTGCATTCCCTTCATTTATTGACACTTTTAATGACTTAATCCATAATTAAGTAGGCCATAAAAATCAAGCTCCATTTCTTTTAAAAAACGTTCCCAGTGATTATTTTTGATTGTTTTTGCAAGAGTATGTGTTTCCTTTCGTATTGTCTTGCGATTGTCATATGTGAGTTGTGTCTTAATTGACATGTCTTCAGGTAAGATGTTTTCTTTTCTTTACATTTTTCCTTCACTGCTGTGCAGAAGCATGGAGTGTTTATGTTTACGCCCTCGAAGTGAAAAGAAACTGACCGTATACCTAACAATTGTTATCAAATAATGTACCACTGTACGCTTGTAGCGGCCTCCATACGAAGAAACATGAAGTCAAAAGACTTCTCATGAATGGCGATTTAAATAAACTGCAATATCTGAGCTAGCTAAAAGCTACAAGACGATTTTAAGAATACCTTTATTTTGATTATACCATCAGCATCAAACATGCAAATTTCCACCATTTGCACTCTTTACGTAGAGTAAAACCGTTAAAATAAATAAATATATATATATATATATATATATATATATAGACAATGATATTTCTTTCTTTTCAATTCAAGTCTCCCATTCCCCTATTAGTATTTTATGGTATTCCAATCATCAGGAGAACTTTGTGACATCATTCCTCCCTTTCATTCCTATCATTCAATGAGATCAAATACAAAACAAACTAATATAATATCTAAAAAACCGTTAACTTAAACAGAAGTTTTTTCTATGACAATCAAAACAACAAAAATGCACGATACAACCTGTATATAAAACAAACAAAAACTAAATAGTATACGAAACGAAACGCCAAAACAAACAAAATTACACATTATCCAAGGAGGCGGAAAAAAATAAATAATTTCTCACCTAATTCAGAAAAAGCATTTAAAAATACCAATTTCAATATGTAATCATTTCGGTACTGTTACGAACGTACATTATTATTATTGTTATATAACCGCAAAAACATTGTTTGGTACAACGCGAATATGATTAGTGAATCATAAAAGCATGAATAAAACAACAGAAAATCCTACACAAAAGCGCAAATGTTTTCATTCACAATCACGACCGAAAGTAAGGTGTGCACAATATGATAAATACTGAAATATTTAACAATTCTTCTACAAGGTTGTTCAACTATATTTCGCCGAAACTTCCTGCATTGTATACATGACATCAATTTTCGATTTTGCAACAGGAAATAGATGACATAGATTAAAACTGTGTGATTTGGATTACGTTATACATACCTATTCTTGTTTTGTTGCCAGATACGACAAGGATGTTAACAATTTTAATGCTTCTACGCTTGTATTTTAATATCAATAAACAATTGGATTTCAAGCAAAAGTTCATGTTCAAAGGGGTACAAACCCGTATTAGGTTATTATAATGAGTGGTAGTTTTATTTCGCTACAATTTATGTAGCATATATATGTAACTTTACTAGGGTTTACGTTTTCAGTTCCTTCGGTTTTTACATTTTGGTCTTCTTATTTGTTACATTATTTCTCTTCTGTATGTGCCATTATCAGAAATGTCAGATGTTAGTGATCACCATGGCAAAGGCCATGGATCATAATCTTTTGTCATGTGTAAAATGTTGTCGTACACACTTTTTGTACTTTCAATATCGTTTTTAGCTAAGTAATTAGCTTTCTGTCTACATTGTATTTTACGCCTTCTATTCTGATTTTTCCTCAATATATATGACTCAAATAAAATGTTTTTCCACATTTAACAATCATCAACAACTGTCTGTTGTCGTTGACTCTACTCAGTACCTCTTTGTAGTTATGTGTTCTCTCCGTTCTAATTCGATTTGCTGTTGATACTTTAAGCAATAATTTTGTCATTGTTTAAGACAAATTGACGACTGACCGAGTCGGCAGTTTTTGTCAGATTTTTTCGATTTTTTCACTTCCCGCATTATAGTGTTTTGTTTTTGTATTATAGGTGTTACTTAAGAAAACAATTCATTGTATGATTCTTCAGACATTGTCAGATAATTTGTATAAGCAGGTGATTCTACTAAAAATTAAATGGATACAATTCTTGCCTTTTTTTATCTAATTTTTAATCTGAACTCTAGGGTGTTTTCGCTTCTTTTTCATTATTGGTGTGCTGTTGCGGTAGATCACACAACTTCAGACTTCGAGCAACAGGTTACTTCAATTTTCATTCAAATACGACTGTTTTGCTTGCTAGTTTATCAGCACCAACAAGCCGCGAGTAAAAACTACATTCTTTAAAACCGCGGTATAACCTCGTACGTTGCCGTCGATCACCCCCTTTAGAAAAGTTACTACTTAAGGAAAGACGTGTGGCATTTGAATCCAATCGTAACGTAGTAAGACCTTCATTTGTAAAAAAAATGTTCATAATATTACATAATCTTAAAAAATTTCAAAGGTTTTCAATCGTAATATTGATCTATATAATAAAAAAAATGTTAAGTATACCAAACCGTCCTTGATAATATAATTCTACTGCTATTTTACCATCCAGTAACAACCAACGCCTTCTAAGACAATAGTTCAATGTTGTGAATAACAATGAGATTAGCGACAATTATATTTTCTCTGTCGATGTGTGAGACAAAGACGGCTAGACTTTCAGTCGTTCCTATTAAGTGTACATACAAACAAAGTCATAATCGATAAATGGATATTATTGCTCATAACCTTGCATCTTTTTTCATATGATTGTTAATAAGCAGAAATAATTATTTATGACACACGACTTCCTAAAATACGGGTCCTTTGACAAAAGACGAATACATTTGTAATACTAATACTTTCTACAATTATAATAACCCACATTATACAAATTTTCTAACACTAGGTACGGCTAACGTATGTCAATGTTTTCATTTGTTTGCTTCTTTCTTTTTAAAGTTTCAAATAACAATCCAGTTGATAGGGCCTGTATAATCTCTTTAAGATCATAAAAATATTCTCGAATGTGGTCTACACACTGACCTATTATAACACTAATAACAGATATGTTATTACATCATTATTATCACATGTTCTAATATAGGCTTTCCTATCATGTGTTGTTTATGATCTCCCCAATCTGGAAAACCGCTAATAGAGATGATTTGTTGTTTTATCAACACGCAGATCAGGCAACAAAATAGGCTATAAATATTCACAAAAACGAGAACATTTAAATTGTGCTCCGTCTGATACAAACCCGAACTGGATGATACCACAATCTTCCCGTCCTTTAATTGTTGTGATTTAGGAAATCTTATGAAATGAAATCTCAGAAGAAAAGCTTTTTGACCTGACATTATCTTAAACTTCTAAAAATATTACTATAGTCTAAATTAAAAATAAACTATTTCCTAGTGGAATTAATCAATGTCCATATCTTTAAGAAATCATACAATAGAAATCGTGTGATTAGTGTAAAATATAATCAGTGAGTAAAACAGTTTTCGTCTTCTTCAGAAAATGCATCAGCCATAGCTGGATGGTATTGTCCCTTAGAATAATCGTTGGCGATGTGTTGTACGATAATATTTACTCCACACGGCCAAGCCTTTTTGGGGCGGAAGATTATTGTTAACCACTTGACAGCTGTCCCAAGGAAAATGGATCTTCAGGTATCTAAGGTACGTTCGACATGCAAAAGAAATGAAAATCGTCCACGAAGAATAACTGTATACCAAGCTCCTGAGACGAGTAGGAAAGGAAAACCAAAGGGGTTATGATGGGGAAAACGCTAGCTAGATATCTGTGTAGACGATTAATGTTGCTGTGACCATTGTGAAAATAGTCATATCGTTCTATATTATTTTAACTTTGCAAGTTAAGAATTAATTTGAAAAATAAATGGTACATAGACAAAGAAAACTGGACCTGAAGGGGTGCTGGTTTGAACAGGCAGTAAATAACACCCCCATGTGGTAAAACTGGAAGTATACGAGAATTTAAGAAGGAACAGGATATTTAAATTGAGAAGAATCGACGGAGTCTGTTGAATGATAGTTGGAATATAAAAAAAAGAAATAAAGCAATATTGAACAACTCAGAAATACTTGCTTTGACACTATGAAGCTCCTATCTTATGGCAAATTGAGTTTTAGTTAAAGATCGTCTCCCCCTCAGTTACAAATCCATCATAATTGTGTGATGACGTCTACAATGGGGTTATCGTTTCTTTTAAACGCTACCGTATTGCTCTAGTATGTAGGCTTGTAGACATAAGTGTCCCCAAATGTTTCTATTTTTATAATTTCATGGAACCCTCTTCTGAAACTTTTAGAACGTGTAGATACTAACAATCTTTAGATATTTACTGCCACGTGACTAAAACGTCTAAAAATGTTTTTTTTTTTTCACTGTGTAAGTTTTCAGCATTTCACAGTGTAAGTTCACTTTTGATGTTGAGTTCAATTGGTGTTAAATACATGTTGATACATAATTTAAATTAACCATATGCTCAAAAGTTTGTATAAATAATCATTGAAGCTTAATGGCTATTTGAGGGAATGAATGTTTCCGAATTTTCCAGCATCATCTCTTTGTTGCTTTTTGCAAATACGATCACCTCTATAACATAATGAGGGCATTAAAAATTGAGTATGAATATATGTATATGTTCAATCTAGAACCCGCTGGTTTCTCCCCTTCGCCTTGAGTATGTATATTACGACAGATAAATAATAAGCAAGAAAACTTAAGTAAGCTCTACTTAAAACAAATAAGGAAATTTAATAATAAATGTCGACATAAAGAGACGGAAATGTGACTTGTTGGATTCCTACACAGAAATGCAAGGCACTTGCCAAGCAAAAAAGATTTTATTCAGTATGTTTTTATATGCAATTTCTACCGCATGGAAATTCTTTACATTAACATTTATTTATGTCTTTATTGATTCATGTTTAGCACTAGAATTTATATTTTAACATCCTTTATGAATAACCGTTCCTCAATTCAAATATTAGATAAATAGCTTCCTAATTCCTTCAAGAAGGCAATATCCTTTTAGCTAGAAAATGTTCTAGTACCTAAAGAGACAACTTGCTAATTCTAAATAAGCTTTGCTGCGTATATAACTATATATAACATTTGCATACAATATTGTCAATACCTAATCGCCGATGACGCATATTTACAAGTAACCCATAAAGAAATCATCGCAGGTTGGCAGTTTTTTAAATGTTTACATTATCCCAATATGCGGACCTAAATGATTCGCAATTTTTAGATGGTTGTGTGGGTAACTCATGTGAATAGGAATTGGTGGTAAGTCTTAAATCGTAGAGTTATTCCTAAAACGTAAAGACTATTGGTAGAAAGCAAATTGTTTATTTATTTATAAATCGTAATATCAACAACAAAGGAATTATCGTCGGAAATTGTCTTTTTAAGTACGTTGCTTTGGACAAATTTGAGGACTCATCAGCGTTACATGAATATCTTTGAGACAAGTTATAGTTTGTCTATATAACTACATTGCGTCTCGAAGAAAACGGGCCACCCACAAAATATTTTTTTATGTATTTCTTCAGTTTCTTTTAATTTGTTTTATGTTAATCAAATTAAATGGATTATCCCGTGTACTGAGAAGCTAGACCGAGCCTGTAAAGGAGAATTAACAAATTCGCAAAACCTATTAAAACAAAAAAATCCTAGAGAAGTTTCGCGGAAATTATTGTTTTGAGCACTCGTTGAACTTTTGTATTGTTCTAAAGAGTTTTAGAGATATCTTAGTGTTTTTGGCCTCCTTACATCGAAGTGTATTTCTTAATAACGATGGAAAAATATCAAAATTCTGTTCATATTTACTGGAAAACGTAGCAAATAAAAGGGATGTGGCAAGACAATTGAATGTTAGTCGTTAAATTTTGCAGAGAGTTTACCAACGATTTCTTGATAACGGCTATCATCAGCGGCGTCCCGGTACAGCTGCTAAAAGGAAGACAACAGTCAGAAAATATTGCATTCTCACTATTGCTGCATTGCGATAGCTGAGTGCCATAGAGTTTGACAGCTTGCAGTCCAGCAACGGAGCCATTATTAACTGCTGCTCACAAAAGACTTGCATTTGCCCGTGATCACGTCAATTCTACAATAGACCGTTGGAAAAAATATTGTTTACGGATGAGTGTAGAATATCAATGTTTGGAAAAGATAATCGATATAAGGTGTATAGAAGAGCTGTCTACGCTTGGTCACATCAGGTTACTTTCGGTGGTGGCTTAATCATGTTTTGAGCAGTGATTGCTTTTGAGGCACACATAGACCTCGTCTTACTGGTGTAGGAGACCCTACACCATTTGAAGCCATACACGGCAAGGATTAAAATACAGCACCTTAAAGAGCTTGGTATTTCAAAAATGGACTGGCTTGTTCAAAGCCAGTCCAGTCCAAAAGACGTGTAAGACATCGCATACCTGCTCCAACAACATGTGAATAGCTTCGAATGGCTCTCATTGAGGAATGGACCAGTTTTATGTAAATCTTATCAGTGGAGATTAGTTCTGGTACCATATATAATTCCAGCTGGGAACACCTGTGATAGCCTTTACAGATGCTGTTCCTGTACTATTCAAGCCTCCTATCATATTTAGAAGCGCTTGTCTTTGTAGGGTGGTGAGAGAGAGATGAGATAGGTCGCACAAGATTGCAAAGCCGTCTTAGTCCACCAAAGTACTGAACCATGTGTAACTGTCGGCTATATCACTGATAAACAGATTCTAGTTCCTTCCCAAATAATTTCAGCTCACTCAGTCCAGTTAGCTTCCTTTTATTTGTAAAAGCTACTAGTTTAGTTTAAGAAGGGTTCACAGAAAGATTCTCTTTCAGGCATTAATTCTTTATGTAATGAAGGGATGTTCCACTAGTCAGTATTACATTATCGTCTGTAGAACTCTGGACCCAGATTCTTTGACTGCTAATCCCATGCACCATACCATCAACGTATATTCCATAATGTTGGTGACAATACACCCCGGTGAGGGCACCCATTAGTTGCTCTCAGGTTTATGAGAGCAACTAATAAGTTACTTTCATACGTATCTGTAGATAATATTCTGTTCTGAAGTATCTGAATAATCCACATGAACGTTGTGTTGTTGAATTTCTTCCTCATCAGTGCACTATGTACTGACTAGACAGCGCTATTATCAAATGCACCTTAGATTTTTAAGAATGCTGTAAGGGTGAAAACTCTTTTCGAGTTTCGACACCTTCTTGATACGCTCATTACCGCAGATGCAATTTAGTGGATTTTTAGCACCCCGGGCGGAGAGTATATTTTAGTAAACATTTTTTTGCAATGTTACATTAGTAACATTTTGTAAAATAACTTGGGGTTTCTTTCTTAAGGTTCGATAATAGTTGTCGAATTGTTTTGGTAATGTATTGGCTCAATGTGTCTGAACACGATCTCTAGATGAAAATGTTGTTTTTTTTTATTGATTTGTCTATTTAGTTGTGAAAAAGTGTAGCGTGCTATAGAGAATTTAATGTAAATTGTTCATGTGTAAATACTAGTAAGTTTATTATATATGGCCAAAAGGTTTGGCAATTGACAAAAGAATGAATGATTCTATATTAAAAAGATTTGTGTTAGTCCTCGATACTAAAAGTATATGTAGCGCTATCGAAAACTGTATCTAATAGAATTTATTAATCTTAAACGTTTAACGATTTTACATGAAACATAGTCTCATGATTCATGGCATTGAAACAATACTAATCAAATCCTGACAATAACTTATTAATTTGGTTTTTTGTCATACAAGTTACAGTTATGTATTTCTTAATCTGGCCCTCTAAATAATACTAAACATAACTAAATTCGAACATATCTTGAAATGTTTCAATTTCGAAATTTATTTTGAGTTGAAAAAGATATTTTATGCAGAATAATAATTTTTTGTGGCACTAATTTACAATTTTTTAGATAATTCGGCAACTTTTTGTTTTATGGTTAATATTTTTGATTTTTTATACATACCGTATTGTGAAGATTAACTAAATAAATAGACTCGTTGTTGAAAAATAGACTAATAACGCCTTTTTAAATTGACCCAGTGGTTTTTTTAAACTACTGTTAGTCTAGGATATTATTTCGCCATCAACTAGAACATGAGATGGTTATACATGGAAATAAAATCTAAATTTAGATCTCCTTATAAGTAGCAGGCTTCTTTTAAGATTGTCTAGAGTAAGCAACGGTATTTTGTAATTATTCTCATTTGATGGATGCCACTCGGATGGACGGCAATATGACGATTGGTCGGATGGGATGAGATGGAAACAAGTAGAACGAATATTCTAATAGTACATATAGATATAAACAATTAAATGACAGCAATAGAAAAAAAATGGCGATATTAAAGAGAACACTAACTAGTAACCTAATAACCGATAGTTTTTTGTTATGACATTCCATTACATTTTTTAAATATTTAATTTAATATTTTTTATACATTTAAAAGCAATTTATATGTCTACATGTGTAAATATTATGAAATAGCTCTTAACTCTCTGCGGGTAACGTGATTTCTTATAATATAGATGGTAACGTCGGTCTGTGACAACGACTTTTTTAGAAATGAATATCTTTGGTTCATGGTATCAATGCTGATTTTATGTTCATATTTTAATGTGGCTAAATTTGAACAATTATACATTAAACACTGAGCAATTCTTATTTACATTTGAAAAAAATATACGTTTCTTTTAGATACAAACATATATTGACAGACAAGTAAAAAAAATCTGACAAGGTTTTGGATACAAAATATCGACGAACCTATAGACAAGGGTTGAAATGACAGAAGAAAAAATAAAATTATATACCGGCATAAACTGAAATTATTGTCTTATTTTCTTCTCCACGGCACACAATGCATAGTCCAGTTAAATGTTTCAAACACTTATATGTGCCACACTGCCCACAAAGGAACCGGGTTTTTCTGTTTTTCTTACTGTTGCAGAACGTACATCTTACATACACATTATTCTGGATAGGTTGATTTCTTGTATGTACGCCACAAGTTTAGGCTGGTGAAAACGTATTACATGGCGCAGAACAATACACGGATACTCCTTGGTCAAAAAACTCTGTCGACATCTCGGTTAAGTAAATCTTATCGATTTGCGTTACTGCAGACTAATTCGACGATTATATCTGCCAAAAGATATATCCTAGTCTTATCAGAAAATTACAACATTTTGCTATACGTCGTCATGCCACTGTAGATATTAGTAGGCCCACTCGAATCACGTTCTAATCTATTGCAATGTGAGCTTAGGAAAGTCTTGTTTGGCGAACACATTTGCCAAATATAATCTGTCAAAAAATGCAATCTAATGAGCTTGCTGCAATATCTTCTGATGTCAGGAGAACTCATGATGCGGTTTCTTTGTGCATGTCATAAAACTTTATTGGACATTTGTATTTATCCTGAATTTTCCATTTTTCTATCGGTAACTTACAGAATTTGTTTCTCAATTTTTTTATGATCTACAAGACTGATTCACTCCAACCTGAGCGGCAACTTTAATCTGTGTGTGTGTGTCCTGATCGATTAGAGTACCAAGTGTAGTTTCTGATATTATTTATCGATTCATAATCTTTCACCAAAAACATTCTCAAAACTCCCCATTTTCTCTAATTTCAAGACTTCCCCAAAACAGTTAACAGATAAAAAACAAGCACTATTCAACCGTTGTTTTTGTCGATAACAAGAAACAAACTAAATTTTAGATAAAACAGTTTTCAATGTGTTTTAAATAATACGCAAAACTCATTTGAGTATGTATGTATTATCTACCCAGGGATGATGAGCTGCTTTATATTTTAACCATACAACTATGTTTCTTTGAAAACCGCCAACATTATATTAATCCAACAAGCATACGATTTGGTGTATTGTTCATTTTAAGTACGTGACATGAAAATAAGTTATACAAGTGAATCATAGTACGATGCCAGCAACAGTCAACATTTGAATGTTAGTGTGTAAAAACCTATTATGAACGAAAAGAATGCGTGCAATTGTTATTTGATGGTATAAACGAAAACTATTTGTTTCTGTCTTGGTATACTATGAGTCTTTCAAATCTATGAATTTAATCTATTGGACATAAATAGACACCACCTACCAAATAACACCACCTACCGGTGGTGATATATCTTTGAAAGCATTATTTGCTAGTAAAATTGGATGATACTCCCAAATTTCTCCACTAATTGAAGGCTTCTATGACACATACTTTGATTGACGACTAGATTTAGTCTTTTTCCAGTTTTAATGACGATTATATTTGTTTACCTATTACTGGTAAGAATACTATAATATTAGTGTCAATCTCATTCGCAAATCGTGTTGTTATGTCTTCTTTCAACATATTTTTCTTTATAGCTGTTATTTGATTGTACTAAACTATTTTTGTCTGTCTTGACCTGTTACTATAAATCTGGTGCGATATAGGGAACACATTTTGACACCATTTTTGATTGGTGTCACACGCGCGCGCGTACAACCCAGCCCCGAAGGACATGTGTGTTTCATTGGAATAGTAGGAACCATATACATGGTACATACCCCTAAGCTATGCCACCACCTCTCCCCATCGCAGGACAGATCGAGAGAGGAGGATTATGTACTGAATGTTACTTTGGATACCCTGGTTAATGGGACATCCTTTATTTTAAAATAGCTTTTCTCCCTATGATTTACTGAATTTAACTTAACTTAATCCCCAAAAAAGTTAATGTCTCTCTATCCGAATCCGTGTTCGGTTACTCAGCCGCCGAATTGGCAAAATAAAATTTAAAGAATGGAAAAAAGAAAAGTATTTTTTGAAGTGTGTAAACATTTAATTTCTAGCTGATCGCTTTCCACTTACAAAGCCATCTTCAGTGCTACGCTATAATAAAACAATGATATAAATAACTAATTTAAAGTTTACAATGTTTCACTTAAGTCAAGTATTTAAAGTATCACTACTAAAAGAGATCTCATAGTAGTGATCACAAATATAATATATGGTACCCATCCACGTGACCTGTATAAGCTGGTACAAGGTTCCAGAATTCTGGAATGGGTATCATGACAGAATGGAAGATGTACAATAAGCCGATTGGGTGCAATACGACCGGTTTCTAACAGACAGCACCCAGGAAAAAACTGGTTAGTAAAATAAAAGAAGTAAAATAATGTAGGGATTAATTTTTTTAGTGAGCGCAATACTCGTTTTCTTATATTTTTGGGGCCTACTGCTACTGCATACATTAGACTATCTCGTAGCTATTTTATTCTTGACTAATCTTCTGGATTTTCTCTATATCCAGCTAGCTGTTGTCTGGACCGTCTATATACCGTCCTTAAGTTTTCGCCGTAGTCTGTTAACTCTCGTAATATTCTGCTCGGATGCTTCCTGAGATCGTCAAAGATTTTGTCTTACAGGTCTGTCCCCATGCCACTGAGGCATATATTAGGGTTGGCAAAATTATGCAGTTTGCCATCCTGATTTTCTGCTTTGTTCTGATTCTCAGTCTACCGTCCGATTAGTGTGGAGAATTGACTCCTAAGTAGTTTGACTTTGTGGACCGTTTTATTCACGTATTCCGTGACTGTTAACTTTTTATTTAGTATAATGCCTAGATATTTAGCTTGATTTGTCCATTCAATCGAAGTATTGAATAGACTTAATTCTCTGCCTGGTCTGCCATTCCTTTGGAGATTGGAAATCATCAAGGCTATCCTGACCTTGTTTACAGCTGACATAAAGAGTTCATTAGTGGTACAGCCGAACCACTCTCTCAAATTACGCAACCATGACATTCTTCTACGGCCTTTCATTATATTTTGAAGTAATGCGTATTTATGTCCTCTCATCAGGTGACCCAAATATTCGAGTTTTCTTCCTATCAGAATCATGCAAAGTCTACCTATTTTTATAAGCTTGGCAGTGTTGTTAAGAATTGGGAGTACTACCTGTAGCGCGACTGAATTTAAATTCAGTTGGAAATAAATGAGAGAGAATTGAGATGGTTAGATCGACACAGGATCGGCAGAAGCCGTAGGACCGCAGCGTAAAACTTGTAGAAGTGGAGCCGTAAAAAACTAATGTAAAATATATATCAACTCAAATAATATATTTTTTAGTCTTCAGTCTTTTTCTTTAGCAATATTTCTTCACTTCTCTAGTCTCCATATTAATTATCGTTCATTATTTTGAATAATATCATTGATCTCCATTACAATCTGATTTTTACATGAAATTTGTCAATAACTTTTACATTAACTCCTAAATAATGGTTGTTACTTCTTCATAGTTAACCCTTTGCAATTTTCACGAAATATGCATTGCCATAAATATTGCAAACATTGAGTATGTAGTTGATATATATTGCATAAATTTAAATTCAAGTTTTATCGGTGAATTATTTTCGGTGCTTTTTTTATGTCGTGTCTAAACGTATGTCTCAGTAATTGTACAATTGTACATTATTCAACACCATGGGTTGTGTAAACCCATTACATTCCATTATATTAACATAACTATGAAACAATATGATAAATCTATATCATGTGTTACTACTACGTTCATTTAGACGTCATATTCTTTTCAAAACATATGACAAATATAGCCAATACATAAAATAATACAATCAGCTATGGGAGTAAACTAAAAACATTTTATTTTTACATGCGACGTTCAGATATGAGTATGGTTAAGTAATAATTGTTAAAATATTACAAAATATTTTAGGACAAAGTTTTACACGCGCAAATATTGAAACCACAACAATACAAGCGAAGGAATATAAACGTCAAGTAAACCACTGACGACCAACATAAGGTTTTCTATTTTTAACACTATACTAATATTACTAAGCTACTCAATTGATGTTTTTGAGCTAGAAATAAAAGAATTAATAACATCTACATATTAAAACATTCCACTCCGTCTTTTTTTACGGAATACACTGGCAGCCAGTGAGATATGTTTGTTTAAATTAATTTATTTTTGAGGCACACCTTAGAATTCCATTTTTAATCAATGATTGCGAAGTTTCCCAGCTATCTCACTTAGAAGTTGAAGGTTGGCAGTATTTTTCACTATATTCAAATAATTTACAACTGATAAGTCTCTACGAAAAACATTTCCAAAAGGTTATAGTAAAATCACGATTCGATCTGAACTCCACTAAAAAAATATTACTTATTTCATAATTTAAAAAGTCAGAGGAGTTTAGAGGGCGCCGATCTTGCTTTTATTACTTTACAATATCCTGTTTTAGCTACATTTTGTCTATTTTATGTGCATGCACTTTACCAAAAATTACGATATAAACAATTGAATTACGAATTTTCTTCAATTTTTGTTCAATGGGCCTTATTAAATATTATACATCAACATTCGAAAACTAAACACAAACAGCGGTATTTCGAAGGGTTTCCAAGCCGTCAGCACATGTTTGGGATCATTCGTAAGAAATCCCAGGACATGTAATTACAGGTCCCAAATATAGGTTGCTACAAAATATTTTGTAAGGGAACATAGCAGGCAAACGCAGTTCAGGACGAAGAAAGACTTCATGGAAAAACTTGCGAGATTGGTATGGTATTGAAACAAGTATGCTATTTAGGGTGGCAGCGAATAAAATTAAGATGGTAACCAATGTTCTGAAAGGCCATGGTGCATGAACAAGAGTAAGAAATCCACTGATACTGACTACTGACCGCACGAGTCGCATTGAAGGCTTCTAACGCAATATTCACTGACGCTAACGTCACGTTGTCGGAGTAGGGTGTGATACAAAAGATACAAAAACATAATCTGGATCATAATTTAAATTACTTGATTAATGATTCCGACAGTTTGCAAAAAAAAATCTAAAAACTCGTATAAATATTGTTGTCCTGAATAGCTACTGCTGTAGAGTTAAACGAGAGCTGTGGGCAAAGAAGCAAATCCTAGATATTTTTATCTATAATTCTAGATATTAGAAGCAAAACAATTTTAGTATAGGGATTTTTATATTACGCCTTGATTTTTATTAATTAAGAGAACCGCGTAAACCATGAAAGGTTATTGGCTTATGTACAACATAAAACGAAATGTTAACTAATTACAAATTATAGATTAATGGTTTAGGTCTACTTTAATATTAGTTTATGCAAGTTAGTAACTTCAGAAACTTCATTACTATTACTATAACGTAGTGCACTTTTAAGATCACTCGGTAAATCACTTTGAAGTCGTTTCAGATGGTAGAGTGGACAAGTGGACTTATGAAAAGGGACACACTATCGTGCCTCCTATTGCCTTGGAAAAGGTAGTCCAAGATACGCGAATTAGAGACGGCAGTATTATTCTGAAGCTATTTTCTTGTGGCATTTTAAAGTAATTACTATTTAAATGGGAATAAGCCACAATTAAAGGTTAAAGTACGTTTATCAACGTTTCAATTTCCACTTCGGAAATCGTTCTCAAAATACAAACATTAGGCAGTATTATTTACAACAGATCGATATAAATCTCGCGTAGCAAGTGAGATGTTGAACAATGTTTTATAAGTCTTGAAAACGGCGACAAAACAGGCCGGTCTAGTCATCATCGAAGATAAAACCAAATACATGCTTGTTCCAAAGGTTGAAAGGAGGTGAGGCCAACTTAGGGTTTTTAAAAATCAGATGGTAACAGGTCCCCAGAAACCGAACGGAATAATGACGAATCTTGGAATGATGATGATATACGAAAGCATACGAAACATATTAGGTCGAAGTTATTAATCAATGAGTATTAGAAAGAAAAAAAGGTGTAAAAAACACATTAACAGAATCGAAAAAATAAAAATGGTCTCAATTGCTCGATAAATCACCAATAGGACATCGGGACGTGGGCCGTCCCCGAGAGAGGTGATGCGATGACGTAAAACAGGAAATTTGTACAAAGTCAAGATAAGACAAGAAAAATAAAATTTTTCTTATTTTCGACTAGATATTTATGTATATATATGAAATAATCCTTCTTATCACAAAATAAATCAGCCAAGAAACGATGGCACATGACAGTTAATATTGTCAAAGTATGCTGTCAATAAGTAAGTGGTCTGTTAAAAACGCGATAAAAATGTTGATTGTTGATTGTTTTTATTTGAGCATGTGTTACGGAATATAGTAAAACATTTTATTGAAATGACCAATCTTTTTATAGTACTAAACCTTTTGTGACATAGTCACTCATTAAAAATGTGCTTGACTGTTTTTTATTGTTGCCTAAAGAATTTTAACTTAAAGAATTTACATGGTTTGAATTAGTGTCTGCTTAACAACCAAATAGCTGAAATATTAGTCATTGCAACTACAAAAAAGTATCCAAGGCATTGTTGAAATACCTATGTATCGCAGTTAGTGATTTTCTGTTTTAATTTTAATTTATAGCACCAAACCCCGTTGTGTTGCTGTGACTCATCTTTAATGCGTGGTCTGAAGAATGGTGAATCTAAACGGAGGGGTCGTTTGGTGCTACAGAGACAATAAATGGATCCCGCTCCAGCTGTCATCCATCCGACTCCATGGTGTCCTCACGCAGGCCCATTGGGCGACAATCTCAGACTTTCTCCGCCGGGTAGCCAACAAAGAACTCATCTTGCAAGAAAATGGTTTTACGGAGCTCACCGAAAAGCACAAAGAACTAATGTTCCAAGATATGGAAAATAAAAATATAATTAGTGAAAATGTGATAAAAATTAGTGATAATTCTAATGAACGTAAAGTTAGCTTAGGTCAAATTCCAGAAGATAAAATTGTGGAACAGCCCCGTAGGCCGTCGATGCCAGAATTAAGGTCCTTAGAGAAAGATAATCTATTTATTAACAATAATTTATTAAAGCCTCAGACTGATCTAAAGACTGATAAATTATCTAATGGAAATGATGAGATAGTCCTAAGGTTACTTAAGAAATACTGCAAATACAGTAAGGATGCTTTAGATAACGATATAATTAACGCAATTGAGAAGATCCCCGACGAAGATATTTCTAAGAAAACCACTAGAACAGAAATAAAAGAAGAAGAATTTAAGCCGAGACGAAGAAAGCTAGGGTACGTTCCTACTGAGGAAAAGATTTATGAAAATCTAGATTTTCCGTTAGATTCTTTAGAAGAAGACAAGAACGAACATGTTATCCGCTGGTTAAAGCAACAAAATAGCCAGATCAGTTTCGATAGCATTCCTACAAGAAGACATTCCGTGGAAATTGGAATATCATCCCCTACGGATAGCAGAAAAAGCAGTCTGATCGAACGAAAATCATCTTCGTCTGGTTTCGAATCAAGGAAGTCTAGTATCACGACACCTTCGACCCCAGAAAGCAGAAAGTCTTCTTGGTGTGATAGTACTTTTAATAGCCGAAAAAGTAGTGTAGGTTCGACTAGTAGTTGTTCGGAGTGCGAGGAGGGAGAGGGTCTAACACAATGGCAACGGTTTCTGAAGAAACATCTTAGTTCGAAGAATTCGGAAAAAAGGTTAAAGAAGCAAAGACAGGCGTGGAGTAGAAACAGACGGAAGTTGAGTTCACCTGCGGACATCCAAAGTTTTGATATCTTCAGCCAATTGTAAGTATTAAACAGAATTTTTTTATTGTGAATTTGACTTGTTTCCACTGTTGATAACAAATTTTAAAATAACAGTTCATTCAAATTGCCATAGTACAGACATCGTTATGGGTTTAAATTTTAAAGGGTAGTACAGAAAGGCAAGAAATAAGCTTTTAAGACGGGGCCAGAAATAAATCTTAGGGGGGGGGAATAAGAAATTAATTTTCGTACATATTTATCAAACAATGTGCTATTTTGAATAAACAGATCAATTGCAATCCAAACCGTGAATTGTCTTGACGAATTATGTATAAAATTCTTTTTATTTCACAACTAGAAATTATTTACCAGCAAACAAATCTTTTGCGAGAGAGAGAAATGCAACGTACAAATGAGAACTTTTTTTCGATGGAAAGAATTTTTTAATATTAGCATTGCCTAATATAGGAAACATTCAATGAGGTTGTATTATAGTAGAGATGTCAAAAAGTTGACTAGTTGAGGTATCAAATATAAAATTCTAAAAAAAAACAGAGTGAGGAAAATAAGTAACAAGTACAGTGAAAGATTAGTTTAAAAATAGGTGATGGCTAAACTAAAATTTACAAAAGGCACAAGTATCATCGGAAGTTTTCCTTGCTTTCCTTTAGGTATTTCCTCGTTGAACTTTAAACGAAGCTGATAATAAAAACCAAACACAGTTTCAGTTTTATTTCCTAAGATATCAACGATTAAATTTGAAAAAAATAGCATAAATAATTAATTGATAATTTTATAAAATTAATTGTACTTTAAAAAGTAAATTTTCTGATCCATTAGAGACAGTATAGGTACTAATGTTGGAGTGTTAAGCACGTTAGGTGAAATAATTGACTTCACGTCGGAGAGTGAGCTACCTTCTCGGGCGTGAACGTGAGCAATGGAGTGTGAGCGTGACTCACGACAACTCGCGATTGGACGCTCCCCGCCTATTGCATCAGTTGCGACGGTTTGCGTTACGGGATAATCTCATTAATGGAGCGCAGTTGCAGTATTACGCATATTTGAGGTTTGCACTTTCGACTGGTTACATATCATGTTTTATTATCGCTGAGTCAGAATGAAATCGAAAAAGGAAATTAAACAAGATTCTGAATAAACATAAAAGTACCACAAATTGGCGATATCTCGGTACATATAGCCGGATCATTACATTATTTATAATCACCGTCATCATCATTGACCAGAAAATGCGGTGTTTAAACGTTAATTGATTTTGATGGTATTTCGAAAAATTACCATTTTCTGTAAAACTTGTCAACTTTAATCGTCAATATCTCATGGATTGATATTTTCAATAAAATGAGTCACTAAACTGTATTTCAATAAACGTAAAGATAGAAAACTTAATAAACCTCAAACTAAGCCTCTTCAAGATACACCAATCATATCAGTGTAACAATCTCCATATCCGAATAAACAAGAATATTAGAATACTGAAGAAAATGAGAGAGACTTAGTGTAAAACCTGAAATGATATACCAATAGTTGTTTCGTATTATACTTATGTCTATGGTTGCCTCAGATGCTGTGTTGAAACCTGGCCAATGCATTCTAGGGAGTTTAATTAAAGCCGGTTCAATTCTACGGGTATATTAAAAGAAGAGTAAATAAATACCTACACTAATTCTTAACATAGTATGCCACTTAAACAATAATAACATTGCAGTAATAGGAATAAATAACGAGACCACCGGAAGAATACTAGCACCATACGGGATTAATCAAGAAGACGTCCTCAGTCCATTCCATTCAAGTTAATTATGGATAAAATAACAGAAAAAGTTGCCTCCCTGTACCTAGGATAGAAACTACAGCACAGCTCACTTAGCATGTTTTACTGTGTAGATGACTGAGCAGATGATTAGGGACTTTTTAATACCCCCCCCCCTTCCTTCCTTCGTCGTCCCACTTTTTAGTGATTTTTTTAGAAAAACTAAAACTTTATATTCGAATGGATCTGATACTTCGAAGAATTTTTGAGCATATACAATTCAACAAAATGATAACAAAATGTGCTTAATGAAAATTTCTGAGAAATTATAAACGTTTTGGTTTATAACAGTGCGTTCGTTTATGCGAAATTCGTTAAAAATGCGGAAAATTTTGTAAAACGTCCTTCAAAATTTTCTTGAGAATAAGAAAGATAATGTTTATTTTATGTAACTGTAGCTGAAAACTGAATCCTAGTGTTTCCCAGCTAATATACATAAATTGGCCGTAAAGAAGCGAAATCCCTCTTGGTAATATGCTAATAAATACCTTAATACATTTTTTATTGCACCAACATTCTGTACGTAATATTATTACATATACACATATATATATATATATATATATATATATATATATATATAACATGTACATATATATGTACATATATATATGTACATATATATATGTACATATATATATGTACATATATATATATATATATATATATATATATATATATATATATATATATATATATATATATATATATATATATATATGTATGTATGTATCATTTTCCATATTACGCCACCCCCATTGTTGATATTACTCTAGCGTATTATCCGGGGAGTTTTAAAGTAAAGTTGTTTGTATTTTCTAATATCCAAAATGCATTGCGCCTGCCTATACTCCGTAATTGAAAACGTGGATAGGTGGCATTTGTTTCTCTCTTTCAGTTTACCTATCATAATTTATGAGCTGAAAGTGTACCGTTTTAAAACGTTTATTTTAAGTTTCAACTTTTTTGTTTACTAATTTTTATTTTCGTGAGACAGATCTAAAAATACTCTTTTGAAGTTCCCATTTTCGTTTATCGAATTATAACCCTTTAATTGGGAAGTTATCTCTTCTATATTTTCAAATATCTGTGCATATTTTTGTGTTTGCCGTTCTCTTCGCCTGACAAGGATCTTATTGTTACCTCTTACAGGGTTCTTGACGACGCGACGGTCGCGATCCTTTACTGATCGCTTGATTATCTATCTAACTTCGTATCTTTTTATTAACTTCACACATTAATTTGTTAAATTCATTTCACATTTATTTAAAATAGAGATAATAAACTTAGATTAGATTCGTATCTTTTATTTTTGTAAATATACACATAAATTTGTACAGGGCATTTATACTAAATATACCTTTTTAATGTAGTGTGACACATTTCTGATTTTTTTTGTATGTTTTACACCTTTTAAAAATTTATTCACATATAACCCCCTTAAAGTTGTATTTGTTTCCGTTTCTTTTTATATTGATATTAGTCTTTCTTTATCTTAAATTAATTATTCATTATTAATCATTCTTAAAAAAAATATTTTTTTTAATAAAATGTTTTTAGTCAATAATATTTCTTGAAAAATGTATGCATATACTGCTGAAACGCTGAAAGAAAATGTGAATAAAAAATTTCACCTTTTTTATGAACCTGAGGCCAAAAAATTTTAATATATATATATATATATATATATATATATATATATATATATATATATATATATATATATATATATATATTTCTTAAGCTTAAATTTCTGATATTTCAAGGAGCCATAAATTATCTCCCTGCATTTTGTTCGAATCCATTGATCCGTTGACGGACAAACGCCAGCAAGCCGTCAAAGATAAAATAGCATGGCGCCATAAGAATGATTATGGAACCTAGTCGGTTGCTGTTGATGACCGCTTTCCTCATTCTTGTTTTGTAATAGACTCATAAACTAGAGAAACTTCACAATTACCGCAATTAACGATGTCGAATACCAAGCTTATCCTGTCTATATGCGTGTGTGTTTTTTTCACGTGCCACAATGCTTTTTATCGTACATCTATTCCTAGCCATCCACTGAAAGCGTGTTGTCCAATTCTTCCAGTAAGGGACATGCTTTCAAAAAAAAAACAAACAATATTTTTATCTCAGCAAGATATATTTATAGGTCATTCACTTGAAACAGGTGGTTTTAAAAGGCGTGTTATTCTAACGAAAATTTCGAAGAATATCTGTAGTTTTTAAATTTAAATCTCCTATTAATAACGCGAAAATGTGTGTTTATACTAAAGTTTCCTTAAATAAGAAATACTTGAAATATCAATGAGTAGCTACTTTAATTGTTGCTCTGGTCTCTTCGTCCCAATCTGTCCTGAAAATTAAGAAAGCCACTGTAAATGTGGGGGTCACTTAGGAGTAGATGCAATCCATCATTTTTATCATCAAAATAAGGAAATCAATCATCACTGAATAGAATAAAGTTAAAACCAAATTTTTGATAATTGCAAAGAAACTTATTAACAATGCCAATGAAACGAACAAAACAAATAAAAATCTACGACTAGGTAGGAATAAATATTAGCGAGTGAAATGAAATTACGAGAAGTAAAATTAAGAATAAAAACATGGATCAAATTTTATTCATCTAAACCTAAGCTTAAAATTGAATCTATGGACTCTAAAATATTTTCCCGGTCTTATTGTATGATATTGTATTATTGTATGAGGCGTGGAACATAACTCTGCATGAACTGATTTGAAATGTAACCCAGAAAGAGATATGTTGAACTCAAACGAGAAAACTATAATACTAGGTATATTTTACACGTCGAGATAAATACCAACCGCTACAATTGATTATACAAAAAGAGATTCGGAAGGAAAAGTGTTGAAAAGAATGTAAAATAATCGTTTTCTTACATTAAGTTGTTCTGAGCAGCGCCTCAAGGCCTAATTCCCTGTTAGGCGCAAACGATCTTTGAAGGTGCAGTTATGCGATTGTCGTGTGCGTCCGACGCAAGCAGCAGTAGCAAGTGACGCACTGTACACATCACTGGACGCACTGGTCAAATGGTACCCTCTCCTCCAATTCTTGCTCTTTTATTATATGAGGATAATCCCGTCTCTGTATATGCTGTTCAGTTTAGTATCAGCTGTTTGTTAGTCGCAGGCGTCAAATGCAAAGGACAGTCGCATAAGAAAGACTGCATCTTAGGCATACGCGTATACATACTGCGTTTTTGCTTCGCCACGACTATCGACTAAGTCACCGGCCTCGCCCTGATGTGTCAGAGCGAGGCCGACGATTTACGTCGGCAAAGATAAACAGAAAATCTATATGTACGATCAGAAAAGAGCCACTCCATAGTAAAATTTCTACGACACTGACCGTACCTCCCCTAGCCGTGTCCGAAGTGTTGGACGTGCGGTGTATCAGCTTTCGATTTTCTTTGACCCGGGTAGATTTATCGACAAACAACGGGATAACACTCGCTGGCCATAAATGGACAGTTTTGTCCTATCCCAGGTAACGTAAACCACAAATATTGAGAAGAAAAACTGTATTCCACGTTGTGTTGGTTCCCGTCTTTATATTTTGTCTTTTTCCATTACGTATTTTCTATTTCTCTTCGCCGATGAGGAACACCACCCCACGTTCTGTCAGATCGCACCTTTAGTATTTCTAGTGACAGTGGTGGGTCATTCTATGATATTATTAAGTCTTCCTATATGCGGTTTTATAGCGTTTCTTCTGATGCGCTCATTTCACAAGAAAAAGTAAGTTTTCCTCTAAATAATAATAAAAAAACTGCTACCAAATGAGTACAATTTTAACAAAAATAAAGCACAGTACACCATATTTTCGGTTTCAATGATACTTATACTATATTAAAAAAAAATAAACATAAAAATGTTTTCGTATCAAATCTTCGTAACAATCAACCAATTGATCTTAATGCTGGTAAAAAGCACAATTACATACCTACTACAATTCAACAAAGTTAGGAATATAAAACAGTGACTCAAGTAATATTTTTGTATGGTGTAACACATTGGTGGAATAAAAACCCCAACTAATAGAACTGCGAAACCGATTAGCATTTTTCAAAAAGACGATTGATGTATTCTTCTAACGAAAACTGTAACGATTTCTAGTTATTGGAAAATACAAGTGATATGTATCAGTAACAAGTCAGTAAATAATGTTGGCTTTTAACATTACAATTTAACGTTTCAAATGGGAACACTGCGTTCATATGTCGATAAATTAGCCACCACTCCGGTTTCGGCACCGGAAGCGCATTGTATATTCTTTCCGGAAAGCCGTGTGAGGTCGAGGTTGCGAGTTTTATTGAAAAAATGTCCCCGTTTTCTGTCAACAAAGTCACCAAATAGAGTGTGTTTGTGAATATCAATACATTGTTTGTTTTGAATCCTTCATGGCTGTTATCGATACAATGCGGTTGCAGTGGAAAATTTTATTGCCGCTATAATTTTTTTAATTCGATGATGATTGTTTCTATTAACTCCTTAAGCTCGCTTATTGTATTTTTATTGCTTGTGGGTAAACGCAGTTTTCTAGAACGGTATTCTAAAATTGCTTTACAATAACAAAGCAAGTACAATTACTTGGAATTGTTGTTATATAATACATATTTTACCTTAATTTGAACGACCTAATTATGTGGGAAGTGGGTATTAGCTTAATGCTTAGTTTAAATGTCTCAATATTCAGTATGTTCAGAATATCTTAGATAATCTAGAAGATATTAATTTGCTTAAAAATTGGCATGTGAGAGAAAATCCGCTTTTGTCGCTCTCAATTACTTAGATCTGAAATAAGCATGCCCCCTTTTTCCAATATTGTCCAGAGTTTATTTAAAACAGAATATAAGACATGGAAAATAAAACGTATAAATATAATCACAGTGGTCACGTCTCCATCGATTAATTTATTTATATCCTGATTTAAACCCAATTACGCTATTAAATGACCGACTTTGGAGTGTAATTTTCCTCGTCACGACGGATTCAAATCGTGCAAAATCGGGGGGCACAGGGCGGAGCCGAAGAACAACAGAGCGACAAGATCGTTGACTAAGGTTGATGGCTCTAAAAGACCGCTTCTCCACTACCAGGTGTCTCCACTACCAGCGAATCAATGCTTTACAGAACATGAAAGATCAAGTGTAGTCTTTTTTCCTCCCTCACACTGGGTGCTACCTCTAATCTTCTTGAACAAAAAGAGAAATCAAACGATTTCTACCTGGCGAAACCGAATTCAAAATTTTCCCACTGTGCTTCCTAAAACTTGCGAAGCAAACAGCTTGATAAATTACTCGGCAAGTGAATCTAAAATTGCATTCTACATGCCGTTCATCATGGTCAAAATTCGTAGTGAATTCAGTTTCTGGTACTCCAACCGAAGTAAAGTAATAAAACATAATGACGGTATTAGACTTTTGTTTTGATACAGGGCAGCGACAGCCGGTTATACGTATTTCGACCTTTAGGTCTCCTCAGAGCGGTATAGCCACTACTCACTAATCTTCTTGACTTGTACAGTGAACGATTGGCTTAGGACCAGTAATTGAGTGGGGTTGTCTTTAGTGATTAATCTCCATTCTGTTTAGAGGTGCATGATGGTCGAGCCAAGGTCAGAAAAACACGTAGTGAAAGACTAAATCCAAAGTTTTGGTCAGAAGAACACGTAGTGAAAGTGGTATATATATGGAAAATAGTTTTTTGTCGAACGGCACATGCAGGTCACTGTTGAGTTTATGGCGTGGAGTGCCATCGCTTATTATTCAAGGTCACCTCTAGTCTTCGTCAGACGGAACGTGACAACCTCGTCTCATATCCTACGTTCTTCTTCTTCTTAACCTTCTCAAGTCCATTTTTGGACATAGGCCTCTCCCAACTCCTTCCATCGATCTCTATCCTGAGCAACATACTTCAAATTTGTTCTGGCTATTCTTTTTATATCGTCCACCCATCTCATCTGTGGCCTTCCTCTTGGTGGTCTACCTGTGTAAGGTTTTCAATGTTGTATTGTGGCGTTCCAACGTTGGTCTTTTTGTCTAGCAGTGTGACATGCCAAGCTCCATTTGAGTTTGGCAATTTTTGTTGTGATATCCTCAACTTTTGTTATTGATCTTACGTTCAGACGCTCCAATATCCAATTTTTTAAGGCTATACATAGCGAGAGTCACCATTGACGTCTTTAAACAGCCTAATGTTAATATTTTGACGTGGTTCCCGAGATCTTCAGATATATGTCCAGTTAAACACGTGTGGAAGATGATGAGTCGTAGACTTCTTAATTTAGAGCGTCCTCCTCAAACTTCGGGAGGAGTTAATTAGGTCATGGAGCGAGTCCAGGCGCATCCATGAATGTGTTGCCACCGAGATGCATCAAAATATATTCTTCATTGATTTACGTACGTTAGTCGTTTCAATCATATGGAAATTTTGGTCGTTTGTTTATTTTGCCCTCTATAATAGTGCAAAATATTTTTAAAATTTAATAATTTATAATGAATGTTCGGATTTCTATGTCACTTAGTATATATTTTGATAGCAGTTTTAAACTCTTTGATTTTATTAGATTGTATTATTTACTCCAATATTTTGTGGATACTTTTCGGAAGTTTTCAAATAAGAGTTGTTATTTTAATTTGTTCTTAAAATTGCCGTCCACTATCCTGCCGAGTAGACAATACTCTAAAGTCATGACAACATAAATTTGAACAACTGTTCGATATCAAAAAACAGATTTAATGGGTAAAATCAAATATCTAAGACATACACCATGCACTTTATAATGTGTATATTATATAAGAATCCGTTTAAGATGTACTGACCTTGCATGCTTAGTTTTTCAGATTTGATGATTTTATAATAGTTACATTAATCATATTGTATAATTACTTAGTTTATTGTTCAAGACGGAAATGGGACGAAAAATGTTTCTCATGTTTCCGGCTGACTATCTCATTATATAATCAAGATGCAATCTCTCAATCTCATTAATTTTTAATCAAACGACGAATTAATAATCGTTGTGTTTATTACAAGTACAAGGAAATTGATCTGTTGAGTCGAGTAGTCAGTTACTAATAGTTCAAAAACTGTTAAAAATGCCGTCTGTTTTTTCAGTGTATTCCGACAATTCTGACTATTTCTGTTCTGGTTTTTGTTCTTGTACTTTTAATTGTTGGTGTTGCAATATGTCCGCAATCCACCGATTATCTGCTGCTTTGGATTTTTTCTATTAAATCACTAGACATTTAGATGTTGTATTTCTTTGCTATCCCTTAGTCATAATTCTCTATAGGTGTGGGCTATTTATATAAATGTGTTCGTATACTTTTCTACTTTTTGTTTAGGTTCAAAAATTGATTCATAGTTTTTCATGAGTTATGAACTAATACTTTTGATATCCACCTCTTTTTTGACCATTGTGTCGTTTTATCGACAAAAGTTTTAGTTTTAGTTGATCAGGATGTGAGAATCATTACCAATTTATATCGTTATTAGAAATCCATATTATGAGTAGACCAACAAAAATCTAAAGCGATACTGATCTACTACATCAAAGGATGTGTACTGTCCACTTCACTTTTTAATATGTGCTCACAAGATTTGTTTAAAGAGGCGAGTGATCTTAGACTGGCATCTCTGGATAATCATATTGGATTTGATGGTACAACCCTAAGTTTTAATTGCATATAGCTTCTGGACCTTCTGCCGATTAGCCGGTACAGTTCTTTTCTTCATTACATGTTCGTTCCATGTTCTATATGTATTTTATGCTTGTAAAGTTTAAAATTTCAGTATTGTTTGGATGAAGTCACTGTGTATAGGATGTTTGAAGCGATTGTAGGATCATCATGTGACGTTGTTATAGCGGGGTTATCAGTAAAACTTTCTGTGACTGAATTTCTGTTTGTACGTAGGTTTGTAGGGTACTAGAAGTGGTCCAAGGAAACTTACTTGTGGAACACCAGCTTTTGTTGTAAGTTTGTCTATACTGTTTCTTTGACACTTACTCTGAAATTGACTTATATCTTAAAATACTTGTGTGCCGTATTTTCATTTCAATGTTAATTTATTTCACAGTTTACTCTATGAATTAGTTAATCTTTAAATATATATTATAATTTTATTATAATTGTGTTATACTTATATTATAATATTTTGCGGATATTTCTTGTATTCTCTATTAGGATTCTTCCAGCAGCTTTAAGAGCACTCTCCTTTCAGTAAAAGTTGTTACGAAGTTGTAATCATACAATATTCTCTGTTTCATTTGCGCCTTCCGATTAATCATAAGCATCAGAGTACTACGCCGAGTATTCACATTTCAGTAATGCCTTGTACCGAAATTGGCAAGTTCCTAATTGCACTTCCTTATTGGTCCTCATAAAAATTCATTGTCAGTCGTTTAAGACTAATTATCACCAAAAAATACTTGCAACCAGGATTGGCACTGATCGGAATACATAGTGTAGTACAATATGTTTTTGCGGTGTTAATTTAAACCTTGAACCTTTGGAGTGTTTGTATTATGGAAATATTTTGCGAACGATTTTTATAATTTCTACCATAACTACATAATCACTTAAAAGATGTACTAGAGACAGTTATGGTTAGAAAAATATATATATATATATATATATATATATATATATATATATATAGTAGATAGGGAGTTAAATTTGTTAACATTGGCATATTCAAAGAGAGTAATAATTAAAATAAATTTATTTACATTATTTACATTATTTTTGTATAGTTTAGAAGAACTATTTTAGTCCAGGCGGGGCTGTTTCGAATTCAACATTTTGCACTTTTTGCTGGAGTCACTTCAGATTGTATCTTGTATCAATAATCACGATAAGCGCCAATCACAACCCTTGTGCTCAATTTTTGAAATAACAAAATCTGAAAGAAATCAAAAAAAATTTTTTGTTTCCATATTTTTGACTATAACTCGGTAGATATTGCTCCTAGAAAAATAAACAAAAGTTTCATTTTTCAATTTTACATAATATTTCACTATCTAGAAATTGAAAATTTTTAATGTTTATTGTTTAAAAAATAACAATAATTGGGAAAAAAGGTGCAAAAAATATCTTCGCGAATTTTACCCATATCAATTTCAAAATTTGTACACCTATCGAACTTTGAAAGACTTTTCTTAAAAAAAATGCATTCGGTTTATTGGTTGTCGAGATATCGAAGCTGAAAGTTGGCATACATTATTTGCCGCTTAACCTTAAGTGATGGATGGCTCGTTTTTATACAAATACTCTTGTCTTGTTAAGTACTTTATATATAAAAATGTTAGCGTAATGCGCCTTGTGACAACTTGCATAAAAACACAAAAACAAATCAATATCGTGTAAAAAGTCGATCGAAGTGTATGGAACGTAGGGTGGGGGTAGCCCTTCGGCGCGCCGAGCAAAAAGTAAATCGGCGAGTTATGATATTTTCAAACACTTTATTTTTATTTAAAATTGACGTATACTGTATATAAGTGTCTCTTACCGAAACTGGTATTGGAATTGAAAGATTATTTGTCATTCGAATTAGCTCCATATCCTGTATCAATTTTTAAAGATGACCTTTTACGCAAAACCAAAATTGCTCTAAAAGAATGCCCATCGATTGAACATTGCGATCATGTGATTAACGGTGGGTTCTTCTACATGTGGAGGTTTGGCTTCAAATAAAGAACTTCTAAAGTACCTTCAAGAGTTATGTAAATTTTGTATCAAGACATTAGCAAACGGCAGCTATATCATTGTTGATGGACATACAGAAGAAAGCACCAAATTAGCTGAGAGACGGCGAAAGCAAGCCAGAAATATTTGTTCTGATATTGATTTGAGCAACACGACTTCAATCTCCTTGACTCAAGATAAATTTTCATCTAATGAGCATAATAAAAAACAATTTTATACTATTTTAAGGCAAAAGCGTGAAACAGCTGGTTTTAAAACTAAACAAGCTTATAAAGATGCTGATACCCATATAGTCGACACACTCATTCATTTATCTTCAGTTTACAAACCAGTTTTTACTATTGAAGAGGATATTGGTATTCTGATCATATTTGGTGAAAATGTGAAAATAAAAATATATTTTTCTGGAAACTCAGCAAAGGAAAAAAATCTGAAGAAATTTACGACTGTAACTCTTTTGGTGCAATTAAGTTAAGTAAATCTATGAAGGCTTCCTCATAACATCAAACT
This sequence comes from Diabrotica undecimpunctata, assembly GCF_040954645.1. Lineage (NCBI taxonomy): Eukaryota > Metazoa > Arthropoda > Insecta > Coleoptera > Chrysomelidae > Diabrotica > Diabrotica undecimpunctata. The sequence goes on along the minus strand of NC_092803.1, from coordinate 113,972,302 downwards.
TTTTATATCAAGGAAAAAGTCTTCTTCTTCTTCCTTCTTGTATGAAGGCTTTAAAGCCTGTTCCTTCTTCAATATTAGCCTCCTAAATTGTTTTAATTATCGAACGATCTTTTTCTTGGTCTGCCAATACTTCTTCGTCCATTTGATGATTTATCTCGTGCTATTCGTACTATCCTATCCTCTGCCATTCTACTAATGTGTTCGTTCCACTCCTGTTTCCGTTTTGTCACCCATCCGTATGTTTTCGCTTCTCTCCCTTTTCCCTGATATTTGTCGGAGTATTTTCATCTCTGTTCTTTCCCATTCTTCCAAATTGTATCATTAAAAGATCCCGCTGCTTTACTTGCTTTTCAGCTTTGTTGTCGTACTTCTTCTTCTGGAACAAGTAAGATTATAAAATGATTATCAACAAATAATAGTCTATTGTAACAAACAACTATTTATAACGGGAAAAATAAAACGCTTCTCATAGCAAAATGATTTCCGGTTTGTACAATGCAAAACACTTAAAATGCGACTTGACGTTAAGATACCTGTGTTTTTTAAAAAAAAAAAAGGTTGCCAATATAAAAACTTACAACTTTTCATACTCCCACCCACTCAATCAGCAGCTGAGAAGCACTTATTTCGAGTATATTTTGAATAGGGGTGGGAGCTTACTCAAAATGGCCTTGAGTCTATTCAAATAGAGCAGGTTGTACTGCCTGGCTCGTTATTAAAAAATATTAGTTGCAAATGGGCTCAAATGTTCTGGTTATTATATGCACTACAACGGTCACACATGTAAAAATATTGAGCTAAATAAACAAACAGAAGATATTGAACAAGATTAGGAATCTCCAGAAATTTTGGTGAAGCTTCAGATGAAGAAAGGGAGAGAGAAGAAGAAACCATAAATATCCAAATAAACGATGAAGAAATTAAGATGCAAAATAAAGATTTTGAGGAAAAAAATAACTAAGGAGATACTTTAGAAGCTACCTATCCTACTAAAACAAGAAAAAGAGATTTAAAAAATATTAGTTGATTAAACGAGAATAAAATTTACGGGATACGTCGTTTTCAAATAAAAAAATAAAAATACATTACATTATGTAGGCAATGAGCAATAAAAATACAAAACAGGACTAATAACAACATCAAACTACTTCTGGGAACTAATTATGAGATGTGGAACATTAGAAGATAAAAAAATATTAAAAATGGAAACTATTCCATTGCTTAATAAAAAGTACAAGAGTATATGCGATAAGAAACTGTATTTAATCAATAGCTTCATGCATGAATTATTGTATTGTAACATATGTAACGACTGCCTTTGTTCTTCAGGTTCATTTTTATCACCAACTGTGACCATAAACATAAATCGTCTGTCTATGAGTCTTTGTTATAAAACATTCCTTAAATACATGCTTAGTTTTTGTTAAACGTCTGGCAGTTGTTACTACAAATAATGTAAGCCAATGACATCGTTCTCAATAATATACGTAATGTCCTTGTGAATTTTTATGTTTATATTTTTTTACCTATTTCATTACCGTTTGTAATTCATTTTAACGATTTTAGCTGTTGATAATATTTAAGTCATTGTTATTGATAACATAATTCTACTGATTAAAATTAAGTTCTCAGTGACTCACAATAGCTATAAGTAGGTCGATTTATCTTTATGGCATTGATATTATTGGCAGGACACGGAAAAGTTGAAAAATTCCTCGTTAAATTGGTAGTTAGTTCTGTTTAAAAACTAAAAAGAGTAGTTAACTTATTTACTTAGTAACAATATCACCCAAGTGTTCTATTTCTGTCCGTACTTATTTTCGAAGTAGATGCGTTAATAATAAATTTTAGCCGCTTAAAAATATTCTTCGTGTACTGCCTATTCGTTTCGGATGTTGGCGACCATCCAATGGACATAAGACATGCAGACATCCATAAGATATGCACGACATTTTAAACTAAAATGTCTAGCATGGTCTTAAAAATTTATCGAGCAGCTTTGTGACTTCCCTTTGCAAACTTATGAATTCAGGGTCTTCCACGATCAGAATAGAATTAACTAATCGTCTTCCGGGTTTGGATCATGTCTGTTGGATGACCCAAATTGGGTCCATTTCAACTTTTTAGGTAGCTTTTCCAGAAGCACCGGAAGGCTGCTTGTCACTCTACTTCAACGTTCCAGAGGTGAGAACCAACATTTGGGGTAGAAATTCACACGCGGTAATTCAATACTCAAAACATGTCCAGAGGTGAAACGTAAAGCCGCCGAACCTACTTTGCAACAGCTCTCTTATTGCGGGGCGTTAGGCTCATCGATCATTGCCATGTTCCTTTGGATGATGGAGTTATAACCTGTCACGTCTATTGGCGCGAAGAGTTCAGAGTTGCAGAGTTGAGTTCCAATTGTGGCATAAACTTTCTCCCTATTTATGATCTTGGGATGCTGTCGGATTTCTACCGCTTCACAAATTTTTGAAGCGGTAAAAATCCGTAGGCATTCCGAGCATATAAATATAGAAAAACCTTATGTCCCCTCAGTATTTTTAGAAAGAATATGGGTTTTTTAGAAATAATATCTTGCTATTCCACTACAGAATGGCAGAAACTACCACATTTCATGCAGCTTTGGCGCTCTTGGATTCTGGTCTTCACGGACTGACTAGTTTCGCCTATATACAAGAACAGCGATGAAATATATAAAAAAAAAGTCGAATGTGTATAACTAATGTCTGTACGGAAGGCGTGGAAGATATATCTGTAGGAGGATTTAGATGTCAGTTGTTAATATTTTGAATTGTGGGGTATAATCCTTATCATAATCCATAACCTTTCCAGATAAGGATCTCTTAAAGATGGGAAGTTCTTATTTGCTGGTATCTGGTTCAGAAATAAGCATGACTCGATGAATAAGAAAGTTCACAGTAAAATTCTTTTGAGTTGTATGATAGTGTGATGGATTCGGCCCACGAGTGACCAACACGTCGAGAGACGTGAGAAGCGCTTGATTATTTTCATCTCCATTGTAAATCTGATACTTATATTTTGTATATTAAAATGATCAAAAAGTAAAAGAAAGGGTGTTTAGATCATGAGACTTGTAGGCTTCCGTAAACATCAACAATGACAGGGAAACGAAGAAACAGTTGGTTTCCAGATTCCAGATCTGGAAACCACTGTTCCCTTCTTTTCTAAAAAATCTGAAACAGATAGGGTAAAAAATCTTAATGTAATAGTAGTTTAATTACAATACTTTCAATGGGTCTTTTGTAGTAAATTAAAAAGAAACAAATTTTTTTAGCAGAGAAAAGTCGAAAAAACCGCTAAAATTGACCATTTTTTCAAAAATTATTTCTTGAGCCCTTTTGAAGCTGGAAAGCTAATTATCCGGATAGTGTTTATTTATAATGTTTAAAAATAGCATGGTCGGCGCTGTACGACGAATAGTTTTTTAAAAATTGTAGTTTGAATATTTTGCACTGATATTTTGGATGGCTCAGCATTAAAATAAGCCAGGATAAGTGTGCAGCGCACACTTCTACATATTTTCCTTGCTTACTTTAATTCCCCACTCCTTCGCTCCAAAAGTGGGATCGCGCCATGGTACAATGAACACAAGGTATGATACCTAATGTTCCAAAATGGGTTCGCTTCGCGCATGACTTAGTCAAGAACACTTCTTCACGCAACATTTGAATGTAGTTGTATAGAAAAGACTTTTAATTTTAAGTTTTTTTATATAATTTGGCTAATTTAATTATAGTAATTATAGAGATGACAAAATTATGTTATTATAATATTTAATCATAAATAATATTTTGATGTTAATTTAATTTTATTGATTTTTGGTACAGTTATTTTGTTCACATAGATATCCTTTATAAAACAAGTTTTAATTACCTTTTTTTACACATACGTATAGGTTGATCAACTTATACTCCAGAGTTCGATATCTCAAATGTTTAAAAATATACAAAAGTGATATCTACATAAAAATGAGCCGAGTACAGGTAAAAGTGTAAAATTATTTTCAAATATACAAGGTATTTCCACTTCCTAATTTGTTAATGATCACTTTGTGATGTAGGTACACAAAATTTGTACGTATATACTGAACTAAACACAAAATCAAAATAAATAATGATAAAGCTAACTTTATTTAGATCGGATGAGCTAGCTGGCCCTCGAATATGAGTCTAGTGAGGTCACACACTATTGCACTATGTTTTAAATGACATCTTTTGTAATTTTCACACATAAAATTATCTTGGTATTGTTTAATAATGATAATATGTAAGCACTACGAGCTTAGTAGGCCCATGGCTGATGTCCGACTTCCTTTTCTTTCTCAGTTCGTTACGTTAAGTCTTCTCATATCTTCTTTAACTTCGTTGCTTCATCTTGACCTCGGTCTTCCTCTTCTCCTTCTCCATCTAAGTCTTTGAACCTTAATTACCGCTAATTGTTGCCACAAGATTTTGCGTTCCCAAACTAATAAAAACTCCTGGTGTTTTTTGCTGTGGCCCATTTTTCAGAAGCATACATCACTATTGGCCTTATTACGGTCTTAGTTTTGCTCTTCGAGATATATTTTTGCTTCTTAACAACCCATTGAGAGCATATACAGCGCGGTTCCCAGACATAATTCTTTTCTGTATTTCTTCCTCACAGTTAGGTTCTCTTGTGAAGACATTTCCTAATTGCTCAAGTCTTTTAACTTCTTCGAATTTATATTGTGTTACCTTTGCTGTTATCATTGTTATGTACTGCCCCCGAACGAATTTCTTATTTGTGTATTCCTTATACTTCGTTTTTGCTTCATTTGAAAAAGTATAAGATAGATTGATTTATTCATGTAAATTTCTACATTATTACATTCGTCAAACATAAAAAATACAATACAATACATGAGACAGATACTCATCAATAGAATAGAAACTGTGGTAAATCAAGAGTTCTTTAACACTATGTTTAAAAGACTTAGATGATAACGGTTTATATCGTATAGGTATAGAATAGAATGAACTAGAAATATGCTTTATTGTCACAGAAAATTGTACAATTTTATGGATAAGCTTACAAAAGTCAGAAAATAACAATATTTAAAATTTACTGAAATTACAAAAATCGCCAATATCACAAAATAAAAGATAATAAAATAAACAGTTAATTGCAAAATTTAAATAAATTGCAAATTGCATAGTAAAACATTACAAACTAATAAGTTGAAGTTGATGCGTATGATACCCAAATATAAAAATACTAAGTTACTTGTACATAAACATACTGTAATTTCTTAGTTATTCGTTAAGAAACTCTTCTACTGAATATGGTCTTTCAGATGATAGCATCATTTTCAGAATGATCACTTGTATATGACGAATTCTTATCACCAGGCAAAGAATATGATTTATTTGCAATTGGGACAAAGCTCACATTTTATATTTTTCGCCTTACTCAAATGAAAATCGAAGATAGGTATACAGCTGGAGAATAAATTTTAAATTTTCATATGTTTGTATATTAAAATGGGATAACCTCACTGAATACGCTGAGCAATGCAAAATATCGGTGCAAAATATTTAAACAAAGATTTTGAAAAAACTATTCGTCGGACAGTATCCACCTTGCGATTGTTTAAACAACTTATTATAAATAAACACTATTCAGAGAATTAGTCTTTCAACTATTAAAGTGCCCAACTTATGATTTAAAAAAAATTTAGAGTTAGCGGTTTTTTCTATTTTTTCTATGCAAAAAGTGAACCAAGAACCGATAAGGTTTTATTATAGAAATAAATACAAAATTCCCATTGGCAATATTGCAATTGAATTACAATTTAAAATGTTTCACTCTAAATTACGATTTTTTTAGATTATCCCATATAGAATTCGGAGAAAAGCTATTTGTGTACTGATTTTGGTTTTTTATGTTCTGGGAACCACTTGTCAAAAGACAGTAGAGGTGGTTTGGTGTTACATTTTAAAAACCAAAAAAATCTCTACAGCTTGGCCTATAAAATAAACCAACACAAATTTACTCTTATATTTTAAAAAACGTATTTTGTAAATTTGGCGATATATTTTTTCAATATTAATGTTTAGTTTATTAGAAGTACATTTTGGTATAAGATTATTTTGCTTATTATGATAATTCGTCTGAAAATGTAGTTCTTTGATCTCTTTTGCAAATCTAAAGTGACAAACTCATGTGACAGTGAATATTTTTAACAAAATATTAAAACGCGTGTTTCACTGAAGTATAAAATTTACGTCAAAATAACTATTATCAGATTAAATATCTGTTACATATAAGTACAGCCTTATATTTGTTTATATCATATTTCGTTTTGTCAACAGGTAATTAAAGAAAATACATATATCTTGTTCTCCTTTATCGTGAGCTGCTCATCAACCAAATTATTGCACGCAAGTGATTATTAAACGAGTTTTTTTCCGTTTCAACAATTCAATAAATTTTTATTTGTTGCCAATGAAATTAGTGGTTTTTATGAATAAATTAAATATTATTAACAAACCTGAAATTGGATATTTGTACCCATGTATTGTGTAGAATTAATATGATATCCATATTTTCATGGAACCAAGTAACAGTGTATTTACTGTCTTTACATAATACAAAGATAATTAATAATCATTTAGCTATTGCGAATATAAAACTAACTTACTATACCTAGATGATTTTTTTAATTTAATTTTGTTTGTTGTAAAAAAATCATTCGTAGCTGATATTCTTTCAGAAAGTTTTCTTTACCCATCTTATCGAATTATGTAGAACTTTTCCAGAATAAGTAAGTGATTCAGATTCACACACTTGTCAGATATGTATTTGCAATTCATCATCATCGAAACATAGTTCGTTAAGTTGATAAGATTTTTTAAAGTACACTTTTAATGTGAATGTACCGATACCTTGTGTTGCTAGCTTTTTCTTATTGGATTCTTCAACGTAATATAAGGTCGTTTTTTAGTTTTTTTCGTTGTTTTATAGACATATCTTTCTGAATCTAACAAGAGTGGTACCTGCTTTTACGAGTAGCCCTGTCACTCAGGCTATTCTCCTCCCAATTTGTGCTTACGATATGTGCTTTTTCCGCTTAGGGGTAGTTTTAACCCCTTAACAAAATGGACACTTCATCCATTCATAACTTTTGCAAAGGACTGTAAGACGAGCTTAAATCCAAATTTTCAGCTAAATACATGCAGTCCGACACAATTGGGAGGTACGGTCCTATTTTCCGCCGAGTTACTGGACTAACCTTTAAATACAAATACATACAACCTGAATATGAAACAGTGGCTGACAACGAACCGACTGACTGATATGATAGAATTTATAAAATATTATAGAAAAATGTCCTATTGTTCTTTTCTGTCAAATTATTAACGAAGTAAATAGTGACAAAAAATTATTTTTTAACACAATGTTTACTTGGTACCACTGACACATTTCTTAAAATAAATTACAGTTAAAATTAGAGAGTTATCATTTAAGCTGTAATATGTGTTATGCGAAAATAAACAACATTATGTTACTTAACTTTGTACACAATGATTGATTATTGTTTCCGCAAACATTTACAGAATAATCCTCTTTCGGTTCCTCTTATGAGTTTTTTCACTAGAATAAATTTTTTTGATTATTAACAAAATTTAGAAATTAAATTACATAGGAGTGGTTCATTACATGATATGTAAAATGTACTTACAGAGATACAAAGCACTGTAATTTTAAAAACACAAAATTATGACAAAACAGTAGGTAGGGATTAATTAATGAGTCACCGAGCGGCGAGACTCTATCTTTCCCTATACTTTCATCGACTACCCATCCATCTGCCAACGCTATTCACTCGCGAATTTAAATTCAACGCTGCTAATCAATTTTAGATTTTATAACCCTGCATTTGAAATATTTCTCTGTCTAGTGGTTCAAACCACGAACCTAGTAAATAACAACGCAACGAAATAGGTCAGTCCCTGAGTTACGGAGCTGAATAAAGCAGAAAACGATGTAGTCAAAAGTAAGCATAGCATCGGTTAAATGGAAAATTCAAGAAACATTTGGGAATAACCTTGTAAGTGTCAGAATTACTACATTCACTACATTTGCCAAATTCTAAGGGAGCGGACATACCGAAGATACATGGATGTGCGCGGTAGAGGTCGTGGTAGAGGTTTACATCGATGACGGGTAGAACCTACCGAAGATATCTTCCTTTCAGTGTTCTTTGAGGTTTCTGAGGTGACAGACATGTGTTCCGGGAAAGTTAGATTTTTACATTATAAAATTATGTACATGAGCAACAGTAGTGACGACAGTGAATGCATGTCTTCAAGTGAAAAGTAGTGGATCATTTGTAATTCTTTAAATGGTCAGCTTTCGGCTCATCCTCTAAGTAAAAAGCTTAAAAGAGCTTAAGAAACACCACTCAGACAGATTTTATGCTTATATAAGAATGAGTCTGGATACATTTCAATACATTTATCATACCATCCGTATCTCCGGCGAATGTCACGTGGTTTGAAAACCACCAATAAACTTGTAATTTACCACGCGATCAATAGTTCGATCGCGATGTAAAACAAACTATTTTGTTCTGCAATCGAGATCACTGTAAATCGCGATGATAGGTCGCGAGGGTGAATGGGTGAAACATCCTTGGCATGTGCGATCTCATAAGAAAATGAAGGTTTGTTTGGACATCGATGTATTGACCGCGACCGCGACCTCCATCGCACACATCCTTGTATCTTCGGTATGCCCATACCTTTATGAAGCATTTACAAATTTAAGAATTTAAAAGTAGATAACCAATAACTATAAAAATGGATTAGATTAATGTCCAATTTAATTTTGAATTTAAGGAAATTTAATGAAAGTGGGTCGCATATTTAATACGAAATGTATAAAAGAAATTATTAATAATGAATGATAATGAGGTCGTGAGAGATTAATAGATACGGTAAAAATTGAAGAAATTATAATAGAAAGAGGGAACGCGACAATAGGTAAATATACCGACTACAAAACATAGAGATGAGTATATACAATGAGAAAACAAAATATGGAATGAATTAAAGGGGCTCCGAGGACAGGAACAAACAGCAGAATTTAATAGAGAAACCAGCGCAAAGTCGCCACCCTATATCTATATAAATATGTTGTCGCCACCTTATATCTATACAAATAACATGAATTTGATTTTAATGAAACTAGAAAGAGAACACTCAAAATTGCATGATAAACTCGATGAGGCTCATACAATAATACAATTAAAAACCGAAGAAGTTGTGAGCCTGCGGACGGAAGACGCTGTTCTTAAAGAAGTCGTTTCTGATCTAGAAGCCACGAAGAAATCACTTTTGGGTCGTATGAAATTGTCAAATATAAAGGATCAGTATTATCAGATATTAGTAACAAACTGAAAGAACAACTGCCAGGTTGAACAAAAAGGAGAAATAATTAATGCTAAATATGAAACTGCAGACTTTAATAAAATGGAACAAAATAGATCAAGCGAGCACATAGGATCAAACAAAATAACTACCTGTTCAAATCTTGGAAGAAAACACCACTTAATGCCTGGTGTAGTTTCTAATAACTCCAATATGTCTCCAAATGTAGAACAGTCTACTTTAACAGGAAATTCCCAATCTCTAGAGCAGATGATTAGCGAATTAGAAAAATCTAAATGTAAATTATATAACGATCTAGAGGAAATTATCAACAACTCAACTAAAGAAAACATAATTAAAGTCAACGTCTCAGATCCCGATATGAAACCCAGTTTCTGAAACTTCTCGACATAATATTAATATTCTTCTATTATATTAATAGTCTTCTTCTGAAAAATCTTCGATATACACAAAAGAAAAAGAGTTCAAAGTTAATAAATTTAATAAAGTCTTAAAACAGAAAATTATTTAATATCCAATTTCTAAATAAGAATGTCAATACAGAAATAACATTAAATTCTGTACTCTCAATAATAAGAAGTGAGTCATTCGAATCAAAAAATACTACAGGTACCGCCTGGACTATAATGTTTTGATTTCCAGAGCCATTTTTGGAAAAATTCTGCAAGTGAACGAGAACATCATGCAATGGCATATGTAACAAGTCAGAATAAAATTTAGTACCACTGAGAACAATAGTTATTTTCATAGATTGATTTTGATGTCTAAAGATGTAAACTCAACGATGATTACGCTGATTCCTTTTTTCTAGCTTCTCTTAGCTCATAATTATAAAACCGAATAGTTTAGAAAACCATGCCACAAGAAAATAGTTTCAGAAAATGTTATAAAACGTCTTTATTTAAATTTTTATACTGGAAACTATACATGTGGTGAATAATATCCCGAGTTATTAAAAAACCTATCATTATAAATGTTTTACACGATCTCAATTTGTAATTACTATTAACATTGTGTTATTGGATATCTAATTAAAAATGCAAATGCGGAGTGGGACCTTTCCTTGGCAGTTAACAATTTCATGGAAATAGCGCAATTTTAAACCAAATTAATATTTAATCGTTTTATTACATTCCTCCATTTTCTAAAAAGGAGTCGTATGTACTAGGAAATTGAACCTGCAAGGCAATAAAAATTATGTCGGATATGTTTTCTTTTTTATTTCGACTATATGGAGTTCGTAATAGAGATTAAAAGAGATTACTATTCTTAAGAATAAATAGGAACGATTTATAAGTTACAACAAATCTACACTGAAATTGTCAAAGACAGCGACTTTCTCATATTTGCCACGAGATTATTTTATTTATTTTTTGGTAGTGCCATTGAGGAAGGTATGTCAGGTCCCTGTGCCTGACACATAACTTGCCACAATTTCAAATTACTTGAAGCTGTAAATACTTTATTAATAACAACTATTAGTAATATATATGCCACTCCCAATACCTGTCAGTTTCTTAAGGTGTACCCGTACAATGTACATTGTTGTGTTTAGCATACACCAAGTATAGTAAAAATGATGTTGACATATTTTTTGTTGTTTCAGATGGTACTTCCGGAAGATAAAACGCATAGAAGCAGAGAAAAAATTGCTACTTCCTGAAAACGAGCACGGAGCCTTCCTTATCAGAGACTCTGAGAGTCGGCACAATGACTATTCACTATCAGGTAAGATTTTAGTACAAGGCGTGCACTAAAAGTTTTACCCAAATAATTGAAAGAAAACATATTTTTGAGAAAAATCAGCGTTATTGTTTTCCAAAGTGTTCAGCCTTTTAAATTAATACGCTTTTGTATTCTAACAAACCAAGCGTCAAAGAATTTATTCCTGTCCGAAATAGGTTTGTCAGAAATGAGGTTTTTGTATATTTGGACCACCTTGTCTGGCGTCTTAAAACACCGCGTAGTTTGTTTTTGATTCTCGAGAGTGCAAAGAAATCACACGGTGCCAAGTCAGAATTGTATGAAGGATGGCCTACCAAATCGATGCTTTTCGCCTTCAAATACTCGGATGGTATACGAGCCTTGTGAGAGCCGGCATTGTCCTGATGCAAGAGGATTTAACGATTCTTTTCTGATTTTGTTTAGTTCTCCTGGTTCTTTCTTTTCTATTTAGGCTTCAGAATCCTTTTAGGGTTTATGTTATTTTTCTTACTCGATGAATGTTATTTTTTGTGATAAAGCTGTTCAGTTCTTTCGAAATGTTGGAGGAAGTGCTTGAGCAAAGTAAAGCAAAGTCCTTTCACTATTTTTTTATTTTCATTAGTTACTTACTGTTTGTACGACTTGTATATATTTAGATATAAGAAAAGTTTTCTTACATCAGATGGGGTAAAAACAAAATTAGATTCACCAAAAACTTTCTATACATGCTTTAGTTTGTGCATGGATAGAAAAATTTAAAGTCAGATGAAGTTAAAATTCGCAATTCTCATTTTTGTTCTAGCCTAATATCATACCCACATAAGTTATACAATATTTTGAAAATAAATAAAACTATATTACAGTATATGGTAATCGAATATATCGTATTGCATCGATGTATATCGTAAGTCATCCTGATTGTCCCAACAAAAAGGAAGGAGGTACCTGGATATCTTTAATATGTAAACTCTTCTTGAATCACCATAAGACTGTAAGCAATTTATTGATTGTAAGATTGTGGCGTCACCAAATCACCACATAACTATCAACGATATGAAACCACCACCCCGACGGGAAATATCAGGTAGCATAGTGTGTAGTTGGATACTTCTGCAAAATACCTCAGTACTTGAGCAAAGTGTTCAACCACAGTCACAAAAGAAAGGGCTCTACGACTATCAGATAAGAAGAGGAACGACTGGGGAAGATCAAAAAGTAAATAAGACCAAAAATATATCGCAACAATATTTCTTAGCAGCCCACACTGCTAGACAAAACGACCAACGTTAGAACGCCACAATACAACATTGGATACCCTACAAAGTTAAACGTATGAGGTGAAGATCACATATGAGATAAGTAGATAACATTAAAAAAATAGCTGTTTTGACGATAGAAGTCTGCTTTCTATATTCCCTTCTATAATAAGCTGAAGGAAGTTATACATGTCGTGTCTAAATATGTGTCCAAGATAAGACGTTTTACGCTTCTTGACAATTTCTCTGAGTTCGCGTTCTCTATTCATACGCCTTAAAACTTCTTCATTTCTAATGCGATCGGTCCATGGAATTTTCAGCATACGACGAAATACCCACATCTCAAAGCTCTCTAAACGTCGTAACGAACTCACTGTTAACGTCCAAGCTTCCACGCCGTGTAATAGTACACTATATACATAACACTTTATCATGCGGTATCGTAGGGACAAATCAAGATTACGAGTAATGAGTAACTGTCGCATCTTTAAGAAGGTGTTTCTTGCCTGTCCTATACTATATTTAACCTCTTGTTCTCGATCTAAGGTTTCATGTATCCAACAGCCTAGATACTTAAACTTTTTCACTTGTTGTGGCAGTACTAGTACTGAAATTAGTGTTGGAATCGTCAGTTCGATGGAAGATAGATAAACAATGGTCGATTAAAATGTTTATTTAAAATCCTTTATAAAAGGTATATAATTAAAACACCCAATCGGGCTACATCACAGTCACAAAACGTTTTCGGAATCTATATTCCATCATCAGTTAGTCTAGGTGTGCACGTTTTGAGCATTGCTCAAAACATGCACACCTAGACACACTGATTCCGAAAACGTTTTCGGAATCTATATTCCATCGTCAGTGGGTCTAGGTGTACATGTTTTGAACAATGCTCAAAACGTGTACACCTAGACTAACTGACGATGGAATATAGATTCCGAAAATGTTATGTGATTGTGATGTAGCCCGATTGGGCGTTTTAATTATATACCTTTTATAAAGGATTTTAAATAAATTTTTTGTGATACATGGTACACAGCCAGGCTACAGGAACTTAGTTTCCTTGTGAATGGTAGATTGACAGATTCTTAGTAAAACTGTCGTAGCATGTACCTTTATCTTTCATACATTTGTTTACAAGGCGACATAACTTTGATGATATGACACTGTGATATGATATGATATGATTTTGTCATTCTGTGCTGTAAAGCTTATCCCATGATTACTCAAAGATTGCAAATTTATCTTTTTTAAACTTTCTCAGTAAGACATTTATGTATATGGACATTCTCGAAATAGATGCAAATTACGAGCAAATATATGGCTCTGTTTTAATTGTCATTAAATTCTTTTGGATTGAACATAATATTTTCTATTCTGGCTTGTCAATTGGTGGGAATTTAGAACTGTTTATTATATTTTAGTTCTGTTGAACATTTACGAAAGTTTTGGGCCCAATAAGCCCAGAGTAGATTCAAGAATTACTTTTTGTAAAATATAAAGAGAATTGTAACAATACATTGATATTGCAATCAGTATTTTAAGCATAGCTCGTTTAAAAGATAATATTTAATGTTTTTTACCCATATTTGAAAAAAGAAAACTTTATGGTTTGGATATAAATATTTAGTGGTTTTTCTTTGGAAGTCGTGTGAGGTTTATGTGTAGACATAAAACTTTGCAACATTTTTATTATGTATAACAGTCATATCCATATATGAAAGTCTATAAAATGACTAAGACGAAAACTAAAAATATAGTGATGGCTTCGTACAGTTGAAAATAATGTATCCATGTGAATACCCGTGGATTTATTTAAAAAAAATAGTTTTTTTGATATGCTGCCAAGATGATTGTTGTGAATTAGATTTCTATAATTTACAACATAACTATATGTTACTGTAGTTTAATTGTCGTCAGATTTCATTTGTTATACACAGTTCAAAATAATCTAGGAGACAAAAACAAAATGCGAGATTAAAGAAGCATTTCAAATAATTTATTTGGAAATATTTTTAATAAAAAGTTACAAACATGTGTCCAGATTATAAAATAAACATTTTTTTCTTAGCTCTTAAGAAAATTAAAAGAGAACTCCATAAGTCAATAAATGGTAACAAAAAAAAATAAAAAGCTAAATTGTTGCCCCTTAACGCCCAATTAGTCTTTATGTTAAGTTTAGTGTATAACCTCCACGGTTGTTGATTACTGTCCTACATCTGTAAGGCAAACTGATGATAAAATGGTCAATGTCTTGCTGCGGTATTCTCTTCCACTGCATTAAAAGTCCCTCAAACAGTTGCTGGCTTGTATTTGACGCAATATTTTGTTGTAAAATGCGTCTGCCCAATATATCCCGTACATGCTCAATTGGGTTTAAATCTGGTGATTGTGCAGGCCATGGTAAAACCTCAATTTTATTATCTTCGAGGAATGTTCGCATGACATTGTCATGCAATAACTGAAATTGGTATTAGCTTGGTATGCAAAGGGTAAAAAAAAGTAGGTTTGAGAATAATATTGCGGTAGTCTGTTGCATTTAGAATCCGTTTCAGACAAACGAGTTTGGTTCTTCCACCAAGAGTGATGCCACCCCATACTGCCGTCTTGCTGTGTATGAACATCCTGCACAATGGCCAATCGTTTAACATTGCCAGATCGTCTCCAAATTCCTGTCAATCTTATATCTGGTGCAAATCAAAATCGGGACTCATCTGTGAACAAAGTAGAGGCCTACTCACGTCTAACCCAATTTGCGTATTCTTGTGACCACTGAAGTGAATGAGCGCGATTTCCTCTGGATACTAGAGGCACTCTCAAAGGCCTTCGAGCATTTAACCCTTTTTTATGCAGTCTATTTCTAATGGTTCGGCCACTTACAAACACTTGATGTGTCTATTGCAGCCTTCATTTGTAAGTGTGATGCACGTTTAGTGCGATCTCGCAAAGCCTGCAATCTAATAACTCGGTCTTCAATCTCATTGGTTATTCTTGTACGGCCTGTATGACATTCAGCAACATCACCAGTTTCTTGACACCTTAACCATAAACACTTCTGTTCCTGTTGAGTACCTCAGATGTCTCTTTGACATCTGCCAGTTTGAAGCATCCCGATAGCACGCCACTGCATTTCGTGATTTAAATGATGTCTCTTCAGTATTAGTAATTGCAAAACTAAATAAAAATCCACATAAACATCGAAAATCAAGTACCAACAAAGAACGAATGTTGAAATCTTATAGGCAAAAAATGCATATTGTTAGTTATAAACAATTTAAAACTGCAAAAAAAACTAAAAATGGCGATTTTTAAGCTCAAAAATATAGTTCCTGATGAGTATTTTGGGATCATTTAATTTAAAAACATTGTTTTTTAATTGTTAATGAAGAGCCTATGGCAAGTCAGGCGCTTGGGATGCCACGTGTCTTTACTATATTATTACCGCCAATATAATTTTCAATTGGGTATGATGACTTTAGTATAAAAAATTTGGAAGATAGTTTAAAAAACAAAAATATTATTGGACCTGAAATATTTATTCAAAGTCGTGAAAAAAAATTTCAAATAACATTAAATCTTTAATGACTAATTCGAAAAATATCTTGAATTAGAAATTCTTATGTTCAAATATAATAAATTATATTTCATTAAGTAAATATGAGCAATTTAATGTATTTTTTTTTAGTTCGTGACGGAGACACTGTAAAACATTATAGGATAAGACAATTAGACGAAGGTGGTTTCTTCATTGCTCGAAGATCTACATTCCGAACTTTACAAGAATTAGTTGTACATTACAGTAACGATGCCGATGGATTGTGCGTCAATCTATGCAAACCCTGTGTGCAGGTAAGAAAACAATTGATTAATTAAATTTTTGATTTTTACCCATTTATATTTAATTATCTTAGAGCTGAATTTAAACAACTACATATTTACATTTTACCATTTTTAGTTGCAATATTAAAAGATTTACTTGTCGATGAAAATTTAAAGAATATTTCTTCATTACAATTCCAAACAGATAATAATCTCGCGCCAGATCTAATTACAGAATCAAAAATCACAATCTTCATAATATTTGCGTTTATATCTGTAGTTGATTGTCTTTTTCCTTCTCTCTTTTGCCATTTTCTAATATTTTACTCGATCTCTCTTCTAACACTCAATCAATATTCAAAACAACTAACACATTGAGATCTCAAAACCAAACACACAAGGAAAATCAAAAAACTGCATCTATAAAATACCCTGTGAATACAACAATTTCTACTTGGGAGAAACCGCAAGACCACTAAGTGTCAGCATAAACGAGCATGAAACATAAATCAAGAACAGAAACTTCGAGAAATCTCAGATATGTAAACACACC
The DNA here is from genome assembly GCF_040954645.1 of Diabrotica undecimpunctata. NCBI lineage: Eukaryota > Metazoa > Arthropoda > Insecta > Coleoptera > Chrysomelidae > Diabrotica > Diabrotica undecimpunctata. The sequence continues at coordinate 113,955,530 of NC_092803.1, read as the reverse complement.
TGGGACAACGAACATAGACCACAATGTAAAGATGTATCAATAATCATAAAAGAAACAGATATGAGAAAGAGAAAAAGCAACGGGTCGACGAAGCAACCCTCGTTCTATTTAACGAAGAAAAATGTGTATCAAACCCATCACCAGAATGTAGCAGGCTTTGGTTGCCAACACTAAGAGAAGAAGTCAACAACAAGAAAACACCAACCATAGCGGATTAACAGGTAGAAAAACATAACCTACAATCTCATACACAATAACACAAAAACACATAAAACAGTCAGGATAAGAATACCACCCTCAGATTTTTTCAGCCATTTACATGTTGCTGCCTACAAGATCGAGGCCAAGTATGTCAATTTTTAAATGATATAGCCTAATAACAAATAAATGCGGTGATCAATCTTTCCAGAATTTTTAATATAATTTTTTTGAGAACGATTTCCAGAGTGGAAGTCGAAACATCAAATATTAGTTAATTAAAAATGTGATTTTGATTACAATCGATAATTGTGGCTTAATACAGATTTTGAGGAAGTTTATTAGGTCTTCAACTGGATAGTCTTCTCCTAGTAGGGTTAGTAGGGTTGGTGGTATATATTCGGTTTTACTGTTCTTAATTTTGATCGAAAAAGAAACCATTCGCCTGCCATTTGCCAAGCACGTTTTTTTTATAAAAAACGTTTTAAGATCGTTTGTGATACTTTGCTGGTATCCTCTATCGAAAATGCCGATGTGGGATGGGGTCCATACAAATTCAGAAGTGATCTTGTTGTTTTATGCAATCTGTAGCTCGAATTTTATTAACTTCTTTATTGGGTGACTAGGATCTCCCTCGTCAATCCTGAGCCTCCGAAGGGAGAGTTGTGGTCATCGTGATGTCGTGTATTGTCCGTCTCCAAAGATATCTGTCTCTGCTCATTTCTTTTAAGAACGTCCATAACATGTCCAAAGTATTTTAATTGTTGGAGACGGACTTTGCTTAATAGCCGTTTGCTGACTTTTAACTCATTTAAAATTGAAATATTTGTCCTGTGGTCAGTGCACGGAATTCGTAAGATTCCTCTGTTCTTTCCGCTTGTCGTAGGATCCAAGATTCACATCCATATGTCAGTATTGGGAATATTAAGCAGTTGAGAGTCCTTCCATCTTTCCTCCGGCGACTTTTGCTAGATCACATCTACGTTTTATTTCTTCCTGTAGTGACCCTGTGTTTGTAATCAATGATTCCAGATATAAATATGAGCTCACAACTTTAAACCGGTCAATCGTGGTTATGTGTGGATGATTGTTATGTAGTCTATCCACTATCATGATCTTTATCTTTGATATGTTCAACCGCAGACCAAATATTTGACTTTCGTTTTTAACCAGTCGTATGAGGTCAATTAACTATTCTTAACTATTAGCAATGCATTGCATTGTTTATTTTTCGGCCATTTATTGAGATACCCGTTTCCCATCCTTCAAGCGCTCTTCTCATAATGTGGGCTAAGATATAGGTGCTTTATTGCGAGAAGAGAACTAAGGGAATCAGTTAGATAGAGATATTTTGATATATTTGAAGAAAGGTTTCGCATGGTTTAGTGCGAATGGTAAGTCGCTTAGAGTTTAGCTGCGAAAATAGTGGAGAATTTTAATGCGGATGCTGAAGTAACAAAAGCGTACCCAACGCCCTCAAGGGATCGATAAACATAAACGAATATTTTTGTGCAATTTGGGTAATCTTGTTAAAGAATCGCATTCGGCTTGTTTTTTATCATTGGCCTACTAAAATTTTCTTTAGATAACTGTGTTAACAAAACTTTGTAGTTTGCAGTTTTTTCTATTCTTCCTTTCTATTTCAGACGACATGGAAAATCTTTTGACTACTACCTATACAAATTCTCTCTATTAAATACTAATTAATTAGGCAGATATCTACTAATTTTTTTCTAGGATTTAGTGGTTTGAAATGTTTTTAGATATTTTTATGTCTAAATAATTGGCATTTTAATTCATGCCAGATGGTTTATCTCCTGTATATATTTTTTCATGCGTTTCACGAATTTTTAGTGTAGAAATTGACTGATCGTAAATGCAACCATGCTCTTGCTTTACTTAGAAGAAATATGTACAAAAGAATTTAGTAAGATAGTTAAATAAAGAAATTGGATTTAAAAACATTAACATAATCATATGATTTAACTCATACCTGCAGAATAACATTCCGAAAATGATCTTTGGAAAGATTTGGAAATTGTATAAAGAGATTATTGATATAATTATCTTAGTACACAAGACGTGGAAATATAAAGGGTGGTCTATTTGTAGATAACAGATTATAAATAACAGTCGAAGACAAAATTCGTTTTCAAGGCATTTATTTCGATCTAAATAGATAACATAAAAATCATTTCGTTATTCCAATTTTATACAAATTCTGTATGTAGGTACATGTTTGCCCTTTGTAGACCTTAAAAGGGTGGTATTTCGATATTTGGCCCGTGAATAATAAGTCGACGATGGGGAAATGAGGAAATCAGGAGTTACATTTCTTTCTCTGCTCGAAATGAATGTCTACGGGAATTAATGTCTGATTTAACACAAACGGTATAGGAAATTCAGTAGCTACATTCAGTGCATGTGGTAACCGATAGGAGGTCGAATTATCAGTTTCGTTTAACTCGCCAAACAGATAGGATAGAATACGTTCAGCGAACCTGTTCCAGTAGGTAGTAGGTAGTTGGGTATTCTTCGTTCAACACGCAAAGAATGCCTCAAGTGGGTTTCTACTCGGACTTTTATACGGCCAGTGGTGGTATAAAGAGATATTTTGTAAAATACATAGGTGGACTCTAGACGATAAGAGTATGTTATGTCACAAGCTATAACTTGCCTTAGTGTATTTTTTCGACCCTTTTGTAAATTTTTACTACTATTCTCCTATTATTACATTACATTTTTTATCTAAGATACTTCATATTTCCTCATAATGCTTAATTATCTTCCACACGGTAGTTTTAGGAATATTAATTTCATCCTCCACTTCAAGGAATATTTTATTACGGCAATAATTTTTACTCATCAACTCACGAATTTTTGAATTTGTAGAGATACCAGTCAATTTGACAAGAAATTAATTGTAGAATATAGTTTGACGTTTGTTAGAGTGTTCGGCTACATTGTTTTCGCTTAATTTTTACGTATTTTCATGATGCCTATGACAGTGCTAGGTTATGTGGATTGTATAAAACAATATTAATTACGTTTTGTGATTATATATCACTTAAAATATTGCTTATTTAGTATTATTATCATAATTAGTACAAAATAACTATAAATTAACGGCCAAACGTCTGAATTTGTTATATATTTTCATTTGTCCCATTATATAGTTGTTAGAGCTAACAACCTTGTACATTGAACTGGCTATTCTGACTTGACATGCTATAACAGTTGATTATACTTTCCACTTAGTCTACATTTTTAACATTACTAACAGCTATTGGCTATTATCTCTAACAAATAATTTTTTATATGCAGATTATTCCCGAGGTATGTTTATTACTTTTAATACTCTGTTACACGTAGTTTATCTAAGATTATCGAGTACTTTTAAAGATTTCTGTAAAGAAAAAATTGAAAATGATTGGGTTGGGATTGTGCAGGGTGTAGAATATATAGAATATTATAGAAATATAATAAGTTATATTTCTATAGAAATTTAATAAGTTATTATTCACACATTAGTTATTCAACAGTAATGGTATAAATGTGGCGTAGGTAACTCAGTGTATCCGCCTTTGGTGCTGAATGATTTACGCACGGACAATAATTTAACCTAGGTTGCCGCTTGGAAGACCCTTATTAACCACGAACTCGCAATTTGTCGAGTACAGCTCCCCTACACTTAGTCATTCGGAATCAACTTTGAACTTGGGGTCTCGTATATCAGTGTGCATTTAATGATGCTCAACACAGATATCTTCAAAGGAGCTACGCTCAAAATTGGGTATAGCGCATTAAGAATGAAACAAAGTCCACTCAAAATTGGTGAAATAGATAGAAAGTGGGAAAGACAAATTTCGTTGACTTCAATGGTACAAGACTTCTGGATCGTGAAGCAAAGATAAAAATATAACAAACTATGGTTAGGCTGATCGCTGCCTGTGTTAATGATACATGAATATTGATTCAGAAAGTGAAAGTCTACGACGCATATTTGAATCATTCTCTGGGACGAAATAGGGAGGAGAAAAACAATTACAGAACAATATCGTACTTAGCCTTGTCATTAAAGCACAGAGAATGAGAATCTGCTGAATAAGTCACATACATTGGCGAAGATATTTTAAGGCTGAATATGACGTAGAATAATATCTGATCCAGCTTGGCGTTAGAGAGTATGATATCTTGATTCGAGGTCAGTGGAAGTATATAGTTGACCCTTTCTGACCCTAACTGAGTTGCCACCTATGGTCCGTATAGAGACGACATTACATTACAGGGCCATCGACTCCAGTTGGGAGTTTTACGTTTTAAGTAAATCTGTTTAAAACTTTAACATCGTATAAAATTATCTACAAAAATATATAACAAATTTAATAACATATAAAGGGTTTTTATCCATATATTTATTTATTTCACTGATGTATACCTAGTAACCGCACTGATGATGGAATTCTCAATTCCAAAACTTTCTGTGATTTAGCCTGAAAAAGTTGTGATTTAGGTATACAGCTGTACAGGAAATTCAGTTTCCTTGCGGATATCATACACCTAGTTTTCTTGACATGAATCGGAATCCCATAATTCTTGCATGTTCTTTTCATATCTTCTAGTAAAAGTTGAAGATCTTTTTCATGGACGATTTGTCCTTCATTTGTGCTTAGTAGAGCTTCCTGGCAAATATGTTCACAATAAGCGGTAAGACAGCAGATTTTAATCCTTTGGAGTATTATTTTATTTTTATATTTGGTCTATGATTTCAATATAAATTCAGGATTACTCGCAAATCTTTTTCATCAATGTTTTTACTTTCTTGAATGTAATCGTTGCGTATCGTGTATTATCGAAGTCTATAAAACAGGTATGCATCTCTTGAGTAGCATTCAAGCATATCTGTGTGAGTACATTTAGAGTAAACAGCGTCTCTAGTACCTACCCTGTACCTTTTCTGAATCCCCAACTTTGTATCGCTAATATCAAGTTCCAGCTTCTATTTGACGCGATTATAAATGATTGTAAGAAATATCTAAGTAAAAGGTTACTTATTAACGAGATTGTTCAATGATCGAAACATTCTTTTGCATTCGTTTTGTAGGTATTGTGAAGAACGTGAATTACAATCATGTTATAAGATTATAATACCAGTAGTCTATATAGTGTTAAACATGTGTGCTATTGTAGTTAAGGATTTATCGGTTATCAGTTGTAACAGTTCTTCAGGGATTTCGTCACTTCCTTTTACATTTTTAACATTTTTTTATTGTGTTTTCTATTTTTTCTTTTAATATATTTGCCCTGGTTTTACGATACTGTTTACAATAGATCGATACAAATCTTAGCATACGCTGATGACATTGACATAATAGGGCGTAGCAAGCGAGATGTTGAACAATATTTCCTAGAATTGGAAACAGTGGTGAAACAGGTCAGTCTAGTCATAAACGAAGACAAAACCAAGTACATGTTGGTTACTAAGGATCCTATAGCAAATGAGGAACGGGAAACATCATTTGGAAATCATATCTTTGAACGTGGTGACAGCTTCACATACCTTGGCTCGCTAGTGACTACTACCAATAAAACAAGCGAAGAAATTAAAAGACGAATAAATCTTACAAATAGGGCATACTATGGACTCCAAAAACAATTCCATTCAAGAAATATCCAAAGAAAAACTAAAATTATTATAATACAAAACACTGCTGAGGCCGGTCCTCACATACGGGGCGGAAACAGGCAACATACGTTGCAAGAAACCGAAAAGAATGGAGACTAATCTTAGAACAGGCCAGGATCCACAGAAGATTGTCGAGCCAAAGATGATGATGATGACAGAGACTATACAATTTGAAACAATGAATTATAACGCAGCAACAATGACGAAGTCCCTACGGCGATGATGAAGAATGATACACTCTGAACTAATATAGAACTAAGAACAACACTGTGGAGGTAAAAATCTAACCTACCCAAAAGTTAAGACCGTGTAATATGTCGTATTTACTATTATTACACATACTGCTTATTCCAGTATTGTCCTAAATTTAATAAATTTGGTCCAATATTCTAAACGAAATAATTTTTCATTATTTAAAGTAAAGATTGTTTAAAGACTATTATTCCATAATAGTAATAAAACGTTGGAGAACTGAAGTTTTTCCCAGAACTCTTTTAAGTATCTCGATATTGTTTGTCAATTTTAATATGCACTTTAGAGATATTGTTTATTTTATAGTCAATAGCTGTTAATTATGCACGTTATGTGTATGTTCTGTATTGTTCTGCTTTTTAGATTATCAAGACTTACTGTTTAAATATGCATATTACTTTAATGTTTTAAATAATTGTATATTCGCCTGCTTAACCTCAGATTCTTAATATTCTTTATTCAGTTATATAAATAAGAATTTATCATTGTTAAGTTATCAATATACAATATTTTCCAGAATACATGTATGCATTTTTAGTATTTAATTATGTTTATTTCTGTATTTTTTGTCTTTATTTAATATTAATTTTTTAATATTAATTTTCCCTTTTCATTTCATCTCATTGTTTTTATTTATCCTTCTTTTATCCATCCGTTTTCCCTCATTTCACTTTATTTTCTCTCTCTTTGATGTCGTTAGCCTTATCGTTCAATTTTTACTGTTCTGTTTTACTCTACTGTCCAAGCTCGTAAAAACTAAACGTTCAGCTCTTCAATCAACCACTCATCAATTAGCCTATATTTAACCACTGCTGAACGTAGGCCTCCCATAAAATGTTCCACCTATTTCTATCTTGAGCTTCTTGCATCCAGTTTGTGGTTATGCGCTTGATATTATCAGTCCGTCTAGTCGGTGGTCGTCCTCTGCTTCAATATGCTTCTTGCCTTGGTCGCCATTCCAGAATCTTTCTGGTCCATCTATCATCCGTTAATCTGGCAACAAGTCCGGCACAAGCCCATTTAGCCATGGCTATTTTTTCAACTGCATCTGTGACTCCTGTTCTCCTTCTTATTTCTAGGTTTGGTACTTTATCTCTGATGGTAATACCTAATATTGATCTTTCCATAGCGCGTTGAATCACTCTTATTTTATATATTGTTCTTTTTGTCAGAGTCAGTGTTTCTGCACCATATGTAAAAACGCGCTGGTTAAAAACCTTTCTTTTTAAATAAACTGGGATAATAGACTTGAAAATGTTATTCAATCTACCAAAGGCAGCCCATGTGAGACCTATCCTTCTTTGTATTTCAGTTGTCTGATTATCTCGGCCTAAACGAATCTCATGCCACTATAACAAGAAAAAATGTCTTGATATCTTAATTGTTGGATTATCTAGAACTTAAACTTATAACTAACAAAAAAGTGATAATATAGGTAAGTAAGTGTGAAGCCAAAGCTGCCGATGAAGGTGTGGAAGAACAGCTGCATATACTGCATAACAGCTTCCCAATTTTGCTACCCACAGTAAAAAGACAAATCATGGTCTTTATTGATGGAAATCATTTCTTCCTTGTGGGTTTCATTGTTGTTCTTATTTTACTACTACTACTGGTCGGTTTATAACGTGCTGCGCCATTTTCCGACTTCCAATCGCCACTTCCTCCGGTTGTTACATAGATCCTTTCTTTGTTTTATCGTTCACCTTATTCAGCTATTAACTCATAAGAAAATGACGTGTTTCCACACTTTACGAATGGACTGCAGAGTAAAATTTGTTCACCTTCTAAATATTTGCGCTTTCGAATACACGCACATATTTTTTCAAGAAAACTAGCTTATATACATGTTTCCTAAACTATCTAGCTAATCATGCGCGGAATGAAATAAGCTCGAATTCATAAAAAATTGTCAAATTATCAAATGGACTGCCTGATGTCAAGTAAAGCATACATTTTTGTATGTATTTAAATTTTTGTAACCACAAAAGTTTCGTAGTATGTAGTTTAAACAATTTTAGTTTTTAATTGTTTAAACTAACTTTTTTTACTTTAAACGTGTGTATAAAAGTACAGTTAGATACTATATATTAATCTAAAGGTACTAGTATAGATTAGAAAGCTAAAAAAATGCATATTTTCAAAAAAGAAATTCTCAGCTCCTTTATTAGATACGAATATGAAATATTAGAATCGAACAGGATTTTTAAATATTATTTTATCCTTAAGTTAAAGAAAAAATATATTTTCTTTTAGTTCCCTTGTACTAAAAAGAGCGCGCTAGAGATTTTTCTAGAGGGCGTTTCAGTTAAAGTCTCCAAAAAGGGTGTCCGATGGCGGACACTAATTCTCAGGATTGGCACATCTGAAACAAAAAATTGCAACGGAATTACTTATGAAAGGACCTTTAGAAGACAACTAACCACCTTTAAAAAAAGTCTAAAAATTAATTTTGAGATGTAAAAATTGGTAAAAAAAATCGATTGTTTTCAAATTTTTCTACAATGTCCGCCATTTAATTTTTTATTTTATTTTTCAATTAAAAGATTAAAAGGATAAAAAAAATTTTTTAGCCTTCTAATCTGTACTAGTAACTTAAGTGTCTTTTCTCGGTTCATTGGCTATATATCTTTTCTCTTTTTTCTTTACAGAGTTAAACTTTTTTTCAAACCTTTGGTACCATTTTGTTTTTAACACAAATATCTTGTAATTAGTGTCTGTTAGTTAAAGCATATTTAGTGATAAATAGACTACATAAGTAGATAGTAATAAATACTTTGTATACGGAATTAACGGAACCACAACAAATTTGATTCATAAAATACAAATCAAGATTAAAGCCAAAATGAGAGAGTCTAAACAAATGGTTTACGTTCAATCTTGAAATAATTATCATATACATAATAGAAAATATCGCTGAGTGGCACGTTCCTGTAAGGAAATGCAGAGAAAGGCCAAAAAAACATGGTGAAACAACATTAGAATGTTTAGATGGATAGTTGAGTGGCAAAAAAGGATACATTTAAAATGGATATATTAAGGGAAGTCAAGTGGAGTAATCAATTGATGCCAAAATGAGAGAGCATATATTGATGGTTAGAGAATGTTTAACTTCGAGATGCCAATCACTCAATACCGTACATTATCAATATCCAATACAAAGAATCGCTGATCTGCTAGTTCCTCGAAAGAATAGAAAAGGAAGATCAAAGAAGACTTGGTGAGATATATCGGTGAGGGATATTGATATGCACATACATGAGAATTAAATTATCTAGTTAACAATATCATTCTGAGAAAAGTAATAATTATCTGTCGGAATTTTACAATTAGAAAAAGAAGCTTTAATAATAAAAATCCTTCTTCGCCAACAATCCTTAAAATATCAAAACATACATAACACTATCCTAAACAATAACAACTTTATCATCACAAATTCATATTAGAACTATGTATGAATGCCATGCATCAACGAGAAGATACTTTCTATCATTGTTCGGCATAAATTACCAAAAAATCAAAAATATATTTAAACAAGCGTATATAAATAAAGACTGCCAATCAGATGTTTATAAAGTAAATTATAAGAACTGCAATCCAACATATATTGGTGAGACACAGCAATGTCTACATAAACGAATCATTGCTCTTAAAATATAGTATAAGAAGCCATATACCAAATACCACAGCAAAGCCAAGCATTCTTTGGACAATATCCATTTTTTCGGTTTTGAAAATCGACATATTTTAAAAATAGAAAAATTATAGTAAAATGTAAAATGTACAATATATATTGGGGGATGAATCGTATTAAAAAATCAAAACTGTATGCATAATAAAACAGATCTAAAAGAATAAATCATCAAAGTAGAAATGCGAAGTTTTCTATTGACGGAAGTTTTCTGTTGACGGAAGTTTTCTATTGACGAAACCGAAATTCAGATTTTTGCTTTAATCTGTGCCTTCTATAAATTGCAAGGCAAAACAGACGATGCTAAAGGTGTGAGAGAGATATGGAGGATCTAAAAATTGCATTCCACAACATATCTCCTCATCGAAGCAAAAAGCCTTGGCGAATTGGTTTCTAGTACCTACTTATAAAGAGTAAACCGAAATAAAAAAAAAACAATTAAAATTTGATTTCACGTATAGTGCCCCTGTATATTCGCTTATACATATTTCATCCTACTAGGAATCATCAAAGCGACTGTTACAGAAGCTCTAAACGTGAAGTTAGATCTTTTCCGTCAAAAGAAGCAACCAAATATATAAGCGAAGATATAAAAAACCTCCATAATATATTTTATTAATAAATAAATTAGTCTTTAGCACATGTAGACAACAATGGTATACTGAAAATATGGGTTAAAGTACACACAAACTATCCGTATTTTTTAGGGAATCTTTTTTTGCCTGCCTCTTGTACCATTTCAGTTGTAGTTTTCAACACTGGAACATGTAGTAATAAAATAGTAAAAATAAAGTGATCATTGACAGTGGAAATATATAAATATATATGTATACATATATATATATATATATATATATATATATATATATATATATATATATATATATAAATATGCAGCAGATTGTACATAATATTAGAAGAATTATCTGTTGGTATATATGCGCGTATGTTATTGCGCATCTTGTGGCTCAACAGCAAAGCTCCTTTGGGAGAACTGTACTTCTTTTACTTTCAATAAATATGTTTCTCGTGATTAAATGTTCTTTATGATCGTTGGAAATAGTTTTTTTTTAATTAAATTACTTGTTTCTGTTGTAGGTTGAAAAACCACAACCTGAAGGCCTTTCGCACCGAACTAGAGACCAATGGGAAATCGAACGATCATCACTTAAGTTTATCAGAAAGTTAGGTCACGGACAGTTTGGAGAAGTATGGGAGGGAATGTGGAACAACACAACCGCTGTTGCAATAAAGACCTTAAAACCAGGCACAATGGATCCCAAAGATTTCCTTGCCGAAGCTCAAATTATGAAAAAATTAAGGCACAGAAAGTTGATCCAGTTATTTGCCGTTTGTACTGTTGAGGAGCCCATATATATTATCACTGAATTAATGAGAAATGGTAAGTATACAATCTGATGGTCTTTTTATTCTTCAGTTTTTTAACAATAGTTTCGGAAAATTTTACATCCGTGGTATTTGGAAGTCCATCTAAACAAATGATAAGGGGAATCACGTATTTCTATTAGCAAATATTCTATCTGCTATATTAAAATGTTTAGAACATCATGTAACTTAATGATTTTTATTTAAAAAAAATACGCAACAACTGCTAAGAGTTTAATTTCACAACAGTATATAAAGTTTATAATATGATATACAATTTCAATTTTGTTGTACAAAAAATCTAAATATCACAGTTTGGCATATAATTTGGTTGCCTCCAGAAAAATAAACAAATTATGTATTTAAATCAGATGAATAGTTTTAAGATTTTCACTAAGCGAATTTGCAATTCTTTGTTTATGGTATAGGGAGTACACTAGAACGACTTTAAAATTAGTGCATATAAATGCATCTTCTTTCTTGACGATAGGCTCATGTAAGTATAGTATATCCTATTCGGAGATGGTAATGATGACTTCCTCGTTCCTGTTATTTGGCATAACGATTAATATCCTAAAGAATATATTTTCTAAACATTACTTCAATTAAACGACCGTGTTATTCCAGGTATTTTGCCAGATCTTGTTATGTCTTTTGATATTTAGTTTGTGATCATGCCAGGATAATTGGTTTAGCGAGGAAGCACTTTTATTAGTTGTTATAACAGATGCCAGCAAATCAGCTTCTTCGTTACCATTTATTCCCACATGTGAAGGTAACCATAAACACGACACACTTCTATCCTGTGATTTTAGCTTAAATAGTTCTTCTTGGACCATATCTTGGATCAAGAAGTAAGCCATGGGTTGTATACAATTTTGGATTCCAAATATTACAGGCATTAAGTCTGAAATTATGACAAGTTATTTTGTAGGAAGTTCCTTATATTTTTTAAATTCTGTGAACTCAATTTGTTTTACTAAATTTATTTACTCTATGTACATCGGAGTAAATATGTTGCTATATATTCCTAAATTTATCAAGCATTTGTATTCTGTTAATAATTATAGGCTTTGTTTTGAAATAAAGGCATATAGGAAGCAGTGTCACACAAAAATATGAAAAACATTTTTTAATGATCACTATTATATGGATGTTACTACTACATTGTATATACTTTTTATACTCTTAGTACATCGTTTTTCGTACAGCGAAATTACTAGAATATTTGGAAAATATATTTTATTAAAAATGTAGTTAGAAATAAGCCGCAAATTATAACAAACAATTTATTTGTCGTGTTGGGTTTCAGATTAAAAGTCTTTTTTAAAGCACAATTTTATAATAACTTGTTTTTGGAAATAACCTTGTATATTATCTATCATCAATTATTATAAATTATATTTTCTTATCAAAAATAAAGGTTTTATTTATGAATCATTATTTATTTTATTGTTAATAAATTCATGAGTTAATTAATTTTCTAAAAATACAGGATGATATATCATCTCGAGGTTTAGACAAATTTTGGCAGGTGTTTTACTACAAACTAGGTTTGTGAAAACATGGAGAATGTTTCAAATACTTAATAGTCGAAATCAAACGACAAGTAACACAACAAAACAGTTTTTTGTTTTAAGATTATTTCCCTTTTTATTAAACACATTTAAAATCACTATCTTTATCATTTAACTGTAACAGTAACTACATATAATGTAGTAAACAAATCACCTCGTATATTCAAAGCATATATTTTTATTCTTGTTTGCATAATTAATAGGCTCAAACTCCTATATAAAATTAGAAGATAAGAAGTGATGGTTGCCCTATATTATTGATTGCTATTGCTTTATTAATTGGAACAAATTGACAAATTAATAATGTGAAGAATTTTATCTAATATCTAGTAAGAAAATAAATTAAATTAAATTATCTACAGTTTTTTATGATCGTGCAAGTTATTCCAGGATACGGTATATGATTATTTCGTAATAAATTCTGAATTCTGGGCTCATGAATTCCAGACGTACTTTTGTTAAAAGTTTTAACAAATTTTATTCCATAAGTAGTTATCAACACTGAATACATTAAGCTTTCTTCCTAAATTATTTTCTTTAGTTCAGATATTACATTTATTTGTTGGACATACGAGTTCTTAAAGACCGAGAACCTGAACCTCTCAACGTTGGTGAGTTCCTCTAGGTATCTGAATCACAGCACTTTATCTATTTCATCACATTTATGTAGAAGCTTCTTGTATATTTAAAACCAATACAGTCAGAACTTAATAGTAATTAAGTAAGAATACAGCAATTGAAGCTAATACTATGATAATCATTCTCGTTTCTTTAGGTTCCTTATTGGAATATCTCCAGGGCAAAGGAAAATCACTCAAATTAACCCAGTTAATAGACATGGCTGCTCAAATCGCGGCAGGAATGGCCTATTTGGAATCGCAGAATTATATTCACAGAGATTTAGCTGCAAGAAACGTCTTGGTAGCAGAAGGAAATGAAGTAAAAATTGCAGATTTCGGTCTGGCTAGACTAATTAAGGTGAGTATTGTTTAATATTGTAACTTTAATATAAGTTATAACTGTAACCATTAAATTGCTTATAATATATCTAAAACCATCTCTTCTTTCAAGTGGCTTATCCGGTCCCTCGGACGTTGGCGATCCCTATAGCAAGACGGTGCATTTTGTGGCATACGGAAAAGTTGTTCAGCATGTTTTATGCCTGTCCATTCTCGAATGTTTCGGAGCCATGATTGTTGTTTTCTTCCTTTACCTCGCTACTACGCTATTTTTCTTTACTTTATTGTGGTCAATAATTTTCTTCTAGTATTAGTCCTTTCTTATCCTATCTCTCCTATTCTTCTGTGTAACCATGTGTCGAATGCTTCAAGACGTTTCAAAACCATATAATAACACTGACCACACGTAGCATTTCGTCATTCGTTGTCTTGGTGGCAAGTTAAGATTTTCATCACATAAGAATGATCTTATTTTATTAAATGTGGCTCTCGCCATTTAAATTCTACTTTTAGTATCAGAGTTTGGGTCTAGGTCTTGCTTAGTATTGCTTCCCTGGTACTCAAATCTTTCAACGTCTTCTATTTATGCTCCATTGAATTGTAACGTGATGTTGGTATATCTTGTTCCACTAAATATCATGAACTTAGTTTTAGCTACGTTTATGTTCAGTCCAAATCTTTTTCCTTTTTTTATTAATCATCATCATCATTCAATCTTCGCTTATCCACTGCTGGACATAGATCTCCCTCATAATTTTCCATCTATTTCGATCTTGTACCTCTTGCATCCAATTCCAATGACAACGTTTTAGATCGTCAGTCCAACGTGTTGGTGGACGACCTCTACTTCGGTAGGCATCATCTCTTGGTCTCTCTTTTTTATTAATACTGTTTGAAATCTCTTAAATCCCCTCTATAGTGTCAGAAAAAATGACTGTATCGACTGAATATCTATTTGTAGTTAATGGCACTACATTTATACGCCGAAATCTGCTCCGTTTTCTTCTGCTTATTTAAATATGTGATAAAACTGAAACTATACATATCTAAAATATTCACACATATGCAGCGTATTAGTTCTTATTGTCATTTATTAGTAATTTTTTTGCTTGTTATATTTTTTGTTTCTTGTTTTTGTTTTGATATAAATGTAGTAAATAACCCATTTACAAATTGGATTTAATACAAAGCTTTAATTTTATCATTGCAGGAAGATGAATATGAAGCCAGAGTAGGTGCTAGATTCCCTATTAAATGGACAGCACCCGAAGCTGCAAACTATAGTAAATTCTCTATTAAATCTGATGTTTGGTCATTCGGTATACTTCTCACAGAACTGGTCACATATGGAAGAATACCATATCCAGGTATGTATGTTTTTTCATATATCAGTAAAACACGAACTTTAACCAAGTTCTCATTGGGATAAAACTGGACATAATAGGATAAAGTTAAATGTAGTATCTTCAACGCCACAGAATGGGAAAAATAACCTTATAAAAATAATTTTTCTTCCTCTTTGTCTACTCAGTCCAGACACTACTTGTATCTGGCAATTGGTCATGAGATTCCAACAAGAAATCCTGTGGCAGATAAAAGCTAGAAATTTTTGTATAAGCAGTTTTTTTTAAGTGTGAGCTAATGTCACTTTTAGCTATCTACTTATGGTCTCTGAAAAGTAAACAATCACACGTTTCGATTTAAGGAGTTTTTTAGCCTTAAGAACTTCCTAAATCCAAACGTTCTTTACTTCGTTTTTTCGTCCAATTTTTATTCTGAAGTACTTCTGATATATACAGTCTGCTTATGATCCTGTATCACATCACTTCTCTCTCGAAAAGTACAGGGTCTTCCAATAGAGGGTTCCCAACTTTGACAGTTGGTAGGTGCCATGTTGTTGAAGCTACATATGTCAAATTGTGTGTCATTTGTTCAGTATGTTTCAGTCTGTTTTTGTTCATGTAGCGTACAGTAACACATTGAAATAATAAAATTGTTGTATCAATTTCTGTGCGGGTAACGTTCAGAGCTCTTCGCCTATTTTACAGTCGTCATAATCGTCCTAGCGAAAGAACTATCATCGCCACTGTCCGTAAGAGTGTGCAGGAGAATCCGAGGTAGTCGATTTTACGTCACTTACAATAACTCAGCCTTTCACATGCTACAACTTGGCGAATTTTGCTTTGTGACGTGGGCCTACATCCATAAAAAATTCAACTGACCCTGCAGCTGAAAGTAAACAACCATAAACAACTACGTGTATTCGATGAATGGACTCGGGAGCAGTTGGGTAACGTTAATTTTCATCGAAAAATCATCTTTAGTGATAAAGCGCATTTTTGGATAAATGGATAAGTTAACAAACAGAATTGTCGAATTTGGGATGATAACAAACCATGGTACAATGAATACACAAGGTATGATATTGCGCATGACATTTGACAGCTGGCCCAGGAGTGTGACGTAGTTAAGATCGCCTGAACCACCTCGAACCCATTATTACAGCTTAACGTACACATTAATTTTGAAATTGTGGTTAAAAAGTGATCTAATTTTTTTTTAAATGTTTTGTTTTGGTTATAATTGAATAAAAAATATATTTTCAGTAGCGTAAAACCTTTACTTCTCTTAGAGATTCAGGCAAAATATTTATTTTTGTTTTCATACATATTTACTAATAATATAAGTACTCTTTTTGTATGCAAATCCCTTGAAATTTAAAATTTTTCTGCAGAAGAAATACTGTGAATAGGTAAATAGTAGTAGATTTGCTTATTCTGATTAACTGTCACTCACTTCCAAGCAGTTTTACTGAAATAA
The DNA here is from genome assembly GCF_040954645.1 of Diabrotica undecimpunctata. NCBI lineage: Eukaryota > Metazoa > Arthropoda > Insecta > Coleoptera > Chrysomelidae > Diabrotica > Diabrotica undecimpunctata. Next base: position 113,938,964 of record NC_092803.1, on the reverse strand, counting down.
AAACAAAATAGAGTACAATAGAGAAAAATCTGTTTTACAATTCAATATGGTATTTTAGATGAGTTATAATGAAATTTAGTAAAATAAAAAATATACACATTACTATAACCTACCGATTATTATATGCAAAATTTACTTATCAAACAATATAATAATATGAAAATAAGACACAAATTAGTTCAAACGCAAAACACAATAAATATCGACTTCAGACGACTTTACACCGGCAAGACAGAAAGCTTGTATAAAAACAAAAGTTCAACAATAATATCGGTTATCAATGGTGACTATTGCAAATTGCAAGTTATGAGATAATAAATATATTTTAAAGTATCTTAATACTGACTGAGTCATATATTTTATAATAGAAAAATAATTTATATATATGCTTATATATGTGTCTTTATACAAATGGTGTTTAGTTACTATTTATTTATACTGTATAGTATATAGTAGTTATTTGCCATTGTATATCTGGTTTTGTACCTTTTTCAAAGTACGCTGTGCAATTGCTTGTTGCAATAGTGACAATGAAGATAAAATATTTAGGTTTCATACATTTCCTAAAGATAGCGTGACCAGAAAACTGTGGATTGTATCTTGTTGTAGATAGGATAATTTTAATTGTAATACTGCAAGAATTTGTTATACACATTTTAAAACTGAAGATTACCAAAGAAATATACAACAGGAACTTTTAAATTACGTTTCTAAAAAGGGTCTAAAACTCAAACCTGAGGCAGTACCTAGTCTTTATTTGCCTAAATCAACATCGGTTACCCTTTTAACCAACCAAAAGAAACGCGTACAAGGAGGCGAACAAAGAGAGTCCAAAAAGTATGTTGAGCAGCTTCTTACTACTTCTAGGTCAACGACGTAAGTCTAAATCTTTATTTTTATTAATTATTAGTCATGAAACCTTAATGGTTTTTTCATATCGATTTGTTAAGTAAGAAATTAGCCTCAGCCTGCTATGCAATTTGCAATAAGAACTGTTTCGGAGGAAATCAATTTAGCATCTTCCAAAATAACATATTTTTCTTTGTTAAATCATGTTATCATTATTAAAATATACAATGTTATGATCATTATAAACAATACCAAGATAATTTTATGTGTGAATATTACAAAAATGTCATTTTAAATGTTGTGCAATATTGTGTGCCCTCACTACACTCATATTCGATGGCCAGCTAGCTCATTCGATATAAATAAAGTTGACTTTGTCATTATTTATTTTGATTTTGTGTTTAGTTCAGTAGGTATATATACGTACAAATTTTGTGTACCTCCATTACCACTTTTCTGTATATTTTTAAACATCTGAAATATCGAACTCTGGAGTATAAGTTAATTAACCTGTACCTACGTGTAATAAAAGATAATTAAAACTTGTCTTATAAAGGATATCTATGTTTTATAAAGGATAAATATTATAATAACATAATTTTATCATCTCTTTATAATTACTATAATTAAATTAGCCAAATTATATAAAAAAAAACTTAAAATTAAAAGTCTTTCCTATACAACTACATTCAAATGTTGCGGGAATAAGCGATCTTGACTACGTCATGCGCGAAAGCGAACCGATTTTGGAACATTATGTATCATACCTTGTGTATTCATTGTACCATGATAACAAACAGATGAGATCCAAAAGAGTATCTCGAAAAGTCACTGTTTGGCGCGGATTTTGGGCAGGCGACGTCATCTGTCCATATTTCTTTAAAAACTTTGGCCAGGCCATTACCGTCAATGGAGAGCGCTATACGTCGATAATTACCGACTTATTTTAGCATGAATTGGACGACACGTGGTTTTAACAGGACGGGCCTACATGTCACATACCATATTGAACATTCTTCACGAGTGATTTGAGGCAAGGACATCTCACGTGGAGGTGACGTAAACTGACCATCGAGATCGTGCGATTTGATCCCATTAGATTATATTTTGAGGGGTTTTCTTAAGTCGCAGGTGTATACAAATAAGCCAAAAACTAGAGAGTCCCTAAAAACCAACGTAACCCATGCCCTCGTTCAAATTCAGTCTGATTTGTGCTCTAGATGAATGGCATCGAGAGGTTTTTCAAACGAACAAAAAAAGTTGATGATGTCTCAAACACACTTTGTTTAATTTAAATTTAAAGATAGGAAGCGCTTAATTTCTTCTTCTTAAATCACATTTATTCTGTGAACTCCGGATAACCATTACCGAAATACCTTCAGTTTGTCGGTGTTTTCCATAAGATTACGAAAATCGTCCGTTAATGTTGGTTTATGTCCCGACGTGGTAGGGACTGGTAACTCTTCCTTAGTCTGCTAAACATCCTTTTTGGAAGTAATTTTATTAGGTTTTAGATCTTAAAATCCCTCTTTTTTGCTCGAAAAAAAAAAATGTTAACATAAGTGCGAGGCTAAGAAGAGAAATGATAGAAGCATTCAATCAAACCGAATGAGCTGTTCTGCAAAACAAAATGTATGCATGCAAGAAAAAACGTAAAAATAAGGCAGCTACAAAATCTAACAGTAGGAGAATACAACATTAAGGGTGTAAAAAACTTTACATACTTAGGATTCCTAGTTACGTCTGATAACAACGTTGCAGAGGAAGTAAAGGGGTGAATATTCATTGCCAATAAAATATTACCATGGCTTAATTAGGCAACTAATTTCGCAAGAAAAACAAAATGCCAAATATACAAAACTTTAATCAGACCGGTACTTACATATGATTCAGATACCTGGACACTCATTAAAAGTGAGGAAAGATTATTAGCCACCTTTGAAAGAAACAAAAAATATAAATGAAAGAAACTTTTAACTAATTTATATTTAAATGGGAATAAGCCACAATTAAAGGTTAAAATACGTTTATTGACGTTTCAATTTCCACTTCGGAAATCGTTCTCAAAATACAAACATTAGTAAATTAAACAAATTTTGTTTTTTGTTACTTAGTGAAAAATTCTTCTAATAATTTAATTTTATCTGACTCATCTATATTGACAATTCAGACATACCTTATACATTTTAAAGTAGAAGACTTTAAACTGATATTGCCAATATTGTTGAGTTGCGTTCCTGGGACGACTTTACTTATAAGATAGTTCATTCGATTACATGAAATCAACTTTAACTTGAGAATATCTATCAGAAAAGATCATAACATGTAATTCGTCTTTAAAAAGACAAATACATGCCATGATGACAGTAAAATTCTCCTGTTAGTGATTCCATAGTAAATTATGAGGGAAAAACCAGGAAAAAAACCTCATAATACTATCCCGACATGGTAAGTATTTGATCGTGCATTTAGTTTACCTTCAATAAACACCAAATTCCGATTTTATATGTTTGTTATTTAAAAAACATAAATGATGTATTCTCTATATGTTACTGACTTACCAATAAATTAAAAGGAAAATACCAGTATTGGTAAGTCAGTAACATATAGAGAATACATCATTTATGTTTTTTAAATAACAAACATATAAAATCGGAATTTGGTGTTTATTGAAGGTAAACTAAATGCACGATCAAATACTTACCATGTCGGGATAGTATTATGAGGTTTTTTTCCTTGTTTTTCCCTCATAATTTACTATGGAATCACTAACAGGAGAATTTTACTGTCATCATGGCATGTATTTGTCTTTTTAAAGACGAATTACATGTTATGATCTTTTCTGACGGATATTCTCAAGTTAAAGTTGATTTCATGTAATCGAATGAACTATCTTATAAGTAAAGTCGTCCCAGGAACGCAACTCAACAATATTGGCAATATCATTTTAAAGTCTTCTACTTTAAAATGTATAAGGTATGTCTGAATTGTCAATATAGATGAGTCAGATAAAATTAAATTATTAGAAGAATTTTTCACTAAGTAACAAAAAACAAAATTTGTTTAATTTACTAATGTTTGTATTTTGAGAACGATTTCCGAAGTGGAAATTGAAACGTCAATAAACGTATTTTAACCTTTAATTGTGGCTTATTCCCATTTAAATATAAATTAATTTAAAATGCCACAAGAAAATAGCTTCAGAACAATATTAAGAAACTTTTAACTATACAAAATATAATATGTTATTATGAATATAATACCATTCATTACAATAGAACGGCTGCGTTGTATGGGGCATGTGGACAGAATGACAGAAGGCGAAATACAAAACAAAATATTTAAACAAGTGCCAGTAGGAAAAAGAACAAGAGGAAGACCTATATACATAGAACAAATTGAAAATGATATAACAACTTTAAAAATAAAAAAGGCTGGAGAAAAAAAGCTCGAAATAGATCAGAATGGAGAAGAATCCTGAAACAGACAAAGGCCCAAAAAGACTTGTCGAGCCAGTGATGATGATAATGACATGGTTAATGCATATTAATTAAGATAAAAACTTTAAGTAAAATCAGTTATGTATATCAGTATGTTAATATTACTTAAAAGATTTTTGTATTATATTTTGTTTATTTTTTTCTCAACATTTATCCCAATTTTACTTGATGTTAAATTAAATTAATGAAAACATAACTATCAATGCCTTCATTTTAGGTATGACGAATGCCGAAGTCCTGCATCAAGTAGAACACGGCTACAGAATGCCAGCTCCCCAAAGTTGTCCTCCACCATTATACGACATCATGCTCGAGTGCTGGAACCGCGATCCTATGCGAAGGCCCACCTTCGAAACCCTTCAATGGAAACTAGAAGATTTCTTCACCATGGAAGGATCCGAATACAAAGAAGCATCCGCGTACTGAGGGCACGTCCACCCCCCTGCTGATTGGTTGCGTAACTCCATTGAGGTACACTACCATTAATAGGGAGGTGGATATATCTATTTATCAATAATTATAGATAGATATGCCGTACTTCTTATGTTTTTATACTTTGTGACTTCTATGTTACGATTTTTAAAATGTTGACAGGTCGTGATCAGTGTAGAAAAGTCGTGGTATCAACGGGATTGGTAGGTATCAATAGAGTTAAAATATACTGATAGGTATAAAAAAGTCGAACAGGGTTGATAAATACACATAGAAGAGGATAAATAAAATAAATAATTAGTGTCAGTATCGATGAACTTACATTTAAATGCACTTTGAAAGCTGCAGATTCATCTGAAAAAATTGATCCTGTAGTTTTGTGGTGTATTATAAAACTGAAACGTTTCAAGAAAACTCGAAAAAATACACACCTAATTATAAGCTGTGATAGCTAGATATTTAGTATTTGAAACCATCTTCCATCAAACCACAATGGATGTGGAACCATAGGAACCACAATGCCCAAGAAGTCGACTTGTAATCCATGGAGCTTTATCTGCTCAAATTCTAATGATGTCCGCAGCGTAATCTTGATTTACTTTTGTTTTTATATAAAATGAAACAAGAAAATACCCTGCAATTAAAAAAAAATGATTTCTAGGCGAACTGGTAGGTGAAGGTAGGATTGAAGAAAAGACTAAAAGAGACGAAGGTGATGACAAAGGACCAAGGATAACAATGAAACATAACCATAGTTATTAACAATAATTTAGTTATTTACAGGTTATTTGCAATTTTAATTCATTTAATACATTTTTGTACGTCTAGCACCAGAAAACTACTGACGTAGTATAGAAAAAAGCATATACTAATAAATATTTCCATGACAGTAATAACAGTATTACAGTGTTTGAACAAATGAATCGTTTGTTTCATGAAGCAAGTAAGCAAACAAACAAATACAAATATATTATACCAGATAAACGAGTCAAGTGCGAAATATAGCGAGATATAAAAAGTGAGAGATAATAGAGGGACTACTTTCATAAGATTGGTTCTTAGCGGAAAAAATATTTTAATATGTTACCCTGCTTTTATTATTTCCACGTAGCTAGGACATGGCGTTAACAAGATGAAATAACTTCATAATGATAGCAGGTGAGGTTTCGTCGCACGGATTTTAAAAGGATCATTTTTGGCAGCATTATTTAGAAATGAATACAGTTTTAATGAGATGGTGGCAGGCGTAAATCTGAAGAACAGGAAACACTTACACTAACCAGTAACTGACACATCGAAAATATACCACCGAATAAATACTATCGAAACGTTTCTTTCGGATCTGGTCACTGGTCGGAGCAATCGGGTTTCTTCAGACGAAAAGACGGCATTTCTCGTACCTCACGGGACTTTACCATGATTGACGTTTGCTGTACTAGTTAATGATTCAACCAGATGAGTGCAAGACCAAAAACGAGATCTAATCAAACATAAATGCCACAAGTTAAGATTAGAAAGATCTATACTTTGTTTTATTTATCCCTTCAGTTGTGTCAAACTGTTTTAGGTCAGTTTTTTTGTAACATTTATAAGTAAAATTGGATATATTGGAATACTTCAATTTAATTATCAGAACAGTACTTAGAATGTTCTAAATGAATGTATAACATATTCGAAAATGACTTATATTATTGATACCATGATTTTGATAAATGGTTTTAAAGAATTATAAGGATATCCGAAAAAAGGGTGGTTTGACTCTTGAGAGCATTGTCTAAAATATTTAAATCATTCATTATGAAACCACTCTTTATTCGCCTCTACCAATTTATCAACCTAAAAAAGCAATTTTTCTAATATTTGGTACCATTTTTTACTAGATGTTTAATACACAATTACTCATACATATTCTAAAAATTATATTTATTATTTAATTTATATTTTTTAATATTTGTCGCAGCAAATGTCTGCTATTCTTCTAACGGAATTGACAGTATTTGTGTGTATGTCAAAGGCTTATAGCGTATCGTGCGATATTGGTGAAGCTGAAACCTATGCAGTCAAACTCAAACACGAGGAGAGACAAAACTGTTACTAAAACGTTAAAGATCTTCCTGCTTTAACTTGAAACAGTTATTACGAATATTTGGTGGATGCTCTCGGATTTGATTTTTGGTGGATGATAATAGTTTATGATGAAAAATTTTTATTGGCAGTTCTTACGACTAACACTTCACTAAATTTAAAGGCAGTAACACAAAACGCCACTTTTTACAACATTTTTAGAATGTTTTCAAATATTTTCATGTACAACTAAATGTTTAAATTAGTTTTTTTTCTCGTTTTGACAGATGACATAATAGCCGTAATTTCGGAAATGTTGGAGCTTTTCATAAATTCTATTTACAAAATTTTACCCAATATTTACTTTTTTAGTTTCAGAGTCAGGTAAACAGAGTCAAAATAGGCATATACAAACTGCTTCATTTTTATAGTCAAATATTCATACTTTTTCCAACATTCTATTTAGTAAATTCGTGTTTATTTATAATCTAGATCCTTTAATGTTAGGTTATTTCGTTTAGTATCTGTGTAAAAGTTGTTACTACCAATATAAACGTTTTTATAGCTTGCCTTGTTCTTCATTACCATAATATGTCGGTGTAATGAGTCTTTTGTATACATTTTACGGTTTTTCTGAATTTTTGCAGTGAATGTCAAGTTAACATACGTCCTCAGGTATTCCAACTACTTATTCATTGTATAATAGAGCTTCTTTGTGCTTTTAACATACCTGATGTCAAGTGTAATAGGTAGGAGGTAATTGTAATAGATAACTGTAATAAAGTATGAGCCATTAAATTTGCATGTGACAATATAATAAAAACACATACAAGTGAGGGGTAATGACGGACCGTTTAAAGATAATAAAATTATTTATGTGATGTTGGATACTCAGAATAATAAATCGAATTAACACGCTGTATGCCGGACATACATATTTTAACACATCAAACGATGGAGAGTATTTGAGGTACACAAAGTGAACGAGGCCGCGTTGCTCAGAATCGGAGAGATGTGTGAGTGGTTCTTTAGACATTTTTACTAGTGCACAAACTAAGATAAAATTGGGTAGAAAGAAAAGAATACAAGATGTTAACTACTAAAGCTAAACCAGAAATATTGAATGAATAGAACAGAGAAACAAATGATAAACAAATTACTAATGCTCTTCATCGATTTTTTTCTTTTTGGCTGCTAAAAGTTAGAAAAGAAGATGAGAAATCAAATTTTTAACGAGAATAAAAAATAAAGTTGTTAAAATATAGGTATTACATACATGGTACTTAATCATAAAATATATACTTACGAACAAATTATCATGACATAACAAAATTCATGTATATAATTTTGATACAGGTTTTAACAGCTTTCAAAAATAAATCAATGATTATATTTCCAGCCAAATATTAAATAACCAAACTAATTTGCGTCGATAGATTTATTAAAGTACTCACGTCTGATCTACATTTACGAAAGTGTTATGTATAAATTAAATTTTTCAATAATTCTGCGTTTGCCGGGCAATCAAAAAAAATCAATGCATACTTGTTTAAATATAATTTAAAAAAGACCAATAAAAAATTTTCAAAATATTTAACATGGACTGTTTTATAAAAAATTAACATTTAAAATTGTAATTCAAATTTAGTATCATATTATTATTTTGAAATGGCAAAAAAAAGAATTTTGAAGGTTAAAATCAAGTAAAACAATATAATTTTCCTTTGAAAATCCATTTTTTATCCTGGCTAGTTGCTAAGATAGGGATAAACAAATTATATAGGAAACGATGTTACTTATTGATACAGTTCTACAGGAAGAGACGATCCATGAGTACGTCGGCCTTGAAAAAGGGCACAAAAATGTTTTAGAGCAACTGGTTATCCATCTGACTATCAAGGATATCCATAACTCAAGTATATCTTACGTCAACCTGACGTCTACCTGACGTGACATCCACCAAAAGGAATTTTAACATAGAAAAGCCAAGCAGTTAAATATTTGAAGATGTTTCTTCTGTAACGAAGTAAAAAAAAGGACTGTTAGTATCTCATTTACAATATAAATTAATACTATGAAAACTATAGAGAAATTACAAAATCTTACCTGATGAACTTTTTCACACATAGCACAACGTATTGATTCTCATTCTACGTATCTGAATGAAATGAACCACGCTTGTTAAAAATCTTACCCGCTAAGTTGCCGAAATTACGCTACAGTTTGAATCGTGTGATCACTTTGACAAATCAGGAAAGAAAATTTTAAAAACAACCATAAGTGTTTATTGCCACATATGAGATTCCAAGTGAAAGCGTTTTGCTCATCGTAATTTGAAGATAAACATTAAAATGTTTTCTTCCGAGATTTGTAATGAGTAGATTGAAACCTTATACAGGGTCACATAAAAGTTATTGCTTTCTGAATTAAATTGATTTTTGAATCGTTACTATATAAAACACAAGATAAACATGCTCACCTCTTTTAGTACATTCACAGTCCAAGCGGAGCATTTGTTATTCGATTTATATGAGATTAATTAAATATCCAGCGATTAAACTATGATTTAATGGTCAGACATATGAAGTAGGTATGTACCTCAGAGAAATAAAGGCAAATTAATAGAAGCATAGAAATTCTGACACACGAAATAAAATATCAATAAAAATCGTATTAAAAACAAAAAAAATTACAATTTCTAAAAACTGAATTTTGATTAAAAACCGCCATATTCTATCATTTATCATTATCAAATTATATCTGAAAAACATCTTGAAAGTTTATTCCATCAAACCAAATTTTTTTTAACGAAAAAAACTTGATATTCAAAACATAAAAACCTATAGACTTATTATGTATTTATTTCATAAAAATTTCAATAATTTAAAAAAATTAAAAATTGTTAGCTGGTTTAACCCACAAGTATTCTACACGAACCTTAATCCTTGTATATATCATGAATGAATTTTAACTGTCATTAATCTTGTTTGAGTTTTGACTGCTTATTCAATGTATTGATATTATGGTATTGTCAGCTTTGTCTTTATATAGTTGTATTATATTGTTTATCATTCATTAATGATAAACGTTTATTGAACAAATCCACTAAAATATTTATACAAAGGAAACTGTAAATAAATATACAATTTTAAATATACTTTTTTAAAATTATTTATTTGGTTGTGTTTTACTGGCTTTTTGGCCTTCATACGTTAATTACTTTTAAGGCATGTAAAAATTTAAATGACTAATATTTTTCTGGTAAATCCATTGCACGTCCTTTAATTTGACGTTGTCATTTTAGCACAGTATTGCCGTTTTTTCGGGATAGTAGGGAAGGTAGGCTATGAAATAATTAAAATGTGGGGTTATTACTATTAATTAATCTGTTCAATAGATTATGATGAAATTGTATTCTTAAATTTCAATAGGAAACACATTGCTACTTGACAAAATATTCATAATTACTAAAAAGTATGTCATTATAAATGAATATCTGTATAGTATATTAGACTTATACTCTTAAGAATATGATAAGTATTAAATAAATCACCCCTAAACGTATTACACGGCTTCATCATTGCATTTAAAACGAAATTGAGTGAGAAGAGCGATTTATAAGATTTAATCTGTGGGACTAAATTTTAGGTTTGTTTATGTTATACAAATTTTCATGGCATTAATAAAAATGCATATCGCCACTCTGCAAAAGTAGTAACAGTTCCTAGTTGTCATTTGCAATTCATGAATTACAGGTCCATCGGCGTGCTGAGTGTTTGCTATTTAATATAGGTAAATCATTTTTTTGAATACTAAACTTAAAAACAATTTCTTGCTATTCCCTACAAATATTAGTGTATTGATTATGAAATATATCATTCAAAATAATTTAAATAATTCTAAAAATAATAAAATAATAGCGATTACTTTTTCGCTAGATGGTAATATATCTATGGATATGAATTCTCGTGAAGGTGAGTATAGGTTTCGGTACGTTATATCGTGCTGAGGCGAGTTAGAAATTAACAAAAAATTAAGCTTATTAATTTCTTTCACAAACAAGATTGTTATCCATAGATAAAAACTTTGGGATATTTTAGTGGACTTAACTTTTCCAAAAAGAAGCTTTAATTTTTACAAGTGTTGTTAAATAAACACATAAAACCTCATTGTTCATTGTCTAATGTTATTTCAGAAGATTTAATGGCTTTTTTGTGAAATTGTTGTATTTTTTAGATATAGCCGAACAGAGAATATATTTTTAAAGTTGTGTTGACAGTACTGTCGAGTTTGGTTGACTTGTGTCTTATGTAATAATATGCTAAATTATATTTATTTTATTCCGGTTGTTTTGGTTTTTTAGCATCTTAACACCTACCTGCACGTATTAATCAAGCATCGAGACTAGTCTCATTGTACACACTCTAGGACGACCCATAATTTCTAATTCAAATGCAAATCCTTTTTGTTAAGTGACTGTAACCCTAAACTTAATTAACTGCTCACTTTTTTTATTACCTTTTGCAAATATAAACACAATATTGTATCTCATCTACTACATAATTTGACCATTCCAATTGGGAAGATGCTGTTTTGTATTTTCGCTTTAAGTTTATTTTTAATTTGGATTTATAGATATATCTGTCTAAATGTTGTTTTTTATTAGTTATTCGTTGTTTCATACGAAAAATATTTAAGATGTTACTGAGTTCAATAATTAACATATATTAAATCATAGGATAGTTATTTTTTGATGCCCTTTTTTTATTTTTTTGCTTTCATTTTTTAAAAATCTATGACTATACTATCTATGTACTATGTTCTTTAAGACATAATAATTTTTCCGAAACAGATTATTTTTTAAACTATTATGGCATGTTATATTTAATTTTTCAATGCGGGAGACAATTTTGCTTGCCCTCAAATTTTGTCGTTACATTATGACGTCACTACTTTATACGTGTTGCGCCACAAATATGAAAAATTAGAAACTTGGACAACAGTAAACCAAACATGAGATGTCTAAAATATAAAACTTCAGAAATAAACAGACAAATATCCGATCACCCATTATAAATTATTATATTTTGAAAATATTTATTACAATTATGGAGGGTAGCAGAATAACAGACGATCAAAATTTCAATATGATTGAAACAACTTACAAAGGTAAATCAATTAATATTGTGTTGATGCACCTTGGTGACCACCTGGGTGCGCCTGGTCTGCCTTCTGATTAGGTGGTCGATATCCTCCTGGGGTATCTCCTTTATGCCTAAATTAACTCATACCGAAGTGCTCCCAAAGTCTGAGGAAGATGCTCTAAATTAAGAACATGTCCTATACATGTTCAGTTGGGGATAAATCTGGGGATTTCCGGGGCCAGAGCAAAATATTGACTCCAGTCTGTTCAAAGAGGTCCATGGTGACTTTCACAATGTGTGGCCTTGCCTTATTCTGCTGAAAATTTGATGTTTGAGGATCTGAAGGTAGAGTATGAGATGAGATCCCAGAATTTCTTCTACATATCGCTAAGCTGCCATGTTTCCTCCCACGAAGATTACGGAAGAACAAAGCGACACATTATCATTCGACAAAAAACTGTAGATATCCTTTTTGACCACGTCTTCTTCTGATCCTGGCTTCCATTCCATTCCCCGTATCAAGCCAATTGTTCTCTGCACCATTGAAGAGGATTACGTCGATGTTTAGGGGTAAGAGGTAGCACCCAGTGTGACCGAAATGAAAAGAGGCCAAAACTTCGAATTCGAGGATAAATTGTTCGCATCCCAATTGGTTTTCCATGTTCTGCAAACCATAGATTTGGAATAGACCTGTTAGTGGAGAAGCGGTCTCTTAGAGCCATCAACGTCAGGCCCTTGACGCTGTAACGAATAGCTCTGTTAGACATCAGATTCGCAGGTTTAATTTAACACACAGGTTTGATTTAATTAAAATTTTATTCTGAACAATTTAATAAAAAAATAAATTGTAGTTTCTTTCCGTACAATAAAAAAATAAAATAAAAATCCTGCCGGAGGATAATGGTACTATCTACATCAAATTAACCTGTATACTCAATGAAACGAAAATAAGCTACACACACACATGCGGAGAAGAAATAATCTTTGTTAGAAGTAGACGGATCGATCAACACTCGATCCGACAAGGAACGGGAACTGAACACTATTAAGACTGGGTTCGGGAGTTGCTACTAGATCAATATTCTAGCAGAAGCAGTTGTCCTTTAGTCAATACCCTATGGCTAGTGGAGTTATTCCCAGATCAATACTTTGATAGAACTCCCAGGACGGTTGGTCTTTGATCAGTACCCAAAGACCCGATGAAGTCCTGACGTAACTCAATTCTCTCTTGCGACGTACGTTGTTTTATACCGTTACCAGTCTTCCATCTCCAGCGAACATCGATAGTGATGAAAGTTAGTGGGAGTGCGTGTGTACAAGGCGGTGGTAGGTGGTAAGCCGATAGCTGCCAATGCATATCGTTAATACGCTCTGTTGTTCGATAACACCTTAACGCGGTATCTTAACTTCTGTGAACCCTGTTCACAATTTTCCAAAAAGAGAAAAAGAAAGTCCTGCTTCTCTTAGGCCAACTATCCGCCCCCTAACTCTTTCAGTGGATGAAAATTTGCGTCTTCGTACAGTAGGTATTAAGAACCGCACACCACTAAATTTAAAATACGAAAACTTAAATTGCAATTCTAATTATTTATTGTTTTCCCAAAAAATAAAATTTTTAATCTGAGTGTTTCGGATTTCTATCTCTATCTGACTTAGTATATTAATTGAAAAAAGAACATTTTATTTAAAGATTGTGTTTATATAGGATTAAGTCACAACTGAAAAATTATATTTTTAACTAAAAAATTGATGCTTCGATTTCTACTTCGGAAATCGAAAAAAAAGGGTATTTAAGAATTGTGTTTAAATAAGATCTATAATCACCAAAGTTGTTTAAGAGGCCATAATTTCTTTAACAACTTTAGCAGTTATACAGCCTTTTTAACACAAATCTTAAATAACCTTTTTTTGAAAACGATTTCCGGCATCACCAAAATATAATCACCATGTATTATATCTTATGTAATAAGTTCCTAATTTATATTAGTAATTTGATTATTACAAAGACACAAGAACTTACCAGTACTGAAAAGCCCATTACTTGTCTTAGAATTTTAACCAAATGGCACACATATACAGCTTATTGTGCTATTTACATCACAACACTTTTGAAAAGCAGAATCAAACATTTCCTTGAAACAAACGCCACAATTGTTTATTTATCGTGGCAAGAGGAGAATATTTATTCTTGATATTTTAAAATATTCAAAAGAATAGACGTAGTATATAAAAGCTAAGTTTCAACGCACAAATTCTTGTTGAACTGCCAAATTTTAAGGTTCTGCTACAGACTGACGAACAAATTAGTGCTAGCGTGTAAATGAATGTTGTAAGTGATTGTTAATGTAATTAGTTAAAAGACGGAACTATTTTGTATTGAAAGAAAATAACATGTTTTTTCGTATGGAGTATCTGATTTTTGGTAACAGACTCTTTTACTGTAAGATGTTCTTGGAAAACAGATAGCTCTGGAAACGAAAATGTTCGTAACAGAACAATTTGTAATATTTGTAAATGATTCTCTGGAAGATATCATCTTCAGATTTTTATTGTGAATACATTAGCAACAAAGATTATATATTTACTTTTCTTGGCATATTTCATGAAAAGATCATTTGTAACAGGAAAACTAGATGTATGGTTACTTATGTTTATGACCAAACAAAAAAGTAGTGTTATTTGAATTTACGCGTATCTAGTGGAGCGACTAGTGTCTCATCATGCAGTGGCAAGATTCACTCAGTCATATAATAATTGATTGTACCGTACGGGGTGCACTCGCACAAACAAAATGATTGAAAATTTGACTTACATATAATTAAAAAATTGATCAGGATGCTTTTTTATTTCTCTGTGGGGGATATAGTAAGATTCATATTTTATTGTTCTTTTATTAGTTGGATGAACAGCGTCTTTTCTTTATAACAAAAATGAAATTTACAATAAGGTTCTAGATATAAAATGTCTTTTTCGCTCTTCAACATTTCGCAGTATTATTGCAACTGTCTAAAATATACACTAAATTCTTGTATCTTTCTCTGACCGAGAGCATAGACACATGGTAGCAGTGTTAAGCGGTGTATAGGGTTGGCTTTCGGGTAATTTTCCGGTCTGTGGTTTTTCTTTTGAATTTCGATGTTAGGCCTTTTATCTAGCGATTTCCATATTGGGTGAAGATTTACGACAACATCTCTATTGTTGTGTCTATTATTATGTGCAAATGTAGACATGTAGCTATACGCCCTCCCCTCCTAATTCATGACCATTACTCATCGCAAATGCAAAAGCATTACTATTGCCAACATCATCATTATCATTACCATCCTGAATCTAGTTGTGCTGGATGCGCTAGACCACCTTGTTAGAAGACGTCCTCGATTACGATAAGCGTCGTGTCCTGGTCTCCATTCTAAAATTTTGTTGCTTCATGTTCCATCTCTGACTCTGGCAACATGTCGTACCCAGTTCCATTTCAGTGTTGTAATTCTTTAAACTGGGAGCGCTCCTTACTGAAAATAATACTACCTCAGATATAAACCGCAGAATTTGCACGGCCAGTAGATGCTATTTTAGGCCGAATCTCCTTAAATCCACAATTATATCGAGAAATACAAAAATAAAACTCTACAAAACAATAATCCTAACATATGGGTCAGAGACCTGGACTCTAACAAAAAGTAATGGAAACATGTTAGGATATTTCAAAAGAAAAGTACTATTTCAACAACTTGAGGTTTGCAGACGACTAGTCCTTATTGCAGATCGGATAGATCATGCAGAGCTCTTGTACACGAGTTGGCCTTAAAATTAACTTTTCTAAAACAAAATACATGACGAACCTTTTACCTTGAAAGGGGGGTGAAAGCCTCTCTTCCACCCCTGTGCGTTAGGTACGATCCACAACGAGGCGTCGAAACTGGCTCCGACCATAGAGCGTTCACTGTCACTGCTATGCTCTAGGCGAGGATACGATGCGATGGTCTCCGTTATGAACGTACCCTTAGAATACTCTCATGTGCATTTGAACTTTTAGATATATTTTGATAGCTAAAGCAACTCGTAAATAAGCCAAATGAGGCGTAAAAAGAGCAAATAAATTAAACCCAGATGAAAAAAATGTAGGCATTATAATCCAAGTAATTGATTACAACAATTAAACGCAAAGAGAAACAAATCAATTTTTTATGTCACATGATATGCCCCATAAAGAAATATTTAATATGTAAATGTCAAACACTTTGTAGATTGTCGATTTTTAGATCATAAGACGTCGTTTGGCATCCACACTGTGACCCGAAAGATCTTTTTGCTCAACCTACATATATGTTCAGTACAACAACTGCAAACTTTGAAAAGGATCTCTTCCAGGCATATGGCGTTGTTGAACATTACTCTGAAGTGGCAAATAATGTCTTCGGGCGTTTTTTCTGCATCTGGTGCTGTCTACGTTGGCTATTTTTGCCATATATAGAGTTGATATATGAGTAAGCACTTTTTAGTGAGATGAGCTGTGATTACTTCTGGATTCTTCTATATATCTTCTTTTTTATCAAGACTATCATTAATCTCGTTAGCAGCAATTTCTTTATGTCTTGGCACTAGTAAAAAGTTACTTTGTTGTGCTTCCATAGTTACTTAAAAGAATGTTTACAGTTCCAAACTGTTACGAACTCACAAAGGCTGTATACTTCTTAGTGCATATTGGCTGTCACAAATACTGCTATAGTTAGGTTGTACTTAGATGAATCTTGTACCTGCATTTTATATGCTACGACTAGTAGAAGACGTTGATGTCCTGAAAAACGCAGTTTTCATGAATCAATCTTTCGTTTTCAGTTTTCATCTACATTAGCTTCCTACATTTAGTTTTTCTGTTAACACTGAATTACTTTACTATTACGCCATTATGAAACTTATACTTGCATTTAAAAGTGTTGAATATTTGGGGTTGTTTTTGTTGTATGAATAATAGCGTAATAATTTTAAAAAAGTTGCTAATGTATAAGATTTTTGGAAACTTGTCAAAATTTATAATAATTATAATATTTGTACTAAGAGAAATGCTCATTTAATTTGTTGGTTATAATATATTGTAAAGCTGTATTGGCTGGGTTCAAAAATGTTCTTATCTAATTTTAACTACATAGTTGTCAAATTCCGTATGTTCTCTATTTATTTACTAATATTGCAATTCATTGGTTATTGTATAAATAGTAAATAAATGGGAAAAAAATGAATCGGCTTTAAAAGTCAGTATATTTATATAGCTGTTAAAGTTAACCGTTCATTAAATGTTTAATTAATGGATCTTTCTGAAACCAGTCAAAACTCATGTAAAATATAGAGTAGGTACTACTCTCAATAGACAGATGACCAAAGTGACCGTTTGTAATGATGGCATTTTAGAACATAAGAAGTTCTTGATAGTTTAAAAACTAATATAGGTATTATTGGTTTCCTGTATTAATTGAACCGGGCTGATATAACGAAATAGTGATTTCAGTATCCAAAACCATATGTTATTACTTCTAAATCATTAAAAACTTACTAGGAAAGTACAATTGCTATAAATTTTATCAATCATTTTATTCAAAACAATACGAATAATATAACATTACTGAACTAAAATGCCAACATTGCTACATTGTCCTGAATATAGTATTAAATCGTACGATTGTGGCTTTTGATCTTTTATGACATTCCTCTCATAAACCAACTACGTTCAGAGTTATATTAAACTTCGATAATTTATAGTTTGAAAACCTGAAACCGAGTTTTCATTCGTTTTCATAGCCTTGACCTTTCTGTAAATAATTAATCCAAGCTTTTATTTCTTGTATTACTATATTGTGTTAAAGCTTCGACTTCTTCAGATTACAAATGGATATCTAAATCTTCTTTTCCGGACACTATTCTATAAATATATTTTTTAAATTTGTTTACGCATATATTGTTTTATGTTTCTGTAGTCCACAGTATTCTTTTCGTTTAATATTTTGCTTGGACTATTTACTACTTGTAATGTTTGTATATAGTAATGCCTATTATTTATGATTAAATAGACAAATTCAACCTATTTAGATTATTCTGGAACTATTTATGCAAGCTTTTGTTTATATTGCTATTACATTGTATAAAGAATAGCTATGTAGATTTAATCTTCACATCATCCTCTAATATTTCTCCGATTTATGTCCTAACATTTTACTTCCTACTTTTCCTGAGTTTACGTCTTTCGTTTTATCTTATTGTCATTATTTTATGACGGTCTCTCATCAATTTCCTAACATCAGCATGTCATTTAACAAAGTTTTTGAACATTAAACAAATACTTTAAAAATATTTTTTATTTTCACTGAACTTATTTTTCAACTTGATGTAAGTTTTGCTAAACGTTGGCTTCGTCAAAAGGATAAGTTAAACTAAACTCATGTAAAACAAAATGCTTGGTCGATTAAGAGCAGATCCTTTTTTAAAGTTTGTTCAAGTTTTCTAACTTGATCTATTTTTCCTGCATCCGTTACAATCATCCCCAATCAAAAAAATTTTTCTTGTTGTTTTTTTAACTTCGAATGTACAGAAACAGAGTAATGTTCAGAAGAATAAAATTTAATATGTCTCCATTCAAATATATCTCACCTCCTCGCATTGTTCATTTTTAGGTTTTCCAATTTATAAGTTTTGAAAAATTCTAATGATATTGTGAGAATATGTTACAAGCATTTTCTATGATTTTGTGATGATTTTAACATTCTTTATGGATTTTAAAGAGTCAACGTAGAAGATAATTTAAATCCTCCTCTATGTTATACTTTTCCCATGAATTTTTTATAATGTATCTAGCTTCACAAAAGATAATTGCAAATCGTCAAAGTGATTTTTTTATGAAGTTGATATTAATCATCTGTACATTCTTCAGTAGTTACACACTGATTCAGTGTTTAAGAATATTGTAAATATGAGTAAAGTGACCGCCTATAAAACACTAATAAGACCAGTGCTAAATATGTAGCAGAAACGTGGTCACTTACACAGAAGGACCAAGAACTGCTTAAACGTTTCGAACGCAAAATCCTAAAAAGAATATATAAAGGAATAAAAGAGCCAGGTTTGTGGCGCAGGCGTGACAACTTTGAGTTGTATAGAAGTTTCGGGGAATCTGACGTTGTAAAATTCATTAAGGTGATGAAGGCTTTAGAGTTTATGGGGCATGTAATCAGGCGAAAGGAAAGTGCAACGGTTAGAAAAGTTTTTGACCGAAGAGGGCCGATGGGATAACGAGCCAGAGAGCATGGAGAAGAGTTGCCAGAGACAGGGGTGAATGGGGAATCGTTCTGAAGAAGGCTTTGGCTCATAACGAACTGTGATACCACTGATGAATATTGTAAATATCCATTTCTATTCCACGTGATTCTAACTATCGTGCCATAGGATTCCGTTTTAAGATTTTTTACTCGAGAATAGTTGGACGTAGGTAATCAGACCCTCTTCATCGTGAGATCTTTACGATTAAGCACGTTATTAGTAAATCTGTAAATCTTGCGATGTTGTTCTTTTTTTTTTCTGATTTTCCGCAATGCCTCTAGCCTAGGCCGTTTAATTTCGTCATTTTATTAGCATATTAAAAATAAAATTTTGCTATAATCTTTGCTTTATCTTGATCAATCCTACAAAAATTTTACATGTTTTTTTTCTATCATCTCTCTAGCTTTTCATACACCAAGACGTTACATTTCTTTATTTTTAAATTTACTAAAAATGTAGAAACGTTTTGGACATAATATTACCTACTTTCTTCGCCGTCTTAACCCTTATTTTCTGTAATATCTATTGTGTGTATGGAACTTTCCGCTTGTTCCTACTGATTCTCATCTTTTCGATTAATTGTAGTTTTTGTTTCATTAAATGTATTTATTTAATTATCAAATACTTAAACAATTTTCTGTTTTAAATAAAATCTGTATGTGGTTGGTTTATTTATTTATTTCTTTTTACTAATGTGCAGTTGATAATAAATGAAAGGTTACTAATTTTTAAGTAAAAGAAGTTATTTTTTAAATTTTTATCAGTTCTTATAGGCGGATATTTTTGAAGCATTTTCTGTCTAAGTATATATAATTATGTTACAAATTTTGAAGTATCATTGTTTATACAGTATAGACACATTATATAATATTTTTTTTGTATTATACACTGTAGATTACAGTTAATAAAATATATTATTTAAGTACGCTCACATGGATGTTTGATTTTCTTACTCTTAGATATTTCTTCATTGGATTGAAATAAAAATTTTAAAAGAATTTTGAATCTTTAGTTTTGTGCGACGCACCTGTCCGCCTGAAAATTACTACAGCAGAAACAGCAACAGATACAAAATTGGTGAGAAGTTCGCATTCAAGAAAAATAAAAATTATGTAAGGAAAATTATGAAACTGGAGTTTTTACAACTAGAAAGTAGAAGAAAACATTTGTATTATCAACAATCTTACTGAAAGTTGCGGTCAAGAGTATATTAAGAGATGGATTTAAAATCAATTGGGCTCGGTCTGTATAGGTTCGAATACTGTCTGGAATAATCGTTTTTTGTTTTTATTTTGCACAAAAAGAAAAAAAAACTTATGCCATTTAAACATACAAACTTAATACAAGCCAAACAATAAATAAGACACTCATCCTACCAGTGCCGTCATACGAGTCGGAAACATGGACATTTCTGAAATAGATGCAAATAATCTACTAATCTTCAACCGAAATATCTTAAAAAGAATATTTGTTGCAGTCTGTACTAAAGTCATGAACTTCAGAACGGCTGCACCAAATAAGATAATTCTGTTTTTTTTTGTGTTTTGTTATTATCAGGAAAAGGTTTATGTAAACGATAATTTCCAAAAAATTTTATGGAAAGACGAAAAAAAAACAGTTTTTCTCTCTTTTTAAATCGCAATATAAGTAATAGATGGCACCATACTATGATTAACAAAGAAAGCTTATGATTATCAAAATGTCAAGTATTGATCGATTGAGGCGTTGAGATGAAATGAGACGGTTTGGAGAATCTTTTCATTTGCACACACAAACGTCATCTCACTGTAGTTGATTTAGCTGTTCACCTTGTAATAAACAACGACTTAATTTCACGAGAGAAAACTGAACGCAAAGAAATGAACGATCACCAACGATAACGTTGAAATGGAAGGTATATGTTTTAAAGGGAGACTTGACAAAATATACGAGTATATTGTTAAGTAGGTTTAGTAGATGTTAGGAAGATTTTAACTTCAGCGATAAGTCAGAAACTATTTATTAAAATAGAATAAAATAAACTAGATCAAAATAAAATAAAAGAAAGCAAATAAAATAATATTAAGTAAAATTAAAATAATATAAAATGAAATCAAATAGAATAAAATAAAGTAAAATTAATAAAATAATATTAAAATAAAATAAATTAGAATAAAACAAAATACAATAAAACAGAATAAATGTAATTAAATAAAATAAAATCAATTAGAATAAAGCGAAATAAAGTTGAATAAAATAGAGTAAAATAGAATAGAATACAATAAAATAGAGTACGATAAAATTAAATTAAAAATAGAATAAAATGGACTAAAATATAATAAAAGCAAATCTTAAATTTGACAAATAATAGACTCGCATTGAATATACTAATTCAATTGTTTGGTCTGTCTTTTATTTTAATTTGTTATGTAACTTAATATATCTTTAAAAAAAAATTTATGACGAAAAATTAATATCTGACAGAAAATAATTGTTTGAATGAATTGAAAATAATTAATTTCCTTTGCTGACTTTATGAAAGAGAACAGTTGTATATGATCGGGCAGGGTGCTTATCAGACTCCCTGGATCTTGCTAATCAGAATGGACAGAAAAAATATTACTAATTTTGTTGTTATTGGCAAGGATCAGATTATCGTAGTAGAACTAGCGTTGACTTCATCTGAAATATCTGCAACTTTATTAAAAGGCGGACGAATTGCACATTTTGCCTTGAAATTACCACATAGCATACAAATTAATGAAACATCGGATTGCAACATTGCCAAAAATAAGGCAATGGCGAATATTTTACAGGTATGCAAATTATCGTTTGGGATGAATGTACATTGGCCCATAAGAGGTTATTACTGGGACTGAACACAACTTTAAAATATTCGTGACAATCAAAAACATTTTTAGTGGAGCCATGATTCTATTGTCAGACTGTTACTTATTTAATAATTGTTCCCCAATTAACTGCTGCGAACGAACTAAATGCATACCTAACGTGTAAAGGCGGCATGTAAAGACCCTCCAATTAACAAATACCATGCGAGTATTTTTGCAACAAGATCAAAGTGCAATTGTGTTTTCGAAGCAGTTGTTAGATATTGGAAATTGTAAAGTCGTTATTGATACCACGACCAGATTCATTTCATTACCCAGAGATTTTTGTTATATAACAGACACCAAACTCTTATTGAACTTTGATACGTTATTTAATTTTAAGTCGGTACGAAATTCGCCTGGTCAGCTAGTATCTTTTATAAAAATGGCAAGATGAACTGATTACTCTTTAGATGTTTCTCTATGGTTCTTGTTACAACCGAAAATATTCATTGTTGTTGAAAAAAGTTATAAACAAAAGTGCAAAAAAGGTCGAAAAATTCAAAAGTCCGCCATTTTTTTTTCGGTGAAAATGATTCAATGTAGCACCGACCATAGCCGATTCGATACAGAATATGAAACCAATAGTTTTTTGCTTTCGAATAATTCGTTTTCAAGAAATGATTACACACACCAATAAATTGTATATACTTTCACCTGTATTTCACCTAAAGTTTGATTTTCAAATATCTTTTGTACTATAAATAAAATTTATTAAAAATAAAACCTGGCCTTAATTCATTGGAAACTTCTATATTTTCAAGATATTTTCTACTATAGAAATATTAAAAAGCGTTTGAACGAGTTGACTTGATCTCTTGATCATCAGACATAAACATAACGAACGAACCTTTGTCAATGTATCTGTCACATTAGTTCTTTTGATTGACGTTTTGTGTTAAATAGGTTAGGAATAATATTTCTTTGGTTTATTTATGTACATAAAATTTCTTTAAATGTCCGAAAAAGATTATGCCCCTCTTAGTTCTGCATGCGTTCGTGCTTTGAACGATAAACTTTATGAAAGAAGAAAAACGGCGGCGTTGGAAATTGAGAAGTAAGTGTGAAACCGCCTACCTTTGTAATATTTACTTAACTTTCAGCTAAGTCATTTTCAACAATTATGAGGTGATATTAATTCTTTACATATACAATGCCTCTACATACTGGGCCTTACCTAGTTCAGTCGACAATATTTTGTATCCCATTTATGTCCTTCCTATTTATTAACAGTGTCAATTTAAAACCCCTTAATCCCCTTATCTGACAGCATTTTTTATAGGATATAGCACCATAATTTAACAAATGTAATTGTTAATACTTAATTTTGCAGTGTTATACTTTTGTTTTTTATAAGAATATGACTTGTTAGTAGATTTACACCATTTTATTATTTAATCTTTTTTTTACAATTGTCATATTTCTTTATAACCTTTATTCACACATTTGAAACATTTCTTGCTTCAACTTCTTGACAATACATTAAGTTTGTTTATTTAAGCCTTTGGATTTATGCTAATTGTATTCAGGCAAGATCCTATTTCAGTGTTTACCATTATCATACAAGTAACATCACACTTAAATGTTGGCAATTGAGTCAATAAGAAAAACTAGTCTTAAAACTAATCAGGACTTGTCGAATATGTATATTAGGGAAATATTGAGAGAAGATATATTTAAAATCATAAAAGCACAAATGTTAGACTGCTTGGATGTAGATATGGGAAAACCAAGGTCATGTACCTACACATATACAGTGGAAACTATGTGCAAGTGTAAATTGGGAAATACCATGGACGTATAAACATAGATGGACCCAGCAATAAGATACCTTAAACACACACTGTTTTGAAGCTTCGATATTCCTGGACAAGAGGGTAAAGGGGAGTAAAACGGGTATCGATAGACTGTGATACTTCCTCAATGAGCATAAGCGTGCTTGAATTTTTCTCGCGGGGATAATTATTCAGACGTTAATAATTGGAAGTAGTAATAATGTATAAAAACACGTTTTTATAGAAAAAATAAAATACAATTTTATTTGCTTTAAAATTAATACAATAAAATATAGTTGAGCTCAAGTTAATTTTTTAATAGGTATCAAATAATCCTACGATAAAAAAAAAACAATTAAAAAATATACATTTGTCAAATTTAAGTACATACCTATATTTATTGATAATGTGTTAAAACATATTTTTTCAAATTGTGACAAATTTGTTTTAATACAATATCAATAGATTCCACGTAGTAAGGGTTTCTGCTACAAAATTATTTATTGATCATTCCAAAGCTCTTGCTGGCATTTGACATAAAATTATTTGCAAATATACCTACTTATTAAAAAGTAGGCGTGAAAATGTATAAATTATTAGAAAGCTATTTACCGAACACAAATATTAAAGTAAAAATGGTAAATAGACATAATAGAAGACGTTGGTATAGAAATAAATTTTTATTGATTGCGAAAAACAGTCTTAGTAAGAACGCTTCTTATGAGCACGGTGTTAGCATCTAAAGTAGTCCTCGTTTCATGATGAATTCCAATTTTAAAATATTTCTCAAGAACCAATTTTAAAAGTTGCATAGAGTGACCATCGATTGCATCTTCATCATACATATGGTCACCAAAATGCTCATAGATTGATTTTGGGACATTTTGTATGGTTTTATTAATCAAAATATTCATAAGGTTTTTAACTAGTTTGTTGTAGATATTTATAGTTTTATTAAAAAATCTGAAATATTTTTCAGCTTCCTTACAAGTTTAAATAACCAAAAAGGATGCTTTGAAAGGTTTTTTTTTATACTGTTTTCTCTATTGAAGTTTAGAGTAAGTTTAATCATTAATCAATATTATTTGGAAACCTACATAGAAAAATAAATGAGTTTTATTCATTTCACTAATTTATTGTTAATTCATGAGAAATATTAAACTAAAAAGCTACTAAACAGATCTTTTTAATCAGATGATGTCTACTTACAATTTAAAAATGTCTATACTAATTTCATGAACTAATATCTTGTTCAATACATTAATTAATATGAATAAACCCAATGGTACGCCTATGAAAGACATATTTTAAAATGTAAACACACAGGCTTCCTCAGTTCCTCATCTTAAATAATGTAAACAAACAGTACTTACAAATCAAATGAGACATTGGGATGTAAATATTTCGTTTCTTTTTGCAAATGCAAAACTGTAGCACCATTATTCTAATTTGTTTATTTCACTATTTACAAATATCACTTAAAATACAGCCAAAATATCGAAAAACAACTTTTCCTCATCTTGGGTAAAAAGTAAACAAACATGGACATGACATGGAACAGCATTTGAAGTTTGACATAAGACATTACATTGCCATTAATAAATAGGTTTCAGTGCTTCTACATATAAAATAATTGGTTGATATCTGTTATACGCTATTATTAAATGATATGCACACTATGTGCACATTTGATGTTTTAATTACAATTAAATATATTAATATAAGTAATAAATTATTATTTTGGTTTGATAGCACCTGTAGAGTATAAAATAAATATAGTAATATTTTCAGCGATACGTGAATAAGATATTTTAATAAAAAAATGTGACAACATTTGAAGGTGCTGAGAATGTGACCTAGTCAAATAATTTTGGCTTCACATTTTTATGTAAATAACTGAGTCCATCTGTGTTTATACGTCCATGGGAAATACCAACTATAATTTTAAGAGATACATTAAAAATATAGTATTTAAAATGCGAAAAGAAGTCCAAATCACATAAAAAATGATTGCATCTTCTTCTTAAAGTGCCCTCTCCTCAATGGAGGTTGGCTACTACAATTTTAAAATCTTCTCTATCTTCAGCTGTTCTTATTAGCTGTTCAAAATTTAGCCCTGTCCATTGTCGGATGTTTCTGAGCCACGATAGTCTTTTCCTTCCTAGGCCTCTCTTTCCCTCGATTTTTCCTTTCACTATAAGTTGGGCATATTGGTACTTATTATTTCTCAGTATGTGGCCTAGGTATGATGTTTTTCTAACTTTTACTGTGTTAAAAAGTTCTCTTTCCTTGCCTATTCTATGCAGCACTTCTTCGTTTGAGGTATGCGATGTCCATGAAATTTTGAGCATTCTCCGGTAGATCCACATTTCAAAGGCCTCCAATTTATTTACGGTTGATGTTTTTAGGGTCCACGTTTCAACTGCGTATAGAAGAGTCGACCAAACGTAGCATTTTGATAAACGTAGTCGAATTTCGAGTTTTATTCGAGAATCACAAAGCAGTTTTTTTATTTTTTCGAAAGATTTTCTGGCCTGTTCTATTCTCGATCTTATTTCTAGATCAGGATTTAGGCTGCTATCGATCCAACATCCCAGGTACTTAAATCTATTGACCTGTTCTAAAATGTGCCCATTTATTGTGCAAGGTTGAGGTACGTTTTGGTTTTTTCGGATTGACATCACTTTGGTTTTTTTAATGTTTATTTTCATACCAAATTGCTCACAGGTCGAGTTGGTCTTGTCGATGAGTCGTTGTAGACCTACGTCGGAATCCGCAATTAACTCTGTATCATCGGCGTATCTGATACTGTTGATATTTACGCCATTCACCTTGACTCCATCTTTGGCATCCTCCAATGCTTCTTTAAATAGAAACTCGGAGTAAAGATTAAACAGCAGAGGCGACAGAACACATCCTTGTCTAACTCCCCTCCTAATTTCTACTTCTGCGGATGTGGAACCTTCGATCCTAACTCTGGCGTTTTGGTTCCAGTACAAGTTTTTTAAGAATTTGATGTCTTTTCCATCTAAACCGACTTCTTGCAAACGTTCTAATAGTAGGTCGTGTCTTACTCTATCAAATGCTTTTTCGAAGTCTATAAAGCATATAAATATATCTTTCTGTTGGTCGTAGCATTTTTGGGCAAGAACTAGTAAACTGAACAGGGCTTCTCTCGTTCCCATGCCGGCTCTGAATCCAAACTGATCGTCTCCGATGATTGTTTCGCACTTTCTATAGATACGATTATGTACGATTTTTAGTAGGACTTTTACTGCATGACTCATAAGGCTTATCAGACGGAACTCATTGCAGTGTTGTGGGTTTGGCTTTTTTGGTAGTGGGATGAATATTGACTCCAGCCAATCTTGGGGTATTTTACCTGTATCATAAATGCGATTGAATAAAAGGACAAATATTTCGATATTTTCTTCGCTGATTAATTTTAACGTTTCTGGGTATATTCCGTCTGGACCTGGGCTTTTATTTGTTTTAAGATGATTAATTGCATTTATGATTTCAGATTTCAGAATTGT
The DNA here is from genome assembly GCF_040954645.1 of Diabrotica undecimpunctata. NCBI lineage: Eukaryota > Metazoa > Arthropoda > Insecta > Coleoptera > Chrysomelidae > Diabrotica > Diabrotica undecimpunctata. Next base: position 113,911,492 of record NC_092803.1, on the reverse strand, counting down.
TGGCCCTTCGTTGTTATTTTCCAATCTTGGTTCTTCTCGTATGTCGTGAAAAAGAATTTTAATATAGTTTTCCCATTCTTTCAGTTTGTCTTCCGTTGATTCTAGCAGTTTGCCATCCGTGTTCAGCATGGTGTGAAAAGTCGTTCTCTTGGTAGTCGATGTAAACTCTTTTACCTTTTTATGTAAATTAAAAAAATCGTGCCTTTGTTGTAGTTCTTCTATTTCCACGCATTTTGTTTCCAGCCATTTCTCTTTTGCTTCGGTTATTTTTTTTCGAACTATTCTATTTAGTCTTTTGTATTCTCCGTTCTTGTCATTTTTTCCTTTGGATTCTCTTCGTTTGTTCATTAATTGTAAAATCTCTTCTGTCATCCATTCCTGTTTGTTATTTCTAGGTGTTACTTTTAGATGTTTTTCCGTCACATTGTTCATTTGTTCTTTAATAGTTTTCCACAGAACGTTTATGTCATCGTACTCGCTAATTCTATTGTGGTCGATATTTCCTAAATTTTTGTTTAATTCTTTATTTACTGTCTGATGTATGGTGTCGTTTTTCAATAATTGGATGTCTAATAGTTGGTGTTGAGGTTTTTGTTTTTTTACTAGTTTCCATCTTGCGCGAACTTTTGCAACAACAGGATTATGATCGGAATTGATGTCAGTTCCAGGATATGTTTTTGCACTGATGATTGCATTGTGATATCTTTTGTTGACCAATATGTAATCTATTTGGTTACGGATTACTCTGTTTTCATTGTGTTGTGGTGAAGTCCAAGTGTACAATCTGCGAGGGTGTAATTTAAACCATGTATTTGTCGCTACCATGTTGTGTTGTTGGCAGAATTCTGTCATTCTCTCTCCCCTGTCGTTCCTTGCTCCAAGTCCGAAGTCTCCAATTAATCCAGAAACTTTTCCTCTACCTAACTTAGCATTAAAGTCACCTAAGATAAATGTTAGGTCTCGTTTTTTGGTCATCTTTATAAGTTTTTCTACGTCAGCATACCACGCTTCTAGCTCTTCTATGGGTTTATCGGCCGTAGGGGCATAAGTTTGAATGATGTTAATATTTACTGGCTTCCCGGATAGTTGAATAAGAAGACATCGGTCCGAAAATGGCACAAAGTTTGTGACGGCATTGTTATATTTGTCTTCTAAAATTACTCCAACCCCGTTACGATGAACCGGATCATTATTACCCGAGTAATAGAAAGTTTTGTTCATGGTTTTAACTTTACCTGAACCTGGCCATCTAACTTCACTCAAACCCAATATCTGCAATCCTAAACGTTTCATTTCGTGGCATGCATTTGCTAGTTTTCCTGATTCGAACAGACTTCTAACGTTCCATGTTGCAATCTTAAAGTTTGTATTTAAAATATTTAGGCTATTCCTCCCGGGGATTCTTCGCACCCCTTGATCATCTAAGATCTGCCGGGGACTAGGGGCCATTTCTGTTTGTGCTTTCATTGTAGTTTTCTTGGGAAATATATACCAGAGTGGTTTCCCGTTGCCTTCTCTGGTTTGTATTTTAGCCGATCCTCTGGACACAGACGCTATTTGCAGCCGCCCACTCTGGGTCAGACGCTGCGTGTTAGTTTGATCCCTACCACTTACCAACTCATCCGCCCGAAGCCGTTGGTCAGCAAGTGGGAGATCGCTTATACCGGCAATCGCTCGGTAAAATTTTCGCCATATCTGGCTACCCTCACTTAGTTTAGCCTGCAGACCAATGCAGTTGCCCGGGGTGTGGCACGTGGAGCCATAAGTGAGAGTTAGCTGTCTTATGAGGACCAGTTATCAAGAACCATCTCCCGTCTATGACGCTCGATGTGGTCGTTCCGATAAAAGGTGCTACCTCTATAACACAACTCTACACCCCTTACATGTTGCAAAATGTTGCATACTGCAACATTTTGCTCATTGTGGTCATTATAAAAAAAGGAAAATAGAGTCAAGACAGATATGGGTAAATAAGTAATAATTAAAAAAACTATGATCCAGTATCCTACTTGTAAATTTGGTGTAATCATATGTAATAAATCTGCAGCTATTATATCTTGTTGGTTTTACTTAATCCACAAAGGTGTTTTGGTTTCTAGATCAGAAGTTGTTTTCAAATTACATTTTTTTCTTGAACAGACTGTTTTGTTTAACTAAACAAACATGAAAATTAATTAGACTTAACCAAGTGGAAATATGATTATTCCACAGCAAACACTTAACCAAACAGTAACACAGAAACTCCATATTCAAGTCAATAAAAATCAAATACTAGAAATGATATTTACTATTCTAATATGTAGGCAGCAAAACACTATATGCTAATTCAGCTGCACTGATATATGAAGAAATCCTTAAAATTAGAAGAAGAAAAAATAATCATCGGATGACATTTAATTTAATATTTACATACACAAACCAGACCTTATTCAATCATGAAAAAAACAGGTTCAGTTTTAAAAAATTAGTTCGTTTTGTTTATAGAAGAAAATTACACTGTATTTCTTCTTCTTAACATGCCATACACCAAAGTGCGTAGGCGACTATCTCATTACTAGAATTCTGTTCTTGGCGGCGTGACACAGCTCGCCTGTATTGTGTATTCCTGTCCATTCTTTAATATTCCTTAACCAGGATAATTGTTTGCGGCCGGCTCCACTCCTACCTTCGATCTTCCCTTGTAGGATTAACTGTGGTATTTCATATTTTGCTCCTCTCAATATGTGCCCAAGGTAACCAATCTTGCGTTTTTTAATTAATTCAAAGAGTTCTCTTTCCACGCCGGCTCTCTTAAGGACGTCATCGTTTCGAACTCTATCCACCCAAGGTATGCGCATCATTCTTCTCAATGACCACATTTCAAAGGCTTCAAGTTTGTTGATAGATGTTTTTTTCAAAGTCCACGTTTCCATGCCATAAAGCAAGATTACACTGTATATGGTTTTTAAAATCTATAATAAGAATTTTATAAATTAAACAAATAGGCAATTAAAATGGCTTACCAATTTTCCCCAAACAATTGGGTACTTATTTTTTAATTAAAAAAATAAAATTTGATTATGAATTAAAAGATTAGCAAAGTGAACCATAGATTTAAAAATTGTAACTATTCTTGCAAAATTATTTTTCTTTTGACCACACTTTTCACATTTAAAAAACAAATTGGAACTGTTTTTTTTTTTCAGTTAGTTTTCAAAAAATCAGGCTCAGTTTTAAAAAATTAGTTCGTTTGTTCATTGTAGAAATTTCAAACTGTATGCGATTTTTGAAAACCCTTCATAAGAATTTTATAAATTAGACAAAGACCAAAATACAATGGCATATTTATTTTCTCCTTACACAATCATTTAATTTTTAATGAAAAAATCAAATTTGATTATAAATTAAAAGTTTGCCAAACTGAACCACAGATTGAGTACAGATTGTTAAGGTTAATTTTATTTTTAATAACTCAAAAATAAAGCTGATTATGATTGTAGCCTTTTCTTAAAAAAAAAGTAAAATAGAATTCTGAGACTTCAATAAAACAATACTAACGATGAATTATGTTTTAGTATTATTCAAAAACAACTTGTAGTTTCTGAAATTCTAGAAATTGGCAAAAGGGTTGTATTATTCAAAATGTAAAGCTTGAGCTGTGATAGTATTAATACTTATAAATTAAATAGATTTTAAAAAAAAATTAAATTTTTGCTAGAAAAGCAACATTTTTTAAATCTGTGATTAAGTTCGCCAAACTTAATTCATAGTCAAATTTGATTTTTTAATTAAAAATTAAGTAATCGTGCGGGAAAAAAATAATTATGTCATACAGGGTGAAATTTTTTCAGTGAACAAAAAGAACTAATTTTTAAAAACTGGACCTGATTTTTTCCAGTTTGAATCAGGTCCGGTTTATTTATTAAATGTTAAATTAAATGTTTGTTCAAAATAATTTAATTTTTGTAAGAAAAGTTACATTTTTTTATATTGTTAGTTCACTTTGTTTATACTTTTAATTTATAGCCAAATTTATTTTTTTAATTAAAAATTAAGTAATCATGTAAGGAAAAAAAGTAAATATGGCATTATAATTGTCTATTTGTCTAATTTATAAAATTCTTAAAGTTTTCAAAAACCGTAGACATGGTGAAATTTTTGCTATGAACAAAACCAACTAATTTTTCTAAAGCCGGACCTGATTTTTTTTTCTAGTTTGAGTAAATCAGTTGATTAGGAAGTAGTAGTATAATGTTTGACCAAAATATGAAACACATCAAACTTACTGTTCAAAAGTTATAATGAATAGAAATTTCAGTCAAAATTTACAACTCACCCTGTATATTATTAAACAGTGGGAGCAGACACTTTTTAATGGTCATTTGTTATTGCCCATAGGGGCCTCCATACGAGGTGGGGGTATGTAAAGTTCCTCATGACTCAGCCTGTATAAAGTTAATAATTTCATTATACCAAATATACTTTATTTTGTTCGAATTGTTAATGTATGTAATGTATTTATCCCAGCAGTTTCCAAACTAATCTTTCTGTGGTCCACCAATTTTTGTGTTTATCCTTCATGATCCACTAATTTTTTTTGTATACCCTGGTGTATATGTATACAAGAAAATATATTTAAATATTTAATATAGTTTTATATATTTTGATAAAAAATCATCAGCTCAAACAAAAATTTTACAAAATAAAAATCAAATACTTTAATAATGAGAAGTAGCAGTAGTTTCTGGTTAACTAAAACTTCACATTTGGAAGAAAAGATGTTAATTCTATCCTCAACTCCGGTTAGACTTCCAAACGGTTCCTATATTTATTTTTGAGGAAAACCTGTGTTGAAAACCCTACCTCACACTTATAGGTCATAACAAAAGGAATAATTATAAACATTATCGCTTTTTCTTCTAAAACTGGGTACTCCTGGCGACAAGACAGCTAAAAATCTATCAGTGGTATTTTGTCAAATATGTTTTTGAGTGCCCTATCACACGATACTTCAATTAATGAATCAATATCTAAATCCGGAAGTCCTGTCTCAGATTCTACGTCCATTGTACATGGATTCCTTATCCATGCTTTGTTTTTGTGGATGGGGGGGGGGATGGGGGGGGGAATATTCCTTCAGATTAGCCTTCAGTCCTAGCAGGTGTTCTTTTAAAACCTCTGAAATCTCATCCGGCAATATACTCTTTTGTAGTTCTATTAGCTTATTAATTTCCTGCTTTCGCGCGATGTGCCACACATTAAGTTTTTTTTGCAGCTTCCACCTTATCTATTACTTTAAATATCGATACATTGTTACCTTGTAATGTCATATTTAAATTGTCCAAGAAGTCAAAAATATTACAAAGATAGGCTATCTTGATTAACCAATTGACATCACAAAAACTGTCTTTAAATTGAAATATTGCATCCATAGCCGTTGGTGGATGTAGTTCTAAGAATATTGAAATTTTTTCCTTCAATTCAATAAGTTGCACATTGAATTGAATAGAAACATCCTTTGCACAAAGCTGAGAATACTCTTGAGTTCAGTGGGCGAGATTTTATGAAATTTATAAATTTTTCAAACTCTTGCATAGATTCGATTAAAAGTAGTGGCAATTTTTGACAGTTATTGCCTCTCTGTGGATGCTACAATGCACCCAAACACATTCTGGTGCTACGGCTTTGATCCATGGAAAAAGTCCAGTACGAGCGCCTACTATTGCCGTGCTCTATCGATACTTAGTCCCACACATTTATTCCATTCAATTCTATTGTCATTAGTGTAGCTATCAATCAGATTAAATATTTTTCGTGAATAGTATTTTCAAAACATATTAGATTAACATTATCTGAAATGTCTGTATTTTCATTAACGCGCAAGGAAAAATAGTTAAACTCCTTTAAATGACCTATAATAGTCTTTTCAATATTATCTGCAATCTCCACAATCCTACGCTTCACTGTGTTATTTGATAGAGCCAGCGAATTCATTTGTTTTCCTGCTTTTTTGAAGCATAACAAATAACACATAACGGTTTGTCATCAGTACCGTTTATAAAACCAAACTGTCATACAGGGTGAAATTTTTTCAGTGAACAAAAAGAACTAATTTTTAAAAACTGGACCTGATTTTTTCCAGTTTGAATCAGGTCCGGTTTATTTATTAAATGTTAAATTAAATGTTTGTTCAAAATAATTTAATTTTTGTAAGAAAAGTTACATTTTTTTATATTGTTAGTTCACTTTGTTTATACTTTTAATTTATAGCCAAATTTATTTTTTTAATTAAAAATTAAGTAATCATGTAAGGAAAAAAAGTAAATATGGCATTATAATTGTCTATTTGTCTAATTTATAAAATTCTTAAAGTTTTCAAAAACCGTAGACATGGTGAAATTTTTGCTATGAACAAAACCAACTAATTTTTCTAAAGCCGGACCTGATTTTTTTTTCTAGTTTGAGTAAATCAGTTGATTAGGAAGTAGTAGTATAATGTTTGACCAAAATATGAAACACATCAAACTTACTGTTCAAAAGTTATAATGAATAGAAATTTCAGTCAAAATTTACAACTCACCCTGTATATTATTAAACAGTGGGAGCAGACACTTTTTAATGGTCATTTGTTATTGCCCATAGGGGCCTCCATACGAGGTGGGGGTATGTAAAGTTCCTCATGACTCAGCCTGTATAAAGTTAATAATTTCATTATACCAAATATACTTTATTTTGTTCGAATTGATAATGTATGTAATGTATTTATCCCAGCAGTTTCCAAACTAATCTTTCTGTGGTCCACCAATTTTTGTGTTTATCCTTCATGATCCACTAATTTTTTTTGTATACCCTGGTGTATATGTATACAAGAAAACATATTTAAATATTTAATATAGTTTTATATATTTTGATAAAAAATCATCAGCTCAAACAAAAATTTTACAAAATAAAAATCAAATACTTTAATAATGAGAAGTAGCAGTAGTTTCTGGTTAACTAAAACTTCACATTTGGAAGAAAAGATGTTAATTCTATCCTCAACTCCGGTTCGACTTCCAAACGGTTCCTATATTTATTTTTGAGGAAAACCTGTGTTGAAAACCCTACCTCACACTTATAGGTCATAACAAAAGGAATAATTATAAACATTATCGCTTTTTCTTCTAAAACTGGGTACTCCTGGCGACAAGACAGCTAAAAATCTATCAGTGGTATTTTGTCAAATATGTTTTTGAGTGCCCTATCACACGATACTTCAATTAATGAATCAATATCTAAATCCGGAAGTCCTGTCTCAGATTCTACGTCCATTGTACATGGATTCCTTATCCATGCTTTGTTTTTGTGGATGGGGGGGGATGGGGGGGGGGGGGAATATTCCTTCAGATTAGCCTTCAGTCCTAGCAGGTGTTCTTTTAAAACCTCTGAAATCTCATCCGGCAATATACTCTTTTGTAGTTCTATTAGCTTATTAATTTCCTGCTTTCGCGCGATGTGCCACACATTAAGTTTTTTTTGCAGCTTCCACCTTATCTATTACTTTAAATATCGATACATTGTTACCTTGTAATGTCATATTTAAATTGTCCAAGAAGTCAAAAATATTACAAAGATAGGCTATCTTGATTAACCAATTCACATCACAAAAACTGTCTTTAAATTGAAATATTGCATCCATAGCCGTTGGTGGATGTAGTTCTAAGAATATTGAAATTTTTTCCTTCAATTCAATAAGTTGCACATTGAATTGAATAGAAACATCCTTTGCACAAAGCTGAGAATACTCTTGAGTTCAGTGGGCGAGATTTTATGAAATTTATAAATTTTTCACACTCTTGCATAGATTCGATTAAAAGTAGTGGCAATTTTTGACAGTTATTGCCTCTCTGTGGATGCTACAATGCACCCAAACACATTCTGGTGCTACGGCTTTGATCCATGGAAAAAGTCCAGTACGAGCGCCTACTATTGCCGTGCTCTATCGATACTTAGTCCCACACATTTATTCCATTCAATTCTATTGTCATTAGTGTAGCTATCAATCAGATTAAATATTTTTCGTGAATAGTATTTTCAAAACATATTAGATTAACATTATCTGAAATGTCTGTATTTTCATTAACGCGCAAGGAAAAATAGTTAAACTCCTTTAAATGACCTATAATAGTCTTTTCAATATTATCTGCAATCTCCACAATCCTACGCTTCACTGTGTTATTTGATAGAGCCAGCGAATTCATTTGTTTTCCTGCTTTTTTGAAGCATAACAAATAACACATAACGGTTTGTCATCAGTACCGTTTATAAAACCAAACTGTAACTAATCTTCATAATATTGTCGGGTCCAGGACTCCTTCTTCTATACTGTGACAGTTGTAGACTGCGCATCGAGCGGCCGTTTGTAATTACCACTCGTACCTTCCTCTAGATGAACATTACTCGAGTGTCTATTATTATTGTCGCTTTTTGAACTTGCACCCGTCTGCAGATCACTCGACGGTCTGTTTGTGCAAGTCTTAGAACTTGTACTTTGTTTTATTACAAATTTATCCATCGTCAAATTCAACGTAATCAATATGCACGAAAAATACGCGCTTTCTGGCTTGACACTAATCTTAAACTGAATGGAATAAGAGAAGCAGCGGAGCAGCGAACGGAAATTTCTAATTTTGTGGATGTGGTAAAATAAAAGCGGTGCCGTCAGTCAGAGCGCGGACTTAAAAAGCATGATGTGAAACGGCGAGGCGAGGCGACCCGGCATCTTGCTTTTGTGGCCCGGTACCGGGTCGCGACTCAGCATTTGGGAAACGCTGATTTATCCAATTTAAATAGGTTCGTCATGGTCCACCTTGGGTCAATCAGTCAAAGAAAACAGTGGCACAACTTGCATATATTTTTTTTCATATTTTTTATTTTTATTTGTATATGAATTTCATTTACTAAAATAAATAATTTTTGTTTATTAAGTGTATTTTGTATTACTGCTTCTAGACATATATAGAATTGAGTTAAATAACCCGCTTTGTCCCCTTTTTTTTGAAGGAATACATAATCTACAATAATATAATTAACCTTTAAAAAATAGTGAATATAGACTTTATTTTGTTATGATAGTTAATGTATGTATTTATCCAATTTAAATAGGTTCGTCATGGTCCATCTTGGGTCAATCAGTCAAAGAAAAATAGTGAATCTAGACGAAAATCTAGATGAAAATATAAAAAATTTTATTTTACTATGCTACATTCATCATCATCTCTGTGGATGCAAGCAACAGCAACACGGATAGCCTCTTGTCACTTGGTCTTTACATAATATTATTATTATATTACATTCTTTCTTATCTTATTCAAATGGGATAATTATTCCAGTCTTGTCATTACATATATTTTGCTTTTTTCACAAAAGTTTCAAATCTATTTTTATCAAAATGTTTTCAAAATCTTTGCTTATTGCTGTTTAATCTTGGTTAACGAGATCCATCTCTGTCTTGGCTTTTCCTTCTGCCTGGTTCCACTTGGCTCTTCCATCAGTACCTTTTGCATTATTTATTCTTTATATGTGTCCTATCTTACTTTCGTTCTGTTCACTTGCCAGAATCCAGGTTTACTCAATACCCATCCCGATTTCATAATATTCGATGATAAAAGCATTTGTTTGCAGTGAAATTTTTGCTGTTATGTCATTATCTTTATTCTTATATATAGGACAAATCACTGTGGTTTTTCACAGTTCTGGTGTTAGTTGTATATCCCATATTAATCGTATTAGAATCAATATTTCTGTCGAGATTCTCTGGCGTTCATATTTCCCCCATCTGTTGGTCTAGATACATTTACACCTCCTCTTTTAACATGTTAATTTAAAATATTCTGTTCATAATTTCTAATTATTTTTTAAGGATGGTTAAAGAATTTGCTGCTGTAAATAATACTGGGCAAATAAAAAAGATCTTAAAAGTTTTGGGACAAGATTTTTCACTATCACAAAATCCCCATGGAAGAAAAGGAGGTTTAATAGGACTAGCAGCTATATCTATAGCTTTAGGAAGAGTAAGTATTTAAATTTCAAACATATAAGTTCTTTAAAATGAAGTTTCTTATTTAAAGTGATTTGAGTGTATTATATATTGTTATGATTCAAAAATATGCACAAAGTTTAAATGACAGAGAAAAGGAAGAATGACAAAAATTGTTATTTCTACATGTAAAAAAATAAGAGGATGGAGATGAATTGGTATGACGTGGATACAAATTATAAATTCCAATGCCAGTGCATTTCGGTGCATTCGTCGTCTGTTTATTTTGCAACTTTAGCGAACAATGAATTGGGCCGAATCCTAAATTCGATTTCCGATTTATGTTTTGGTTAGTAGATGTCGCTCAGGCGTCTGTTGGTAAATATTTTAAATATTTACTTTTATGAATTGGAAAAGTTTTAATTTTATTAGAGCGTACCATGAGGACGCGAAGAAGCAGAAATATGCATATCAGCTAATGGCTATAACGAAATTAACCGCCTATTTTATTTTTATTTTGCGTTTTACTCTAGTATGGATATTAGGAAATCGTTTTCACGAAGGGATTTCTGCCTAGACAAATTGGTATGACGTGAATACAAATTATAAATTCCATTTCGGTGCATTTGTCGTCTGTTTGTTTTACAATGTTAGAAAACACAGATTAGGGCAGAATCCTGAATTCGATTTCCATATATTATATTCTCGTTACTAGATTTTGCTCTAGCGTCTGTCGGTAAATATTTTAAATATTTACTTTTATGGATGAAAAAGGTTTTATTTCGTTAGAGCTTACCACGACGTCTCTTTACATGCACTCTTCCTTTACACGTTTCTGTTGCTTCCAGACCTGCTGCTGGCAGACGATATAGACATAGCTGTCTATATGATCTGCCATTTTTCTTGTATTTCCTACTTGATTGGGATGTCTAACCCGCTATCTGTTGCTTATCTTTAGTCTGTTTACTACCCGTTTCTCTTGATGGAGTTCTAATTTTTAATTTAGGCAGTTTTTAATTAGGACAAATATATACAAATAAATGGTGGTTACGTGTATGTACTGGAGATTGGCATTAAAGAAATTGGCGAGGGGTTGTCTTATCTGATAATTAAAATTCTCTACTTTTTAAGCCACATGTGTATGTAGTGGTATGTAGTCAGGGGCGTAACAGATAAATAACATTGTAGACTAAACTAAAATAATAAGATGTAATATTATTGTAATACATAATAAGATATATGATGTTACCAACTGCGTTACAACATTGGAATATAATATTGCTTAATAACTTACTGTATAATAAAGTCATGATACAGGAAATTTTCTAAAAGATACCGTATTATACTAAAACAATTTTTAATTGAAGGTGATTACTTGGCAACATCGTACCTAACGAAGCTCTTAACGATAACTTTTCAACGAAATCATATTCCACTTATCAATTTTGCAGAGGCGTACCAAAAAAAAAATTAATTATTTATTTAAACACATAAGTTATTACGTAAAAATTAAATCTAAGACCAATATACTTATTTAAATTATCATGTGTCCTTTAACAGGTATCTTATAGATAGATTTGGAAAAAGCATATGACAGTGTACCGATCTCCCAACTATGGATAGAAATGGGTAACTTGAAAATAAACCCAATTCTTATTAACGCCACTCAAAAATATTACGAACAAAACTTTGCAAGAATTAAAATGGGACAAGAAATCACCTCTCCTTTTCAAACAACAAAGGGACTAAGACAAGGCTGCTGTCTGTCACCCACCTTATTTAAAATCTATTTGGACAGATCCTTAGTGAAATGGGTAAAAAAATGTAGAAATATGGGAATAACGGTGGAAGAAAACAAGCTATATACACTTTTCTTTGCGGATGACCAGGTAGTAATTGCCGAAGACAGCTACGATCTTAGCTATATGGTAAGAAAACTGCAAGAAGAATATGAGGTGGCAGGTCTAAACATGAATATGACAAAATGTGAATATCTCTCAGTGGGAACAGATGAAATATGTGACCTAGTCTTGGAAGACGACAAAATCAAAGGCGTGCAATCCTGCAAATATTTGGGGGTCATTTTCAACAAGAAGGGAATTAGCGCAGATGAAATCAGGAAAAGAATAAACAAGGGCAGAGCAGCGACCCGTGCATTAAACTCTCTTCTGTGGCAAAAAACAATTCGACCAGAAACCAAAAAACACATTTACGGTAGTATAGTCCAAAGTATTACACTTTACGGTTCGGAAGTATTGGACGTCACCAAAGCTAATAGAAACAAACTTATGACGACAGAAATGGATTATCTGAGACGAAGCTGCGGTAGATCGAAACTGGAGAGAGATAGAAACGAACAAATATGAAACGAAATGAAAATGGAGAGAAATATCAATGATGACATAGAAAGAAAACAATTAATCCGGTTCGGACATGTTAAAAGAATGCCAGAGTACAGATGGCCTAGGAGAGTACTGGAATGGATCCCTTCTGAAAGAAGAAAGAGAGGACGACCACGGAGAAGTTGCCGCAACGATATTGATGAAGCAATGGCGGCAAGAGACTTAGAAGAGGCAACTGCATATGACAGAAAAAGATGGAAATTCTGGGCGGAGAAGCGGCGACAGCCGTAATAAATCCGTTATTATATATATCTTATAGTTGTCTTACAAAATAAAGTAAAATTTAATTCTTATTAGAGAGTACCTAATACAGAACTTCAAAAAACAGAAAACTTTGGAAAATACCATTTTTTTCATTACACTAAAAAAATCTGAAATTTTAACATACGATCTCGTCATTACACATCATTCTCTATTTATAGAATTGCTGTGTGCTGTAAACATTATATTTGTTTTTTTTTTAACTTAATTTGAAAGCTAGCTTGTGTTTATTTGTTTATATAAGTGTAAAAATTTATTATGAAGTTCATATAAATTAAAATGAAGTAAGCTAAACTATCATCATGTGAATGCATTTATATAGTAGTGCATTTGTTTATTTTAGTAAATTCTCGAAATCTGAAATGAAGATGGCACTAACTACTAGAGAATTAATAGCTTTGTTAAAAGAACACTCAGATTGTGAGAATGCTGACTCTGAAGTTAAGAAGTGAAGAATTAATAAAATCGGTTATTGCAGGTATATATGAAATACAAGTGATTGGGAATTCTGACGATTCTGATTATGATATTCCTTTGAACCACAGATTGAACGTCCAAAGAAAAAACCAGGCAAAAATAGTAAATCCAAATGTGTCTTAAGTTATAACAACAGATACTCATTCGTGCTCAGTAGTAATTCAACATCAGTCTGATTGATATTTAGACAATATAAAAGCCAACCATGAAGGCAAATCATATATTGAAGTTTTTTCACTCTTTTTGATAAAAAAGTAATTGAGAGCATTCTATATTTTATAAATATTTATGCATCCCAGAATAACCGTCACGATTTTGAAATGAATAACATAGATTTAAAAAAAAATTATTAGCATATGTATATTATCTGGATTACACTCTGCTTCAAGTTGATATGCATTGGTCAAAGAAATGCACATTATAAGAGAAACCATTAAAAGAGAAACCGCTACATCAGTGTCAAACTTAGTAGGTACATGGACGTCAATCTAAATTTGCTTTACCAGATGAAACCAGATTCGACAATATTGGGCACATTACAAAAAGAGACGATAGTGTAAAAATGTAGGATGTGCAAAAGTAATACCATTTATTTATGTAAAAGGTGTAGAATGCATCTACACCCCGAATGTTTCGAAAATTTTCACCTTAAAATTTAATTTACATTTAAGATACAATATGTTCCTGTATTAAAAATTCTACTGTTTTCCTTGAAATTGAGAAAAAAAAATCTTTTTGGTTGTAAATTAGTCTTAATTTATGTGTTTTTAATCCAATCTAATAAATTAATTGTCAAATTTCTTTTTGTATATTGAGCGGCCGTTAATGGGTTAATAGTATATGGGTATAAGTCTATTTAATAAATATATTCCCAAGAAATAGAACACACTACGCCTATGCGCATATATAATCTGAAAGGATTAAACTAAAATATCATATTTCTCTTATTACCATTCTTTATAAAAACGTAAATATATATAGACCAGCAAAATATTAATAAATTTACCGATGTTTCAAACTATTCAATGAACTTGTCTCACTATACACTCGTGAATCGCAGCAATTTATGTTGTTACGGGGGCAAATTTATCTTACTTTTTCACTTATTTACTTGGGCGAAGCATACACAATAAAAATAACCCCGGTAAGAATTTACTGCTAAAATTTTACATGGTTGCCGCTACCGTTTAGTTCAATTTGTAGATTAGTCACCTTTAATTGAAAATTGTCCGACTATAACTTAACAAACTGTATCTTTTATGTATTGAAATGATTCTAATATTCATTTATAAGACCCGAAAATTTACCCGAAATATCTACAGTATTTATACATCGAATATTTTCGATTAGATGGCACTGATCTTTCTTTGTAATTTTAATAATGTGTTACATTTATACTCATATATTTCATCGATAACACAAAGCAGACAATGGAGCACAAAATAATATGCACATTACTATCATTGCTATCATCTTCTTTTCTTGTATCCCTACGTAATACCGGATTTCCTTCTCTCTCTCTTTTTTTAATAATTTAGGTGACAAATGGATTAGATAAATTGAGATGCCCCAAATTACTAATATTACATCCTTTATTTAAGAATATTTGTTAGTAGTATTTAAAATATATTCAAGGACATATACGAAGAATACGAATAATATATTTAAAATATAGTTTTCTTCAGGTACAATTGAATACCTTTCACATTTGGTTTTGAAAATTATGTTTTGTTACTTCGTAATACATATTTGGTGATGATTATAAATAAAATAAATTTGATATATTTTAGGATACAGAAATGTTTGCAGATGAATTAATCAAACCTATTTTGGGATGCATGGCAGATCAAGATCTACGTGTACGTTATTATGCTTGTGAATCATTGTATAATGTTGTAAAAGTATCTAGAGGAGCTGTCTTAAGGCATTTTTCTTCTATATTTAATTCTTTAAGTAAAATGGCCACCGATCCCGACCAAAATGTTAAAAATGCTTCCGAATTACTCGATCGTCTTCTTAAGGTGAGTATTTATAATAGAACAGTTTTGTTTAAATATAAATATCAATTAAATACAACTAATGTCAATTATTATGAGGTTGCTGCCGGTTGCCTGAATGACCTAATTGATGGAAAGCTATGAATCCATTCAGTGGCGTATCTGCAAGTGTTATTTAGTAGTAGTAGTAGTAGTACTTCTGCTCCTGTTTTATCGACACTATTAACTAAGCCAATGCTTTTAAATGGATCCTTTTAAAACAAACAAAAACTTTGCAAACCAGAAAAAAATATATAAATACCTTCTTTCAAGATTATATTTTAAGTTTTATTTTAATTAATGATTTTAGGCCTTTAAAATATTATTAAATTTAATAATATTAAAATATTATATTATTAAAATATTATATAAAAATGAAACTCCTTGACTATAGTAATATTATAACAATAAATTACTGCAAAAGAGAACAACAAAATAACGTGACAGTAGTCTGATAAACTGCATCAACTAGTTTGTAAATAAATTTAGTGAAGTAAAAATAAAAAAATTCACTTAATAAATATTTAGTGACCTTTAAATTGAACCACACTTCAATTTTAAACTTGCGAAGGAAGCATCCGAAAAAAAAAAATGGGAAAAGGTTAAGGTTTAGAGTACCATATAACACTGTATAATCAAGTTGAAATATATTTGGTACGTGGTACTGCAAAAATTGATCTTCGGTTGTTACACTATTAAACTGAATTATAATAGATAACTGGTGATTATTATTATTCCAATGTCATCTTAAATCAATATTTTAAATAAAATGTAATTTTATGAATACTAATCTTTTTATTACAAAAAAATAAATATTTCTTTCTTTAGTTCTATGTTGAAGATCAGAATATTCAACTCTTTTTGAAATAAAATAAAATGATGGATACATACATAATCTGGAATATGATAGTACTATTGGGCTTTTCATTTGATTTTCTTGACATGTTGATCTATTCTACAAACGATTTGAATAGCACTATTGGGATTTTCATTTGATTTTCTTGACACGTTGATATACTCCACAAACGATTTGAATACGGGTCTGTCTTTTTAAAAACTTGTACCATACTAGTTTCGATTAAAGCAAAATATAAAAATATAAATATTCGTAAAATGTAAATTGTTATACAGTGATGAGTGCCTTAAGAACCGGCAAAATAACGCAAAAGATAGAAAATATAATACGTTGTGAAATAAAAAGAGATGAAAGTAGTAGAGGTGGGAAATAATCGGTAGAAACCTATAATTAACATTATAAATCGATAGTCTCACACCTTTAGACGTTAGCTTCGAGCTAAATCACCTCGGCCATAATTATTATGTGTAACGTATGTGTGACGTATTTCCATTTTTTAATTTCACATAAAGTAAAAACTGATAGACCACAATAAAGCAAAAATGTGAATAAAATAATTTAATTAATAGTAATTATTTAATCTAAAGTTAGATTAAATAATTACTATTAATTAATAGTAAATTATTAACCAAGAATAATTTCTATTATGATGTGAGGAGTTTCATACACTCTTGTCACGGAATAATCACTATCCTTCGTGGATTAGTCTTAAGAATTCGACAAAGACGTCGCAGACGATTAGAGTTCAAAACCCACAAGTGGTTTTCTTTTTTTTTTTTTTAATAGTTTGAAATTATGCAGAGATCGTTTTGCTTTGAATCGTTAAACATTTGTCAGTCGTTACTAGTATTAGAAGTGTTTAAAGTTAAACACAAATATCTTATTGAAAAAAAAAGAATCGCCGTACTTTCGAAAATAAAGTAAAAATTCTTCAAAATTAAAAGAACGTTTAAAGAATGTTTAAATAAGTAAAAATTCTACAAAAATAAAAAAAATATTGTAAATAAACGTATTTACAATATGTTCAAATAAGCCTTCATTAGGAGCAGAACAATATCCCAAACTGTCACTGAAGAAATATAAAAGTTTGATGGATTAGAGTTCAAGTCACGATGTTCTCATGCAGGCGCTCAGGGTTCAAATCCCACATGAAGGTTTTACTTTTTTAAAAATTTGAAATTATGCAGACATTATATCGTTTTGCTTTAAATCACTAGACATTTATTTCAGTTTTTATTAGAAGTGTTTATAGTAAAACATGAAAATCTTATTGAAAAAACAATGTCGTGCTTTCGAAAATAAAGTAATAATTCTTCAAACATAAAAGAACGTTCTAAATAAATGTACTTCCAAAAATATTTAAATAGGTAGAAATTCTATAAAAATAAAAAAAAATTATTCTAATGAAATGTATTTACAATAAATGTTCGAATAAGCCTTCATTAGCAGCAGAACAATAACCCAATCTATTATAAAAGTTTCGTCTAACATTTGTTAATGTTTCTGGACTAATACCTCTCATTGAATCAGAGATCTTTTCTCTTAATTCTTGGAGAGAATTAGGCCTATCGTCTTCAATTCCATATAGCTTGGATTTGATATATCCCCACATAAAAAAATCAGAAGGTGCAAGATCAGGTGATCTTGCAGGCCCAAAAATATCTCCGTGGCCATTAATCAATCGATTAGAAAAAGTCGCACTGAGATATTCACTGACGATGCGAGAATTATGTCCGAGACAACCATCGTGTTGAAACCATATGGAATCGAAAGGTATTGGTAAATTACGAAGGGCTGGGACAATTTGATTTTGCAGAAGTTCCAAGTATTTCCGCCCAGTCAACATACCGTCTATAAAAAATGGACCAATGACATGATTCCCTATTATGCCTCCCCAAACATTTACTTTTCGAGGACGCTGGGTACGAGCGACATAAATCTGACGAGGATTTCCTCGAGACCAATACCGAGCATTCATTGAATTGTGACGGCCCTGCAATGAAAACGTACATTCATCGGTGAACAAAACGTTCTCTAAAAAATGTTCATCTTGATGTGACATTTCTATTGCAGTTTGACAAAATTCTAAACGTCTATATTGATCCCCAGGGAATTGTTCGTTGGATTTATGAAGTTTATAGGGACGGTATCCATGTCTTTTCAAAATTTTACCTACTCTAAATCTTGAAATTCTATATTGTTCTCCGAGACGAGATGTTGATTGGGTAGGATTTTGCTCAATACTTGCACAAATCAAAGTGTCCCTTAGTTCCAAATCTGGATTTACCTCCCTTCGTCTACGAACTCCTCTTGGAGTGAACACGGATCCATAAGTAAAAAAATTACGTATAATAGACTGAATTGTTGATCGTGCTGGAGCCGGCCTATTTGGAAACATATTTACAAATTGTTGTCTAATCATGTTGTCTGATAATCCATTCACATGCCAGACAACAATTTGCACTTTTTCCTCGACCGTTAAAACCATTTTCACGAATTGTTTTTTCAATAAAAAGTTTCTGTTTACCGTGCAAAAACACTTCTCGGTATGTTATTATTTTTGATGACTTGATGATTTGGTTAGCTGTAAAGTAGGCAGCTGTTCGCGCGCATCCATTACAATGTTGTTAATTGTTTTGAAAATCATTACCTGTACAGAGGAATTGATATTAACACTGAGAATTTAGTGATGGATTTGGCATTAAACAGTCTTAACCGGATTATTTTGCAATCACAACTGAAGACTGTAAAACTGAAATTGAATTATTTTGTATTTCTATTTTTTAACATTGGAATAAGAATAAATTGTAAATAATGAGTTTTTCGAAAACTTTTTACCTAATATGTATCATATTTTCTATTATTTTTTGATTGACAAAAACAAAAATTTTATCCTTGGTGTGAATTGAACCTCCAATCTTCTTGTCACTAGACCACGTCTCTAACTATTACGCCAATTCCACACACAATTGTTTTAGAATAGAACATACCTACCTTTAGTTTAATCAAATATTTCAGTTAAGTTATTTTTATTATTAAATAAACTTAAAAATTAATAATTTAAAATCGCTAATAATTAATGTTTTTTACTATAATATATCTTAATTTATTCAATCATGTATTCTAACATCAGAAATTATTAAAATAAAGTATTTTCGAGGTCATCCGTATAATTATGACTGAAGTGAAATAGCCACGTCAAGAACTAGCTTTATCTCATACTATCTCGCAACTTAATCTGTCTTCTATCCTTTCCGCTATTTTGCCGGGTGGTAAGACACTCATCACTGTATATGTTGCTTTAATTAACGTATATGATAGTTTAATTTCCACTTACAGAATTATCGTTATGAATGCGTTACTATTTGGTTAGCACAGAAATTATAAATATTTATGAATATATTACTGAAATATAACTATATTTATTTGGACACTAACAGGATGGTTCTCAGAACAGGAATCGTGTCCATAAAGAATCGGTTCATACCGATATTAATCCTACTCATAGACACATGTCTTGTCTAACTATCTTCCACCATGTCATGATCTTCATCTCTTCTTATTACTTAGGTTATGTGACACTTACAATTTGTTTGATTTTTGATCCAATACCAATGATGATAAATAAGGACTTAGCAGTCAATGATGAAATTCTATTTTAATATTCAATTTATTGGTCTCTCCTACACCTGTCCTAATGCTGGTTATTACTCCATCATACATATATCTCACAATATTCACAAACTCACCGGGTACTCACTCTTTCGTATTCACTGCACACCAAAAAACTCTCCGGATACTCCTTAATATGTTTTTTCAATATAAATGAATACCATATAAACGTTTGCTTATTCCTGTTTTTACCCAAAGACATAAGGACTTTAAGATATAAAACATATATAAGAAAAGCTTGTCCAAAATGTGGAGATAAGTTCCACAACTAGACCAAGTAAACGCAACGAATCATGTTTTATTATTACATGTTTTGTTCATGAAACATATTCGCTAAACAAATATAAATGTTAATTAAGTAATAATGCATGTGTAACAGTTGCATCTGTGCTAGAAAAGGGAGGAAGTGTGCTTTAATGAGGTAATATGAGATTTAGGGAAACTTTTTTTGTTGAGCTGGAAAGTTTCTAAACCTATTGGGTAGTTGTCCCTAGTACTATTGGATTCGCTCCGAAATTGAACACACGCTAGAGCATAGCATCCAGAGTATGGATTATATGCGCCGTCTGGCTCCCTAACCAGCTCTTTTTCGGATAAGGTACCCCACGACGAGTTCAGTCGGTGAATGAAACATTGTGATGCCTTGCGCAGTCTGGAAATTGGGGAGAAAAGCTAAAAAGTGATTCTTAAGTCTTGATATTAGGTTGTCTCGTTCTCTTTGAGACTTGGTGCAAGCAAAAATGCAGTGTTCTGCATCGTCTATGAAGAGGCAATCTATACACAAATCATTTATGGTCTTCTTTATTCTATACGGTGATAAATTGTGCAAAATAATAATTTAATTCGGAAAGGGCTTGCTACATTCGGTATGGTATTTCTTTGTGCTTTTGTAAGCAGTTCTTTATATATAGCTATTCTCAAGCCTCGTTACCATATGGTGCGCCGTATAAGAGGGTAGAATGTACAACCTGAAGGTACATTCTTCTTTTGCGAGTACTTAGCCGATGTTTGGCATAATTTTTGTTAATGTGTCTAGTTGGATGTTCATATATTTAACACAGTAAATAGGCTCTATCCTTGTACTACCTACTACAAAAGTCAGATTGGATGGGCGCTAGGTCCTTTCAAGATTTTGTTTTTTTTTGTGGCCAATTCTAGATCTTACGTTTTTGCAGCTTCTGTTGACTAGTATCTCTAACTATAAGTTGTTGTAACAGTTAATGAGTAGAGCTAGATCGTCTGCGTATTCAATAGCTTTGGTCTCTACGCTATAGTTGATTTCTACTATTTCATTATATAAAACGTTTCAAAGCGTTGGTTCTAGTTCGGATCTTTGCATATGGATAGGGACCTACCTCTCATTGAGGTAGTCCTTAACTATTATCATCATCATTATTCAGCCAATCGCTCGTAGCGGCCCAGTATAGAGTCAATTTTCCGCTACTTTTTTCACGTCGTCTGTCCATCTCCTCGGCTTCTTTTATATTTTCTGTGCCTACATTCCATGATTCGTCTTGTCCTCCGTCCATCTTGCGTTTTCAGCATTGCACGTTTCATGGCTCGTTATGTAACTCTGAGTTTATTTGCGGATCTTTGCGTCAGTGTTAAAGTGTCTGCTCCATAAGTTTGTTTTTTAATTATGCTTCTGGCTGGTTTATGCGTTTGCAACTGTTTATCATCATTCCTCTTTCTTTTTAGGTTTATTGTTACTCAGACTCTTACTGGTTTGTGATCGCTTCCTACTCAGGAACTCAGTTTAGACAATTGATGTCTGAATTTAGCTAATTTAATATGAATACCGTCGGTCAGATAGCGAAACGGGTCAAGCGGCCGACTCTCATTGACCGACTCACTGTCGAATGCTTAAGTGGATGTGCGTTCAAGCCCTGGCTCGGTGTACAGAAAAATAAAAAAGGCTAACACAGCAGTTTAAAATTCTAAAACGAATCTGCGGCTTAGACTAGAATATGCTGGTGTCTGATCGGCCTACGGCAAGAGATAAGGGCTTGCGACTCGGTGATTCTCCTCCATAGATCCCTACCGGAAGGACGAGGCGCCTAATGTACCGGCGTATATATATATATATATATATATATATATATATATATATATATATAGAATACTATTATTAAAAAATACCATATTAAAGTGTTTAAATTATTCATTTAAAAATTGTATGTAGTTAATGTAATGTTAAGGAGCTTTTAAAAACATACAAATACACAGTGCGCTTCATTAAAAATAAAGATGATGGACTATGCTAGACTTGCATCAATTACCCTGTACATTTAGATTTATGTTTAGAAAGCCCACATTTATATTTAAAAGTCGAGGGTACAGTTGTTTTTATAATTTTTAAGATAAGGACACAAAAAATTTTATTCCATAACTGGTTTCCACACTTCAAATTCAAGTATGTACACTACAAACATAAAAAAGTTCGTTACTAACTCCAAATCCTCGTGTAAATAAACATACAAAAAAAATTAATGTTTAGTTAATTAATTTAAGATTTAAACATGTTTAAAATAGAGACTTCACAAAAAACATCACTTAAATAATATATGTCAAAAAAATAATGTGATATTAATCTCATAGTAAAATGTGATATTAGGGTATTAAATATAGATACTAAAATTGATATAAATCAATTGAATAAATTCAGTTTCTTAAAATGAAATAAATACACCACTTGACCTGGCTTGCTTAGAATATATGAATGAACAGTACTCACAACAGATTGGGCAATTGGTTAATCGGATTACAATTTCGTAAGTACTACGACACTTCAGAATTCTCTGTAAAGATTGTCGGTAGAGCTGAAAAATACTGTCTTAATTAAGAATATTTGGTTGCTAAGTTGGAAACCTTAATCTAAATTTTAATAGAGAGCCTCGGTCCAAATTGGATGAGAAACTCTGGCGGTCCACATTGAGATTGGGTTAACAACCTCCACATTGGGACCCTACTTTAACGAGAAAATGCAAAAAAAGAAAGGAATAATATGCGAAGAAAGGAAAAGTACAATGAAGGGAATTATAATATAACTTTAACAAAGGAGGAGTCTCTCAACGAATGGAATTGATCGTTACATCTTGCTTTCAAAACGGGAAACGATTTGAGACTTTGAGCGAATTTATATTTGATTCTTGGTAACGGAACTTTTTGCGGCTAAGGCGGTACCTTAAAGGCATTATTTAGTATATTCAAAATATATATATTAAAGGTCCCTAGGTGGTAAGTAGCGGTACTCTTTTTGCTGCGTATTTAAAAGAGATTATCAAGGGTGATCGGAAATAAGTACTAACGGGATTTTATATTAATACGGCAGAAACTTTGTAAAGCGATCATAAAATAATATCTTAAGAAATATTAAAAAAAAAATTAACGACTGTACTGGATATTTTACAAAATTTGTGGCATGTTTTTGACACCTTACACAGTATCTATGACATTTAGTATACCACCATTTTATAATAATTATAAGTTTATTTCTTTCAAAGATAATACCTTGTCAGAGTTTTTCACTAACCTGTTTGTTAATAGTATACATTAAAGATAAGCTGAACTTATTAAGACTAGCTGTACTTAAATTTTCAATTTAAAAAGAAGTGGTTTAAAAAATATTTTCTGTAAACACAGTTTCAAGCGATAACAACTTTATTTTTTTAGGAAATCGTCCTGGAAAATACTATGTTTGATTTGCAAGGATTCATTCCATTACTAAGGGAAAGAATCTACACGAAAAACCCATTCTCCAGACAGTTCATCATTTCATGGATATCAGTATTGAATTCTGAACCAGGTCTTGACTTAATAAATTATTTACCAGAATTACTTGATGGTTTATTTAGAATTTTGGACGATTCCAATCTCGAAGTGAAAAAAATGTGCGAAACAATCTTGGGAGAATTTTTAAGGAAAATTAAAGCAGAGCCAACTAATGTTAATTTTGGTGGCATGATCAATATACTTATTAATCATGCCCAAGAAAAAGGGGACGATCTTGTGCAGGTTAGTCGCATAATTTATGTCAATGAAGTATAAGAGATAATTTCAAATTTTTCAAAAACGAAGTTTATATACCCTTTATTTTTCAGTTTACTTCCACTCAATTCGGGTGACGCATTATTATTTCTCCTTCAATATATTTTTTCCCGTTAATATTTGTTAGATACTATTTTCCGATTTCTTCACATTTAATATCTATATTTATTTTTGGCATCTGCTTCATATCTTGTAACAATTTATGTATTTGCTTATTGGAGGTTGAAAGGGGTGACTGAACAAATACTGGGCTTAGAGGTAGGGAAAGCAAATAAATTGAAGCGTTTGCGAACGGCTACTTGTGTTTTGGTTGGAGAGATGAGTCGTGGATAAGGATTCCTTTATTTGGGGAGGACTGGAAGACTAACTACAAAAAAGAAATCAAAAAAATACTTACAGAGATGTCCTGGGAAACACTACACAAGAAGATTCCTAAACTATTTAAAATAGGACTCTCAAAATTTGAAACCTATATTGATAGGGATAATTTAAATTAAAATTTATAAGACTAACGAAAAAACTTAAGGGGTGTCTAAGTAAGGGTCATTTTTATATAGGCTTACTTTCAAGGTCGTTGCAAAAGTCACCCTGTTAATATTTAAATTCGAAAATTATTAGTACTATTAATAAGTATCCGGAAAGACTATTAAAATCGTATTAAAAATTTTTAAGCGTTTGGAGCAAAATAAATGACATTGTCATAATATTATGGATGTTCATCCATATTGGATAAAAAATTCATAATGGATGTGCCCCCATGGTTATTTACTACAGCTTGCAGTCTTCGACGCCACTGTCCAATTGATCGGTTAATAATTTCTTGGTCGAATTGGTTCCAACAAACAACTATCCGATGTTTTAATTCATCGATACTGTTGAAAATGGAGTTTTCGTGAACAATGGCTTTTAATGTACTCCAAATATTGTAATCAACCGGGTTAAGATCAGGGCTATTTGGAGGCCATATGTTGGGTTCGATGAATCGAATCTGCAACTTATTCTTTGCAAATATGTTATCGTGCTTCTGAAAATAAGGTATGGCACACAATCTTGTTGAAAGGTGAAGTCCTGACTAATAATTTCAATATCAGCAAGCATATTGTTAAAAATATCTGTCTGATAAATTCCAGAATTTATTTTAACACCAGCGTCTACAAAATAAATTTCTGTTTCTTCCATCATTGATACTGCTAGTGAAACCATCACTGAGGCGGAAAAATGACTCCTTTGAACTAAAAGTAAATCTAGCGGTATGTCAGATTTGTTTCGAGCGTCAGAGTAAACCCTATTGATTTGGGGGTATTTTGGCTTTAGGCAATGAACAAACTTTTTCTTCTGAAAATCAGATTTTGCATTTGTTGTCTGCTTCTGAACCTCCTTAATAACTGTCTGCATATTTCAAATTTTTTATTCCCTGTATTGCATATATTTTATGACAATAATTTTTTTTGAATGGTCACTTATTCAAGTCCTGCCGTATTATTCTACGCATAGTTGTTCGTTTAATGTTTGTTATTTTTGATATTTTTCTTGAACTAATAACATCATTTTGTCTGACATTGTCAAGAATTTCCCTTACCACGGCAATATTTTCATGACTTCTGCCAGTTTTTATTATTTCCCGCTCTGTTTTCATTTTAATGGAACCTTCATTTTCTCTCAAATGTTTTAAGAAATAACTGACCACGCTCAATTTCCAGTTAAACTCCGGGAACGTTTTTACCAATTCTTTTGGCGCCATAATTTTTTTGACTTTAGACTTTTTTATCTTCTACTAAACTAGACTAAACATTTTATCTTCAATTGATAGGTAAACCATTTTTAATAATGACAACACAAAACCAAACACATTAATGTCTGCTGACAGTTGTTGTGATCAACGTAAAACATCGGATAGTTTTTTGTTGGAACCAATTCGGCCAAGAAATTATTAACCGACCAATTGGACAGTGGCGTCGAAGACTGCAAGCTGTAGTAAATGACCATTGGGAACACATCCATAATGAATTTAGTTAATTAATTTTAAGTTGTTTTATTTAGTTAAAAAATTTGTATTACCTTTTGAATAAAAAAATAAATTTAATAAAAATACTATGTACGCCCTTTAAAAATGTCATTTATTTTGCTACAAACGCTTAAAATTTTTAATACGATTTTAAGGGTAGTCTTTTCGGATACTTATTAATAGTAATACTAATTTTTTAATTTAAATATTAACAGAGTGACTTTTGCAACTACCTTGAAAGTGAGCCTTTATAAAAATGACCCATTCTTAGACCCCCCTTAAGTTTTCCGTTAGTCTTGTAAATTTTAATTTAAATATGCGCTATCAATATAGGTTTCAAATATCATCAAAATCGGAACAAAACTAAAAAGTTATTTAGGGTCACAATGGGTTCCAAACAAATCTGGCCCACCGTGTAGAGTCAAGAAAAGCCAACTATCACTTTTCAATAATGTATGTTGCCACCACGGTTCTGGATGACACCCCTCATTCTATTTGGCATAAAACTGATCACCTTTTGGAGGTTCCTCTGGGGAAAAGTGGTCGATTCCTCAATGAGAGTCATTCAAAGGTTTTTACATGCTGGAGCAGGTATGCGATGTCTTACATGCCCCTTGAGCAGGCTTCATATATGCTCAACATGATTAAAGTCAGGGCATTGAGCAGTTTAGGAGTATTGTCAGTAATTATTACTTTATCACATTCATGATTTATTACTGTATCATCTACGTATCGAATATTGTTGACCAAAACTCCGTCAGATGTTATGCCAGCTGTTTAATTTAGTGTATGCCAGCTGTTTCATAATTCCTCCCAAATATACATTAACAAGTAGGAGCAATAATAGGAGAAGGAGCAATAATATATCGTTGTTCCCCTTTATTTTAACTTTGCTAAATGATTCATTACTTATTAGTTAAAGTTTAAAGTTGGTATTAATCTTATATCTCGCTAGTTAAGATTTTTATTTATAAAATTTTCATATTTTTATATAGTGCTTAATCGACTGAATATACTCGCAAGTGTTGTATCATATATCTTGTTGGCCACCAGTTTCAGAACAATGCTTCTTAAAATTGTTTTTTTTTTAGTTTACAGCCATCACTTGGATCAAGGAATTTGTTCAACTCTCTGGACCCGCTATGCTGCCGTACATGTCGGGAATATTTACAGCAGTACTGCCGTGTCTCTCTTACGACACAGAAGCTCGGAGAAGTATCCTTCTTTTTTATATTTAATTTTTCTCAGCCTGTTTTAATATATATGTTGCGCTTGTTACTAATTTATGCTTTGCACTCTAAATATCATTAACATATTGACAAAGCAAACGTTTCACCTTGATATTAATATGGGTTTTGTTTCATTACATATTATAATATAAATACAAACTCGTAGATACAGTTTTCAAATATATGACTTACTCAGCAAATTGTATGAAAATATTGATGTCAGAGTTTCATAAACTTAAGATGCGCGAGTAGTCAATACTGGGAACCGAAATTTAAGCTAAGAATTAGATTCATGTATAGACTCATAAAATACTCCCATTTTCGGAAGTATTTTTTATGGAGCCTTGGAGGGCACTAAAAAATCTAAAAAAATCAGAAAGGAAGTTCTATTGACCACCAATACAACTCACAACCCAGAACCAAAGATAATTTTACTCCAATTTTTTGAACTAGTAGATTCTTCTGTAGAAGCAGTTGAAAAATTACTCATACTTTTTAAAAATCTGTCTGAAGTATCCAGAGAGTACAAAAGACTTTAACAGAATATAAGAGAAGGTGAGAAACTCCTCTACTTGGATGATATTGTAGCGTTTTTAAATAAAACGAGCTGTTCGAATTTATATAAATATATTTATTTATAAGTTTACAGTTGGATAATATCTTAACAACTAACTTAACTCCTAGAAGGTAGGCTTATATATTATAAAAGTCACTGTGTACTCGAACATTCTGGAGTAGCCCACCTCTAATTCGTCTCATCGCTTGTCGGGTCGAACTTTCTAGCGGTCGACAGTTCCCGTCGCATCTAGAAGGACAGATCATTCTCGTCTTGGCCTGCAACCGTTATATGGGCTATATAGAATGCATGTTCGTAACACTGACCCCCTCTTAGATCTGAGCGTCCCGATCAGCAACTCTATATGTAGTCCCAGGATGGCGAAATATACAAGACTCTCCAGCTCTGCATGAACCCCTCAGAAAGAAATAACAGTCTACTGACTTTGAAGGACACGATCTCATCGGGTTAATGCGACACACAGTAATTCTTATGCCGGTTTCTTGGAAGATCACTTCAAGCATGCTTCTGACAATCTTCCAATCCAGATTATCTAGTGCGTATTATCTTGGGCAAGGCCAAATTCTTGAGGTCATAATTGCAGACGATTTTCTTCAAATTAGTTAGAGCACGCCATACATCCTCGTAGCCTGCCCTGTCTGTATACGACTTCCTGGTCACCATATACAACAAAGATCGAGAACCATCTTCTAATCTCAATACTCTTTCAACTTTAGGCTGCTGGTTTTTTAACTCGTCCAAACGACCGAATTTATTATAAAATACGGATGAGATTCCTTTAGTCATCTCAAGATCTTGGGCAACACAGTGGGATAGAGAGACGTTATGCGGAACACTACAAAGATCCTGCTGTACTTCTTGTGGTCACGCCGAATCTAGCACTCTTTCTCTCTGCGTAATTTGACATAAATTCATTAAAGCTTGGTCGCCGGTCATCTTTGATCTCATATTGAAGGGTGCGGGCTTCTTCTGTTTCATTTGAGCCAGCATAAGGTGCAAGACGATTTATTTGAACTACTTTTGGTTTACCTTTCGGCAACTTCTTAATTTAGTATATTACGTCATTTAATCTCTTTTTAATTTCATACGGACCCTCCCATTGTCTTTGCAGTTTAGGAGACAAGCCACGACGACGTTGTGGATTATAAAGTCAAGCTACTTCATAGCTTTCATTCTTGCATCGAGAATCATATTGATCTTTCATTCTGTCACTGGCTAACTGGATGTGTTGTCGGGCAAGTTCATGAATGTTGTTCATTCTTAACTTCAGGCGGTCGACATAATCTTCGCTTGCAACATGTTCTTCGGAAGGTTTGCAGCCAAGCTCTAGGACGCAGTGTAAACGAACTTCACGACCTAACATCAGGCAGGTTGGAGTCTGGCCTGTAGTTAATTCACGGCCGAGCGGTATGCCTTTAAGAATAAATGAATCTGCTGGTCCCAATCTCTTTGATGTTCTGATACAACTTTGGACAGGTGTTTACCCATCGTTCGGTTCATCCTCTCGACCATTCCATCTGATTGAGGATGCAGGGGTATCGCTCTGGTCTTATTGACACCAATCAATTTACAAACGTTTTGGAAAAGGGTTGACTCGAAGTTTCGCCCTTGGTCGGAGTGGATCTCCAAAAGAACACCAAATCGGCTAAAGAATTCTTTAAAAAGTACCTCTGCAACGGTAGCAGCTTCTTGATTTGGTATCGCATAGGACTCAGTCCATTTCGTAAAATAATCCATGGCTACCAGGATATATTTATTTCCATCATTCGTCTCTGGAAGTGGGCCTGCAATGTCGATTGCTACTCTTTCCATAGGACTACCAACATTGTACTGTTTCATGGGTGCCCTCTTACCTCTACCAACTGGAAAATTACTGGTTGCACACAGTTCACATTTCCGGCACCATCTTCTTACATCATCTTTACAGTTCACCCAATAGAACCGTTCTCGAACCTTTTGCAGAGTCTTCGTAATACCAAAGTGTCCACCTGATGCACCATCATGCAACTGACGCAATACTTCTGACACTTTACTTTTAGGTACAATCAACTGAAGCTTACTTTCTGTACCATCATCGTTCTCAAAGGTTCTATACAGAAGATCATTTTTCAGCACTAGGCAATTCCATTGGCTCCAATAACACTTGACTTCTGGAATACATGCACTAATGTCTTACCAAGAAGGTCTTTCACTTCGACGTATCCAATTCAATACTCTTTTTATACATGGATCATCTGCTTGAGCGTCTTGTAGCTGTTGAGACTGCCATTGATCATTAATGGCGGTCGTTCGTCTCACGGGGCAAAGTCGTTCTTCTAATTCAAGAAAATGATTACGATTTGCACTGTATGGCCGTCTTGACTGAGAATCAGCATTTGAATGACTTTTTCCAGCCCAGTATTCGATCTGTTCTAGTTTTCTGACTGTTGTATTATTTTCTTGCAATTTACGACGAATGTGACCTACCTCGTTACCATTCCACCATCTGGGTTCACGTCTATTTGGCATCATGTTGCGAACTACTTTCTGTACGATTTCCTTCAGACGTTTATCGTTTTGTACGTCGCTCTCAGAGGTTCGTACTCGATAGCTCCGTGAAGCTCGACTAGCTGTCTCGTGTTCCAAGGCAATGGCGAGCGCTTCATCTAAAACTTTCGGTCTTGCTAGTCGTAAAGCTTTCTGTAGTTCACTGTCTCTCAACCCATTGATAAAGGTATCTACAGCAATTTCTTCCAATATGTTGTCTGGTGCCTCTGGATAGGCCAACAGCTCTATACGAGCAACATCTGCTTCAAATTCTTGCAAACTCTCAGTTGCTCGTTGGATTCTACTTCTTATTTGTACTTTGTAGACTTGTTGTAGATGGGCATCTCCGTAACGTTTATCTAGTCGAGTGAACAAGGTCTGGTAACATTTTTCTTGACCCTTAGGAACGATCTTAGGATATCCGCAGCATCACCTCGTAAAGCAGCAGTCAAGGAAACAGCTTTTTCTTGTTCTGTCCAATGATTGGCTGTCGCAATAGCTTCAAATTGTCTAAAGTATATGGACCAAGAAGACTTTCCATCAAATGGTGGCAATTTGAATCGCATATGATGTGTCGTTTCGCCTCTAGGTGATTCTTCTTTCACTACCGGATCTAAGGCTACTGTACTAACTGGTGGTAGCACTTTTGTATTGGTTATCATGCTCTTTAACTGTTTGATTTTCTCTTCTACTTTATCGAATGTTTTAGAGACTTCTTCAAACTTCTCACTGTTCTGAATACATACTTTGTCGAATCTTCGAGACATATTTTCGAATTTCTCGTCGTTTTGTCTAGCTGTTTCTTTAATAATTTGAGAAGTTTCATCGAATCTTTCATCATTTTTTTTTAGAAGTTTCTTCGATCATTTGCGAGACATTTTCCAATTTCTCATTCATCTTTGTTAAAACTGTTTCTTCTGCTGATTGAAACTGGAATGTCTCTGGGTCATCTCCATTCTTGTTAAGAACATTCTTCAGTCGTTCTTGGAGGATCTTTTTGGACCCGCTGCAGTCTTAATCGCGTTCTTCTAGTTGCTCACGCAACTGTTTTACTGAAAGTTATACTAGCAGCATCTTTGGTCAGGGGTCAGGCACACACGTACTTTTAAAATGTTCTTTTTTTTTACAAAGATTACTACCGAGTTACACGGCTGTTCCCGACGAACAATACTTTTCAAAAGTTCAAAAGTCTTTTTTTTTATTAAGCAATCACTGCTGAATTTATTTCTAAATCTCACACCGAACACAAACTGTAGCTTTTTTAAATAAAACGAGCGGTACGAATTTATATAAATATATTTATTTTATAAGTTTACAGTTCGATAGTATCTTAACAACTAACTTAACTCCTAGAAGGTAGGCTTACATATAAAAGTCATATGTACTCGAACATTCTGGAGTAGCCCACCTCTTCTCTCATCGCTTGTCGGGTCGAACTTTCTAGCGGTCGACAGTTCCCGTCGCATCTAGAAGGACAAATCATTCTCGTCCCGGCCTGCAACCGTTATAAGGGGCTACGTAGAATGCATGTTCGTAACAATATTAAAGTTTATGGATTTAAATTAAAATTAAACTTAAAAAAATTCACAAATAATATTGATTTAGTTTACATGCATTAGGATTTCAAAAAGTTTGATTAAAAAAGCTTAGGAGACGGATTCTGTCGCCTTTTTTGAGCCCATTCGATCTAGAGCTGTATTTGTTCTATTAAATACTGTATCTTTTGTCTGGGTAGCTGCCCAGTATATTCGGAGCATTATTTTACGAAACCACATCTCGAAGACTTCTTGGCGATTGATCACATCTGTCTTTAGAATCAAGGTCTTAGCTCATATAACACCACCGATTAAATATAAAATTTTGATCATCCTTTGGCGCAATCGTAGATCTATTTTTTACAGAAGAATCACTTAATTTTCAGAAACGTTGTGCGTGTAGATATATGTTGATATCATATGCGTTTATATGCTGACTCGAATATAGATCTTTTAAGTTGTTTTATGGAAATCGACACTGCGGCAATATCTTTTTTTTTTCTATAAGTGAAATATCATGCTTATCAGGAAATAGAGAACTGTTATTTGCTTTTTTTCGTAAGAATTTAATGCACAATCGGCATCTTGTAGGGAAATGATTTTTCCTATGCAATAAATTTCTAGTTTCTTAAAAACCTCAAAACTTACAAGTATAAACACATCTATAGAAAGAGTATCCTTCTCAGAAATAAACTTCATATCGGGCAAAAATTACTGTTTCTTACCAAATCTCTTTTAACTGATTAGACGTGTTAGTATAAATATTGTTGTCTTAGATTTTCGGGAATTACTTTTTTTCTTAACTTAGATATTTGCTTTTGGGAAGGGTCTGATTTTATCCAAACACAAATGATTTGAAGTAGATTGTCCTTGAGCTGTCATTTCCCCGATAGTAGGGTCTAACCTTTCTGCCGGAGCTGTTGGGGTTGATTCTCTGTGAATGAGAGTATTTGGTTCCACAGAGAATCCAACGGAAGAATCACTGTTTAAGTTTTCTACAAGAGGTGGAGGAGTTACTTCTCTGAGAATCAACACATTACCATTTTCAGTGGATGCATTAGTTTCTAACTGATTCTCAGCTAGTAGATTGTCGCTCACTGCGCTTGCTATAAAGTCTTTCTTTTTAAATATGTGGGGGTTTAAAGGCCAATGTCCAATATTTTTGAACGAGCTTTTAATGTTTTTTATAGAAAAAATACTTTCATATGCACGTATTGAAAGAGCACCTAAATGTCTAATTATTGGTATGACCTTAGCTGGATTTGCTAGGAGTCAGAATGCACAGTCGCTAGATACGTTTTAAAAGGGCAATAGAGTCCAACGTCCAAAGACTGCAATCTGTGAGTAGTATGAGGGGGGAACGACAGCATTAC
The DNA here is from genome assembly GCF_040954645.1 of Diabrotica undecimpunctata. Lineage (NCBI taxonomy): Eukaryota > Metazoa > Arthropoda > Insecta > Coleoptera > Chrysomelidae > Diabrotica > Diabrotica undecimpunctata. The sequence goes on along the minus strand of NC_092803.1, from coordinate 113,878,499 downwards.
GATTACATTTTCTCGACACAGTCTTATTACTTCCACAGAAATGTGAGATTCATGGTTATCTACAAGCATCAAAACCTTATTTTGTCGAATACATTTTACATGACTGACGAAGTGTTTTATTACCCCAGGAAAAACTGCAGATGTCATCCATTATCTTTTCTTTTCAAAAGCAATAGATGAGGCTGAATATTCATCCCCTAAGTATTCTTCTGGGTTTTTGATTCTGGGATATACAAAAACCGGTGGAGCTGCATTAACAATACCCACAAAAGTAATAAGTTCCCATTCTCTTGAAAAGATATGAGAAACTTGCTTTTTACCCTTAGGACGAAGAAATATTGGTCAGGTGACACCACGGTCGTTCCGTGTCAAGCCAGTTTCATCTAAGTTCCATATTTCTTTCGATCTACACTTGTACTTTTCAAGAAAGGATATGTATTTGGAGAAAAATTCAAACTGTCCAAATGTTTATTTATAGGTACTGGTATTATTTTTTATGTCGAAATAGGTTAAATGTAAAGTTTATCAATTAATTTCAATGTTGTGTTAACCCAGTGCACTGGGTTATGGTCAGTGTCTCTTTAAACTTGGTGGTGGATTTTACACAAAACTGGAGTGTTTCTCGCGTTGGTTTATACAAGACTAAACAATGTGTGTGCGCGCTGAATAAGCTTCGCCTCCCATAATAAGGGGATATGTTACTGGACCGTGTTAGTTTACGTACGTAAAACATACACACTTTAATAATTAAAGAATTACAATATAAAGGAAAGTAATAAAATAATACTTAATACAAAAATAAAAATATGTACGGAAGGACGAAACAACAGGTTTATTGAATGCCATTTCTCTGCTGATGGTTGTGTTCTCTAGATTGCTTAAAGATGTATCTTTTTCGTGCCTTTTTATAAAGACCTTTAGGCCAAGACCTAAAACAGGAACCTTTAATATAGAACCATTATTATAATAATCAAGATTTGGCACCGTACATCGCAGTATGGAATTGGCGTAATCGAAGGCAAGACTTCATATTTGCTTTTAGTTTAGCCCATAATTTAAGTTAGAGCATTTTTGTATGCAAGATACAAGTTGTTCTTCTTGAACTGTTGTAGATATTTATCTTGATGTATACTTTCTTGAAAACGACACATCCCCCTCACTTTCCTGACCAGAATCACTGAATCATCTCAGGCAGCCAGGATCCCTTCTTTTGATTTCTTCTTTAGAAGAACTTTTATGCGTGATTGGATTGGCATAATTTGTTAAATACTTTAATTGATGTTTTAAAGAAATATTTAAGTAAACAACATTATTATTTTTACATGGGGAACATTCGGCTAGTAGCCGAATGGCTATAAGCCGAATGGCTACACATACAATCTAGCTGAATGTTCACCACCTGCACTTTAGATTCAGTCTGAGCAAGAAAATTTACGAGAAAAAGTATTTGAGGTTATGTTTTGGCATAATAATACCATAGACATATAATACAAATAGACTGACTGCTGCAATACAGTCGCATTCTCTGAGTGCGACAGAGGAAACTGACGCAAAGCAGTCCCTGCATCTCTTTCTAATAGGCCGTGTTTATGGACCACGTGACCTTCTAATCGGTCCTTTAGGTCACGTCGTCGATAAACCTGGTAAATTAGAAAGAGATGCAGGGACTCCTTTGTGTCAGTGTTCTCTGTCGCAGTCTATTTGTATTATATGTCTATGAATAATATAGATAAAATCCTAGCCTAATAGTATTAGACGAATCAACTTACTTACTTCACTCGGAAAAACGCACTAAAAATCATGGGAAAGCCAAGAACAACTAGTTCGGTAAAATAACGATATAATTCCAACCATTTATACCAAAACTGGCGCAAAATTCGAATAGAATTCATAATTATTAAGGATAGCCGAATGTTCCCTATAGTCGAATGTATATCTCTTTCCCCTATGTGCATATATTGACACTTCTTCTTCTTCTCGTGCCACTCCTAGCGGAGATTGGAAATCATCATGGCCACTGCGACTTTGTTAGCAGCGCGCCTAAAAAGTTCAATCGAACTACACCCGAACCATTCACGTAGATTACGAAGCCACGATATTTTTCTTCTTCCCACACTTCTTTTGCCCTTAATTTTGCCCTGTATGATATTTCTTAAAAGTTCGTACTTTTCACCTCTGACAATTTGCCCCAAGTATTCCATCTTTCTAGTTTAGATATTGACACGCAAGTTCAAAAGTATTCCTGTTCACTCCTTTGACACGATGCAAGGTTGCATAAAATCCTGCCTAGAATACAGAGGAAAATTCTCCTAGTTGAACGTGGTTCTAGTGAGGATTAACTTTTTGTAATACCTGTTTTCATAAAAAGCTACTTTATTCGTGCCAACTTTTTTATTTTTTGTTAAAAAACGTTTTTCATGTGGTTACAACTAATAGGACAAACTTCTTTTTTTATTGTTACTGAGTGTCTTTAACTTTATGAAGCAGTGTATTCAGATACATTTAAAATACATAGATAATAAAGGTTTTGTAATTTACATGCAATGATACACTTCGCTGGTCGCTAAAAATAATATGCGATTTAGATAACGTTCACAATACAGAGTAATCAATTCAGAATATTATACTTATCAGTTGAATTTTTTAAATTTGGTAGTAAATTTCTAGTTTGTTTGTACATATTTGTTTATTAATTATTGAAAAATATTTTTTATCAATGTGTATGGATGTGTTTTATAGAAATCGTAAAATCGTAAAACCGAATATCTTAAATAGACATTGCGATGGAGTGAAATCTAGAAATGCAATTTACTGGCGCGCCGTGACGTTTTAGAAGTACAGTTTGATTCAAAATATGCACTAAACACATTTTTGATACGTTAAAAAATATAAATGAAAGTAAATTAGTGTTGGAAAATATATGAAGATGTGGCAGACCTAGTGAAAGATTCGGTTAATTGTGGATGATTAAGAAAGTTCATCTGAGGTATGACTCAAATAAATTAATGCAAAATATAGAATATATAGAATTGCTCGATTTGCAATAGATAGGAAATTGGAGTATTTAAGGAATTTATTCTTATATTTATTATTTTATTTAAGATCTGGATACTTTCCATTCTCCATTGTCTTCTTAATTGTATCCCAAGATCTCTGTATTTGACAATCGTCTCGTTGTATTTAACATGCAGATTATTGTTGTTAGATATCGCCATATCAATAGGTATAGCTTGTCTAGTTAGTTTATTAACTAGTATGATATCTGGTCTGTTGTCTGTAACTGGTTGTATCGGTACTGTGGCTGTCATTCTTAAGAATATTGTCAGCGACATACTAATAAGGGAGCTGGTTGACGAGGAGAAGTTCCAGCTTTTTTAGCTATATTTTGATATATTTCCTTCTGAGTCATGCCGTTCTTTATATTTAGTTCTAGCAAATGCATATCAGCCCCTGTAAGATATTGCATGGTTTCTTGAGCTTGCCATCTATACAGGCATTTGTCGTTTTGCATCTGATCATCTTTAAACGATATATTTCAGCTCTCCGCCATAACCGATGCACCTTTTTTTTGCCCTGGTATACTCAAGGTTCTTGTATCAAGGCGACATCGAACCTTTCCTTGGCAAAAATAAGTTCTGCAGAATCTGCTTTACTGTGCTAAAGGTTCACATATAGGACTCTGATTGGAATGATTGAGACCAATTTGGGACAGATACTGAGTCTGCGACTATGGTCGCCCCCTCTATTTGCTGTCTCTATATTTTTTTGCGTGACCAAAAGTCGCGAAGTTGGGACGAAATGCTGTCAGCCAAGACAGTGTACTCATACCGTGCCAATTCTGTAATCCCTCAGAGTTCGCTGTCTGTGGCATCGCTTAGAAATCAATTTTCCCCTTGTGCCATGCACGAGTGAGTTTTGGTACGGCTATCAGCCATTGGGATATGCCGTGTTGGAGATGAGAACTTCGCCAGAAGTAGAGTACTTAGACCAGCACGGTAATTTATGATTGGTAGAAGCCATCCTGCAAAGAAAAATATTTGGAAAACGAGGTCCAGGTAGAAGAAGAACATCTTGGTTAAAGAATCTCAGAATCTGGTTCAATACAACATCTGTGCAGCTTTTCCGCGCTGCTGCAGATAAGATAAAGATTGCCATGATGATCGCCAATATTCGTAACAGATAGGCACATCAAGAAGAAGAACCTAAACCTGAATATCGAGGAGGAAACCCTTTGTATTAGAGAACGTCTTTCCTGACGTTATCTAATATTTTGACGCTGTATTTTGGACATAGTCGAGGCTAATTTCAGTGTAATGTCCCCCATGCGAGGTTTACTTATCAATAGGTGCATTGTTTCCCCCAATTTAAGCGACATCTACTGCGCACAAAGAACACGTCACAAACAGAGAGGTTCTGGGAAGGATGAACAAAGAAATGGAAATTTTAAATACAATAAAAACAAGAAAATTAGAATATCTCGGACATATTACACGTGGAGAGAAATACATCTTGCTCCAACTGATTATGTAGGGTAAGATTCAAGGAAAGAGAAGCATAGGGAGGCGTAGAATGGCATGGCTGCGCAACCTGAGAGAGTGGTACGGATGTACATCAAATGAACTTTTCAGAGCAGCCGTCTCAAAAGTCCGAATAGCTATGATGATTGCCGACCTCCGCCGCGGAGATGGCACTTGAAGAAGACTGCGCACATTGCGCGACGTAAAGTAGATGTCTCTGCCTGCTACTGAAAACAAGTTACAGCACGCACAATTGCGTTTATCAGGCTATCGTGCAACTGGTTGTTATTCTGCTGCGTCTTATCAGGGTGAGTTTCTTGTATGTTTAGCTCAGGAATCTGCTTATGTTTTTCAATTGGGACTTGATTTACATACCCCTTAGTTATGAAACTCCTGTTCGACTTCGTTTCTGGTGGTATCACATCTAGTCTCTGAGATAAGATAAGATAATTCTTATAATTATCCGGTATTAATTGGCTACTTGCCGTTCAGATACTTAAACCTGTGGGTACTTTGTGCGTAATTCTGAATGCATGTTTTGTTGATATGCATTTTGCTTCTTGACAGAGGTTTTTCACTTTGTAGCACGATATTTTCATTCATGGAAACAGTCGTTTCCAAGGGTTCTCTGAGTCGTCCCGCTTGGGTGAGCACACGCTGGTATTCCACCACGGCACTTTCGGGGAGTGGAACTTTTTGCATTGTTTGGCTTGCTTGCTGTTGGGTTATATAAATATCCTCCCGCGAAGTCCCTTGCCACCTCTAGATGTGCTCTGGCAATCGCCAGGCTGCCACCCTAAACGTACATTATTTTTAACCATTTTCATGGGTGTCTTTATACCAATTGCCAGGTGCTAGTTTTTATCCCACGGCAAATCCTTACTCGATCATTACAAACACAATTACACATAAATCAATTATAAACACAATTTTTAAGTCAGCGTAGCTCTAATTTTAACCGTACGATAATATCCAACTCTATTCTAAAAAGCTATTTATGCTACTGCTCATTTGTTGTTTGACTGATTGTTATAGTATTATATTTAAGATTTTCCAGAGTATTTGGTTGTATTATATACAAAATATATTTGATGTAATGCCAGAAAAAGTCTAATGCTGACCAATAGGAAGATCTTGGCCTATAAATTGGATCGATTCTTCGTATTCACCTGTCTGAAAAACCTTAATCCAAATTATTTCCAATGACCAACTCTCCTGACAAACGAAGACCGGAGATTCCTCAGATAATTTTAAGACAATTTAACCCAATTCATCTAGTCCGAAAAGGGAGCTAGAGCTCTTTGAAGATGGCCCCCTTGTAATTAGTTTTTTTTTAAATACCACCAGAACGCTTCTATTTAGAAAAACAAAAACTGGTACGATTATTTAACCTCCAGAGTTGAATCGATTTCATAAATTCCTAATTTCTAGTACCGATCATAGGCGTCCGTTTTGGGTAGATCAACGGTTATTTTAATTCATAACTTTTTTGTCATTAGCTTTTAAGCATTCGTAATACCATATTATTAAATTTTTAGGTATTCTAGTCCTAAAAGGTACTCTTCCTCCGAGTCGATAGGATACACCGTTGTCCAGAAAAATCGATTTGAAAATTTTTCGTACTTTGACCTGTCAACAGAAGTATAACCTACGTTTATCATTGTCAAAGTTTATCTTTTAGTTTTTTACTTTGTGGCATTCAAATATAACAATTTTAATTCAACAAAAATGGTTTTTACTAATGAGGAATACGCTGATATGCTTTAGTTTATGGCGAAATGAGGTGTAACGCTCGAGTAGCACAACGTAGATACCCCGAAAAATTTCCCAATCGTGATCCCACTCACTTAATATTTACAGCTCTTCATCAACGATTAAGAGAAACAGGTTCAGTGGTCCCAAAAAATAATGAAATAGGACGACATGATTATGTAAAAGCAGCATATGAAGATGTTATTTTAATGGAAGTTGAGGAAAATCCAGAAATTAGCGTTCCAAGGCTATCTGCCTTGTATCCCACAATTTTAAAATTTTCCGTAGGAAATATCACACGAAAATTTTCGTTTACACAACGAAAATTTATATCCTTTTCATTTTACAAAGGTACAAGTACTGCTTCAAGGAGATTTTCCTGGTCGTGAAGAATTCGCTAGTTACAAAATCAGAAAAATGAAAATGATATTTTTTTAGGTTCATTTTATTTTCGACAAAGTTACATTCACAAAAAATGGAATTTTTCTTTTCTTTTTCTTTTTCTTTCTTATCAAGACTTTCTTGATAATAACTAGGAAGACCACTGGATTAGAAGAGGTGGTCCATTAATCTATAAAATTAATTAAGGTACATTATAATTCAACTTTTATGACGAAAAAACGAAAAATTTTCAAATCGATTTTGTAGCAAATGGTGTATCCTATCGACTTAAAGTACGAGTACCTTTTAGTACTACAATACCTGAAAATTTAATAATCTAGTATAATGAATTATTAAAAGTTATCCATTAAAATAACCGTTGACCTACCCAAAACGGACGCCTATGACCGGTATTAGAAATTCGCAATTAATCGAATCGATTCAACTCTGAATGATAAATAATCGTACCAGTTTTCATTTTTCTAACTAGAAGCGTTCTAGAGGTATTAGAAAAAAATTAATTACAAGCCATCTTCAAAGAGCACCTGCTTTCTTAGGAAGCATTTTCGGACTAGGTGCATTGGGTTAAATTGTTTTAAAATTATCTGAGGAATCTTCAGTCTTCGTTTGTCAGGAGAGTTTCTGGACACCCTGTATGTCTCCTGTATGTTTCCTCAAAGTCTCTTCAATGGTACCGCTTTAACACCTCCTCTTTGAACCAGCTTTGGTATATGATATTTCCATCTTACTACTGATTTTCCACTTTTTCCTTTCCTTCGACCTTGGCCTCCTTTTTGCTCAACCTTCTTTCTACTAACTGTGTATACTACCACCTCTATGTTAAGGTAGCTATACGATTTCCTATATCTTGAACTCCTGTATTATTATAAATCAACGTATTCGTTTTTCTAATTCTTACATTTATTCTGAAAATATATCTGCTCCTTTTTCTTTTGCTTGCTTTCAAGTTTTCTATGTTGCGTTTTTCTAAGAGACCTTCTTCTTCCTGTGCCCTGCTCGATTATCCTGTGTTGGCTATTACATTGGCTCTAGTAATTTTGTTGACGGCAGCTCGGAAAAGGGATGCAGAGAATATGTTAAACCATTCCCTAAGCTTTCTAAGCCGTGTGGTTCTTCTTCTACCTGGCCATCTTCTTTCGTCTATCTTTCCTTGTATTATTAAATGAAGTATATTATATCTCTCTAGTTGACACATAACAGCCATAATATTCCAGTTTGCGATTTTTAACTGTTCTTACCACTTCTGTAACTTTTCCCATCCCCTGCAAACCTCCTTACGAACTCTTATCTACCCATCTATTCGTAGAATTCTCCGATACACCCATATTTCAAAGGCTTTAAGTCTTGTTAGAAACGTATCCGTTAAAGTCCAACCTGCGACACCATATAAAAAAATATAGAAGACAGAACATCTACTAGCCTAAATAATATTTTTTCCACATAAGATTTTCTTCATCTTCTAAAATGCAGCTCTGGGCCCTGATTCTATTTCATTTCGATGTCGAAATTTAAAAGCGACTACGCCATAACAGTCGCAATCGCTAGCGATTCTCATTCATTTCGATTGTAGTTAAAACTGGGGATATTTACTTTATCATTTTGACACTGCTGAAAATTTGGGTTGGCCCTGTTGTTTATTGGCTGCACTACGCTTTTTGAATGTTTGTTTTGTTTACGTTACGTGAACGTCTTTTTTTTCTTGTTTGAGTTGTTAAATCATAAATATTGGCCATTCTCAATTATATTTTGAATTGAAAGAGAAGATGGCAAAAAAAAGGCGATGTGGGAGATCCTTAAGTTATAACCACTAAGATTTGACTTAGTGGTTATATTCTAATATATTTTTAAATTTACTGCAGCTTAGTAATACTAACCCTAAACATTTTGGGTATCCTAGAGGCATAAACACCTTCTTCCAAATATGGTTCTAATACCCTTATTAAATAATTTGCAGCTTGTTTATTAAGCCGGAATTGCTGCCTAAATTGAGCATCACTTAGTGAAAAAGAATTTTGAGTATCCCGTAACATTCTTCTTATCCTCCGTTATGAACGTCGGATATCTAACCTCTCTAATTCCTCCAAAACTAGCAAATGTCCGTAAAACACAGCCATATTGATACTTTTTGCCTCAGTTTTCCTTGCAAGGATCAAAACACCGCCTACTTAAACTGAACCTAAGTTCACTTCTCCCAGTCCAGTCAGTCATGTCAGATTAATTTCGACTCGAAATGAAATTTCAACCACTTTCTTGTGGTTGAAATTAATTTCGATAAGTCGAAAACTAGTGACGTCGTTTGGTTAGTTCAGCTGAAATCCACAAGGTTCGCAAAGTCGCATTTCGACGTCGCCATATTAATTTCGACATGTTTTGAGTCGAAATCTCAATTAGAATCAGGACCCTGGCCTTCTCTATACATATTCTAATTTCTTTGCTCATGTCTCAGTTCTCATTTAGATTACAACCAAGATAAGTGATACTGTTGGTTGTCTCCAGTTGTTGTCCATAAGCTGGTAGCACTTCTGGTTGTATTGGCGTTTTACTGACAACCATCATCTTTCTCTTTATGGTGTTTAGCTTCAGTCCATATTCATCACACGTTGTGGCAATCCTATTAATCAGATGTTGAAGCTCTTCGTAACTATTTGCAATTAAAACGTACCTCAAATTATCAATATTGATACCATTAATTTTGATACCACATTGAACACTATCCAATGCTTTATTGAAAACGAACTCAGAATAGATGTTAAATATTAGTGGCAACAAAATGCAGGTTTCGGAATTATAGATTATAGTGGGGGGAACTCATTGTGGGAATATTTTTGTTTTTGTTTAAAATGGCCTCTAAAGAGTGACTTGCTGAATACTGCCCATACAAGTTGTATTCTTTATTTGATTATCTGTGATTGGGTAGGTTCCTTTAGGGTGAGTTTCTGGGCTATGTCTTGAGACTATCATTATATTTTTTCCTACTTGTATACGTCTTATATATTGACGATTTGTCATTAGTCTTATTTTTTATATATTCATTTTTATTTCTACTTTGTGCGTTGTTTTTGGCACTAAGTATTTCCTCCAGTTCGTTCATAGTGTTTGATAGCAATATTATATCGTCTAAGAATTTCAGGTTTTGTCATATAGTGTCCGTTGATATTTAAGTTTTGAATACATCTTCCAGTAAGTTAGTTAATAGTTTCGGGGAAAGCGTGTCTCCTTGTCTAATGCCTCTTTTTTATTTCAATCTATTGTGTGTTAGCAAATAAGTTATAGTGACGTTCTTGTCTTTAAGGGCCAGAATGCATCTATGGTCTATAATGTTTCTCTTTAAGACGTTTATTAACGCCCATGTTTCTAATGTATGGAACGCTTTTTGAAATATGTATATAATCGTTTTCATCGTTCTTGGCGTGTGCGTGTAAAAACACTTGCAATAAGTTGTTTCATCTGTTTTTCCTTGTCTAAGCTCGATTCGTTTACCTCCTTCAGTGGCGGAGCAAAATGTAGCATGTCAAACTAAATAATAGTTATAAAAGAAAATTATAAATTATTTTTTATTAAATTTCTAATAACGGAATATACGTATAAATTGCGAAGAAGTATTTTTCTAGCTTGCAGTACAATAGGACAGGATATAACGAAAAGTACATTTTAAAATTGTTAATTATTTAACCCACTTTAATTAAAAAATTATACAGATTTTTTAAGTTTTAAGCACTGTAGCGAATTCTGAACTGTTACAACGTACTGACCTTGATTAATTAGCTAATCAGTCAGCGTCTTCACTGGAACTGTCTTCATCATTGGAATCTTCCGCCAAATCGATGATAATCCTACTTTCATTTTCATCATATGTGACCATTTTTGCCCAGTCGTCCTGAATTAATTTTTCAGTATGGTTAACACAACTCGCCCACACTGCAGGTGTTGCCTCAGCCAATGCATCGCCCCAAACTTTTTTCACTGTTTCATCTCCACGTCCATGTTCTCCAATATGACGATCATAGTATTGTTTAGAAATGCCCCAGACCAACTCAATTGTATTATATTGACAGTGATATGGAGGCAATCTCCATCAGTTATATCAATGCTATATTGTAAAATAGCGAATATAAAAAATGGACCAACAATAGTATCGATAATGCTTGATCAAGAATTGATTTTGAAAGGCGTTTGCGTTGTGTCATAAAAACTATCGTACTTGTCAAATGAGATTCACCTTTTCCATTATGGGTTCAAAAAATTCTATTCTGCGATAAAAATCATATGCTACTATCTCAATAACTTACGTCGATATCGCTGTTTATGTGTTTATGTTCGTGACTGTATAACTACTTATTTATCCAAGAGATATGCTTTGTGGTTTTTTTTGTTCGTAAGTAGTATATTAGGTAGTGGGAAGTTTGTTGATTCGGTTTATGTTTATATGAAACAAACTAAAGTGTTTTTTATTTTTGTTTAAACAAATTATTTCATGTAGTTTAAAATTTAGTTCAGATCTGTATGATATACATGCATATAATCCGTCGCCGATTTTTTATTTTGTCTTATCGTTTCGACCTATTAAACTATTTTGTGATTCAAAATGCATAACTGGATTCTTAAACTCATTCACAGTTCTAAAAGTGAGTGTACTTTTTTTATAACTAATATATAAATTAAATAATTTATCGATTTTTGGACCGAGAATAATTCTATTAGAAATGAAGAAATGTGTGTTACAGTGCCACAAAATTTATTAAGGACGACTAATGTTAAGTCTATACTTCATGATGCATATTATTAAGACTAATATTTTATTGTGTTTATATCCATGTTGTTATCTTTCTATCCTGAATTGTCTAATACTCTTCCATTTTTCTCGATCCCAAGGCATACACATCGATCTTGAATGGTTGTGTTTTTTTTTTGGTCATTTACCGAACTTATCTGTTGTCTTTCTCGTTTTTTCTTGTATGCCTATGATCAAAAATGTTTAATAATTTTACTTCATCTTTCTTTTTTTTTGTATAATATTGTGGACGTTGAATTTCTATTTCAGTGTTGCTATTTGACTGTTAGCATTTTAAATTTTTCTGACGTTCCTGAGCCAGGTATTCTTTCGTTTATCTGACATATGTCGAATGTCTTTTCTGACTTCTTTTTTTTTTTTCATGCAGGCCTTCTGTCGTAAACCGTTCGTATTATACCCAGTTGGGTTATTCTACCAGATCTAATGAGTAGCAGTGATGTAAGATACATGAGTCGGCATAAGTCAGGCAAAAAATTTACATTTAAGAGAAAAAATGTGGCCTCAAAATGAATTTATTCAAAGAAATTACAAAAGGGTTTCGAAAAAGGGTAAGTGTTCAAATTAATGCCCATCTTGATCCATGCATTTACTGCACCGTTTCGCAACGTAGAGGCAGGTTCGGTGAAGCACAAAGAGCTGACCGCAAATATTTTCAAATTCTTCTTCAATTGCAGTTCGGAGGACGGGAAGGGTGCGTGGTCCTCTTGCAAAAACGCGGTCCTTGAGAAGGCTCCACAGGAAGAAATCACAGAGTGTCAGGTCATATGACCGTGCGGGCCACTCAACGATTCCTCGTCTGCCTATCTGTTCTCCAAAATGAACATTAAGGTACTCTCGCATGAAATGACTGATATTCGCGTGTGTTGGATCGTTGTTCATTTTCCCACGTAAATCTTTGAGCATTTCCAGATAACTTTGGCCCGTCACGTTAAGCTCAAAAAAGTACGGACCCACGAGACCTACCGCATGGATACCTTATACCGATTTTTCGATAGCGTTGCCTCACTTATGCCGACATTCGTATAATTGACTGTTTTAGATTGTCTGCTGTTATGATTCCTCTCAGCTGATTCCCGCAGTGCTTTTTTTCCGCAGTACTTCAACCCTATTAGCATATGTCAGTCTAATATACAGTTATGTTGTCTTTGGATCCAGTTTTTTTTCCGGTCGCAAGCTCTTCTGGCAACTGTATCAGCTCTTTCGTTACCTCCTATCCCGGTGACCTGGAACCCCTACCAGTGTGACACTGTTAGGTTCCGGCAGTCCTGTCGGCATTTTCGTAATAGCCTAGAGTTCACCTTAGGGCTTCTTGAAGATGCCATAGCCGCTAGACTATCTGCACATATATTGGACTGCTTTAGTTCGGAAGTTCTCATGTTAATTTCTCTTTTACACTACAAGTTTGCAAACAAATATTTGTAAAATATAAAAATGTCATATGAGATCAGCAAAAATAAAAGGAAATTTAGAGTTGAACCATGTTCGTTTTTCTGAAAATCGAATTTTCCTTATTTTCCGCAACTTTTCCAAGGTAAAATTTTTAGTTTTAACAAACTTTCAAGTGCCGTGCAGGAGAAAATCACGAACCCAGACCTATTACCATTACATGTCTAGGTCATAATTAACACCCTTAGGACACCAGTAGCCCTTATGCCAAATTTTTTTGAAAATAGAATCAATACTCCTTTATCGATTCGTAAAATTTCACAAGAGAGAAAATCGTCGCAGCACATGCGATTTTTTTCACAAAGGAAACTTCAATTTTCACACCCATATTTCCCCAGATTTGATCTTTCAGTACTCTCATAGGCATAAGAAATAAAATCGTGGTTGAACTTCTATTGAAATCCTAAAAATAAAATGTCACAAAAAGGGGAATTATGCTTTTGCCGCCTAGTTAATATACAGGGTGGAAACCAGTTATGGAATAAAATTATTTCTGTTGTTTTAAAAAATTAGAAAAAACGCGTCGATTTTTATATATAAATGTGCACTTTTTAAAGACAAATTTAAATGTAAAGGCTGATTCAAGCACGCCTAGCATGGTCCACAAGCTTTACTTTACTACACTTTACTTAATCAGTAGACCTATTTGTACCTTTCGGTGTTGGGCCGTTTAAAATACAATTCATTACATTACACTATTTGACAGTCTTCTGAGGTGTCCTAGCTCTTAACGAACTTTCTCCATTCCTTCCTATTGGATGCCATCTGTGTTGCTTCCTGCCAAGTCTTACCCTTACTCTGTAGTATCTGCGAGATGTCACTGTTCCATTCTTTAATGGGTCTTCCTCTTCTGTTCTTCCCTATTGGTTTGGCGTCCCACACTCTTTTAACTTGTCTATTATTGTCCATCCGGGTTAGATGTCCGAACCATGCCAATTTTTTCTCTTTGATTGACTCGAGTATCGGTTTGATTTTGAGTCTTTCTCTTATTTCTTCATTTCTGATTCTATCAGTTCTTTTTACTCCTATCGTTCTTCTGAGGTATTTCATCTCTGCTGCCTGAATTCTGCTCTGATGTCTTTTGTTTAATATCCAATTTTCTGCTCCATATGTCACTGTAGGTCTATATATTGTTTTGTATATTGTCATCTTGGTCTTTGTTGATATTTCTTTGTTATTAAGGAATCCTCTATTTAGTGCTTGGAATAGTTTTCCTGTGTTTTCCATTCTGTTGTTAAGATCATCCTCGATGTCTCCTTTGTTGTTGATTACTGTTCCTAAGTATTTGTATGAATTTGTCTGTATTATTTTTTGTTGGTCTATCATTACTTCTATTTGATCTTCCGTCCCTATGGTCCACAAGCTTTATTTCTAAATGAACATCCTGTATATTTTCATATTTTAAAAAGCTCCTTAACAACTTGATCTCAACGAACTTTATCATGTAGGTTCTATTATGAATATTACAGGGTGAAGTTTTGAAATTGTACTGTGAGAAAACCACTTTGGAATAAAATTGTTTGTGTTTAGCATAGTCTATCGTCTTTATTTTTAATGGAACACCCTTAATATTTTTATGTTTTTGAAAGCTCCTTAACATCCTGATCTTAACAAACTCTATTATGCAGAGTCTATTGTGAATAATACAAGGTGAAATTTTGAAATTATGTATAATTTTTGTCAAGCAATTAAATACTAAACCAAATATATTGATACTTAGTCAAAATTGATTTCTGTATCGAGTTACTTAAAAAACTTACCATTATTTAAAGTGTAATACATGATTAATTTCAAAATTTTACCTTGTATTATTTATAATAGACTCTACATAATATACTTTTTTGAGATGCGGTTGTTAAGTAGCTTCGAAAAACATAAAAAATATATAGGGTGTTTCATTGAAAATAAAGATGATGGACTATACTCAATCCGCGCAAATCACCATGTACATATATATTAATATTTAAAAAGCGTACATTTGAATTTAAAAGTTGAGGTGTCTCAGCGTTTTTTATAATTTTCTAAAATAAGGACACAAACAATTTTATTCCAGAAATGGTTTCCACACTTTATAATTTCAAAATTTCACCCTGTATTATTCATAATAGACCCTACATGATATAGTTCGTTGAGATCAGGTTGTCAAGCAGATTGTAAAAATAGAAAAAATATACAGGGTGTTCCATTAAAAATAAAACTTATGGAGTATAGGCTTGGGTGAATCACCCTGTACCTTTCAATTTATGTTTAAAAAGTTTATATATATATATATATATATATATATATATATATATATATATATATATAAAATCGACGGGTCTCAGCGTTTTTTATGATTTTTTAAAACAAGAACAGAAATAATTTTATTCACATACTCTCTTTACATATCACAACCTCTCACTGCATTTTTATTCGTTTTTTGCTATGGTTAAAAATCTAAGGTGATCTTTATCTTGAATTAACAAAGTTTAAAAATAAAAAATAATACAATTTCTATTTACGTGCAATGCCAAGATGTAGATCACTTAGGTTAAATGTGTTTTTTTGTATTTGCTATGTTTTGCTTATATTTTAATTTTGCATGATTGTTTTACAAACTGTTTTCTTTTTCCTTAATACAGTGACAGACATTAAAGAGACTGCTACAGCCGTCAACTTTACTTTGATGAAACTAATATCATTAAAGGCTGATACAGAAGAAATTATAAGACCAACAGCAGGTAAATATTTCTTCAATATCGTTATTCTTTAATATTTAGGATATGTTCATGGCAAGGGCAATAGCTAGCTATATTGTACGTCTTAAATTTTGGGGTTAAATCTGAACAAACTTTCATTGCATTATTACTGGCTTTACTATAAGACTTAAACCCTGATTTACGCAAGTCTAGCATAGTCCATAATCCATATTTTTAATGAAACACCCTGCATATTTTTATATTTTTAAAAGCTTAACAACCTCTTACGGAATAAAATTGTTGTGTCCCCATTTTAAAAAATTATAAAAAACATCATCATAATGAGTTGGCGCTACAGCCCTTCGTGAGCCCTGGCCTGTCTCAAAACATTCTTCTATCCTTCCCTGTCGAGTGTTTGTCTTCTCCATCCCCTTACTCAAATCTCCCTTAAATCGTCCAGATACCTGAGTTGAGGTCGTCACCTTCTTCTTTTTCCAACCGGCCTATTTAGCATGGTTATTTTAGTTGGTTTTCGCATAACGTGGCCCACCATCTTAGGTGTTTTATTTTGATGGTTTTTACGATATTAGCATTACCAAAAAGTCTATATAGTTCGAAATTATATCGCCTTCTCCACAGACCCTGTTCGTTAACTCCGCCATATATGGTCCTCAATACTTTGCTTTCAAATATTCGTAGTACTCTTCATCTCGGGTCGTCATTGCCCATGTTTCCGATCCGTAGGTTAGCACTGGGCGTATTATCGTTTTATTAAGTTTGCACTTTATTGGTCTTGACATATTTTTCTCTCTTGGTTGAGGACCTAGCCAAAATAACAGCGGTTAGCCACGCATATTCGAGATATGTTGTTTTTACAGTCAACCAGTGACCCTAAGTATCAGAACTCTTCCACCGTTTCTATAGTTTCATGTTGCTCTAAGATATTTTGTTGCATTCTTGATATAGCCGGCAAATATTTAGTTTTCTGGTAGTTAATCAGAACTTCGATGTTTTCTATGGCGTTTTTAACGTTGGTAGCTCAGTTCTGTTCTAGTTCTATGTCATCTCCACCTTCAGCTCTACTTTCTCCATTAAGTAGCTTACTAAAGTGTTCCTGCCACCTTTTCAGTACATCTACTTTGTCGTTCAGAAGAATTCCATTATGAGCCTTGACTTGGTTCGCTTGTGGCTTGAAAACTATTTTTTTTTGCGTTAACCTGTTTGTAAAATTTCCTTTGTTCGCGTTCTCTATTTAATTTTTTCCTTCCATTCCTCATCAAACCAGTTGTTTCGCTGCCCATTGGGTACCTCACCCAACACATCATCTGCGGTCTTTTGCAGCGTGGTTTTTATGAACTCCCAATTTGTGTTAAATTCAGTGGTATCTACTTCACTTCTGAGATGTTCTGATTGTTTATGATCTAAGCATATTTGAAAATTTGTTACGACGTCAGTACACTTTAATTTATCAATGTTATATTTGTATATTTTTGGCTTAGTCTTATCGTTCCTGGTATTTTATACACGTGCTCTGAGACTCCCAGCTATGAGATAGTGATCGGAGTAAATATTAGCGCCTCTATACCTTCTGCAGTCTTATAGTACATTTTTAATCCATGTCTTGAATCAATCAGTACGTAGTCTATCTGATTTTGTCACGTCGATTTTGTCATTTAATTGCACGTCACTTTATGTATACGCTTCTGCGACTATAATTAAAGAATGTTTCATGTATTGTTAAAACACATATTCTATGATCTATAGCGTTAAAACTTATTAGGTTACGAACTTTTTTGCGAACTACAAAGCCTACACCATAAATTCTTCTTTATAGTACCGGTCCCTTTCCATCGTACCACCTGCATAGCTGTTATGTCCATATTATATTTGTTAAGAGTATCTAAGGGGCATCTCATCATCAATAATTATAAAAAACGCTGGTCTGAATTTAAATATGCGCGTTTTAAACATAAATTTAAATGTACAGGGTGATTCGTGCAAGTCCAGCATAGCCCACCATCTGTATTTTTATGAAACATTGTGTATATTATATAGTTCATTGAGATCAGGTTGTTAAGGAGCTTTTAAAAGTATACAGATTATACTCACAACTATTTTGTTGAGAGTCGACAGTGTAAAAGCATGGTGATTCTCCCACGAGTCGATTCAACAGTTATTTTAAAACAGTTACGTCGTGGACGTCCAATCGTGAATTGTCGTGAGACACGTTCATATCCATTGCTCTCGTTCCCCGCGCGAATCACATTATTTCACGTAACGCGCCTAACCCTAGTTGGAATCCGAAATACCTGGAACGTGGCAAACGGCATAAATTAATTATATCACTCTTTAAAAAAGATGAGACAGAGAGAGAGAGAGAGAGAGAGAGAGAGAGAGAGAGAAATGTTAGAAAATGACATAAGACATCTCGATACTCTTTTCTAGCCATTTTCTTTCGTTATTGATATTTCTCTGTCTTATCGAAATAATTTTATAGTTAATAAGTTAAGTAAGTCTTTCTAAGTACAATATAAATTGTTGCATCTGTCTAAGCAATAAAAATAGATATCGTCTTTAAATATTATCATAGTCTGACGTCTTAGTTAGAGCTCCCGAGTTCGATTCTCGGTACCAATAATGGCATTTTCATTTCTAAAAATGATAACGAGCCGCCATTGTGTTTCTAAGGGCACGTAAAGCCGTCGGTGCCCCTGGGGTAGTGTGCATCGACACTGGTTACCTGAAACAGGGTTGACGATGCAATTGTCAGAGGAACAATCCGAAGTGATCTTCCCGGCAAAAATGTCATACGATGTTATTATTATAGACTATCAGTATTAGTGTATAATTACGTATGTAAATTCTTTTATATATTTCAGTCTGTGATGATAAAATGCCAAATGAATTAGATTTGCATTCAGTATTAGAAGTTTTGAATCAGTATCTCATGCATAATTCCATACAAACAAAAGTAGCAGTTCTGAAATGGATCCACGATTTGTATACAAAATTACCGAACAAGGTAGGTGGAAGGGTAGAATAAGTTTTCAATTATATATATTTTAAAAGATAAAGACGGGTTGCGGCACACTGGGAATTTTTATTCACCGGGACACATTTTATTTTATTTGATTTTATTTTAATTTATTTTTATTTTATTTAATTTTATTTTAATTTATTTTTATTTTTTTATTTTATTTTATTAAGAAACACGCATGGGACTGCGTTTACACTTAGTGTGTAGTCACGGGATCTGTCGTATCATTGCGCTTCAGTCGTTTTTTAATCGATGAATGCATTCAGTCTGTAACCCGCAATAAGAAAGCTATTCTTTGCAGTTGTACCATATATGTTATAAAATATTCATGTCCAATTTGGTCATCCTTGTATCCTACTCTTTATCTGGAAAAAATGGAATCCTTGGTCTAGTTTGGTATCATACGAATATAAAAGTTCTGGTATTCTGCTGACGATTCTAATCTCTCGACTGTTTCTGTCCAGTTTCATAATACGCACAATATGAAGAAACTAGGCGTTTCTTAAATTGTAAACTGTGCAATAAGTTCTTTATTTTCAGAAATCCTAACTCTTTCTATTTTTAAGTTCCTTGATTTGTCGGTCTATTATAAATAAAACACTTAATTATTTCTTAAACTATTCGGCTATTTGCCAAATATATACATATAATATATAATTGGATTCGAAAGAAATCGAAATATATATTAGAGTTGAAATTTCCGGGAGAGCTATAAGTGCTTTTAGTAATCTTCCGAATTTGAATCCGCGTTGAATAATTTTGGTTTTGAGAAAAACCATTATTTTGGCGACGTTTTGGCAAGGTCACACTTGCCATTGTCAAGCTAGGTAGTAGCGCTTCTTGCTGGAGCTTGAAGTAAAATGACCAGCCATTTTACAGCCTAGAGTACACCTGTGGTGCATATTATTTTAATCTGGTCTTTTTTTAGGCCAATAAATAAACAGCGTAAGATTAAGAAGGATAATATTTTAAGGTTTACTCAATGGTGTTTACTGACCTTTTCAACACTTAGATGTCTGTAGATATCTTCACTTCTACTACACCAAGGAGTAGTATTTTTTCGAATAAACCAAGATCAAGATCTTTTCTATTCTTTTTCGTCTTTTTTT
Organism: Diabrotica undecimpunctata; assembly: GCF_040954645.1. NCBI lineage: Eukaryota > Metazoa > Arthropoda > Insecta > Coleoptera > Chrysomelidae > Diabrotica > Diabrotica undecimpunctata. The sequence goes on along the minus strand of NC_092803.1, from coordinate 113,858,766 downwards.
ATTGTCTATGTTTTTAGTTTTAGAATAAACTACTTCTTGGCTTCTGGTACTTTTAATTACATTTTCTATTATATTGTAACAGTATCTTGTTTTAGATGGGAGAGTATTTCGATATTCTCTTCCCTGCATTACAGAGAACACTTTCTGATGAATCCGACCAAGTCGTTCAACAATGTTTGGTGGTCATAGCTGAAGTTATTTCATCTCCAGGACCAGAAGAAGTTAATAACAGAGGTAAGCTTCAAAATTATTTTGCAATATAAAGACTTTAGATGTGGGTGCACCAATACCATCTTGTTAGTGGTAAAATTGAATATTTATCCATAATAATTAGGTTAACTGAGTAAACAGACCGGTGTAACTATGATATATGGGTCTGATCAAAGTTTTTAACGAAGTACAAGCAAAAAGCTTGAATGTGTAACCCAAAATAACAAGAAAAGTAAAAATAACACATTCTGGGACTGGGACAGTCTGATATAACAGAAAAATTTGTAAAAAATAATTTTTGCGCAATAGTGATATAATAATATTCCAAAATGGGAATAATTTTTCAAAAAGATATCAAATCATTAAAAATAAACTAAAAACTAAAATTTTCTCTGAGCTGTCTTTTTATATCTGCACCAAACAACGATGGTAGATTATAAAGTCTTTTTATTTCATTTACATGTAGTAATGATGAGTTGGCATACTTTTAATCCAGTCTGTTGTATACTTTGGTTTATTTTTCCATAATTCAGAAGTTTGCTGCATTCTGTACATGACCTCAACTCTCCTATCGGCGGAATTAGAGCGCTTGTAGACATCCGTTTATGTAAACGGACGTAAGCATTCAATAAACGGATGTCCTTAAATACGAACGAGCGCTAAAAAGTAATTTTATTTTTCTGAATTTAATAACAATTATAAATTAAACGGATATGATTAAGCTTATTTGCTAGTATGTGATTTTGTCAATTAATCAACAATATCCAATAATTTTATTAATTACAATAATTATAAAATAAACAAAAAGGAAAAGTAATGTCTGGTGCAAATTATTAGTGATAAATATTTATTTGCCTAATAAAATCTCTTGTATGGTTTTTTTCTGGAAATTATATTATCAAGTGTGCGTTGAAGAAATAAGTTAGGACGTAGTTGAATGATATAATGTAGTTACTTGTCAAAATGGTAAATATGCGAAAATTTCATTGTAATGGCATAACAAAGAACTTCCCGGACATTAAATTGCTCAAAATTTAAGTATTCCTCAAGGAACTTAGTTCAGTCGTCAAAGAGTTGACCCCTAAAAATCATATGGACAAGCTGAATTTCCCGAGAATATTAATTTTGGGACCCCAAAAAAGATGCAAAAAAGTATACCACTTTTACCCCCGGGCTTCCCCTAAAACCGCCCTAGTAGGGGGTAAAAACACAAAAAAAAAACGATTTACCAAGAATCTGTATACCGTAGAAAAAAAATGTTTTAAATAAAAAATGTAGCTAAGTTAAAACAAAAATGTTTTAACCGTCAATGGGATTCAGTTATTTGGAGTGATGAAGTCAACTTTGAAGTCTTCGTTCGCAATACACGAAGTAGTTATCCGAATGCCGGGGAAGAATATCACAAAAGAAAGGTTAAGTTCCCGGCCTCTGTGATGGTCTGTATGCTCTCTCAAGGAATTCAAGGAATTGGATATCTCCTTTTCATTGATGTCACTGTCAATTCTGTGAACTATAAAAGTATTTTACAAGAAAAAATATTGCTTTCTATTACAGAAATTTAACTGCCTGATCCGGAATTTATATATACTTCAAAAAGACGGCGCAGCCCGCCATACTGCGAAATCCGTAACATCATGGTTGCAGGAAATAAATATTCCTGTTTTAAAATAGCCTTTAAGTAGTCCTGATCTATCCACTATCGATACTCTTTCAATTTGAGCTCGACATTACTTTTTCTTGTTGTTTATTTTATAATTCACATAGTTGATAAAAGTATTAGCTATTGTTTATTAATTGGCAAAATGATATAGTATCAAATAAGCCTAATCGTATCCGTTTAATTTATAACAGTAAAATAAATTCTAATTAAGAAAAATGGTTTCGTGCAGAGTTGCCGCGAGCGTATTTGTAAAAGTACTAAAGGAAGATTCAGTATCTTGAACTTTATTCAATGTGGGATAATTTCTTGTAAAATGTACTTTTGTTCCTTAAGAGAAAATATTACTGTTTGATACATTTATACCCAACGGATTTACACGCCTCGAATATTGTTCCTCTGTCACGGGACGGATATTCGGTGCATGTACACGTATTCATTATAAGCTAAGCAATATTGAAAAAAAAACGAGTTCGGATCCGTTAACAAAAACTAATGTATTACAGTGTATTATTCCATGTTTATCTTTATATTTTATGTTTTAGGTGCAAATTCGTATTATAATAAATTTATGGTGAGCTTGTTGTTTTTGTTTAATAATGAAAAAAGACTATTAGATGAACGGGGGTCATTTATTATAAGGTAAGAAGCAATCTTAATTATATTATGTTTTCAGGAAATTGGTAGATAACGAAAATTTGATGATAATGTTGTGGTCAAACTGTATTGTTTGTAATACATTAAGAATATTTACGCATAAAATATTTGATTGTATCTTTTTAATTAAAGGGAGTCATTTTAGTCTTTTTAAAATTAAAGATATATAAAGATGAATAGAATAGATGTAGATTATGTAAAGTTATATAAATCATTTATCTGTTCGTCTAACAAGATCTTTTGGTTAGGGGATAGGGTTTTGGTCTGACGAGGATCAGTTATATACTGAACATGTTTCTTATCTGCTGGATGTAAGAGTAACCCCTTCTAGTAACTTAGCTGTTTGCAGAGCTTCGATATACATTCGCATAGTGTACGTTTTGAAATTCCGCTTTTATTTTCACAGATACGGCCGATCTTATTATTAGGATTGCTTATTTTATTGAACTGATAGCTTACATAGCAGTATCCAGTGAGAAGATGCGTTTGTTTTAATATATTTTTTGCAAATTTCGAGATTTCGTTTGGCCATTAATTTTATAAATATTTCTGTTTGCGTCAGTTCGGGCATATTAAGTCAGTGATATCGTAACGATACAGCCACATACTTCCAATTTTACAGTTTTCCCTATCTAACTTACTAATCGGTCTCGTGGAACGTAATAAATATCACTGGTCAAACTACTTAAGACTAGCAGTACGTGACTTTTGCTTAGACCACAAAAAAGTCTGGATCTAGATAACAGGAATTTCATTTACTACCTGATACCAACATCAAAGTTACAACGTTCTTTGTGGCCAGTTAGTACAACGAGTTGACTGTTAAAAATAATATAGACCTTTCTCCTAAAGATATCTCTACCGGGGCACTCCTGTGTATTGCTGTTTAAAACATCTATTTTTGCCTAAAATATAGTTTCTTCTTCTTCTTCAGCCTGCATTCGTCCACTGCTGGACATAGCCCTCTTCCATTTGCTTCCATTGATTTCTACTCTTGGCAATTCTCATCCACAGCTTGCCCGCGACTTGTTTGATATCATCTGCCCACCTCTTCTGTGGCCTGCCTACTCCTCGCCTGTTCTCTCTTGGTCTCCCGTTTGTTAATCTCTGTGTCCATTTTTCGGGATTATCTCGGGCAACATGTCCGGCCCATTGCCACTTGAGCCTTGCTATACGTTCTGCGACATCAGTAATCTTTGTTCTTTCACGAATGTCGATATTTCGAATCCTGTCTCTCAAACTAATCCCTATCATGGCCCTCTCCATCGCTCTTTGGGTTGTACTGAGCTGCTCTAAGGTTTTCTTTGTAAAGGCCGTGGTCTCCAGTCCATATGTAGTTACAGGCAAGATACACTTGTCATAAACTCTACGTTTTAGACACGTTGGTATATCTTTATTCTTCAAGATAAAGCTTAACTTGTCGAAAGCTACCCAAGACAATTGTATGCGTCTTTTTATTTCGGCTATCCGTATATACGTATTTCTGACTATTGGTCGTCTTCAGTACGGTGCAGCCAAGTTAGAAAAGGAGCATATTAACTTGGGAAAGGATCACTACAGGAGCAATGCGACCAATTTGTGGCAATAATGTTAGAAGACTCTGAGGTTTCCAGAGTTTTTTCCAGATTTGTTGCTCTGGAAACCTCAGAGTCTTCTAACATTATTGCCACAAATTGGTCGCATTGCTCCTGTAGTGATCCTTTCCCAAGTTAATATGCTCCTTTTCTAACTTGGCTGCACCGTACTGAAGACGACCAATAGTCAGAAATACGTATATACGGTTGCCTTTCATCTTATACACATATTTTATTATATTTTTCTCTTTTTATTGCGAGCTATGCCGATATCTTTTACCTTTATTTTACTATTAACTCGCATTATCCTTTTTATTATTATTATTATTATATATATATATATATATATATATATATATATATATATATATATATATATACTATGCCGATATCTTTTACCTTTATTTTACTATTAACTCGCATTATCCTTTTTATTATATATATATATATATATATATATATATATATATATATATATATATATATATATATATATATATATATACATATATAGTGATGTTGTCAATAACGATATTAGTTTGTAAATTACTCATTATTTTTGTTTTCTGAAGTTTCATTTCTGAAGGCCTATTTTATTTGACTGCTGATTTAATTCCTTGAGCATTTACAAATGAAACCAACCATCAACAACTCAAACGCACACCATCAATGTTTAGACCTTTTTGCTCCCAGTCGAGATGTTTGAATACATTTTCCAATGCTAAGGTAAAAAGCTTTGGTCAAATAGTATCACCTTGTCTAATACCTTTACCAAGACGCATTTTTTTAGTTTTTTCGTCTTCATTGATTTTGATGTGGAACGTGGCCTGTTCATAAATGTTTTTAATAAGTGTAGTGTACCGTGAGTCTATTCGAGCATCCCTCAGGGCTGACAAAAAGGACCAAGTTTTAATACTATCGAAAGCCTTGGGAAAGTCAATAAATGCCATAATATGTAGAGGTACGTTGTATTCTGTGGTTTTTTCTACCAGTGTTCTGATGGTTTGTAAGTGATCGTTAGTACCAAACCCTTTTCTAAATCCCGCCTGTTCAACCGGTTAATATAAATCAAGTTTTTGTGTTATGCGGTTGGTTATTATTCTTGTTAGCAATTTGTATAAGTGTGACAACAAACTTATAGGTCTGTAGTTTTCAATATTTGTAGTGTCTCCTTTCTTGTGTAAAAGTATTATTTCGGCGGTTTCCCACAGACTGGCTATTCTTTTTTCTGTTAGACACTTATTCAACAAAACTTCCATAACCTCTACAACGATGTTGCCGCCCATTTTTAACATTTCAGACGTTATACGATCCTCACTAGGAGCTTTTTTATTTTTCATTTGCTGTAAGGCATGTCTAATTTCCGAAGAAGTTATTTTAGGGAGAGTTTCCGAGCCGACGTTTAGAATTGTTCTATGGTCTGTTCCGGGGTTCTGTATAGTAGATGTATACAGATTCTCATAGAACGTTTGTATTTCCTTGATTATTTGAGTTTTTTCCGGAAAATATAGTTATCAAAGTATTTTAAACACCCGAATTTTGGCCCTTATTCCCTTCCCGTACTTTTATATATCTTGTATCTATCCATAAAAGTCTACGTGTCAAAGTCAAACTTAACTGCCATTATTAATATAAATGCCATGAGCGTTTCAAAAATTTTTAATTATGTATAGCTCATAATGAATAAAAGGGAATATTGGGAATTTCATATACAGTATACTCCCTTTATAACGAACACGGTTATTACGAGGTTTCGCTTATAACGAGGTACATTAGATGTCCCGTGAAATTTCTATTGAACTATAACCCTTTATAGCGAGGTAAATTTGCTTATAACGAGAGAAAATAAGATTGCAAAACGTGTTTTTTACGTTTTGGCCCGGCCGTAGCTATAAATAAATACCCTTTTTAACTGCGGGCCGCCCGCAATAAACTTCTTACAATTTATGATTCTTAGTCGGAAATGTAAACTTTATGATTCACAAGTGTCATTGTATTGGGTTGACCATTCACACCTAATAATATGGGTCCTAATAGACAAGATGTGGAAAGTGTTTTAAAGGTTGTCAGAAACTTTATCCAAGGACAAAACGCAAATGAAGAAGCATAAAACTGTTTCACATCTTTAGAAAATATGATAGATAGAATACTGGACAATTTAAAGCGGTCAAAAATGACAAAATAACTTTATACGCTTTATACATATTTACAGAATACAGATTTTTTGTTTTAACATATATCATTGACAGTAAAAGTAAACAACTCTTTTTTGTTTTAATGCATTTCATTGATAATACAAGTAAACAACTTTGTTTTAAAAACGCCATTCAAACAATATTTATTAGCATCTTATATTGCTCCGAATGGCTTCACTATAGAAAGTTAATGTTTTAGAAAACTACATATTCATATGTATGCACAATATTATTGTTGTTGGATATAACGAGATCCGCTTATAACGAGGTAATTAGTCTGCCATTTCAGTTCTCGTTGTAGAGGGAGTCTACTGTATTACCTTATGACATGCAAGTAGATAATTTATTATGCTACTTATTTGTGAATAATATTTATGTTTTGTAACCGTTTCTATTATTGAGTAACACTCTTGCAGTCGGTTGCACAAATGTTTTTTAACTTGTTTAACGACATTTAACAATTAAAAAATATATCAATAACTAATGTTTCGTTAGAGCACAGAAGAAAAAACAAACAAAAGATAAGCTTACATATGCCGCCTTTTATATGTTGATAATATTGATTAATTGCCCGTCGGCCTATTGTAGGCCTCCGGTAAGGTCAGGGTTGTATTGTTATACATTTTTTAATAGGTTTGTACAGGTTTGTACTTTAATGATTTAGTAAGATAACATATTTTCTACACGCCAAACACTGAACTAGGTGTATACCAAAAACAATCGGCGTGTAAATAAATTGTGCAACGTTCAAAAATATAAATGTTTGACTTTTACAATACGACATCTACGAAAACCAGTTCTAATGATAACATGCCCAGTTTGATCAATCCTTACTTTATTGGGTGGTTATCAAGGAAGTACCCGTGGGACGAAGTTCTTCATTTTCAGAAGTCGGACAGCGATAAATGATTTGAAATTTTGTTGTGGCATTTTACTGTCATGCACAGTATTGTACATTTTCCAAGCATTTACAAGAGTACTATCGATTTCACTTATAAATAGTGGCCACCAACATTTCTTACCCAGCACACGGGATCTATAGTTTGCTACACCATTATCATGCAAATCTACCCCTCGCATGTATTTACTATATGCACAAATGATATATGCAAATTTATAGTTTGACGTATATATGAATAAAATTGATGTTATAAATGTAACTTTTGATAATATATTAGAGCAAGGGAATAAAAGCATACTTCACCGACTAAGAGAAAAGTTTCTTTTTCTATTTTTTATAAAATCTTACTTAATTTTTCCATTTTTCATGCTACTGAAAAAGTTTTTGAACAATGCCAATTCAAGGATATTTGGTATCTACATCTACTTAACTACTATTTTACACAAGTATTTGAATAATTCTTATCTTTTTCATTTTCCCATAAACATATAGCTGGGAACGATTAAAAACAGCGTTTTAAACACTTCTATATAGGTAAATGTTGCGTTCTCTGTGAAAAATTATGTAACTTTACACAAATGGTGGTAAAAAATTTAAGTAAAATAAGAGTAAAAAGTTCTGTACATCCCAATTAAAATGTGATATTCTGTTACCTTTAACAGAAATTGAGGCACCTTTTGAAGAGCGATTATGTGATACATATTATTTATTAACCTTACTACTGTACATTTAATAATAAATATGCACGCTTTATTAATTTGACATTTTTTCAGGCAACTGTGTGTACTATTAAACGCCGAAGAAATTTATAAAACGCTTGCCCAAATACTCAGGAAAGAAAGTAATCTTAAGTTTGCTAGTCTTATGGTAGAACACCTGAATATGATTTTATTGACGTCTTCCGAATTGTATGAAATGCGAAACAAGTTAAAGGATCTCATTACTGAGGTAAGAAAAGTGGATTAACAATATTAGTTTGATTTTTTCTTTAGTTGAAAAAAAAAATAAATAAAAAAGTAGGTTTGGATAAGTGAATGTCTCAATGAGTTAAAACCATATAAAAAACTTTTTTTAATATTAATTTAGATGCTTTCGTTCTGTACAATAACAATTTTTTGGGCATTACGAACTTCGGATGCTATATCCATTCGTCAACGTACTAATGAAGGAAATTCTAAAGTTTACACCCCGGTGCGATTTGAACCCGGGTGTCTTCATGTCAAGGACGAATCCTATCCATTATACCACCAAGGCTTTACAATAACAAGTTGTTACCCACTTGTTAACAAAATTATGTATGAAATCATAAAATTTACATACCCTATAGGAATATGTAATATGGGCGACAGAGAAGTAACTGTTTTTTGCTATTTATATGATGTCTATGCAGTTCAGAATAAACATGCATAACAAGGTCTACTATAAGAATTTAACTAAATGCAGGGTAGATAATGAAATTAATAAAAACAGAAGACGAAAATATTAAAAATTAAAAAAGAATAGGAAGAGCACATTAGCAGAATAGATAACATTAGGGTAGTGGAGGTATTTATAAGTAAAATTTACAAGAAACAGAAGGAAATAAGCAATTTGGTCTATAAAACCAATAATGAAGACCATATGTAAACTCCTAGCTGAGTAATTGCCGCCCTTTTCGGGTTCTTCCCATTCATTTGTCCCGGGAATCGGTCCGTATTAACTTTTTTTGGTTCTACAATTGGTGCAACCCACATCTATCGGAGCCTTTATGCATTGACAAAACGTGTTTTCCTTTTAAAAGTTCCCTTATTCCGTAGTTCATCAATTTTCTAAACTCACCATGATCTAGGTTTATTAGTCCTACTATCCTCCGAATTATTTTCCTCTCTTATTCTATATTATCTTTATTCCTAGGATTCTTAATATTGTCTCGTCTTTGTATGTCAAGCATATTTTTTCGGCATAATATGTGATTACTGGTCTAATTGGTGCTCTGTAAATTTTCAGTTTTTTGTTTTGGTTTAGCTGCATTTCTGACAAGGTTGTTATATTTCCAGTAAGTTCTGTTTCCTACTAAAAGGCGTATCTTTCAGTGCCATGTCAACAGTATGCGCCACAAGTTGAGATATGGATGTTATAATTTTACCTTTTGTTTGCTCTTATGAGACTATCAAATGCTTGCTTGAAATCTATGAAGAGGATGTGTAAGTCGATGTCATATTCATAACATTTCTCAATTGACTGTATAATTATGTATAGAGTCTATTGTTGACCTTCCCACTCTAAATCCCTGCTGGTAATCTCTTAATTTGGTTTCAATGCATTTTGCGAATCGTTGTCTGATTAGTGTAGTCAATATTTTGTAACATCTGTTTAGCCATGTTAGTCCCTTATAACTGTTCTTCTTCTTCTTAACGTGCCCTATCAAGTCCCCTTGACGTTGGCGATTAACATGGCGAAACTCTCTCTGACTTGAGCTATTCTAAAGAGTTGCTCAGCTTTCTTCAACTCTCTCAACTGTCCTCAACTGTTGCCTTTCTTTAAAATAGAATCTATCCTGTTTTCCGTTCTTCTAGCATTCATTCTTCTTCCCAAATTTTTATTATTAGTTCCCTTTAGTACTACTACTAGTAAACAACCTTTTACATATCATCATATAGGGAAAGATCCAATATAAACGTGGTACTATCAGATGAAAAACATGATAGCTTAAAAACTTAAGACAACGGTACGGATCATAGAACTAGAAGAGAAAGAAGCTCCCAAATATATTGGCAGAGGATTACAGTCGTTTCGGTTAGTCAATCGTTTTCTCACTAATCGATACTTATTTTAACAATAATCACTAACAAAATTTTATTATCATTTTAATCAAGCTTAAAATATTGAGTCAAAATCTTATATAGAAATAAAGATATATGATGTTTTATTAATTTTTTAAATTGTTTTAGGATAGTAAAGCTTTATTCTGTTGTTTGTATGAAACATGGTGCCACAATCCAGTAGCTACTGTCTCTTTGTGTTTGCTCACTCAGAGTTATAGCCACGTGTGTGACTTAATTAAAATATTGTATCCTTTTTTACAAATTAACCTTTTACTCACTCATTATTATTATCAGATGTTTATTGTTAGTTGTTCCCTTCATTGATTTTTTTATTTTATTTTGACACAGTATATTCCCGCATAAGATTTTATGAATTTATGAAATAAAACCTTACCAAAGCATCGACTATAATATAATCATTATGGTTGATTTTAACGCCTGTGTTGGCAATTATATGGCGCTTTATAAGAGGCCAAAGAACGGGGGTAAAGAAGCTAATAAACCCAAAACACATAGAAAAGGATACATGAATTGCCTATCTAAAAAAGTTCTATGCAGAAGAAGAACAAATGAAGCTAGAACCGGAAACACCAGAAATTACCACAGATGAATAAGTTAATATAAATATGCAGGAAGTTCGAAAAACATTTAAAAAGTTGAAGAACAGAAAAACTGCAGGTAAAGATGGAAACGAATTACTGAAATATTGTGGAGCAGCAATGACAGAACAATTAACAGCATTAATTAGCAAAATTATAAAACGCAATAAAATACCGGAAGAATAGAGAACGAGCGAACTAATTCGACTATTCAAAAAAGGAGATTACTAAAATTTTACAAGATTAACGAATCAGAGGATAAGTTTAGCAGATGAGCAAAAGGATTGGAATCGCGAAGAACCATTCAGATGTAACGTAGATATTGATGGTATTAGTATTGAACAAGTAATGGAAATAAAATACCTAGGAATTACAATGTTCAGCTATGGAGTACTGAACAGAAAAGTGGCAGGCAGGATGCCCTAATAACAAATTCGTTAAAGTGCAGAGACTTAGATGGGCTGGACACATTGCTAGGATGTCAGATCACGAATACACGAAGAGATTAACATTTTCAAAACCAGAGGGCACAAGAAGCAGAGGACGACCACGAATGAGATGGATTGATGATGTGGAAGGAGACCTACAGATTCTAGGGGTTAGAAGATGGAGGGAAGTTGCCAGGAATCGACAGGAGTGGCGACTTCTTTGTGAGCAGGCCAAGATCCACAACGGATTGTCGAGCCACTTATGATGATGATGATGCCTTAATAACAGACAGGAGGAAGAAGAAGACCAAAGGATTATATGACGGAACAAGTTGGTTTTAGATAATAATAACATTCAAAATATAAATCACCTAACTAGTAGTAGTAACAAACAACGAAGCAACAAAACAACAAAGAACACTGATCAAACTATATTAAATAAAATACCAAGCACTACCATTATATACTCCCATTATTCTTCTTTTTTAAATTATAGAAGTATGGCGCAGTATGTTTATTTCATCTATTAATAATTTTCCTAAGTCCAGTGAATCATTGATGTCGATAATATCTAACATTTCGTCAATAATAATATCACATTTCTAAATGGACACCAATTTGAAAAAGTTTAAAAATATTGTTCTGAAGATAAAAAATGTTAAAATGTTTAAACTAAAGTTTAAAAATGTTCAAAAATGTTTGTTGGCAAAATCGGGGAGGATCAGGCGGGCTTCACAGCAGGAAGATCATGCATAGACCACATATACACACTGGAACAACTGTTGGAAAAGAAAAAAGCAAAAAATAGAGATATACATTTGGCATTTGTGGACCTGAGAAAGGCGTATGACTGTTTACCAAGGTCAGAACTATGGGAGACAATGTACAAATTAGAAATACAGACGGAACTCATAGAATCTACAAAAGCTCTGTATAAAGAAAATAAAGTGTCCATTAAAATGGGAACAAGAATCATAGTAGAGTTCACCACAACAAAAGGGCTCCTGCAGGGTTGTTCCACATCTCCAACCCTATTTAAAATATATTTAGAGAAAGCCTTGACTACATGGAAAAGAAAATGCGAAGGCATGGGAGTACCGGTACGGAACGAATCGGTTAAGCTTTGCAGACGATCAAATAGTGATTGCACAAGACCAAGACGATCTCAGCTACATGATGAAGAAACTACAAGAAGAATATACCAAGGCTGGCCTAGATATTAACATCGCGAAAACAGAGTACCTATCTACAAGTGAAGAAGACATGGAAGATCTACACATTAATGACAACGTAACAATCAAAGGAAAGGATAAATTCAAATACTTGGGGTTTATAATCACGATTTTATTTATCGTATGGCAATTACAACACATTTAGAACAAATACACAAACACTAGTAATATAGGTATTTGACAAACTTTAAATAGTTATAAACAAACATCAAGTGTATTTATATAATCAATTGACTCTGAAGTTGCAAACAGGAAGTCTTCAGGGCTACCATTGTAGGATCTTGAGGGACACTCTTCAATAATGTGATCGATGGTTTGGTTCTCCCCACAGTCACATTGAGGAGACGGGTTCTTTCCCCATTTATGTAGCATGTATGCACATCTGCCATGTCTGGTTCGGATCCTATTTAGAGTGGACCATGTTTTGCGTGGAAGATCAAAACTTGTTGGCTTGTGGATAATGCGGGGCATGCTATTTTGCCATTCGTTCCATTCTTTATAATCACGAAAAAGGCAACAACAGAGGAAGAAATTACACAAAGATTAGGACAAACAAGAACAGCAATCCGACAACTTAACTCAATATGGTGGGATAGACACCTAAATATGAAGACAAAAACACAGATTTATAAAACATTAGTGTGAAGTATTATGACATATGGGTCGAAAATTGGATCATAAACAAGAAAAACAGTAGTAACATATTAGCAACAGAGATGGAATGCCTGCGAAGATGCTGTAGAGTAACAAGAATGGATAGGAGAAGTAATGACGAAATAAAGCAAAGAACATCAATAGAAACAGACATACTAACATACATAGAACAAAAAAGACCAAAGTGGTATGGACATGTAAGAAGAATTAGTGACAGCAGATGGATAAAGAGAATAACCGAATGGAGCCCCATAGGAAGGAGGAAAAGAGGACGACCCCGAAAATCCTGGAGGAACGAAGTAGACGACGCCATGAGTAAGAGAGGCCTAAACGATGGAGAATGGAACAACAGAGAGAGATGGAAACGGTTGAGCGAGGGAAGGCAGTGAATACTGTAGAATCCCTGAATATATATATTTAAAAATGTTAAGATTTGCAAAATTTATTGAGAAAACAAGATCCAGTTTGTGAATTGTTCGTTTAAGTAGTAGTAAAGTATTAAGGATAGTAAAAGCATGCAGAAATGTTATAGACTGTAGATCAACTCTATTATGTGCTCTAACTGTTATCCTGGTGTTTTGGATACGTACTATAGAAATATTAAGGGAATAGAAAAAAATGACAAGGAAAAAAGAAATGTATCAGATTCATCCTTCTAAAAAGAAGGAAAATTTAAAAAAAGCCATAGGGAAAAATATTGTATTGATGCGTTTGGTTTACAAAATATTTTTTGTTTAAATTTCTTAACAAATATTTAGTGGCAATTTAGAGGTAACCGTTGAGTTTTTAATCGAAATTGACAAGTTGGTTCAACTTATAGAATCTCCTATTTTTGCATGTAAGTATTTCAACCATTTATGTAGTTATTTTGAAGTTTTAGAGAGCTTCCAGGTACTATTTTTAAAATAAGATCTACACATCTTCAAACGAATGATATTAAGAAGAATATGAATCTGTGCAAGCGTGAAAACGGTATTTGGCTATATGACTTGAAATTTTATGAGAAATATTAAGCCAATTAAGTTAGTTTTTTACTTGATACAACTGTATAGACGTGTTTGACAGTTGAAGTGTGTAGTATGAGATACTACAAAAAGACTCTCATCTACGGATTCATAAATTTTTTAGTGAAACTATTCTTAAATAAACAATCAAAACCTCAAATTCATTATTTTGCTCATCACTTAAAAACTCTTCTATTTAGAGATTTGACGTCAACAGACAACTTCATCACAAATAAATATATACAAAAAGAGATATATGCAAAAAAAGTTATTGCAAAATCGCTGTTTTTGAATATTGTTAATAACTTTTTTATTATTTATTAAAATTTGTTTAAATGTATCAGAACTTAAGGGTCTTATCATGTTTGAATTGTGTGCAAAAGATGTGCCAGATTGGTTGAATAGCTTTTGCGAAATTTAATTTGTTTTTAAGATTTTTTGAAAATGAGCTAATTTCTAAGGCTAGTCTAGATAATTTGACTAAATGAATCTTAATAATTCGGGCTAATTTTCTTTGTTAACACGTAGGAATACTAATAACCTATGAAAAATAAAAGTTTAAAAAAATTACATTTATGTACACAAAATGATTTAAATAGCACTTAAGTTTATAAATATTTACAATAACGGCGTAGAATTGAGTTCAAATTAAAAGGCAAAAAAGTATTTGGAAAGCTGAGCTGGTTAAAAAACACAACTTTAAAAAATTCAATTTGACCCTTAGGAGCCAAAATAGCCCCTTTTAACAAAATCACTGTTACGTTAATTAGTAACATTAAGGACTGAAATTAGCTATTCTTTTTTAAGAAAAGTCGAAGTGTCTAAAAAACTTTTAGCAAACAAAATGACTGAAAATTGGTTTAACAGGACTGTTGTAAACAAAGAGTACTTTGCATTCCGACTAGAGTAAAAGGAATGGGGGTAGCCGAATGAAGGGCTAGTCGCGCTTTTAAAAATATTCAACACAGTTTTAAAACACAGCGCTCGGAAAAAAATGACTTATCTAGGGTTCTACTGGACCAAATTTGCTCTTTCTAAATTGAAGTACAACGTTAAAATAGCAACATTTACCGTATTTTCATTGCAAAATTATCCAAAACAAACCAGCTAATGACTACGGGATGTACAAATCTTTTCTGTCACCTGATTATTGTTATTTTTATATTTATTTATTTAAAATATAATTAAAAATATTAAATAAATGTTATCTATAAACATCAAATCAAACAAATCAGTTTTTTAGTATTAAAAAATTATTTTTAGAACACAAAGTCGTATATATAATATATATGAAATTATGACTTCTTAAAGTTTAAATTTATCAAATGAATTTGCCTTGCATATTTACTATAGTCCAGGTAGTCTGGGCGCATTGGCTAGGAAAAATATTCTTATTACATATTTTTTCACAATCATACATAAAATAGACCTCTTATAACAAAAGTGCATGTTGCCATGAGAAAATGATGGTCAAAAATGGTTTAAACAATTTTTATTAAATATTATAAAATTAAATTTTTGTTTCTGTTATAAGTTTTTTTTTAGGTTAATTGGTTCATTATGAGCAAAAAATATTCCTAGTACCGTAAAATGGGATGTAGTTGACCGTTTTTCAACTTCAACTAAAGATATTTCCTAGAGAACAAAATAAAATGTATCACATATTTTTGTATAATATGTGTATGTCTTAACTTTAATTTTAGTAGAAAAAACATCGGGTATTTTAAAAAATCTAACTCAGAAAAAACAAAGACTGTCTATGGTTTTACTTAATAAAAACGATTTTTAGTTAACTGGGGTGAAGATAAACACACTAAAATGATTTTAAATTATAATAAACATTTTAATAAAAACTTTTTATTACAAAAAGAAAGTTACCTATTTAAAATTATATGTAGATCAGTCCAAAACAAAACACAGCTCGCCTCTTCGGCAAATTTTTGGCTGAATTAATACTTTTTTATGTTACTTAGAGAAACATTGTCTTCGTCAAGAATATCAGGCCATATAAATTTTCCCAATTTTGATAGTTTTATAAACTTAACAATTAGCTTCATCATCTTTAATCGCTGAAATTTGTCCTACAAAATGTTTAATATTCTTCTTAGTTTGATATTCTATTATAACCCATGAATTTGCTTCTATATCATTAATGTGAAAGTATTTTATTTCCTCTGCAATATTACTTAGAATGTCTACAACTTCATGGTCTTCTTGGTCAAAATTTTCACTCACGCTCTCTGTTCCGGAACTTGCTTCATCGTTTTCTTCAAAAACTTTTTTCTTCACAATTTGTGTCTTGCTTGTAGAAGGTATGTTATCGTCGTCAATTTCTTTCTTTGGACTGTCTACATACGTAACTGATCTTCCAGATATAACATTCAGTTTCTTTCGTTTTATTGTAGGCTCACGTTTTTTGGGATTTCTCTGTTCTTTCAAATAATCTAATAGTACCTTAGACACATCAGCACTGTTTCTATAAGTGTTTTGCTTCTTACTAGGAATTTTTGCTAAAAGTTTATCTTTTGACAAAGGACAAATATCACAAGCATAAAACCGCTTTCTAGCATTAACTGCAGCAGACCATTTTCCTGACTCATTTTCCAAAAAGTTTTTTTAATAATCTTGGAAACAAACTTTTCTCAACAGACGACGAGTTTGGATTGGCTTTCTTCCACTCGTGCAGTAATTGTTTCCAATAATTCTTCATTGGTCCAAAGTAGCTAACGTCGAGGAGTTGGAAAGATGCGTTGCATTTGGTGGAAGGCAAATGAAAGCAATGTTATTATCTTTACAAATATTGAGCACTTCTTTTGTAAAATGACTCAAAAGATTGTCTCCTATTAAGACCTTCTTTCCTTTAATTAAACGAGCATGAGGCAAAAATATAGTCTTAGACCAATCGGTTAAACAAATTGCATCAAACCATTTATGATTAGATCGATTATAACGCGTACCTTTACTGCAGCATTTCTTTTCACAACATGGGGTGACCCTAGGACCTCCTTGGCGCCAAGAATCACAAATTTGTAGCCTTATAAACTACATAAGGCGGTAATATATCTCCAGTTGTCGATACACATAACATAATTGTCACAGCACTTTTAGTATAATGTATTATATTGTCCGGATATGTGACATCTCTTTGATAAATTAGTTTCTTTTTCCCCGGATCATCACTTAAATTACTTTAGTAGTAATTAAATATTGTAGCAGGGTCGGCACCTTCAAGTGTTTTGCTAAATTCCTCAAAAAAATTTGTTAATGTTTCAGCATCGACGGCAGCACGAGCTCTTTTTATGTTGTTGCTTAAGCGTTCACTTAAAGTTTGTTTATGTCTTTCTAGAAACCTCTTAGCCCAATCATAACTAGGAAAATTATTTTTAAAGAGTGAGTTTTTACCAAGGCGGTCTAGGTAAGCTTTTGCAGTTAAACGAAGATCCAATGTATCTAATGGGAATCCCCAATTCGCACAAGTAATCACTGCATCCACAAAATCATCATCTTTCTTTGGTAAAAACAGTTTGAACACCATGTTGTTTAATACATCGCCCATGTATTCTGTTCATTAATGTACCCATTGGAATTTTGTATTTTTTCGATGCTGCATTAGGACTTATTTTTCCATCTAAAATTTCTGGTAAACACTTTTCTAGCGTTTCCGCACTGTATTGTTTAAGAATTGTTGCACCATCATTACGCTTATACACCCTCGGCATTTTATAAATTTATTGTTGATAAGTTCGTAATTATCTTTAAAAATATTTTAAGTGTCAGCTCCCGTCCGTTTTTCAAACTAAACAAACAATGAAACAATAAGCAGCGCCGATTCAATCTAGATACGATGCAAGATCCTGCAAGTTTTGACCTGATGGACATCTTCACCACGGCGATCAACTTCGCCCCAAATTCAAGTGAAAAGTGCATAAGTTGACAAATTTTAAAGATTATAACGAAACTTAAAAACTTATTCAAAATTAGTAACTGATATTTTTATCTACATCTAATGATTCGTTGAAATATTACCAACAGTTGCCAATAATATTTTTAGTATAATGATTTTTATATCAAAATTTAAGAATATTCATTTTCTTATAAATTAAGTTAATAATTTCGAGGCCGCGTTTTTAGTATATGCAAGAAAAGAACTCTTAATTTTTACATAAAGTATGTTCAAATACATAATTAACAAAAAAAAATACGCATGTTGGAAACATTTCAGTCAAATATATATATATATATATATATATATATATATATATATATATATATATATATATATATATATATATATATAGCGGTTTAAATCTCAGATGGGATTATGATATTAGAAAATTAACAGGAACAACGTGGTCTCGAATAGCACAAGATAGAAAAATATGGGCGCAAATGAGCGCTAATTATTAGAACAACGTATAACTAAGACATCGTCGAATAATAATAAGAACATAGAATAACATTGAAATAAGGGAGGCTGCACCGTAATTGGAAACGGTTGATAAAGCTGCACATGATGATGATGATGATATATATATATATATATATATATATATATATATATATATATATATATATATATATATATATATATATATATATATATATATATATATATATATATATGATGTCTACAGTGTACCACGATTCCACAGATGATAAAGTAAATGAAAATAAATCAGAAATCTACACTGCCTAAAACTCCACAAATTCTTGATCCAGTGGTACACACATGTTTGAAACAAAAAACTAATAGATGGCATTTATTCATTTCCTTCAACTTGATTAACGGTTGTGGAATTACTTCAGTAAAAATGTAAATCTTGATTGGAATACGAGAAAGAAAACTTCGAAACAAACTGCGAGGCATAAGTTAGGGATATAGTTTAGTAAATAAACAATAATACAACAATTATACTAGTGTTTTGTTTTTTTTTTATTCAAAAAAATAAATAATTAAATTTATACTTTGTTTACAAGTTGTTTATAGTTTATTATATCATGAAACGAAGCCGAAAAATCATTTGGAAAATCAAAAAATTACAGGGCCCTATTTTTTAACTGGAATATTTGAGGGCAAGTCAATAGAAAAGATGTATTATCACGTGGATATCGAAACTTTTACTGCGTCATGACTTTAAGCAAAAAAGGCGACTTTTTCCATTCATTTCAATATTGTGAAAAAACTACGCATTCTAGATAAAAACGTTCAACAGACGACTGTCTTAAAAATACTTGCTCTTTAAAATGAGATTTTCTAAATTGTTTTTAAATTTCTAAATATTTATAAACAAAAAAGTTATTGCAAATTAAACCCCAAGCTAAGCATTTTTTTCAATTGTTAATAATTATAAAGTAAACAATAAAAACATTTAAAAAACATTTCATAATGTGAGTTTTTATATAGTTACTATATTTGCGAAAGATGGTCACAATCGGTCAAGTAGTGTTTAAACAACTATATTTGTTTATCCACTTAGAGAGAATAAAGGTCATTTTCAAATGGCTGCACAGGTGCTTTATCAATACTTAGAATGTTTTTTTTTTGGTCCGATTCTTTTTATAAGGTCTCAAATTTTCATTTTTTCATTAAAACTATAATAATTTTTAATTGTTTACTTACAAATAATTGATGCAGAATGAAGCGCCATTACCATTATATTGGCAATATCCCTAACTTATGCCGCGCAGTATATTTACCTACAGCAAATATTTCGAAACTTAGAAGTGTTAGATTATTTGAGTTCAATTCCAGTTGAAAAAATCTGTAATTGAATGTGAATGAATTATCTTTTTTTACTTATGTGTACGTTTTGATATTATTTTAGATTTGAGATTAGAATTACTCGAAGTACCTTGTAACCAGAATTTAGTTAGAGCCTTGTACGGACTGTTGATGCTGTTACCGCAAACAGATGCATTTACTACCCTTAGAACAAGATTAAGTTGTATTCCTAGTCTGCAATTAAACTGTGATGACAAGTAAGTTATCGAATTATAACTATTTCATCTTTAATACAGTGGACATTGTAATAATAACTGTTTTTCATTTTCAGTAAAAAAACCAAAAAGAAATCGTCCCTAGTAAATACTGTGAACTTCCAACAGTTGTTAAGCCATTTTGTTGATGTACAAGAAAGGCATAAAGAATTCAAGAAGAGTCAACGTACCAAAGAAATATCAACCCTAGATAAGGATACTATTATAGATATATAGGAATAACCATTACCTCTTATTTTTACCAATAACTTTGTACATAATTATTTATACATTCCACGCTCGAAATATATACGTTATTTACATATGTGAATTTTTTATGGTTGTATTAAAGTGAATGAGTCATTTAGTGTACGAAATCGTAAGACAGCAATTTGATTTTTTACGGTAACTAGTACAACGACGGAAGAAAACAAACATGGCGGCATAGCCAAAAGGGCGTTACATCATATATGCGTTGTTATTGGCCCGATTGGAGTGTGTGATGCGTTAAATAAAAGGAGACGGGATAACGATTATATTAAGATGGAAAAAACAAAGAAGTCGACTACCAAAAGGTCAATACACAGCATCTTCGTTATTATTGAATATATAGTTACATACGAGATATCAGATGTCACTATGCATGAAAATAGATTTACTATAAGACAAATTTTGATTTATTCACTTACAAGAAGGCCTCTGGTTGAGTGTTATTTTCTAAAATATCGTGAGAATTATTTGTTTTAAAGACCTTTAAAAAGAATAACAGTAAAGTTAATAGAAAAAATATGTAACATACAAGTTTCTTAAATAAATATGTGGTCCAAAAAGACAGTGTTTTTGCACAAAACATATTTTATTTTTCACTACAGTTGCTTCTCGTCGACATACTGATATTAATAGTATTACAAATTAATACTATATGGAAGTGGTTAAAAGCTGACTACACGGAAGAGTGTTAAAATACCTCATATGTGATGAATATAACCCCTATGATTCTGTGGAGCAAAATGGGTTCAGAACCAGTAGATTCACAAAATTCAACATTTTTAGCATAACCCAAGTAATAGAAAAAAGGCTTTTAAGAGCACAAAAATTACATTTATTAATGGTGGATTTATCGAAATCATATTACACAGTACCCATTAATAAGCTATGTGAAGTCCTAGAGAAAACTAATATCTACATATAACTCCCGTTGATACTCTGAAAGAACTGTACAGAAAATCTACTTTTAAAATTAAATTGGGAAATAAAATATCGGAAGGCTTCCTGAACTAAACGATTCAAACAAGGATGGTGTATATCTCCAGTATTATTCAATATATACATTTATAAGGTCCTGAGACAGTAGAAACAGAAATGCAAGAAAATGAGATTGCCGATAGGGATACAATGTTATGCACTTACGTAGATATGCAAATTGTTATTGCACATAACAAGGAAATTTTTTAGAATATATGGCAAGCAAACTTGTAGAAGAATATAGAAAGTGAGGTCTGAAGGTCAACATGACAAAACCCAGTACATATGAATAGGAAGAAAAGAAGATGAAAGTTGAAAGGAATACATATTGCAACCTTCGAACGACCAACTAATAACGTTGTGTGCCAATGGGTAACCATATAACTACCTCCCAAAATTGGGAGCCAATATATTTATTACAATAAAACTCACACCTTTCTTTGGGAGCCAATTGTTAGGCCTCGTCTAGCTCAGTTTTTAAAAATCAAGTCTTATCTTAAAAGTACATCTAAAAAATTAGTTTGGTTGGGACAAATAAACTAAGATATTAACTTCTTCTTCTTCTTCTTTTGGTATCATAACCCTGGATGGGTCTTTGCCTGTCTGGCTATGTCCTTCCATTCAGATCTCTCTTGTGCCCTTCTTCTCCATTGTCTTATGTTCATTGTTTTCAGGTCGTCTTCCACGTCATATAACCATCTCGTTCTGGGCCTTCCTTTTTTTCGCCTTCCTATGGGCTTCCATTGTAACATTTTCTTTGTTGTTTTTGCATCGTTTTGTCTCTGCACATGTCCCAGCCATGACAGTCTTTGACTTTTCACAAATCTTACAATGTCATAACCTCATTTAACTCATTAACCTCGTCGTTTCTCCTGATTCTCCATGTGCCATCTTCCTCTTGTACCGGGCCATATACTTTCCTCAGTATTTTTCTCTCGAATGTCCTGAGTTGGGCTTCATCTTTTTTCGTCATTATCCAAGTTTCACGTCCATAGGTTACTACGGGTCTAATCAGTGTTCTGTAGATAGTCATTTTGGTTCTTTTGTCTAATAATTTCGATGTCATCAATCTTTTATTAGCATAGTATGTACGATTCCCGCTGGAAATACGTGCATTAATTTCGCTACTTACAGAGTTCTTCTGATTGATTTCTGTGCCGAGATATGTAAAGGCATCCACTCGTTCGATAGTATAGTTGTCTATTGTGATATTATTTTCATTGTCAGTTATTCTTTTAACTGTCATATACTTCGTTTTTAACTGTCATATACAGACCCATCAGCCTACTGTCACACCTGTTTAAAATACTCACCAAAGTCATAACTACTCGACTAACAAGGAAATTAGACGAATACCAACCATATGAACAGGCAGGTTTTAGAAAAGGCTATTCAACTTCCGATCACCTGTTAACCACAAAAATATTAATAGAAAAATGTAACGAATACAAGTTTCCAGTTTTCCTAGCATTTGTAGACTACGAAAAAGCTTTCGATACCATGGAACACACGGCCGTAATAAACGCAATGCAAAATTGTAGAATAGACAGCAGATATATTAACTTAATAAAAGAAACTATGAACCAAGCTACAGCTACATACTACCTAAATGAAAATGAACACACGAACCCTGTACCATTAAACAGGGGAGTCAAACAGGGAGATACTTTATCACCCAAACTATTCACCTTAGTTTTGGAGGACGTTTTTAAAAACCTAAATTGGAAATATAAGGGAATAAACATCAATGGCCGCTACCTCAGTAATCTACGATTTGCAGATGACATAATCCTGATAGCTACTGACCTACAAGAAATGCAAACCATGCTTTTAGAACTACATACCGAATCTTCTAAAATAGGACTGAAAATGAATTTAAACAAAACAAAAGTTATGCACTCAGAAGACACCGTGACAATAATAAACGATAAAGTTATAGAAAAAGTTGAAGAATATATATACTTAGGACAAAAAATAATACTAAATAGGGAAATTCAAACTGAAGAAATAAAAAGAAGAAGAAAGTTAGCTTGGGCAGCATTCGGTAAACTGAACTATATACTCAGAAATCAACAAATTCAATTACATCTTAGATCTAAAGTTTTTTATGCATGCATTATTCCGATATTA
The DNA here is from genome assembly GCF_040954645.1 of Diabrotica undecimpunctata. Taxonomy (NCBI): domain Eukaryota; kingdom Metazoa; phylum Arthropoda; class Insecta; order Coleoptera; family Chrysomelidae; genus Diabrotica; species Diabrotica undecimpunctata. The sequence goes on along the minus strand of NC_092803.1, from coordinate 113,835,500 downwards.
ACTTATGCGGCACAAACATGGACAATCACAAAAAAGAGTATGAATATACTTAGAGTCACTCAACACGCGATGGAAAGAGCAATGCTAGGTATATCACTTAAGGACAAGTAAACAAACACATGGATAAGACAGAAAACCAAAGTCACCGATGTGGTGCAAAAATCATTAAAGTTGAAATGGGAATACGCTGGACATGTAGCTAGGAGCGATCTAAACAAATGGCACAGATCAATTTTAACCTGGAGACCACACCAACACAAAAGACCCAGAGGCTCCTATGAGATGGACAGATGATCTGAAAAGGACTGCCGGGAAAAATTGGCTACAAGTAGCGTACAATAAAAAACAATGGAAAGGAAGACTTGAAGAGGCTTATGTTCAGATGTGGACGTGAATGACTAGACGAAGAAGATACTTCGTTTTTGCTTCGTTTATTTTGAGACCTCTTTTTCTTGCTTCAGGATCAATTTGTTTGAACACTTCCATTAGTCGTGGCTTATTCCTACTAATGATGGCTACATCGTCTGCATATGCAGTAATTTGCACTGATTTGGTGTTTATATGGCCGGTTATATTGGTTTTTCTGATGACTGCCTCAAGAAATAGGTTGAATAGCATGGTTGATAGGGCATCTCCCTGTCTTACTCCCATGTTGATGTTAAACAGGGGAGACAGTTCTCCATCTACTCTGACTGCGGCTTTTGAACCCTGCAACGTCATTTTTATGAGGCTGATGTATTTCTTAGGTATACCTAGATTACAAAGGTCTTCCAGCATTCTGTCTCTTTTCACACTATCAAAAGCTTGTTTAAAGTCTATATACATATTATATAGGTCTATGTCGTATTCATAAGCTTTTTCTTGTATCGTTCTTAGTATGAATGTGTTATATGTAGTGGCTCTATTTGGTCTGAATCCATTTTGATAATCACCAATTATATTTTCGGAGTATTCTAATAATCTATTGTAGATTATACCAGAAAGAATTTTGTATATTACATTTAGCAATGTAATTGGCCTATAATTCTGGCATTCCCTCTTATCTCCTTTTTTATATATTGGCTGTATGAGGCCAACTGTCCATTCCTCTGGCATTTGCTCTTCGTCCATATTAATGTTATTAGGTAATAGATTCTTTCCCAGAGTTCGGATCCTCCATGCTTTAATAATTCTGCCGAAATTCCGTCCGTTCCTGGTGCTTTATTGTTTTTTAGTTTATTTATTATCTTTTTTTTTTGGACTGAGGTGGAAAGATTCGTAATCGACTAGGGAAGGTGTCCCTAGTACTGTTGGATTCAACCAAAGGACCAGAGACATACGCCGACGGCACTATGTCAAAACTATATGACAGAGGGCCCCCTTCGGACATCCCTGCCAGGTCGCCTACCAACTAAAACCACCCCCTCTTCGACCCGTGGTATCCCTGGACGAGTTCATTAGCGAACGAAACATGGGGATACCACGCGCAGACTGGGTTAAAGGTGCCCTTAGGGCTATTTATTTTAGTTACAGCACTTACCTAAAAGCAGTAAGCGTGTAGGGAAGGAGACCTAGTTTCCAAGCGGATAAACTTGAGAGCTTAAAAAAGGGGGGTTGCCGTAGAGGGTAACATTTGGTACATTTTTGTACAGAAAAGAAAAAGAAGGAAATAAAAAAAAAGAATGTTTATGTTTTTTTTTTATTATTTATTTTTGTATTTGACCCCTCACCCAGCTTGTTCGGCTCTTTCTATTATAGTCTTCCTTTTCATGATACCTGTTATATGGTTGATTATATATTCAAAATTCTCTTTGCTGGTCATTGCAATCTGCATGATGTTGTTGGGCGCGATCGCGCCGAATCTATTCTGCAGCCTTTGTTGTTCGTAGGCGAAGACATTACACCGGAAGATGCAGTGTTCCGCATCGTCCCTCTCATCACACGAGGTGCATATGTCATCGTTGGTTTTTTTGATGCCATATGTATAGGATCTGAAAGATCCATGACCGGTCAGGAACTGGGTAAAATAGTAATTCACTCTTTTAAATTTACAGTTGTACCATGCTACAACATCGGGGATAAGCGTTTTGGTCCAACAAGCGTTCGTGGTCTGTACCTCCCATTCTCTTTGCCATTCTATAAGCATGTTCACTCGTATGGTCCTTCTTACCTGAGGTAGGTGATCGTCATGGGCTTCATACAGCATTTGTCTTTCTTTGGCAAGCAGGTGGATGGGGAGCGTTCCCGCAATCACCTGTAAGGCCAGCGTAGAAGTGGTTCTGTACGCGCTCACCACTTTTAAAAGGGGCTTCCTTTGGGCTCTTGTTATAATATCTTTGTACTTCTGGTATTTTAGTACGTTAATCCAAACGGGAGTTCCATATAGAAGGGTCGATTGCACTACTTGAAGGTACAATTTTCTCTTGTTGCTGCTGGGCCCTCCTATGTTAGGTATTATTCTTTGGATAGCTGCCGTCCGTTTATCCGCCTTCTTAACCACTCCTAACAGGTGTTTCGTATACCTCAGACCTCTGTCCAGGTCGATGCCTAAATACCTCGCGCAGTTTGTGGGCTCTAATTGGCTATTGCCTATTTGGAAGGTCAGGTCCGGCCCATTCCTTGGAGCTTTAAGGATGACCACTTCTGTCTTGTGGCCTGCGAGTTCGAGATCATTATTTTCCATCCACCTGTTCACTTTCTCGCAGCATTCGTTTACAATTTCCACAAGGTCCCAATGCCTGTCGTTAGTGACCAATATGGCAAGGTCATCTGCATAGGCTACTGCCATGGTGTCTCTCCCATAGTCGATGTTTAAGACCCCATTGTACAAGACATTCCACAACGTTGGGCCTAGTACGGAGCCTTGCGGTACACCGGCTGTTAGTTTCATCTCAACATTTCTGGCCACTAAAACATATCTCTCGCATAAATATCGTTTTATAATATTGATCAAATATCCCGAGACTTCAGCAATTTCTAGTTTAGTAATAATATGGTTCCAGTTGGCAGAGTTAAAAGCGTTCTTTACATCAAACATTACTAGAGCGGCCCATCTTTTTCTGCTGTTCTTCACAGTGTCTGTAATATGCTTGACCGCATCTATAGCAGATTTTGCTTTCCTGAACCCGTATTGTCTGCTTGAGATGATGTCATTTTCTCTCAGCTCTTCTTCAAGGCGGTTCTTAACAATATTCTCATATAGTTTTCCCAGGCAGTCGAGGAGGCATATCGGTCTATAGGCTGTGGCTTCTTCCGGGTCTTTACCGGGTTTGAGTATTAGAGTTAGTCTCGCGAGCTTGAGCTGGTTAGGAAACTCTTGTCTTGTCAGCAGCTGATTCAATATGGCTCTGATAGCTTCTGGTTGTGTTTTAACTATCAGTTTTATCGCCTCTGGTGGGACACGATCGGGTCCAGGGGACTTACCTACTTTAATGGACTCTGCAGCTTTGATGAGTTCCGCATTACTTATCTCCTCCGGACAGATATGTGTATTGTACGTATGTTCAATGCTGGGCTTGTTGGGAAAGAGAGTGTTCGCTATGTCTCTTCTTCTATCATCGCACAGGTTGTATGGGGTCTCGAACCTCAGCGTTTTGGTGGCTATTTGATAGGCTTCGCCCCACACGTCATTTTCCAGCGCCTCGCACAAGTCCTGCCAACATGTGCGCTTTGCCCTCTTTATAAGTTTGTTTAATTCGTTCTTGGCGCGTTTATATTCTTCTTTCGTCTGCTGAGTCCTGTTTCTCTGTGCGATTCGCCTGAATCTAAGGCATTCTGTCCGTTTTGACTGAATTTCGTCATTCCACCAGTAGGGTACGGTGTATGAGGTGGTTTTGCTCCTGCTGCTTAATTTGTATGCCCTAGTAATGGAATTCCTGAAGGTGGAAAAGTCAGTAGTTTGTTCCTGTAGATTGCTAATCGACTCCACAAATTTTGCTTTGTTGAAGTCAAGTACCTTTCTGCCATTCTTTTTTGTTACCTTTGTGCCAATCTCGAAGACGATGTACTTATGGAACGTAAAGATGTTATCATCTAGAACGTCCCAATTCGTTATCTTGTTGGCATACTTTTTGGATGCCAGGGTAACATCTATGTGGCTCCGCGATTCACCTCTTTCGAATGTATGTTTCCCATTATTTATCACTGCCATATCAGTAGACGCGATCCATTCGTTCCATATATTCCCTTTGACGTCATTTCTTGGGGACCCCCACCATATGGATTTGGCGTTTATGTCGCCAGCAATTATATAATGCTTCTCTGTTAGTGCCGCCTCTATGATGTTTTCGACCTTCTCTTCATATTGTGTCATGTTGATGTTTGGTGATATATAGCACGCTATAATAGCTACATCATTGAGTTTTATCTTAATGAAGCTTTCTTTCTTGGTGATTTTGCTTATGGATAGGTTCTTGTTCACCAAGAGGATGGCGACGTCAGCCCGCTTGTCGGCGACCCAACCGAACTTTTTAGAAATGTTTTTATTAGGTTCAGGAACTATAATGAGATCTGCTTTTATTTCCAGGGCTTTGGCGTGAATTAGATCGTGTCCCACCTTGGCTCTTCCGATGTTAACTTGTAATATTTTGAGAGTCTTCGCACCGGTCGCGGTCGAAGCCAGCTTAGTCGGTGGTGAGAGACTTTAGCTTTTCTAGACTACTATCTAGGGTGTTTTTCTCTACATCCCACGGGAAGGAGGGTGTAGTGGTTACATCAGATTCCTCATTCGGGGGAGGGGAAGATGAACGACTGAGCTGTTCGGCCTGCTGCAAGTGTTTGGCCGCCACGCTGTCGCACATGGAGCTAAACTGCTCCATAAGGGTGGAGTGGATCGCTCCATGAAAGACCTCGTCGTCGGCTTTCTCGACCTCTTCATATGACGGCCCTGGGACCTCAACCTTTAACTCGTCAGTTTTCTCTGAGCCCATGTCCATTTTAGTCGGGGTGGGGGTAGCGGAAGGGATATCTATTATAGGAGTAGGTGGCTGGTATACTTGTGGGGGGGGGGGAGTCTCCAGCGACTTTGTTTGGTCCGCCAATCGAGCTCTCTGGAGAGCCGACCGGAACTCCTTACATTTGCCACTGCCAATACGGTGCGGGTCTTCGCAGATTACGCACCAATCTGCCTCATTGCAAGATTCGAAGGTGTGACCCTTCTTTCCACACTTCGGGCAGGATCCCGTACGGTCAGGACCGTCGCACTTGCTCACATCATGTGTATATGACCAGCATCTCTGGCACCTCCTGATGCTGTACCTCCTTTCCACCTCGCATCTCACGAGGCCGAACTTCAGGTTTCCCTTATCGGTGATTCGCCTTGCCGCTTCCGCGGAAAGGACGACCGTCGCTGCCAAGGTGTTATTCCGCATGGGACGCAGCTGTTTGATGGAGTAGCTAGGTTCCCATTTACCCAGCTCCCTTGTAAGAGCCACTTTGAGGTGTTCTTTATTCGTGTTCGAGGTCATCCCTCTAACGTGGATGACTGCCTGCCTCTCCTGGCCTATCAATTTGGCCGATACACCACTATCCTTGATAATAGCCTTTTTGATCATCGAGGCTGCGTCCTGATCCTTGTCGATTGTAATGAGTAGGTTACCATCACGGGTGCTTCTAAGGCTAAGAACAGCCTCCTTTGCCTCGCAGTTTGCTACGGCTTCCTCTACTCCAGTCAGCAGCTGGGAGTAGGTCGTGTCCTTCTTAGACACAATAAATCCATACGTCGGCCTTTCCCGTTTGGTGGCTGTAGTGAATATCGAGACGGAGACACGGGTAGTTTTCCGGAAGATAACTTCCGCCATCTTCCTCATATCAGCCACCGGCATGTAGCTCACATGGTGCAGGGCCACAGTGTCATTTTCTTGCGTTTCCTTCCTGACGCTCTCGAGTGCGTGCCAGAGCTCTTCCGGTGTACCGGCTGTGACCTTAATCACTTTGTGGGATTTTGTTTTTTTTCCGTCACCTTCCCGGATGGTGATTGAATTTTCCATTACTTCGAAGTCCCCTTTAAGTGACGATAGATCGGGGTATCGGTCTCTATAAAGTCTTTGAATACTAAAGTTCATATTTCTGTCGTTGGGCTCCAGAGCTACCACCTTCACGCGGCACTTAGAGTCCAACGGGTTTGAGACCTCTATAGTCGTTTTTTGATATAACCTCTCAGGCCACTCAAAGCGAGCGTGCCTCTGGAAGTCTGCATAAGTGCTGACATCTTCTAGGCTCACCTTGGTCCTCGCGGGAGGTCCGTGGCAGGCATCGGTCTGCGTGCCGCAATCCGTCATGGTGGGTCTCGGCACAATAGAGCCTTCAGCACACGGAAGGTCACATTGGACGTCTGAGTCCACAGTTATTTTTTCGATAGGCTCAATAGCATGACTATGTAACCATTCGCGGATGTGCTCCATACGATGGGATGCAAGCCGCTTGTGGAGCTGCCTATGAAGTTCTTTTAAAGGTCTTGCCGTATTTGGGTACTCCTGTATTAAGGAAGTAAGCCGCTCTATTTGTTTTGTCATATCATCTATGTAGTCAAGCATCTCCATTGCTTGACTGCACGGTCTCTTTTTATATACTTCGGAGATCGACCTAACGTACGAGGCTTTTCTCTTTAGATTATGGTCGTCAGGAAGAGAATTTGTTCACCTCCTGGCTGTGTCTAGTTTTTTTCCTGGATTGCCGCCCAGGTCGCCCGCGGTTTCTTTAGAGAATTTATTAAGCATTTAAATCCCACGAGTAGCTAGGGAAAAAAAGGTCCTCCATCACAGAGCCCCGCATGTGGTGGTAAGGCTGTACACAACGGGGTTTCGCCAGACGCCCCGAGGGAACCGTTTCTGGCCCCGTGTCGTGTGGTCATTCATCCTTCAGCACGGTTTCTAACACCTTGGATTACGGATTTTTTCCCGCTGGTTTACTCCGTCGGATTTTGGCCTAGGTTTTCTCCTAAGGATGTTGTTCGGGGAAGGAGGGGATCATACTGGCTGTACTCGGAGTATTTTGTGGAAAAAAAACGGCCGTCGAAGATGTGGTCATAGATCATGTTTTGACTGGAATGGTGCCACAGACTAAAGGGGGTAGCAGTGAAAGCGCTAAGTCCTTCAAGTTCGTCGGTGATGCGGCACAGCCAGATGTAAGGGATGGAAGGCGTCGCAATTGGGTCTATTGCGGCGCCTTTTAGCGTCCAGCGGCGGTGTCCGGCGCTCACCCAGTGCACAGGCGCTGGACGCTTGGTACTGTTCTTGGTTTCACTGGTCGTGCTCCCCTCACATTCTCAGGGACCACGACCGGTTACTTGGCCCTCCCACCATCGTCGAGGTAAAATTACAGTACCGGGAGAGAGTTTATTTATTATCTGAACTACTTCTTCATAACTCGGATTTTCGATGTGCAGCTCCGCCGTATAATATATTGTCTCGTTCTGATCATTTTCGTTGTCTGCATTTAGATTTTCTTCGAAATATTGTTTCCATCTCATTATAATTGTTTGCTTCCCTATTAGTAGTTCTCCGTCCTTGTCTTTGCATATCGTTAGTTTTGGTCTAAATGACTGTGTGCTTTCTGTTATGCATTTATCGAATTTTCTGCTTTCGCGTCTGTTGTTATGCTTTACGATTTCTTGTACTTGTTTTTTCATAGCCGCTCTTTTCTTTCTTCTGCATATTCTAGTCGCTTGTATTCTTTTTTCGTTATAAATCTCACTGCTATTTCTTGTGTTTCTTTGAAGTTGGTTAAGCTGAGCTTGCCTTTTTTCCTCTACTGCAGTTCTGCATTCATCATCATACCATTCCGCATTTCTTTGCCTTTTGGCTTTTCCGACAGTTTCCTCTGCTGACTCCGTTATAATTGTTTTTAATTGTCTCCATTCCTCCTCTACAGTATCTTCCTCTCTAGTTTGGTTGAGTTTTATTAGGAGAGCATTTCTGTAATCTTGTCTCTTTGTTGCGCTTTTGAATCCTTCGACATTCCATTTTTTGATTTGAATATTTTTCCCTTTTGCTACTGTCGCTATTTTCTGCCATAATTTTGCCCCTACAAGATAGTGATCTGAGTCAGAGTTCGCCCCGCGATACGTTCTGACATTAGTTATGTCTGTTGCCCATCTTTTTGAGATGAGTATATGGTCAATTTGATTGGCTTCGTTAGTTCCTGGTATTTTCCATGTTCCTTTATGGATATCTTTTCTCTGGAAGTTAGTACTGACAACTACATAATTATTTGCTGCTGCGAACTGTGCCACCCTGAGTCCATTTTGACTGGTTTCAGTGTGCAAACTGTGTTTCCCAAATATATTTGCAAACGTTTCTTCTTTCCCCAGGTTAGCATTAAAATCGCCTAACGTTATAACAGCTTCGTGTCTTTGGATTTTATCACATACATCCTGTAGTTCTCCGTAGAATCTTTCAACGTTTTCTTCATCAGCCTCTTCCGTCGGTGCATATACATTAACCATTGTCACGTTATGAAATTTACCTTTAAATCTTATGGTGCAAATTCTATCTGATATTGGTGTAAATGCGATAATGGCTTTCCGCAGTTTTTTGGTTATCATTAACCCTACTCCTCTTTCACCTTGTCTCATTTCATTTCCGGAGTAGTATAGTGAGAATTTATTCTTATGAATTTCTCCCTGGCTCTTCCATCTGATTTCCTGCAGTGCCAATATTTCAACTCCGTATTTTTCAAGTTCTTCTGCCATACTTATCATAGCTCCTGCCTTTAAGAAGGTTCGCACGTTCCAGGTTCCAAATTTTAAATCCATAATCAGTCCATTTTTCTGTGCTGAGTTCGTCGTTGTGAGATCCGTCCGTTTGTTTCATTAGCCATTGTATTCGCAACAATTCAGTTCTACAAGGAAGGGTTGTTAACCCTTCGCTCAACCCCCTTTTCATCGGAGGACCAAGGCTCCCTTCTTCGTCTGCCCTGACCCCACCATCCACTGGGGCTGGTTACCCAGTCTCCAGTGGGGTTACTCAGGTTACCGGTGTGTACCAGCTTGGAGGTGAAGATAGGAATTGAGTAGGAGAGGCTACGTGATGCCAACAGGATACGACATCATGTATTGCGCTTCACTACCCCTTTACACACCAACTAAGATATTAACTAATCATATTTATTGTGCATAAAATATATATATATATATATATATATATATATATATATATACATATATATATATATATATATATATATATATATATATATAATATTATTATTAAATTAAAATCAAACAAATCTTGCCTGTAGCTTTACATTAATTTGGAATTTGTTAAAAAATAAAAATATAGTTAGAGGAAAGGTTCAGCCCCGAGGACTCGATATGCAAAATGGCCAGAACATCAAGTAAATGTATCAAAATTATATTTATAAATAAAACAGAGGTAGTAAAACAAACGCGGAAAATTGACCATAAGCAAATGGAAACTGAGATAACTACGGAGTTCATACGAAGGTAAAAGAGCAGTAAACATAGTTCACATCTTAACAGTAAAAATTTTTTGAAGACACCACATACCTTCGCACGTTCCGCGCTTAGCTATTGCTTTGGTATTGTTAAGTGGACTAAAACGAATATAGAAAATCTTCAGCGAAAAGTACGAACACACCCCACAAAGGCACAAAAACATCATCCTCGTAGTGCAATAGAAAGAACGGCATACCGCTGTAGTATATCTTATGGATATAGGTAAGCAATTAGAAAAGCATACTGCTAATTCAAAAACTTATTTTCGGATGCAGATTGTCACATCTACTTTTCATCGAGTGATTTGCGCAGTAGATGACACAACAGCGCTTAAACTGAGGCAACCAGAAATGCACATAAACCACCTTACTAAAGACGAAAAAATACGCATGGGCAACATCCCAATGAAATCGGCCAAGACTGTGTCGACGATACAGCGTCGAACTATTGGCTGACATCAGGAAAGATGTTCCCTGAAACATAAGGTTCATTACTCGCTATTCAGGATCAAGTTATACCAATCTAAAATTACCCTCCAAAATAACACCCTCAGGTCCAAAACGACAATTGCCGATATTGATGTCAAGCCTAAGAAACCATCCAACATCTAACCGTGGCCTGCCAGGCAATTGCTGCAACTGGATGTATGATGCAATGACGTATTATGAGAGATCTTTCATCAAAATGTAGCTAACAAACTGGGACTTCATCAAACCAGCTATCACCCATATTATCAATACGTGCTTGAGAGTGCTTGAGGATGACAACTATAAGCTATATTGGGACCGCACTGTGCTACATAACAACCAGTGGCACATAATAGACCAGATCAATAATTACTAGTTAATAAATTAACGAGGTAGAACAACACTAATTGATGTGGTGATACCTAATAACTCTAATAATTATTCTCTCTATTACTGGAGTAATTCCGAAGAACCAACCAGAAAACATAAAGAAGGTGGATCTGAGTGAACATCTCTATAGACCATGCAGAAAACTACTCTCGACGTTCAGATTAATACGAAATTTTTTTAGAGATACTTCAGCAAACCAAGTCGCCTAGGTCTTGATAACACGGAAAGAGCTCCACCAGAGCTTAATCCTGTTGATACCATAGATATCTGAGATGAATGAATTTTCCTCTTAGAGGGAGTGTGAATGTATTATTCAAGCGTTTTGAAATCCATATTTTATAGAGAAAACCACCAATCTTAAATTTTCTTCAGATAGACTTTTCACTGTAATTCATTCTAGACAATTATTACCCCTGTAAAAACAGGTTTAGTTGGTTCTTATTAATTGTAACGTTAACTGAAGTATATCGCTTAAATTTTGCTCGATTTTTAACAGACGCGACATTAACTTAAAGCGATAAGTTATGAAGAACAAAAATAAAAGAAAATGTATCTGTAAAGAAAAATGCAAATAGGAAATATTACTACAACACGCAAAGGGAAATGTTTAAAAGACAACAAAAAGACCATTAACCCAACAATATGTTTCAGATATAACAATTCTCATTGAAGGTGAGGAAGAACCAATAAAAACTTCGGAAGAAGAATAATAATGAATTAGTAGAACAAAGATATCGAACAAAAGACGGAGCAAGATTATGAATGAACATAAGAGAGTGGATGACAAATGAGAACTAGTTAGTATAATAAAATGGGGTTAGACAAGAGAAGAAACATGACTCGTGCCTCTATCCTGTACCTAGAAGACGAGAAAAGAACACTTCAGAAAGATGAGATAAAAAATTCAAAAGAAAATACCAGAGATAGAACTATAGTATAAAGAAACAACAAATTAACAAATTTTCTAAACCATAAAACTAAAATTAATACATTTTTAAGTAACTTAACTAAGGTACCTGTGATAACCTTTTTTAGCGTTTTGATGTCGAACTCATTAAAAATTATGACCAAGTGTCATATTGTACAATAATTTTACTTATAATTATATGGAAAGTAATGTCATCTGAAAACTTATTATAGTTCTCAACATTACCTTCACAATTACCAGTTTAGCTCTTACTTTTCTCTGCCTTATCCATTGCGGATATTGGCTATTAACATAGCAATTCCTATTTCATTGGCAGATTGTCTAAATAGTTGGACACATTTTAGCCCGAACCACTCGCGTAGGATTTGCATCCAAGAGTTTCTTCTTCAACCTGGACCCCTCCTTACATCCACTTCTCCTTGGAGAATGAGTTGCTGGAAGTGGTATTTATTGTGTTTTATAATATGACAGAACTATTTTAGTTTTATTTTTTTCACCGTAAACGCAATTTTCTGTTGTTTACCCATCCTTTCCAGTATTTCTCTGTTCGTTGTATTGTCTGATCAGGATATTCGAACAATTTTTTATATATCTACATTTAAAAATCCGACAGTTTTCCATTAATTTATTGTCCCACCAGAGTTCATGCTTCCACCCCATCTAGTAGAACTGGTAATACGTAACATTTGTTTAATCAGATTTTTTATGGTAGTGAAATGTCTCTGCTGGTAAAAATTGAAAAGCGTAGTTAACATTACACACCCTTGGCAAATACCCTTTTTAATTGGGATGTTTTTGAAGTCTTCGTTAAAAGCTAATGAACTCATCAACTCCATTCAGAAGCTTTATTAGTTTTTCGTGTTTTACATTACCGAACGCCTTTGGGAAATCTATGAAACACGTAAATACATCCCAGTTCATGTCTTTTCCCTTTATTTAAAGGGAGAAAATAGCCTCTAGGATCCAAAACCTCCTTTAAAGCAAAACTGGGTTTCTACCACCTCTGACTCACATTTTGTGTGTATGAGGTTGTGGATAATTTTAGTGAATAGAATAGAATAGAAATATGCTTTATTGTCACTGAAAATTGTACATTTTTATGGACAAAGCTTATATAAGTTAAAAAAAAGTAATAATAACAATAACAATTAAAATTTACTAAAATTACATAAATCGTCAATATCACAGTATAAAACATAAAATATACAATACATTGCAAATTGCATAATAAAACCTTACGAATAAGTTTAAGCTGCTGCATGTGATACCCAAATATATATAAAAATACTTTGTTACTTGTACCTAAACGAACTGTACTTTCTTAATTATTCGTTGAGAAACTCTTCCACTGAATAATAAGGTCTTTCAGATAGATAGGATTTTGTTAATTTACGGAACTTAAGGAAAGAAGTTGTAGATTTAAGTTGCAAAGGGAGATGGTTGTATAATTTTTTTGCCGAATATAATATAGATTTCTTTACTAACTCAGTGAATGGGATCGGTAAATACACATCAAAGCTTAAGTTTTTAGTGGAGTAGTCTGCCTAGAAAAACATGTAGGTGTTTACGAATTAAGCAAACAGTTTCTAGAGTATATAGAGAGGGAAGAGTTAAAATCCCGTGATTTTTGAAGTAGCTTTTGCAATGTGTTGTTGTACTGAGGCCAAAAAGATACCATATTGCTCTTTTTTGTAAATTAAAAATAACATCAGATTGGGCAGCTGTACTAGAACCCCAAAAAGAAAGGCCATACCGAAGATGAGACTCGAACAAAGAAAAGTATGTTATTTTGGAAGGTGCTAAATTCATTTCCTTCGAAACATCTTATTGCATAGCAGGCTGAGGCTAGTTTCTTACTTAACAAATCGATATGAAGGGACCATTTAAGGTTGAGGTCTATAAAAATACCAAGAAATTTTACCGAATCAAGTATACTGATCTGGCTGTTATTAAGAAGCAAAAGTTGAAGAACTCCTTTATAGGGTAATGCTACTATCTTATCCACATTAAAAGAGAGTAAATTAGAGTCGGACCAGGTTTTTATTTTAAGTAGATCAGAAGCTATAATTGCATGAAGCGTTGCAATATTAAAGTTCTTCCAGGTAATACTGTTATCATCGGCAAAAAGAAAAATTTTTCCATCGATTTTTAAGTTAGTGATGTCATTTATAAAGATAAGGAAAAGTAGAGGACCCATTACTGAACCTTGTGGTACTCCACATACAATGCTTTTGTGACTAGAGTCGGGATCATTTGCTCGAACTAGTTGTTTCCTATTCCTCAAGTAAGATTGGAACCAATTCAAAGAAATACCTCGTAGTACAGAAAACAGCATCGCTGGTACATTTCATAATCAATTAGGGATCTGAAATTTTACCGGACGTAACACCCAAGTTCGAAGATCAGTGCAAGAAATGAAAAATAATAAGTCCCCCGGAGGCGATGAAATAGTGGCAGATGCCTTGAAAGTGACTGGAAAAAGATTATAGCAGGTCCTTGCCAAACTATTCACTAGATGTTTGCAAGAAGCAATAACACCAACCCAGTGGTATAACGCAGAAATTATCATACTTCATAAAAGAGGGGATGCTACCGACCTCAGGAATTACAGGCCCATAAGTCTACTTTTACATATTTATAAACTATTTACAAAAATAATTACGAAACGACTAGAAAATAAATTGGAATTTTATCAGCCCATAGAACAGGCGGGTTTTAGAAAAGACTATGGAACAAACGATCACCTACTGGTAATAAAAAATCTTATAGAAAAATGCACTGAATATAATAAACTAGCTTTAATATTTGTCGACTATGAAAAGGCATTCGACACCGTAAATCAACAAAAAATGTTGGAAGCCTTGACAGAATGCCGAATTGACTATCGGTATATAAATAAAACACATATACCAAAACGCAACAGCCAGCGTTAGAGTGGGTGATCGTCAAACCCAGAAATTCCCAATACAACATAAAGTACGCCAGGGGGACACCATATCGCCGAAACTGTTCACTACGCTTTTGGAATGTATATGTAAAAGGGCAAAACTGACCGACAAGGGCATAAACATAAACGGAGAAAAGCTTAGCCATCTAAGGTTTGCAGATAATATTATACTAATAGTTGATAGGATAGATGAGGCCAAAGAACTTTTAAATCAGCTCTACCTTTCCTCGCTAGAAGGGGGATTGAAAATAAATATATCTAAAACCCAGATGATGACAAATCTTGTAGTCAGCGAAGATATATGCGTAGGAACAAGATCCATAGACCAGGTAATGGCCTATAAATACCTAGGTCATGAGATTCGCATCTTCTTCTTCTCGTGCCACTCCTAGCGGAGATTGGAAATCATCATGGCCACTGCGACTTTGTTAGCAGCGCGCCTAAAAAGTTCAATCGAACTACACCCGAACCATCCACGTAGATTACGAAGCCATGATATTTTTCTTCTTCCCACACTTCTTTTGCCCTTAATTTTGCCCTGCATGATATTTCTTAAAAGTTCGTACTTTTCACCTCTCACAATGTGCCCCAAGTATTCCATCTTTCTAGTTTTTATCTCATTTAGAATTTCGCATCTTTTGTCTAAAGTTTGGAGTACTTGCGTGTTAGTGACGCGGTCCATCCATGATATTCTGAGAATGCGCCTATAGCACCACATCTCGAAAGCTTCGATGTTTTTTGTGGTCAACTGTTTTAGTGTCCTAGAGATTCGCATAGGAAAAGATAACCAAACCGTTGAGCTTCTCCGTCGTATAAGACTGATTTGGGCAGCCTTCGGCAAGCTGAACCATATTTTCAAATCGTCTGATATACCAATATGCCTTAAAAGAAAAACGTTTAATCAGTGTGTTTTGCCACTGTTAACTTATGGTGCGGAAACGTTGACCATGACAAGGAGAACAGTTCAAAAGATCCGTGTGTGTCAAAGGGCGATGGAGCGTGCTATGTTGGGCGTTTCACTACGAGACAAGATCCCAAATTGCCAGCTACGACAAAGAACAGGAGTGGCTAATGCAGTAGAGAAAGTAGCAACACAAATGGAACTGGGCAAGTCACGTGGCTCGAATGACAGATAATAGATAGACAAAGCGGATACTGGAATGGAGACCAAGAGATGATGCCTACCGAAGCAGAGGTCGTCCACCAACACGTAGATATGCAAATGATACTGTTATACTGGCCAATAACATCGAATATTTACAGATGATGCTAAATAGAGTAAATACAACTGGCAACCTATTTGGACTGAAGATCAATAGAAAGAAAACTAAATTTATGGTGATCAGTAAAAAGAACATTCAACATATCGACCTGAATATTGAAGCCGAACGTATTGAAAGAGTACACCGATTTAAATATCTGGGATATACAGTAAATGATAAGTGGGACCCAGACGTAGAGATTAAGATCCGAATTGAAATAGTAAGATCCATATTCATCAAAATGAGAAAGCTCTTAAGCAACCGCCACCTAAGCGTTAACCTCCGATGGCGCGCCATGAAATGCTACCTACTCTCTACGCTACTTTACGGAGTTAAAGGGTGGACGTTAACAACAGCAACTATAAAGAAGTTAGCGGCTTTAGAAATGTGGCTGTATCGACGCATACTGAGAATACCTTGGACAGACAGAGTGACCAACACAGAGGTATTAAGACGAATGGGTAAAGAGGTGGAATTGGTAACAACTGTTAAAAGGAGGAAAGCGTCATACCTGGGCCATGTGTTCCGTAATGATAAGTGCAGTCTGCTACAGCTTATCGTGGAAGGCAAGATTGAAGGTAGAAGAGGTTTGGGCAGAAAGAAGAAAGGCAATAGGTCTATAGTTGCAGACATTAGATTTATCACCACCCTTATGAAGAGGAACAATAATGGCTGTTTTTAGGCACTCTGGAAATATACCTTTTTCAAAGGAATCGTTAATTAGTGAGACCAGGATTTCCAACACAGTATTTGTGAGATTTAAGAAATTTTTTGAGGATAGTCCATCAGTACTACAGGAAGATTTGCTTTTGATACTACTGATTGTTTGGATCAGTTCAGATTTATCATCTGGTCTTATAAAGAATGAATTCGGTACCTTTTTTGAATTGGGAAGATAAGAAACAGGATCTTGTTGTGGCAAAATAGCTGATGTTATATTTTTACTCACATTAACGAAGTATTCATTTAGATTTTCAGGGTTTGGAAGAGAAAATGTTTGAGCTGTGTTAGTTTTATTTCGAAGATCGGTTATTATGGACCAAGTTTCCCTTGCAACATTTTTGAGCTTCCCAGATGATTCTCATAGTACATTATTTTAGTTGTTTTGATAAGTTTTAGATAGGTTCCTCTGTACTTGGAGATATATTCAGTGACAAAGACATTGGTAGTGAATTTTTTGAACTTTGTGAAAACTTTTTGTTCTAGTATTGTTACGTTTTTCTGTGGGTTCAGGGATTAAGTGAAGTACACGTAGTTAAACTAATTTTATTTAATTCCCTTGACCACAAAATAAACTCACTAAATAGCAAATATATCATATATTAATAATTATAAGTACAGTAATATTTATCACCGACGATAATATGATTATCACTTACAAAAACACTTGTCTAATTACTGTCTATTCAAAGGAGCCAAGCAGTTTATACACACGGACATTTTTTTGTTCTATAAAGAGTTTCATCGAGGATACGAACGACGAATCAGCACTTCAATACGAGATTCCAGAAAAATAAAGATACATAGTTCGATAACTTTGCTGTTTGACAGCAAAATTATGTTATTTTATGGTTAATTTGACTTCTAAAATTATTGTTACGCCAAGGCCGCAATTAGAGCATTGTGACTCATACAACAGTACTCATTTTTCTTAACAGTATTTATCAGTCGGTGATTACATGTGATTTTTTTTGAGAATGTGATAAATAAGGTGCATTCCTGAGGTAATTAACAACGATCATGTATGTTGTTGAATAGTGGTAGTATGTACCATATTAATGAATAGGTATAGAGTCCTTCACATATCGATTTAAAAATTTTTAGGTGCTTTGTTATTATTCAGGGATAAAAAGACTTTTTTGATATCATGTTTTGTAATAGAAGGAACTGATATTTTTTCGGTATTATTTGTGACGGTTTCTAGATGCTTATCATGAAAAAGTGTTTTTATATATGATTTACAAACTTTCAGTAGATGCGAGGTATCTGTGCTGACACTCCGGTTATCCACTAATTTCAGTGGTCGCCTACTTTTTTAAGTTGTTTTTGTTCTAATTTCCTTATGGATGTTGTAACGGCCATATTTCTCTTCACGCTTTCTATTTCGCTGCATTTTTATCATTATCTTAATTTTTTCTATTAATTGGCCACAATTTTTTTCGGATTTTTATTCTTATGATTTCTTCTAATGTCCATGTCTTCTTTGTTCTATAACTTACCTTTAGTTGTTGTTTCAATTGCCTGTTTGTTCTTATTCCATTTTTCTAAGCGATTGTCACTTAATGTTAATATGTTAAATCAACCTTGTTGAGTTTGATTTGCAAATTTGCACACCAACGGCTTATGATCAATAGTTATGACAGCTCCAGAATAGGTGTTTACTGATTTCATTGCATTTTCAAAACGTTTCTGGATAGTTATGTAATCTATTTGATTGCGGATTATGTGGTCTGAATAGTCTGCTGGTGATTTACAGGTATACAAACGTGTTGGCAGCTGAACGAAGTTGTTACAAGCAACTAATTTGTGATCTCTACAGACCTGCACTATGCTGTCTCCTTTACGCTGTTTTTTACAATCTCCTCTTCTAATTCGCTCCCAATCTTTGCATTAAAGTCACACATGATGGTCGTCATTTAATTCCATTAACCATTAACCATTATTTTTTGCGGTATACCTGTATTAAGCGAGTTGAGTTAGCTCAAAAATCTCAAAATATTCATTCCGAGTAGTATCATTAAACAGTCATAATCTTTTTTGTAGAATAAAATTTAAATGAATGTAGTGCAGAAATACAGTAAGGCAATTTTATATAATTGAAATGAAAATTTTAAGGGATAGCGGCCAAAACTGATTTTAGGTTTTCTCATTGAACAGAAATTAGTATGATGAAAATAAAGTGTTACTTGCCATATGATCTCATTTAAAATCGTTTTAATCTCGTCAGCCATGTTCAATGATTACGTCACTAAACCGTTATACAAACTAAGGTATCTTACTTACTTAGGAGTGATTTTAGTTACTCAAAAATTTATAAATAAATAAAATTTCGAAAATTACGTTGAAAGGGGTACAAACATTTTTGGATTTATATAAGTAGATGTATTTTATTATTGTCATAGTTAGGTGTATTAGAAGGTTAATAGTTAATCTCGACAATTGATAAAAAATTTAATCATAGGATAATTTTCGTACACTTGTAACGTTTAACAGATTAGATAAATGTTAATAATACACTGTGATATTGAGCACATTAATCTATAGTATCAATCAAATATGAGGAAAGGTGCGACTTTATTTTAATTAACACCAGTGATACCGCATTTAATTGTTGTTTTTATTCTATTTTCATCTCGGAACAGTTATAATGGCGGAAAGTGCAATTAACAGAAGAAAATCGCAGTTATTTTTAAATAACATTTCACCCGTTACAGATACATATAATGAGCTAATCAAGAAAAAATTGAAACGAGGAAAATTTCTCGAAACCAAAACTGGAATCATCAAAATCGCTGGAATGGTATGTAGGTTTTTCAAATTATCTTTTTTGTTTGGTTCATTTATTTTGCTTTATATGTACTTAACTTCTCTTTTTTTATGTAAAGAGTGGTAATGTCACGGGTTTTTTACTTCAAGCTGACCCAGCATATTAAATGCGTACTTAAACCTTCATTTCATATTATTATTTTTGACGTGACAACGTCTTAAATTAGGTTGTGGCTCGGAGTCACTCATGAAAAAGTGTAACGCCCGCTCACGTCTGTTACGATGAGTCACCGAACGAGAGAGAGGCCCGCCGGACCGGCGAATGCCTTGCGTCTCTCTCCCACTCAAACATGATCGGTCCGCTGGTGCGATGCTATTTCTCCTATCATCGTCCTATCCTCAACAAAATCACTCAAATAGAAATTAGTTAAGTTTAAGTTTACATGTACAATGTTTTAGTAAACAAAATATATTTCTATAGTTAAAATTTGTGCAATTCTTATTTTCATTCAATTCCTTGTTCCTATTCTACCGAGAAAAAGACGTTGTCACGTAAAATCTTCGCTCGTAAAACCGACTTTACAGGCAACCGATTTTTTTTTAGTTCCTTTCCATATGAGTCTTGGTTTTCTGTTGCTTCTTTTTCCTAGAACAAGTCAGTGAACCTCCCTAAGTCTTCCTTCGTCATTCTTGCCATTATTTTACCATCCTTTGTACACAATCTAATTAGCCTCCTTTGCTATACTGAGTGAAAACTTGGATTCTGTTTGAGTCTTCCTCCTCTATGAAGAACCCTTTGGAGCCTATGGATATCTTTGAACTAGATGTGGTGCTACAGATGAATATGGTGGATCTCGTGAGTAACGAATTCTGAAGTTGTCCGTAGAATTTATGAATGTGAAATGATTGTTAAGATAAAAAGATGGAAATTCAAGTATTTTGGACGTATTTTGAGAAATAATGAAAGATATGGTTTCTTTAGTTATTTATTAAAGGGAAAGTGTTTAGCAAAACGACATATTTTCTGGCTTCACAATCTAAGAACCTTGTTCAGCATAACGACTGCAGGCTTGTTATCCGAAAGGGACAGGTACTATAAAAAGATGATATCTACTTCCAAGCTTCCATGTTTTTCCAACGTAAGCGTTCTGAAAAGAGTAAAAGAACTGCTCGTATAACACTAAGAAATGTATCAAACAAGAAGTACATAATAAGCAACAAATATTCGTTATCAAATGCAAGGATCAATGAAGTACTGACCTATAGGTATATTATTCATAATGATGTTTTTGTTTTTAGTAATTATAAAATTGTAATGATAAATTTTTAAGTGATAAAGGTAATAATAAAAATAAATGAGATAGTGTGACAATTAAATTTAAAACTTTAGAAATGGAGAGCAGATAATTTAAACACAATTATATTTCAATTAGTGAAAATTATCTTGGAACGCAATCTTCTCATTTGTATATATATATATATATATATATATATATATATATATATATATATATATATATATATTGTTAAGATATGTAAAATTGAAAATAATATTGGTTTGCTTTTAATATATTTCAAAGTACAAAATAAAAGATATTTCGAAGAAATGAAAGTCCATTATCCTGGATTACCTGTAGTAAACAAAATTTAAAGATATGCGTAAATTATTTTCTTTGTAAAATATATTCGAGTGACGTGAGTGAGCTTAGTGAAATCGTGAACAATGCGAGCGGGTTTTCCAAATAGATTTGTACGTCGATATACAGTGAATAAGACAATAGAATAGAAATATTTAGAAAATATAATTCTCCGTTAGTTCTTAAGAATTTGTAGAAACCGATTAGCATGTTAATAGTTTTTAGGAAATTTATAATTGTAGGTAAAATTATTGTTTGTTATCTAAATGGTAGATGGGGATAAGTGTGACGAACTCTGATTGGAGGAGATTAAAAAAAGTGGGATAGGTATGTAGGAATGAGAGTTTAGCTAGATTTTTGAGGGAGAAAAGATAATCAGTTGTTTTTCCAAGTGTTCAAGGCGAACAGTCGTTGTTCTCTGGTAGCTCTCCAGAGGTAGTCAGCAGTAGAAGTGAATGTTTGTGAGTTTTCGTGGAGTAAGTGTATCTGACGGAAGCTGATCCAGTAAAATATTGTAAGTTATATTTTTCTACTTATATTCCAAGAGTCACTGTTCAGGCCGAAACGAGAGATTCAGTTTATCGAGAGGAGAAGAGGCGAGCATCATTTGAACGATACGTGCATTTGAAGGAGATCATTAAAGACGATAGGCTCGCAATAATTTGTTGTAAGATTGCTGATTACCTAGGGGACTGCTAAGAATAGATAGGGTAGGCTACAAGGAACAAGGATTTAGACAACCCATCATCAGAGAGATAGTTTTACCATTCGTCAGTTTTTCTTTATTAGCAACACATTTTTTAACAATTGCTTTAGAAAAGATAGGAATATTTTGATCAGGAGATTTAGAACAACAATTTTGATTTTAAATTTTAATTTATATTGTATATACCATTAATTTTTAAAGGTTCACGTACGTAGAACAAAATTTTGATAATCATTATATGAGATATTTTTTATTGGTGATATTTGAGTGTGAATTTTATTTCAATATATAATGTTGTATCATATATTTTTTTATTATTCCTGTATTCTTTGGACCTTACCTATCA
Source organism: Diabrotica undecimpunctata (assembly GCF_040954645.1). Classification (NCBI taxonomy): domain Eukaryota; kingdom Metazoa; phylum Arthropoda; class Insecta; order Coleoptera; family Chrysomelidae; genus Diabrotica; species Diabrotica undecimpunctata. The sequence goes on along the minus strand of NC_092803.1, from coordinate 113,813,898 downwards.
TATGTAAAGCATAGATATTGAAGCACGAGTTAAGAAAACCCGAGTATTAACCCTGAGATAAGAAAATTAAATAGTGTGATAGAATCATAATTGCATAATTTAAATAATTTTAATTAATTAATTAATTAGCTAATTAATTGCTTAGCGCACCTCAGACTTTTAGTATCACAATAATAATAATATATATATATATATATATATATATATATATATATATATATATATATATATATATATAAAGTACCTACATATTCTTTTTTTTATTTATGCGAAGTTAATTGAGATGTGAATTGTGACGTTGAATTGAGAAATAAATTTCATGATATCGATATGTCTTTTTGGCGATTTCTGGAGTTAATTTTTCCGCCAGTTTTCCTTTTCGTACTATTTCTGGTAGGCTCTTCTTTTAATGCTCATGATCATGAATATCTTCATTTCATTATCTCTTAGCGTAATTTTGGTACTATTAATATCCTGTCGTCTATAACAAATTTTGTTCTATAAGTTGTAGTTAAAAAATGATGTCACAGATTTTAGCTTTTCTGAAAATACTCAAACATTTGTTTATCTATTTTTTGCTACTTTAAATACCTGCTAACGCCGAATTTTGTAGATTAAGTTTCTCTAGCCTTTTGATGGATTGTGACAGCTGGATATACATCATATTTAAATTATCATATCGGTTCTCGCGATCTGTTTTCAGCATCAAATTGTTATTCCAAGTTTTTTGTTAATATTTTGATATTATCAATACATAATTAAGTTCTTCAGACATAAAACAATAAAAAGTAATAACAATTAACTCTTATTTAGCGTATAGTAGATACAAGAAAATTATAAAAACAGCTAAACAAATCTATATTTTTTTATTGTCATTCTAATTATATTAGACAGATAAAGATCACAACGTGTAAGCTTAAGTAATATTTATAATAATATATTTTTAATATTAGTCTATTTGGGTATTTTTTTTCTATGGAAAGATGGTTAGCATTACACCTATACTAAATCACTAAATCCTTTTTGTTTTTTAGTAAGCACTGCACACGATTGTTGCATCTAATTTCTTCTTTGTTAAAAATTACTTTCAAATTTTGATGTATACTGTTGTTGGTGACACAGACAGTTGGTGATGTACCCTTCTCAATGTGGACGGAGGTATATACTGGGACGTGGTACATAATGGGTCAACTCATATATTTCGCCATTTATGATAAAGGAGATGCAGTTGAATTAAACGTTAAAAGCCAACAACAGAAGAGTTCTTTTGACTTACAGGTGGCTATTTACCGACTTAGTATAAGACTGTAATGGTTGCGATGGAAAGTAACTTTTTTATGTGCTTTGTATCCCGTATTATTACGTAACAACATTATTAAAGTTTTTGAAATTTCACAGTGAGGTGCTGGAATGAGTGTAAAAGGTATTAATTTGTGTATAAGGTATTAAGTTACTTAATGAGACACAAGTATATGATATATACAAGGACGTGCCCAACTATGTACCATAACATATTTGATTTTCGAAATTTGTATATTTAGTATCTACGAAAAAGATATTTAGATAATAAATCTTGTTTTCTTTAAGAGTGAAACAACTTAACGCCAGTTTTATTTTACAGTTGCCAGAACACAGTAAAAATGATCAGTTAAAATTCATTCATAAAAGTTAACAAGATCATGAAGAGTGTATAAGAAAAATGAAAAAAGCCAGTGAGATGGTTGTAGCTGGAGAATTGTCAACACGTGCAGCAGCAGACAAATTTTCATTTACGAGATCTTCTTTGTAAAGAATGGTTTTAAATTTAAGGGATGTAGTGAAGATGAAACAAAATCTTTTAATTTTAATCAAAATCATGACTTTACGAAAATTTTCTCAGATGAAGAAGAAAAAAACTTCTTGCTGATTATTTATAAAAGCATGTAAGCTTTTCCATGGACTCACTGTAAAAGCCAGTTGTGAGTTTGCGCCTATTTAGAATTCGCAGCAATACTTTGACATTAAGAACACATGAGGCAACAAGCCTAAGCAGAGCTACTAGTTTTAATGCTCATAACGTATCGGCATTTTTCTATAATTTAAAAAGTGTTATGTTAAAATACTAACTTTCAACGAAAGAAATATACAACAGCGATAAAACCGGGATCACGAAGGTGCATAGACTACCAAAAATTCATCATAGCATCCAATGGACTGAAACAGGTGGAAAAAGTAACCAGTGCAGAACGAGGTACATTAGTAACAATGTGTATAGCGATTAGTGCTAATGGAAGTTACTGTTCTCCTTATTTTATATTTTCTCGTCAAAATTTTAAATCCCACATGTTAAATGAAGTACCTTTTGAATAGCATTCAAAACTGGATGTTCAAAACATTTTCTTAATTTTCTTAAACATTTAGTAGACGTTACAAGATGTAGTAAAGCAAAAATATATTACTAATCATGAACAATCATGAAACCCACTGTGATTATAAAATTATGAAATACTCCAAAGACAATAGGATAGTATTCCTAACAATACCACCTCACTGCAGCCATAAACTTCAGCCCCTTGACGTGGGATGTCTAGGTACATTCATGACTTTTTATAACAAAGAGATTGATAATTAGATGATCATCGACGTGTTCATGTCACTATTTATGACGTTGCCGGTATTGTGGGTAAAATACTACCAAAAGCTTTTACTCCTACTAATATTTTGTCGTCATATAGAAAAACATTATATAACATGGAATATCGCCTGTAGATTCTGAAATTTTCAAAGAGGAGGACTTTTTAAGCTCCTACGTCACGGATAGACTATTTGAAACTAACATACAGACCATTGACAATAATGGAAAGCCAAAAAATTATTCAGAGCCAGAACTTTCCACTAGTAATCATGGTGTAAATCAAACAAATGAATTTCTTTGACCACAGTAAGTTAAACCTTAACTAAAGGCAGAGCAGAGAAAAATATCAGGAAGGGCCGGCCTAAACTTAAATCTACAAGAGAGAATTTCGGAAACAAAAAGAAAACAAGTACGGAAGAAAGTTGCTCCTAATGCAGATAGAAAAGTTTTTGACAAAACATCTTCCGAAAGCGATAGCGAAGAAGAGGAAGTAGTTGGTGATTATGACATCAAAGGAAGATTTCAAAGATTTGAAAAATATTCCTCAGAATGAAACTTTAAGGACCAAAGATTTTATGATAGTTGAATACACAACCAAGAGATCATACAAGCATTTTATAGGACAAATAGAAAAAATAGAGGCAAATGAATATTCCACAAACTTTTTGAAAAAATGCAAGACTACTTCAATCAACTTTATTTTCCCTGATGAAAGAGGCGAAGACACTCATACGATAGAACAAATTATTTAAAAGTTACCTAAACTCCCAATTTTTGGAGGAACGCAGAAATCTATGAAAAAACTTTGATTATGATTTATCTTCTTACAAATGAATTATTAGTTAGTTTAGTGTAGTTTATATTAAGTTCTTTTATTTTTTTATCGAATATGTTGTTTTGTTCTTGTTCTGATTATTTAGAGATATAATAAACCATTTTAAATACATTAATATCTTTTGTCCCGATATGAACCATACGACGTCTCAATATATAATAGTGATGATATACAGAAGGCATGTGGTACATTAGGGTCAGTCAGTTTTTTGCGTAAAATATCAAAGTAAAAATTTAAACGAATATTTACCCCCTACCTCTGTCTCTAAATTAAATTAAATATCTCCAGAATTTAAAATGTTATTACAAACTATAGAAAATTGTCCCAGTATATCCCACCGTCCCTTACGTTCAATGGATGTTCTCAATAATGCTATCCTATATTAATACAGTTTTGTATAAAAATAATTTGTTTTGAGCTCTTAGTTGAGATTATTTGACTATTAACTAAGATAGATTTTTTTAACGTGTGACTTAATTATTTTTTTTTTTTGGAAAATATATGGTTTTATAGATCAGTTGTTTGTTTAAGTGGATTCTAAGGTCTTTTACTTTTTCTTGGGTATTTGTGTGAAGTTGACATACTGGCGGGTATCTCTACGGCTTCTAGATACATTTCATTATTTGATTGATATAAGGTTGAATGCTCGAATAAATGAACTTTGATAAAATAAAGACAGATATTGAGCACAGTTTATTAATTAAATCTTGCCCAAGTACTTTCGCTCCCTAGAGTATCTTCAGGGGCATCTGAAATAAGCCAATGTTTCCTTTTACATTTCATTATGTTTCCTTTTTGGTTAATTTTCTATGTCTTAAGCCATTTTCAACTTCATGTGTGTCATTTTGCAGAAATTTTTACGCAATAATTTGATTTATGTTTGATTATGTTAGAGCATAGGATTGTTGTATCCTCAACGAATTTAGCTGTTTTTTGTAACAAGTGATATTGGTAAGTACTGTACCTATCTAAATTTTTCTCCTGCATTTTTATTTTTTACGATAGATATCCTAACCATAATTTTATTGGTTGATGACTTTGAAATATACTAAAGCTTGTTATTGTCTAGTTTCAATGAATCCAAAAAATCTTGTTCTTCTAGTTCCTACCCCAAAAGTATTGTAGCGAGATTAAATAAAACGAGCGGTTCGAATTTATATACATATATTTATTTATAAGTTTACAGTTCGGTACTCTCTTATCAACTAAGCTCACTCCTAACAACGTTACATATATATAATAAAGTTACTTTTCGAGAACATTCTGGCGTTGTCCCACCTCTAATTGTCTCCCGTCCGAAAGACGGGCGCTATTGACAAGCCGATTCTTACGTTTTCTAGATTCGTCCTTCTAAGAATTATGACGTATCGGAGATGGGCTATTTCGTTACACTGCTCCCCTCTTAAATCTGATTGTCCCGATCAGCAACTCTATATGTAGGCACAGGATGGCGGAATCTACAGGACTCTCCAGCTCTGCATGAACCCTTTAGAAAGAAATAACAGTCTACTGACTTTGAAGGATACGATCTCATCGGGTTAATGCAACACACAGTAATTCGTACGCCGGTTTCTCGGAAGATCACTTCAAGCATGCTTCTGACAATCTTCCAGTCCAGATTATCTAGTGCATGGCCTATTTTGGGTAAGGCCAAATTCTTGATGTCGTAATTGCACACAATTTTCTTCAAATTAGTTAGAGCACGCCATATATCCTCGTAGCTTGCCCTGTCTGTATACGACTTCCTGGTCACCATATACAGCAAAGATCGAGAACCATCTTCTAATCTCAGTACTCTTCCAACTTTAGGTTGCTGGTTTTTTAACTCGTCCAAACGACCGAATTTCTTATAAAATACGGATGAGATTCCGTTAGTCATCTCAAGATCTTGGGCAACACAGTGGGCTAGAGAGACGTTATGCGGAACACTAAAAAGATCCTGCTGAACTTCTGTGGTCACGCCGAATCTAGCACTCTTTCTCTCTGCGTAATTTGACATAAATTCATTAAAGCTTGGTCGCCGGTCATCTTTGATCTCATGTTGAAGGGTTCGTGCTTCTTCTGTTTCATTTGAGCCAGCATATGGTGCAAGACGATTTATGTGAACTACTTTTGGTTTACCTTTCGGCAACTTCTTAATTCGGAATATTACGTCATTTATTTTCTTTTTAATTTCATATGGACCTTCCCATTGTCTTTGCAGTTTGGGAGACAAGCCTCGACGACGTTGTGGATTATAAAGCCAAACAAGATCACCTACTTCATAGCTTTCACTCTTACATCGAGAATCATATTGATCTTTCATTCTGTCACTGGCTATCTGGATGTGTTGTCGGGCAAGTTCATGAATGTTGTTCATTCTTAACTTCAGGCGGTCGACATAATCTTCGCTTGCAACATGTTCTTCGGAAGGTCTGCAGCCAAACTCTAGGTCGCAGGGCAAACGAACTTCACGACCTAACATCAGGCAGGTTGGAGTCTGGCCTGTAGTTTCATTCACGGCCGAGCGGTAGGCCATTAGGAATAAATGAATATGCTGGTCCCAATCTCTTTGATGTTCTGATACAACCTTGGATAGGTGTTTACCCATTGTTCGGTTCATTCTCTCCACCATTCCGTCTGATTGAGGATGCAGGGGTGTCGTTCTGGTCTTATTGACACCAATCAATTTACAAACGTTTTGGAAAAGGGTTGACTCGAAGTTTCGCCCTTGGTCGGAGTGGATCTCCAAGGGAACACCAAATCGGCTAAAGAATTCTTTAACAAGTACCTCTGCAACGGTAGCAGCTTCTTGATTTGGTATCGCATAAGCCTCAGTCCATTTCGTAAAATAATCCATGGCTACCAGGATATATTTATTTCCATCATTTGTCTCTGGAAGTGGACCTGCAATGTCGATTGCTACTCTTTCCATAGGACTACCAACATTGTACTGTCTCATGGGTGCCCTCTTTTTACCTGCTGGACCATTACTGGTTGCACACAGTTCACATTTCCGGCACCATCTTCTTACATCATCTTTACAGTTCACCCAATAGAACCGTTCTCGAACCTTTTGCAGAGTCTTCGTGATACCAAAGTGTCCACCTGATGCACCGTCATGCAACTGACGCAATACTTCTGAAACTTTACTTTTAGGTACAATTAACTGAAGCTTAGTTTCTGTACCATCATCGTTCTCAAAGGTTCTATACAGAAGATCATCTTTCAGCACTAGGCAATTCCATTGGCTCCAGTAACACTTGACTTCTGGACTACATGCACTAATGTCTTGCCAAGAAGGTCTCTCATTTCGACGCATCCAATCCAATACTCTTTTTATACATGGATCATCTGCTTGAGCGTCTTGTAGCTGTTGAGGTTGCCATTGCTCATTAATGACGGTGGTTCGTCTCACGGGGCAAAGTCGTTCTTCTAATTTAAGACAGTGATTACAATTTGCACTGCACGGCCGTCTCGAAAGGGCATCAGCATTTGAATGAACTCTGCCAGCCCTGTGTTTGATCTCGTAATCATATTCTTGTAATCGTTCTAACCATCTTGCCATCTGACCCTCTGGATTACGAAATTGTAGGAGCCATTTTAGAGCAGCGTGATCCGTGCGAAGAAGAAACTTTCTGCCATACAAGTATTTATGGAAATGCTCACAAGCCTTCACTACGCCTAGCAATTCTCTTCTGGTAACGCAATAGTTTCTTTCTGGTTTTGACAAGACTTTGCTAAAGAAAGCGATGACTTTCTCCTGCCCATCTTGGATTTGGGAAAGAACAGCTCCTATTGCACTGTTGCTTGCATCGGTGTCCAACACAAATTTTCCTGCCTGTCTAGGGTAGCTTAAAATCGGTGCGCTGATCAGAGCCATTTGTAAGTGTTCAAAAGCTCTTTGACACTCTTCGCTCCATGTATATTCTTTGCCTTCTTCTGTCAACTTTGTTAATGGCTTGGAGATATTGGCAAATCCTTTGACAAAACGGCGGTAATATGTACATAGGCCAAGAAAACTTCTAATTTCGTGTTTATCTCTTGGTACTGGCCAATCCTTAATTGCTGCAAGTTTTTCAGGATCAGCTGTTACACCATTACTTGCTACAATATGTCCCAAGTACTTCACTTCTCGTCGAAACAAGTGACATTTCTTCGGACTCAACTTCAGATTCGCTGCCCGCAATCGTTGAAAGACTTCTGTTAGATTATTGGCATGTTCATCGAAGGATCTTCCAACTACAATTACATCATCCAAATAAACCAGGCATGTTTTCCATGTTAGACCTCTTAAAACTGCATCCATTAATCTTTCAAATGTGGCCGGGGCATTACATAAACCAAAGGGCATAACTGTGAACTGCCAAAGCCCTGATCCTATCGAGAATGCGGTTTTTTCACGATCAGCTGGCTCCATGTCTACTTGCCAATATCCACTTTTCAGATCGAGTGTGGAGAACCAACGAGAACCAGAAAGTGTATCCAAAGTATCGTCTATTCTGGGCAAAGGATAACTATCTTTTTTAGTTACTGCATTGAGCTGTCGGTAGTCAATACAAAAACGTGTTGAACCATCTTTCTTCTTTACTAGGACTACAGGTGATGTCCATGGACTGTTTGATGGTTCAATTACCCCTTGTTTGTTCATATCTTTGATGATGTCTTCGGCTTCATCTCTTTTCGAAAATGGAAGTCGTCTAGGTTGTTGTCTGATTGGCTGAGCGTCTCCGGTATTAATTTTATGCTTTACTATGCTTGTTTTGCCATTATCCTTCTTATCCATGGCAAAAACATCTTGAAATTCTATCAGCATAGACTTCACTCTTTTAGTTCGTTCATCATCAAGATCTTGGCACGTTTTAATCATCGTCTCAACAAGCTCCTTTGGATACTTAGATTTCGACGGTTTCTCATTAGTATTCATGGAACAAATCGAAGCCACGGGAACACACTGTCCGATCAAAGTTCTTTTACTTAACTTAATGGCAGTTCCCTTTAAATTCATAACTCTTACAGGAACGACATCTCGAATTCTCACCAAAGCTTTTGCCGTTAGGAACTCGGCATTATTCACATCTTCGACCATCCTTAAACTTCCCTCTCGGCAGTAACCATCAGGTCTGGTCATCAAAATTTTCTCACTATTACCGGGTATTGTTACGTCACAAGTAGTTATTAAGCTGATAACATCTTCTTTGTCGTCATGAAACGGCAACTCTTCACCACTGATCTCGAGAACTCCATCTTTGACATTCAATACAGCCCCAACTTTCCTTAGTAAATCCATCCCCAATATGAACTCATCGGAGATCTCTGCAATTAATACTGTATGTTTTACTGTGGTCTGGCCAATGGATACTGACATATTAGCCTCGCCATATGTATTAATTATCTCACCAGTTGCTGTTCTAAGCTTGACTGTTGCAGGCAATAATTTAAGATGGCCTCGTACTACTTCTGGCCGTGCAATAGTTCTCGTTGCACCTGTATCTACCAAAAACGATCTACATTTATTATTGATACGACCCTCTATGTACAAGCTATGAATTCCACCTGAGGACGTAATGTTCACAGTTACTATGGGGGCTGTGTTTCTCGAGGTCGGCAGTTGCCCCTTGTTGTCGACCCGTTCTAGTTTTCCGACTGCTGTATCATTTTCTTGCAATTACGGCGAATATGACCTACGTCACCGCAATTCCAACATCTGGGCTCGCGTCTCTTCGGCATCGTGTTACGAACTACTTTTCGTACCATTTCTTCCAGACGTTCATCGTTTGGTTCGTCGCCTTCTTCGATGGTTCTTACTCGATGGCTCCGTGAAGTTTGACTAGCTGCGATGGCTCCGTGAAGTTTGACTAGCTGTTTCATGTTCCAAGGCAATAGCGAGCGCTTCATCCAGAACTTTTGGTCTTGCTAGTCGTAAAGCTTTCTGTAATTCACTTTCTTTTAACCCATTGACGAAGGTATCTACAGCAATTTCTTCCAAAATGTTGTCTGGTACTTCCGGATAAGCCAACCGCACTATACGAGCAACATCTGCTTCAAACTCTTGTAAATTTTCACTTGCTCGTTGAATTCTACTTCTTAGTTGCGCCTTGTAGACTTGTTGTAGATGGGCATCTCCGTAACGTTTGTCTAGTCGAGTGAACAAGGTCTGGTAACATTTTTCTTGACCCTTAGGAATCGATCTTAGGATATCTGCAGCATCACCTCGTAAAGCAGCAGTCAAGGAAACAGCTTTTTCTTGTTCTGTCCAATGATTGGCTGTCGCAATAGCTTCAAATTGTCTAAGGTATATGGACCAAGAAGACTTTCCATCAAATGGTGGCAATTTGAATCTCATATTATGTGTCGTTTCGTCTCTAGGTAATTCTTCTTTCACTACCGGATCTAAGGCTACTGCATTAACTGGTGGTAGCACTTTTGTATTGGTTATCATGCTCTCTAATTGTTTGATCTTCTCTTCTACTTTATCAAATGTTCTTGAGACTTCTTCAAATTTCTCATTGTTTTGATTACATACTTCTTTAATTATTTGAGAAGTCTCGTCGAATCTTCTAGCAACATTTTCGAATTTCTCTTCATTTTGTTTAGCTGCTTCTTTAATAATTTGAGACGTTTCATCGAATCTTTTGGAAACGTTCTCGAATTTATCATCATTTTTTTTAGAAGATTCTTCTATCATTTGAGACGTTTCATCGAATCTTTTGGAAACATTCTCGAATTTATCATCATTTTTTTTAGAAGATTCTTCTATCATTTGAGACGTTTCATTGAATCTTTCATCATTTTTTTTAGAAGATTCTTCTATCATTTGCGACGTTTCATCGAATCTTTTGGAAACATTCTCGAATTTTCCATCAATTATTTTAGTTAAAACGGCTTCGTCTGCTGACTGGAACTGGAATGTCTCTGGGTCTTCTCCATTCTTGTTGAGAACAGTCTTTAGTCGTTCTTGGAGTGTCTTCTTGGACCCACTGCAGTCTTCATCGCGTTCTTCTAGTTGCTCACGCAACTGTTTTACTGAAAGTTCTACTAGCAGCATCTTTGGTCAGGCACACACGTACTTTTTAAATGTTCTTTTATATAAAGATCACTACGCGGATGTTCCCGACGAATAATACTTTTCAAAAGTTCAAAAGTCTTTTTCAAAAATCACTGCTGAATTTATTTGCAAATCTCACACCGGACACCAACTGTAGCGAGATTAAATAAAACGAGCGGTTCGAATTTATATACATATATTTATTTATAAGTTTACAGTTCGGTACTCTCTTATCAACTAAGCTCACTCCTAACAACGTTACATATATATAATAAAGTTACTTTTCGAGAACATTCTGGCGTTGTCCCACCTCTAATTGTCTCCCGTCCGAAAGACGGGCGCTATTGACAAGCCGATTCTTACGTTTTCTAGATTCGTCCTTCTAAGAATTATGACGTATCGGAGATGGGCTATTTCGTTACAGTATGTTTATTTACATCTCAATTTACAATATTTAATTACACAGCATTTTACAATCTGATCAAGAAGATCAATGAGCAGTTTTATTCTAACCTAAATTGTTACAGTTGTTATTTTAAGAACTATGGTGCCATTCAGTATTGTTTCTATATGTACCTCCTAATTTACTTCACTAATATTTACAATTTACACAGGTATTTTTTACACTAACTATTTTCACTTCACTAACTCGGAGGCTATTGTCCTCTTGTTAAAGAAAGTAGACGTTGTTCATTTCTACTGACACATTTGACAATTATTTGTTCTACTGCAGGTGCAGCTGTTTTTCATACCATGGAGCGTCAACGCTGCTCCTAACTACCCTATTTTGAGAACTCTGTATTACTTCAATGTTGTTTTTATTGGCGCTATATGTCCATACTGATCTTAGTATTTGTTTGTAAATCAATAGTTTGTTACTAATGGATAGTTTAGAATTTCTTCCAATCATCCAGTTTATCTTTCTAAATTTTATGTTGACTTATATTGATTTATGTTTCTCTTCTTTTTAATGTGGACTTTCCAACGTAGTCTCTTATTCAACTGCAGCCCCAGGTATCAGAGATATATACTTACTTTCACAAAAGTAGCCGTTAACACTCACTTATTTAACTTAAAATATGTTTAACCTAAAAACTTAAAAATAAGAAAGTTATTATTGAGTATCCACAGTAGTTTATGATATTCTTAAAAAATTCATTTCCAAGCTTCTTGAATTCGATAGTGTATTATGTGTAATATTTGATAATTGAGATAAATTAGTGACTCCGAAGCCGATCATAAATCACATATTATACAATTCATAATGTATAATAATACATAATATGTAATAACATAGTATTATTATATTATTCACATAATACGTAAATTTTGGCGTATAATCCCAGTGTAATCGCCTTACTTTTCCACGGTCAGCCTAGATCTAATTGCCCAATCGAGATTTATTAGAGAATACGGCATAGTTCCATTCACCATCCTAATTTTATTTCTACCACTAAAGTCGGACAGACCGATATCTACATGTCACTTTAGGAAACATAAACGTATTTTTTAATGTATTGTTACTACTTTTAGGAGAGAAGTCTGTGGACTATAAGATCTATTGTGTCCTCCTTTTCTTAGCTTCTCTGGTGGTTTTCAAGAGTTCAAGCAGCTCACGGGTTCTATCTCCCAAGTAGTTTAGTACTCTTACAGGCAAGGTGTGATGCAGTTCTGTTTCAGGGTACAACTAATTCGAATATATGCCTTAAAGTTTTATCTACCTTAGAGAATTCGAAAATATATTAAAGTAAAAAGAATATTGTTAGTAAAATGTTTATCTTAGTTTTTAATTAATATCTAGTATTTCTTCCTTAAGCCATTGTAACACCTTGAACACGATTCAGTATTGAGGTAAGTAATATTAAACATCAAGTATGCGTGCGTAAATCCGTCTTTTCAATGTGTCCCAGATGTTCGATTAGATTAAGATAGGGACTGAAAGCTGGCCAAGTCATACCGAAAACGATCTAAATAATCATTGGCGATTGTAGCACCTAGTCCTAAAATTGTTGTAATATATCTTGTTACCTTCATAAAATACCCACCCAAAAGAACCAATTGGTACAGGTAGGTACTAGTGACATTGAAACTTACACCAGGCTAAAGACTCCTTGATGTCGTGTACGCAATATAGCAATAGGCAAATTGTCTGTCTTGCATTCTCTAGGTTCTTTTGCGACTATCTAGTAACCTTTAACAAAACTCAAACTCATCCGAGATCAACATATAACTCCAATCTGTCATTCCACTTTTCATATTTTCTTGCAAAAACAAGTCGAATTCTGCAATGTTTTACTAATAGAGTAGACGTAGGGTCCCTGGTTCTGATAAATTACCTTTATAAAGTTATCGACAACTGTTCATCTGCTTATATCCACATTTATCACTTTTAATTCAGCCGAGACACTTAAATCTTTGGCACTTGGTCATAAGACCTTTGTACCATTCCCTGTTTTCTTTAACTTCAATAAGTCCCGTAGCCTCAACAAAGGTCAAAAATTTCCTCATTGGTAGTTTTAGGATCTCTTCTGGTTTGATTCTCAATTGACCAGTGAATTCCTGCCACATATCACTTAGCACATTGCAATGGCATAAGATGTGTATAGCAGTCTATTCTTCCATTTCGCATTTTCTTTACCGTGGTTCATTCGCCTTACCTATTTTGTATAGGTGTTTTCATAAACGACAATGTCCAGTCACCATTGCGGTGACGGTTTTAATCTGCCATTTATTAAGGTTTACCAAATAGTCCGAGAGTTTTTTTATCAATATTCTGAATTATTTTCTTAGTTTGGATTTTCCCGTTTATTTTTTTCCTGATGATTTCTTATCAGCTATTTCTGAACCTCGTTTCTTGCAGCATCTTTGGCAATGCCACATAATGATTCTGGGAATACAAAGGTTTCTCTCTACCCTTGTTTTGCCAACAAATCTGCTCGTTCATTCCCATGCCACTCTTTATGATTCGGCACCCACATTAAAGAGACTTTATTGTCTTTTGCCAGGTTGTCAAGGAGACCTTTGCAGTTTCTCACCAGTTTTTATTTGGTGAGTGGGTTCTTCACTGCCAGAATAGTCGCTTTGCTAGTAGTATAAATTTTGTTTCTCTTTTTTTTTGGGGGGGGGGGGGGTTCCATCCAGCAGGCCATCAAAGTAAAAACTTCAGCCTGATTTTTCACTTCATTCAGACAATTTGTTATATGAAGAGACTAAAAATCGATCATGATGTACTACTTTTACCACTTGATCCTGGTAGTTTAGTATACTTACTAGTTATACAAAAATTACGAATGACTCTATTAGAAAAGCTATTTTACTACAATTAAATAAAAATACATGTTTTAACACAAATTCTAACACTAAATCAGTGCCGTTAAAATAAACACGACGACTATAAGCTTATTGCCGCTTATCAGTCATTAATATCTAAAAAAAACGTGCATTCATGTTGTTTACAAGACTTATACAAAATATCAAACTTATGTAAGTACAGAAATTAATAACTATACCTGAGTATATATCATTTTGTCCTATTGATGTGATTTAGCGGCATACTACATTAATATATTTCTTTTAATTATGAGTAATGTTTTTCTATATAATACCACCAAAATATAGATATATGCACAGAGATAAGATACGTATACAATGTGGAAACCACTTATGGAATTAAATTGTTTTATAAAATCATAAAAAATGTTGAGACCTGTCTACTTTTAAATATAAATGTTTATTTTTAATGAAGTGAAGCTTCTATGCTGGCGTTGTATTACTTTTTCTCTAAATTAAAATGCTGAGGCGAGCGTCACGTAAGTTGTGCCACGAAATAGCCATTTTGCATGGCGCTACTTTTACTATAGAAATGCCTCGCTGTAAACCGTTAGAAGAGTCCCTTTACGTAGATTCACCACGTGTTTATAAAAGGTGCAGGTTTACTTAAAATAATAAATAAATAATAAAAAGTCTTTATTTAATTTTAAAAATATTATTTAAAATTTAAAAAGACAGAAAACATAGTATGAAGCGTCGCGCTAGTGTTCAGTACCGCTTACTGTACTATTTTTTTTTTATATTTTTAAAAGCTGCTTAACAAACTGATCTCTATGAAACACATCATGTAGGGTCTATTATGAATAATGCAGAGTAAAATTTTGAAATTATACGGTGTAGAAACCGATTATGGAATATAATTGTTGGTGTCCTTATGTTACAAAATTAAAAAAAAAACGCTGGAACCCGTCAACTTCTAAATTTAAATTTGCGCTCTTTAAATATAAATTTAAATGTGCGGGGTGACTCATATATATATATACAGGGTGGTCCTTAAGTAATTGTACAAAAAGAAACAGTAGATTCTACACTTTAAAATATTACGATTTAAGCCAAATTGCTTTAATAAAATGTTGATATTAAGAAATATACAGGGTGTTAAAGTGCAAAATTAAAATTTTATTTTTCGCTATAACTTTCATGTTTGTAAACATTTATGTATAAAAATTTAGAACTGGGTACTTTTAAATATGAGAAATTATAATTTGATGCAAAAATTGATGTAACTGATAGAGGGCGCCACTTATGCCACATATGTGGTATAAATTTGCACTTAATTTTTTTGCTCTTTAAGTTACCTGTATTTGGGATAAAAAATATTAAAGATACATTATTTTAACAAAAAAAAGGTATACTTGTTAATAACTTAAAAACTCAACAGTTTTCGAGATAATCGCATTTTAAAAATCAGACAATTACTCCAGGCAACGAAGAAAATATAGAAAAAAACATTAATACTTCTGAATTTTGGTATAAAATACCTTTAAGTTAAGTTAATAGTTAACGAAATATTAAATAAAATAAATATATCAGCAGGATAATTAATAGCAGGATTTGACAAAATAACAGAATAATAGGATTTTAGATCAAACATTTTACGTTTTATGTTAAATTAACGTCATAATCAAATTATTTTGTTTACAAACCAAATTAAGAAATAGTTAAACTAAATAACATAACTTTTTGTCAAAAAAAGTGTCCACCATTTTCTTTAATTCATTTGTCAATATATTCCATGAAAGATCGTCTCATATTAAATAGCATCATTGGTTCTAAAGAAATTGCTGCAGTGTTTATTTCTTTCCATAGTCGATTGCGAATGTTTATGGGATTCTTATAGATACGTTGTTTTAATGCGCTCCATACACCAAAATCAAGCGGATTAAATTCTGGACTACGTGGTGGCTATAATGTATAATGGATAAATATATTTTTTTGGATACATATCCAAATCTTATGGTATATTATGGAACTACATCTTATTTGTCGCAGAAGTTAAATAATGTATTAAACTGTGATGTATCTCACTCATTGGTTACTTATATACACACGGAATAATCTATCGATGACATTACTTATTTATATGATTACGTTACAGCTTACGAGTAACTATAATTACATCTCGAACAAATGGACTATTATGATTTACTAGCGAACTAATATTATGCTGAACTAAATTGCCTGTGTGTTTACTATATTTATAACAATATCGGTTATTAGGACAACGATGATGTTTTTGTAAAAATGCTGAGTCTTTCAGGTTAGATTTGTAGCAAAAGTAGTATGAAATAGGACACATATGTGATATTTAATACCTGTGCTCTAGTTTCTATTTGTCCTAATACAAATGGGTAAACAATTTACGTAATGAACAATAAGTATTCTTTTCGGATTTTTTATGAAGTAGAAAATTATATCAATATCTACGACCAATCCAACGTTCAGAAAAGTTGTATTTAAGTATGTTCTAACTGCCTTCTCTCTAGAATGTGGTGGTGTACCATCTTGCATAAACCACATATTTTGGGTTTTTAGCATTTTACAATAGAGAAAAAGTAATACAACGCCATTATAGAAACTTAAGAAGCGATAGCAAAGGGAACTTGTAAACATGATGACGGCCAACGTCTGAATACGGACAGGGCACCTAAAGAAGAAGATAAAATATCTTTTCTCCAATACGACATTTAGCACCCATAACAAAGCATTTTGTGATGTTACATTATGATTTTTGAGTTGTTTTAATAAGAATAAACTATAAATTATGCTTATCTACAGGTATTCAGTGCTTTACCGTACAAATATCAAACTAAGAATTATTGTGCAGCTGACTTATAAAATGCATTTATCTCGAAAACGGTTGAATTTTCAGGTTACTAACAAGTATATCTTTTCTTTGTAAAAATAATGTATCTTTAATATTTTTTAACACAAATAGAGCTAACTTAAAGAGCAAAAAAGTTTAGCGCAAATTTATGCCACACATGTGGCATATGTAGCGCCCTTTATTAGTTACCTTAAAGTAAATAGAAGCGAAAAATAAAATTTTTAATTTCCACTTTAACACCCTGTATCTTTCTTAATATCAACATTTTATTAAAGCAAGTTGGCTTAAATCGTAATATTTTAAAGTGCAGAACCTACGGTTTCTGTTTGTACAATTACTTAAGGACCACCCTGTATGTATATATATATATATATATATATATATATATATATATATATATATATATATATATATATATATATATATATATATATATATATATATATATATATATATATATATAATGGTCTAATGTAATACTCTAATAAAGAAAACGAATGTACGGATGCTGTCATCTCTTTTACTGTGAACAATTTGGTTTTTTTTTTTCAATTTCTATGACTTCTCCGATAATCCTCGGTTTATAGAAACGACGTGGAGCTATGGTTCTGAAGTTTTCAAAAACAATTTTGTGACCTGTATGAAGATGGTGTTGATCTTAACTGCAATAATGTAAAATAAATTTAAACCAATAACATTTAACGGGTTTTTACCCAGATATTTAGTGGCTCAAAACATGTAACCTAACCTAAAAACGTTTTGTTGTTGTGATATAGCCCGATTGGGTTTTTAATTATATATCTTTTATAAAGGATTTTAATAATTTTTTTGTGATACATGGTATACAGCCAGCTGCAGGAACTTAGTTTCCTTGTGAATTTCATAAACTCCATATTGTTCATTTGGAATGTTGTCTTTGATTGATAGGACAACAAATGAAAGTTTTTGTTGGGGGGTAAATATTGTTTTTATTTCTCTTGGTTTTGTCAGTGACAACTTTGATATAAGAAAGAAAATCTCTTGCATGATGAGGATCTGAGTCTTTAGGTCGAGATTGAGTGGGAGATTGATGTTTGTGGATGCTCCTATTCATGTGATTTTCCCGGTAACCGTTTTGAACGAGGGCTTGTTTTAAACTAGAGAGCTCAGCGGGTCTACTTGCATCATCACAAAGGCGTATTGATCTGGAGACAACGGTATTAATGACTGAATGAATTTGTGAAGATGGATGATGAGAGTTGGCATGCAAGTAACGATTGGCGGGTTTTCGATAAACAGAGTGATGAAAACCTTGGAATTGGTTTTTCTTTATGATCACGTCGAGAAACGATAAGGCTAAATCAGTTTCCACTTCCATCGTGAACTGGATACTAGGATATATACCATTAAGATGGGTTTGAAAATACACAGACAGTGGGGAGCCCATTGGGGTAGCATTTATTTTTCTGTAGAATTTATCGTGGAAGATGAAATAAGGTTGGACATACAATGTTTAATACTGTATTTAGTTTTCAGAATTTTTGGTGTTTCTTCTATAGGAATGTTTGTAAAAAGTGAAACGATATCGAAACTTACTAGAATGTCTGACAGTGAGATGAGGTATTGTTTAAGAAATTCGATAAAATGAAAAGAATTTTTGACTAAGGATAAAGGATGAAGAATATTGATTTTGAAAACTTCAGAACCATAGCCCCACTCGCTTCTATAAACCAAGAATTATCCGAGAAGCCATAGAAATTGAAAAAAGGCCAAATTGTTTTAATAAAAATGATGACGGCATACTGTTACCTTTGATATGGAGACCTCTCATAAAGAAAATATCGTCCGCTCCACCCGATAATAAAAATCCTTTAAAAAGTGCTTTATAAGATTAACAGAACCAGTAATCCTTTAGTTACCTTAAATGAGATAATTAGTGTCTTTGATCTCAATTTGTAAAAAAACATCCTCTTGTACGACTGTTTAATGGATTTAACTATCTATTGTAATATTAAAGGATGGGCAACTCTTGTAATCATAATTACAGTAAAATCACAGGAATTTACGTTGGGAAGTTCTGATTGGGTAAGAGAAACCAGAGAGCACATAGATTATTGGAATTTCGTAAATTGGAAAGCACCAGGAGATAAGAAGGACCGAATAATCCGAAACCAAATTGGTTACATTCTCGTCAATAAGAAGTTTAGAATTGGATAAAATCAGTAAAGACTTACCTAGGCAGCGATGTTACATCTGATCACAATCCTTGGGCCATGGACATGAATATACAACTAAGTCATTAGTTACGACAGTTTACCGCTCACAAGAAAATTAACATTTGTCTTTCTTGGATTCAAACAAGAAACAAACTTGTTAAAAAGTCAAAACAGTACAGTAATCATGAACTTAAAATAAAAACTGTATTGGAATAATAACATCTTATTATAAGATAAAAATGGCAAAAAGTGGCAAAGCAGTACAGTATATATATATATATATATATATATATATATATATATATATATATATATATATATATGTATATATATATATATATAAGTATATATATATATACATATATATAATATATATATATATATATAATATATATATATATATATATATATATATATATATATCTATATATATATATATATATATATATATATATATATATCCGTTTTGGTGAATCTGTTCAATTGTACATATAGGAAGCTAATTATCATCATTCAATCTTCGCTTATCCACTGCTGGAGATAGATCTCCCTCATAATTTTCCATCTATTTCGATCTTGTGCCTCTTGCATCCAATTCCTATGACAACGTTTTAGATCGTCAGTCCAACGTGTTGGTGGACGACCTCTGCTTCGGTAGGCGTCATCTCTTCGTCTCCATTCCAGTATACGCTTTGTCCATCTATTATCTGTCATTCGAGCCACGTGACCTGCCCAGTTCCATTTCAGTGTTGCTACTCTCTCTACTGCATCAGCCACTCCTGTTCTTTGTCGTAGCTGGCGATTTTGGATCTTGTCTCGTAGTGAAACGCCCAACATAGCACGCTCCATCGCCCTTTGACACACACGGATCTTTTGAACTGTTCTCCTTGGGGAAGGGAATAATTCCACAATAATTGTTCATCTCTACCTTTACCACCATTACAATACAGTCCCGTCTTACCAACTATGATTATTACCTGCTTAACCCTTAACTGGAGACGTGCCGTCTGACAGACTACAGCATAAAGAATTTTTAACACCCTGTACAAATAACTCCGCCCATCGGCACATCACTTCATATATTCTTTATATTATTCGTTGACTATTAGTGACCCGACTTGTAAAGAAATACGCATATTTGGAAAAGTTATAACCGAAAATCAGTTTTACTTAGTCTGTTGTGTCGGTTCAGGTTAGATTTTGTTTCATTGAAAACGTCGCATATTTGTTACAATCATGGCCGGTCCATAAAAAAAATCCGTTTTACCGATACTGATTTTCAAGATACAGCTTTGAAGTGGTTTGACGAATTAGATAGTGACGCTAGTGATGTTGATCAAGTACAAGATGATGTTTATTTGGAATCTGATAGCATATACTAACTACTAACTACTAAATACTAACTACTTGTAAATAGCATCTGATAGCTTAAATGCATACATACTGCACCAAAGTTACAAAAACAATTCTAAAATACAAGAAAAATCTGCTTTTGCTAAAATACTAGCAAAACAATTAGTAGAAGATCATATGAAGTAAAGAATGGATAATGTTCACGTACCGCGGCTAATTCGTGCTAGTATAGAGAGTATTCTTTTAATTCCTGAGAATAACCAAGTAGATGATAACGAGCCATTAGTACTAGAGAAGCGAAAAATATGTTATTTATGCCCTCGCAAGAAGAACCGTATGACAAAATACCTTTGTGGCCGATGTAGAAAACCTGTGTGTCTTCAGTGTACGAAACCAATTTGTACCGATTGTATGTAACTTTTACAGTTGCTGGACATTTTTTTCAACATCAAAATAATTTCGCGAGTTAATTTTTACGTAATCCAGTATGTGTTAGTGCCTTTCATACAAAAAAACTTACCTGGTGTATATTTATTTTTTCACTGTAATGAAAAGTAAAAAATGTGACTGTCACGAACTGTAAATGATTAGCTGTTAGAAAGTCGTAGTTATTTTTTTATACTCTGACAATATTTTGAGTTTCTTTACTGTGTTCAATTTTTAATACAAACAGCATTTAGAGTACGTACTATTAAATATATTAAAAAAGTTTGTAAGTTTAGTTCTTATTCCCTCTCCTACATTGTAGTCTGTCAGGCGGCATGTCTCTCTGTGTGTATTAAAATGGGGTCTCTCCAGTAAAAGGTTAAGCCTAATGAGTCATGTATTAAAGATTTTCCTATGAATTATACATAGTTACCAGAATTTACAACAAATGTGCAAGTGAATCATACATAAATACACATACACAGTTCGGATTTCGCAAGGGTTTGGGAACAAGAGAAGCCCTATTTGCCTTTAATGTACTGGCACAGAGATGCACAGATGTTAACTAAGATAATGTAAGTCTGCTTCATTGACTATACTAATGATTTTGACTTTAAGCACGAGAAGGTACTGGAAATCTCGCAAAAACTAAGCATTGATTATCAAGATGTTTAAATAATATCATGATTATACTGGGATCAAACAGCAGGAATAAAACTCGAAGGCTCCCTGTCAAAATCAATAACTATTTAGAAGAGTGTATGACAGGGATGTATTCTCTCGCCAATGATATTTGCTCTCGCCAACAATTGTCATCGAGACTAATCAACATTCAGAAGAAATTCCGTCAAGCGTTGAACAGTCACGAGTTGCGTTTGTCAAAATTAAAAAACTGTTGATAGCACCGTATCTTTCTATGACTCTGAAAATTAAAATAGTTAGAAGTTATGTGACTTCTATACTCCTAACAGTGTGAAGCTGGACACTAAATGATGAATTCTTTATAAAGATAGAGACCTTTGGAATATGAGTATATAGGCGCTTTCTAGGAGTTTCCTTGACTGATAGAGTAACAAATCAGGCAGTGCTGGAATGACTGAATATTAAATCTGAAATTATATTTACTATAAAGAAGAGAAAACTTGAGTTTCTTGGCCACGTTTCTAGAAGTATAAGATATGAGTTCTTACAGCTTATAATGCATAGAAAAATAGTTGGACGAATAAGCGTGGGACGTAGAAGAATTTCTTGCCTGCGAAACCTTCGTGAATGGTTATAAATGATATTGGACGAAATATTCCCATGTTAATCAGCAACCTCCACAAGAGCCGCTGAATGAAAGAAGAAGTATTGTTGTAATATTTGGGGGGGGGGGATTCATCAAAAATTTAAACAATTAATTGATATGTTATCTAAGGACTAAGTAGGTTCGCCAATAGTATTTGGAATTCTTTATTGTCTGCATATCTTTTTCTTTTATTTTAATTGAATAAAACAATAATAAAACTTTATTCTCTTTTTAGTTGATCTTAATTTTTGCTGTAACATTTTTTGAAGTACAACCGTTATGTGACGATACTTCCAATTGGTATCCCTATCTATTTCCAATCAGTGCTTCACTAAATATTATTGTGCAACTGATTTTTGTATTCATATTTTCTATGGGGTTCACAGTTAGCAAACCATCAATCTGGATCTACTCGGTAAGACATTTTGTATTACATTTATATTTATTATTACATTTTATTTTACAGTTTTATTTACATTATTTATTTTATATTACATTTATATAGATAATAATAATTATTTTCAACACGTATTTTAACGATTACCTTTAAGACGCCTACGTACATGTAAATCTCCAAAAAATAGACAAATCATCCTATTAGGAATGAAAATGACATATAAAAGTAGTTTTGTTTTTGTATCATAACTTTTTATTGTTAGTTCACAGCACATCCATAACTTACATCAATTATTTTTGGTCCTTATATAAAAAATATTTAACTGAGATCAATCATGATCCATTTTATCCATATCCTTCGGACAAAATGACATATATATATATATATATATATATATATATATATATATATATATATATATATATATATATATACGAGGCGTGTTTTTTAAGTAAGTACCGTTTTGGAATTAAAAAAAGACGTGCAAAGATATGGCAATAGTTTTATTTTTACATGAAAGCCTGTACCTTAATCTACTTTTCTACATAATTTCTGTGAATATTGAGGCACTTGTCATAACGTGGCACCAGTTTTTGAATACCCTCCTGATAAAATTCTGCCGCCTGACTTGTTAACCACTGCATCACAAATGTTTTGACTTCGTTATCGTCTTGAAGACGCTGACCGCCCAGATGTTTCTTCAAGTGCTGGAACAAATGGTAGTCGCTGGGCGCCAGATCAGGGCTGTATGGAGGATGATCTAGAGTTTCCCATTTAAATGATTTGATGAGATCTTATTTGAAAACGATACCCTTACTCAACTTGCCAACTTGATTGTCTCATTATGAGGCAGAAACTCCACTAGCAATGGACTGTTGTTTCGATTCTGGTGTGACGTAGGCCACCCACGTTTCGTCACCAGTAACAATTTGGTCTAAAAAATCTTCACCTCCACTGTGGTACCGCTCAAGGAAAGTCAATCCACTGCCTAAACGTTGGGTTTTGTGCAAATCCGTCAACATTTTTGGAACCCAACGTGAACACAATTTCCGGTAATTCAAGTTCTCGGTAACAATGCGATACAAAACACTACGAGAATACTGAGGAAAGCAGTCGCAGGAATGCTGAAATTGTAAAGTGTCTGTTTTCTCTCATCTTTTCGTCCACTTTCTGCACCAAATTTTCATTAACGACCGAAGGACGCCCACTCCGTTCTTCATCATGCACATTTGTGCGGCCATTTTTAAATGCTCTCACCCATTTTCTTCCTATTTCATCACTCATAATCTTTTGTCCGTAAACTTCAACGATCTCACGATGAATATCGATCGGTTTTACGCCTTTTGCACTAAGAAATCGTATAACAGCCCGTACTTCACAATCAGCGTGACTCACAATTGTTGGAGGCATCTTAAACACTGGAGTAAACAACTATACATGAAGAAGTGTCATTTGTGCCTCCGATTGATTTGCCTACTCCGAGGAATGTGCAAATCAATCGTGACACCGGTCTACCTACCTTGCGGCTTACGACCTTTGGCTACTCAATATCTAGCTAAAAACCCCGTCAAACGAACCCATCCCATCGCCGCACTCCAAAAATTTAGCGACGAAAGAAGAGCCCCCTGAATCTTTATTTAAAAACCAAATAAATTTACAAAGTGTCATATACATAATTGGTATTCTAAGTCTAATGTATGTCTATATTATTTGTAACTGAAATCTAATTTTGAAAGTAAACAACTATACAATGAAGAATCAGACTCTAATGGCGTCAGTGCGTAGACAAGAGATGTAGGTAACCAGCGCTCATGCGCGGAACGCCGATCGTAGCGCTGCGGCGGCGGAATCGCAAAACGGTACTTACTTAAAAAACATGTCTCGTATATATATATGTATATATATATATATATATATATATATATATATATATAATTGCTACTAAATTACTGACATAATTCGAAATTGAAACGCTTAGTTCTTTCTGGAACATCAGCGTAAGAAGCGTGACCCCAAAGCGAACATTGTAAGCACCGCAACCAGTCTTCTCTGAGATGACGGACGTTCATTAATAGCAGCAGCAGTTAAAACAGCTTCTATATAGAGCTTCTGATTATAGACTATAAAAAGTATTTTTCTAATGTGGCTTGTAAGATAATTACTAAATCGAAGTAAAAAATAAAAGCAGCTAAAGAGACTTATTTCGCTGGAAAATGCCAAGAAATAGAAGACTTACAAAACAAATATGATAACTTCAATCTCCATAAGAAAGTTAAACAATTAGCTGGGGTAGCAAAACGAAAAACCTCAAGCATACTAATGGACAAACAAGGAAACATTTTAGTGGAGACAGAACAAAAATTAGGAAGATGGAAAGAATATATAGGGGAATCATTCCATGACCAGAGGCAGGAAAATACATATGAAGATAATCAGAGTAAAGACGAGGGACCCGAAATAACAAAGTCAGAAGTTATGCATGCAGTAAAGTCCATGAAAAATAATAAAGCTGCTGGTCCAGATGAAATACCAAGTGAATTGCTAAAACTGGTCAATAAAAAAAAACAGATCTTTTAGTCCAACTACTGAACACAATCTATTCCACAGGAATCATTCCACGTGAAATGCTGATATCAAAATTTATTTTTCTACCAAAGAAAGTAAATGCCAAAGAATGTAGTGATTATGTAACGATCAGTCTAATGTCACATACCTTAATAACCCTGCTAAAAATCATCCATAATAGAATAAACGCTAAGCTGGGGATGGATATTAGTGATTCCCAGTTTGGATTTCGGAATGAAGTGGGCACAAGAGAGGTACTATTTTCTTTTAATGTGCTGACCCAAAGATGTTTGATGTTAATCGAGATCTTTATGTATGCTTTATAGACTACAACAAGGCATTCGATAAGGTAAAACATGATCGACTTATAGAAGTAGTCAAAAACAAGAATCTGGATGTGAGGGATGTAACATTGATATCAAATTTATACTTCAGCCAACGATCAAAATGTGAAAATTGGAAGAAAAGTGTCAGAAGAAGTGGAGATAAGGAGAGCGGTCAGGCAAGGTTGCATACTGTCGCCGTTATTGTTTAATGCTTATTCTGAAGAAATCATACAAGAAGCTTTGGTAAACGAGACAGTCGGCATAAAAGTGAACGGTTAACAACATTAGGTATGCCAACGATACAGTCATAATACATACGATACAGTCCGACAACTTGGAAGACTTAGAAAGAATAATGAACAAAATATTAAGATGTAGTGGAGAATTCGGACTCTCTCTTAACATCAAAAAAACCAAATTCATGAAAATTAGCAAAAACAACAATACAAACAAAATACTAACGGTAGGCGGCCAGCAGATTGAGAGAGTAAAAAGATATACTTACTTGGGAACGATAATCACAGAAAATAACGATTATACTCCAGATATAAGAGTCAGAATTGAAAAAGCACGTGCCAACTTCGTGAAAATGAAAAAGATTTTGAGTAGCAAAAATCTGACATTGACCCTCAGAATAAGGCTAATTAAATTAAGTACACATTGTACTCTATTATGGAGCTGAATCATGGACATTAAACCGGAATACAATAAGTCGACTTAAAAGGGTTTGAAATGTGGACACTTAGAAAATTGTTAAGGATTCCATGGGTAGATAGAGTCACGAATACAGAAGTGTTAAGAAGAATAGGCAGAGAGAGGGAAATGTAAAATACAATAAAAGAAAGGAAATTGCAATATCTCGGACATGTGATGAGAGGCGAAAAATACAACATCTTGTGACTCATAATTCAAGGAAAAGTAGAGGGTAGGAGAAGCGTAGGAAGAAGACGCGTTTCCTGGTTGAAGAACCTGAGAGAGTGGTTTGGTTGCAGCTCAAGGCAATTGTTCAGAGCAGCTGCCTCGAAGGTCACAATAGCCATGATGATTGCCAACCTTCGTCGCGGAGATGGCACTTAAAGAAGAAGAAGTAAAACCACAAATTGTAAAAATAATCTTTATTTTAGAACACATAGGACGCGTCACAAATTCTGGTCCCATCCTCTCTCTCAAAAATGGTACCCAGAAGAGAGCAATTGGACTTTTAGAGTTCTTTTTAGTAATTATCCCCCATGGTGTTGACAACCTAGGCAATTTCTTTTAATTATACTCTGTAAATAGCAAAATATTTACTTTAATAATTTTCTGTGCACTAAGTACTTTTTTAAAGTTGTGTATTCTTGTGCATTTCAGATTTAGGTTCCCTACATTTATCGCTGATGATGACAAATATGTCGAAACGCGTCCTAAGTATTAGAAAACAAAGATTGTATTTACAATTTGTGGTTTTAATATAGTGAGTATTAGATTATAGAGTATAGTTATGGCCGCCTGATATAACCATAGACATAATACGAATAGACTAGGTAAGGTATGGGCCGCTGTGAAACGCCATGATTCACTTTAGGTAGTCTAGCTATATTTTTCTGTCACACGTGCGTGACTGCGTCGTAAAGGAAGATAGATAGACCACCGACCGAGTGCTTCGCGTTTCACTATTTTGCTCACGATGCCTTGTCTATTCTTATATGTCTGTGGGTGTAAATGTCAGTTTCGTGTTAAAGTCACATATATGTAATTTTTTACGTATTTCCCCTACTATTTCCAAAATGATACAGAAACTGCATTCCTAGTACAAAAGCTTGTCTAAGAAAAGACGTGAACTCTACTACTCGCAAAATTTTATCAGTAGATCAGAATTATCACCGATCTGTATTGCTTTCTCTGGCCTCGAGTCCCCGCTGTTGGGTACGCCCAGTTCGGCGACTCGGCGCTAGAGGATGTGGGCCTCTCTTGCCCGTTTTTTGGGTTTTCTTAGTATTTTTTGTTGCTTGCGCCTTTTGTTAGTATTTTGTTAATTTTTTTGCTGGCCAAGGCCGCTTTTTGGGTTTTTTGTGATTTTTTTGAGAGTAAACTGTAACATAAAAAAATCATTAGTAAATTTGCCAAGTCCAAAAAAATACCAGGGTTATCTACTTTTTATAGAGCTACGATTATGTGGAATTTGTTATATGTTTGCTTATATTTGCTGTCCTCTGCTTTCATCGATGGAACACTTGAAATCTTAATATCTCTCGCAATATTGGGGTTGCTTTTTCTTCTATGGTGTCTAGTACCCTTTTTTAGTTTTGTTTTAGTTCTCTGAACAGGAATCGTTCAGAGAGACGTACCTGGACACATTTGCAGCTTCTCTGAAGCAGTTGTTGTGAGTTGCTTGCATCCTCTTCCTATTGGTTTTACTTATGTGTCCCCATGCCAGAGATGCATATGTAATAATTGGTAGTATGACACTATTAATCAGTTTCAGTTTAGTTTTCATTCGTAATTTGCTTCTTATTTCTGCGAGTCTGTAACGTCTGTTCGTATTAAGACCAGGGCGTTAAGCAACACCACACTGCTGGAAGAAGTGAGGGGAGAAATTCTTCGAATATCCCTAAGGATATTCAAGAGAAAAAATCACACCGTTCCATAAATCAGAATGGTGCTCTGCCCGACTGCTCAGTCCTCGATTCGTTCCCTGTTCATTCTCTCTCCACATCAATCCCAGAAAGGTACAGGAAATAAAAAAAAAACTTACGAAGTCATAGTAAAGGTCTATATATTTATTAAATAATAATAAACAGAATTCATAGTATTATGAATGTGAAACAAAAATAAATTTTTAAACTTAGACTCAAAGATTCTGCCGGTTGCCGGTATAAAATAATTTAAGCATAAAAAAGTACTCAGCTTTAGTTCGTTCTGAAGAAGTCGTTCAGTTCTCCAGGAAGGGTTCCGACCTTTGTGGAAGTTAGCCGCTGTCTGTGGTTGTTGTTTGGGCTAAGGGGGGTTGTTGGTTTGTTGTTGGTAGATTATAGCAATCATTTTTGTCCCCATGTTGGTAAATGGGTTTCAAATTATATTCTGATGCATCAGTGGATTTAAGGTAGTATGGGTGGTTGCTGATTGTTTCTCCAAGGTAATGTGGTTGGCTGTTGTTTGCTTCCCAAGGTAGTGTGGTTGGCTATTGCTTGCTTCCCACGGTAGTGGCTAGAAAATTGATAAAAAGATCAGTTTTCTCCCAAAAAGGATAAAAATAAATTTATAGGGAAAGATTTTATTAATAAGATATTAAAGAAAATAAGGTTATATAGGTACATATAAAGAAAATAAAAGTTAAAATGTTTTCAGCTTTAGTTTAAGAAAGAAAGTATCTGATATGCAAAAGAAAACAAGTTAAAAACGGAGGCCTAAATCTAAAAAAAGATACTTACCCGTGTATACGGCTAAGCCACTAACCAATTTGTGTGACTAAAGTTTCATTGTAGAATGATTGTAGTGATAAAATTGAAAAGAGAGCGAATAAAAATGTGTATCGGCTTATATAGGATGGAACGGCTACTAAAAATATTTATAATTTAGTGAGGTTGTTTTGGAATAATATAGTATGGGGGACAAGTACCAAGCGGAGCTTGGTGTTACGTTCAATTGGTTGATTGAAACGTTACAAGTCTTCTTATTGCAGCTCTGGCCGTTGTTGTTCTAGCTAATCGGCATGGAATTCTACAGAAATGTGTTGTCTTTTCCTAACTTCGGGATCATGATGACATGGGCTTTCTTCCATCGGTTTGAGAAGAGCCTGTATCTAAGTATCGCATTTGTTATGTTTGTTAGATATTATTATAGCTTTCGCTGGTAGATTCTTTAGAGCTTTATTTGTAATTTCAACCAGACCATGTGCTTTTCTTGGTCAACTGTTTTTGATTAGGTCTCTTATTTCCTTTGGAGATGTAGGTGTGATTATCTCTAATGCTTTTGGCATTTCTTGATTTTCTTCGACTTATTTGATGAAGTCTATGTCTTCGTCTTGGTGATAGTTTAGTCTCTCGAGAGTCCTCCTTATCGCCTAGGCTTTTTATTTAATGGAGTAGACCATTAGGCTATCCATGGATTGACCAAACAATTCTTAATGTAGATTTTTTGATCTTATTGAATAAAAATAGCTTATAGCTAGCTTCAAAACAAATACAATTTTTATCTTCACAATTTATTATGTACCTACATTATTATTAAATTTTGTATAATAAGAGCAGATATTTTATGATTATTTTTAGGACATGGTGGTTATATTAGTTTTATCAGCTACTACTATCATCACCTCCACAGTAACTTTAATTAATTGCCAAGGCAGCAATGTAGATAAAGTATCTCAGGTAAGTAAATTATATGAGATGGCAATTCCATCATCATTGCTTTCTAGGTTTACATGTTTGAAGCCATTAAATACGTGGGTAAAAATCCTTTAAATATAGCTAAATTAATTTTAAATTACATTTTTGATGATAAAATACCAGGATGTTTAAGTTATGTAAATTAAACATTAAACATAATTTTCTTTTCCTTTTTTCATTATCTTTCATGTACAGTAATACGCAAGCAAGTACTTTTTTGTTATAGGACATGATGACACACTGAAATCTCCAATGCAACTATCGACCTACCTAACCCTACATAACTAAATAGGTTAGTCGAGAACAAGTCACGATTCGACTAAACTGTTTGGTCGTGGATAAATCGATAGTATGTGGGGGGCCTTGTTTTTAAATTGTTCTTAACTGTCGTTTATGTAGATTATTTTAACACGAACAGTGGACAACCACAGACACTTTACATACTCATAAATCAGTATAAATTCCAAAAACTAAAAAAATCATAGTAAAAAACATTCAAATATTGTGTTAAAAGAATAACAAGATATACTGTAGCGGATATCGGTTCAGATCACAATCTTCAAATTCCAGGCATCAAAGTCAAACCAAGAAGTCCAAAAAAATCTTAAATCACTACTAAGAAATATCTCAGATAATGAAAATAACTAACTGAGCCAAAAAATAAATAAAAACAATTGTGTAGAAATCTGGAACATGTTTAAAGATATGAAAATAGAATAGTACGAATAGCAAGAGACAAATCGCCAAATGGAAGAACATCATTGGGACGACCGAGGAAAAGATGGCCAGACAACGTCAATTGAGGCTAAAAACCGAAGTAAAACAGGCATTTTGCCTATTTATAAAGTAGGAAGAAGAAGAGGATGTTTAAAGATAGTATTTTAAAAATAATAGACAAATGCAATGCGTCAAATACACAAAAACAAATGAATCACTGACGAAATCCTGCAATTAATGTAGTAAAGAAAATAACTGAAAAAGAATAGGGAATAATATAGACAGAAGAAGAAGGAATTAATAAAACAAAAAGTGAAAGTGGACAAAAAAATAGATAGATAGGGAATAAATGCAATAAAATGGAAGTGCTAGGAGACAAACATAATAATATGTTCAATATATTTAGAAAAGCTGGCGAAATAGCCGGCCTAAATCATTAGAAAACCCGTCACACACTAATTGACTCGACAGAGAAAATAATAAATAAAGGAGAAATTCGGATATTTTGGATTATGTACATAAACGAACTGTATAACGGTGATATACAACAACAGCAGGTATTAGATTAAGACGAAGGACCAGACTTCCAGTAGCGGATAGGAACTCTTCTGGATAGTCCTATCAGGAGAAGTGAATCAATCCTAGCTATCCGCAGATTCTAGCTATATCCTGACCCGAGAAACTAGTAGCTCGGAGTCACGGATCATCCAGGGTCCACAGTCCACAACGGAATCTTTGGCGGAGAAGAAAGTCTTCATAACGGTTTGGAGGTGGTAGTTCCCTGGTTTTAGGGCTTGTATAAAATCAAACCTGGAAATCGGCAGCTGGGTTTTCAGTATTTGTATTGAGCAGAAGTCATATAGACTAGAAGTCAATAAATAACAGTACCCGGCAACCACCTAAAGAGCATATACACAGCGGTGTAGAAAGCCAAGGGAAATGTCTACTACACTAATTTTTCCAGGAGTGTAAATATGACTGAGGAACTAAATGAAGGCCCCCGACTATTGATATCAATAATTTGATATTAAAATGAGTTGTAGAATAGGCACATGGAATGTGCGGAATTTATATGAACCCGAAAAAACACATAATGCAATAAATGAGACGGGAAGACTGCATATATCAATTTTGAATATTAGTGAAATAAGGTGGCTCTGATCTGGCCAATACAATGTGAACAATGAAGTATACTAGAAAATAGCAATTATTATCGTAATGGCAGAAACTCGAAACCCAGAAACATAAATTTAATACAAGTGTTTGCACCGATAGGGGAAAGTGAACTGGAAGAACTTAAAAAGTTCTACGCAGATGGAAAAACTGTTACTGACCAACTCAAGACTAGAGATCTCACCATTCTGGTGGGTGACTTTAATGCTACGATAGGGAAAGGCAGACAAAGTAACATTACTGGAGATTTTGAACTGAGCGATAGAAATAAAAGGGGAGGCTATATCGCAGATTTTTGCAAAGAATATAATCTATGTATAAAGAATACCTTTTTCAAATTACCTAAACGGAGATTATATACGTGGAAATTTCCAGTAGATATCCGTCGTAATATCGTAAATGCAGTAAAATCTGTAAAAACTTTTCCTGGTACCGATGTTCTATCTGACCACAGTCTGTTGTTGGCCGAATTAAAATTAAAGCTTAAACGGATAAAATACAGCGATCTTATAACGAATTGGATATGGATTTTATTAGAAACAACAGTCAGGTGATTGCAAACAATCTAGAGAGCAATTTTGAGAATAACGAACAAACATAATCTATCGAAGGTCATTGGAACTAAATTCAAACGATTATAAGCAGCTTAACTCCAAACTTAAACGATAACAATCAAAAAGAGCAACAGTGGATGAACGATGAGAGTTTGAATATAATAGATCGATAGATAGATAGATAGATAGAAGGATAGATAGATAGATAGATAAATAGATAGATAGTTTATTTGACTACAAGCTACACAAACTTTATAGCAAGTCAAGAGTACAAATTATAAATAAAAAACATTACAAAAAATGAAACAATACATTACAAATGTTTCAAACATTAAAATACATACAAAGCATACAATATAGACAGAGTAATACAACAATTACAATAATATTAATTTTGGTTGTGTTGCAGCTTGGGTATTCACAGATACATTCTCGTAATATTCAGCCAGTGTATAAGAACACAACATCACTAGGTACTTTTTATTTTGGTTTTTAAAAGCTGTAGTTGAATTAACGTTTTTAAAATTTTGAGGAAGTTTATTATACGGTAGTAAACCACAGACAGTAGATGACTTCCTACTTATTTCTAAATATTGTAGGGTACTATAAACTGTCCCTTATTTCTTGTGTTATGCCAGTGAATATCACTATTACATAAAAAAGTTCTTTGATTCTTATGAATTAGTATCAATAATTCCAAAATCCTATACACTGTAAATCCTATACACTGTTAATATATTCATATACCTAAAGAGGCTTTTACAAGACGCAACCATACGGAACAGCTGCAATACATCTCACAATACGCTTTTGGGCATTGAAAACGTCCTTATACTAAGACATCCACTCCAGACAGTTATACCATAACTCATTTACTATACCTGTAAAATGGTGCAGACGAAGCATTCTACCCAAATTTCTCAATTGATAACATTTAGAGTGGAGTTTTTACACCAATTCCAACAATGAGTCTTAAAAGATAAATGAGAGTCGAAAGTCGCTCCCAAAAACTTCACATCACTGCAATTGAAAATACATTCACCATTGATGACAATACTTAGATCAGGTTTAGAAGAACTTGCACGGGATGCAAATGATACAAAATTAGTTTTGTGAAAATGGAACAGGAGCGACTGATTACTGGACCAATCAGAGAAGGTCTTCAGTGAATTTGTTATTTTATCTTGTAAAAATTTATGTCGTTATCGCTATACAGCATTTTTGATTCATCCGCATAAACTGATACAAATATATCAGATATTACATATATGGTAGTTCATTAATATACAAAATAAATAATATTGGGCCCAAAATGAAGCCCTGTGGTAATTTATTAACAGTCGGACCAGACATTGAAATTGTGAAGTTATTTTTTATTTTAAATATTTGGTGTGGGTCTTTCAGATAGGATCCAAACCAACTATGGGCAACTACCCGAACACCATATCTGTACAATCTATCGAGGAGTACATCGTGTTGCACACAATCAAAAGTACGACTGAGGTCACAAAAAATAGCAGTTGGATTTTCACTATTTTCAATTGAGATTAAAACTTCCTCATAGAAACTGTTAATGGCTGCGGAATTAGAAAATTTGTTTTGAAATCCATGTTCACACTTTGTGATAATTCGGTTGATATCTAAAAATAATAAAAGTTATATTAAAAACTTGACATTAATTCAGGATCATCTTGTTTTAATAACGGTGAAATGGTAGAAGTTTTCAGCATACTGGGAAAAACACCAGCATTGAAAGAAGCATTTATAATGTGAGCAAGTGGTGTCAAAATCTGAAACTAATTGTCTTAATTACTGTACCTGATATTTCATGAAAACCACACGATGCTTTGTTTTTAATTTTACACTTCATTATGCCCAAGACAGCTTCCTCTGTTATATAAGATAAGAACAAACTATTTTGAACAAAATCGTTGGAATGCTGAAAATTAGAATTTGGTTTAATTATTTTACTAATTATATCTTCTGGTGCATTTATAAAGTAATCATTAACTTTTTTTGATATTATACCTGAATCTGTAATACTAGTATCATCTATTTTTAGACAGATATTTTTGTGATTTTTTTTGTTTTCCATTAAGTTCATTTATAACAGTCCATGTGGTTTTGTTTTTATTAGATAATTCAGAGATTTTGTTAACAGAGTTTTTAGCTCAGGGTATTCCTTACTCAAAGTATACACAGATCCTTTAGACTATAAAGAAGGATTTTACTTCTTGTATGACCCATGTTTTGTATTTTGGTAATGTTTGGTTTTCCTTATGGGACATCTAATATGAAATACAACTGTAATTTATCATGAAAGGCGGTATATTTAGTCTCAATATTAGTTGCATGATAAACCTCTTGCCACGTTTCTTTGCTCAATAGATTGTTGAATACATTTATAGATCGAGTAAAATGGAACTAACCTTCATAATATCATCCCTTGCCCAAACTGCAACGCCACCACATTTATATTGGGATCTACTAAACGAATTTACAATTTTAAAATTGCAAAATTATAATGAATCACCTCGTCATCTGCTGACCACGTCTCAGTAATACAAAGAAATTTCAAATCAAACTTCTTATAATCAGCATATAAACTATCCATTTTAAATTGATTTAGTCCTTGAATATTTGACAAAAGGAGATCGTACTCATCCGTTCCTATTTCTTGTTTAAAAGTCATTTCTTCATCCTTCTGCTTACATAAGCACCTACTGGCCATAGGTTTTTTGGGCCCATCGCTATACCATATTTTTGTTCGAAAATTAAAACTTAATAAGATGAATATATTTTATGTTGGAATGCTTAGCCGTTAACGACGTACATATTACTTCTGGAAAGTGTTTTTCTAATATACGACCATAAGACTAGGATGATGGTTGGGACACCTGCACACATTCTTCTGGTAGAGATCCAATTGAATATATATATATATATATATATATATATATATATATATATATATATATATATATATATATATATATGTATATATATGTATATATATATATATATATATATATATATATATATATATATATATATATATATATATATATGTATATATATATGTATTGTTATGATTGTTTATTTTGAGTTCAAACTTAGTTTATTGAGCCAATAAAAAAATTATAACTTATCTGTTATCAAAAGTAAAATAATCCTTATATTACCTGTGTTCGATGGATTCAAAAGTTTTTCTAGTTGTCTTTTATCGGGATAGAGAAAAAAGGATAATAATACAAATATATTATATTACAAAGATTTACGTTTCTTTATTTTATATGAACGAATAGAACAATTATTAAATTCTGTCGTTATCTTATCAATCAGCATACAAGAAAATAAATCAAATTATTATGATAATAAGATCATAAAGCTACATATATTTATATTACGTGAAAAACCAATTTTACTTTAATTTTCTTTACTTGAAAAAAAGAAACCACAAAACTTTAAACTTTTGATTAGCCTAACAAAACCTCAGTTCTTAAATTTGAATGCTAATGACCCTGATGTCGAAACGATCCTTCACAGATATAAAATTCAATTGTACAAACACTTACAGTTTATTTTCTTCTTGAGTTGTATGTTGGAACATACCCAGAAAAGTCCAGTCTCCTCAAAGATGTGATCTCCCCTCTTTGTCACCTCGGCTCCTTCTTTACGTCTCTGCAAACCTCCTTCAGACTACACAAAAACACCTGATTCACTTCTCCAAACTCCGCTACTTATTTATGACACTAGGACCTCCTTTTGTCAACTTGATGCCGTAAGAATACTTTCACATATCCTTTATAAACTGCCCACGGTAGATACAATGACTTTTTTTAATCTATTTATTATCTCCTTCTTCAAACTATTCACTTCTTTTCGTTACGCCGGTATCCAAACTCACGAACTACCCCTATCTTGAGACACACGACTGTTTCCTTTCGATGACCAAAATATGACTAACTTCTCCTCTCTCATGATCGACTCACCAAATTCCCATTTAAAAACGACCGTCCAATCAAAAAGCTTAAATTGTGTTTACTATGATATTGGAAAAGCCTAATTTCGGTTTCAGAGAAAACTAAATAGCTTACTTTAAAATTGGTTTTTTTCAATACATCATTTATACATATTTCAAAAGATTAGAATATGGTCATTTAATACTCGACTCTACAAACAATGAAGAGATTAACCTTCAGGTAAAATGTCTTCGAATTCTAAACAAAGGATTTTTGATAATTTTGTTTGAAACGGAAAAGGTCGTTTGCCAAAAATTTCTACTCTTATCTACACTAAATCTTATCTTAAATTACTATATACAATTTGTTTATATTGATATCTTGAAATTTTATTTCGATGGATTTTTTTATTTATTTTTCTTTGGTTGGGAAAGAAGAAACATAACAGTATATATATATATATATATATATATATATATATATATATATATATGTAGTACATCAATACCATCGAAGCAG
The DNA here is from genome assembly GCF_040954645.1 of Diabrotica undecimpunctata. Taxonomy (NCBI): domain Eukaryota; kingdom Metazoa; phylum Arthropoda; class Insecta; order Coleoptera; family Chrysomelidae; genus Diabrotica; species Diabrotica undecimpunctata. The sequence continues at coordinate 113,777,423 of NC_092803.1, read as the reverse complement.
CAAGTATTTAAAAAGAATGAATATACATATTAACTAATACCCTTACCTATTTTTTTTTAAATATAACATGAATGTACAAATAATATAAAAAATCTAAATGGCATTATCAGAATGATCATTAATTGGTGTTCTAAAAGTTATGACATTATTGAAGAAGTATTTCAGTAAGATTAGCTCAGTAAGGTCCGTTAATATTTTTTTAAATTTTTATCTCCCTCTAGTTTTCTGATTGTTATATTTGTATGTTATACTCGTATACCACATTAAAACGATATAATATTAAATATTACATACATAAAATTTATCATAAACCTGTTTTTGTTCAAATAATTGATTAGATCTGCGAATTACTTTTTTCTTTTGTTTTTTTGGTCTTGGTTTGGAACCTTTAGCCATTACAAGCTGTTTAGTTTTCTTATCTGTTATTCTTGTGCCCTATAACCATTTACATTTTTTAATAAAATATAGATATATCAATTAACAAAAAACATTGTTCTATACTCTTTCTATATTATTTCTTTCATTTTTAGAGTTGCGGGATGGCTGGAGGTGTAACTTTATTCGTTAGTTGTGGAGCAATTTTTCTTATGTTTCGATATGTAGAAGACGAAGACCTTCCAGAAAACAAGAAGAGAAAACCAAATGAAAATACAGGCATAGATCCTAGAAAATCAGTTTTTGCCTAAATATTTGTAGTAAAACAAAATAAGAGGAAAAACATACCAAACAATTATAAATAAAAGATAAAAGACTGTTTTCATTGGATTGCAATAATATAAATTGTCCAGGATATTTGAGAATGGTACTTCACACCGAAACTAGTCATACTATTTAAATGTTGGCGCTGGTTAAATATGTAATATTGACAATAATTGACGACAAGGTTGCCGTAACATGGGCACCTAGGTATTATTATAAAATTATTTACCTAATTTGGTCTAATATATTCAAAACTAAGATTAATATTATTATAAAAATTAATATTAAACTCACGAAGCTTCCGGGTGGAACCGCGTCCATTATCATTGTGCCGAGCTTTCGACATCCTCTCGATGTCTTCTTCAGGGCTTCCGGGTCTCACTCCCCTGAGCCCCTAGACACTACACTGTTCAAGAAGACATCAGAGACGATGTCGAAAGATCGGTGTAATGATAATCGACGCGGTTTAACCCGGAAGCCTAGTGATTTTAATATTAATTTTAATACTATTAATCTAGTTTTAGGTTTAATATGTATATATATATTAAAAAATAATTTTCAGTTGCCATTTTGCATTAAATATAAAATAGGATGTACATACTTACGTTGTTAATTTTATGTAAAACGTAAAAATTTGGTACAATATTGTAGATCTTTGTATTAATATTCTAATAAAGGCATGTAAATGTTTTATTCTAATACTAGTAATTGTAGGGTTATATAAACTGGGTCCATATAATAAATGTATATCCAAACAGTTATCCAAAAATCAGTTCCTAAAGTCGACTTTACATTATCTATGCAATTTTCATGCTATGCAAGAGCTACGCAAGACAGATTATGAACCTGCGCATGCTCACGCGATATTTCCAGGCTATTTTGATGCAATTTATCGTCAAAATTCTTGTTGCCATTATAACAAAATTTATAGTTTAGAACAAAACTTATTGTGTAAATGTAAATGTTATTTATTAGATGTAATAATTTGTAATTTATATTTGAATATATTTAATGTTAAACTAAAATTACTAAGTAAAATGTCTAAAGTTAATGTTTCGATATATTTCTTCTATTGGCAACAGTGAGTGGTGTCAAAATTTCACGAAAATAGCTCTAATGCAAAGAGATCAGGCAAGGCAAGAGTTATGCCATGCAAGACGGACTTGCATAGCATGAGACTTGCATAGCCTAGATGTAAAGCTGCTTTAACCCACTTAAAGTGGTAAATCGATCGAGCTTTTGTCCGGCGAATAAATCAATATTTCCAAATAGATGAATAAATGGGATGATAAAGTCCCTTTCGCCTGAATTGTCGAGTCGAAGAGTTGCTCTACAAGGAAGATGGGACGATGCTGTAGAAAAAACTAAGGTGGTTTTTCTAGAATTAGAAACTAAGAATATGGGTGGTATCGATATACTCAACAAATTACTTTCTTATTATCATTTTAATGACAAATCCGTGAAGTGGTGCAAGTGGTAATATATTGGGATTTCAACTTGTTCAACTACCTGTTGATCTCTCCAAAAATCCATTTACAGAACAAGGAGTTTTTGTTCCGTTTTCTTAGTGAAGTGCCAGGTTTCACATCCACCTTTTTCTGTTTAAAGATATTTTTTGACCTGGGTTATGAATTCGGTGCTCCTATTATTTTTTTTCTTTTATAATTTGTTATTCGATTTCTGTTTTCAGTGCGAAATTAATTTTCCATCTTCTAATTAAGTTTCGTTGTCAACTCCTCCTATGCATATGTATTCAATTTTTGTTGAATTAATTTAGTCCATTAATTTGTAATGTCACATTAATCTTAATTTTTTGAATTTTTGTAATTTCACCGTGTATAATAATAGTTATTGAGAAAATCCTTGCAATTATTTCCTCGGTTCAAATTATATTTGCCAGCTTTCAAAAGTCAAAGGTTTTTGTTCTATGCAGAGAGCAATACACTTATTTAATGAATCGTAGCATTTTAGTGAGATTATAAATATAGTTTCGGCACTAGTTTAGGACGCAAGTCTATTCTAAATTTTTACCTCAACAAATATAGTGTAATAATTCAGTAGCTGTCAATAAAACTATATTTTACTTCACGACTTCAAAATTTTATTTTATCATCGACGATCGAGAAAAAGCGGACACATGGCATTAGAAACAATTCGAAATTATAATTACATTCGAATTGTCCATTAATGATTTCTTCTGGTCCATAGACTCTTTTATTTTTCCTGGTTTTTATAAGTTTGGCAGTTAGGTTGTCTCCGATGTTAATTCTGGTCCATAGATTTGGTATCTTCCGAGTGTTTGTTAAAGATATTCAAATCTGGACTCTTGTATTTCTTTTGCGTAGTGACTTTGAAATACATTGATGTTGATGGTTTATAGTTTGTTGTATTTATGATTCCACTTCCTCACATTTTCGTTCCCATGTTTTTTGTCTTATCAAGTACCTTCTTCTTCTTCTAGAGGGGTCGGCTCTACTAATAACGGTTGGCTATAACTATTACAAATTCGTCTCTACCTTCTGCTTTTCTTAAAAGCGTCTGTGTATTTAACCCGATCCAGTCTCGAATGTTTTTCAGCCAGGATATTTGTCGTCTGTCAGAATCCCTCTTTCTCTCGTACTTGTAATTCACCATTATTCCATTCTTCTAAAAATTCTTTGTTTTTTTTTTATTATTTACAAACTTTGTCGCATCAACCTCTGGGGTATTAGCGACATATAAACGTATACAAAAGATAATTGACTTATAAATAATAAATTTTGTAAAGTGTATTAATGTCTTTAAGGAATTTTACCAATTGTTCAATTTTACATTTTTCTTCTAAGATTTCACTTGTTGACCCGATGATGAGGTTGGTTTGTCTTTGCAACTGGTATCTTGAACACTCTACAAGGACATACTTGTGGATAATTGTCACATAAAGTAGGATTAGTGTGACCGATATATGCCCGTGGGTAAGTCAGGTATGTCCTAAACGGAAAACGAAGTCAAGTAAGAACCACTTGATGAGCCCTGTTGGAAATTTGACATTTCCACGGTTTTACATATGTTTTCACTTCGTGAAGTTTTGAAGTATCCCACTGGTTTTGCCACAAATTTTTAACCTTCACAAATGATTTTAAGTCACTTAGCACTACATTTCTCACTTCACTCGCGGTTTCACTGTTTCTTGCTTGTTGGGCAATACGGTCCGCTTCTTCGTTCCCTTGAAGTTCAATGTGTGAAGGAACCCATAGAAATTGTACAGTATGGTTGCTGTTTCGTATGGTAGCTAGTTCTTTTTTAATTAGGAGAACAATTGGATGTGTTGTGTAAAGCTGGTTAATGGTATTGATCGAACTGAGGGAATCGGTAATTATAAGAGCTTTGGATATATTATCGGAGTTAATATGAGTGAGAGCTTGGTAGATCGTATATAGTTCGCCGGTATGTATGTAGCTTAAGGATGGTAGTTTATACTCAAGTGTAATATTTGAAGTAACGACAGCTGCCCCAACTGCCGTAGATGTTTTAGAGGCATCTGTGTATACGTGATAGAAGTTAGAAAATTTTGTAAGTTTTTTTATGAAGGTATTTTTTATTGAGTAGGTAGTACCGTTCTTTCTAAAGATATTTAAGGATGCGTCGGATTGAATGCTTATTGTCCAAGGAGGAAGAATTTCTATGAAGTTGTAATAGGTATTTGGTATCGGAATTTGTAAAGCCATAAGAGTTTGCCTAACTCTTTCGTAGAAGGGTGGTTTAGGACAACATTTAGCGTTGTCTGGCATTTTTTTCAAGAATATTAAAGGTATGTTATCAGATCCAGGAGTAGAGTTTTTAGTAGTATAAAGGGCAAAGTTAAGTTCATCTAAGGTTAAAGGGATATTTGGAATAGTTGTTATTGCTGGAGTTTGTTTCGAAATATTTAGTAAAAGCATTGGCTATTTCATTGGGTTTTGTTATTACATTAGTATTATGAGTAATAAAAGGTACTTAATAAAATTTGTTTTTTCCTGATATTTTACGAAATTGCGTCAGACTGTAAATAAAGGTGATGAACTATTTATATTTGAGACAAATTTCCTCCAGTTGGTTTTTCGAGCAATTTTGATATATATCTAGCATATGCTCTTGCTATGCATACGGACTTGAATTGGTATATTGTTTACAGTGATGAAACCTCAATTGTTTGAAAACAAAATCATCTACGATTTGTTTACTTGAGAAATAAATACATAGATTAAGATAATTTATCGTTATTCTCAGTTCCATGTTTAATTAGTTCATCACCCCAAATCGAAAAATAGTATTGAACTATTTTTCGAGATTTTACCCTCAAATGCACAGGACAGAGTTTATCCGGTAAAATTTAACGTCAAAGATTCTGCTGACCTGCGGTACAATTCTTTATGCTTTAATTTTAAACTTCTCTATCTAGACTGTTAGGAACAAGTATATTTTGGTGACAATCATCCGTGCTGACTAAAAAAGTTAAAGAAATTTTGGGAAATCCATGTCCTTAATTTGTATGAGATAGGGTATGTAACTGTAATGGGAATATTCTGGCCATACTATGTCACCAAAGCCTCGTTTATTATCTAGCAAGTTATTCACATGACTTATTTATTTATCTACCGTTCGTATAGGTAAAGTTGGCATTGGTTTCGTTTGATATTCTGATTAATGTCCGATTTCTCACACCAGAGTAGTTAATACAACAAATGAAAAATGATAGTCTGTTCACAAAAATTAAAACGTAATTACTAGAATCCCAAGGAATAAAATACGCTAATAAGTGGTAGGATTGGCCTCACAAATGCCTAATGTCACATATTATTAGTATTACGTATGCGATTGTCAAGATATACTTTTGGTACAAAAATTCACTTCCGGTTTTGAGATGACCGGAAGTTAAAATTTACTTTAAGTTTTAGACCCCACAATGTATATATGGATCGAAAGGTCTCGTCGAGACGAATCTAAATATGTACTTCCGGTTGCGATCCGATACCGGAAGTGACCCAAAACGCGCATAAAACGTCAAGATAGAGCAAATCTGACACCGGATTCGTGATCAGCATGCAAAATTAACTGCTAAATGATATCCATGTCGACATTTGATGAACTAAAAATTGCATTCCGGTTTTGAGGTCGACTTCCGGTTTCGTTTTTATTAGTCAAATCAATAGAGAATTTAACGTAGATTTCAAAAATGTAAGTTCACGAAATTATTATTTATAGTTTTTGAGTTATTGATAAAAATATTTTTATTACTTATAAAATAAAACTTTTATATTATTATAAAAATATTATAAAAGTAATTATTTACTTCATTGTATATATTGTATATTTTTCTCGCAAAATAAAAATTTTATTTAAAAAACTCGATGTCGAGTTGGTCCGCTAGTTAATTCTATTTCTTTTGTAATTTCAAATTTATCTTGATTTTTTTTCTATGATTGTTGTTTTACATAAACGATTGAAACAATTTGTAGTTTTGTACTTTATTTTTATTTTCATAAATATGAATAAATAAGTTAAATAAAGTGATTATATTATTTGTCACCAAAATTTATAATCAAAAATATGTAAACGTCTAAATGTAATATTTAGTAAGATATATATGGTGGTTGTATGTAATCATCCAACAGGGCTTTAATACTTTAATAATTTCGAGGATTTTCTTTCACCGTGAACTGCGAATTTATATCTAGATACTTAACAGCGTTAGGTTGTACTTTTGGCCAAATTACGTTTTAAAGGCCTTCGTCCGAATCTGGAGTAGGGTTCCTGAAAAATATTAGAATTAAAATATTATTCTGTAATTAGAGCAATATTTAGAGCTAAATCGCTTAATGATGATATTCACTACTACTCGTTTGAAATAGACACACTCTCAATATTTCAGTAATGCGATATATTAGAAAGAAATGCTGAGACCAGTTGATTTTTAAATTTAATTTTGCTTTTATTTTGGATAATAGTAACTATGATGACGTCACCGTGACCTCGTGATCACGTCAACATGATGTCGTCATGACGTTATGCACTTGTTTTTTAAAATAGGAACCTATATTTTTTCTGTCATAATTAAATAGACAATAAACTTCTGTGAACGATCATATATGTTCCACTATTGCCCTAAAGTTAGTAAGTTTTGATATACTAGGTGTGAAAACTCCTACGTTTATAATAATTAGTTGGTGAGTTTCAGGAATCTATGTTTAATTTTGAACAGCAGGAATAAAAGTATTGGTTATTTAAATAAAAAACAGTTTAAATAAAATGATCAAATTGAGATTCCCTGAGGCATATTCTTATATAATAATATAGGAATAATAAACAAGGATATCCCAGCTGTAGCGCACAAAGGGGGGGTTTGGGAGTTAAACATCCCTTCTCCCCAGGGCATATAAAGTAAAAAATATATAAAGGATAGTAGGAAAATGTCTTTCACACACAATACAAAAAATCCAAAACGCTAATTGAATAATTAAATTACCACTTTAAATATGTAGAACACAATAATTATTGCATAAATACACAATAATTAATACACAATAATTAATAATATTTTTCATTATATTTAGATATAGCTAATCTAATATTAGGATTATGAAAAAGAATACAGAACAACTCTGTTGCGAGTAGCATGCGCCTACAGGACTGTATCAGGCCTTGTGGATACCACGGGTTGTGTTCCTCTTCATGTGTTAGCAGTAGAAAAGAGACATCTTTATGGGAGAGGAGAGCATTTGACAATTGCTATAAAAAAAAGAAGAAAGAGAAAGATCAATGGAAAGATGGTAAGAAGAGTGGAACAATAAGGTAGATGTTGTCCAGTGGACCGAGGTGCTGATCCCGAGCCTAAGAGACTGGGTAGATTGTCTGTTTTAGGGCGTATCTTTATAGGTTCAGAAAGACAGATACAGATAAATGCCTATACTGCAAATATTCTGACATTGTTACTCACACAATACTGGAGTGTAATAGACATAATATATCATAATATAATAATACATCCGAGCAGTCATTAAAAAGAAAGAAGAAGAAGAGAAGCCGTAATTGAAAGTTAAAATAAGTTTATTGACGTTTGAATTTTTGATCTTTGATCTTGCACTGATAACTTGTTTATACTCCAACAATTAATAGAAAAAAGAATAGCGGTTGGTAACGAAGTACATCTAGCCTTCATCGACCTAGAAAGGTGTAGGATACAGTTTCAGGACTTAAATTATGGCAAGCTTTACAACAAGTCGACATTAGTCCATACCTTTTAGGAATAATCACAGAAGTATACAGGAATAATACTACTTACCTAAAAATCGGAAATAGACTATCAGAGTAAATAAAAGTAACTAAAGGACTAAAACAAATATGTAGTATGTCACCCTTACTGTTTAATTTATATATTGAGGCAGCCCTCCAAAATTGGAAAAACCACTGCCAGGGAATGGGAATCCCCATAGGAAATGACGTACTGTTCTCCCTGAACTTTGCGGATGACCAAGTCGTCCTAGCTCAAGATTCTTATGATATAGAATTTATGATAAACCGTCTATACAGAAAATATTTAAAATGGGGGTCACAAGTCAGCATGAAGAAAACAGAATATTTAGTTATCAATTCAGATGCAAGGTTTGAAGTGTTGATATACGAGGACGTGGAAATCAAACAAGTGGAAAAATTTAAATATTTAGGTGCACGCATTGCTAAAAACGGCTTGGGAGAAACCGAAATCAAACACCGAATTAATCAAGGACGTAAAACTTTAAGATATCTGGACAATTAATGCAGACCTGAAGAGAAGATTGTTGGCAGTTAAAATGGATTATTTGAGAAAAAATGCTAGAACATCAAAGCAGGAAAGGAAGACCAACGAATCTATAAGAAATAACATGAATTCTACAGAAATGGTCATTAACAGAATAGAAAGAAGGGGTTCAAAATGGTTTGGACACCTATTGAGAATGCCTGACGAACGTTGGCCCCAAGAACTTCACAAATGGAAGCCCCCTGGAAGAAGAAAAAGAGATAGACCTCGGCGCTCATGGAATAAAGGAATTGGAAGAGCGATAAAATCGAGAGGTTTAGAGGAGGAGCATGCCTTGGATCGGAAGGATTGGCGGAGGAGAACGGAAATAGGGCAATAGCCGCCGTCTCCAAAATGTATTGTATTTACTCAAGTTGAATTAATGTCAAATGTCAATAAACTTATTTTAACCTTCAATTGTGGCTTATTCCCATTAAAATAGTAATTACTTTAAAATGCCACAAGAAAATAGCTTCAGAACAATAGATAAGATCTAGATAAGAGAAGGGAGTGTTCCAAAAATGTCGTCAGCCTTACAGCGTCGACTCCATTTTCGGAGTACGGTACGTGCGACAGTCAACTGCGCACATGTAAGAGACGGTAGTTTTAATTGATATGCAGGATAATAGATACCTGAATCTTTGGCACTGCTATCTTTAGTACTTTAAATTAAACTAAAACCCAAATTTTAGGAACTCAAAATGGAGGCAGCATAAAATTTTTTCAAAACACCTCCTCAGACAAATTCTGGGTGCGCCACTGTATCCCAGAGACATTACTTTTATACTTTACTAAGGAATATGATACTTACTGATACTTAACAAAATTCGTCCACCACTTGAGTATAGGTTTTCTAAGCTTCTCATTATTTGAGTCAAAAATCTTTAAATCCCACAAATACCATAGATCTGCTGCATGTCGAACTCCTAAAAGGGAATATGAGTAATTACATTTAAAAAAATAGTCCAAAAATGTTTTGGAAGAGGTATATACAAATTCATATAGTACTTTGATTATTAGACACGTTTTTATTGTGAGCATTTGACCACATTTGATTGTAAAGTCACCATGGTTAAATGGTCGGCTAGTCTCAAGTGTGATAGTACGTATGAATTCTTTAAACATAAACAATGTTTACAATCTACTCTATATACAGAGTAATAAGTAAATAGTCTGTAAGTAAATTAACGTGAGTTAGGTTCCGTCCAGTGACGGTTCTCTAAGTATTATTGCGATAGATCTTCTGGCTATACCCTCTTCAACCTTCTTTCGGTAAGTGGTTGGATTGAATAAGTTATTTATCAGTTATTTTTATGTCCTTAAGTAATGGGATGTCCAGATCATTGTGAAGTGTTTGGTTAGATACATACCATGGAGCTTTACTTATCATACGGAGTATTTTGGAATAGAATGTTTGAAGTATCTTCGCATTTGAACGTTTACTACAGCCCCATAGTTCTATTTCATATGCCAAAACTGGTATGAGTATAGTTTTGTATAGAAGCAGTTTATTTTCAAGATATAACTGAGACCTTTTGTTAAATAGCCAGTTCACATTTGTTAGTTTAAGATCTAGTTGTTTCCGTTTAGTTTTAATGTGCGTTGTCCATGTAAGTTTTTTATCCAGGTGCAATCCCAAGTATTTGACAACTGGTTTTAGAGGAATGGGAGTATTATTAATATAAACTTGTGGACATATGGATTTTCTTGTTGTAAAAGTAATTTGTACTGATTTGCTAGCATTAATACTGATCTTCCATTGCTTAGGCCACTTTGTAATTGATTTAAATGATTTTGTACTTTTTGTGATGCTACATTAGGGTCGATATCCACTGCCAAGATTCCCGTGTCATCGGCAAATGTAGCTAAGAAGATCTCATTGCTGATTGGATCGTCTGCTGTAAGTATCAGATACAGAAATAGGCCCAAAACGCTACCCTGAGGTACGCCAGATTGTATGATGTGGTAATTTGAATATCTGTCTTCAATGTTGACTTGGAAGTAACGGTAACGTCAAGTGGAATGATGTAGTAGGAGAAAAATCATTGTGATTGTTACGTCCCTCCACATATTCTCAGTTTTTATTAATAATTTTTATTATTTTATTTTTATATTTTAATTCTTTACTTAACGTGTGTGTATGTTTTGTCATCGTAAATTAATACGGACCTGTACAGCCCCCCCTAGTCTTAAGGGAGCAAGCTACGGGCGACACGCATATTTTTCAATCTTAGTTTAGAGATAGTCCGGTATAAATCGTCGCGCTAAACACTCCAGTATTTGTGTCACTATAATAGTACCCTGACCACGTGACATTGTGAGAAGATTTTGTTCCCGAATCGCCCAGTGCACTGAGGAAGAAGAAGAAGTATCCATCAACATCACAGGTACCGTAATTTGATTGCATACACACATAGTATTTATATTAATTGATAAATTTACCTATAACTTATTTTCATATTAAAAATTAAACCAGCACCTAAAATAAACAATTATGAATGAGTGTCTCTTATAGAACTTAACTTTCATTCAGTGATTTCGTTTATGAATAGGCCGTTTATGAATAGCCGAAAAAAAACGGCCTATTCATAAACGGAAGCACAATGACTTTTGCTCCTACTACATCATTCCACTTGACGTTGACGGGTACTGACTGATTTTTCATACCATCTTTCTATCAGTTAACCCTATACTCCAGCACAGATCAGAGGTAATGTAAGTCGACAAAATCTCACCAGCTCCGGTGGGTCATGTTAGATGCCCACATTTTTAGTTTTTATTAATTACCGAAGTTACCGTCTATTGCATTTACCTTTATAAATTCCATGAGGATTGTTTTTGTTACTGATATCCTTCCAGTGTTTTTCTGTGGCCAAACAATGGTTTTTAACAACTTTTTATGTAAGTAGTAAAAAACCAACGTGTTCTTTCTATACATTTAAATTTCAACTTATGTGTTTTTAATATTGGTATTTTTACTCTCTCTTTTAGAAAATTGATGATGGAATGATTCAATTCCGAAAAGATCTTTAAAATAAAAGTTTTAAGCTTTTAATAAGCATTTTTTATGCCTTGATACACACGAACACCACATGCTTTGTTTATTTTTAACTAAATTTCTATAATTTGGATAATTTGTTTCGATAATTCTATACGGACCGTTATAGTGAGGACTGAGTCTACTTTCTTCTGTTCGTTTAATAAATAAACATTGTCACCAACTTATTATTCTACTGTTTTTATTCTTTGGTCGTTCTAATCTCTGGACAAATAGGTACAATTAATTGAAATCGATGAAACGCTCTTGATTTCTCTGTTACCCTTGTTAACACAAATTAGTAGATTTATCAATTTCAGTCATTCATCATTTTTTCGGGATCTCTTTAAACCACTACTTCATGTGTAAACGATGAAGTGAACGTAGTCTATTTAAATGTATTGTCATGATTTTAATTACTTTTAAGGAATGTTATAAATTTGAATACAACAATTTGGAAAATATTTCTAGTTAAAAATCTTGACATATTATCAAAAAAAAAAAAAAAATTCAGCTGACCAACTATTTAAATCATGATATTAATGAGACACTTTACATGCTTGGTTTAATCAAAAAATATACCGTAGACTTTTTATCATCATTACAGCTCTAAAAACTCTTTAACCATAATCATCTAGAGTATGTATTCCGTGCGTAATCTTTCTATGGCATATAGATTATTGTTCTTTGTTTGTTTAGACGTGTTCTAAAATGTATTTTTGTAAAGATATTAACTGCAATATTATACGTCATACAAACTTAGTTCTTCACAAATCATCATCAGAATCATTTTGGCTTTACAACCCTGTGTGGGTATTAGCTTCCTTAAGAATTTCTCTTCATTCGTCACTATCCATTGTCTTCCTTCGCCAACACGTATTCCCCTATTTCTCATGGCTTAATCGATGTTATCTTCCAATGGATCTATCAAAGATGTATTTTACGATATCTGGTTCCCGGTATATTCTCTAAAGTTTGAAGTTGAATCGTGTTCTCCACACTACATTGTCATTAACTACTTTAAAGATTCGCCTTATTACTTTTCTTTTGAAACATCATAATATGTTTTTATTACTTTTTGCTAGAGTCAGGTCTCTAAACCATATGTTCAGACTGGGAGTATTAATGTTTTGTAAAGTTTTAGCTTTCTATTGTTCGATGTAATTAAGGATTTAAGAAGGAAATTGAAGCCAAAATATCACCTATAGAGCGTTTCACGTTAAGAAAATAACATTGCGGAGATAGGGCCATGTATTTCTTATGGACGATAGAAGCGCAGCGATGCCACGATGAACACAAGCACGAGTCAGGGTTGTAAAATTTGTATTTTCGTTTTCACAGACATGAATTAATGTTTTTTAACGTAATTGACCAAAAGTGTCCATTCGAAACAAGAGATGAAAAGTAAGCTAAGTCGTGGATAAGAAATCAAAAAAATACTTACAGAGATTTCCAGGGCAACAAACACAAGAAGATTCCTAAACAATTTAAAATGAACGCCGTTTAAAAAAATCCTCTTGCTGGTTAGATACAAAGGCTTTTCTTTCCTAAAAAAATTTTAAGGGTAAAAATATTTTTAAAAGAAATAATTTTACTCCTGATTTAAAGAGAAACATTACATATTTATTATTATTTCACATAAATAGTTATTACAAATGAAATTATCCAAATTTATCAACAAACTTTACATTGAGTTTAACCTTTTAACAAAACAGAATTTAAAATTTTGGTTATGTACCAATTGACAGAAAAGGATAATACCGACTGTCATATGTCGAAATGAAATATCATACTTTTCTGAATTATTAATTCATTATCAAGGTTAACTTTATTTAAAAGAAGGCTAATATGACAATTAGCTGATCCATAAAACTTATAATTTTATTTATTTATAATTTTTTAATTTGTCATGAAAGCAAATCTTTATAATTAATGAAAAATATTTATTTTACTTAGAAAAATTTAACAAAAACTACCTTGCTTCACAAAAAACGTCAAAAAACTCAAAGTTCAAACACGTTTTTTGATGTTCCTTACAAATTTTTTGAGATTTAAACAGTATTAAATACAGTTCCGTAGTAGTATTCATAGAAATTATACGTGCCTTCGGTACAGCAATAATCGAGACTCCAGTAAACCACCCATTATTTGAATTTATTATTAATATTGTGCCTCAAATTGTGAAATTTGTGGAGTTCTAACAAAAATATCGTTTATTGAACCACCTAAAAACTCAGTGTCAATAGCGGGGGGAAACCCCCTGACTCCAAAACACCCACAAAACCAGCTATGTCTGGAAATATATTCGACAATCAAAGTGATGCCGAAATGGATCTTTCTGTAAGTACTCAAATTCCAATCAATTTGATGAATAATCCGAATACAACCAATCTAAATTTTTACAATAAAATACAACAAAAATAACAAAACGGGTAAGGCAAGCATTTTTATTCAATAGTAATGATCTAGGCCCGTATCATGTCTATATCGAGAACTACTGAGTTTAAAGGTAAACTAAATTCGTTAAAGATTGGTGAAAATATTTTGTCTAACTTTCCCGAAGCAGACAATATGATTTCAAGTATAGAAGCCATCGGCCGAAATAAAATTAGAGTCAAATGCAAAAATTATAAAACTGCTAATAACCTCATCAAACCAAAACTCTAGAAATATTTAGTTTAAATAAATTAGATCTGTATATTCCAAAATTTCTTTTACACAAACAAGGAGTTATTAGACATACAGATTTATCGGAAGAGTATAAAAAACATAGAATTAAACAATATGATGGTCATTGCGTATTTGAAATTGCAAAAGTTAAAAAAATTATGCGTAAAGTAGAAACAATTGTCGAATATGTCCCTACTAAGTCTTGTATTGTAACCTTTAAATCGCAACTTTTACTTAAATATATAATCATCAATAAGGTTATTAAAGAAGTTGAAATATATAAACAGAAAGTTCTGTTATGCTTTAACTGTATTAGATATGGCCACTTAGGAAGTCAGAGTAGAAATCAGCCAAAATGTAACAGATGCCAAGAAACTCATAATTCAAAGGATTGTACAAAAGTTGACTTCACACAAGTATGTTTCAGTTGTAAGGGGAATTACTTGACTACAAATTTAGGCGCGTGCATAGAATTCAGACAACAAAAGTTAATAAAAAAGACGATAGGTTTAACAAACATTAATTTTTACGATGCAAATAAAAAAGTACATAAGAATTCATAACGTAGTATTCTTAGGACCAATACTGCAAATAATGATAGAAATTTTCCACAAAATTCACAACCTTATACTTCCACCCAGGGAACTTTGCTAAATTTATATTTAATCCTCACGCAAACACCAGTAGGCCGAATAAAAGGTAGAAACCAAATAATTCAGACCTAACTGATATAGCTAAAAAAGAAATAATATCTATAGTTTCCCCTCTAAAACATCCCGAGGGAATAGTTAAAAGTCAATTCTACCAAAAAAACTACAATATTGCAGATTCACGGTCAGAAGAGTTAAATCCTTCTGTAATAAATATCATATTAGATTCGGTTCTTACAATTGTTAATTCCATTAAACAAAATAATAATTTTAATATTTCAAAAGCTGATGTAATTCAGATAACTAGTAACCATTTTAACCAAAATCTAGCATCAAATTCGCAGACTTAAATAAAATTAACATATTACAATGAAACTATCATTCAGCAGTTCAAGAATTTAATTGCGTTTAAGCTGACCGCCCTAATGGATATGGCGTTTGTGCCATCTTTTTGAAATCCAACATAATTTATGAAGCAATAAACTTTTAAAATACGTATTCGTTAACATAAAATATAAGTATATTTCAATAAAAATTTCAGATTTCAAGAAATCTTTACATATAATTTCTCTATATAATGAACCCAGGAACAAAGTTTTAATTCAACAATGGACCAATTTTTTAGAAAATATACCAAAACCATTTATAGTCGGAAGATCTTCTAGATGCTATAGAATACTGTAATTTAGAATATTTAAACGATGGGTCTCCCACTCCATTTGTTCCCGAGATATTGCCTCTTATTTTCGTTGGAATACTCTACAAGTACCTCTTAGATCTAATCATGTGCCAATTATTTTTTCATCTCAAAGTTTCTCTGTAGCAGAAGCCACATCCAATACAAAACATAGAATATGGAACCTTAGCAGAGCCAATTGGATGATGTAGGTATAACAGTACTTTGGAAACAATGAAAAATACCAACAATGGAAAATACCATTAATCTACAAATAATTGTTGACAAATATAAACCAGGCAGCCAGCGTCGCTATTTCAAAACATTCTTCCATTAAAGAAAAAAACAAAGGTCATATTTCGAAACCATGGTGGAACAATCATTGTCAGTTAGCAGCTGAAAATAGAAAACATGCGTTTATTAATTATAAACAGAACCCAACGCTCCAAAACCTAATGAATTCTAAACGACTAGATGCTATTGCAAAGAAAATCTTCAAACAGAAGAAAAAGAAGAATTCGATTGAATTTTGCGAAAACCAAAACTCAAGAACACCAATAAAAGATGTCTGGCGAAAAGTTAATTGTTTTAAAAACCGCAAACAAGTCAACAAAGTACCTATTGATCCAGAAGATACATGGTTGCAGGAATTCCTTACAAAAATGGCCCCGTCATGTGTTCCAAATAACGACACTGTACAAGAACATATCCAAAGACTACCCAGACAAAGCCACAACTTTCACGAAAATTTTCATCTATGGGAATTACATCGAGCCCTTGAACAAAGAAATAATACATCTTCAGGTATAAACAATGTGTCATAGTCGCTGTTATACAACTTACCGATAGAATATAAAGTTTCACTAGTAAACATTTTCAACAATATTTAGACAAATAAGACACCAGTACCAAATAGTTGGAAAGAGTACCTGGTAATTCCGATTTAAAAACCTGGCAGACCAGAACGTGATCCAAGTTCTTACCGACCTATCTCCTTATCTTCATGTATTTTAAAAACATTCGAAAGAATAATTAAAAATAGATTTGAGCATTGGCTAGAATACGATGGTATACTTCCAAGTTCCCAATATGGTTTTCGCAAGTCTAAGTCCACACAAGATGCAACTATAGCTCTAGTTACTTCAATTCAAGCTTAATTTTACATCAAATAAGTCTACAGCAGCTACGTTTCTTGACATTTCCGCTGCTTTTGATAATGTCAATTTAGACATTATTTATAAAATCTTTATATTCTAACAGACTAACTTTTTTAAAATCTAATAATGAGGAATTTTCATACCCCCGACTGACTATTGTTGGATTGCCACGGAGGAGTATGTTATGCTTGATTTTATATATTCTGCATAATATAGATCTTGCAGTTATACAGATATGCTGATGATGTTGTTTTATATACAGCAGGAAAATTGTTAAGTACCTTTGAAGATAATTTGAAAGTCACATTAGAAATCGTAAATCAGTGCTATGTAGAAATAGGATTATTAATTTCTTACCCAAACTTGAAGTATGTTACTTTTTACAAAAATATAGAGTTCTACAAGGCAATCTTCATCATAATTGGTGCTACAGCCCTATAAAAGAGCCTCGACCTTCTCAAGTCTATTACGCCAGTCAGTTTTATCCATTGCCAACTGTTGCCAGTTTGCTGCGCCTATTTGTTTACCATCCTCATCTACACCATCCCTCCATCTGAGTTTTGGCCTACCCCTACTTCTACTTTCCACAGGTTGCGACATAAGGATTCTTCTAGGAGGGTTGTTCTACCGTGATCTTGCCAGATGTCCTGCCCATCTTAGTCTTCCTATTTGTATAAAGGATACTACGTCTTTACCACCAAATATATGTTTATATCTGTGATATATCTCGTAGTTATACCTCCTTCTCCAAACACCGTTTTCACAGATGCCACCGAATATTCTTCTCAGGATCCTTCGTTCAAATATAAGCAGGAGATTTTCATCTGCCTTGGAAATGGTCCATGTCTCCGACCCATATGTCAACACTGGTTGTATAAGGGTTTTGTATATGGTTATTTTTGTTTTTTTGGCTTAAGTTTCTGCTTCTCATATGTCTACTCAGTACAAAATAGCATTTGTTTGCTAGGATTATTCTTCGCTTGATTTCTTCCATCATGACGTTCTCCTTGGTGATCAGGGAGCCTAAGTACCTATGTGAATTTGTCCACCACTTCAAAGGTACAATTATCAACCGTAAATTGGTGGCCGATGTTTCTGGCTCTATTGTTGGGTGTTGATGCCATTATTTTAGTTTTATTTTCATTTAATTGCAGGCCAATATTTTTTGAGGCGTTTGACAAGGTGGTATACATTTCTTCTAGCTTGCGTGTTGTGCGGGCAACTAGGTCGACATCATCTACATATGCCAAAATTGGCGATGATTTATTAAAAATGTTTCCTCTGTTGTCTATTTGGGCATCCCTGACCGCCTTTTCCAGAACTATGTTGAAAAGGAGACACGCCAGCGCATCTCCCTGTCGCAGCCCAACATGCGTTTCAAATGCCTGTGATTGTTCGCCCTGTATTTCGACTTTGCAAACAACTTTACCCATTGTAGCCTTAACCAATCTTATCAGTTTATCGGGGATGTGGAATTCATCCATGGCTTCATACAATTTATTTCTTAGAATACTATCATAGGCCGATTTGAAGTCTACGAAAAAATGGTATGTGTCGATGTTGAATTCATTGGTTTTTTCCAGTATTTGCCTTAGCACATAGATCTGGTCTATTGTTGATCGACCAGGCCTAAAACCACTTTGATATTCGCCAAGAAGCTCCTCTGAATATGCACTCAGGCGACCATATAAAATACTCGAAAATATTTTGTATGATTTATTAAGGAGGGTTATTCCCCTATAGTTTCTGCATTCTAATTCATCGCCCTTTTTGTGTAGCGGGCAAACGATCCCAATACACCACTCCTCTGGGATTTGTTCCTCATTCCAGGCTCTCAGTATGATTTTATATATATGATTAGTCAGAGTAGCACCTCCACATTTAATAAGTTTAATGGAGATTTATTATTTTTTAGGTGTTTTATTGCATCCCGTACTTCCAGGATGGAGGCTCCAAGGGTGTATTGTTGTTTGCTCCTGGGGGTGGTTGCTTTGGATCTTCTACTTAGATAGTAAGTAGTTCTTTATAGTGGTCCACCCACCTTTTCAATACTTCTTCTTTTGTATTGAGTATATGCCCCTCCTTATCCTTACATAGTCCGATCCTTAGTTTAAATTCTTTTCTTGCTTTATTTAGATTTTTATAGAATTTTCTTGTTTGATTTTCCTTTTTTAATGCCTCAATTTCTTCCAATATTCTATTTTCATAAGTTCGCTTTTTTCTTCGATGGATGTACTTCTCTTCTCTTCTGAGATCTTTATATTTTTGTTCTTTTTCTCGGGTTCTTCTTTGATGCATCAGTTTATATGCATTGTTCTTTCTTCTTGTAATGTCCTCGCACTCAGCATCGAACCACTCATTGGGTGGTAGTGGTCTTTGCGGCCCTAGAATGTTATTTGCTGCGTCTTTAATGTAATTTTTACACACTTCCCATTGTTCATTAATTGTTAGATTCTCTTTAGTTATGTATTTAGTTTCGATATAGTTTTACTTAATCTTAATGCGGGAAAATTTAATTTCCCTATAAAAAACTGTATTAAGTGTATTAAGTACTTTGCTACCTATCTCGACAGGAAACTGTTATGGAAAGATCACATTCATCAAATTGTTAAAAAATCAGGAAACTCAATGAACATTTTAAGAGCTTTCTGTAAAACAAATTGGGGAGCAGACCCAAATATTGCTTTGATGTTTTACCGGAACATGATCAAGCCGATTTTCGTCTATAACTGTTATTTATTTGAATCAGCGGCCAATACGCATCTAAACAAACTTGAAGTTCAAAAAATAAATGCCTGAGATTATGCCTAGGTTATTTAAAATCCACTCCAGTCCAAATAATGGAAAATGAAGCGGTGGAACCTCCATTGCATTTACGCAGCCAATTCCTTAGCAACAAATTTATAATCCGAATTATGATACTATAGATACTAAAGAATTAAAAAATCTATACCTTTGGTAGAAAGCTGTCTAAGTACGGTAAAATATAACGATATTCTCTATAAAAGCCAAATTCCGCTCTTTTGCGGGTTAAAAGGTCAAAATATGTAACTTAAACTCATATTTACTCCCAAATATGTTTGATATAATTATTAAAGAAAAATGGACAAATTATGAGTACATCTTTACTGATGGGTCGAAAGATGAAAATGAAACGGGCTGTGCAATGTTCCATGAAAATAAAAATTACAATCACTAGTATAGCTTACCCAGTGAATGCTGAAAATATACAGCAGAAATGATGACAGTAATGTTTGGTCTTCAGTATGTAGTACTGAATCCGACTAGCAACTATGTTATATTTACTGACAGTAAAAGCGTGATCGACAGATTTAACAACATTTAAACAGTCAAACACATAAACCACATTGAACTGAAAATTCTTAACATTCTGTATGAAACTATACAATTAGGATTAAATGTAACAATTACATGGATCAAGGGCCATTCGGGAATCAAAGGCAATTGACAATTTGGCTAAATCAGCACATATGCTCGGAGGAAAAGTAATAAAAAATTTAATTCCAGCGACAGATATTGACACTGTTAGTAGACAAAAACTTAAAAATAATCGGCCTTTACATTACAGAGAATGTAAACTTAAACTTCTCTCACTGTGAGCCTAGGATAACCTCAGGATGGTTTTACACAGAATCTAATCGACATTTTATAAAGACCATTAATCGGCTGAGAGCAAATTAAACTCTTTCGCCATCTTACATGCACGGAATCGCCTTAACAAATACTCCCAATTGTACTTGTGGCAAAATAGGCGATCTAACACATATTATATTACAATGTGATTTACAAATTAATAATATAAACAAACTCTTTAAAGAATTAATAAACTCTAAGTTTTGTTATCCAATAAACCTTAATCCTTTAATATTTTTAAATAATATGGAAAGTCTTCTTTGCATTTACAAACATGTTAAAATATGCAAATACAAGTTGTAAATAGTGTATAGGCATAATCTGTTAACGTGTTTAAAAAAAAAAACAAAAAACAAAATAAATGTATACCACAAATTAATAAAAAAGAACATAAAAGAATTAAGTAAATGTAAATAGAACAAAAAAAAGATAAAAAAAATAAACAAAAAAACTAAAAACACTACAAAACAAACAAGAAAAACAAAAAAAAAAGAAGACAAAAAACAACAAAAAAACCAAAGAAAAAACGGGTAGATAATAAAAGAATAAAAAAACAAAATAAAAATATATCAAAACAAAATTTATGTGTCCATAAAAACATCAGGTATATGTAGTATTAACATTCGGATAACAAGAAAATTTTGAAGATTATGAATCATTAATCAATAATAATTAAAATTCAGTCGACTTTAACAACAAACAAAAACAAGTCTGGCTAATTTGCTTCACTGGCTGTGTATTTCCTTTTAAGTTATTAAGAAAGTTTATTATTTCATAAGTCATTTATAAATGACCTATGGAGACTCCAAATGGACAAATCTTGTTGAGGTCAAACATTGAATTGGGCTTTAGATTATCCTGGATGATAACAAAATATATTTTTTAACACTCAGCTGCTTAATTCTCACTTAAAACCATGTGGACTTCTTAAAACCTTGGAAACGCTGTTTTTCAAAAACCTTTTCATGGACTACAGCATCCAACTATCCAACAAGACGGTGATTAACTAACTTACAAAACAAAGACTGCCAAATAGCATTTTGAGAATAAATTTACCTCTTAACTCATGATTTGAAACAAAAAAATTGCCGGTTTGTTTTAAAAACTGTATGCCGAGATCTTTGCTGTTCCGAACCCAATCTGCTTCTCCTCTAACTGCTACTATACTACACATTACTAAATTTCCGATGACAAATAACAAATAAGGAATAACAATAACGACTTTTAAAAAAATCCGGACTAAAAAATGAAACCGGCTGCTTTGGCAGCGGTTCATCGAAGAGTGTCTTCATCAATCCAAATCATTCTTTTCCCCGCGTCACCAACCTACATGAAAATATTTATATTTATTTGACGGGCAATATCCGTGTGAAATCAAAATCAAACGAAATCAATTTGTGTTATTATAAACAGAATAAAAATTGTAATATTATCAATCTCAGCGATACAAAAATATTGAGAATATTTTTCGGTGTTTTAACATATACCTACGTGCGATTAGGTAGCAGCAGGAAGTACCGACCCTTAGGGTCAGAAGATCGAGGGAAGATGCTAGGAATCGATGGAAGTAGTGGCTTCGCTGGGAGCAAACACAGATCCACAATGGATTATCGAGTCAATTATAATGATGGTGATTCTTAATATACACAGCATCTATGTCATAGAAATAACAGACATAGTTTAGTGAATAATGAATATTTTACACAACTAGCATCACTTAATTCTTTAAATATGATTTCAATTATTATACCCCATAAGAAAAGAGATTTTATAATCATCGTGTAAGAAAAAGCTGATTTAAGAAGGAAATATGTTTAGACTACCTATAATTTCAATTGTCTACAACAGCTTTTCAGATCAAATTCATCTTATTAATTTTGGTTTTACCAAATTATGGGAGAATCCCCAAAATCCCCATTTAAATATAATACAAATACCTAGATCAAGTAAAAGATAAAATATAATGCATCCGTAGACAATTATATATATATATATATATATATATATATATATATATATATATATATATATATATATATATATATATATATATATATATATATTAATTTAATAAATCTAAACAGATAAAACGACGTCCTTTGTTATTTATAGCGTCTGCATTGATCAAATTGTTAATTGTCTGTAAAAATAAAAAATAATTTCACACCTACCGCCCACTTTTCAAAAAAGACTTTTTTTAAGTACATATTTACTGATAAAATCTGTCAAGTGTTTTATTAATTATTTTATTGAAGAGTTTGGATAAGGGATATGACCTAGCAATTAAAATTGTATATAAAGTAAACTCACACAATACGAATTTGTCAAATTGAAAAACCATGCATTTAAGATTGGTCATTTTTTGCTCGTTGCTCTATGTTGCAAATAAAGGGGTAAGTTTTGTTTTATTTTAGGTTTAACAAAATGAAACAATTCAAAATCAAACATTTTTTGACAATATCAATTTTATTTTCAAAAATAAAAAAAATAAACTTATATCTACCGAATGCATATCGGCATATTATTCCAACCGTATTATCTCACTATGTAAATTATAAAATAAACCTATGTTTTAATATAGATAAGACGAAATGCTCGATGGTTTGTACTCGAATTTGCCTTGAAAATCGTTATTTTCTTTTTGTTTTCAGTTATAAATAGTTATGTTTATAAATCCAAAACAATCAAATGTCCCAATTTAAATAAAATTGAGACCAATTTGCCCTTGGGCGACTTCTTAAACCTTATACTAGGGTAACTCGCGAATGTGATTATGCAAAATTTTTCATATTTTTATCCATATCCAATATTTTATCGAACGAACTCGAGCCATTCGACTTATAAGGTTTCTAATTCGAAATTAATATTCATTCTCAAAACGCAATATTAAATTTCTGAAATTTGTATAATGTTAGCACTAATTGAAAATAGCACTTGATACATCATTAGCTACTCTTAATATCATATTCTTACTCTTAATCGTATTATTACTTTTTATTTTAGGTACTTTCAACACCTCTAATATAAACGCAATATAACGAAGATGACTTAATAGTTGAGTTGGACAATTTGGGCAAAATCCGTGGACATATTCTTCAAAGTTCCGAAGGAAATGATTTCTACGCTTTTCAAGAAATTCCCTATGCAGAACCTCCTGTAGGAAAACTCAGATTTAGGGTAAATATTTATTGTTACTTAATAGTGATTAGCAAGTGCAATGAGTAAGTAAACAAAAAAAAAAACGAATTTTTTAAACGAAAACCACAACTAAATGGAATAAAAATTAAGTTCAGGCAAAATTACGTCTTTCTTGAACAATATCCTAAATTATGAATTCCGGCACCATGCTTGATGTAAAATATGTTGTTAGTTTCTTTAACCGGTAATACCAGGTATAGTTGATTTTTCCATATATTACATTACATTATTATAGTAAATATTCATCGGTTGATTGAGATAATCTATTTCGATATTGTATTCACTTGGTACTTCAATTTATTATTTCTATTAGGATAATTGATTTGATTAGTTAAAATGAACTTTTAGGCTTTTCACCATAATGTATTCGATTTATTTGGACTAAATGTATTCATAGGTTATTACCGGGAAAGTACGGCTTGTTAAACCCTTTCTTCAAATATTGTACAAGTGACTTTTGAAATATTTTAGTTTCTGCTCTGTAGTAAAATGTAGTTCACTCTTTTGATGAACCAAATAAGATGAATATTTTGACATTTTATAACAGTACGAACACGAACGGTGTAGTTAATATTGTAAACAGATTTATATTCCATCAAGGTTGCTTTGATCATATTTTAAAAGTATTAGAATATATAGCCAAGTAATATATGTGAAAAACGTCTACTCTTGTAACCATGATGAAATTAAAAAAAAAATCAATTAAAATATACATACAGAAATATTGTTTTATAGTATCAGCAATCGGTCTGTGGGAAATAAAACACTATTTGTGTTTTATGTCTCAATATTTGGTAACGAATTTGTGACTTCGTCAGGAGAAAAGTGTAAATTTATTAGAATAACTATTAGATATAAACAAAGTAAAAATTTCAATAGTTACAACTAAAAGAGTAAAATTTAAACTTTGTTAACATATCTAAATGATATTTGTTTGATTTTAATTTATTTAGGAGTTATGGTAACCACAAGTTTTACGCATTTAGTTGTAAGTATTAAAATATTCACTTTGTTTACAATTAAAAGTTATTCTAATAAATTTACAGTTTTCTCCTGAAGAAGTCACAAACTATTACGTATCACAATACGTAATCGTCATTATCCCAAGAGATATACGTAATACCATCAATAAGCAGAGAAAGAAAAAAAAAGAGAACCTTATGTTCTTAAGAAAGACCTAGAGATTGTGTAAAGTATAAATCATATTTGTGCTTATAACACTCTCTTATTTTGTATAATGAATGTTTAAACCACAGTATTTTACTAAAAAATTCTTTAGCAGTATACTGTGCTTAAACGAGGTAAAGAGTTTTTCATTTATAATTGATAAACACTATAACGCAGAATTGAATTGATTTATTTATTAATTTCTTATTCCAAAGAAATTCTTATTCCTTAGCCTAATTCACCAATATAACCAATACATGGGTGGAGTGGATCTGCATGATAATGGCATTGTGAATTACCGTATTAAAATAAGAGGAAAAAAGTGGTGGTGGCCGTTGTTTACTAACATGATTGACAGTATGGTGATCAATAGTTGGAAAATTTTTAAAATTGCGAATGATTCTAAAATTTCTCAGCTGGAGTTTCGTTCGAGATTGGTTCTTAACTTACTAAAATATAGTGGACATGCAGAGAATAGTGAAGAAACCGCTACATCATTGTCAAACTCAGTATATGGACGTCCATCTAAATTTGCTTTACTAGATGAAACTAGATTCGACAATATTGGCCACATTATAAAAAGAGACGATAATAGTGCAAGAAGAAAATGTCGGATGTGCAAAAGTAATACTATTTATTTATGTAAAAAGTGTACAGTGCATCTACACCCCGAATGTTTCGAAAATTTTCATCTTAAAATTTAATTTACAGTTAAGATACAATATGTTCCTTTTTTAAAAATTGTATGCGTATTCGGCCAAAGGTGCGTATACGCACCCACCTGTTTTTCCTTTCATGAGAAAAAAAATTCTTTTTGGTTGTAAATTAGTCTTAATGTATGTGTTTTTAATCCAATCTAATAAACCAATTGTCAAATTTCTCTTTGTTGATTGTCTCGGCCCTTAATGGGTTAACTTTAAAAACTTTGCTCTACTGTCTGTCTCTCGAAATTATATTCCCTTAATTCATTAGATATGAAAGTAAACTGTCCCTATTCTTTTTGCTCTGTGTTTTCGAGTATCATGTAATGTATTTTTCTTTTTCTGGTTTATTTTTA
Organism: Diabrotica undecimpunctata; assembly: GCF_040954645.1. Classification (NCBI taxonomy): domain Eukaryota; kingdom Metazoa; phylum Arthropoda; class Insecta; order Coleoptera; family Chrysomelidae; genus Diabrotica; species Diabrotica undecimpunctata. The sequence goes on along the minus strand of NC_092803.1, from coordinate 113,751,663 downwards.
GATCAACATATTTTGCCTCGGTTTCTGATCTTTTTATAACATTTCTTAATTATTTCTTTCTTTTCGTTAAAATTTCATTTTAACTCGGCTTTGACTTCCGATTAAAGTGTTGCTAATACCAAATTAAAAGATAAACACCGTGGATAATGAATCTCCTTGTCTAAGGCCTCTGTTTACTTCGAAGCAGACATACATTTTAGTTCTTCTTATCCTATCATACGCTTGTTTAAAATCAATGAACAGCACTTGAATGGTTACCTTATGTTCATTACAAGTAGTCTGGATTTCTTTTAGTTTAAAAATTTGATCTGTCACTGATCTATTAACTTTACCTAGTTTATCTTCCGCAAACCTGTTAAGTACCTTGGCTAACCTTGTAAAAGTATCCAACAGAGGAACACCTTTGTAATTTTTACATGCCAATCTATCCCCCTTTTGTATATGGGGCATAATAAAGCATGGATTCACGTGTTGGGCGTTGAGCATATTTTCCTCTTCCCATATCCTCTTGATAAGGCTGTATATCTTTTTTTTTTGTAGTTCCTCCCCTCCTCCCTTAGCATTTCCTCAGCTATTTCCTTTTCTCCCGTTCTTTTGTTATTTTTGAGCCCACTGGTTATACACTTGAGTGCAAAATAATCGACTTAAAAGCTATATTTGAGATTACACCTTTTGTTTCAATGTAAGAAGTATGAAAATAAAAAAATGTAATGTGCAAACAATAACTTTATTATTGAACTTACAAAAACTGCTATTGCATTATTTGGAAGACGCATTATAAAAATAATTTGCAATACAAACAGAGTTTCCTAAATATTCATCATTGGAATTAACGCAAGAAAGACGTTATGAACAGAGAAATCATCAATTACAACATGAATTTCCTAATTATTCAGTATTTAATATTACCAACCCTACTCCTAATTACACTTTCCAATCGATTTCGCATAGATTGGATGACTTTTCTAATAAATTATTAAGACATTGATTCATCATTAAGCGCAGCTCTCAATTCTATTATGCTACTTGGTGCATGATTTCTGTCCCGGACCCTTCGTTTAAGCTCATCCCAAACATGCCCTATTGGATTTATGTCCGGGCTTAACGCAGGCCAATTTATTGTAGGTATACCGATCTCAGATAAATAGGTGGTGGTGACTCGTGCGATATGGCATCCTGCATTAAAATAAAGGCATCACCAATAAATCCCGCATATGAAACCACATGTTCCGTCAAAATATCTCTGATGTTACGATCTGCCGTTAAACCTCCTCCACGTCCTCCACCAGAAACGAAAATCAACTCGGTTTTCCCATCCATAGAACTGCCTGCCCAAAATATACAAGAATCGCCTTTATGGCACAATTCCTCGTATACAAAATTGAGCAAATTGCTCTCCTCGCCTTCCATAGACTCGACGACTCTTGTCGTTGCCATGTAGGCAGATCTTACTTCCATCTGAGAATAATACCTGAGTCCATTGATAGTCGTTCCGATCCAGATGTTCCCGAGCAAATTCTAATCGCCTTTGCTTCTGGGCTGCAGTTAGGTTGGGACCCATAGCGGCCCTTTTTAGTGTCAGGTTGACTGCCTTTAGTCTCCGTCTGACTGTCCAAACGCTGGTGACCACACCTCGGACCTCTTTAAGCTCTTTTTTGAGTTTAGCACCACTCAAATGTCGATTTCTCAGGGATTTCTCTCTCCGTTGTTATTTTTTTACGGCCTCCTCCTTGTTGACGACTATATTCAGCAGTATCTTGATATCGACGATACACTCGGGACACAGCAGATTGGCTTAAATTTAGTCGATTTGCCACGGCCCTCTGGCTAAGGCCTTCTCTCAATAATGCTATTGCTTAGGTTGCGTTGACGGGTGTGGTATCCATTTGTTATGCAGTTGCGAACTTAAGTGACTGATGTATTGGTGGATTGTTATGGAAATTGATGCGTACGATGTTAACCGAACGCGTTAAGTCGGTGCGTGTCGATTTCAATAAGTTAAATTCTGACCCCCTCTCTACGTGTTGCAACATTTATTTGTAATGCGTCATCCAATTCACCAAAAAACACAATTTTTTTAAAACTCAATAATTAAGTTAATGATTGTACACTAAATATTTTTAAATTTACACTTTTTAGATTGAAACAGGAGACGTACTTTCGCAAAATAATTTTGAGTCGATTATTTTGCACTTAAGTGTAGTTTTAATCTCTCCTTCAATAGACAGTTCTATTATTATGCCATCATCCTCTATAAGGAAATTTTCATTTCCACCTATATTTTCCCATTCATAGTTCTCTAAAATATTTCTCCCATATACGCATTCCTGATTTTTTTTCACTGGTAAGAGTTCCATCTTCTTTTTTCATGTATGAATTGTAATTCTGGTATCCCCTTTCAGTTTTTTTAACTTCTTTATAAAATGACCGTAGCTATGTCTTTTTCTGAATTCTTTCCTCTAATTCTTGTATTACTTCATTATTCTTCTTGATCTTTGTAATTCTGGTTCATACTATCATTCTTATTTGTTAGTGCCAATCATTGTCTTAATATTATCTTTTCCTGTACTATTTTGAGGTATTATTTATCAAACCAATTCTTGCCTGCTTTTATTTCGCTCGTTTGTGGAATAATTTTATCATTTACCATAGTTATCACCTCTCTTGTAACTAGCCACACTTTAGGTCATGTATATAATTTCTTTTTATTTCTACTTGCCTTAGCTTTTCTATATCATAACGATTTTTTCTCTTTGAATTTGTTTTTTGCGTTCATGTTTCTTTGAATTTCCTTTTACACCATTCTATATATAGCTTAACCAGAAAATGGTTCGAATTTATGTCGGCTCCTCTGATATTTCTCCGACTTCTTATATTTTTTATAAATTCCATGTGAGTTTTTTCCCAATACGTGATCAATCTGGTTAAACGTCCTTCCATCGGGAGAAATGCAGCTGTTCTTAAGTATGTTTTTTTCATTCTAACTGGGTTATCCTCCATATTTTTTCCATCGCAAAACTAATTAGTCTTTGGTCATTATCATTTAAAACGATTATTATGAAATAAATAATATATATTAACATCTGCCGTATCAGATGTATTATACGAAACTCATTAATTTATACAAATATTCATACCTACTGGCCGACCATTTAACTATGGTGTTTTTACAATCAAATACAGACATGTGTTCAAATGGTCGCAATAAAAACGTGTCTAATTAATCAAAGTTCTATATAAATTTGTATATACCTCTTCCAAAACATTTTTTGACTAATTTTTTAAATGCTGTGACTCATATTGCTTTTTAGGAGTTCCACATGCAGCAGATCTATGGTATTTGTGGGATTTAAAGATTTTTGACTCAAATAATGAAAAGCTTAGAAAACCTATACTGAAGTGGTGGACGAATTTTGTTAATAATCAGTAAGTACCATATTCCTTAGTATAATATAAAAGTAATATCTTTGGGATATCATTGTTTAATATTTCAATATTAATATATAATATAGGAATACGCATCTACTAAAATGTTTAGTTGTAAGGATGACTTATTGCTAAGAAGTAAGGTGATCTCAATTTGATCGTTTTATTTAAACTGTTTTTTATTTCAATAACCTACTTTTGTTTCTGCTGTTCAAAATTAAACATAGATTCCTGAAACTGTCCAACTAATTATTTGATTTTTCACACCTTGTATATGAAAAACTACTAACTTTAGGGCAATAGTGGAACATATAGCCGTTCATAGAAGTTTATTGTCAATTTAATTTTAATAAAAAGCATAAAGGTAAAGTTAAACATTGTCCATTTGTTTTTTAAACGTTTAAACGTTAATGTTAAATTGATAAATTTAAAAATCGCCTGGTCTCGTCATTCCTTTCACATATATCGCATTTCTGAAATATTGAGGATGTGTCCATGTCAAATAAGTAGTAGTAATAACAATTACAAGCAATTTAGCTCTAAATATATAAATAAGTATTTGTGCTCTGATTACAGAATAATATATTAATTCTAATATTTTTCAGGAACCCTACTCCAGATTCGGATGAAGACCTTCAAAACGTAATTTGGCCAAAAGTACAACCCAACGCTGTTAAGTATTTAGATATAGATTCGCAGTTCACGGTGAAGGAAAATCCCCGAAATTATTATAGTATTAAAGCCCTATTGGATGATTACATTCAACCACCATACATATCTTACTAAATTTTACATTTAGATATATTTGTGATTATAAATTTTGGGATTAAAATATTATAATCACTTCATTAAATTAATGTATTTATATCAATGAAAATAAAACTTTAATCCAAAACTGCAAATTGTGTTTTAATCATTTATGCAAATAACAATCATTGAAAAAAAATTAAGATAAAATTGAAATTACAAAAGAAATAGAATTAATCGATACAAATTTGACATTAGTCATTTGTGAGGACAATCCTACCACTTCATTTGTTGTATCAACCACTGTGACGGAAAAAATAGGACGTTAATCAGAACATCAAACGACACAAATGACAACTTTATCCATGCGAGTGGTAGATAAATAAAAATAAGTCATGTGAATGAATTGTTACATAATAAACGAGCCTTTGGTGACATAGTATGGCCAGAATATTCTTATTACAGTTACACAGCCTATCTCATAGGAATTAAGGAAATTAATTTTCCAAAAATTCTTCAACTTTTTTAGTTGACACGGAAGATTATTACGAACATATCTCTGTCCTATTAATCTAGAATTAAATAGAGAAGGACTAGTAGCAATTCCTTTAGTTTTAAAGGAATTGCACCGTAGGTTTGCAGAACCTTTGCCGTTCAATTTTACCGTCTTCTTCTCGTGGTGCCGTCTCCTTTCAAAGGTTGGCGATCCAAATGGCAATTGTAGTCTTGAAAACTGCTACGCGAAGGATTTCTGCGGATGAGCGGTCGATCCATCTCCTCAGGTCTTTCAGCCACGAGTTCTGGCGTCTTCCTACTGATCTTTTGCCCTGTACTTTTCCTTCCAATATAACTTGAAGTAATTCATATCTTTCACCTCTCAACATATGACCCAAGTATTGCATTTTCCTCTCTTTGATTATTCTTAGTAATTCTTTTTGTTTACACATGCGACGAAGTACCTTTAACATTAGTAACTCTTTGTACCCATGGAATTCTCAACATTCGTCTGTATATATACATCTCAAAGGCATCTATTCTTTTTTCTATTTCAGAGTCCATTGTCTAACTTTCACAGCCATACAGTAAGACAGAAAAAACGTAACATCTGATCATTCGGATTCCAAGCTGCAAACTAAGGTCTGATCTTGTAAAAAATGTTTTCATGCTCATGAATGTTTTCCTTACTTATTCGATTCTTGATAGGATTTTTTTTTTGGATTACACTGACTGTTGATATTTGCTCCCAAATATTTCATGAAATTTACCTGTTGTATTATTTGACCCTTGGCATACACATGTATGTTTATTGGTGTCTTTGAAAATACTAAAGTTCTAGTTTTGGAAACGTTTAGATGTAGATCGAACATTTCGCTGTGGTGAACTACCGCATTTATTATATTTTGTAGTTCTTGTGCGTTGCTTGCTATTAAAACGGTATCATCAGCATATCTGATGTTGTCTATGCTGATTTCGTTAATCTTAATTCCGCCTTGGACCTCGTCGTATGCTTCTCTGAATATAAACTCCGAATACAAATGAAACAGTAGCGGTGATAAGACGCAACCCTGTCTCACTCCTCGTCGGATTTGTATATTTCCAGTTGTTGTGTGCTCTATTTCAATTGTTGCCGTTTGGTGCCAGTATAGTTCTCAGATAATTCGCAAGTCTTGTTCGTCAACTCCAGTTGTTCTCAGAATTTCGATCATCTTTTGATGGTTAACGCTGTCAACTGCTTTTCGATAGTCAATAAAACATGCATATACAGCTACATTCATGTATCTGCATCGTTGCGTTATCACACATTTAAAACAAAAAGATCCTCTCGTGTTCCCAATCCGTTTCGAAATCCGAATTGAGTGTCAAAAAGTGTTCGAAATAAATAAGTTTCAACCCATCTTAACATTTTGGAAAAATGCCCATAATAATTAAAGTTGTGAATAATTAGCCAGAGACGGAGGTACTATAATTTATTTATTTATTTCGACGGGGCCTCATATAATCAAGATCGGTCTTCAGGTAAGTTCGTTTGATCTTAAGATTCTATCAAGTATATTATAACATTATAAATTATGCCAATATTATCTATACATACTTTAAAAGAGTATATAAACTGTACTTACATGCCGATACAAGGATTGTAGTTATATAAATGAATATAAAACGTTCAATTATGTTAGGCTGCTGTCTAAGCAGCATACATTTTGTGACTGGACCGAAGTATCTCGGCAAACTGCATTTGAAAAATGCTTGTCTGATGCTCAACAATTTATTGACAGAAGCTGTTATAATCTGCCTAACGAATTTAAAAACAAAAGAGTAGCGGAAAAGAAACATTAAAAAATTCCACACAAACAAATATAAAAAAATTGTCTAGATTTACACACAGTCCTAGTGTGTGTAAATTGGAGTGGGTGAGAGCAGTGGCTTTCAACCTTACGAATTAAATGAAGAATTACAAATAATGATCCCTAATTTACCTAATTTTATAACACGTGAAACAGTTGCTGCAATACATTACAAATAATAACTTAAAATAAATATAAAGGCCCTTCTTATAATTAAAACTCATTTAGGATTATTTAAGGAGTACAATGTCACAAGAAAGAATTTCTGCGGTCGCAATTTTGTCTATCGAGGCTAATATAGCATCCAAGCTAAATCATGAGCACGTAATTAAACAATTCAGCAGTGCAAAAAGTAGAAAAAAATTCTGTTCCTGTTAAATTAATTTTTTTTAAACGTTGGTAGGTCTTAATATTTTAAATATTTTTAGGTTAGTTGTAAGTTTAACTAGATTTGGCATGAATAAAATTTTAATAATGAAATGACACATGCTATTTATTTTAAAAAATCTGTCTTCATGCGCGAGCAGAGGGCCTCGCAAAATGTATCTTGCCCACATAAAATTATGATCTTGCACCGCCATTGATTGAGTGTTTTATACGTACTATTGTATATGATCAAGGAGCTGAAGGAGACCACATAGGAGCATACGGTCTAGGTTCCAGAAATAATAGAGGAGATAGACTTGTACAATTCTGCGTAGAAAACAATCTGTTAATACCCATTACCTTCTTCGAACAACATCCTAGAAGGCTATACACATGGAAATCACCTGCAGACCGAAAAGACAGAATTATTAGAAATTAAATTGACTTCATTTTGCTCAATAACACCTTTAAGAAATACATACAATCCACGAAAACATACCTTAGAGCTGATATACGTAGCGATCAAAATCCAGTTATAATGGATTTTAGATTAAAAAGATTTCTTTAAGTTAAAAAGAAAACAGTGACAAGAAAAATAGACATCTCACAACTGAAGAACCCTGAACAGACAAAAGAAATAAGTATCAAGCTTGGAGAAGAAATAAAAACGATCGAAAACTTAGTACAGACAGACATTGAAGTAACATGGACTGCTTTAAAAACAAAAATAACATACATACAAGAAAAAGACATCGGGTTCATAAAACACAACAAAAAACAAGAATGGATAACGCAAGAGATCATGGACCTCATGGAAGTAAGACGAAAACCTAAAAAAAGCCCAATAGAATACAAGCAAATCAACAAAATCATTAGAAAAAAGTGCAGGGAGGCGAAAGAAAACTGGATGTCAACAAAATGCCTAGAAATCGAACAACTTCAGGAAAAATACGACACCTTTAATATTCATAAACAAGTAAAAGAAATGACAGGTAGACACAAAAAGAGACAAGCAACAATATTAAAAAATGATAACAAAATAATTATGGGTACAGAAGACAACCTAGAGAGATGGAAAGAATACATAGAAACTCTTTTTGACGACGATAGACCCTGTTCTCCACCATCCACAGATAATCGAATAAATGAAAAAGGCCCAGAAATAACCAAAGAAGACGTGATCCACGTAGTAAAATCTCAGAAAGATGGAAACGCCACCGGTCCATACAATATCAATGTCGAAATACTAAAACTAATTGAAGATAATGAAAGTAAAAGCCTAGACTTAATAACAGCACTATTCAATAAGATATATGACACAGGTAAAATACCAACAGACTGGCTAAAATCAACATTCGTAGCATTACCAAAAAAATCGAATTCCTCACAATGCGATGATTATCGAATTTTAAGCTTGATGTCTCATGTCCTTAAAACTTTTCTCAGAATTATCCATACACGAATTTACAAGAAGTGCGAGTTTCAGATGAGTGACACTCAAATCGGATTTCGAAACGGATTGGGAACACGAGAGGATCTTTTTGCTTTAAATGTGTGATAACGCAACGATGCAGAGACATGAATGTAGATGTATATGCATGTTTTATTGACTATCGAAAAGCAGTTGACAGCGTTAACCATCAAAAGATGATCGAAATTCTGAGAACAACTGGAGTTGACGAACAAGACTTGCGAATTATCTGAGAACTATACTGGCACCAAACGGCAACAATTGAAATAGAGCACACAACAACTGGAAATATACAAATCCGACGAGGAGTGAGACAGGGTTGCGTCTTATCACCGCTACTGTTTCATTTGTATTCGGAGTTTATATTCAGAGAAGCATACGACGAGGTCCAAGGCGGAATTAAGATTAACGAAATCAGCATAGACAACATCAGATATGCTGATGATACCGTTTAAATAGCAAGCAACGCACAAGAACTACAAAATATAATAAATGCGGTAGTTCACCACAGCGAAATGTTCGGTTTACATCTAAACTTTTCCAAAACTAGAACTTTAGTATTTTCAAAGACACCAATAAACATACATGTGTATTAGGGTGGGCCGATTTGTATACGAAATTCAAAAATATTTTAATTTCAGATTTTGCAATCCAAATAAACATGTGGAGTAGGAAAACAATTTTTTTTGTAAAAATAAATTTTTTCATATTTTGCTGTTTTGAACTGCCACAAGGTCACTAAAATTTTGAATTCAAAATATATTTAAATTTCAGATTTTGCAATCCAAAAAAACATGTGGAGTAGCAAAACAATTTTTTTTGTAAAAATAAATTTTTTCATATTTTGCAGTTTTGAACTGCCACAAGGTCACTAAAATTTTGAATTTAAAATTTTACTAGTGTTACAACTTGCATATCCGAAAATGATATAATATATAGAATGAAACAAATGCTGTTAATTATTCATGTTTTTATTTTTAATATTTTAACTGCCACAACGTAATTTACATTAATATTTAAAAAAAATCATTAAATCATTAAAAATAAATTTTATGCTTAACTCAAACAAACAAACAACTGTTCTTACAACTTATAATCTTTTTTTGACCTAAAAGAAGGCATAATTCGGTGTGATTCCAGTTTGGTTCTGATCAAACCATCTCTGCTATCAGCACCACATACTTTTGCTGAAGCTTCTGTCACAAGTTTAATCATGCGTTCAACGGCTTGCGTGTGAGACGGATATAACTTAAGCTCCGATAACAGTGCTGATGTCTCCGGATTAACCACAATTTCCTGTAAAGTTTCATTCGAACTTTGTTAATGGTGGTTTAGTTAAGGGTACTGTACTCCAATTTATGATATCGATATAATCCATAGCGTTCATATTAAGCACAGGTGGTACCTCAAATGTTCTTAGTCGCTAGTTTATATTACTTGTTCGAGCTTTAAAAATACTGCGCACAGCAAGCTCTCTAATATGTTTCCTTGGATTTCCTAACATTCCAAGTAGCATATTTTCTGGATGTGAAAAAAAAACTATTTCGCAATAGAACTGGATTCATTACATCCTTTAGGGGTTGTGGTAAATACCTAGATAATTTAATCATTTTCCAAAAATTAAAGGCTCCATGTAGGCAGGACGGTCTAGTTTTTATAAGGAACCATACTGGAGCATACACTTTTAAAATAAAGGTTGCTAAGGTAATCAAATTATCTGATGGAACCACAGTGGAAACATATAAACGTAGTATACGGTTAGCCAATGTTAACCAGCGGGAATGCTGGTTTGGAAGTTTGTTGTCAATACTTCCCTCTGAGATTACAACACACATGTCAAGAAGATATTGGTGATCTGTACTTAAATCAGACCTTTCCACATTCTCCTTTACATATGATTCAATTACACTGAACTTAATAACAGGTAGATTTTCACATCCAATGAGTGCTAGTCCTATAGGTCCATTGAAGTGACGAGGTCCAGTTGTACTACCATCAAGGAAATTCATAAGGTGTCGCAAAGGTAATTCCTTACAGTGCAGCTGGCAAATAAGCCACTGCAACGGGCGATTTAAATGTTTTTCTAATTGCACAATAACACCATTAAACTTTCTAACATTAACATTTGTCCCATCACACCCTATTACTCTTAAGACATATGTGGATACGTCAGAGTCACCAAAATATTTTAAAATGCTTTTTAAAGCATTACCAGAATCAGGAGTAACATGCGCCAGATAACTCGACTCAGGCATTTTTAAGATTGTAATATGTTCTTCTCGAATTAACTTTCGACGATTATCTTCCATTTTTAACGTATTATCCTTGCGACGCGACCATCGAAAAAAAAAAGCCACGTAACTGTGAAGAATCGTCAATTTCAAGAAGGGCACGTTTTTTTGTTCTAGCACGACGAATTTTGTTCTTATCTATAATGTTGCTATTATCTTCCACATTTATAATACCGACGTCTTGTAGTACTGCTGAAGAGACTGCAGCACCAGCTCGATCAGAAATACCAAAACGATCGAGTGTTCTTGCAAGCACAGGTAATTGTAACACATAATAGGAAGTTAATGATTTTTGCTGCACATTAGAAGTTTCTGCAGAACTGATCGATTCATGTGTAAGTGTTTCCTTCGCTATTCTTTTCTGCCGAGATCGATTTTTCGGTAAGTGAACACTTAATTGTTTTTGAATTTGCAATAAATTTCTCTCCTCTCGGTTCTGTAACTTTTTGGACATTGTTATATCTATGGCACCAATTACCATTCGTCTTTGAGTTCTTTGGTCTTCTAAAAATGATCGTTCAGCTGCTGGCACTTTAAATACTTTATCGCAAGAACAAGTATTTAAATCTAGACATTTACAAGCAGCCACATCAAATAGTACTTTGGATTGTGTTCTGAAATCATTTAACTGTTTTTTATAACTTGCAACACCACTGCGTTGTTTATAAGGTTTTAGTAAATTTCTAATTTTAAGACGATAACTTGTTATTCGCTTTATAATACTGCACTGCTGAACGGTTGGAATTGAAGCACGACTCCAAATTTCCTGAATTTTCTTTGCTAGAATTTGATTTGTCTCCGTTGCGGTTTGTTGTGGATTTGTTGCAATCGGTTTTAATTCATGTTCAACATAGTTGACGTAAGTGTTCATATCTTCATATGTTGGTAAAGCTGTTTTGTTTATATTATTGGACGCTCCAAATATAGGACACTTTAACTAACTTCTGGTGTTAGGCGCCATTTTATCGGTAAACATAAACATATAAACAAACTTATATTACGACGTAAAAGATTAAGAGATACGACGACTAATACGACTGTATTCCGTGGTTGTTAGTCGAAAACTGATTCATTCCCAAATGAAAGAATACCTCTTTGTCTCAATTTGATAAAACATTACGATCGGTCTGAAAACATCGGACAGCCAAGTCAGTGATTTAGTTTTAACATAATGTCCTTGTGGCAGTTGAAATATTAAAAATATACAAAAACTTTATTGTAAAAAAACTTTTAGTTTTAATTATTTAACAATGTGGTAAAATGCAAAATTTAATACTTTTAATATAAAAATTTAGATTTTTGACATTTATGTGGCAGTTCAAAATATTTTTTTTTATTAATATTTAATATCAAAAATTTTGTTTTTATACACTTCAACTTTTTTTCAATTGCATTTTACCATTTTAGTAATTTCGAAAAATCGGCCCACCCTAATGTGTATGCCAAGGGTCAAATAATACAACAGGTAAATTCCATGAAATATTTGGGAGCAAATACCAACAGTCAGTGTAATCCAAAAAAAGAAATCCTATCAAGAATCGAACAAGTAAGGAAAACATTCATGAGCATGAAAACATTTTTTACAAGATCAGACCTTAGTCTGCAGCTTGGAATCCGAATGATCAGATGTTACGTTTTTTCTGTCTTACTGTATGGCTGTGAAAGTTGGACAATGGACTCTGAAATAGAAAAAAGAATAGATGCCTTTGAGATGTATATATACAGACGAATGTTGAAAATTCCATGGGTACAAAGAGTTACTAATGGTAAAGGTACTTCGTCGCATGTGTAAACAAAAAGAATTACTAAGAATAATCAAAGAGAGGAAAATGCAATACTTTGGTAATGTGTTGAGAGGTGAAAGATATGAATTACTTCAAGTTATACGGGAACGAAAAGTACAGGGCAAAAGATCAGTAGGAAGACGCCAGAACTCGTGGCTGAAAGACCTGAGGAGATGGATCGACCGCTCATCCGCAGAAATCCTTCGCGTAGCAGTTTTCAAGACTACAATTGCCATTTGGATCGCCAACCTTTGAAAGGAGACGGCACCACGAGAAGAAGACAGTAAAATTGAACGGCAAAGTTTCTGCTGACCTGCGGTGCCTTCTACTAGTCCTTCTCTATTTAGTTCTAGACTAATAGGAACAGAGATATGTTCGTAATAATCTTCCGTATCGACTAAAAAAGTTAAAGAATTTTTGAAAAATTAATTTCCTTAATTCCTATGAGATAGGCTGTGTAACTGTAATAAGAATATTCTGGCCATACTATGTCACCAAAGGCTCGTTTATTATATAGCAATTTATTCACATGACTTATTTATTTATCTACCGCTCGTATGGATAAAGTTGTTATTTGTGTCGTTTGATGTTCTGATTAACGTCCTATTTTTCCCATCACAGTGGTTGATACAACAAATGAAGTGGTAAGATTGTCCTCACAAATGACTAATGTCAAATTTGTATCGATTAATTCTATTTCTTTTGTAATTTCAATTTTATCTTATTTTTTTTTCAATGATTGTTATTTGCATAAATGATTAAAACACAATTTGCAGTTTTGTATTAAAGTTTTATTTTCATTGATATAAATACATTAGTTTAATGAAGTGATTATAGTATTTTAATCCCAAAATTTATAATCATAAATATGTCTAAATGTAAAATTTAGTAAGATATGTATGGTGGTTGAATGTAATCATCCAATAGGGCTTTAATACTATAATAATTTCGGGGATTTTCCTTCACCGTGAACTGCGAATCTATATCTAAATACTTAACAGCGTTGGGTTGTACTTTTGGCCAAATTACGTTTTGAAGGTCTTCGTCCGAATCTGGAGTAGGGTTCCTGAAAAATATTAGAATTAAAATATTATTCTGTAATTAGAGCAATATTTAGAGCTATAAATCGCTTAATGATTATATTCACTACTACTCGTTTGAAATGGACACACTCTCAATATTTCAGAAATGCGATATATTAGAAAGAAATGCTGAGACCAGTTGATTTTTAAATTTAATTTTGCTTTTATTTTGAATAATAGTAACTATGATGACGTCACCGTGACCTCGTGATCACGTCAACATGATGTCGTCATGACGTTATGCATTTGTTTTTTAAAATAGAAACTTATATTTCTGTCATAATTAAATAGACAATAAACTTCTGTGAACGATCATATATGTTCCACTATTGCCCTAAAGTTAGTAAGTTTTGATATACAAGGTGTGAAAACTCTAATAATTAGTTGGACAGTTTCAGGAATCTATGTTTAATTTTGAACAGCAGGAATAAAAGTATTGGTTATTTAAATAAAAACAGTTTAAATAAGATGATCAAATTGAGATTTCCGTACTTCTTTGCAATAACCCATCCTTACAACTTAACATGCTTTAGAGTTAAATTGCTTGGTAATTGTTATTACTACTACTTATTTGACATGGACACACCCTCAATATTTCAGAAATGCGATATATGTCAAAGGAATAAAGAGACCAGGCGATTTTTAAATTTATCAATTTAACATTAACGTTTAAACGTTTAAAAAACAAATGGATAATGTTTAACGTTACCTATATGCTTTATATTAAAATTAAATTGACAATAAACTTCTATGAACGGCTATATGTTCCACTATTGCCCTAAAGTTAGTAGTTTTTGATATACAACGTGTTAAAAATCAAATAATTAGTTGGACAGTTTCAGGAATCTATGTTTAATTTTGAACAGCAGAAACAAAAGTATAGGTTATTGAAATAAGAAACAGTTTAAATAAAACGATCAAATTGAGATCACCTTATTTCTTAGCAATAAGTCATCCTTAGAACTAAATATTCTAGTAGATGCGTATTCCTATATTATATATTAATATTGAAATATTAAACAATGATATCCCAAAAATATTACTTTTATACTATAATAAGGAATATGGTACTTACTGATACTTAACAAAATTCGTCCACCACTTGAGTATAGGTTTTCTAAGCTTTTCATTATTTGAGTCAAAAATCTTTAAATCCCACAAATACCATAGATCTGCTGCATGTGGAACTCCTAAAAAGCAATATGAGTCACAGCATTTAAAAAATTAGTCAAAAAATGTTTTGGAAGAGGTATATACAAATTTATACAGAACTTTGATTAATTAGACACGTTTTTATTGCGACCATTTGAACACATGTCTGTATTTGATTGTAAAAACACCATGGTTAAATGGTCGGCCAGTAGGTATGAATATTTGTATAAATTAATGAGTTTCGTGTGATACATCTGATACGGCAGATGTTAATATATATTATTTATTTCATAATAATCGTTTCAAATGATAATGACCAAACACTAATTAGTTTTGCGATAGAAAAAAATATGGTGGTGAGGATTACCCAGTTAGAATGAAAAAAATTACTTAAGGAAACCTGCATTTCTCCCGATGGAAGGACGTTTATCCCGATTGATCACGTATTGAGAAAAAAAATCACATGAAATTTATAAAAAATATAAGAAGTCGGAGGAATATCAGAGGAGCCGACATAAATTCGAACCATTTTCTGGTTAAGCTATATATGGAATGGTGTAAAAGGAAATTCAAAGAAACATGAACACAAAAAACAAGTTTAAAGAGAAAAAATCGTTATGATATAGAAAAGCTAAGGCAAGTAAAAATAAAAAGAAATTATATACATGACCTAAAGTGTAGCTAGTTACAAGAGAGGTGATAACTATGGTAAATGATAAAATTATTCCACAAACGAGCCAAATAAAAGCAGGCAAGAATTGGTTTGATAAATAATGCCTCAAAATAGTACAGGAAAAGATAATATTAAGACAATAATTTGCACTAACAAATAAGAATGAAAGTATGAACCAGAATTACAAAGACCAAGAAGAATAATGAGAAGGGTACGTAGACGAAAGAAAAGAGAAAATAAGGAAGAAGTAATACAAGAATTAGAGGAAAGAATTCAGAAAAAGACATAGCTACGGTCGTTTTATAAAGAAGTTAAAAAAACTGAACGGAGATAGCTGATTTACAATTCATACATGAAAAAAAAGATGAAACTATTACCAGTGAAAAAGACTCATTAATGCGTATATGGGAGAAATATTTTAGTGAACTATGAATTCGAAAATATGGGTGGAAATCAAAATTTCCTTATAGAGGATGATGGCATAATAATAGAACTGTCTATTGAAGGAGAGATTAAAACTATAACCAGTGGGCTCAAAAATAACAAAAGAACGGGAGGAAACGAAATAGCTGAGGAAATGCTAAGGTGGGAGGGGAGGAACTAAAAAAAAGATATACAGCCTTATCAAGAAGATATGGGAAGAGGAAAATATGTTCAATGCCCAAAACGTGAATCCGTGCATTATTATGCCCCATATAGAAAAGGGGGATATATTGGCATGTAAAAATTACAAAGGTGTTCCTCTGTTGGATACTTGTTACAAGGTTAGCCAAGGTACTTAACAGGTTTGAGGAAGATAAACTAGGTAAAGAACTAAAATGTATGTCTACTTCGAAGTAAACAGAGGCCTTAGACAGGGAGATCCATTATCCACGGTGCTTATCTTTTAATTTGGTATTATCAACACTTTAATCGGAAGTCAAAGCCGAGTTAAAATGAAATTCTATCGAAAAGAAAGAAATAATTAAGAAATGTTACAAAAAGATCAGAAACCGAGGCAAAATATGTTGATGTAAAAATAAACCAGAGAAAGAAAAATAGATTACATGATACTCAAAAACACAGAACAAAAAGAATAGGGACAGTTTACTTTCATATTTAATGAGTTAAGGGAATATAATTTCGAGAGACAGACAGTAGAGCAAAGTTTTTAAAGTTAATTATCGAAGAGAAAATAGAAGGGAAGAGAGGACTGGGAAGATGCAAAGATTGGTAGTTAAAAAACGTAAGAGATTAAACTGGTGGAGTCACATTTACTGTTTTAAGCTGTAAAAAACACATCGCTTCTCTGCGGTTGTTGCCAACTTTCAATAGAAGATCTTTTCACACGGTTTTTGATATTACCATATTTTTAACTTTATAGCTATTCGCTGTCAGAACAATAGTCAAATGAATACTGAGACTTTAAACTTAAAATAATTAATTGGCTTTATTTTTATGCTTACCTATATCGGTACTGTTATCTGCTAACCATGATAGCTCATATAGATACACAGGTACATATTGGGAGGCAGTTTCAGCTTGGCGTATTATTGATCTTGAAAAAACTTCATCACTAGTAAACTGAAAATACATAAATCAGATATATTAGATCAAGGTAACTCCAGGCTTATAATATTGCTATAACTCACATTAAAAATTTTAGAAGCTCACGTTTAAATTTCTTACCTTGTATAAACCATTTATATCTTCTGTAAAAGAAGAGGAAGTGTAGAATTTTTTTAAACGCCTTCCAACATTCTCTCTTTCTTCTTCGTCTATATTAAGAGAGCGAGATACAAGATTTTTTGGACTTTGATCAAGAAGTCTGCCTCTTTCTTCAATAGTTTTTGAGTCAATTTCTGCAAAATAAATAATATTTTAAATAAAATGTTAATGATAGAAGGGATTAAATGGAATTTCCTAATTTTAGACATATTAAAACTAGGTACATCTATAACTTTGAAATATTTTTTGATAAAGGATGATAACAGCTAATTGAGACTACTTTGAGCAGAAGACTTTGAACGTTGTAAAATTTTTAATCCGTTTGGATAATTTCAATTTTATAAAAAAAAAAAGTGGTACAGTAGGCGGTACTACTGTACTACTAATAAACTCATGTTGAATCTATAGATGATTCAAATAAACAAAAAAAAATTATATTGAAGAATTACATAAAACCGCTTTTAGTTAATATCATTACTATAGATTTTAATAAATTTGACTAAGTATTGTATAACAGAAGGTCAACTCTACGTCAACCAATCCCCTGTAGAAAGAGTGACACACTACAACTACCTCGGCACCATATTAAATGAAGAATGGACCAACAACCAGGAGATTAGAGCACGCATCGGAAAAACTAGATCCCCCTTCAATCAGATGGGGGCCTTCTTCAAGAGTCACAACCTCTCTCTTGATACAAAAGTAAGAATGCTGCGATGCTACGTCTTCTCTGTCGTTTTTTATGGTGTTAAATCGTGTACCTTGAATGAAGATATGTGCAGAAAACTGGAAGCATTTGAGATGGGGCTATATCGGAGAATACTTAAGATCCCGTGTACTGACCGAGTCACAAATGAGGAGGTCCTCAGAAGAATTAATAAGAACCGAGAGGTAATGACCACAATTAACCCGAAATTAATCCAGATATGCTCTCCTTCAAGCCATCCTGCAAGGAAAAATATTTGGAAAACGAGGTCCAGGAAGAAAAAGAACATCTTCTTTAAAGAACCTCAGAATCTGGTTCAATACAACATCTCTGCAGCTTTTCCGCGCTACTGCAGGTAAGATAAAGATTGCCATGATGATCGCCAATATTCGTAACGGATAGGCACATCAAAAAGAAGAATTGTATAACGAACTCGCCTCGTCGCGTAAATGGACTTCTCCAACTGTTTACATCGCCTTACCAAGGCGCTTTTGTAGTAGAAGTAGCGCCACGAAATTCGCTTTTTCGCGGCACTACTTCCGTGATGTTTAATTATATTATATATATCATATATAAAAATTTTAAATATATTCTATTATACATTAGAAGTTGTTTATATCATTTTAAGTTTAATTGTTATATTATCTTAGATTATAGTTATATAACTATTCTACCTACAGTCAGTTACTGTTTAAAAAAAATTATGTTTGATTTAAATTTACAAAATTAATTATAAATAAAAAAACTAATAATTTAAATTTCTGCTAAAGTTAATCTTAAAGGCAGATGAGTTTTCAACTAGATGAATAATCGCAATTCAGATAATAACAATATACATTTATTCAAAGTAGTGTACTACCAAAATGAATTTCAAATTTAATTCCACACATCCACTCGAATATCAATCATAACTATTTATTATACTTTTTTGATTTAGATACTTGACGAATTAGAGCCAACTTAATATTAGTAGTAACTATGGAATAAATAACAGATATTCCAGTGGTCCATATACCATTCATAATTCACAGATTATAATATATACATATATATATATATATATATATATATATATATATATATATATATATATATATATATATATATATTTTCAAAAATCCAATTTTTATAATTTTTTTACCTAACTATAATATACACGATATATTGAAGAATTTAAATAAGTTCTATTTTTTGATCAGAACTTTGAATCATAAACTTCAAATATCTAGAAATATCGTGATTGTAAATCGCTATGATGAACAAGTGAATTAATACTTATTTTATAAAATAATACACACATACCTAGTAAAAACATCAAAGATTCTTCAGAATTTAGTCCGATAAGAATAGGAACTAAATTAAAATGACCGTTCAATACAGCATCATGCATGGGTCCGGTAATAAAAGCATCCTCGTTTGATTCATCCTCAAGAACAGGCTTAAAGGTCAATGCATCCATAAATCCCGATGTTCTACCAGACGTAAACTATTAAGAAATAAATTATTTATATTAGAAATGTATAAATTCATTATAAGTGTCTTAATACATGTATTACTGTACATCCAGGTTGTTTGCTGGATTGGCGCGTCTTCTTTATTGCTAAAAATTCTTGGTTTCTATTTCTATGACTTCACCGTTACTACTACATAATTGTTTACGGAAGCTATTGTGCATCTTTTTTGTGTCCCGTGTTCACAACCCTGGATAATGGTATTATTCGGACAGGGCCGTCAAATTATAGTAAATTTAAAAATTTTATAGTAGATGAGAAAAAATAATAGTATTATCGTTATTAGTTAATAGTTATTAATAATTGTTGGTATTAAACTATTGAATTGAAAGTTCAATTTACAATTAATAGATCATTGAAAACACGATTACTGACTAGTGATTGATTTACATAGTAAGTATTAGAGCTTATGCCGATGTTCCTTTTATTTCAAGCTTTATTCTTTTTTTTTTATTTAAAGAGACAAAGTCACCCACCCAAAGGTTATTAGCGACAATCCTTTAACATTTGTAATAATATTAAATTTAACATTTGTAACAATCAATCATTGTAACAATTAATTACAATTTGTGAACAATTGAACATTTTTGTAACAATTAATTTGTTACAGATGCAATAAGTTAAATTTTGTGTAACATATTTATACATTTTAAGTAACCCAATAAATTGTCCGGAACTAAACTGTTGTTGAGAAGTGCTATCAGGTTATTTGGCAAATTGTAAAACTGTCTTTCATTTAGATATTTAGGGCAGTCTATCAAGAAGTGCTTTATACTGTCTACTGTATTACATGTTTCGAATTTTGAACGTCCACTATTTGAGAAGAGATAGGCGTGAGTGTCCTACAGTGTCCAAGTCGTAGACGTGTAATAATAGTTTGGCATCTACTTCTGGCTGTGGACTTCCATGAAAAAATATCACTTTTGATGGTTTTGAGTTTCGAACTAGAGTCATTCAAACTTTATTCTTGTTGTTATAGCTGGCTTACTGCAAAGGACCGCTTATTACCTATTAAAATGTACGGACAGCTATTAAAATGTGAGCCGATTTTATTTTGATTTTCTGTTAACGATGTATTTCATTTGCAACTCGTACAATACAATTAGTAGATGAATTAAAGATTATTGTAGAGACATGATAGTCCAAAGTAAAAATTAGTGTAATTATAGTATATCCATTATAATAATTATAGTATGTTTGCTAACCTTTGTCCTACGGTGTTAATAAATTTTAATAATTTATTAGTTGATGAAATTTGAGAAGACGTTGTATTATGTTATATAGTACTGGGTATATCAAGGACCTTGACTAATATCCCACGTTAATTAAAAATTATGCTAATGAGGCATATCTTTCGAACGTGTTGGTGTAAACGAAAATAAGTAAGTTGCAAAAATTTTGCTGTCTTGTCTCTTGAAGTATGAGACGTTACATAAAATATAACATTAAAAAACGCACCTAAAGAGTTAAAAGTTAGAATTTTACCTACGTTGAGCGAACTTTGGAGCCTAAGCTCGTTTTTATTTACATTTACAGCGGTTCGTTATGATCGTCTAGCCCTATCGTGTAACGTGTCAAAAATTCGGTTAATATATCCTACAGTCTGTTCAATTTTCGTTACATAGTAATTCGTACTCAATATTCGGCATTTCTTTCTCTGTATACAATAACCGTAAGGTACCCTTAGGAAAAGTTATAGCTGTAATACTCCAAGTATCAAACGACACGATTAAAACTTTATTGCTCTTTGTGCGTGTTTAAATGGATTAACAAACTGTGTTAATCCAGTCCGGTCACTTTTGTTTGCATATATAGTAAGTATTCTTTACAAGTCTGACCATAAGACCGAAGTTTCCGTTAGATGTAGTTAATTTTCGACAGCCCTAATAGTTCCGTCAAAATTTAGACCACCCGCCCATCAAACGGTATTTTGTTATTTGAATATCTTCTTATAAATAGACCAACTCTGGTTATCCTTTCCATTTTCCATTAGAACTTCAGTTGTGAAGATCCGTTTTCATCCGTTGCTGAAGGAGTTGCAATTTGTGTCATTGCCTCTGTTGCTTAAGTTACCCAATTTAATTTGGTATCTCAGTTGAAATGTATTTTTTTTTTAATATGTCCTCTTTATTTTAATTACTTTCACTTTTCACAGTTGTATTTTATTCTTCGCCTCTCCGTCGATCCGAATATTATTGTAACTGTATTTGACTGGTGTACGAGGCAAAATCTTCCAAAATTAAGACTCGTTATTCTCGATAATAAAGTCTTCTTCTTTTTCTTTATGTGCCTCTTCCTTTAGGGAAATTGGCGATATTCACGGACCATTTTACTTTTTTAGCAGCAGTTCTGAAGAGTTCTGTTGTTGGTTTTCCATTCCACTGCTTTAAATTTTTTAACCAGGACGTGCGTCATCTCCCCAATTTTTGTTATTTCTTCCACTTTCCGTTGTATAACCAATTTCATCAACTCATATTTTTCATTTCTTAGTATGTGGCCAAAGTAGCTCATTTTCCTTTCCTTTAAAGTATTGAGACTTTCTTCTTCTTTTTTATCTTTTTTAGTGATTTCGTGTTTCGATAACACCACTTCTTAAAGCTGGCTTGTTTTTTTTTTACTTGCGATTGTAATTCTTCCGGCTTCAACTTCATATAAAAGGGCAGAGAATACTCTCAACATTCAAGCTCTAATTTTTATTACCAGTTTTTCATTGCATAATACTGCTTTCATCTTATTGAAAGTGGGTCCAGAATTCATCACAAGAACTTTGACTATACAGTGAATTTTATCTGTTTTACTTTTTTATTTTAAAGATATTTGCATTATTTCTCTTTGATTTGTGTATACCCCATTTTTGTTTTTTTGGGATTCAAATATTTATAAACAGTTGCACAATCGTATATCTTTCCAATACACAAGAAAGGCACAAAGATGGATCCTAAAAACTATAGAGGGATCGCAGTGATTGCTACTATAGGCCGACTATACTCAAAAGTACTACGAAACCTGATAGAAAATGATATCAAAGACAAACAACCCGAAGAACAAGCGGGATTTAGGGCCGGATGCCCCACTATGGATAATATCTTCACATTAAAAATTGCAATAAAAAAACGAGTGCAGAGAAATAGAGAAACTCATATAGCTTTAATAGATTTGGAAAAAGCATATGACAGTGTACCGATCTCCCAACTATGGATAGAAATGGGTAACTTGAAAATAAACCCAATTCTTATTAACGCCACTCAAAAATATTACGAACAAAACTTTGCAAGAATTAAAATGGGACAAGAAATCACCTCTCCTTTTCAAACAACAAAACGACTAAGACAAGGCTGCTGTCTGTCACCCACCTTATTTAAAATCTATTTGGACAGATCCTTAGTGAAATGGGTAAAAAAATGTAGAAACATGGGAATAACGGTGGAAGAAAACAAGCTATATACACTTTTCTTTGCGGATGACCAGGTAGTAATTGCCGAAGACAGCTACGATCTTAGCTATATGGTAAGAAAACTGCAAGAAGAATATGAGGTGGCAGGTCTAAACATGAATATGACAAAATGTGAATATCTCTCAGTGGGAACAGATGAAATATGTGACCTAGTCTTGGAAGACGACAAAATCAAAGGCGTGCAATCCTGCAAATATTTGGGGGTCATTTTCAACAAGAAGGGAAATAGCGCAGATGAAATCAGGGAAAGAATAAACAAGGGCAGAGCAGCGACCCGTGCCTTAAACTCTCTTCTCTGGCAAAAAACAATTCGACGAGAAACCAAAAAACACATTTACGGTAGTATAGTCCAAAGTATTACACTTTACGGCTCGGAAGTATGGGACGTCACCAAAGCTAATAGAAACAAACTTTTGACGACAGAAATGGATTATCTGAGACGAAGCTGCGGTAGATCGAAACTGGAGAGAGTTAGAAACGAACAAATAAGAAACGAAATGAAAATGGAGAGAAATATCAATGATGACATAGAAAGAAAACAATTAATCTGGTTCGGACATGTTAAAAGAATGCCAGAGTACAGATGGCCTAGGAGAGTACTGGAATGGATCCCTCCTGAAAGAAGAAAGAGAGGACGACCACGGAGAAGTTGGCGCAACGATATTGATGAAGCAATGGCGGCAAGAGACTTAGAAGAGGCAACTGCATATGACAGAAAAAGATGGAAATTGGGGGCGGAGAAGCGGCGACAGCCGTAATAAATCCGTTATTATATATATAAACAGTTGCACACTTTCTTTTTTGAAAAATTGTTCTCTTCCTTAATTTCATTTCTTTGTTGTTTAGTATCTTTTCTTCCTTATGTTTTTCACCTCTAAGAACGACTTCGCCCATAATCTAGCCAGACTGAGAAACGGTGCCTTCAAGCCTATTATGTACAAATGTTCTAAGATCAATTCTTCACGATTGAGATCACTAGGTATGGTACAATCGTCATTTAGTGATAATGATAACAATAGTAAATCAGAATAAATATGTACTTACCCTATTGTGAAGCTCTACTAAATCTGAATAATTTGCTTGCTGCAACAATTCTAATAAATCACTTGATTCTGTTGATGTAAATGAACTATTTAGTGCTTTGCCAAATTCGAATGCTAGTTCTCTGTCGTTTGTTGGATAAAAGACACCGGATATTGATGATCCACTTTGTTGAATAACACTTCTAAATAGGCCTGAAATTGAAAAAGCAAAATAATCATCATCTAGTTATAATAACAAAGTCATCAATATAAAAAAAAGTAAAAAAATGTTACAACCAAACTATTGGAACGATCGGTCATTATGATGATCATTGGTATCAAAGTGTCCCAAGTTGAGCATTGTTATCCCTAAGTTTATTTCTCTATTAGGTCCTATTTCTTGTAGGAATAATATGTCAGGTAATGCTATTTGATAACACCTGGCTTCTTGGCATCGTCTTCTTTAACATTATTTTGGTCTGTTTTGGTCTATTTTCGTTTTTTCTATCGAAGAAAAGAGATAGTGACGCCCTTTTTTGGCAAATTAATTATGACTGTTCTTAGTTTCTTAGTATTATTTATCCCATATTTCTGGATTAGCTTTAGTAGCTAGTATCTCCTAATTTTTCTTCTTTTCGATTTTTCTGTTGTTTATGTGCTAATAGGAATGGTCAAAACAGTTACGCCCACATCTCCGCGACCCTGAGCAACGCTGCCCAGTTTATTTTGTTTGTCGAAAATATATCCATCATTTGATGTCCTACACATCAGATGTAATGATATAAGATATGTATATATATATATATAATAACGGATTGATTACGGCTATATCCGCTTCTCCGCCCCCAATTTCTATATTTTTCTGTCATATGCAGTTGCTTCTTCTAAGTCTCTTGACGCCATTGCTTCATCAATTCAATGATATAAGATATACACAGTAAATTCAAGACAATAATATCAAATCTATACGGGAATTACAATAGGAATTGCACATAATAAGAAACAGTTTTTGGCAACTGTAATTTACTTTTTGGTCTGCAGATCCATACATTACGCTGCTATGTGTTTTTCACACTTTTGCATTGTACTGAGATATGGACCTTACGATAAATTACTTAAATAATACTTTAAAAATGTGGTGATAGAAGCGAATTTTTAAAATATGGACGAATAGAATAAAAAATGATAAGATACTTTAACGGGTGAACAAAGAGCGTAAGATATTGACAAAAATAAAAAGAAGCACTTCAGTATTTGGTATATATTATACTTCTTAAAAATATCATGAATTGCAGAGTAACTGCAGCTTTATGTAAACTTCTTAGAAGAACAATTATTAAAGATATGTTATCTATAATGATATCGAATCTTTGAAAAGAAATAATAACAGAAGAAGTAGAACACATCTTCATTTAATAACTGGATTGCATACCTTTGCTTAATCTACTAAGCAAATGGAATCCAACGGACATACTTCCAGCACTTTCTCCAGAAACTGTTATTTTTTTGGGATCACCTCCAAATTTATGGATATTGTCGTGTGTCCATTTAAGAGCTAGATGTTGGTCCTTAAGTCCTAAGTTTCCTGGTATATTTTCATCAAGTGTTGTTAAAAATCCTGAAAAATAAGTGTAAATATATTTCTATACTACAGAAACATCGATGAGTTAAGCAATATTAAATAATTTTTTGATTGGGTTGCCAGCAGATATTCAACGGAATTTAAAAATCAAGTCTTAAGATATAATTAATAAAAATGTACAGTCTTAGTATTATATTATTTACATACTTCAGTAAAAATAACAATCAAAGGAATGGATGAAGTCCATAAACAAATGTTATAAACATGAAACATCGGACCACTGCACTTTTAGAAAAAGAGTAAGTTTAGAAAAAACTAAATGGTACAAAATAAAGAATAAACATATAAAAGTATCTAAAAATAAAATTTTAATAAAGAATTAGAATAAAAGCAATTAATTTGATGTAGAAATATTAGAAAATCAAAACGTAAATGGATTAAGATGAAAATGATTATAGAAAATTAGGCCAATGGACAGAAAAGAGGAAAAAAATGGACCAAATAAATATGATATATACAAGAAAACATAGGTAGATAATAGAAGAGATTTGAGACGTTATACTTAAAAAGCGTAATAGATTAATGAAAAACTAGACAATTCAACACAACGAAAACTTATTACAAAAATATCTATCCTATATTTTTTATTCGTGCAATATTTGGAAACTCTTTTTTGAGCTATGATATATTTAGCTTTTAATAACTACGTGGAATTAAAAAATATTAATGCTTACCAAATGCTCCTAATCGATAATTTATTGTTACTACGATTATATCATAATCAATCAATAGTTTTGGGTTGTATTGAACTATTGAACCACTACCAGTAACGAATGCCCCACCAGGAATCCAAAAGAATACTGGCAATGAATTATTAGAACTGGGTTTCTACAAAAAAAAAATTAATTGTTACCTATTAATATGAATATTTTTTGAAACAAAACAAATATTATGATTATAAAAATCTGATTAGATGGACTCCAAAATTTTAGTTAAAAATTTGCGCTTTTTACGCTTCTCCTATATGTCCCTCGGAAGTCTGTTCATATATATATATATATATATATATATATATATATATATATATATATATATATATATATATATATCCTTACCCAAGTTAACATGCTCCTTTACGTATATACGTATTTCTGTATTTCTGACTATTGGTCGTTTCCTGTATCCATATTTCCCAAGTTAATATGCGCCTTTTCTAACTTGGCTGCACCGTACTGAAGACGACCAATAGTCGGAAATACGTATATACGGTTGCCTTCTATTTTATACACATATTTTATTATATTATTTTCTTCTTTGTTGCGAGCTATGCCGATATATTTTACCTTTATTTTACTATTAACTCGCATTAACCTTTTTCTTGTTGTTTGAAACGTTCTAAACGTTTGGCATTCCTTTTTTCAGATAGCTTAGCTTCCTCCGTGGATGTGTTGATTGTTACACTGGAAACCTCAGTCTTCTAACATTATTGCCACAAATTGGTCGCATTGCTCCTGTAGTGATCCTTTCCCAAGTTAATATGCTCCTTTTCTAACTTGGCTGCACCGCACTGAAGACGACCAATAGTCAGAAATACGTATATACGGTTGCCTTCCATCTTATACACATATTTTATTATATTATTTTCTTCTTTGTTGCGAGCTATGCCGATATCTTTTACATACTCTTTAGGTTTAATGAATAATGTAATATAAATATACTTACTACTGGTGTGTATACGTTTAAAACCAAACAGTCTTCAGTTGAATTTGGGTCAGGTTTTTGTGTACAGATTTTTTTATTTTCTGTCGCATTTAATACTCCATCCCATGGACGATGAGGTTGGGGGGGCTAAAAAATCAATAAACGTTTTATCTCACAAATCCTAATATTCTATCTCGTAATAAATTGTCAAGAAATTTACACAGGCAATGATATTTTATAGCGCACGCTCTTGTATTTTAAAATTGCAAATAATTGGTCAGATTTAACAAGAACTGACTTAGAATCGATTCAAGAACTGCTGATGACACAATAATTGCTTCCAGTTTTTTAAACGCTTTCCGTATTCAATATTTTCAGTAATTATTCCCTCTTATCAAAATTACATTAATAATTTTAAATATAGCTGCATTTCTATAAAATAATTTTTAAAAAATTTGTCCAGTAATTTACGAGTGAAATTATGTTTTGATAATGATGACATACCTATTTCACGAAATAGCTATATAATTTTTAAATTAAAGTTATCAAACGAGTGCTACCAAACAACCTGTCATTTTTTTTACTGGCCGCGGTGTATCCATCAAATAAATTGTGATAGTGCGATTAGGTTATGTTATTATTATTGTTTAGTTTATTTTTAAGATACTTCGAAAAAAAAAGTAAAAAAGTTTCAAAAATGAAGTGTGAAAACACGAAAGAAAAATTAATAAATAAATCAACTCAATTCTGCGTTATAGTGTTTATCAATTATAAATGAAAAACTCCTTACCTCATTTAAGCACAGTATACTGCTAAAGAATTCTTTAGTAATATACCCTGGTTTAAGCATTCAGTACACAAAATAAGAGAGTGTTATAAGCACAAATATGATTATCTCTTGGGATAATGACGATTACGAATTATGATACGTAATAGTTTGTGACTTCTTCAGGAGAAAACTGTAAATTTATTACAATATCTTTTAATTGTAACCAAAGTGAATATTTTAATACTTACAACTAAAAGAGTAAAAATTGTGGTTACCATAACTCCTAAATAAATTAAAATCAAACAAATATCCTTTAGATATGTTAACAAAATTTAAATTTTACTCTTTTAGTTGTAACTATTGACATTTTTACTTTGTTTATATCTAATAGTTATTCTAATAAATTTACACTTTTCTCCTGACGAAGTCACAAATTCGTGACCAAATATTGAGACATAAAACACAAATAGTGTTATATTCCCCACAGACCGATTGCTGATACTATAAAACAATATTTCTGTATGTATATTTTAATTGATTTTTTTTTAACTTCATCATGGTTACAAGAGTAGACGTTTTTCACATATATTACTTGGCTATATATTCTAATACTTTTAAAATATGATAAAAGCAACCTTGATGGAATATAATCTGTTTACAATATTAACTACACCGTTCGTGTTCGTACTGTTATAAAATGTCAAAATATTCATCTTATTTGGTTCATCAAAAGAGTGAACTACATTTTACTACAGAGCAGAAACTATAATATTTCAAAAGTCACTTGTACAATATTTGAAGAAAGGATTTAACAAGCCATACTTTCCCGGTAATTACTTAGGAATACATTTAGTCCAAATAAATTGAATACATTATGGTGAAAAGCCTAAAAGTTCATTTAAACTAGATTATTTCAATCAACCGATGAATATTTACAGGATATTCATTGGTTTTGTCGAGCGAAAAATCAACTATACCTGGTATTACCGGTTGAAGAAACTAACAACATATTTTACATCAAGCATGGTGCCGGAATTTATAATTTAGGATAATGTTGAAGAAAGACGTAATTTTTCCTGAACTTAATTTTTATTCCATTTAGTTGTGGTTTTCGTTTAAAAAATTCGTTTCTTTTTGTTTACTTACTCACTCCACTTGCTAATCACTATTAAGTAACAATAAATATTTACCCTAAATCTGAGTTTTCCTACAGGAGGTTCTGCATAGGGAATTTCTTGAAAAGCGTAGAAATCGTTTCCTTCGGAACTTTGAAGAATATGTCCACGGATTTTGCCCAAATTGTCCAACTCAACTATTAAGTCATCTTCCTTATATTGCGTTTGAATTAGAGGTGTTGAAAGTACCTAAAATACAAAGTAATAATTCGATTAAGAGTAAGAATATGATATTAAGAGTAGCTAATGATGTATCCAGTGCTATTTTCAATTAGTGCTAACATTATACAAATTTCAGAATGAATGAATATTAATTTCGAATTTGAAACCTTATAAGTCAAATCGCCTATCAAGTTCGTTCGAAAAAATATTGGATATGGATAAAAATATGAAACAATTTTGCATAATCACATTCGCGAGACACCCTAGTATAAGGTTTAAGAAGTCGCCCAAGCGCAAATTGGTCCCAATTTTATTTAAATTGGGACATTTGATTGTTTTCGATTTATAAACATAACTATTTATAACTGAAAACAAAAAGAAAATAACGATTTTCAAGGCAAATTCGAGTTCAAACCATCGAGCATTTCGTCTTATCTATATTAAAATATAGGTTTATTTTATGATTTACATAGTGAGATAATACGTTTGGAATAATATGCAGATATGCATTCGGTAGATATAAGTTTTTTTTTTATTTTTGGAAATAAAATAGATATTGTCAAAAAATGTTTGATTTTAAATTGTTTTATTTTGTTAATATTAAAATAAAACAAAACTTACCCCGTTAGTTGCAACATAGAGCAACGAGCAAAAAATGACCAATCTTAAATGCATGGTTCTTCAATTTGACAAATTCGTATTGTGTGAGTTTACTTTATATACAATTTTAATTGCTAGGTCATATCTCTTATCCAAACTCTTCAATAAAATAATTAATAAAACACTTGACAGATTGTATCAGTAAATATGTACTTAAAAAAAGTCTTTTTTGAAAACTGGGCGGTAGGTGTAAAATTATTTTTTTTTTATTTCTAATAAATTATTTTTACAGAAAATTAACAATTTGATCAATGCAGACGCTATAAATAACAAAGGACGTCATTTTAACTGTTTAGATTTATTAAATTAATATATGTAATTGTCTATGGATGCATTATATATTATCTTTTACTTGATCTAGGTATTTGTATTATATTTAAATGGGGATTTTGGGGATTCTCCCAAAAGTTGGTAAAACCAAAATTAATAAGATGAATTTGATATGAAAAACTGTTGTGGACAATTGAAATTATAGGTAGTCTAAACATATTTGCTTCTTAAATCAGCTTTTTCTTACACGATGATTATAAAATCTCTTTTCTTATGGGGTATAATAATTGAAATCATATTTAATGAATTAAGTAATGCTAGTTGTGTAACATATTCATTATTCACTAAACTATGTCTGTTATTTCTATGACATAGATGCTGTGTATATTAAGAATTACCATCATCATTATAATTGACTCGATAATTCATTGTGGATCTGTGTTTGCTCCCAGCGAAGCCACCACTTCCATCGATTCCTAGCATCTTCCCTCGATCTTCTGACCCTAAGTGTCGGTACTTCCTGCTGCTACCTAATCGCACGTATATGTTCAAACACCGAAAAATATTCTCAATATTTTTGTATCGCTGAGATTGATAATATTACAATTTTTATTCTGTTTATAATAACACAAATTGATTTCGTTTGATTTTGATTTCACACGGATATTGCCCGTCAAATAAATATAAATATTTTCATGTAGGTTGGTGATGCGGGGAAGAGAATGATTTGGATTGATGAAAACACTCTTCGATGAACCGCTGCCAAAGCAGCCGGTTTCATTTTTTAGTCCGGATTTTTTTAAAAGTCGTTATTGTTATTTCTTATTTGTTATTTGTCATCGGAAAGTTAGTAATGTGTCCTATAGTAGCAGTTAGAGAAGAAGCAGATTGGGTTCGGAACAGCAAAGATCTCGGCATATAGTTTTTAAAACAAACCGGCAATTTGTTTGTTTAAAATGATGAGTTAAGAGGTAAATTTAATCTCAAAATGCTATTTGGCAGTCTTTGTTTTGTGAGTTAGTTAATCACCGTCTTGTTGGATAGTTGGATGAGCTGTAGTCCATGAAAAGGTTTTTGAAAAACAGCGTTTCCAAGGTTTTAAGAAGTCCACATGGGTTTAAGTGAGAATTAAGCAGCCAAGTGTTAAAAATACATTTTGTTATCATCCAGGATAATCTGAAGCCTAATTCAATGTTTGACCTTAACAAGATTTGTGCATTTGGGGTCTCCATAGGTCATTCAAGATTATTTTCAGTTTATGTGGGACAGTGTGTCTGATTTATATTCAATTTCAAGGTAATAAACTTTCTTAATAACTTAAAAGGAAATACACAGCCAATGAAGCAAAGTATTTTTTTCTGAAAAATGGCTTTGGCAGAGCCAATTAGCCAGACTTGTTTTTGTTTGTTGTTAAAGTCGACTGAATTTTAATTATTTTTATTATTTTTATTCTTTTATTATCTACCCGTTTTTTCTTTGGTTTTTTTTTGTTGTTTTTTGTCTTCTTTTTTTGTTTTTTTGCTTGTTTTGTAGTGTTTTTAGTTTTTTGTTTGTTTTTTTTTATCTTTAATTTGTTCTATTTACATTTACTTAATTTTTTTATGTCTTTTTTTATTAATTTGTGGAATACATTTATTTTGTTTTTTGTTTTTTTAACTATGTTAACAGATTATGCCTATACACTATTTACAACTTTTATTTACATATTTTAACATGTTTGTAAATGCAATGAAGAATTTTCATATTATTTAAAATTATTAAAGGATTAAGGTTTATTGGATAACAACACTTAGAATTTATTAATTCTTTAAAAAGTTTGTATTATTAATTTGTAAATCACATTCTAATATAATATTTGTTAGATCGCCTATTTTGCCACAAGTACAATTGGGAGTATTTGTTAAGCTGGTTCCGCGCATGTAAGATGGCGTAAGAGTTTAATTTGCTCTCAGCCGATTTATGAAATTTTCTTTATGAAATGTCGATTAGATTCTGTGTAAAACCATCCTGAGGTTATCCTAGGGTTACAGTGATAGAAGTTTAAGCCAGTTTTACATTCTCTGTAATGTAAATGACGATTATTTTTAAGTTTTTGTCTACTAACAGTGTCAATATCTGTCGCTGGAATTAAATTTTTTATTACTTTTCCTCCGAGCATATATGCTGATTTAGCCAAATTGTCAATTGCCTTTGATTCCCGAATGGCCCTTGATCCATGTAATTGTTACATTTAATCCTAATTGTATAGGTTCATACAGAATTTTAAGAATTTTCAGTTCAATGTGGTTTATGTGTTTGACTGTTTGAATGTTGTTAAATCTGTCGACCACGCTTTTACTGTCAGTAAATATAACATAGTTGCTAGTCGGATTCAGTACTACATACTGGAGAGCAAACATTACTGTCATCATTTCTGCTGTATATTTTCAGCATTCACTGGGTAAGCTATACTAGTGATTGTAATTTTTATTTTCATGGAACATTGCACAGCCCGTTTCATTTGCATCTTTTGACCCATCAGTAAAGATGTACTCATAATTTGTCCATTTTTCTTTAATAATTATATCAAACATATTTGGGAGTAAATATGAGTTTAAGTTACATATTTTGACCTTTTAACCCGCAAAAGAGCGGAAGTTGGTTTTTATAGAGAATATCGTTATATTTTACCGTACTTAGACAGCTTTCTACCAAAGGTATAGATTTTTTAATTCCCCAGTATCTATGGGTGAGGTCTAAAACTGATAGCTCATGAAGATCTTGAAGGTATTTACAATTTTTGGACATAATTCGGATTATAAATTTGTTGCTATGGAATTGGCGGCTTAAATGCAATGGAGGTTCCACCGCCTCATTTTCTATTATTTGGACTGGGGTGGATTTTAAATAACCTAGGCATAATCTCAGGCATTTACTTTTTTTGTACTTCAAGTTTGTTTAGATACGTATTGGCCGCTGATTCAAATAAATGACAGTTATAGTCGAAAATCGGCCTGATCATGTTCCGGTAAAACATCAAAGCAATATTTGGGTCTGCTTCCCAAATTGTTTTACAGAAAGCTCTTAAAATGTTCATTGAGTTTAATGATTTTTTTATAATTTGATGAATGTGATCTTTCTATAACAGTTTCCTGTCGAGATAGGTAGCAAGATACTTAATACAGTTTTTTATAGGGAAATTAAATTTTCCCACATTAAGATTGCCTTGTAGAGCTCTATGGTTTTGTGAAAAGTAACATTCCTCAAGTTTGGGTAAGAAATTAATAATCCTATTTCTTCATAGCA
Organism: Diabrotica undecimpunctata; assembly: GCF_040954645.1. Taxonomy (NCBI): domain Eukaryota; kingdom Metazoa; phylum Arthropoda; class Insecta; order Coleoptera; family Chrysomelidae; genus Diabrotica; species Diabrotica undecimpunctata. Next base: position 113,718,322 of record NC_092803.1, on the reverse strand, counting down.
CTAATTTACAATTTCTAATGTGACTTTCAAATTATCCTTATAGGTACTTAACAATTTTCCTGCTGTATATAAAACAACATCATCAGCATATTGAAGAATTATTGTATGGTTAATTTTTACTGACTGCAAGATCTATATTGTGTAGGATATTTAAAATCAAGCATAAAATACTCCCCCGTGGCATTCCAATAATAGTCAGTCGGGGGTATGAAAATCTTCATTATTAATTTTTAAAAAAGATAGTCTGTTAGAATATAAAGATTTTATAAATAATGTCTAAATTGACATTATCAAAAGCAGTGGAAATGTCAAGAAAATCTACGTAGCTGCTTAAGCTTGAATTGAAGTAACTAGAGCTATAGTTGCATCTTGAGTGAAGCTAGACTTGCGAAAACCATATTGGGAACTTGGAAGTATACCATCGTATTCTAGCCAATGTTCAAATCTATTTTTAATTATTCTTTCGAATGTTTTTAAAAGACATGAAGATAAGGAGATAGGTCGGTAAGAACTTTGATCACGTTCTGGTGTGCCAGGTTTTTAAATCGGAATTACCAGGTACTCTTTCCAACTATTTGGTACTGGTGTCTTATTTGTGTAAATATTGTTGAAAATGTTTACTAGTGAAACTTTATATTCTATCGGTAAGTTGTATAACAGCGACTATGACACATTGTTTATACCTGAAGATGTATTATTTCTTTGTTCAAGGGCTCGATGCAATTCCCATAAATGAAAATTTTCGTGAAAGTTGTGGTTTTGTCTGGGTAGTGTTTGGATATGTTCTTGTACAGTGTCGTTATTTGGAACCCATGACGGGGCAATTTTTCTGTGGAATTTCTGCAACCATACATACTTTGTTGACTTGTTTGCGGTTTTTAAAATAATTAACTTTTCGCCAGAAATCTTTTATTGGTGTTCTTGAGTTTAGGTTTTCGCAAAATTCAATCGAATTCTTCTTTTTCTTCTGTTTACAGATTTTCTTTGTAATATCATCTAGTCGTTTAGAATCCATTAGGTTTTGGAGCGTTGGGTTCTGTTTATAATTAATAAACGCATGTTTTCTATTTTCAGCTGCTAACTGACAATGATTTTTCCACCATGGTTTCTGAATATGGCCTTTGTTTTTTTCTTTAATGAAAGAATGTTTTGAAATAGCGACGTTGGCTGCCCGGTTTATATGTGTCAACAATTCCTTGTAGATTAATGGTATTTTCATTGTTTCAAAAGTGCTGGTATACATCATCCAATTGGCTCTGCTAAGGTTCCATATTCTATGTTTTGTATTGGATGTGACTTCTGCTACAGAGAAACTTTGTGATGAAAAAATAATTGGCACATGATTAGATCTATGAGGTTCTTGTAGAGTATTCCAACGAAAATAAGAGGCAATATCTCGGGAACAAATGGAGTGGAGACCCGTTGTTTAAATATTCTAAATTACAGTATGCTATAGCATCTAGAAGATCTTTACCTAATCTATCATCAACTTCGCAGCCCCATGCTAAATTGTGTGAGTTAAAATTGCCTCCGACTATAAATGGTTTTGGTATATTTTCTAAAAAATTGGTATATTGTTGAATTAAAACTTTGTTACTGGGTTCAATATATAGAGAAATTATATGTAAAGGTTTCTTGAAATCTGAAATTTTTATTGAAATACACTTATATTTTATGTAAACGAATACGTATTTTAAAAGTTTATTTCTTCATAAATTATGTCGGATTTCAAAAAGATGGCACAACTGCCATATCCATCAGGGCGATCAGCTCGAACGCAATTAAATTCTTTAAAAGTATAATATTTTCCCGGTTTGATCCAGGTTTCACATAAAAGAGCTATAGTTTCAGTGAACTGCTGAACGACAGTTTCATTTTAATATGTTAATTTTATTTAAGTCTGCGAATTTGATGCTAGATTTTGGTTAAAATGGTCACTAATTATCTGAACTACATCAGCTTTTGAAATATTCAAATTATTATTTTGTTTAATTGAATTAACAATTGTAAGAACCGAACCTAATATGATATTTATTACAGAAGGATTTAACTCTTCTGACCGTGAATCTACAATATTGTAGTTTTTTTGGTAGAATTGACTTTTAACTCTTCCCTCAGGATGTTTTGGAGGGGAAACTATAGATATTATTTCTTTTCTAGCTATATCAGTTAGGTCTCAATTATTTAGTTTCTACCTTTTATTCGGCCTACTGGTGTTTGCGTGAGGATTAAATATAAATTTAGCAAAGTTCCCTGGGTGGAAGTATAAGGTTGTGAATTTTGTAGAAAATTTGTATCATTGTTTGCAGTATTGGTCCTAAGAATACTACCTTATGTTAATGTTTGTTAAACCCATCGTCTTTTTCATTAACTTTTGTTGTCTGAATTCTGTGCATGCGCATAAATTTGTAGTTAAGTGATTCCCCTTACAACTGAAACATACTTGTGTGAAGTCAACTTTTGTACAATCCTTTGAATTATGAGTTTCTTGGTATCTGTTACATCTTGGCTGACTCCTACACTGACTTCCTATGTGGCCATATCTAATACAGTTAAAGCATAACAGAACTTTCTGTTTATATATTTCAACTTCTTTAATAACCTTATTGATCACTATATATTTAGGTAAAAGTTGCGATTTAAAGGTTACAATACAAGACTTAGTAGGGACATATTCGACCATTTTTTCTACATTACTCGTAATTTTTTTAACTTTTGTAATTTCAAATACGCAATGACTATCATATTGTTTAATTCTATTTTTTATATACTCTTCTCATAAATCGGTATGCCTAATAACTCCTTGTCTGTGTAAAAGAAATTTTGGAATAAACAGATCTAAATTATTTAAACTAAATATTTCTAGAGTTTTGGTTTGATGAGGTTATTAGCAATTTTATAATTTTTGCATTTGACTCTAATTTTATTTCGGCCGATAGCTTCTATACTTGAAATCATTATATCTGCTTCAGGAAAGTTAAACAAAATAATTTCACCAATCTTTAATGAATTTAGTTTACCTTTAAACTCAGTAGAGCTATTCTCGATATAGACATGATACGGGTCTAGATCATTACTATTGAATAAAAATGCTTGCCTTACCTGTTTTGTTATTTTTGTTGTGTTTCATTGTAAACATTCAGATTGGTTGTATTTGGATTATTCATCAAATTGATTGAAATTTGAGTACTTACAGAAAGATCCATTTCGGCATCACTTTGATTGTCGAATATATTTCCAGATATAGCTGGTTTTGTGGGTGTTTAGTGGCCAGGGGGTTTCCCCCCGCTATTGAAACTGAGTTGGTAGGTGGTTCAATAAACGATATTTCTGTTAGAACGCCATAAATTTCACAATTTGAGGCACAATATTAATTATAAAAAATTCAAACAATGGGCGGTTTACTGGAGTTTCGATTATTGCTGTACCGAAGGCACGTATAATTTCTATGAATACTACTACGGAACTGTATTTAATACTGTTTAAATCTCAAAAAATTTGTAAGGAACATCAAAAAAGTGTTTGAACTTTTTTTTTGACGTTTTTTGTGAAGCAAGGTAGTTTTTGTTAAATTTTTCTAAGTAAAATAAACATTTTTCATTAATTATAAAGATTTGCTTTCATGAAAAATTAAAAAATTATAAATAAATAAAACTATAAGTTTTATGGATCAGCTAATTGTCATATTAGCCTTCTTTTAAATAAGGTTAACCTTGATAACCTTTCCCATACTAACTGTTTGGCCCAAGAAGAAGAAGTTTCGACATAGTGTTCACTCAATATAAAATCATTTCAATTTAGTTATATATGGGGATATTCGATTGTCTAGAGCAAGTTGAGAATATCCCACCTGAATTAGCTGGGCAAATTATCGCCTGGTGTAGTACCCAATAAAGAAGAAGAAGAAGAAGTGTGATATTTCATTTTTATTATTTGATTGACGTTCTAATAGCAGTTAAAAAGTTTTACCATCAATGAACACAAGTAATATACCAGCCTGCTACTCAAATGAATATGATATCTACACTTATAATGTACCAATTATAAAAACATTATTAAAAAAAACTAGTTCCCATAATCTTTGGGAATATTATAATTTTGTAAATTCGTATTACTATAATTACATACAAATATTTACAGATGCTTAAAAAAAACAAAAAAATCAAAACCTTGAGGAAGCCAAAACTGGCAAAGGAATGCACATACCTAGTATAAATTATTCCTTTTCTGAAAAAGTTCGTTCACTTATTAATATCTGTACAGCTTAAATTCAAAAGGGTCTAATGATTTGCGAGGAAAAAAAATTTGATAAAGCTATAATATTTACAGACTCAAAGAGCGCTATAGACAACATTAATAACAATTATTACCGATTATAAAATATCATATTCTGGTTCAATAACAATATCAAAAATTCCAATTGTAAAGAAAATTCAGGAACTTTCCACCAGTTATATTGCAGGTTTTATTTTAAAGAAAGTTAAAAATCTCATTCATTGTTCAGATTGTAGAAAAACTTTCTGCCAATTATACATCTGAAAACTATATGATGCTGAATTTAAGGGAATATACCAGTGGTATTAGAAGATTATGTTATCCTACTTCATGTTTTGTTGAAGCGATTACTCTACTTGAGTAATTATATTTAAATATTTTAAGCTTTATTTAAATTTTACCATCAAAATTAAATTTTGAAATTCCCGCGTAATTTCCCGCTTGAATTAGTTCCGATACAAATCTCTTGGAGCGCTGAATTTCATATCCAACTAAAGTATTGTCGCAAAGCATCTAGAGGTAGATGATCTGTGATATTAGCCTTCTTTTAAATAAAGTTAAACTTGATAATGAATTAATAATTCAGAAAAGTGTGATATTTCATTTCGACATATGACAGTCAGTATTATCCTTTTCTGTCAATTGGTACATAACCAAAATATTAAATTCTGTTTTGTTAAAAGGTTAAACTCAATGTAAAGTTTGTTGATAAATTTGGATAATTTCATTTGTAATAACTGTTTATGTGAACTTATAATAAATATGTAATGTTTCTCTTTAAATCAGGAGTAAAATTATTTCTTTTAAAAATATTTTCACACTTAAAATTATTTTAAGGAAAGAAAAGCCTTTCTATCTAACCAGCAAGAGGATTTTGTTAAACGGCGTCCATTTTAAATAGTTTAGGAATCTTCTTGTGTTTGTTGCCCAGGAAATCTCTGTAAGTATTTTTTTGATTTCTTATCCACGACTTAGCTCTCCAACCAAGAATACGAGCAGCTGTTTGCAAACGTTTATTTGCTTATCCTATCTCCAACCCAGTTGTTCAGTTCCCCTTTTGACCCCCTATAAGCAATTATACAGGGTGTCCAGAAACTCTCCTGGTAAAGGAAAACCGGAGATTCCTCAGATAATTTTAGACGATTTAACCCAAATCATCTAGTCCAAAAATGCATCCTGAGAGCTAGAGCTCTTTGAAGATGGCGCCTTGTTAGTAGTTTTTTCTTAATACCTCCAGAACGTTTCTACTTAGGAAAACGAAAACTGGTATGATTATTTATCCCTAAAAGTTGAATTGACTCATTAATTATTACGCATTAATTGCGAATTACTAGTTTTGTCCATAGGTGTCCGTTTTGGGTAGGTCAACGGATATTTTAACGTATTACTTGTTTGTCTTTAACTTTTTAGCATTCGAGATACTGGATTATTAAATTTTCGGGAATTTTGGTACTGAAAGTTACTCTTACTTTAAATCTGGAAGATACATCGTTTTCTAGAAAAATCGATTTGAAAATTTTTCGTTTTTTTCGTCATAAAAGTTAAATTAAAAGGTATCTTAATTAATGTTATGAATTACCTTTTTTTTTTAATAAAAGCACCCCACAATTCGTGAAAAAACTTGGGAAAAGAAGCAAACAGTCAATTTGAAACAAAATTTTATTTAAACGTTTTTAAAAACAAGGTATTTATTTCGATGAAACTAAACCATGAGGAACACAAAAGAATAAGTATGAAAGGTAGATAGTAACAAAATATGTTCAAAACGTTTCAAACGGCTGCTCGTATTTTTGGTTGGAGAGCTAAGTCGTGGATAAGAAATCAAAAAAATACTTACAGAGATTTCCTGGGCAACAAACACAAGAAGATTCCTAAACTATTTAAAATGGACGCCGTTTAAAAAAATCCTCTTGCTGGTTAGATAGAAAGGCTTTTCTTTCCTAAAAAAATTTTCAAGGGTGAAAATATTTTTAAAAGAAATAATTTTACTCCTGATTTAAAGAGAAACATTACATATTTAATATTATTTTACATAAACAGTTATTACAAATAAAATTATCCAAATTTATCAACAAACTTTACATTGAGTTTAACCTTTTAACAAAACAGAATTTAAAATTTTGGTTATGTAACAATTGACAGAAAAGGATAATACTGACTGTCATATGTCGAAATGAAATATCACACTTTTCTGAATTATTAATTCATTATCAAGTTTAACTTTATTTAAAAGAAGGCTAATATCACAGATCATCTACCTCTAGATGCTTTGCGACAATACTTTAGTTGGATATGAAATTCAGCGCTCCAAGAGATTTGTATCGGAACTAATTCAAGCGGGAAATTACGCGGGAATTTCAAAATTTAATTTTGATGGTAAAATTTAAATAAAGCTTAAAATATTTAAATATAATTACTCAAGTAGAGTAATCGCTTCAACAAAACATGAAGTAGGATAACATAATCTTCTAATACCACTGGTATATTCCCTTAAATCCAGCATCATATAGTTTTCAGATGTATAATTGGCAGAAAGTTTTTCTACAATCTGAACAATGAATGAGATTTTTAACTTTCTTTAAAATAAAACCTGCAATATAACTGGTGGAAAGTTCCTGAATTTTCTTTACAATTGGAATTTTTGATATTGTTATTGGACCAGAATATGGTATTTTATAATCGGTAATAATTGTTATTAATGTTGTCTATAGCGCTCTTTGAGTCTGTAAATATTATAGCTTTATCAAATTTTTTTTCCTCGCAAATCATTAGACCCTTTTGAATTTAAGCTGTACAGATATTAATAAGTAAACGAACTTTTTCAGAAAAGGAATAATTTATACTAGGTATGTGCATTCCTTTGCCAGTTTTGGCTTCCTCAAGGTTTTGATTTTTTTGTTTTTTTTAAGCATCTGTAAATATTTGTATGTAATTATAGTAATACGAATTTACAAAATTATAATATTCCCAAAGATTATGGGAACTAGTTTTTTTTAATAATGTTTTTATAATTGGTACATTATAAGTGTAGATATCATATTCATTTGAGTAGCAGGCTGGTATATCACTTGTGTTCATTGATGGTAAAACTTTTTAACTGCTGTTAGAACGTCAATCAAATAATGTTGGATTTTTTCCCTTCCAATATCCTTGTTGATAACCATGATATTTTTTTAAGTCTAGAAGCATATTTAATAATCAGTGATTTGGAGTTGTGCTAATCTTTGCTATGTATTTCGTGGCAATCCATTTAAATCTATGGTGTAGATCGATAGTTGCATTTTCTGTTAGAATGACATTAGTGGGAGTAGATTTCATCATCCCATGTGTTGTTCTCAAAGCTTGGAATTGTATTCGGTTTAATTTCATAAAATTTTGTTGAGAAAAGTTATTAATTATACTAGCACCACAATCTAATTGTGATTGTATCAAGCCATTGTATATTAATTTTAGTGTTCTTGGGTCTGATCCCCACCATACTCTACAAAGAGCACGTATTATATTATTGCCCATTTGGGCTTTATTAATCATGTTATCTATTTAATCTGACCAATTTGATTGTGCTTAAATATTATACCTAAATATTTTTTCGACAGAACATTAGGGATTATATAGTCATTTAAGATAGTTTAAGATTATCTGTATCAAACCATTTTGATAATTCATATAGGATAAAGTTTACCTGATTTGCTATATGGTTAAAATTACTACCTTTTTTTAAGACAATTTGATCATCCGTATATGACAGAAGTACACAATTTTCAAGTATTATTGTGTATATATTTTTCCCATACCTTTTCTAAATCCTACTTCCTTACTTAAAAATAGGCTGGATCCCATCCAGCCTATTTTTAATCATTGATTCCAGTAGTTTTACTACACATGATGAAAGTCCCAGAGCCCTATAATTTTCTGCTCTTAAATTATAATTTTGAATTTCGTTGTTCTTAAGAATACTATTACGATAAATTCTGACCCAAAACTGTAAATATATTATGACTAATTCTTTTTTGTTGTAGTTATTTGAGAGTGCGGCGATCTCTCATTGAAGACCCCAGACTGGTTTTTGTCCTGCTTGGAAGTTTCGAGTCGTGGAGATGACTCATCATAGGCCTTTCGCCGGAATAGCAGTATATTCGATGGGTTTCGAGAAACAGCTGTTTTCATATATAATAACGGATTTTTCATTGAAGGAGTTAGTTAATTTTGAAGAAGATTCGCGATCGGGTATTTTAAATGTAACGCTCGGATATACAAATTATTTTAAAATAAATTATTATAAATAAAATTTAAATAAATTAAATTCGTAAGTGTTATAAATATTGAACCTTTAGTAAATTAAGATAAGAACAATAGAATAAATTATAAATTAATAAATTCATAACAATATTAGTTACTGAATGGTTCCAGTACTGAATAATTGTTCCAATTATTATATATATATTGAAAAAAATTATATGATAATTTATTTTTTGGGTTTTAATAAATGTTTATAATTGTATATTTATCTATTTTGATAGCTATATATCTAAAGTTAGGGCTTTGCTATTTGGAGTCTAAATTAACATTACTGTAAATTCGATTATTTTTAATAAGTGTGGCAATACCTCCTGCTCCATTTTCTATATCTTCCCTAATTACATCATAACCTTTGATTCTACATATTTAACGAGGTTTAAGTTTGGTTTCATTTCTTCTTCTTTTTACGATGCCTATCCGTTCCGGATGTTGGCGATCAACATGGCTATCCTAACTTTGCTTGCTGTTATTCTGAATAGTCCGGTTGTCGATGTATTAAACCACTTTCTCAGGTTTTGAAGCCAAGATATTCTTCTTCTCCCTGGTCTCTTTCCAAATACCTTGCCCTGAAGAATGAGTGGCAACAAGCCGTATCTCTGTTCATTCCTTATAACACGGCCAAGATATTCTAGTTTGCGCTCTTTGATGGTGTTAATAATCTCGCATTCCTTGCCTATTCTACGTAGGACCTCAACATTAGTCAAACGATCCACCCATGAAATTCTTAAAATATGTCTGTAACACCACATCTCGAATGCCTTGAGTTTTCTTAAAGAAGCTTCGGAAAGTGTCCAGGCCTCTACTCCGTATAATAACGTAGAAAATACATAGTATCTAATGAGAGAGATTTTGGTAGCAAGTGGTAAATCGTGACTTCTGAAAAGAGACTTCATCATTATGAACGCCGATCTCGCTTTTCCTATGCGTTGTTTTATTTCACTGGAGTGATCCCATTGGCTGTTAATGTTGGTACCAAGGTATGTGTAGCTGTCCACTCTGTCAATTGGATGTTGGTTAACCAAAAGCTATGTATTTAATATTTCGCGCTTACTGACTACCATGTACTTTGTTTTCTTCGTATTAAGATCAAGTCCGTGTTCTCTACTTATATCTGATATACGCGACATTATTCTTTGCAAACCGTCCAGACTATCTGCAAAAACTACTGCGTCGTCGGCATATCTAATGTTGTTAAGACGTATTCCGTTGACTAATACGCCTTCTTGTAGTTCGTCTAGCGCTTGCTCGAAGATATATTCAGAGTATATATTAAATAACACCGGGGACAGAATGCATCCTTGCCTCACTCCTCTATCTATGGAGACTGTCTCTGTCAATTGGTCATCGACTTTAATATTGGCTGTTTGGTTGTAATATAAATATAAATTATAGATGATTCTTAAGTCCCTATCATCTAACCCCACTTCTTTTCAAGATGTTTATAAGTTTATCATTCTTTACTCTATCAAATGGTTTCATTTAACATAATGATATCAGGAGAATGTTCTGTTATCAAGATATTCAGGTTATAATTATTGGATTAAAAGCCATTCATGTTCCATTGCACCAAACTAATGATTTTAAGTGAGTATAACTCATAATTTGTTTTATTTTTTAATAATATTTATCCTGATCGTCTAGATCAGGAACTGATTTGTTGAGTTCTGAATATGTTAATATTAATTCTCTAATTTTAATTTGTTCTTATTTATTCATATTTGTAAATTTCTTGTATAAATCTATTGTATTACAGTAATTTTGCGATGCACTAACAGGCGTTGATTTCTTAAAATTATGTTTTAAATTGTTATTATTAATACCAGATATAGATGGAGTGTCATTAATTTGAACTGTAATATTTATTTGAGATAATCTACTACTTTCTTTTTCTTTATTGTTCCCGTAGATTTGACTGCAGAAACGTAACTCCTTTTAGAAACGTAAACTACTGGCTTGCAGTAGTTCATCTTTGATTAATATTAATACTGTTGTTTTCTGTATTATGCTTTTATTTTATGCTTGGGGAGTTAGCCGGATGGTATTGACTATCTTGTTTTCTATAGTCTTTACTTAAGTAATTTTTTGGTGATAGTTGTGCAGCTTCATAAAATGATAAGTTTTCGTATGCCATTAACTTTTTAATTTCTGTTTGTCTGGTATATTCAGGACACTTTTTATTAACTGAGTTATCCTCAGGACTCTTAAAATATATACACATCGTTTGACATTTTGCCTCTAGATGTGACTCTAATTCACCCTCTTCCACCTGTTATCCACAATTATGACATTTTGGTTTAGTTCTGGAAAGAGTCCTGGTATGACCATATATCAAACATTTATAACATTGTGTGACTCTTGACACATACGGAATAATGTTGAATTTAAGATACCTAATTTTTATTTCTCTTGGTAATATCTTACCATCAAAATTTATTGTGCCTCTAGAAGCATATTCAACCGAGTTATCATCTTTAATAATTTTCCTGTTTAGTGTTTTGATGTCTATAACATCGAAGGGTGAGATTAATGATTTTTTGATTTAATCTTCAGTTAGTTACGGGTTAACATCTCTGATGATGCCCTTACATGTTATTTGATTATATGGAATATATATTTTATATTTATCTTTAAGATTGACAGGGTTATTAATAAAATTGTTAGCTGCTTCGCTGTTTGCGAAAGAAACACCAATTTTATTTATACCTTTGACTTTAACCTCCAAGATATCTTTTAAATTTAAATTGAAGAAGTCATTTGCTATTTGCAAGTGATTATACTTGCCTATTTTGGATTTTTTCTCGATTCCTTCTACTACAACTAAGTATGACCCTACAGCATTATTCTTGTATCTGTCGCTTTGATTAAATTTTTTTTTCTCATTATCAGACTAATCATTTATTATCGTATTATTTTGATTATTCGAAATATCCATATTATCGTTTTCATTATTATTATTGATCGCTTGGAGATCAGTTGGCTTTTTCTTGTCGCCATGCGGTGACTTATCATAAGCTGATCAAAATTTTACTAATATAAAAAAATATGTAATGGAAAAGACTTACCAATGCTGTAGAAGTTATTTTATATATAAAGAGTTATATATAAAAGTAGATTAATTATCTCTATCTCTTAAGACAGTTGTCCGAAATGTCGTTAACCCAGCCAGTAAAAATCGTAGTATATTACGTTGTATATCAAAACTGTTGTTTCTACGCTGTAATTGTGAATTAATTTATTTTAAAATTTGCGATATATTCTCGTAAGTATAAAGACAACCAATATTTAAATTTACCGCTAGAAAGATTCAAACTTTTGACATTTGGGTAAATTTGACCAAAAATTTGTTTCTTATAATTTACAAACTAATTTGAGGTTAATGCTAACAATAACCCAGAGGTATTAAACCAAGTTTAGTTTAATTTTTTTCCAATAATAACCATCATATCAAAATCTGATTATATAGACGCTAATCAATTACTGACAATTGGCGATTGACAATTATAATTTTTAGATGTGTTCTAAACCTAAACTGCAGAGTAAAGGTAAAGACAGAGCAAAGCGACATCTAAAGATTTGTATCGGTACTACAAATGACCTTTTTAGCCAAATTTAGCTGATCCATAAAACTAATAATTTTATTTATTTATAATTTTTTAATTTGTCATGAAAGCAAATCTTTGTATATTAATGACAAATATTTATTTTACTTAGAAAAATTTAACAAAAACTACATTGCTTCACAAAAAACGTCAAAAAACTCTCAAAGTTGAAACACGTTTTTTGATGTTCCGTATTAATGATGTTCCGAGTAATAAATACAGTTCCGTAGTAGTATTAATAGAAATTATACGTGCCTTCGGTACAGCAATAATCGAAACTCCAGTAAACCGCCCATTGTTTGAATTTTTTAAAATTAATATTGTGCCTCAAATTGTGAAATTTATGGCGTTCTAACAGAAATATCGTTTATTGAACCACCTACCAACTCAGTGTCAATAGCGGGGGGAAACCCCCTGGCCACAAAACACCCACAAAACCAGCTATATCTGGAAATATATTCGACAATCAAAGTGATGCCGAAATGGATCTTTCTGTAAGTACTCCAATTCCAATCAATTTGATGAATAATACAAATACAACCAATCTGAATGTTTACAATAAAACACAACAAAATAGGTAAGGCAAGCATTTTTATTCAATAATAATGATCTAGGCCCGTATCATGTCTATATCGAGAATAGCTCTACTGAGTTTAAAGGTAAACTAAATTTGTTAAAGATTGGTGAAATTATTTTGTCTAACTTTCCTGAAGCAAACAATATGATTTCAAGTATAGATGCCATCGGCCGGAATAGAATTAGAGTCAAATGCAAAAATTATAAAACTGCTAATAACCTCATCAAATCAAAACTCTAGAAATATTTAGTTTAAATAATTTAGATCTATATATTCCAAAATTTATTTTACACAGACAAGGAGTTATTAGGCATACAGATTTATCGGAAGAGTATATAAAAAATAGAATTAAACAATATGATAGTCATTGCGTATTTGAAATTGCAAAAGTTAAAAAAATTACGCGTAAAGTAGAAAAAATTGTCGAATATGTCCCTACTAAGTCTTGTATTGTAACCTTTAAATTGCAACTTTTACCTAAATATATAGTCATCAATAAGGTTATTAAAGAAGTTGAAGTATATAAACAGAAAGTTCTGTTATGCTTTAACTGTATTAGATATGACCACTAAGGAAGTCAGTGTACGAGTCAGCCAAGATGTAACAGATGTCAAGAATCCATCGAGCAAAAAGACAAAAGAGGGAATCTAATCGTTATGAAAAGGAGACCAAAAAAGTGGCCTCTAATGGCGGACATATCCGGAAATGCGAATGCGCCAAATTTAAATTTCATGACACTTCACAATAATCATACAGTGGTGTAGGGGTTCCAATGTATCTATTTATTTGTTATATTACATAATATTAACATTACATAATATTAATACATAATACACTTTTTTTAACACTAGAAAATAATAAAGTTTTAATTAAATAATAACAGTAATAGTCTAAAATGTGAAACAATTGTTAAAAAACTTCAATAGAAAATACAAATAATCTTTCATGTGACAGTTGGGACAAACAATAACATCAGCAATAACATAAACCAACTAAATTTGATTTCTTAAACAAGGAAAGAGTCTCTCTTTCCTTGTTTAATGTGGCCTTTCAAGATGGCACTTCCTGTCTAACAATATTTTTGCCCCCACTACCTTTACATTCCCTCTTTTGTCTTTTTGCTCGATGCAAGAAACTCAGAATTCAAAGGATTGTACAAAAGTTGAGTTCACACAAGTATGTTTCAGTTGTAAGGGGAATCATTTGACTACAAATTTAGGCACGTGCACAGAATTCAAACAACAAAATTTAATAAAAAAGACAATGGGTTTAACAAACATTAATTTTTATGATGCAAATAAAAAAGTACATAAGAATTCATAATCTAGTATTCTTAGGACCGATACTGCAAACACTGATACAAATTTTCCACAAAATTCACAACCTTATACTTCCACCCAGGGAACTTTGCTAAATTTATATTTAATCCTCACGCAAACACCAGTAGGCCGAATAAAAGGTAGAAACCAAATAATTCAGACCATAATGATATAGCTGGAAAAGAAATAATATCTATAGTTTCCCCTTCAAAACATCCTGAGGGAATAGTTAAAATTCAATTCTACCAAAAAAACTACAATATTGCAGATTCACGGTCAGAAGAGTTAAATCCTTCTGTAATAAATATCATATTAGATTCGGTTCTTACAATTGTTAATTCCATTAAACAAAATAATAATTTTAATATTTCAAAAGCTGATGTAATTCAGATAATTAGTAACCATTTTAACCAAAATCTAGCGTCAAATTCGCAGACTTAAATAAAATTAACATATTACAATGAAACTGTCGTTCGGCAGTTCACTGAAACTATAGCTCTATTATCTGAACCTGGTTCAAACCGGGAAAATATTATAATTTTAAAGAATTTAATTGTGTTCGAGCTGACCGCCCTGATAGATATGGAGGTTGTGCCATTTTGAAATCCAACATAATATATGAAGAAATAAACTTTTAAAATACTTATTCGTTTACATAAAATATAAGTGTATTTCAATAAAAATTTCAGATTTCAAGAAACCTTTACATATAATTTCTCTATATAATGAACCCAGGAACAAAGTTTTAATTCAACAATGGACCAATTTTTTAGAAAATATACCAAAACCATTTATAGTCGGAGGCAATTTTAACTCACACAATTTGGCATGGGGCTGCGAAGTTGATGATAGATTAGGTAAAGATCTTCTAGATGCTATAGAGTACTGTAATTTAGTATATTTAAACAACGGGTCTCTCACTCTATTTTTTGTTACCGAGATATTGCCTCTTATTTTCATTGGAATACTCTACAAGAACCTCATGGATCTAATCATGTGCCAATTATTTTTTCATCACAAAGTTTCTCCGTAGCAGAAGCCACATCCAATACAAAACATAAAATATGGAACCTTAGCAGAGCCAATTGGATGATGTATACCAGTACTTTGGAGACAATAAAAATACCATTAATCTACAAAGAATTGTTGACAAATATAAACCAGGCAGCCAATGTCGCTATTTCAAAACATTCTTCCAATAAAGAAAAAAACAAAGGTCATATTCCGAAACCAGTGTGGAACAATCATTGTCAGTCACCAGCTGAAAATAGAAAACATGCGTTTATTAATTATAAACAGAATCCAACGCTCCAAAACCTAATGGAGTATAAACGACTAGATACTATCGCAAAAAAAATCTTCAAACACAAGAAAAAGAAGAATTGGATTGAATTTTGCGAAAACCTAAACTTAAGAACACCAATAAAAGATGTCTGGCGAAAAGTTAATTATTTTAAAAACCGCAAACAAGTCAACAAAGTACCGCAGGAATTCCACAGAAAAATGGCCCCGTCATAGGTTCGAAATAACGACACTGTACAAGAACATATCCAAATACTACCCAGACAAAACCACAATTTCACGAAAATTTTCACCTATGGGAATTGCATCGAGCCCTTGAACAAAGAAATAATACTTCTTCAGGTATAAATAGTGTGTCCTATTCGCTGTTATACAACTTACCGACAGAATATAAAATTTCACTAGTAAACATTTTCAACGATATTTGGACAAGTAAGACACCAGTACCAAATAGTTAGAAATAGTACCTGGTAATTCCGATTTAAAAACCTGGCAGACCAGAACGTGATCCAAGTTCTTACCGACCTATCTCCTTATCTTCATGTTTTTTAAAAACATTCTAAAGAATAATTAAAAATAGATTTGAACATTGGTTAGAATACGATAGTATGCTTCCAAGTTCCCAATATGGTTTTCGCAAGTCTAGGTCCACTCAAGATGCAACTATAGCTCTAGGTACTTCAATTTAGCTTAATTTTACATAAAATAAGTTTAAAATCTGAACCCCAATTGTTGTTACACAGAGTTCGCAATAAATTCAGACCAGTATGATCAACATATTCTAAGCTTTTTCCATATATCTGCAGATTTGGCTTTGTAGAATGTCGATTTTTTGAGAACAATATATATTTTGTTTTGGTAGTAGAAAATTGTACTCCCACAGCTTTTGACTGTGGGAGTACAATTCTCCCAATCTCTTGAATTGAATCTCCCTCTTGAATTCTTGAAGATGATATAATGTACATTGTAGATTTTTTTGTATCGAGCGAATATTTTTTCCTTTTGCATATAATACTTAATCATCAGCATATAATCTTGCTTTAACAAGTTTTGGTAAATTATCTAATATTTTATTTATTAAAATCAAAAAAAGTGTTGAACTGATAACAGATCCTTGTGGAGTTTCATTTTCTTGATTTTTCATACTTGATGTAATACCATTTACACGTACTTTAAATTTCCGATTGTTTAGGAAATCACGAATAAAACAGAGCATGTGACCTTTGACTCCCCAATGTTTTAATGTGTTTAAAATATCGTACTTCCAAGCCATATCGAAAGCTTTATTTATATGAACGAATACAGCAAGACATTCCTGTTTGATAGCAAAACTTTCTATTAAATTATCCAGAGTTGACCTGTTGCTTCGAAATCCGCTTTGTTCGTTAATTAATAAGTTATTTTCCTCTAGAAACCACAACAACCTTTTATTTGCCATTTTTTCTAATATTTCAATATTGTGTTGGTACGGGAAATTGGTCTATATGATTTAGGGTCAGTTCGCGTTTTGTTTGCTTGCAATAAAGGTATTACTATTGCCCCCGCCCATTTCGATGGAAATTCATGACTATCAAATTTTATTGTAGAGGTCAAGGAGGAACAGCTTTGCATTGTCAGGTAGATTTTGAAGAAAACTTACCGGAATGTTATCTGGTCCTGGTGCCGACTTTTTGAGGGTACTTTACTTAAGGAATGCCAATAAAATCAATTAGTTGTTGTTATGTAGGTATCTTAATGTTTAAAAAGTCTTTGGAATAATTGTTGTTACTAGTGTTAATTTCCAATTGCTTAGCAAATAACACTGCTATTTCAACGTTGATAATATTTCCTTGTTTCCATACAAGAACGGAATTTTTTTATAACTATTGCATCCAGATATTTTTCTAACCTTTTCCCATACAGTTAGTATTCATAGACTAGGCATAGAATTATTAATACTAGACAGAAATTCTTGCCAAGATTGTTTTCTACTTGTTATTGTAACATATCTAGCTTGGGCTCGTAATTTCTTATATTCGATGATGTTTTCTACAGTTTTGCAACGCTTCATTTTGTTACAAGAATTTTTATATTCTTTAATAACTCGGCCACAATCTGCATTCCACCATGGAAGGGAAGTTCTTTTCAAAATTTTTGTTTTTCCTACATAAATGTTAGCAGCGGTATATAATAGTGATGTAAATGAACTTAATATTTTATCGGTAGATTGATCTTTTGTAGTTTCTTCTAATGTTTGGTAATTGCATTGGATATAGGTTTTAAATGAAAACCAATCTGCTTTTTTCAAGTTCCATTTTGGAATCATGGATTTATTGATCTTGTTGTCATTAATTATCATAGAAATTTTAATGGGATAATGATCGCTACCATACAAAAACGGTATTACATTACATGAAAGCTTTGGTGATAATGCAGGATGCAAATTGATAAGTCAATGGCTGATGAGGAACCCATGTGAATATTGTATCAGGTTGGTTGACCGTCGTTTAGCAGGTTTAACTTTTTAGAAATTATCAGGTTTTCGAAGATTTTTCCTTTAGAGTTTGTTCCTAGAGATTTCTACATTGGATTATGGCTATTGAAATCACCTATAATTATTCTCGGAGTTGGAATTTGATCCAATAAATCTGTAAGATCTGTTTCTGTTATTGATTAGTTTGGAGGAATATATATATATATATATATATATATATATATATATATATATATATATATATGTATATTGCAAATACATATTTTTTGGGGAACCGTTGCTGCTACTACTTTTAGATCACTCTTAATTTCCACAATTTTTGATTCGTAATTTTGGTTTATATACATAGCGACTCCTCCACTAGCTATAGTTGCATCGCTCCGATTTTTATAGTAACATGTATAATTCTTCATATGGTAAGTATTCTGTTCTTTAAAATTCGTCTCTTGTATACATATAATGGATGGTAGGATTTCTGAACATAAGTGTTTAAACATTTCGTAGTGAGTATAAAACCCGTTTATATTCCACTGTAGTATACAATCCATTTTTGTTATTGTTGTATATTTTTATTCTTGTGAAGACTCTACAGAGCTATCAGAGTCCTCTAGAATCAGTTTTATGGCAGCTGGATTCATGTCAAGTTGTTTCATTATTTTTTTCTCGTATTCTGGTACTTCTGTTTTTTATGACTCGATTCTTATAGTACGGGTGCATCTTTGACAATGTTTTTAAAAAGTCGTGAATATCTTCGGTGAATGTTTTCTCTAGAGTGACAAGGTCTTTGTGATCATATGAGTTTTCAAAAAAGTCTACGATCTGATCAAAGTTCAATTTGAGAGTTTCTTCTTTAAATACAGTTTTTGGTGTCTCTAATAACTGTTCTACTTCATTATAAGTTTTTGGTCTTTTAATGGGTTTTGCCTTTGAAGCCAGGAAAGGCTCAACGAATACTTCAGCGGCGGGGGGTGTATTTGCATCGGAAAAAATTCGTTTAGTACTTGTGATATCGGTCTCCATTGGTTTTTGGGATGTTTTCTCCTGTTTTTTTTTATTTGAGTCATTTTTGTTCAGATTTTCAGGTAATTGTGTCGTTTCTTTTGATAAAATAGTCATTGCAGAAGGTGTTTCAGGAATTGTAGTGATATTCTGAGGTAAGGTGGTATTGGGAGGATTTGGGCAATTATTAGCGAAACGGCCCTTTAGATTACAAGAAGTGGATTCTTGACTTTTATGTGATATAAATCATGTGATATAAAGATACGATAAATTGTATTATCGTGTGTCACAGCTACAGAATCAGGAACGATGGTGCAGGGTGGAGATATATACACTTGACGACAAAAACTTAAGATATGTTTGTAGGCTGGATTAGAGGAACCTACTCGTAAGAAGCTCAGAGATGATTTTAGTGTATAGCCAAGTTGTTTTAATTCATGTTCAATGATTTCGTGTGGAATAGAGGGGCAGACATTTGATAATACTAATCGTTGACTGAGTATTATTAATGGATGAGTTTGAACTTCTTCTCCATTTACTGCGATTATTCCTCGATGTTGTTTCATGAATTCATCGACGATAGTTTTGATTGATAAGTACATACATATTCGGTTGTTGGATATTCTTGAACAGAATAAGATGTTCTTCGGATTAACATTATTTCCAATGGCTAAGAGATATTCTTCCTATTTGAACATCATTTAAGGAATGAAAAACAATAGCTTGTTCTTTTAATGGAAAAGCGGTAGGTTGTTGTTGAGTGAGGGCAGTTGAGTAGGTGTAAGGTTTATTAATGTTATCGTTGTTGGTTGAAGTCATTATTTATAATATTGTTGATTCGGAAAATGTTTCATTTAAAAATTTTTTAAAGTCGGAGCTGCTTTTTTACAGGTTCGACTAATTAGGTAGTTTTGCTAATCTATTAAAGGTTAAATTCACCTTGTTTACGATTATTTGATTTATCAAATTATAGAATAAAATTATATAAAAGTTTTTTTATTCTTACATTTTCGTGATGTGATTTATTACCTTTCACTAACACTTTTATCAACTTTGATTTAATAAATTTGGTCTTTATTCACAAAATATTGAAACTTTTGTTGGAGCTGAATAACACATGTGTTTATCACACTGTTGCCAGGATTTTTAGAAATTTTTTATAAAATCTTTATATTCTAACAGACTTTTTTAAAAATTATTAATGATGAATTTTCATACCCCCGACTGACTATTATTGGATTGCCGCAGGGGAGTATTTTAAGCTTGATTTTATATATCCAGTACAATATAGATCTTGCAGTTAGTATACTCAACCATACAAAAATCCTTTACTATGCTGATGATGTTGTTTTATATACAGCAGGAAAATTGTTAAGTACCTATGAGGATAATTTGAAAGTCGCATTAGAAATCGTAAATTAGTGCTATGAAGAAATAGGATAATTAATTTCTTACCCAAACTTGAGGAATGTTACTTTTCACAAAACCATAGAGTTCTACAAGGCAATCTTAATGTGGGAAAATTTAATTTCCCTATAAAAAACTGTATTAAGCATCTTGCTACCTATCTCGACAGGAAACTGTTATGGAAAGATCACATTCATTAAATTGTTAAAAAATCAGGAAACTCAATGAACATTTTAAGAGCTTTCTGTAAAACAAATTGGGGAGCAGACCCAAATATTGCTTTGATATTTTACCGGAACGTGATCAGGCCGATTTTCGACTATAACTGTTTAGCGGCCAATACGCATCTAAACAAACTTGAAGTACAAAAAAATAAATGCCCGAAATTATACTTAGCTTATTTAAAACACACTCCAGTCCAAATAATGGAAAATGAAGCGGTGGAACCTCCATTGCATTTACGCCGCCAATTCCTTAGCAACAAATTTACAATCCGAACTATGTCCAAAAATTGTGAATAACTTCAAGATCTTCATGAGCTATCAGTTTTAGACCTCACCCATAGATACTGGAGAATTAAAAATCTATACCTTTGGTAGAAAGCTGTCCAAGTACGGTAAAATATAACGTTATTCTCTATAAAAGCCAAATTCCGCTCTTTTGCGGGTTAAAAGGTTAAAATATGTAACTTAAACTAATATTTACTCCCAACTATGTTTGATATAATTAATAAAGAAAAATGGACAAATTATCAGTACATCTTTACTGATGGGTCAAAAGATGCAAATGGAACGGGCTGTGCAATGTTCCACAAAAATAAAAATTACAATCACTAGTGATTACCCAGTGAATGATCAAAATATACAGCAGAAATGATGATAGTAATGTTTGCTCTTCAGTATGTACTACTGAATCCAACTAGCAACTATGTTATATTTACTGACAGTAAAAGCGTAGTCGACAGATTTAACAACATTCAAACTGTCAAACACATAAACCACATTGAATTGAAAATTCTTAAAATTCTGTATGAAACTATACAATTAGGATTAAATGTAACAATTACATGGATCAAGGATCGAGGAAAAGTAATAAAAAATTTAATTCCAGCGACAGATATTGACACTGATAGTAGACAAAAACTTAAAAATAATCGGCATTTAGATTACAGAGAATGTAAAAATGGCTTAAACTTCTATCACTGTAACCCTAGGATAACCTCAGGATCGTTTTACACAGAATCTAATCGACATTTTATAAAGACCATTAATCGGCTGAGAACAAATCATGCTCTGACGCCATCTTACATGCACGGAATATTACATATTATATTAGAATGTGATTTACAAATTAATAATATAAACAAACTTTTTAAGGAATTAATAAAGTCTAAGTGTTGTTTTCCAATAAACCTTAATCCTTTAATATTTTTAAATAATATGGAAATTCTTCATTGCATTTACAAACATGTTAAAATATGTAAATAAAAGTTGTAAATAGTGTATAGGCATAATCTGTTAACATAGTTTAAAAAAAAACAAAAAAAAAGTATTCCACAAATTAATAAAGAAAGACATAAACAAATTAAGTTAATGGAAATAGAACTAAAAACAAAAAAAAAATAAAAAAAAACAAAAAAAAAACTAAAAACTGAAAAAATAATTACAAAATAAGCAAAAAAACAAAAAAAAGAAGAAAAAAACGACAAAAATAACAAAAGAGAAAAAGGGAAGATAATAAAAGAATAAAAAAAACAAAATAAAAATATATCAAAACAAAATTTATGTGTCCATAAAAATATTGAGTATATGTAGTACTAACATTTGGATAACAAGAAAATTTTAAAGATTATGAATCTGCAATCAATAATAATTTAAATTCAGTCGGCTT
Organism: Diabrotica undecimpunctata; assembly: GCF_040954645.1. NCBI lineage: Eukaryota > Metazoa > Arthropoda > Insecta > Coleoptera > Chrysomelidae > Diabrotica > Diabrotica undecimpunctata. The sequence continues at coordinate 113,696,182 of NC_092803.1, read as the reverse complement.
TAACAACAAACAAAAACAAGTCTAGCTAATTGGCTATGCCAAAGCCATTTTTCAGAAAAAAAAATACTTTGCTTCACTGGCTGTGTATTTCCTTTTTAGTTATTAAGAAAGTTTATTACCTTGGAATTGGATATAAATCAGACACACTGTCCCACATAAACTGCAAATAATCTGGAATGACCTATGGAGACCCCAAATGGACAAATCTTGTTGAGGTCAAACATTGAATTGGGCTTCAGATGATCCTGGATGATAACAAAATGTACTCTTTAAAACTCGGCTACTTAATTCTTACTTAAAACCATGTGAACTTCTTAAAACCTTGGAAATGCTGTTTTTCAAAAACCTTTTCATGGACTACAGCATCCAATTTTTAACTCATGATTTTAACCAAAACAATTGCCGGTTTGTTTTGAAAACTATATGTCGAGATCTTTGATGTTCCGAACCCAATCTGATTCTTTTCTAACTCCTACTATACTACACATTACTGAATTTCCGATGACAAATAACTAATAAGGAATAACAATAAAGACTTTTAAGAAAATCCGGACTAAAAAATGAAACCGGTTGCTTTGGCAACGGTTCATCGAATAGTGTTTTCATCGACCCAAATCATTCTCTTCCCCGCATCACCAACCTACATGAAAATATTTATAGTTATTTGACGGGCAATATCCGTGTGAAATCAAAATAAAACGAAATCAATTTGTGTTATTATAAACAGAATAAAAATTGTAATATTATCAATCTCAGCGATACAAAAATATTGAGAATATTTTTCGGTGTTTGAACATATACGTGCCATTAGGTAGCAGCAGGAAGTACCTACCCTTAGGGTCAGAAGATCAAGGGAAGATGCTAGGAATCAACGGAAGTGGTGGCTTCGCTGGGAGCAGACAGAGATCCACAATGGATTATCGAGTCAATTATAATGATCATGGTGTTTCTTAATATACACGGCATCTGTGTCATAGAAATAACAGACATCATTCAGTGAATAATGAATATGTTACACAACTAGCATCAGTTAATTCGTTAAATATGATTCCAATTATTATACCCCATAAGAAAAGAGAATTTAATCATCGTGTAGGAAAAAGCTGATTTAAGAAGCAAATATATTCAGACTACCTATAATTTCAATTGTCTACAACAGTTTTTCATATCCAATTCATCTTATTAATTTTGGTTTTACCGAATTTTGGGAGAATCCCCAAAATCCCCATTTCAATATAATACAAATACCTAGATCAAGTAAAAGATAATGAATCCATAGACAATTACATATATTAATTTAATAAATCTAAACAGACAAAATGACGTCCTGTTATTTATAGCGTCTACATTGATCAAATTGTTAATTTTCTGTAAAATAACTTAAATTAAAAAAAATAATTTCACACCTACCGCCCCCTTTTCAAAAAAGACTTTTTTTAAGTACATATTTATTGATACAATCTGTCAAGTGTTTTATTGATTATTTTATTAAAGAGTTTTGATAAGAGATATGACCTAGGAATTAAAATTGTATATAAAGTAAACTCACACAATACGAATTTGTCAAATTGAAGAACCATGCATTTAAGATTGGTCATTTTTTGCTCGTTGCTCTATGTTGCAACTAAAGGGGTAAGTTTTTTTTTATTTTAGTATTAACAAAATGAAACAATTCAAAATCAAACATTTTTTGATAATATCAATTTTAGTTCCAAAAATAAAAAAAAACTTATATCTACCGAATGCATATCTGCATATTATTCCAAACGTATTATCTCACTATGTAAATTATAAAATAAACCTATGTTTTAATATAGATAAGACGAAATGCTCGATGGTTTGAACTCGAATTTGCCTTGAAAATCGATATTTTCTTTTTGTTTTTAGTTATAAACTTTTATGTTTATAAATCGAAAACAATCAAATGTCCCAATTTCAATTTTCGTTTAGGCGACTTCTAAAACCTTAGATTAGGGTGTCTCACGAATGTGATTATGCAAAATTGTTTTATATTTTTATTCATATCCAATATTTTTTCGAATGAACTCGAGCCATTCGACTTATAAGGTTTCAAATTCGAAATTAATATTCATTCTTAAAACGCAATATTAATTTTCTGAAATTTGTATAATGTTAGCACTAATTGAAAATAGCACTGGATACATCATTAGCTACTTTAATATCATATTATTACTCTTAATCGTATTATTACTTTTTATTTTAGGTACTTTCAACACCTCTAATTCAAACGCAATATAAGGAAGATGACTTAATAGTTGAGTTGGATAATTTGGGCAAAATCCGTGGACATATTCTTCAAAGTTCCGAAGGAAACGATTTCTACGCTTTTCAAGATATTCCCTATGCAGAACCTCCTGTAGGAAATCTCAGATTTAGGGTAAATATTTATTGTTACTTAATAGTGATTAGCAAGTGCAGTGAGTAAGTAAACAAATAGAAACGAATTTTTTAAATGAAAACCACAACTAAATGGAATAAAAATTAAGTTCAAGAAAACGTACGTCTGTCTTCAACATTATCCTAAATTATAAATTCTGGCACCATGCTTGATGTAAAATATGTTGTTAGTTTCTTTAACCGGTAATACCAGGCAGAGAAAGAAAAAAAAAAGAGTACCTTATGTTCATAACGAAGACCTAGAGATTGTGTAAAGTATAAATCATATTTGTACTTATTTCGTGTACTAAATCGTGGACTAACTCTCTTATTTTGTGTACTAAATGCTTAAACCACAGTATATTACTAAAGAATTCTTTAGCAGTATACTGTGCTTAAACGATGTAAAGAGTTTTTCATTTATAATTGATAAACACTATAACGCAGAATTGAATTGATTTATTTATTAATTTTTCTTTCGTGTTTTCACACTTCATTTTTGAAACTTTTTTACTTTTTTTTTCAAGTATCTTAAAAATAAACTAAACAATAATAATAACATAAACTAATTGCACTATCACAATTGATTTGATGGAAACACCGCGAACAGTAAAAAGAAATGACAGTGTGTTTTGTGGCACTCGTTTGATAACTTTAATTTAAAAATTATATAGCTATTGTGTGAAATAGGTATGTCCTCATTATCAAAACATAATTTCACTCGCGAATTCCTGGACAAATTTTTTAAAAATTATTTTATAGAAATGCAGCTATATTTAAAATTATTAATGTACTTTTGACAAGAAGGAATAATTACTGAAAATATTGAATATGGAAAGTGTTTAAAAAACTGAAAGCAATTATTGGATTCATTGTGATTATAACAGTATCGTATCCTCCTCTAATTCTTATTACATTATTCATATGCCTTCAAACTCTTGTAAGTAAATTTTAAAACATGTATGTCAGGCAAGTGGTCATAAAAATTGACTTAGTTATTTGTGTTATCAGCGGTTCTTGAATCGATTCTAAGTCAGTTGTTATTAACTCTGACCAATTATTTGCAATTTTAAATTACAAGAGCATGCGCTATAAAATATTATTGCTTGTGTAAATTTCTTGACAATTTATTACGAGATAGAATATTAAGATTTGTGAGATAAAACGTTTATTGATTTTTTAGCCCCCCCAACCTCATCGTCCATGGGATGGAGTATTAAATGCGACAGAAAATAAAAAAATCTGTACACAAAAACCCGACCCAAATTCAACTGAAGACTGTTTGGTTTTAAACGTATACACTCCAGTAGTAAGTTTATTTATATTACATTATTTATTAAACTTAAAGCGTATCCATGTTTAATATCTGGATAAGATAAGAACATATTTTGATTCTTGACAGCACCAACTTGAAGTCACATCTTATTAAATATCAGACTTTCGACTTCATTAATTGGTTATCTTTAATAATAGTTTATTCTTTATATATATATTTATATATAACCTATATACGTAAATATATATACATATATATATATATACATAATATATATATATATATATATACATAATATATATATATATATAATAAATATGTATATATAATAATATAAATATCAATTACTATTTAAATGGGAATAAGCCACAATTAAAGGTTAAAATACGTTTATTGACGTTTCAATTTCCACTTCGGAAATCGTTCTCGAAGAAGTGGAAATTGAAATGTCAATAAACGTATTTTAACCTTTAATTGTGGCTTATTCCCATTTAAATAGTAATTAATTTAAAATGCCACAAGAAAATAGCTTCAGAACATTATAAATATCAAGTGGTGATTCTTGAGGATGCAGTCAGTCTATTTGGCCCACAAGACAAAGAAAACTCTTTGCCTTACTGTCAAACTTTAATATATAATAGGACTTAAGGACCAATATTATATATATATATATATATATATATATATATATATATATATATATATATATATATATATATATATATATATGAGCAGACTTCCGAGGAACATATAGAAGAAGCGTAAAAAGCGCAAATTTTTAACTAAAATTTTGGAGTTCATCTAATCAGATTTTACGTCTGAATGCATGACGAATTATTTTCGTTTTGTTTCAAAAAATATTCATATTAATAGATAATAATTATTTTTTTTTGTAGAAACCCAGTTCTAATAATTCATTGCCAGTATTCTTTTGGATTCCTGGTGGGGCATTCGTTACTGGTAGTGGTTCAATAGTTCAATACAATCCAAAACTCTTGATTGATTATGATATAATCGTAGTAACAATAAATTATCGATTAGGAGCATTTGGTAAGCATTAATATTTTTTAATTCCATGTAGTTATTAAAAGCTAAATATATCATAGTTCAAAAAAGAGTTTCCAAATATTGCACAAATAAAAAATATGGGATAAATATTTTTGTAATAAGTTTTCATTGTGTTGAATTGTCTAGTTTTTCATTAATCTAATAAGCTTTTTAAGTATAACGTCTCAAATCTCTTCTATTATCTACCCATGTTTTCGTGTATATTATCATATTTATTTCTTCTATCTTTTTTCTCTTTTTCTGTCCATTTTCATAATTTTCTATAATAATTTTTATCTTAATCCATTTACGTTTTGGTTTTCTAATATTTCTACATCAAATTAACTGCTTTTATTCTAATTTCTTTATTAAAATTTTATTTTTAGATACTTTTATATCTTTATTCCTTATTTTGTACCATTTAGTTTTTTCTAAACTTACTCGTTTTCTAAAAGCGCAGTGGTCCGATGTTTCATGTTCATAACATTTGTTTATGGACTTCATTCATTCCTTTGATTGTTGTTTTTACTGGAATATGTAAATAATATAATACTAAGACTGATAATAACATTTTTAAGATAATACATTTTTATTAATTATATCTTAAGACTTGATTTTTAAATTCCGTTGAATATCTGCTGGCAATTCACTCAAAAAATTATTTAATATTGCTTAACTCGTCGATGTTTCTGTAGTATAGAAATATATTTACATCTATTTTTCAGGATTTTTAACAACACTTGATGAAAATATACCAGGAAACTTAGGACTTAAGGACCAACATCTAGCTCTTAAATGGACACACGACAATATCCATAAATTTGGAGGTGATCCCAAAAAAATAACAGTTTCTGGAGAAAGTGCTGGAAGTATGTCTGTTGGATTCCATTTGCTTAGTAGATTAAGCAAAGGTATGTAATCTAGTTATTAAATGAAGATGTGTCCTTCTTCTTCTGTTATTATTTCTTTTCAGAATCGATATCATTATAGATAATATATCTTTAATTGTTCTTCTAAGAAGTTTACATAAAGTCCAGCTGCAGTTACTTTGCAATTCATGATATTTCTCAGAAGTATAATATATACCAAATACTGAAGTGCTTCTTTTTATTTTTGTCAATATCTTACGCTATCATTTTTTATTCTATTCGTCCACATTTTAAAAATTCGATTCTATCACCACATTTTTAAAGTATTTTTTAAGTAATTTATCGTAAGGTCCATATCTCAGTACAATGCAAAATTCTGAAAAATAGCAGCGTAACGTATGGATCTTCAAACCAAAAAGTAAATTACAGTTGCCAAAAACTGTTTCTTATTATGTGCAATTCCTATTCTACTTTTTATTTGTTTGTATAGAGGGAGATATAATACGCCCTGACGAGTTTCAGTCAGTCTAGTTTCGCTCTTAACCCTTGCTGTGTAATTCCCGTATAGATTTGAAATTATTGTTTTGAATTTACTGTGTATATCTTATATATCATTGATGAAGCAAGCAATGGCGGCAAGAGACTTAGAAGAGGCAACTGCATATGATAGAAAAAGATGAAAATTGGGGGCAGAGAAGCGGCGACAGCCGTAATCAATTCGTATATATATATATATATATATATATATATATATATATATATATATATATATATATATATATATATATATATATATATATGTATATATGTATATATGTATATATATATATATATATATATATATATATATATCTTATATCATTACATCTGATGTGTAGCACACCAAATAATGGATAGTGTTTGCGGCAAAAAAATAAACTGGGCGGCATTGCTCAGAGTCGGGGTAGATGTGGGCGTAATTGTTTTGACCATTTTTATTAGAACATAAACAACAGAAAAATCGAAAAGAAGAAAAATTAGGAGATACTAGCTACTAAAGCTAATCCAGAAATATGGGACTTTGATACTAATAATCATCATAATGACCGATCGTTCCAATAGTTTGGTTGCAACATTTTTTTACTTTTTTTATATTGATGACTTTGTTATTATAACTAGATGATGATTATTTTGCTTTTTCCAATTTCAGGCCTATTTAGAAGTGTTATTCAACAAAGTGGATCATCAATATCCGGTGTCTTTTATCCAACAAACGACAGAGAACTAGCATTCGAATTTGGCAAATCACTAAATAGTTCATTTACATCAACAGAATCAAGTGATTTATTAGAATTGTTGCAGCAAGCAAATTATTCAGATTTAGTAGAGCTTCACAATAGGGTAAGTACATATTCATTCTGACTTACTATTGCTATCAGTTTCACTACATGACGATTGTACCATACCTAGTGATCTAAATCGTGAAAAATTGATCTTAGAACATTTGTACACAATAGGCTTGAAGGCACCGTTTCTCAGTCTGGATTATGGGCGAAGTCGTTCTTAGAGGTGAAAAACATAAGGAAGAAAAGATACTAAACAACAAAGAAATGAAATTAAGGAAGAGAACAACTCTTCAAAAAAGAAAGTGCGCCACAGTTTATAAATATCTGAATCCCAAAAAAACAAAAATGGGGAATACACAAATTAAAGAGAAACAATGCAAATATCATTAAAATAAAAAAGTAAAACAAATAAAATTCACTGTATAGTCAAAGTTCTTATGATGAATGCTGGACGCACTTTCAATAAGATGAAAGCAGTATTATGCAATGGAAAACTGGGAATAGAAATTAGCTAGAACTAGAGTGTTGAGAGTATTATCTGTCCTTTTATATGAAGTTGAAGCCGGGAGAATTACGGTCGCAAGTAAAAAAACAAGCCAGCTTTGAGAAGTGGTGTTATCGAAACACAAATCACTAAAAAAGATAAAAAAGAAGAAGAAAGTTACAATACTCTAAAGGAAAGGAAAATGAGCTACTTTGGCCACATACTAAGAAATGAAAAATATGAGTTAATTAAACTGGTTATACAACGAAAAGTGGAAGAAAAAACAAAAATTGGCGAGATGACGCACGTCCTGGTTAAAAAATTTAAAGCAGTGGAGTGGAAAACCAACGACAGAACTCTTCAGGACTGCTGCTGAAAAAGTAAAATGGTCCGTGAATATCGCCAATTTCCCTTTCCCTAAATGAAGAGGCACACAAAGAAAAAGAAGAAGACTTAATTATCGAGAATAATGAATCTTAATTTTGGAAGATTTTGCCTTGTACACCAGTCAAATATAGTTACAATAATATTCGGATCGACAGAGAGGCGAAGAATAAAGTACAAGTGTGAAAAGTGAAAGTAATTAAAATAAAGAGGACATATTAAAAAATAAATACATTTCAACTGAGATACCAAATTAAATTGGGTAACTTAAGCAACAGAGGCAATTACACAAATTGTAGCTCCTTCAGCAACGGACCTAAACGGATCGTCACAACTGAAGTTCTAATGGAAAATGGAAAGGATAACCAGAGTTGGCCTATTTATAAGAAGATATTCAAATAACAAAATACCGTTTGGTGGGTGGGTGGCCTAAATTTTGACAAAACTATTAGGGCCGTCGGAAATTAACTACAGCTAATGAAAACTTAGATCTTATGGTCAGACTTCTAAAGATACTTACTCTATATGCCAACAAAACTGTCCGGACTGGATTAACAAAGTTTGTTAATTTAGAAAAACACGCACAAAGTTATTGTATACAAAGGAAGGAACGCCGAATATTGAGTACGAAGTACTGTGGAAGTATTATTACGTTATTTATAGGCACGGACTAAAATATTTTTTTTAAGATATTTATGTGCATAAAAATTTATGTACAAGGTGATATAAAATTTCGTTATTTTATAATAAAATAACGAAAATTTGACAGACTATAGGCTATATCAACCGAATTTTTGACACGTTACACCATAGGGCTAGACGGTCATAACGAGCAGCTGTTAATGTAAATAAAAACGAGCTTAGGCTCCAAAGTAAGCTCAACGTAGGTAAAATTCTAACTCTTAACTCTTTAGGTGCGTTTTTTAAATCTCATACTTCAAGAGACAAGACAGCAAAATTTTTGCAACTTACTTATTTTCGATTACACCAACACGTTCGCAAGATATGCCTCATTAGCATAATTTTTAATTAACGTGGGATATTAGTCAACGTCCTTGATATACCCAGTACTATATAACATAATACAACGTCTTCTCAAATTTCTTATGCGTGGATTTAACCGCAAAGACTGGAAAACTAAACTAATAAATTATTAAAATTTATTAAGCACCGTAGGACAAAGGTTAGCAAACATACTATAATTATTATAGTGGATATACTATAATTACACAAATTTTTACTTTGGACTATCATGTCTCTACAATAATCTTTAATTCATCTACTAATTTTATTGTACGAGTTGCAAATACGAGTTGCAAATGAAATACATCGTTAACAGAAAATCAAAATAAAATCGGCTCACATTTTAATAGCTGTCCGTACATTTTAATAGGTAATAAGCGGTCCTTTGCAGTAAGCCAGCTATAACAACAAGAATAAAGTTTGAATGACTCTAGTTCGAAACTCAAAACCATCAAAAGTGACATTTTTTCATGGAAGTCCACAGCCAGAAGTAGAAGATGCCAAACTATTATTACACGTCTACGACTTGGACACTGTAGGTATACTCACTCCTATCTCTTCTCAAATAGTGAACCTTCAAAATTCGAAACATGTAATACAGTAGACAGTATAAAGCACTTCTTGATAGACTGTCCTAAATATGTAAATGAAAGACAGTTTTACAATTTGCCAAATAACCTGATAGCACTTCTCAACAACAGTTTAGTTCCGGACAATTTATTGGGTTACTTAAAATGTATAAATATGTTACACAAAATTTAACTTAATGCATCTGTAACAAATTAATTGTTACAAAAAGGTTCAATTGTTCACAAATTGTAATTAATTGTTACAATGATTGATTGTTACAAATGTTAAATTTAATATTATTACAAATGTTACAGGATTGTCGCTAATAACCTTTGGGTGGATGACTTTGTCTCTTTAAATAAAAAAAAAGAATAAAGCTTGAAATAAAAGGAACATCGGCATAAGCTCTAATACTTACTATCTAAATCAATCACTAGTCAGTAATCGTGTTTTCAATGATCTATTCATTGTAAATTGAACTTTCAATTCAATAGTCTAATACCAACAATTATTAATAACTATTAACTAATAACGATAATACTATTATTTTTTCTCATCTACTATAAAATCTTTAAATTTACTATAATTTTACGGCCTGTCCGAATAATACCATTATCCAGGGTTGCGAACACGGGACACAAAAAAGATCCACAATAGCTTCCGTAAACAATTATGTAGTAGTAACGGTGAAGTCATAGAAATAGAAACCAAGAATTTTTAGCAATAAAGAAGACTAATCCAGCAAACAACCTGGATGTACAGTAATACATGTATTAAGACACTTATAATGAATTTATACATTTTTAATATAAATAATTTATTTCTTAATAGTTTACGTCTGGTAGAACATCGGGATTTATGGATGCCTTGACCTTTAAGCCTGTTCTTGAGGATGAATCAAACGAGGATGCTTTTATTACCGGACCCATGCATGATGCTGTATTGAACGGTCATTTTAATTTAGTTCCTATTCTTATCGGACTAAATTCTGAAGAATCTTTGATGTTTTTACTAGGTATGTGTGTATTATTTTATAAAATAAGTATTAATTCACTTGTTCATCATAGCGATTTACAATCACGATTTTTCTAGATATTTGAAGTTTATGATTCAAAGTTCTGATCAAAAAATAGAACTTATTTAAATTCTTCAATATAGTTCAGGTAAAAAAATTATAAAAATTGGATTTGGGATATATATATATATATATATATATATATATATATATATATATATATATATATAACACATTAAAACACACCAGTAAAAGATGACAACAAAATTTTTACTATTTTTACCTAAATTTTAAAGAATTTTAAAATGTATTTTGTCCACTATTTTATATTTTATGTGTGTGTTATTAATGTTGAGTGTCTATGCTTTTATAAATAATCTCAACGACTAGTAAGTTGCACTGAAGATTTGTGATATTTTATAAATATTTACACTTTTTCTTATTACAAAAGGAATAAAACCATTCCGAAAGCTAGACAAAAAGTCATAAGAGTGTTTCATTAACATCCCGGCCAATTTTCTGACTGTAACCCTAATAAACTTTGTTATTAGTATATATATATATATATATATATATATATATATATATATATATATATATATATATATATATATATATATATATATATGTATATATATATATATATATATATATATATATATATATATATATATATTATAATCTGTGAATGGACCACTGGAATATCTGTTATTTATTCCATAGTTACTACTAATATTAAGTTGGCTCTAATTCGTCAAGCATCTAAATAAAAAAAGTATAATAAACAGTTATGATTGATATTCAAGTGGATGTGTGGAATTAAATTTTAAATTCATTTTGGTAGTACACTACTTTGAGTAAATGTATATTGTTATTATCTGAATTGCGATTATTCATCTAGTTAAAAAATCATCTGCCTTTAAGATTAACTTTAGCAGAAACCTAAATTTTTAGTTTTTTTATTTATAATTAATTTTGTAAATTTAAATCAAACATAATTTTTTTTAAACAGGAACTGACTGTATGTAGAATAGTTATATAACTATAATCTAAGATAATATAACAATTAACCTTAAAATGATATAAACAACTTCTAATGTATAATAGAATATATTTAAAATTTTTGAAGTGTAGCTTCTATAGTGGCGTTGTATTACTTTTTGTTTATACAAAAATATTGAGGTGAGCATAACGGAAATAGCGCCACGACACGGCATCACGGAAGTAGTGCCGCGAAAAAGCGAACTTCGTGGCGCTACTTCTACTACAGAAGCGCCTTAGTTGGAGAAGTCCATTTACGCGACGAGGCGAGTTCGTTATACAATTCTTCTTTTTGATGTGCCTATCCGTTACGAATATTGGTGGTCATCATGGCAATCTTTATCTTACCTGCAGCAGCGCGGAAAAGCTGCAGAGATGTTGTATTGAACCAGATTCTGAGGTTCTTTAAAGAAGATGTTCTTTTTCTTCCCGGACCTCGTTTTCCAAATATTTTTCCTTGCAGGATGGCTTGAAGGAGAGCATATCTGGATTAATTTCGGGATAATTGTGGTCATTACCTCTCGGTTCTTATTCATTCTTCTGAGGACCTCCTCATTTGTGACTCGGTCAGTACACGGGATCTTAAGTATTCTCCGATATAGCCCCATCTCAAATGGTTCCAGTTTTCTGCACATATCTTCATTCAAGGTCCACGATTTAACACCATAAAAAACGACAGAGAAGACGTAGCATCGCAGCATTCTTACTTTTGTATCAAGAGAGAGGTTGTGATTCTTGAAGAAGGCCCCCATCCGATTGAAGAGGGATCTAGTTTTTCCGATGCATGCTCTAATCTCCTGGTTGTTGGTCCATTCTTCATTTAATATGGTGCTGAGGTAGTTGTAGTGTGTCACTCTTTCTACAGGGGATTGGTTGACGTAGAGTTGACCTTCTGTTATACAATACTTAGTCAAATTTATTAAAATCTATAGTACTTAATGATATTAACTAAAAGCGGTTTTATGTAATTCTTCAATATAATTTTTTTTGTTTATTTGAATCATCTATAGATTCAACATGAGTTTATTAGTAGTACAGTAGTACCGCCTACTGTACCACTTTTTTTTTATAAAATTGAAATTATCCAAACGGATTAAAAATTTTAAAACGTTCAAAGTCTTCTGCTCAAAGTAGTCTCAATTAGCTGTTATCATCCTTTATCAAAAAATATTTCAAAGTTATAGATGTACCTAGTTTTAATATGTCTAAAATTAGGAAATCTCATTTAATCCCTTCTATCACTAACATTTTATTTAAAATATTATTTATTTTGCAGAAATTGACTCAAAAACTATTGAAGAAAGAGGCAGACTTCTTGATCAAAGTCCAAAAAATCTTGTATCTCGCTCTCTTAATATAGACGAAGAAGAAAGAGAGAATGTTGGAAGGCGTTTAAAAAAATTCTACACTTCCTCTTCTTTTACAGAAGATATAAATGGTTTATACAAGGTAAGAAATTTAAACGTGAGCTTCTAAAATTTTTAATGTGAGTTATAGCAATATTATAAGCCTGAAGTTACCTTGATCTAATATATCTGATTTATGTATTTTCAGTTTACTAGTGATGAAGTTTTTTCAAGATCAATAATACGCCAAGCTGAAACTGCCTCCCAATATGTACCTGTGTATCTATATGAGCTATCATGGTTAGCAGATAACAGTACCGATATAGGTAAGCATAAAAATAAAGCCAATTAATTATTTTAAGTTTAAAGTCTCAGTATTCATTTGACTATTGTTCTGACAGCGAATAGCTATAGAGTTAAAAATACGGTAATATCAAAAACCGCGTGAAAAGATTTTATCTACTACATTTACTGCGAGTTAACCATAATTTTAATTACAAATTTGTTGATTTTGATGTTTTGGAAGTGGAAGTCGATCCCAAAATAAATAAGAAACTTATACAGAACAGTGTATATTGCCTTAACTGTAATGCATCATGGCTAAAATACTGTACAAGAAAAACTATTGACGAAAACGTAAACTGCATAAATTGCACAGGAAAATATCTAGAAAACTACAGAGGATGTAAAGTGTATAAACAATTGCAAGAACAACTTGGACAAAAAACCTTAGAACTACAAATAGAAGTCATTTCGAGGATGATATAAGTAATGACCAACTCTCAAAATACCAACCAAAATAATTTAACTAAACGACGTATACATCCATATCCCTACCCTAATTGCCACCAGCGAAAAATAGACAACTACCGAAAAAATAGGAAACTTGCATACTCACAGCTTTCGATATTGAATGATATGCTTTACTCTTTTACAAAATTAAGAACCTATTTCCATATATTAATTTTCTGCTACTAAATTCCTACTTTAGCGACATATACTTTCTTAGGCAAAACAATGAATACTTTTGCATTATCCCCATGAAATCAGAAGTACTTTAAGTACTACCTAATATATTGATATAGCTCTTGTATAAAAGTAATTTTTCTATGACATCGATGGTTACAATAGCCATAGTTTCAGAAGATACAGTTATTCTATTTTCACAAGAAGATCCCTAAAATTATTCGATGCTTCATGTCTTAACCTATTCTTCTTCTTATGTTACCATCTTCTATTGAAAGTTGGCAACAACCGCAGAGAAGCGATGTGTTTTTTACAGCTTAAAACAGTAAATGTGACTCCACCAGTTTAATCTCTTACGTTCTTTAACTACCAATCTTTGCATCTTCCCAGTCCTCTCTTCCCTTCTACTTTCTCTTCGATAATTAACTTTAAAAACTATGCTCTACTGTCTGTCTCTCGAAATTATATTCCCTTAATTCATTAGATATGAAAGTAAACTGTTCCTATTCTTTTTGCTCTGTGTTTTCGAGTATCATGTATTTTATTTTTCTTTTTCTGGTTTATTTTTAGATCAACATATTTTGCCTCGGTTTCTGATCTTTTTATAACATTTCTTAATTATTTCTTTCTTTTCGTTAGAATTTCATTTTAACTCGGCTTTGACTTCCGATTAAAGTGTTGCTAATACCAAATTAAAAGATAAGCACCGTGGATAATGGATCTCCCTGTCTAAGGCCTCTGTTTACTTCGAAGTAGACATACATTTTAGTTCTTCTTATTATATCATACGCTTGTTTAAAATCAATGAACAGCACCTGAATGGTTACCTTATGTTCATTACAAGTAGTCTGGATTTCTTGTAGTGTAAAAATCTGATCTGTCACTGATCTATTAACTTTACCTAGTTTATCTTCCGCAAACCTGTTAAGTACCTTGGCTAACCTTGTAACAAGTATCCAACAGAGGAACACCTTTGTAATTTTTACATGCCAATATATCCCCCTTTTGTATATGGGGCATAATAATGCACGGATTCACGTTTTTGGCATTGAGCATATTTTCCTCTTCCCATATCTTCTTGATAAGGCTGTATATCTTTTTTTTAGTTCCTCCCCTCCCACCTTAGCATTTCCTCAGCTATTTCGTTTTCTCCCGTTCTTTTGTTATTTTTGAGCCCACTGGTTATAGTTTTAATCTCTCCTTCAATAGACAGTTCTATTATTATGCCATCATCCTCTATAAGGAAATTTTCATTTCCACCTATATTTTCCCATTCATAGTTCACTAAAATATTTCTCCCATATACGCATTAATGATTCTTTTTCACTGGTAAGAGTTTCATCTTCTTTTTTTATGTATGAATTGTAATTCTGCTATCCCCTTTCAGTTTTTTTAACTTCTTTATAAAACGACCGTAGCTATGTCTTTTTCTGAATTGTTTCCTCTAATTCTTGTATTACTTCTTCCTTATTTTCTCTTTTCTTTCGTCTAGTTCAAATGGTCGCAATAAAAACGTGTCAAATTAATCAAAGTTCTGTATAAATTTGTATATACCTCTTCCAAAACATTTTTTGACTAATTTTTTAAATGTTGTTACTCATATTCTCTTTTAGGAGTTCCACATGCAGCAGATCTATGGTATTTGTGGGATTTAAAGATTTTTGACTCAAATAATGAGAAACTTAGAAAACCTATACTCAAGTGGTGGACGAATTTTGTTAAGTATCAGTAAGTACCATATTCCTTAGTATAGTATAAAAGTAATATTTTTGGGATATCATTGTTTAATATTTCAATATTAATATATAATATAGGAATACGCATCTACTAGAATGTTTAGTTCTAAGGATGACTTATTGCTAAGAAATAAGGTGATCTCAATTTGATAGTTTTATTTAAACTGTTTCGTATTTCAATAACCTATACTTTTGTTTCTGCTATTCAAAATTAAACATAGATTCCTGAAACTGTCCAACTAATTATTTGATTTTTAACACGTTGTATATCAAAAACTACTAACTTTAGGGCAATAGTGGAACATATAGCCGTTCATAGAAGTTTATTGTCAATTTAATTTTAATATAAAGCATATAGGTAACGTTAAACATTATCCATTTGTTTTTTAAACGTTTAAACGTTAATGTTAAATTGATAAATTTAAAAATCGCCTGGTCTCTTTATTCCTTTCACATATATCGCATTTCTGAAATATTGAGGGTGTGTCCATGTCAAATAAGTAGTAGTAATAAAAATTACCAAGCAATTTAACTCTAAATATATAAATAAGTATTTGTGCTCTGATTACAGAATAATATATTAAGTCTAATATTTTTCAGGAACCCTACTCCAGATTCGGACGAAGACCTTCAAAACGTAATTTGGCCAAAAGTACAACCCAATGCTGTTAAGTATTTAGATATAGATTCGCAGTTCACGGTGAAGGAAAATCCCCGAAATTATTATAGTATTAAAGCCCTATTGGATGATTACATTCAACCACCATACATATCTTACTAAATTTTACATTTAGACATATTTTTGATTATAAATTTTGGGAATAAAATACTATAATCACTTCATTAAACTAATGTATTTATATCAATGAAAATAAAACTATAATACAAAACTGCAAATTGTGTTTTAATCATTTATGCAAATAACAATCATTGCAAAAAAAAATGAAGATAAAATTGAAATTACAAAAGAAATAGAATTAATGGATACAAATTTGACATAAGTCATTTGTGAGGACAATCCTATCACTTCATTTGTTGCATCAACCACTGTGATCAGAAAGATGTTCTCTATAACAGAAGGTTCATTACTCGCCATTTAGGATTAGGTTATACCAACCAAAAATCACCTGAAATATATCGTCAAAGACCTTCAGGTACAAAATAACAAATGCCGATATGGATGTCAAGCTCAAGAAACCATCCAATATCTTACCGGCGGCTGCCAGGCATTTGATGCAACTGAATAAAAAGAACGACACGAGTCAGTACGAAAGATCCTTCATCAAGAGATAGCCATCAAACTGGGATTTCTCCAAACAAACCATCTCCCATATTATCAATACGTTCCTGAAAGTATGCTTGAGAATGACAACTACAAGCAATACTGGGACCGCACTGTGCTCACAGACCAAACAGTGGTACATATTAGACCAGATCTCATACTAGTTAATAAACTTAAGAGACAAACAAGACTAATTGATGTGGCGATACCCAACAACAATAATCTTCGCGTTAAACAGAACGAAAATATCGCCAAGTACAGGGATCTGGAACTTCAAATACAGAACTACGAAGACATTGGAGAATGGAAAGTTCCTTCCCAGACAATACCTATTATTATCTCTACTACTGAAGTCATTTCGAAGAACCTCCCATAAAACACAAAAAAGCTAGGTCAGAATGAACATCTCCACGAGACCATGCAGAAAGCTGTACTACTTTCAACGTCCAGATGTGTACGAAAATTTTTGGACGATAAGACCAAACCAGCATATTACACAATAATTATGGACGACTTTAATGCGAAAATGGGGTTTAAACAAGATGATGTAGACGTAGCAATGGGTAAGTATGGCTACGGCGAAAGAGATATACGAGGGCAAAGATTGCTGAACTTCTTACAGCAGGAACAGTTATTCATGATGAACTCATTTTTCGATAAAAAGCCTCAGCGTAAATGGACATGGATCAGCCCAGATGGCAGTGTCAAAAATAAAATAGACTATATTATAACAAACAGAAAAAAAATAATCAAAGACGAGCTAAGATACTATTAAGTGTCAAATTGGAAAGAACAAAGATAATCCCAAAAACAAGAAAAAAGAAATGGATTCCCCAGAAAACAACGACCTATATGAAGATACATTAACCAGACATATACAAGACTTGCAAGACGAAATAGAAGATGTAGATTATATATTAATCTAAGCAAATAATGGCATAATAAAAACTCTAAAAAAACAGAAAGGGAGTGCGCCCGACCATTCTGACCCACAAAGAAAAACTAAGCCTAAATACCAAAGAGATAATAGGTAAAAGAAAACAGCTGACGGAAAAATACTGCTCCAACTACACAAAATAAAGATATCCACCGGTCAATCCAAAAAGACGTAAGAGAAAACAATACAAGAGAAATAACTAAAATGATAATTTAAGACAACAAAACTTTAAAAGTTTTGAAGAGGAATGCGAACAACATAGGCAACAAAAATATGTACAAAATAAAAAACAAAGATGGAAACATTACTACTGATAGAACCAATATCTTTTAGGTTGTCGAATCCTTTTATCGCGAAATGTATGAGAGCACCGACGAAAGGCAAGATCAGCCCCTGCCCAAAATCACAAACCAGAGATCAGAATTAATGCCAGAAATAACTCCATACGAAATCAAAACGGCACTTATAGAACTGAAAAATAACAAATCCTCTGGCGATCGTGGTGGAAATAAAATTATCCAGGCTTTGGCCAAGCTCTTCACCGAATGCATCTTCTTCTTCTGGTTCCTATCCGTTTCGTATGTTGGAAATCATATTGGCAATCATGACTTTGCTCGCTGCGGCTCGAAACAGCTCCGTTGAGGTTTTCTTAAACCATGTTCTTAAATTCCGCAGCCATGATATTCTCCTTCTACCGGGTCCTCGCTTACCTTTGACTTTACCTTGCAATATGCCGAATGCATCTACCAAGGAGAAACTCCGTCTCAATGGAATAATGCAGTCATTACTTTATTATACAAGCAAGGAGACATAACAGATTTAAAAAACTATCGTCCTATCAGTTTGTTTTCACACACACACACACACACACACACACACACACACACACATATATATATATATATATATATATATATATATATATATATATATATATATATATATATATATACATATATATATATATATATATATATATATATATATATATATATATATAAGCTTTTCACAAAAATTAAAAAAAAACCTGGACGCTAAATTAAACTTCTATCAGCCTAGAGAACAAGCTGAATTTAGATCGGGTTACAGCACTAACGACCACTTACTAGTGATAAAGAACCTAATAGAGAAGTCTACATCGACTACGACAAGCATTCGATACCATAAGCCATAAGAAAATGTCAAAAGTATTAACAGAATGCCGAATAGACCATCGCTACATTAATATAATCAAATATATCTACCAAAATGCCACAGCTAGCGTAAGACTATCTAAAAAAGAAACAAATAAATTCTGTATATAGCGAGGAGTGCGGCAAGGAGACACAGTCTCTCCAAAGCTATTCACGACGCTTTTAGAACATACTTGTAAGAAGTCACAACTGAACGAGCATGGTATCAATATAAATGGAGAGAAGCTCAGTCATTTGAGATTTGCAGATGACATCGTCCTTATAGCCGATCGTATGGATGATGCAATAATAATGTTTGAAAAACTATATCACGCTTCCTTGGAGGTCGGAATACAAGATTAATATGAACAAGACGCAAATAATGACTAATATGGTGCTAAATCGAAATATTGCTATTGATGGAAGAGATATTGTGCAGACTACATCGTATAAGTACCTAGGACATGAAATTTGGTTGGGCAGAAATAAACAGACATGTGAGATCCGATGTCGCATAGGATTAGCCTGGGCAGCGTTTGGTAAATTAAACTATGTATTTAAATCGGATCTATGCATATGTCTCAAAAGGAAAATCTTTGACCAATGTGTGTTATCTGTACTTACTTATCTGGAGCGGAAACATTAACACTTATAAAAAAGGTAGTTAATAAGATTCGCGTGACTCAGGTGGCTATAGAGCGCCAGATGTTGGGTATCTGTCTGAGAGACCGAATCCCAAACGAAGAAATACATCGAAGAACAAAAATAACAGACGCTATCGAAAAAATCGCGTCGTTAAAAAGAAATTGGGTAGGACACGTCGCCAGAGTATCAGACAACCGATGGACAAAACGTATTTTAGAGTGGAGACCAAGGCAAGAAGCAATACGGAGCAGAAGATGCCCACCAACTAGATGGACTGATGACCTAAAGCGAGTTAACGATAACTGGATGCAAGCCATTTCTCAGGAAAGAGAAATGTGGAACGTAGGAGGATTTCCTGGTTGCGAAATTTAAAAAATTTAAGGGAGTGGTATGGGTGCAGTTCAATACAGTTGTTCAGAGCTGCAGCCAATAAAGTAAAGATTGCTGTGATGGTAGCCAACCTCCGATAGGACACGGTACTGCAAGAAGAAGAAGGATGCAAGCCGCACAAGACAGAGACAGATGAAAAGAGCTTTGTCTAGCAGTGGACACAAACAGGTTGATGATGATGATTGTAGCTAGCAAGCGACAAGACTTAGACTTGCTATTCACAGAAAAAGAACTTGAGCATATTACTTAATAAAAGCTATGTGGTGTGCTCAGATCACTTCGAAATATAGAGTTTTAGAAACAGAAGCTTATTTAGCCAGGGGTATGTTCTTCACTTTATTTTAAAGTATTTATTAATAATCACACAAACGATAACTTTAAAGAAATCAAAGTTCGAATAGAGAAAGTACGAACAAACTGCAATAAAATGAGAATGGTACTTTGTGCAACAGAACTGAAATTAGACTTGAGAACAAAGCTGTCAAAGTGTTATATTTTCTCGACTCTGCTTTACGGGAGAGAAGCATGGGCACTTAATACGTCAACTACTAAAAAGTTGGAAGCATTTGGACTATGAGTGTATAGAAGAATCCTAAAGATATCATCGACCGAACATGTAACAAACAACGAAGTCATGAGAAGAGTCAACAAAATAATGGAAATAATGGAAACCATCAATACATGAAAGCTGCAATACCTGGGACATGTTATGGGTTATGAAAGATACTTTATTTAATTATACAAGGGAAAATCCAGTGCAAGAGAAGTGTAGAAAGGAGAAGCATCTCATGGTTGCGTAACTTTAAGGAATGGTACGGATGCACATCAATCGAACAATTCAGAGCGGCAGCATCTAAGATCAGAATAGCTATGATGATTGCCAACCTCCGTCGCGGAGATGGCACGTAAAGAAGAAGATTTATTATTAAATTGTATCTGTTGCTCTTTTACTACCCATTTTGCAGTTTGTTTCCTGGATCGGTACCAACTCTTAATTTATAATGCTCCACAAAGAAAGATTTGAGACATACTAGTAACTCACCAAAGGTTAGCCACATAAAAGAGGTAGAAGGTATGAAAGTTATGATACAGAGTTTGCTTTAGCTTTATTCTATAGTTCGACAAAGTCATATAATATGCTACTTCAAAATTCTTTCTGTCTTCCATGTTTAACCTCTTTACGGTCTTGGCTAAATAATTTACATGTACGTTGTGCTATAAATGAATCTGTCTTAGAATTGTTAATAATTAAAAGCAAAAAACTCCTACTGCATGAAAATGTAATTTCTATTGTATTTGATGAAATGGCTTTACAAGAAAATATAAATTATTATGTTCGAAAAGATATTTTTGAAGGCTTTGAGGACTTTGGTGATAGAAGAGCTAATTCTTTGAAAACGTGCAACCACGCAATGATTATAATGATTAAAGGCTTAAACTTAAATTTCAAACAAGCAGTGGGATATTTTTTAAGTAAGGAGTGCGTATCAGCAAATGTTTTAAAAATTTTATTTTTATACACTGTTAAGAAACTCCAAGAAATTGGTTTAATTGTTAAAGATATAGTTTGTGATCCAGGATTTAATAATGTAAAATTAAGGAAATTATTGACTGATACTGTTCTTCTTCTTCTTAGAGTGCCGTCTCCCTACGGAGGTTGGCAATCACAATGGCTATTTTTATTTTTGAACTTGCTGCTCTAAACAAATCAATCGATCTGCATTGATACCAATTACGTAGATTCTTCAACCATGAGTTCTGCCTTCGGCCAACAGATCTTCTTCCTTGAATCTTTCTCTGTATGATGAGTCTCAAAATTTCATATTTTGGTTCCCTCATCACGTGGCCTAGGTATTCCAGTTTTCTGGTTTGTATAGTGGTGATTAGTTCTGTTTCTTTACCAACCCTCTTCAGTACTTCTTTATTTGTAATTCTATCAGTCCATGATATTTTTAATACTCTGTGGTATAACCAGAGTTCGAAAGCATCGATTCTTTTTAAATTGCATGTTTTTAATGTCCAAGTCTCAGCTCCATATAATAATATTGAAAATATATAACAGCGAATGGTACGTAGTCTGACCTCCAAATTTAGATTTTTGCACATTAGGAGTGGCTTCATTCGTATAAATGCTGATCTGGCAATCTCCATTCGCCTGTTTATCTCTGCAATATGATCATTGGTTTCATTGATCAAAGTTCCCAAGTATTTTAACTGTTACTGATCCATAATTTACAATATATGAAGAAAAAAAATTACTTTTTTTTGATCCACTACATCTGTTGAAATGTATCCGCAACAATTTAAAAAAATACGTTTTAAATATAAAAATGAAATTTATTCATGGTCTCATATTGTAGACTTTTATAACACCGATTCTCAGCAAATACCTAGGATGACACCAAAATTAACCAAAAAGTGTACTACTTTGCCCCCATTCACCCTGATGAGAGTGTGTTTAGCTGCAAAAGCTTTGTCATGCGATACATGTAGGCATACTATTTCATGTTGCATTAAATCAATTACCAGCGAGTGCAGCATACACTAACTTTATTGAGAAAGTGGACACTTTATTTGACATTTTCAATTCTTCAAAATAAAATCACAAGATATGGACAAGATATTCAGAAAGTCAATTTCAATAAAAAATAGCATATCGATCAGATAGCATCATATTGATCAATCAGATGATTTAAAAGAATTTCTAAGTAATATTAGAGTATTGAATAGAAGAAGAGTTAATCCATCCATGGATGGACATCAAATATTAATTCTCTGAAGTTGCTTTGGAATTATTTAAATAACAACTATGGGTTTCAATTTCTTTTTACAAGACTGTATAGAAAATTTATTTTCTATTATTATAGATAAGGGTTTTAATAATAATACACCCGACAGTGTGAAATTTAGGAGCAACTTGTGATCTGTCATCGCAAATCAATTACTGCAAGCATCAGCCAACAGCAACAGCGACATTAATGCTTGTTCCGTTTTAATTAAAAAATATGAAATGCTCAAAAATCCTATTAAAGTATTGTTTAATAATTCTATCGTGCATTGCACTTAAAACTATATAAGTGATGACAATTACGATATGATGAAAAGAAATTCTGAAACTTGTGTTAGGATGGGCTTGTAGTGAATTGCTTCACGAACAGTGTAGAAATGCATTATGTAACTCTTTTAATAATTATTCTTTAGAAAATACCTTAATGGAATTAAAAGAATATGAGAAATCATCTAATTTTACATTTCCAAATGATGAAGCCAAGGGAGCTTTAGATAAAATTAATAAAATATTTAAATAGTATTTTCAAAATTATATAAAAGAAAGAGTTGAAAATGTTAAATATAAATTAAAATTAAAATGTGACTTTCAAGAAACTCTCCAAAATGTATGTACAAATCGTTATAAGACTTTTATAGATAAATATGTGAATGTATTAATTAAAGCTTATGTACACCAGTCAAAGCGATACATTGATATCGGGTAGACGTGTTTATCGATATAATTTCATTAAGCTTCCAGTTTTTGTGACAATTAGAATATTTTAATTTCGTCGTGTTTAACAATAATGTACATATTGTAGTAAAATAGTGATAAAAAAGTGAAAATATTCTCCCCTGATGGAGGAGAATACCATTAAGACGCCAATGCGCGAACTAAATACTTCTCAAGTTGTTAGTGTTAGTGAACAAGATATGGATACAGGAATTAACACCACCGTTTCTCCTGCTACAAGGGAAGTATAATTTTTTAATATTAATTCTAGTAATTACGACTTTCAAAATTGTTGTGTATATGTTGAAAGGACCAATGATCAGAATATAGGCCGATTGCACCCGATGGTTGTGGGTGATATTTTACATCAAAAATTAAAGATCAACAATATTAAGGAAATTAAAAGTATAGGAAAAAACCGTGTTAAAGTAATCCTCAAATCTATTTTGGATGCAAATAAATTAGACTGCACTAAAACTGGCACGGCACATTTGCTGTGATTGGTCGTTATAAACATATGATTTGTGAGGTTATGTAATTGTCTATTCAAATCAATTGTGTATCAATCATAATGATATAGTAACAACAGCCTTAAAGGTTCAGGAATTGAATGCCAACAACAAGAATTATGCTTTTTTATTCAAGAAAAAATTGTTTTGGTGTTTATAATTATTTATTTTAATTATTATTTATTTGGTAATTATAATTAATTCCAATTTGACTTATGTGAATTAAAAAAAAAAAAAGTTACCAGCTGAAGTCCGTTTACTCTCCGGACACTGGAACTCATTTAAAGCATGGGTGTATGTTACCTGAAGTAAAATTTAATTACAATATTAAACATCAAATAATATTAATAACATCATGTACAATCTTTGGTAACTTTATATATTTTAAAGGGTTTTTACCCTAATATTTTGGTGGCTCAGGCATGGTAACCTGTATTTTTCACCTGATGATGGAACTGTTGTTCCGAAAACGTTCGTGTTATTGATGTAGCCCTTTTAAGGGTTTTTATAAAATATACCCATTTACAAAGATTAACCTTTTTTGTGATACGTGGTATACAGCCAGCTGCAGGAATTATTTTCCTTGTGGATTTTATGTGAATTGTTATTCTTGCATGGCTTATGGAAGAAATATATACAATAAACATTTATAAATAATATATCTGCTAAGTTTGTAGTTATTGGCTTTTTACATTAAAGCTAATGTTTTTGTGGCGGTGGTGGTAGAGTCAAATTTACTACTGTACCTGCTATACCTTTGCCTCTCTCACGTAATAAACCTCACACTTGCCAGAAATCCACAACTTTAATATAATATGAATGTGCTATAATAGTTTAAATAACTATAGAGTTTTAAATAATTCTCTTCTATCATCATCATTTATACAACCTTTTTTGGGTCTTGGTGTATTTAAAATCACTTCCCCATTCTGTTCTATTTTGTGGTATGTTCTTCCAATTTTTACTTTTTAAAATTGTCATGTAATGTTTTATTTGTTCCTTATATCTAATCTTCAATCGTTTTCTTGTTGTATGTCTACCTGATATTTATTTGTTTCTATTCATGTTCCTTCTACTGAAGTTATCCTATTTGAATGAATGTTATGATGTTATGAGTTGTTATGTGGCTCAAGATTTTTCCGTCATTACTTAGATTAGATACCCTACATTTATGTTATCATATTCACTTTTAACATTTATTATAAGATTGTGTTTGTTAATATTGCAATGATGGTTTTGAGAATTTACTGTAGAAAAAATAGCTGGTCTATTACTGATTTTTGCCTTCAGAAATTACATTTGTACTTGTCTATAACTTTTTCTGCATAATAATATGCTGAGATTTTATCTTATGCTGTAATGGGCTACATACATATTGTATCCTGTATTCAGAAGTGTAATTTTGTGGTAGTTTCTGTGTTCCAAATAGTCTCCCCTTTTTTTTCAGTAATGACTTTTCTCCTTGTTTAACCAGCTCAGATATATTTAGTTTGATTAGGCTGCTTTATTATTTTTTAGTTTATCTATTGCTTTTCCAATCTTCGCATCCCTGATGTATTCAAGTTTTTCCTTATAATATTCTGTCCATATTTTTATTTAGTATTATTCTGTCAATATATTGCCTTCAATCTCAGCACATTATGGTAATAGGTTTAAATTCTTCATTTGGTTTTTCATGTAGGACTTTTTTGCCACTGCTCTTTTACTTAGATTTTGTAACTCTTGAAGTTGTTTTCCATCTATAGTTTCAGTCTTCTTTTTTATGGACTTGTTTCTCTTCCTTTCATAGCTGTTCATCTTCTGCTTTTACTTACCTCGTCCTGTGTATGCCGTGTTTTTTCTTTCAGTTATTTTTCATCAAACCATTCACTTCTTTGTTTTTTCTTCATGCCTAGTACTTTTTGGATGCTTATTTTATTGATTTTTTACAGGTTTCCCTTTTTTCTCATTTAATTTTTCATGACTTGCTTTATTGTATAATCTGTTGTTGAAGGTTCTTTCGTTTTGCCTTCAGAAGGTTCAGAATCTACATTTGCCTCTCAGATCTATCATATCGTTGGCTCAGTACTATAACTTAAATTTTTGGAGTTTTAAATTATCTACTGTAAAAGGTAATTTCTATTGTAATTGAAAGAGTAAGCTAAAAAATAGAAGTAATGATTACCAAAATATACAAAAAAATTGAGCATGGGTGGGTACTAACTCTGTTTTAGATGATGCTGCAAGGTGTTTAGAAGAAAATTCAATAATCAAATTAAGTCATGAGAAGGAAATTAATGAATTTGTCAGAGGTACGCTGGGACAGAGAAATGTAATCCAGGAAAATACCAAACAATGTCTTCGAAAAGAAAACCTCAAAAATGTCATAGACAGCTTAGATGATGAAAGTTATACACAATTTCATGATAAATTTATGAGAATTGTTCAAGAAGCAAAGCGTAAGGTGAAAGAAAAATGTCAGGAAATCACTAAGGATATTACAAAGAAGCGAAAAATGGAAAAGCAGGAATATTTTCCTTCCAATAAAAAAAGAAACTGGTTAAAAATTAAATTTGAACAATACTTGTAGCTCACGTGTATTTTTTGTTTTTGTATCTGTATTGAATTTTTATTATAGTTTTATAGGCTTATTTACAAGAAAGTTAGTTAATTTAACATTATATGTTTACTTGATTAGTAATATAGTAAAATTTCATAAAATATATGTATGCATGCTTAGTTTAGGCCTGAATTTTAAAGCCATGTTAAGTAATGATGTCATTTGTTTTATTTTAGATATGTATTTTGAAATCGGGATGTACTAGGCAAGGTTTAGAGGGGTTTTACCTTCGCCATTGCACCAATAAGGCCCCTCCTCATTTAATTTTAGAGATTTTAATAAAGAATAAATTTTATACATAGCTATTTAGTGTTTTATTTGATTTGCAATAGGTATTTCCAGTACCTAAGCATTTGCTTAATTTTGTTCAGACAATTTTTCACATCGATAAATTCAAAATATCTTTTTATTGTACATTAATGGTGAAATAAAAGTGGATTAAAGTAAATTTGGATATATTATATAAGGCAGGTTCACAATAGCATTTTTTATTCTAAACCAGCTAATGGAAAAATTTAGAGTGAAAAGGAAAGACTTACACATAATTTTTATTAATCTTGAAAAATTATATGACAAACTTACAAGAAACCTACTGTAGAAGACATTAAGTAAGGAGTGCCAAATGAATATGTGAGAGTGGTGCAACACATGTATGAGAGGCTAAAACTAGCATTAGAATGAATATTGTTATGATATTTATTTAACTGTTGTCTTTTGTCTTTATTAAAAGGTTCTTATTTTAATTTATTAAAAAGCACGATAACTTATATTAATTTATTTAACTACTCAACAATACATAATTTATTTAAAGGCGAGCGTAACAATTAAAATCGCGGCCGCGGGTCTTCAGAATTAACTAACTCCTTCAATGAAAAATCCATTATTATATATGAAACCACAACTGGCCTAGAATTCAGGAGAACCCCATTGATGTATACTAGAAGGTCATTGTCTGACCGGTTTTCTTTCTGCCAGCTGGTAGAATTCTCTCGAACAATCTACAACATATTAGTGAATTAGTCATAATATATTTACGGTTATTTTTAGGCCATGATATTTATCGTAACATTGCCCCCCTCTTAAAAGATGGTTCCTCCTGGAACCTTGTCGGGACTGGAACCGGAACGGTATGCTGGTATCGGCAACTGGACCCTCTTTTATAACTTCCAGTTGTATAAAAATGACAAGGGACGGTTTTATCTCCGCACCAGTAACTATGCGGATTGCAACAGACTAACACCTGGACTTCGGTGTCTTTAAAGATCTCTTCCACCATATTTCGGATAACCCTCCAATCTAATTGGCGGCACTCCAACTTTGGCATGGCTAACTTTTGCACGTCGGACTCTAGTACGTGCTCTCTCAATTGAAGTAAGGCTTCCCATACATCTCGGTAGGTAGGTTGGTCACGGGCAGTGTCTTTTGTTACCAGGTAGAAAAGGTAACGTGATGCATCTTGGAGTTTCAAGGTTTTACCGGGAGCTGGCACTTGGCATTGAAGTTCTGCAACTCGACCAAACTTCCTTCGAAAGACAGATGCCAACCCTGGTGCGTCTTTGATACTGGCCGGGATGATAAGGGCCAGCAAGTGGTCATCGGGGAGCGCGAGTAGATCTTGCTTTTCTTCAGTGGTAACACCATGTCTTGCTTTACCGGTACCTCCATAGGCACCCATGAATTCCTCAAACGTGAGGTCAGACACATCTTGGACTTGGTTTACTTCCACTTCTTCATCTACGTCGTGGTCACCTTCGAAAGACGCCAGCCGGTTATGGTGTACTATCATCGGCTTTCCCCTCGGAATCTTGCTTATTCGGTAGATGACATCGTTGATCTTCTCCATAATGAGGTATGGACCTTCCCAAAATTGCTGCAATTTGGGAGAACAACCTTTTCGCTTCTTGGGATTATACAGCCAGACTTTGTCGTTCTTCTTAAAGCAACCCTTTTCGGCTTGTGTATCGTACCGTTTCTTCATTCGGTCGCTAGCGATCTGAAGGTGGGAACGGACCAACTCATGTACATCGTCCATTCTCCTTCGTAATTCGATCGCATAATCTTCACCTGCTACATCTTCTCCAGGTCGACACCCAAACTCTAAATCACAAGGTAGTCGCATTTCGCGTCCGAATAGGACTCTGGCTGGTGTCTGGCCTGTTGATTCGTTAACAGCAGCTCTGTAGGCCATTGTGAAGAACGGAAGGTATTGGTCCCAGTCTCGCTGATGATCGGACACCATCTTTGTCAAATACTTGCCGACTGTCCCATTCATCCGTTCTACCATACCATCAGATTGCGGATGATATGCTGTAGTTCTTGTTTTCTTCATGCCTAGTCTATCGCATATTCCTTGGAATAGATCGCTTTCGAAGTTCCTGCCTTGGTCACTATGTATCTCCAAAGGCACTCCAAATCGGCTGATATATTCTTGGATCAACTTATCTGCAACGGTGGCGGCCTTCTGGTCTGGAAGTGCGTAAATCTCGACCCACTTAGTGGCGGCCTTCTGGTCTGGAAGTGCGTAAATCTCGACCCACTTAGTAAAGTAATCCATTACTACCAACATGTACTTGCCTCCATTTTCACTTTCTGGAAATGGCCCAGCGATGTCCAAAGCTATTCTTTCAAACGGGCTTCCAACATTATATTGTCTCATAGGAGCTCTCCTTTTTCGGTAAGGCCCGTTACTCGTGGCACAAATAGTACATTTCTTACACCAGTCTTTTACATCGTCGGAACTGTTCATCCAATAAAACCGTTCCCGAATTCGCTGAAGGGTTTTCTTTACACCAAAATGCCCTCCCGATGGACTGTCGTGTAACTGACGAAGTACTTCGGCTATTCTGCTCTTTGGGATCACCAACTGTCTTCTCTTCTCTGAACCGTCATCATTTTCCAGGACTCGTTTGAGCAAGCCATCTTCGATGATAAATGAGTCCCACTGGGCCCAATACGTCTTAACTACTGAGCATAGGTTTGATATTTCCTGCCAAGGTGGTCGACGGTTTTCCTGTTTCCATTTTCGGATTTTCTGTATAACTGGATCTCTCTCTTGTTCTTTCCTTATCTTAGTAGGCGTCCAGTCGTCGTTGACAATCGTCGTTCTTAGCACTGCTGCTTCCTTGGATTCCGTTTTGTTGCAGTGGGAACACTCTGCTGGGCATGGCCTTCTGGAAAGAGAATCAGCGTTTCTGTGACTAACTCCGGCCCGGTGCTCAATCTTAAAATCGTATTCTTGGAGCCGTTCGATCCACCTGGCTATCTGACCCTCTGGATTCTTAAACTGCATCAACCATTTAAGGGCGGCATGGTCGGTTCGGATTCGAAACTTCCTACCATAAAGGTATTGATAGAAGTGCTCTACTGATTTTACTACTGCTAGAAGTTCTCTTCTCGTGACACAATAATTCCGCTCAGGTTTTGAAAGAACTTTACTAAAATATCCGAGGACTCGTTCCTATCCTCCTTGAATCTGAGACAGCACTCCTCCAATTCCCACATTACTTGCATCTGTATCTAAGATGAACTCTCCTTCTGGCAGTGGATACCCTAAAATTGGTGCTGTTATTAAATGCTTTTTCAAGGTCTCAAAGGCATTTTGGCAGTCTGTATCCCAGCGGTAATCTCTTGCTTCCTGCGTAAGTCGCGTTAATGGCTTAGCGATATCTGCAAACTTCTTAATAAACCTTCGGTAGTAAGTACATAGTCCAAGAAAACTTCTCACTTGGTGTTTGTCAGTTGGTTTTGGCCATTCCTTAATGGAATCGATTTTTCCCTTATCCACGGCCACTCCTTCTTTACTGACTATATGACCCAGATAATTGACTCTACCTTGAAATAGCTGGCACTTCTTGGGGTTTAGCATCAATTGGACAGCTTTAATTCGATTAAAAACGTTTTCTAAATTCCTCAAATGATCTTCGAATGTCTCCCCCAAGACGATTATGTCATCTAAATAAACCAGGCATGTTTTCCAAGATAACCCTCTCAACACATTTTCCATAAGCCTCTCAAATGTCGCAGGAGCATTACAGAGTCCAAATGGCATAACGTTGAATTGCCACAATCCAGATCCTGTGGTGAAGGCTGTCTTTTCTTTATCTACTGGGTCCATTTCTACCTGCCAGTATCCAGACTTCAAATGTGTTGTCTTTTGTCTTTATTAAAAGGTTCTTATTTTAATTTATTAAAAAGCACGATAACTTGTATTAATTTATTTAACTACTCAATAATACATAATTTATTTAAAGGCGAGCGTAACAATTAAAATCGCGGCCGCGGGTCTTTAGAATTAACTAACTCCTTCAATGAAAAATCCATTATTATATATGAAACCACAACTGGCCTAGAATTCAGGAGAACCCCTCTGATGTATACTAGAAGGTCATCGTCTGACCGGTTTTCTTTCTGCCAGCTGGTAGAATTCTCTCGTACAATCTACAACATATTAGTGAATTAGTCATAATATATTTACGGTTATTTTTAGGCCATGATATTTATCGTAACAATATGTTAAATTAGCAAATTTTGTGTGAAAGTAGGGATTAATCAAAGTTCCATGTTAAGCCCGTATTCTCATCCGAATTGAATCAGATAACAGCTTAACTTCAAGGTGAGATCCTTGGTCTTTAATGGATGTAGATGATTTGGTGTTGGTAAGAAAGTCTGAGAGAGAACTGGAGATAAGACTAGTTCAGTAGAGACAAGATATGGGTGTAAAAGGTATTCACGTTGATATGGTACAGAACAGAAAAGTTTGTGAGTAAAATAATTAGAGAAGCCAATCCCACATGGGATACATAGAGAATAATGATGCATGTTCTAGTAATAAGAAGAACCTCTAAACATAACATTACGTCATCAAAAAAATTAAAACAATAATTCCCAAAAATTTAATAAAAAAAAGGCATTGCTAGGATATCCAAAATAGTAAGCTTAATCCTAAAATCCCAATTTTCATTTCATTTAACATGAAACCCGCCGAATTTTAAATTAAGATACACCCACCGATAAAATAATAGTAAATGTACCTTGCCATTTTCAGTGTAGGAATAATAATTACAAATTAAACTGTAATAGCTTAATCCTAAAATACAAATATTATCGGCTTATTACCAATAAGTACCCAATTTTCATTTTAATAAACATGAAGCCCGCCAAATTTTAAATTAAGATACACCCACCGACCAATCACAGCAAATGTGCTGTGCCAGTTTTAATGTAGTCTAAATAAATTAGTCAGAAGACGATAATTTAAAGGCGTACATTCCCAATCATCTCTAAGAAATCAAAGGGCTGATACGTGATGTTGATACCAAATATAACATTTAATATTTGAAAAAATATATGACTCTGGAATATATACTCTAGTTCACAAATTATTGATATTAAAAGAATGCACAGGAAAATAGAAAAGGATGAAAATACAGAATATGTACCTAGACGTAATGTTATAATTACATTTGAAGGCAATTATTTGCCAAATTATGTTGTAATTAATTATGTACATTTTCAAGTTGAAAAATTGTTAGGTAAAATTACACAATGTTATAAATGCCTCAAATTTGGACACATTTCTAGACAATGTAAAGGTACACAGGAATACTGCATACGATGGCGATGTAGAGAAATTAAAACTGATACACATACATGTGATGAAAAAAAAAAGGTATTGCATGCACTGTAAAAGTGATAGGCATATACCGATATCTAAAAACTGTCGTTTTTTCGAACATCAAAAAAAAATAAAAAATATCATGATTGAACATAAAATTTCATATTTGGAGGCCAAAGTTTTAACGTTTTTGGTCTTATTTGTAATAACAGATTTGAAATATTCTCAAATTCAGATAAAGAATTTACAAAATTAACTAACACATCTGTTAGTTATATACCTGCTTATTCCAACCTATTGAGGCCTCATTTACAGAAAACCAAAAATATTAGTCAACCAAGTTGTAGTAAATCAAGCACTGCACTGATTATAAGGAAAATTAAAAAGAAAAGTATCATCTCCAACTTCCGAATATCCTACATCTCCTCACATACCTTTCAGATTTGGACCCTCTCAACCTTTACCACCCTTAAACAAGGAAAATTTTTCAAATGTAGACAATGATAAAAGTAAATTAGTAGATTCTTTAGTAACTCTTTTCTCAGATTTTATTCAAAATATTAATTGTTTAAAAGAGGCAAAATCACTTGATATCAATATGTTAGCCAAAGGTATTAATAATGTTTTAGATAATATTTTAAAAAAATAACTACCTAGTCTAATTACTTTCAAAGCTAAACTCAAAATAATACAATGGAATGCTCGATCAGTGTTGCTAACAAAAACAGCCTTCTTAACTTTTTAATAACAGAAAATATTGATATAGCTTTAATAAGTAAAACCTGGTATTCCCTTTGAAAACATAAAAATTAAAAAAATATATAATAAAGAATTGCTTGCTTGTGGTATTAAAATCAGCTATAACAAAAGTCATTTAACTTTAATCTCTGTTTATAGGTTTCCGAAAGCTAAAACTAACACCAAAGATTGGGATAAGTTATTTTTTCAACTAAAACAGCCTTGTATCATTGGAGGAGATATGAACGCACATAATTCTCTGTGGGGCTCATCTAAAAATGATAAAACAGGCCATCACATTGTGGAGACAATTCAGAATCTAGATTACGTGGTAATGAATAATGGACAACCAACTTGCCAAACGAGACCAGGAAACACAGATTCCATGATTGATGTCACATTTCGCTCACCTTTTCTCTTTGATAAAATTTCGTGGTCTGTAGATACTAATACCTTGTGATCAAATCACTTCGTTATAAGGGTTGTAATCGATATCTTGGGAACTGATGCGAATACCATTTATCCCAGTAGTAAGCGGAGCATTAAAAAAGCCAATTGGTTATTATACTCTCCGTTTATTGATACCTTATTAACTAACAACCCTCACGCCTCCTCAGAAACCCAAGAAAAATATAATTTCCTTATTGACTGTATTAATGAAGCTTCTAAACAATCTATTTGCCAATATCTTCTTCAAGTGGCATCTCCGCGGCGAAGGTTGGCAATCATCATAGCTATTCGGACTTTTGAGACGGCTGCTCTGAAAAGCTTATATTTGCCAATATAAATAATTTTAATGTTAACGTACTCCTACGTCGTGCTGGGAACCAGGTAGATGTAATGCCATCTGAAACTCTCCCATCGGATCAGAATCATTGCATCAGATATGATGCAGTCAAATATTCTATGATTCATTATTTGCCAGATAACGCAAAAGAATTACTTTTAAATATATTTAACCAGATAATTATTGAGGGTAACGGCATAATCCATTTTAAGCGTATTATAGTTGTCCCTATTCCCAAACCGGGAAAAAACCCTAAATTAGCTGAAGCTTACCGACCTATATCATTATTATCATGTATATTAAAGGCTCTTGAACGGATGAGTAAAATTAGGTTAGATTGGTGGCTAAGAGATCAAAGTCCCTTACCCGCTAACCAACATGGCATTAAGAAAGGTTATGGAACTTTAGATTCCTTAACAACTCTTGTTGTAGACATTCAGAATAGTTTTTTCAGAAACAGTTATGTACCTGCTTTATTTTTAGACATCGAAGGTGCTTACGACTCGGTATCTCTTACAATTCTCCAAGAAAAAATGATTAAATTTTTTCATATTCCAGCACAGTTTGCTTCTAACGTTGTGAACCGGTACACAAATAGAATAATTTATTTAAACGACAATCATACTCTTATAATACCTAGACTTAATAAAAAAGGACTATCTCAGGGCTCCGTTAGAGTCCTATTTTGTTTAACATTCTTACAGCAGATCTACACAACATCACTATTACTAATATTGCATTTAATATTGTACAATATGCTAACAATTTCTATTTGTATACAGAACACAAAAAATATCAGCAATCCATTGAAAACCTGAATAAAGTGTATGAATTCCATCAAAAATGGTTTATAGAAAATGGTTTCGAATTATCTTGCAGTAAATCACAAGTTTATTTATTTACCAGACATAACTCTCCTAATGCCAGTACAATTAATTTAGATGGGCACCAACTTTCCCTTAAAAACACAATTAAATATCTGGGAATGATACTTGACCAGAAATTGACCTAGAAGGTACATATTAATGACATGTTGAACAGTTGCCATAAGGGATTAAACTTTCTTAAATCAATTAAAAAAAATTGGTGGGGATCGGACGTTGAAGCAAGTTTATTATTTTACAAAGCTTACATACGATCTCTTTTGGATTACAGAAGTGTTTTGTATAGATCAGCAATGTATTTAAATAAAAATAAAATTATTTTTCTATCTATAACGAGCAATTACAAAGAGGCAATAGCTCTATATACAGATGCGTCTAAATCTCCAGATGGAACCGGATGCGCTTTTTTTATACCATCGGGACATATAGAAAAGAAATTCAAACTGAACCCGGAAACTTCGGTTCATATAGCAGAGGCTATTACAATATATAAAGCTTTATTATATGTAGCTGAAGTTAATTTTGCCCATATTATAATTTTGTTTGACTCCTTAGCAGTGTTAAAATCTATTGGTAAATATGGACCACCAAACTTACAAGACTGCCCATACATTTATAGAATTAAACATATTATTAGAACTCTTTTAACCAAAGGAATCAATGTACATTTAAAGCACATGCAGGATTTGAACATAATGAATATGTCGACTTATTAGACAAACAAAGCATTTCAACCGATACTGGTATTTTACATAAAGTAACTCATTCTGATAGTATTGTTTCTTGTAAGTCATCATTGCTTCGAGAGTGGAGCTACCAGTGGAAGGAATACTATTTTGTGAATCAAAATAAATACTAGTTAATTTAGCCAGATATTGCCAAATTTCCTTGGTACGAGTCTAGTAGAGCTTCCAGGAGGCACATAACTTCCATTATTAGTTATCCATTATTAGTTATCATTAGATATCATGTTATCCGAAACACTTATTTAAAATACAGGTTTTGGATGATGACAAATGTGAGCATTGTGGAGAGGGAAGTGATTTAGATCATATATGTTTTGGTTGTTCTAAAAATACGGTCTAATCCAAACTCAGCAGCCAAAAGCAGCTCCTTGGAACATACTATATTTTTTATTATCACTTGGCTCTGTAGATATTTACAACTTTTTAATTAAATTTTTAAAAGATAGCAAATTATCATTATAATTCTCTAAAAATTATTTAGTTAATCTTGTTACCTTTGTTTTAAACCATTTGTATAACTTCCTTCTCTCCTTGGCCCAGTGTTGTTGTGTCTTATATAAATCAATGTCTTGATAGGTCCCTAGGCGAGAAGAGTGTGTCCCTGTTCTCCTTATATCGATGTAATATTTTGTTTTGATAGGGCATTTAGGTAAATTATAATGATGGATACTGTCTTATTCCTTTTGTGTCTGGCTTTATGGCGATAGGTCTAAGCCAAAAAAAAGCCTATGTAAACAAAAATTATGCAAATTAAAATGTCTTCTTCTTTTTCTTTTTATATAGATATGACTCTTGTTTTTCAATGTGCCTCCAGTAGTAGATTGTCGTTCCATCGTTTCATGGTCTTTCTACTAATCGTCTTTCTATTGGGGAACCGTCTCTTGCCATCTTTACTACTCTATTTGTTGTTATTCGGCTTATATGATCATTCCATTCTACTCTTCTATTTCCTACCTAGTTCTTGATGTTCTCCACCTTGCGTCTTTTTACGTCGTATATCTGTACTTCCATTGTGTCTTATATGTGTCTTACCATCAATTTTTCCAAGTGTTTTCATCTCTGTTGTTTCTAACATTCTTTTTGTCCTCTCTGTGTCAGGTCTTGTTTCTGCCGCATTATGTCGTTATTGGTATGATGACTGTTTTGTAAATTCTGCCTTTCATATCTTTCCCGATATTTGTATTTCTCCATATTCTTTCATCCAGGCAGCCTGCGGCACTGTTTGCTCTATTCACTTGATCTTCCACTTCAGTTTGGAGTTCCAATTTAAATGTTCCTGTTATAAAAATGCATTGTGTCTTTTTTGGGGAAAGTAACATGTTAAATTTTCTGGAGGTTATATCAAATTGGTGCAGCATACGTTGTAAATCATCTTAACTTTGAGAGAGTAGTATTGCGTTGTCTGCATAGCACATTATTTTAAGTTGTTTTTCTCCCATTTGGTATCCTTTTTAAGTTTTTTACTTTTTTATTATTTCATCCATAATAGGGTTGAACAATAGAGAACTCAGGGAATCTCCCTGTCTTATGCCATTGTCAGCTTCAATAGGGTCGGTTAGTTCTTCTTCTACTTTTACTTTTATTGTGTTGTTTTGGTAAATATTTTCGATCGTTTCAATTATTCCTAGGGGTATCTCTATTGCGTACAGTAAATGGATAACGTCTTTTAATTTGACCCGGTCAAATGTCTTCTTAAGATTCACGAAACATAGATATGTCGGTTTTTTTGTATTCTAATGATTTCTCTTACACCTGTCTCATTTTAAATATAGCGTCGGTGCATGATCTTCCTGGCTTCAAACCTTGTTCTTCTTCTGCTAGTGTTATAATTTCGTTATGTTTATTTGTTATCACTTTGGTTGATAATTTTAGTGCTGTGTTTAATAAATTAATTCCTCTGTAATTTTCCGGGTCCAATTTGTCTCCTTTTTTGAAGAGAGGTATTAGGATGCTTGATCTCCATTCTTGATGAATTCTGTTTTGTTCTATTATTTTTTAGATTAATTTTAATAGTTGTTTAGTCAGATCTGGTTAATCAATTAAAATGTAAAAATATAAAATTAAAGAAAATAACTCACAACTAAATTTGTATTTTGATTTAATCTTTATAAAAACTAATAAATTATTCTTACAATAACTTGCTTTTAAACGCGTAGTTTTTTGTTATTAAGTCATACCATTAGATGGCGCTATTTGGTTTTCTGCTACAAAAATAATGAGAAATGTCAAAAGTTGCATGTATTATAGTATAGTCTATAGTATTTGATCTTTCTTCGATTTTGTGATCTACACTCCGATCGGAGTAGCCGGCGTCAACGAAGGAGACGGAAGGAGGCCAGACACTCCAATCGGGGTATTTGGTAGTTAAGCTGTTAATTTGTTAATAATCTAATTACTTAACTCCATAAAATTGACTGCAGAAAACATATAGGCTCTTGTTATAGTACGGATACAACTAAAAACAACTATCGTTTGCCTCGCTGATTCAGTGCCACAAATAGGGTACTTTTTGTGCTCACTGAAGCAATATTTAAATTGGGTTTTTGAGCATTTCATATTTTTGAATTTAAACGGAAAAAGCATTAATGTCGCTGTTGCTGTCGGCTGATGATTACAGTAATTGATTTGCGATGACAGATCACAAGTTGTACCTAAATTTCACACTGTCAGGTGTATTATTATTAAAATCCTTAGCCCTAATAATAGAAAATAAATTTTCCATAGTCTTGAGTTAACCTTCTTGTAAAAAGAAATTGAAACCCATAATTGCTATTTAAATCATTCCAAAGCAACTTCAGAGAATTAATATTTGATGTCCATACATGGATGGATTAACTCTTCTTCTATTCAATACTCTAATATTACTTAGAAATTCTTTTAAATCATCTAATTTATCAATAGGATTATTTTTTATTGAAATTGACTTTCTGAATTTCTTGTCATTTTATTTTGAAGAAGTTAATACTTTTGTGAATGTCTGTGGACATCCTGTAAACATGTCCCATCCAACGTGTTCTTTGTGCTTTTACTTTTTTTATTATGTTTCGTTGGTTGTAAAGCTCCATTACTTCCTTATTTGTTCTTCTCGATACGTCGTCATTGTCCTTTGTCCCCCCCATATATATTGCATAATATCTTTCTTTCCCATCGTTGAAGAAAAGTCAGAAAAATATATAGAAATTGGAACCGATTGAATTACACGAATCAAACAAGAGTAACTTTTTTTGTAGAATTTAAAGCTTCTTTATTTATATTTTTCTATTATTTTACCCATAGTTGACCCGAAACAAGATTTTCTTTGATTTACTGAAAACATCTAAATGTTTTTACACATAAGAATGCTAAATTAGAATCTAAATTAGCAATTCCCATGCTGAAAAAACGTAAAATTGTGAATTTTTAAATAAAAATTGTGAAAACATAAAAAATAATTGTGGAAATTAAAATCTACTTTTAAATTTTAAACGCTCAGTATCGCGGAAACTACCAATATTTGTATAAGGCATGTTAGGCAGAATCATCATATTTTGAAGTCTAGAATCTACAAGTCAGAGTTTGGACATTCTTAATGAATCGCCGTGTATACAGTGTGTAAAAGCCAATTGGAATAAATTCATTATTTAGGTTACTGTACATATTTATAAAAAATCCCGAAACACGTCAAATTTAAATTATAACTTGACATTCTTTAACGTGAAAACGCAACCCCTATCTTCAACCCCCTTAGAGTGACAGGTACAACCCCCAATTTTTAAAATAGGAAGTATAGGCTTGTGGTATATCGTTTGAAAGGTCTTTTCATTCTCCATTCAAAAATGTTGTCGCTTTCAAGTTTATTAAGATTAATTAAGATAAAATAAATTAAAATCATGTGGTTACCGAAATTTGCTACAATACAATCAAAAACTAAAATGAAATGCAAAACGTAATAAAATGTAGAACACGAAAACGAACTATGAATGTTAATGAAGTAGATGTTCAAAATGTTCACCGCGAACGTCTTGGCAACATCCTAATCTCAAATAAAACTGTAGAAGGTTTAGTTTTGTACACATGGCTCTTTACATATCCCCATAAAAAGAAATCTAATAATGTAAGATCAGGTGATCGCGATGGCCATTCAATCGATCCTCGCCTCCCTATCCACCGATTGGGAAATATTGTATCGAGGTACTGCCGGACATTAAGTTGGTAATGTGGTGGTGCTCCATCCTGCTGAAACCATATCGTATTCGCTGGAACTTGAGGGTTTCCTGGATCAGGATATAAATTTACCAACGTTGGAATGACATCATTTTGAAGTGGTGCCAAATCATTGTTGCCATTCAAGTTGCCCTGTAATACTTTAGTATTTTTTATTAGTTAAAATTCAAAAAAGCCACAAATTCATGGAATGGACCGTAATATAAGTTAAGAAGAACCTAACGAACTTTATGTGAAAATAATGACTATATCAGAATTAAGTCCAATTTATTTTTACTAGTGTTTAATGATACAATCTTAATCTTAAATGAAAAATAAAACATATTGTAAAAACTTTAAATATTTATGATTTATTATTATTCTATTTTTAAATTAAGAGTTTAAACATTCATCTTCAGAACGGTTTGTATTTATTACTTCGTTATTGTTGAATTGGTTAGTTTGTGATCGAAGGAGATTAGTTATATCTTTTAAACCGTCCATTACAATTTGATGATTTTTCTCTTGATTAGATTTTATTTCCGTCAGCAACTGGATTTTTATTCTATCAGCAGATAAACAATTTTTTAATGACATAAAGCTACTCTGGTTGATATTCTCTTCATCTTTGCTTTCGTCCTTTTCTTCACCCTCCAAAACACTTTCGTCTATATCCATTTCCAGTTTTAAGTCTTGCACCTCGTTGTCTTTAAACCATTTGTTCATGTAGTCAAAATAAGGCCAAGTTATATTTTCCTTTGTCTCATTTTTGGCGAGTTGTTTATAGCGCTGCACCAAGTTTTGCCAGCACTTACTTAATTGGTCAATAGAGTATTTTCCTTGACATTGTAAAAGAGATTGAATAATTCTAAAAATAAACAAGTAATATTATTAATTTTTAATATTAATCTATAGTTTTAATATATGTGATAAAAATGTTTTATGAATTATATAATTAATGGCAATAAATAACAAGTTCAAACAAATTCGTCATATGATGTATCGAGCTATAGATTTCGGTCTACAAAACTTCATATCGGTAAATAATGAATTCTACACAGATAATATCCACTTTTTTGATGCCAAAAACATTGATTTCGAAATTTAAGAGCACACATCTTGGGACAATTTTTTTTTATCCTTTAGTACTCAAAACTGAAGAAAAAAATAGTGCCGCCACCCAGAACGGGGGTAATCGTGTCTTCTTTGTGAGATTTCAAAAATTGAACGAGAGAAATAACAGGCCAGGGAAATAAGCAACAAAAGTACCCTGTTTTTGACACTCGTCCGGCCAGGCAAACGACAGTTGCTTTGAGTAGTATGGACCTCTGTAACAAAAACCTATATGTAACCTGCAGTCAATTTTTTGGACTTAATTAGATATTAACAAATTAAGGTCAAAGAACGGAAAATTTTTGCTTTTTTCGTCCATCAGCAAAAAGTGAAGCATTTTAAACAAATTTTAGGAAAGAAGAAAGTTATAAGTCATATAAAAACCTTTAAAATGGTGTTTTATAAATGTTTCTATCCTTAATTGTGTGAAGTTGCAAAATAAGTAAAAAATTTCGGTTTTTTATAAATGTTAATAACTTTTTTGAAAATAAACTTATAACATTTATATTTCATGGAACGCTGTGCCGTGTAGTGCTTAAAATATGGTCAAAATTTTAAATTGATCGGTTAAATAGTTTAAAAGTTATTTTATTTGTTTATCCAAATTAATTTTTTTTGCAACAATATAAGTCAAAAAATTATATAGTTTTAGCAATTGTAAGGGTAGTTTCTTAAAGCAGAAAACTTGTTCTATTATTAACATTAAAAAAAATTAAGAAAATTAATTTTAAATATTGTAAAATAATTTTGCAAAAACATCTCGTTTTTTTGCTTATAAACAATTAGAATAACTTTTTAACCATAACCTGCAAAAATATTATTTTTTATATTTAAAATGTCTGAATTTTTTCACAAATTTGAGAGAAAAAGATTGGTGCTAAAATAATTTGGGACAAAGTTAGCCTCTTTTTTTATTTAATTCATAGCAGCAAGAGGTTTGGTTTAACGAAACGCGGGCAGTAAAAGATTTATCCAAATCATAGCTCAGAAAATCTACAGTAGCTGAAAACAAGTTCATGTTAGAGTTATGTCAATATTTGAGTAGTAGAAAAATTAAGAATTTTAGAAAACCTATAGGGGTTACAGCAGATTCTCAAAATATTGTCCGTTTACTTCAATACAACAAGCTATGCGATTTTTAAAACTTTGCAACACATTTTACATTATCCCTGACTGCTTAATTCTTTTTATCTATGTGGTAATCTTTTGATTCCTGAATATTACCAGGTTTTGTCTTATAAACGATGTTGATCTGTGATCTGTACTGTGATCCCACGGTAAATAGTCTAAAAGATTCATGAGCAGACCACTAATAACTTCATGTCGAGCAATTGCAGGGCCATTCGATAAAACCACGCCTTCCAATCCATCTTCTGGGAAACACATTAGGGCCCCATACACGAGCGGATAATTCGTACATATCGGATACGTGCAGATTTGATGCGACAAATTCGTACGTTAGTGGAGTAAAATCTTGCATTTTAGACGGATTTGATCTGGCTCGTGATATTTTAGTCGAGCTATAAGAGTGCGGACTGACATTTTAAAATTATTTTCTGAAAACAGCAAACGTAAAGCAATAGCTTGTACTGGAATTTTTGTTATAAATGAACATTTACGCAACACAAGAGGTATAAAATGTGGGTAAAAAAGTGGTTATTACGACGAAACGATTTTCGTCATGTCTCTTATAAGAGAGCTGCAAGAAAATGATACAAGTGATTTTCGAAACTATGAGAATTCAATAAAATTTATTTAAACATATATTATACCTTGTTAAGAAGCATTTAAGAAAACAAAATACAATAATGCTCTAAGAAATTCCTGTTGACGAACGACTTATTGCCACTCTTCGCTTTCTGGTCACCGGTAGATCGTATGAAGACTTGAAATTTTCAACTTGCATCTCAGCATGGAATTAGTAAATTCTAATTAAGAATTTGTGTATGTTGATGTTGGAAAGCAAGGGGGTTTATCTGATGGTGGAGTTTTATTATCAACTAAGTTTTATGACATACTTGTGAAGGAAGAACTCTAATTCCCAAACAAAATCGAAAACGATAAAAAAATATTTTATAAAAATAATTTTTTTTCATAATTGCCCTACATTAACATATTTGCTCTACATAAACCATTTTCGCAAAAAGGCTTGACACATGAAAAAAGAATTTATAATTATCGCATTTCCAGGGCTCGAAATGTGGTTGAGATCGATTTTGGGTTATTGGCATATCGTTTTAGAATATTATACAAAAAATATGTATTGCTCCAAAAAAAATACAATACGTTATTTTGGAAACTTGCACTTTACATAATTATTTTAAAAAACACGTCGGCCCTATATGACTCCATTATCAGTAGACGATGAAGATATGGATAATCATAATCTTATTGAAGGAGATTGGAGAAGAGGTGCTCAAAACAGCATGGTTTTACTTGATCGAGATTTAACAAAAATTGTTTCATTGCAAGCAATAACCGCCAAAAATATTTCAATATTTTAATATTGTCGGTGCAGTGCAGTGGAGGGAAAATATGATTTTACGAGGCAGGGCTTGAATATTATTTGTACATTTTAGGTACTAAATAAATAAATATTATAATTTAACATGTTTGTATTTATTAAAAAATATAATAAGAACATTTAAAAAAACAACGGTAACTCATAATGTTTAAGTTAAAAATATAGAAAAAAAAAGGGAATAACATAATTAGGCAAATCTATTTTCCTTCAATTGAATTTAAGTCATGAACGATTGGGTAGATGCACCAGGTGATTGGAGTGGAATCTGAGCTTGTTAATAATTCGTTTGCTA
The DNA here is from genome assembly GCF_040954645.1 of Diabrotica undecimpunctata. NCBI lineage: Eukaryota > Metazoa > Arthropoda > Insecta > Coleoptera > Chrysomelidae > Diabrotica > Diabrotica undecimpunctata. The sequence continues at coordinate 113,652,787 of NC_092803.1, read as the reverse complement.
CAATTTTTATAACGTAGATTGTCTTGCAAATATCTCTTGTGTTTGAGGTAAAGGTTGGTAGTTATTTTGCAAGCTATTTGTTGAATGAGAATATGATAAGTGTATTATCTTTCACGCAATAATTTTCGTTAAGTTTGTTTAATAATTCTAATATACAAACCTTGTGCATTAGGCTTTCTACAAATGTTTGTTGACTTAGATTCATTTTTCTTAATTTGGCTGCTTGATATGCAGTGATTTAACACTGGTTCAGGGGGTAATTAAGTGTTGTGGCAATCTTTCTCTAAAAATTTTCACCCTTAAATGAGCTTTAATGAAAAAATTTTTTCCATTTTTATCAACTCATTAACAAGAAGGAATTGCAGCCGTATAGACTCAGCAACGCGAATCAGGATGCGTGCTAGACACGTACACTGAATAAGGTGTGGAGAAAACACTTTAAGATGTGATGCCGTTTTGATCATATATGGTGCAGCGGTAGAAAGCATTATTACTAAGTTATTGGTGAGCACAGCCTCGGGACGATAAAAATTTGTTAAAGCTTAATTTACGAATCTTGAAACTGTTTTGTTATGTGTTGCTTCCAGTTCTTTTGAATACTTCAAATAATCCTTCGACAAGATTTCTTCGTGAATTAAGCTTATGATTAAATTAGCGACGTACATTCCAAAAATATCTGTAGTCTCGTCCATAGCAAACCAGATGTAATTGTTCCTCACTATTGTTTTTACTTTTTATGGTTTCCTTATAAACGCAATTAACATAATTTTTCGCAGAGTACTTTCATCTGGCACCTGTCTCTGACAGTACTTTTCCAAAATTTATTTAAAACATTTATTTTGCAATTTATATAGTGCGATATCAGAATCCACCAATGCACTACATAGATCAAAATTAAATTTCTGCAGTTAGCTATATGCCGAAGTTGATTGTACGGATTCTACAAATGCTTCGTTACAGAGATACAGGATGTTAAAGTAAATGTCCACTTTTGTTTGTCTCTAAATAATATTTCAAATAATTCAATTGAATATTCCTACATTTTATTGCAACCAAGATAAGAGGCAAGATACGATAAAGGTTGTGATTTTTATCAAGTACATCTTTGTCGTAAATTTTTCAAAATATTCCCTAATTTAAAATAAAGTGCAGCAATTATAAAATAAAGGATCTACATAAAATAAAAAGGAGATGTTGGTGGCGCCTTGTACAACTAACCCAATTCTGAGGTCATATTCAAATGTTGTATGCCAAAATAAATTCAAATATTATTTTCAGCCACATATCGACATTATTTGAAATATTACTTGCAAAAGACAAGAATAAACATAAAACTTTAACACCCTGTATTTCTGTAAAAACACAAACACACACACATATATATATATATATATATATATATATATATATATATATATATATATATATATAGGATTTTTTTAAGCAGGAAACAACTAAACTTTTCGCATTATTAAGGAAACATTCTATGGATATGGATACTTAGTAAAAGAAAACCTACCGTCTTTACACACGCTCTACAAAATAATTTATCATGTTCGAATGGTAACTCTTTATATTCCTTTATCCCATCAGTTACGGTTGCTTTTGGCTTTGGCATTTTAATTGAATTCACAAATATTTAACACAATTACCACTACAATGCGTATATGAGAAGCAACAATAAACGACTAAAAAAATCTAAACATATACAGTCTCAACGGGTTTTGCGTGCAGACGAAAAGACACAGACGAGGAAGTCCCGGAAGTACCTAAATATAGGTGCATATACATGAGAAAAAATTTATCAAAAATATCGATATAATTAATATTTTTTGACAGGCTTTTATAGACTATGCTTTAGCGTAGAATCATATAAAAATTATGTTAAATGCAAAAATGATAAGAATATATCTTTACCTCGGAGGGATAAAACACTAGGTCCATTTTTTCCAATTTTGACATTTTTATACACAAATAATCAACTTTTATCACTTTACTTAAAGGAATAGCTAGCGCAGTAGGTTCAAAACCATTTGCTAGTTGAGATAGTGACCTTTAAAATAATATCAAGTCCATTTTCACTTATAGGGATAGTGTTGCGTATCTCTATGATCACAGGTAGATTGTTACTGATCTAATAATAGTACTTTTGCCATTTATGGTGTGTTAACAGTTGTTTGTTACTAATAATAAGAATAATGTACCAAAATTCTCGTGGAAGAAAGATTCTTGAACTACTGAAAAGTTCTGCGAATTCTTCTACTGCATTTACAGGTAAGCTACCTTTTTTGTTTATTATTTTTAAACAATTAAAAACAAAACCTCAAAAAGTTAATGTAGTGATTTGATCCCAAACTTAGACTGGCAATATTATTAAATATTCTACAAACAATATTATAAGTCTAGTTTTATTTTAGATTTAAATAATACACCAAGCAATGATATTTTAAATGAAGAGCATATTATTAGAGATGCCGTGAGTTTTGATGAAGAAGATGAGTCATATAGACAAAAGTTATGATGAACCACTCGTGGTGGAAATGAAATCGGATCTGCATTACTGAAACGGACAGATACCGTCATTCCTGGCACTGAGATAGAATAAATCATACTATGGTCGGTACGGCCAGAATAAAAATGTTAGAATTATTATGTGTTTCTTTCGGATACTCAATAAGTATTGTTACAATAGATAATGACGCATCATATAACTTAAAACTGTAAACATATTTATTACTAATACCTTTTCTATTCAAGTATTTTCTAGATCATACACCAGCCGGCAGAGACCCCAGGTAATAGCCGATGGGTCTCCTCCGATATAAAAAAACCTGTTTACATTTATGGAGTTCCTTCGATGGAAGGTCATCGATTCTTCGCCGTAATTCCAGAACTAACGGTTATTTATATATATGAGATATTTTAGTTAAAGGAACAGTTAGTTAGTTTTTGAACATCGCGTCGAGTTTTTAAAATGTAACACACATAGTTAAATTATATAATTATTAGTGTAAAATAAATTAACTTTGATCAGATAAAAGGCATATATCGAGCACAGTTTAATTTAATCTTGCCCACGTACTTTCGATCCCTAGATCATCTTCAGGGGCATCTGAAATAAGCCAAGAAACGTTTTTTTATAACTAAAGAAATTGATTAACTTCGATAAAAACTCGAAGTTTATGGTTGATAAAGAGTTTTTATGTGATTAACGTTTATAGACTTACTTCGTCAATTGCGGCCTATCCGACAAGAACAAAATGTCACAAACATATAAATGTACATCACACTACACTACAAAAGGACAAACAAACACTTTAAAATTATTTAAGAAAGGCTACATTATGTGCAGAAGCCGGAGACAGAATGGCTCCCGATCTAACGGAAATGTTGGGGTGACATGTGACAAATGATAGCTTGGATGAGCAGTCACAATCATAGATATGTGATCTGCACCTTTTAAAATTCTATGAAACTAAGTATTTCCCAAAAGTCCAACTGACACTACTATAGGAGGTCACTGATGAAATATAAAATTATATAGAATATTTTTTAAGTAGATTGAATAATCCAGATCTCACACTCAAACCTGTCTGTAATAATTAAGGTGTTAGTTTGAGAGCAACTGAAATCGACGTAAAGTAAGAATGCAAGAAAAGGACTAAACAATATATTAGACAGTGGGTAGTTGACTACAATAAAATGGTCTACCAAGCACTATCTGTAATGTAGAAAGGAAGAGATCTGACTATGTAATTAAAATACTAAAAATTGAAAATCAAAATTGAAAGCAAAGTATATAAATGGGGTGTAATCCAAGTAGTTCAGTTGAACCCACAGTCAATGGTATAACTATAAAATTAATATTGACCATTGAACAAAGTGCACACCAGTACGCAAAATCGAATGATATTAATGTTTGATATGGTTATACTTTACAAACATAAACAACTTTCCTAATTAAAAAAAACACGGCTATAAGGTTTCGAAATATATTAGAAAAACAATATACAAATCATAAAACAACTGTTTCTATTTTCCTTTTTTACCTAGCTAATACATTTTAAAGAGAGGTTTGTTATCGACTAATCACAAAAATCAGTAATATTAGACGTCCAAACCTTCAAAATATTCTTTGACCCAAATACTTACAATGAATCACATACTTGGATTTAATTAGTTGAGAACAAAACATATAGACAGCATTATAGACGATATTAGTAAGTAATTGGTCAAGTAAATAAACAATTACCTACTGTTAATTGACTCATTTAAATGAAATAGGTGGATCATTTAATGAATCATTATCACTCAGAAGTTTCTACTAAAGTATCACACCCACATGGAGGCGGACACTGTCCATGCGCTGATAGAGCGAAAGAGAAAAAAAACTTAAAATTAGTATTAAATAGAAATTAAAATTTCTATTTTAACGCCCTGTGACTGGCAGCAGTTAGTCGAACAAACCTCAATGAAATATACTGTAGGTACATAATATGGAACTAGAAGATTTTAAAAATTTTAGGTCTTTGTATGATGTTAAAACATCTCAAAATCCGCCTTTGATTAATAGAAAAGGAGATATTAACAAACGGCAAGTTTTTCTGTCAAACTGTGTTTAACAGCATGGGAACTCTGTTTTTGAAAAGTAATTTTCATGATGAAAATCAGGAGATTGATCTTGTTAGATTTCGAAGGCGACACCTTACCTTGCCAAAAGATTTGCAACTGGTATCACAAAGTTCAATGCCTATATTACAACAAAAGTATAATGATCTATTACTATTACTGCCATCTGTTCCTAAATTTTGCTATGATTTTTTTAAAAACTTAAAACCTACTAGTAATACTAATAGTGACTATCCAGAAGGAGACTTACTTGAGGATGACTGAGTGGTTTGTACGTATAATACCATTTTGGTTAAATACATAGATGTATTATTTATATTTGTATAGGTGAATTGTATGGTTAAATAAATTTTTTAAGTCATATAGTATTGTAATTGTTATTGAATACCCCAAACTAAGTCTTACACTGCAATAACTTTATTAGAGGGATACAAAACCATGACCATTAAAACGGTTAAAAACCACAGAAAAAAAGTTGTTTTTAATTATAGCAAATGGATTATCTAATTAACAATAGATAGAATGTTCTATTAAAAAATTTGTTTCAATATCTCAATAAATAGCTGCAGCAATAATACTTTTTGGTGTGAAAAAGTTTAAAACTGCTCTCTTGTAAAGTGATGAAAATGGACATAGTGTTGTATCCATTTGAGGTACAGATATATAAAAAAGCACCAAATAAGCACAAACATTCAAAAAAGGCACACAAATTTAAAAAAAGCAAAAAAGACTAAAAAAGTGATGTTAACTGACTTATTTTTGCATATTTTGTTATATCATATTCATATATTATATATAATAGTTGTTATATTATATATATATATATATATATATATATATATATATATATATCTTCCTGCGTTTATTATTTACCATTATTAAGCATTATTCTTACAAATCCGGACTCTAGCGATTGTAAAGATATACCACACTTTTTGCACAACTACCATTTTATTGTTTTAAAGTTTAGAAGAAATACTTACAACCATCCATCTCTAGCAGTATATTTTCTTCCGGTAAACAAATGCCTAAGAGTACACCTCAGTTCTATCAGTTTTTTCATAAAACTTTGTCTTTCATCTGAAACATAGCAAAGAATTAAACAAACTCTAGAGTTTTTTATGTATGGTTATTTGCTTACCATTGCTGATCGATTGATTCAAAGAAGAATCAACTACTTTGCCATCAGAGTCCGTTTCGACTTCTCTTCCGAAGGCTCTATCCATTTGTTCATAGTAAGGCCATGTGATAGTTTCAGGGTTTAACGTTGTATTTTTGATTTGCTGTAAGAAAAGAATGTTTTAGTATGAAATTAAAGTGTGAAGAATAAATAATACAATGCGATATTTTTCATTTTTCCTTAGGTGTTACATACACATCGAACTTTATAAATCATCTTAAATATTTAGGTAAACTTAGTTCTTTTGTTAGTTGATAATTTACCTCATTAATTCGTAAATTATTTTTTTATTCTCCTGAACAAATTTCCATTCATATTTTTATCTATTAACCTATCCATGTATAGTTCATCCGCTGGATTTTTGCACAAGTATGACAATATTAAAGAATTATGTTTTATATTACGCTTCTTTCCTACTTAACGAAACCACCAGAAACTAAATCCATGAAATTAAGCCGCCTGTCCATACACAACGGCATACATCGAACAAATAGGGCCATAGGACGATGGTCTGTGATTTATTCACTGGCAATTATAAGATTTGTATTGACAGCATTTATAGTGTTTTAATAAATTATTTTCGTAACATTTAAATATTTAATCCTTTTTCGTACTTTAAATATACATATTTTTTAACAAACAGTTGTTATAACGACTAACCGTTACCTTTGTGTTCGGTTTATTATGGTGAGAGTATATTTATTAGCTAATGGCGAATTAACTTGACATTAACTTTTACTGTACTATAACATGATCTAATTTAATGGTATATTCTTCAAACTCATTTGCTTCAAAAGATATTAGTTTCTGTTATGTCGTAAAATCTCATTGTTGAACTGACTTAAACACATGTCTGTTTTTAATTTCAAAGATTCGACTTTCTTTGTTATTTTGGAAATAGGCCGCAAACACAGAAACTGCTGTAAAGTATCATATTTATGTGAACATTTGGTTAACATTATTGCCATTCAAAATCGGAATACAATAGAGTGAGTTATTGGTGTGCACTTGACTCTCTTACCCTAAGGACCACCTTTAAATATGGCCAGAGAGTTTCGGACTATTTTATACGAAGAAATACACTTTCTAGCGAGACAGCGTAGTGAAAACATCCAGTTTATCGGTTCGTCTTTTGAGCCTCGGCGCCGGGCGTCCGTTTACTGCCGTTCTACTGCCTGCTACAATAATTAATATACCAATATTCCAGAGGTAAGTCTTCTATTCTTTGTACAGATAACAGTAATGAGTTAAAGCCAGCTAATTTTCGTAATTTATTCACAATTCATCATCATAAGTGGCTCGACAATCCGTTGTGGATCTTGGCCTGCTCACAAAGAAGTCGCCACTCCTGTCGATTCCTGGCAACTTCCCTCCATCTTCTAACCCCTAGAATCTGTAGGTCTTCTTCCACATCATCAATCCAATTTATTCACAATTAGTATTTGCTATTTTCGCTTATTTATTTACAGGCAAAATATTGCATTTTTTCTTCGATTATTATTCTAATTTCATTTAACCAGCGACCTCTAAGTTTTATACAAAACAGTATACTCACTTTGCAAAATGCAATAAATATTGAAGTATAAAAATGTTCATTGTAACATTAGTCATTTTCTAATTCTTATAACTGACGTAAGTTTGGCTCAAGTGTTTTAGTTTAATTCCTATATATCTATATAAAAGGCTATGATGACAAGTAAAGTAAAGTTTGTCCAGTAAACTAACGACGCTATCTAGGAAAGAAATCTGAACTACCACCATTTGACATTTCAATTATATTTTGTTCTTGAAACGATACGTTTAATTAATAATACTCTATTAATTACATATTAATATAATTAATAATTATTTTAATAATATTTTTAAGGTATAATTTAATACAAAATAATTAAAAGCTTTATGTTAGTTTAGATTTAAAATCCTAACGCCATCTGAACTAATAAATCTGAACTACTGACATTTCAACCTATAAGTCAATCATGTTTTGTTTTTGAAACGATACGTTTTATTAATAATACAAAAATATTAATTACATAATAATATAATTAATAAATAATATTATTAATATTTTAAGGTACGATTTAATACAAAATAATTTAAAGTTTTATGTTAGTTTAGATTTAAAATTCTAGCGTCACCTAGGAAAGCAATCTGAACAGATATACTGAAATATAAAATATTTATTTGCCAAATAAAGTACTAAATAAAAAGTTATCTGGAAAATAAATTGTGTTTATTGTAGTTCGTTATTATGTTGTAGGTTATCGCGAAATCAAAAATATAACCTAAATATTGTTGTCTAGTGTAGGTTAGAGACAACGATATTAAAAGATTTAGTGAAATCGGAGAGTATGATCAGTATGATGTTTAATGTCACCCTAAACTTAGGGTGAGAATATAATATTTGATGCAGAATTGAACATTTTAATTTTTGTTATGATAAAGACTTTTTTAAAAGGTTAAGATTAACTAAACCGACAGTGATCTCTATTCTGAGAAAATATTGTAAATAGTTGTTAATAAATTATTAAAAAGTAGGTGTATACATAATTTCATTTACTTAGTTTAGTGATTCAATATTTTCATAATCTTTAATATTAAAAAATGGATTAATTAACCTTTTTCAAGAGATATTGGTGCTATTGATTCAATAATAGTAGTATCGGATTCCAAAATGAAAAATATGCACATAGTACCTAGGTTGTCAGATTCTTTTATTGTTTATAAAATACATTCAATTATATACAAAAAAGGTTCAAAGTAAGAATTCAAAATATCCAGTGTAGTAGGAAATTTTCAAAACTTTCAATAAATCTTCTATATAATATATGGAATATTGAGTTTAAATTCTGACAATTTCGTGGTACTTCTTGGATATATTTTTCTAGGTACCTACCAGGTAGGAATACATAATTCTGTATTCTTGATAAGGAAATTTGCTATACTATAAAGGTAATGAAGAAAACACCAACAATGGAGTAGGATTTATAATAAATAAAAAAGTATTTAAACACATACAATCTACCAAGGGCATATCAGATAGAGTAACATACACGACGCTTAAATTAAAAAGAACGTCCTTAAAAATCATACAGGTGTACGCTCCAACAAGTACCTACAGCGATAAAGATATTGAACATTTCTACAGAGACAACAGCTATGGAAGAACAGAAATCAAAATTAACGCTTATAATCGGGGACTTCAATGACAAAATAGGAGAACAACTATATAAAGAAGAAGACAAAGTAGGACACCATGGACACAGCAAAAGAAATGATAGAGGACACACATTGATGAATTACTTGGAGGAGAAGCAACTATATGCAATGAATACATTCTTTAAAAAAAAACCCAAAGAAAATAAACACTGATTAGTCCCAATGGTGAAACTAAAAACGAAATTGATTATATTCTTTCAACGCAAAAATCCATGGTTAAAGACGTAACAGCCCTAAATCGCTTCTCAACTGGTAACGACCATAGACTAGTCCGAGCTAAGCTGATCATTGATAGTAGATTTGAAACAAGAAAGAAAATGGAAAATATTCAGAAATTAGACATGGAAAATCTAAAATAAGAAAAACATACGTACGAAGAGAGAATAAAGGAAATATTGCCGACCAATGAAGATATAGAACACAAACATATCGATGAAATAAACATGATATTTACTGAAACTCTAATGAAAGTGGGTTAAGAAATAGCACAGACAACAAAAAAAGAAGAAAGTTTCATATCCCAGGAAACAAAGATTCTTATGAACATAAGAAGAACATTACTAGAACAAGGGGACAAAAATAAAATGGAATACAAAGAAATAAACAAAACTATTAGTAAAAATATCAAGGAGTGTAAACGGAGAGTACAGGAAGAAAAGATAGAGAAAACAATTGAAAAAAAAATAGAAACATGAAGTGCTTAAAGCAGAACCTGGGAAACATACAAATTAATAGCATAAGGACAAAGAAGGAGTGGAGACCAACAATATAAAAAAAATTATACAGATAACGCACGAATATTATACAAATATCTATAAAACAGAACAAAAACCAACCCAAGAAATACGTAATCAGTTACAACTGAAAATAAAGAACGTTAACTCTGACCTACAACCAGAAATCAGTAAAAATGAAATAAAAAAGGCACTTAAAGAAATGAAGAATAACAAATCTCCTGGTAAAGATGAAATAACTGTGATAATGCTAAAAAATGGGGGAAAACTACAGTGGAAGTCCTTTATGTACTAATAAATAAAATATTGAACACAAAACAAATACCCACCACATGGAACGAGGCAATAACACTATTACTATTTAAGAAAGGCAATAGAAAAGATCTGAAAAACTTTTTTTGCCCATAACACTACTGAATGTAATGTACAAACTGTTAACTAAACTACTAACAAACTGATTAACAACTAAGTTAGATAATTACCAATCAAAAGAGCGAGTTGGTTTTTAGAAAAGACTTCAGTACAAGCGACCATCTGCTTACGATCAAAATATTAATTGAAAAGGCCAACGAATATCAAATCCCAATGTATATGGCATTTGTAGACTTTGAAAAAGCATTCGATAAAGTGGAACATTGGGCAGTAAAGAAGTCTTTAAAAAATGGGAGAATAGACTATAGATATACGGACTTAATTTCCAATATATGTGATTAAGCAACAACATCCATCAAAATAGTTGAACAAATGGAGCTCATTAAGATACGGCGAGGAGTCAGACAGGGTGAAACTATATCACCCAAACTATTCAATCAAGCTTTGGAAGACGTTATGAGGAAATTACAATAGGAAAAACGAGGTATTAACATAAATGGCCAATACTTAAATCACTTGAGATATGCAGACGACATTGTATTAATAACAGATAAAAGGGAAGAATTACAAAATCAACAAAAATAGGTCTACAAATGAATTATAATAAAACGAAAATTATGACCAACCAACCAGAAGAATTAATAATTACAATTGCACAAACAACTAGAGAACAAGTAAAAGAATATGTATATTTGGGACAGCTAGTTAAATTAAATAAAGAAAATCAGACCGGAGAAATAAAGAGAAGGATACGGTTGGCTTGGGTATCCTTCGGAAAACTTTCCTATATACTAAAAAATAGAAAATACCCCCAATATTTAAAAACAAGGGTCTTCAAACAATGTATACTTCCTGTTCTCACCTACGGTTCTCAAACTTTTACGTTTACAAAGGAAAACATGGAAAAAATAGCAAAGACCCAAAGAGCTATGGAAAGGCAAATGCTGAACATCAGGTTATCAGACAAGAAAAGAAATACTTGGATCCGCAACAAAACAAAAGTGACCGATGTATTAACGCAGATAGCAAAACTTAAGTAGAAGTTCGCTGGACATACCATAAGACAGAAAGACGACAGATGGAATAAGATGATTATACACTGGAGACCATATAGTTACAAACAAAAAAGGGGAAGGCCACAAATGAGATGGTCAGATGACTTGAAGAAACACGCAGGCCCGAAGTGGATACAAACTGCCTACAATAGAGAGACGTGGAAGAAGGAAGAGGAGGCCTATGTCCAAAATTAGAGATAGAGATTCTTGATAAGAAGTTTAAATGGAGATAATGGAAATGGGTTCTTACAAGGAGATTCTGATTATAAAGTAAAGCCATTTTTAAGAAGTCCACTAAACAATCCAATTTATATAATAAATTTCATATTAGAACGAGATATTTATGCAACACAACTTTTTATGTATGGAAGAGAAGGTTTAGGTACTATTTCATCCAGTGAAAGTGGCTGTAAGGTTGAAAAGATTCAACCGTTCTAATCTAAAGCAACATTTTACGAGTATAACCTAGCGAGAGATCAACATTAAGACAATTTTGAAAATGAATTGCTAAATGTAGATTATGGAAAAACCTAAGAAGAATCAGTGAACATGTATTATTTTTTTATTCGTTATTAAATGTTTCTTTATATAATTTAATTTGTTCCTGTCACCACAAATTGTATAATCAAAAGAGATATTAAAATTGTGATTTCTTTGACAATTAATTAAATATTGGTGTGTGTTCCGAAATAAATTTTACATTTATAAGATAAGTCCCCGCAACATAATTTGACGTGAAGCGACGGGTACATTTTATTTTATAAATTTCTATCTTTCAGATAATTATCTGTCAGATGGGACAATATTTATCTGGAGGTGAAAAGACCAGTCCTTTCATGCAAGGAGTTTATTATTTTAAAAATTTAATTTTTAATTATTTTGGAAATTTTGTTGATCCCAAAAATTGGCTACCAATTTGGTGATCGGTAAATAATATAATACAAAACTCGAGCTTTCCCAACAAATAAATTGCGAAACTAGAATTACGCTGGTTTTATGCGTAGGTCGATTTCATAAGACAACTTTACCCAAAAAGTTCAGCGACTCTCCAAAAGTGACTTATTTGTTATGAAAGTTGTACAACAGATTAAAATATTAATCTGTTGTCGTCCTAGCCTTCAATAGGAGGAAGACACAAAAAAATAAGTGGAGTTATTGTAGATGCAATTGATTGAATCCCCCGTCGCATGATGACGGGCAAAATCACCAGTAATAAATGATGACAATGTGCACAGACCAGGTCGTATCTGTTTTGAGGTGGATGTGAGAGGTGGCATTCGGATTTTTGCAGAAAAAGTTGTGTCGTAACTTCAGTAATAATAATTGACGTATCCGCCCTCTCAAATAGGTCGGGAACATTAATAAAAAAATTAAAATATGTAAAAATTACTAAAAGCATCGATTTTTTTTACTTTCCTTGTTTATAACTTTAAAACAATTCATTTTGGAGCAAAGTCGCAACAAAATAAAATAGCGAGAATTGAATTTTCTATACGATAGGGCTGGTTAAAAATGTTTTAATTTATTGCTCTTGCTGCAAAATTGCAATAAATACAAAAAGAGGGGAAAGCAAGCGTTTTCTTTTAAAAGAAAAATGTTGAATTAGGGATAGTGATTCCTGAGATACAACAGGTCAAAATTTACCGGCATTTGCTACGAAGGTATGAACAACAGGCTAATAATCTTTGAACCATTAGCTTTTTCTTCCGGAGTGCTTTCTCTATAGAAATTTTCATATATTTAAGATGTTTATAACATATATTATAATAATACAAACCATTGATATTGCGAGTGAATAATACCAAAAAAAATAGCTTAAAGAATCAAAATCGGTATACGAAAAAACGCATTAGGGATTCTTGGTAAATCGATGTTTTCCGTTTAACCCCATACGAGGCCGATTTTAGGGGAAAGCCCGGGAATGGGAGTGGCAAGCTTCTTTGCATCTTTTTTGGGATGCCGAAATTGATATTCTCAGCAAAATTCAGCTTATTGTATGATTTTTAGAGGTTTAGTGGCATTTTCGTCTGACGACTGGAGTAATATAGTAAAAACACGCTATCAACAGTATTCCACATCCCATTTTTTTATTCTGGTTTGTAATGCAATATATTAACGGAATATTTTTACACCTACATGGCTTGTGTAAGTTACTATGTAGAGGGTAGGTGTAAAAAATAAAAAAATCATGATTTTCATCAATCTTTTGATGTTATTTAAAATTGAAAACATAGTTTCGAAAACTGGTGAAAACGGTTATAATATTTTCGCTGATGATATGAAAGTGCTAAAGAATGTAAAATAAAAAACTAATAAAAAAACGATCAAATTATAAAAAAAAAACAGAATATACCCTATATCGTGTCATTAAATTCATCCATTTCTTTTTTATCTTGGTGAGTGTTACATATTGAGGAGCTCCAGTTTCTTTTAATTCTTCGAAGACCAACCTAAAAGCAGGTATATACTAACTAATATTACTTAACAGAACTATATTTACTTCCAGCCTTCCGAAGCAGAATTTCTGCGCCTAGTGAACATCTTCGAATGCTTCATTCTCAAATTTATTAAGACTTGTACCCAAATGGGATCGACTGAAAACAAATACTTAATTAATTTTTATAATAAGACTTAACACTTTTATATATCTATATCTATAAAATAAGTATACTAACCCAAATATTAACCACAATTAAGGACCTATGTTGGTTTACAAATCAAATATCAATAAGATATAAATTTTCATAAGGGCAGTTTGATAAGGATACGTACGACGATAAGACAACGTCCTACAAAATCCTATAGGTCGATCACTTTTACATCATTTCTGTTAAACACAGTCAAAAAAATATACATATTAAGGAGGCGTCATTGAGTGATCATCCTCTAGATCATCCTCTAATAGAAACAGCACTTGACGAACAAACAAGCAATATCAAGAGTTTTTCAACACACGCGGCAATAGCTTTCTTGTGTGAGGTGACTACAGTACGAAACACACTTACTGGGGATCTAGATTAATAAGTCCGAAAGGCAGACAACTATATATCGCAATGATAAGTAATAATTTTAGATATATATTAACAGGTGAACCTACATACTGGCCAACCGATCCCAACAGAACTCCAGACTTGGTCGATTTTTATTTCACGAAGGGAATTCCACCAAAACTGAAGTATAATCTTGTTTTGAATTTTCTGTCAACCACTCTCCTATCATGGTTACGATATCCATAGAAATTCTTGAAAGGGAGCATCCACCATTCCTAGGTAATAAATTCACGAATTGCGAAATATTTCGGGATATTATTGATAACAAATTGGATACAAAAATACCTCTGAAAAGTAACGCCAATATAGGTGAAGCTGTTGAACAATTTACTAAAATAATACAAGAGGCAGCTTGGTAGTCAACACTAACCAGACCGTTGGAAACAACAGCACTATCCTAATGAAATCAAAGACAAAATAACAGAAAAGCAAATATTAAGAAAAACGTAGCAGAGAACATGCGCGCCACAGTATAAAACTGAATTAAACCAAGCTACCTTCCAATTCAGAATTCTTCTAAATAATCATAAGGATAATAGATTCGGTATTACCTACCTGAAAAACTTATTAGCAACGGAAATCACCAGGTATTGACTTTGGAAAGCAACACTGAAATTAAATCGACCCTAATTAACCAACCCTCCTATTCAAATAGGTAATTGAAGATGTACTAGGAGAAACAGAGAAAAAGCCGAAGCGTTTGCCGATCGCTTGGTGAATGTGTTTCAGCCAAACTCTCCAGACAACAACAACCTTGACATCAAAAACGAGACAATCAGACTTGAACCCTAAAAAGTCTCCTGGACACGACCTAATTACCGCTAAAATCCTCCAAAAAAGGAGTTCTGTACTTGACACAGATATTCAATGCAATCCTAAGAACGGGTTACTACCCCATTCCATGGAAAGTGGCACAAATTATTGCAATTCCCAAGCCAGGTAAACCTACATAAGGCATTAAATCATATAGACGTACTAGCCTAATTATAGTTTGATAGACCTGGACTTTCGATCGCCTCCATGTCGAAGACGTCTTACACCTACTGTATAAAAGAAACATACCAATCAATATTATACAAACCATCGAAAACATCTACTTCCATAATTGAATACAGGCAAAGATAAATGAAAAACTAACACAGTGTATACCAGTGTAAAGCGGAGTCAGACAGGGTGACTCGTTAAGCCCATTTTTTTTAATATAATAATGGACGAAATAATACGAGCGTAAGTACGTAAGGGTAATGGTTACAGAATGGGGAACAAAGAAATCAAATATTATGTTATGCAGACGATGCCGCATTAATCGTCGAGACAGAAGACGAGCTCTAGAAATTAACACACATCTTCAATACAACAGCCAGGAAATACAATATGATAATATCAGCAGAAAAAACTAAATGTCTGGACAACATCTAAATACCCACTAAGATGTAAAATCGAAATTGATGGAAAAATAATAAAGCAGGAAGCAAGGTTTATATCTGGGAATAGATATAATAAGTTACGGAGATGTTGAAGAAGTACAACAAAGTTTAAAAGCAAGTAAAGTGGCGGGATCTCTTATTGACACAATCTGGAAGAAAAAACACCTAAGACAAGACACAAAAACAAGAATCTATAAAGCAGCAATTAGACCTATATTAACATACACGGCGGAGACAAGGCCTGACACATCTAAAACGAGACGACTACTAGAAACAACAGAGATGAAAATACTCCGACGAATATCAGGAAAAAGTCTGTTGAATAGGGAGAGAAGTGAAAACATAAGAAAAGTATGCAATATAGAAGACATAAATGGATGGATGACAAAACGTAAATAGAAGTGGAACATTAGTAGAATGGCAGAGGATAGGATAGTACGAATAGCACAAGATAAGTCACCAAATGGACGAAGAAGTATTGGCAGACCAAGAAAAAGATGTAGCGATAATTTAAACAATTTAGGAGGCTAATATTGAAGAAGAAACAGGCTTTAGAGCCTACATACAAGAAGAAAGAAGAAGAAGAAAAACACCTATTAGCCTCCTGTCAATGATGTCAAAGGTTTTTGTACTGTTGGATAGGTTACAACCAATTCTTGTGGAATACCAACTAATACGTAACCACCAGTTCTGATTCAGACAACATGCCACCACTGGTCAAATACATAGTCTGTTATTTTATTCATGAAGCTCTAGAAGAAAGGAAATACTGTTCAGCAGCCTTTTTGGATATTTTTTAGCCTTTAATAGAGTTTGGCGGTCCAACCGAAGGTTGAAACTCATCATGGCTCTGCGGACATTGTTTATTGCCGTTTTAAATAGTTCTGCACTACTGTATTCAAACCATTCCCTTAAGTTCTTAAGACACGATATTCTTCGTCTTCCCACATTTCGCTTTTCTCGAATTTTGCCTTGCATAATAATCAGTTCATTACGCATGATCATCAAGTCGAGGATGTTAAAGAAGAGATCACATATTGCTCCCAAAAATATTCTCTGAGGCTTGAAAATCATCCTAACCATTTTACAACGAACATGAGGCCACTACGAAATCGAAGACTAAAGCGACACTCCCAGTGATTTTTCAACAAGCTTTCTAAACTGAGTTATTTTTATATTTTTGTATAGATCCTAAATTTACAAATATTTTTTGTTAAAATACTTATATAAAATATAAATCGAAAATTATCATGGGATAATTTCTTGCATGTTACTTGTAAAATAATTACACAATTTACTTATTGTAATATTATTATAGATTGTATATAAATGGGAAGTTTAAAAGGGAAAAAATAATACGGGTATAAAACAAGAAAACGTCTTTTATAGCCTGATCATAGAAGACTTCAACGCCAAATTAGTAAAACAAGTGAACAGAAAAAGATCAAGAGACAAACATGAAATAGACATTAGAAATGAAAGAGGTGAGAATCTTCAAGACCTTGTGATAAAATACAAACTAAAATCGATAAACACCTTATTTTGCAAAAAAAGAAAAGAAAAATTGCGCTTGAGAAAGTTAAGATAGACATAGGTACCCAAAATGAGATGGATTTTGTTATTATCAACAAATCGAAACGTATACGAGATGTCAGTGTACTCAATGGAGTGCTTTCGATGCAGCCCATTCCAACTAAGATCAAAATAGTGAACTAGAAATACAAAGATTATTGAAAACAACTATAAACAGCATAAATGTTACGAGAATATTTAAACGCAAAGAAAAATATGAAAATATTCCGAGAAAAGCTATACTAAATGGGGGTATAGATAACTGTCAAAAGGTTAGAGATCTACATAATTAAATCATTAAAAGTATATATAAAAGCAATGACATGTTATCCAAAATAAGTTAAAACTATTTAAGAAAGGAAAAAGGGAAATAAAGGAACTATCTGATATTAGAAAGCAACAAACAAAGAGATCACTCAACAAAAGAAGAATAAAAAAAGAAAGGAGGAGAGCTAGGTAAGATTCATAACGGAAAATAACCAAATTATAGAAAGGTCATAGAATAGAATAAAGGGTCTAGAGTTTTGAGTCAAAAACCTACTATGGACAGGAAAAAGAACCGACAGAGCCTGGGTCGTAGACAAGGGGTAGAAATAGTGCACATCTTCGAGAAACACGCTCAATCATTAATCAACATTCATCTCGAAATCAACTCCAACCACTGCCTTATCGGGATAAGATTTGCCGCAACCAGATACTAAACATAAGATAGAAATGGTTCTAGTTCTGTTTTAAGAATTTACTACTACAAGTATCTATTTTTTTTAAATATCATTCTTTTCCTATAAAAAATTTATAATCAAGATATGTGAAATAGCTGATCCACTTTATGTTTTTGATTCATAAGTTATGACTATAACCGTTTTAAATTTTTATCTTCTTCTATGTCTAGTATTTCCATTTATCTCGAACCGCGATTATTGTGGCCCGAAACAGTATGACGAAATAATGATACCGATATTAAACAATACGGTTACACATATTGTAACCCATTTTAAATAATTTTCAATTTCTTACGACTAGATAATTTTAAAAAAGCTTCATTTAGAATCTCGGCTATCAGCCCGAAAGCTTCTAAAACAGTTGTAAAAATCCCGAAAATATGTATATCGATGTTCGGAATGAAAACAATACTGAATATTAGCATCACTTCCACATATTTAAAGTAATTAAATAGTAGTTACATACTTCAAATTTAATAATCTATAAATTTATTTTACAAGCAATATACAAATATATACTAACTTTCAGTTAAATTTTACTTAAACCGATGATATCAAAATTAGACTTACACTTTGTGCATTTCGAAGAGTATATTTCTTGTTCACTCGCAGATACCATTTCGTTTTCTTGACTTTCCATTTTAGACAGAAGTAAAAAGAAAGTACCAAGTAAATAAAGTTCAATTTTTTCGTTAAGATTGCTAAACTGTCAAATAATATCGTCGATAGGTGTAACTAAGGATGATTAAAGAGAGGGGTGCGTCCAAAATAAATGCTAACTAATTTGAATTAATTGTACCTATATTAACAGAAAAGTTATAATTAAATACCTAACTTGTCTGTATAGTATAATAACTTTTTTCGTGTTTTTCGAAAAGGTTCGAAAAGGTTAATAAGAGAATTAATAATAAGAGAAGGACGTGATTGGATACTATAGAGTATTTGGTTTAAATTTAAACCAATCATAAAGTATTATGATTTAAATGACGCAGGTTCTTGTGATAAAATTTGATTTTATGTAGTTTTAGTAGTTTTATAAAAGTTAAAAGTACAAAATTGAGGAATAAGAAGTATATTTTAATCTTTAAAGAACAGAAAACGCAAAAAAGTAGAAAAATAGCCGATCCTGGAGATGTTGTACTTGAATTGAGTTAACAAATGTGTTTCGTAAACACTAAAATTAATAAAATGTAATTTATTCCGACAATCCATAAAAAAAGAAAACAAAAGAGTTCAAGAAATATTGGGAAACCCTGATTACTCGCACCACTAGTAAAATCTATGGAGAAATAATAAAAAAATTTAATTAAGAAATAATGCAAATATTAGGGAAAATTTTGAACAGGTATATCAACTATTGATACCATTTAACCTGTGACATAAAGAAGGCGTATATATACTGTCCAGAAGTCGAAAGTTTGGGAACCGTTTCAGTACACAAATAGAAGTGTTATTATAATAATTGTATTGAATAATTACAGTTAAAATATCAAATTGCTGAAAACATCCGTAAATATTTACCTATTCCGAAAATGTATTGTTAGGAGTCTTTAAGTTTAAAATATCAGATACCTAACCTCTTCAGATCCAGGTTCTTAGAATATAAAATATATGACCATTTGTGATAAAGTAATATCCTTAAAGTAGATCTATAGTATTAATTAAGAAAATGCACTAATTGTATTAAATTAACCAAATATAGCCAATAAAATGAGAGGATAAATTTGCCGTATCTATATCATGTTTAGTTTTTTGATGGTGTTCTGGACGTTTACGAACTGATTACTTTATAGCCTCCCATACAATTATTATACCCTCTGAGATATAGCAACTGATCACCAGCATTCTTTGGAGACCCGTAAACTCATCACCAGCATTTCTGCCCCAAGACGCTGGTTTCTAATGTGAAATATTGCCTGTTACCTGTTATACTTCTTATTTACGTGGTAATCTATTAACCCTGTATCTAGTCCTGTAGCTTTTTGGCTACATCAATTTTAGACGAAAATTTTAATAGCATAGTGATTTACATACCCAATCTAGAAAGGTTACCTTTAAACTAAAACGTCTTTTATTAGTGTTATGGCTGGCAGATCATCTATGACAAGGTTTAAAAAATTTTATTTCAATATGGATCAAAAGTGAACAGCTGTGTGCGTACATGATGCTTTTCTAAAAACTTTCTAAAAAAAGGTGCTAAAAACCTTTTTGTACAATATTCTGGCTTTACATTGAATATAAAGGTTCATTACTTTAGTTTTTTCAATATTTACAGTGACAAAAGTCCTATACAACGGTAAAATCTGCGTTCAAAAAACTATGTAGGTAAAAAGCAACGTTGTCAGTTTATAACAAGTTTTTGTTGCAAATTTTACAAAGAAAACTATTTTTTATTATGGATTTTAAGCAAATCCGGGCTGTATGTTTTTATGGGAAGAAAAAAAAACGCTTGCAATAACTCTGTAGATCCAAATATTTTAGATATTTGAGATTTATCTGATTTAGAAGAAAATCATTTGCAACACGAAAATATTTTGATGATTTTGATTATGATGAAACAGGTCCAAGCAAAATGGTTATACAAGAAATAGATAAAGTTAGAGAAGCTGATGAGGAAGGAGCAAACGAAGAAGAGGAAGTTGTAGGAAGAAAAAAAGCAAAAACAGATCCTACCCATTTCAATTAGACAGAAGATGATGTTACAACTACTTCCATTTCTAATTCAGATCGATTTATCAGTGGAGAGGTAGCTACTCCATTGGAGTACTTTATCAAGTTGTGTTCACTTGACGTTATTGAAAATATCGTGTACCAGCCTAATTTGTACAGCACAGAGGTGAGAGGAAAACCCATCAACACTTCGCCCCGTGAAATAACAGATTTCTTATCCATTTTATTATTGATGGGAGTAATAAATTTACCAGCAGTAAAAGACTCTTGGGCGACATTCTCTAGAATATCCCAAATTACGGATATTATGCCACTAAAACAATTTCAACTTCTCAGAAGATTTATACACTTCAATAACAACAGCCAAGTTACAGACGAAACCAAAAAATCGATATTTCAAAATCAGACCACTTGTGGGTGCAGCCAGATTTAATTGCCAGAAACATCAATTTGAAAATCAGTATTCCATAGACGAAACTATGATTGCATATAAAGGTACTCGTTCAGGGAATCTCAGACAATATATTTAAAATAAGCCTCATAAATGGGGATACAAAATGTTTGTTCGAGCTGGCGTGTCTGGGTACATTGCTGATTTTATTGCATACCAAGGAGCTTTCACATTTTCTGAATTATTAAATTATAATAATACTCTAAACACGCTTACTGAAGAAGAAACTTCTTTTGGTGTAGGTGTTAACGTTGTTATAGACCATTTTTGATCGCTCAAATTCAGTAATTTTTTGCGACTACTGGTTTTCCGGTCTGGTGCTTTTTATTTATCTGAAGGAAAAATGTGGGATACTAAGTTTGGGAACAATAGGCAAAACAGAATCGAGGTATGTATAATGTTAAGCGACAAGGTAATGTCGAAACGTGGCAGAGGATCATATATGTATAAGTCTGATACCAAAAAGTAAATTGTTGTTACTAAATGGAGTACTTTTAGCAAGTACTTCTTGTGGTATTCAATCCCTAACTTATTGTACAAAGATTCTGTAAAACTAAAAAAAGAAAAAGAAAGGTACCTTGTCCCTCTCTAATTACCCAACATAACAAGCACATCGGAGAAGGCAAACTCTTTACTTGGATTGTATAGAAGTCCAAGTAGAGCCAAGAGATGGTATTTTTCCATTCTGAGTTGGATATTGGACATATGTGTCATAAATGCATGTATTCTTAATAAAAATGACTGCGCTGCTCTAAAAGAAAAACCTATATCTTTGAAAGCATTTAGACTACAGCTAGCAAATTCTTTCTCACGCACAGGAAAAGAAAGTAAAAGAGGTAGACCTTCCCTGCAGCCTAAAAATAATATTCAATCTCTTCTTGCACTGAGACCAGATAAAGCCACTATACAGGGTTTAGTTGTTAGTAAAGAGTTTTATTTTTATTGCTTATCGTGTGGTGCCAAACTGACACCATAAATGAAATTTCATATTTTTTATATATTTTGAAACACTGCCATATACAGGGTTAAATTCAAAAAAAAATTTTAAGCAAATTGCTTTAAAATTTAACTGATACATTTATTTATATCGGGTGTCTCACGGTGAGTGGCCTATTAGACGTATTAAGGTACGATCTGACAGAACAAGGAGTGGTCTTCGAAGAGAGATAGAAAATACAAAATAGAAAAAGACAAAATATAAAAGCGTTAACCAACCCAGCGTAGAATACCTTTTTAACCCAGAATATTTTTGGTTTACGATCTCTGGGATAAGGCAAAACTGTCTATTAAGGGCTAGCGCAACCCGTTTCGCTGTTTGTCCGTATTTTATCACAGTTCAATGGAAATTGGAAATTGATTTATAGCACATACTACCACATTAAACATTCCGACGCGACTGGAGACAGGTACGGTCAGTGTCGTGGTAATTTTAATATGGAGTGGTCTTACGAAGTTCTGTTGGAATTTTTATCATTGTATAAATTACCCAACTGATTAAAATTTTTACCAGCAACACTGGTGGATAAAACTTACCTAAACCCCGATCTCGAGGGGACACGCTTCATTGGGATAGTTATCAAAAAGTAAATATTTATCAATTCCACACCAACCCAACATATGGTGCCATCCATGATATGTCTTCTTTTCACTGTATATATTTTCTGTTCTTTTTTGCTCAGGTGAACTAGCGAAAAACATCAGTTACTGCATCTCCGATCTTGGGCCGTCTCTGTATACCGTATCTTTGGGTGGTGTTAAAACCCAGTATTAGCGATAAAAACGTTGTTCTCTGTGGCGAACTGTATGAGACGTTCTCCCCTATGATTTCCTTTTACAATACTGTATTTTTGTATTAATTTTTCAGGTCTTCATCGCCGTTCCCTTTCCCTATTCCCCATTTTTGTGTTGAAATCTCCCATTATGACTGTTATTTCGCGGTTTCGTATGGTTTTCACAATCTGCTCCAAATGGGCATAGCATGTTTCTATGTTTTCATCGTCGACCTCGCGCGTGCGAAAGTATACTTAGATTATATTTAGGTTTGCCGGATGGTATGCAAACTTGATTATGCTTATTAATTGTTCTTATTGATTGTATGGGAAATTTTTCTAATTATTACGATTGGTGCTCTGTTTCAAGAGGTGTCTTTTGTTCCTAGGTATATAACAGTATTATTATTCTCGATATGAAGTGTCCTGATCCTTGCCAGTGGGTTTCCGATAGACCAGTAACTAAGTGGGTGTATATTTCTTTCTCAACGATTGCAAGTTTGCCCGTTGCTAATAGACCGCGTACATTTCCCGTTACTATTCCTATTCCAAAAGGGTATTCCATATTGTTATTCCAGTCGCTGAGTTTCAACATGATGACTGGTTTCCTGCGTACTTACGTCCAGTAGCCAATTTCACACCATTCGATCTAGATCATGAGTGGCGCCAGTCGCCAGCTGGGTCGCTTGGTACAACAGTATTATCGGTTTCTGACTGCGTTTGATCACCCCTATTCTTAAATTTCTCGTCTAAAATTTATCAAAATATTTGAATTACAATCGTTCTAATCATATTAGATATGACCTTAAATATAGATTATTTCTCACTTTTATGAAAAACTAGGCACTTATACTTTGTCATGCAAATGCCGTAATATTTTACGGCAATTTTTACTTTGGTTTTTTTAAGTTTTACACTGAACACGACTTAGCTAATTCCTTCTTTTTAAAGTGCCCTCTCCTCAACTAAGATTGGCTACTACCATTGAACACTCTTTTCTTCTTCAGCTTTTCTTATTCGCTGTTCAACATTTAGCCCTATCTATGGTACACGATAGTCTTTTCCTTCCTAGTCCTCTCTTTAACTAGATATTTTCAGTTGCGCATATTGGTACTTATTATTTCTCAGTATGTGGCCTAGATTTGATGTTTTTCAAAGTGTTGAAAAGTTCTCGTTCCTTGTCTATTCTACGTAGCACTTCTTCGTTCGAGGTATGTGATGTCTACTTTTGTGTACTTTTGCCTGGCTTAGAAAGAACATGATTATTTTCTTTCCTTTCTACAATTGTACATCGTGATATTTTTAATGCAGCATCTATTCTCTTAAATAAAAAATTGTTCTCTAAAGGCTCAAAAGGCCCTCTATTCATTTTTTCTAATTCGAAATACTCCAACACATTTAACACAAATTGTGGAGCTTGAGAATTTAATGGTTTACCAGGCATACTCTTAAAATAAAAACCCTCAAAAAATATTTCTCGTCACTCCGTTAATGTGGTTTTATTTAAATAAGTAAATATCAACTTAGATGTTAGAATAAATATTTTATTATTCGTACTTAGCTAGTAAATAAATTTTTACCCAAATACATTGAACATGAAGGTAACGGCAAGGACGTATCTAGAAAGGGAGCCATGGGGGCCATGGCCCCACGAGAATTTAAAATTAAAAAATATAAATTTGAATATTTGCAGTTCAAACGTTTATAGTTTTCTCCAAATTTGAGATACATACACAATAACAACATTCGTGAAGACTATGTCAAGTTCATTGACGCTTACGAAAACATAAAAATAATTAGCAAAATTAAGAAAGAGGGGAAGAACAACGCCTAAAAAAAGAAGCCTTGGGAAAAATAGTATTAAACTGAAACCGTTGTGTGTAACTGAAAAAGAAATGTGTAGAAATCGGTACTGACAGTTGTAGCGTAATGAGCAGTCGGTACACTAACAGAAATAAAAAAGCAGTTAGACGTTCTTGCCTAAATCATATTTTAAATAACTTCCTGTAGACTTGTATTAACGTATCGTCCATCAGAAGCACAGTGGGAACAATGGAGTCAGTAATTTCATTTTTTAACATGCCAGCCAAGGGAAATGAAGTTTTAAAACTGAAACTCGGAAAATATTTAACAAGTTTATGCGAAACAAGATGGGTTGAGTGCCATGAAAGCCTAATCCAGTTCAGATCTGACATTTTATCAAAATTGAAGCACTAACATCTATCTCAATATGGAAGGATCCTGCTTCACTTTCATCAACTTTGCTTAATTCTTTATGCATATCTAAGTTTCTATTACCAATAATGTTACTGATTGACATACTAAAATTAACTTTGCCACTAAGCCGTCATCTACAAACAAAATCTCTTGAGATAGAAAGATAGAAGATCTAACGCCGAAGGAACTTTTAGTAAGATTGCTTTCTTTGTCATTGTTTTGGTCAGTATTAATTTATAACATTTTTTGTCGAGATAGTCGAATAATAAATTTATTTATCCGCGGAAAAATTGCTGTCCCGTCCCGCAGAACAAAATGCTGGAAAAAGTGAATGTGAATGCCTGTGAATGCCCCACGTGAATGCCTAAAATTTTAATTTGACAAACTAAACTACATTTCTTTCTTTGCACTTGTTGGACTTCATGGGGTTTTAGGTTAAAATTTGCTGATTTTTCGTTGTTAGACAAATAAAAAACACTTTAATAAAGATAAGTTTTGAATGTCTTTATGGCACTCAAAAGTGTGTAACAAGTGCCTGATAACTTACCATTTCAACACTAATTTTTCAAAAAAATTCCCCAGGTCCCCCGGTATCCCAAAAAAAATCATGGCCCTCACCGAAAATAGGTCCGGGATCCGCCCTTGGGTAATGGTTAGTCGTTATAAAAACTATTTGTTAAAATATAAGTATATTTAAAGTACGACAAAGGATTGAATATTTAAATGACACGAATATATAAACACACTACAAACGCTGTCAAAATAAAACTTACAATTGCCAGTAGGTGAATGAATCAACAACCATCATCGTCCTATTGCTGTCTTTGTTCGATGTATGCTGTTGTGTATGTACAGGTGGCTTAAGTTCATCGTTTTAGCCTTAGCGGATGGACTGTAATGATAAACGAACTGGCCAGGTCAAGATTACTACGTTAACAATTCTGCTGACTCGAAACTACATCCCGATTCGTAATAAATACAGCAGTAATTAATTAATAATAATTTTCGTACTTCATACTTATATATAACTATTTATCAAAATAGCCGTATCCCTTGAAATGCTACGTCAAGTCGCTCAACGCGTATGTTTATTTAACGTTGCTCGACGTGTGTTTATTTACTTGTGAAGTTCAATGCCAGATTAAGATTGACCTCTTGGTTAAATCGCGTTTAATTTAATTTCAGAATAATTAATCTCAACACAAGGAGTTATTATGGACTTAGTAAACACCTTAGAAGCTGTTGACTAACAAGAAAACAAAGATAGTGGTATACAGTATACGGCACCTAAATATTCCCAGTCCTAATGACTGGATCTTTGACATGAGTGACAATTTATCTACTAGATACATAATCTATACACAAACCAAATAGAACCATCAATGCTAACTGTGTTGGAAGTAGGTAAGACCTGGGGAATTCTGCGCACCTAAGGGAAAATACTTACAAAAAGTTTCCTATGTGCACACAAACTTCTATACTTTAAATACTGAAACTTATATCTACTGGGGACTTTATTCCCATAAAAAAAGGTTTAAAGTTTTACCTTAGAAGCTGTTGTCTAATAAGAAAACAAAGATAGTGGTATACGGCCCTACATACTCCCAGTGTCAATGACTGGATCTGATACATAAGTACTTTTTAATGCAGATCAAAACAGATTATTAATATTTGAAAGAAAAA
This sequence comes from Diabrotica undecimpunctata, assembly GCF_040954645.1. Lineage (NCBI taxonomy): Eukaryota > Metazoa > Arthropoda > Insecta > Coleoptera > Chrysomelidae > Diabrotica > Diabrotica undecimpunctata. Next base: position 113,626,037 of record NC_092803.1, on the reverse strand, counting down.
TACTGGCTTCTAAGAAATCGCCACTCAACTGGTGTAGAAATATTATAAACGATGTTACTAGTAAAAAGGACAGGCTATTGAGGTGAAGAATCTGAACTTGATTTTCCTAAAGGTGTTCAGTAATATCCTAAGGTTCCACTTAAAAATTACAGTGATTCCGAGCATTGCCATAAGGACTTAATTAAAAACCCAGGTAACCGCACATAAATTATTCCTTCTATAAACTAAAGACTTTCCAAAGGAATAATTTTAGCAAGAGTTTTTGAACTATACGGCATATGGCACACTTAAGATTTTCCTGGCAGGATAACCAATTTTTAGATCAATGAATCGTGTTGAAATATTGCGTGACAAGTAATGGCTAATAAAATGAACTTATGTGGCCTTATCACATAATATTATTATTAAAACTTAGAAAAAAAACTTAAATCCTTAGAAAAAGAAACGAGAACCGTGTTGAAAATTATTTCATGGCCAGGATAAGATTTTATAAACAAATCAAACAATTTACAAAATATTTAGGTACTGGATACAGAATCCATATGCCAACCAAACAGAACCAACAATGCTAACTGTGTTCCTGTATAAAAATGTGGTGAATATCAAAATTCTTCCTATCTAATATTTTTGGATTGATCTAAAGTCTAAAGAATGAATATTATACAGTAGTATAAAAGGCTATCTAGATTCTGCTCTCCTTTGTCTCGACTTATAGATACGAAACTGTTTTTTTTTTAGCTAATGCCTACACCAAAACACACGTTCAAAATTAGACGAGAAGCCAGTCCATATCTACAAATTTTACTGTTCGACATCAAACCTAATAGTCCATTGTCACTTGATACTCGCTGTGGGTGTTTTCTTTTAATCTGGAGTTTTGTGTCCTATTATAGGTTTTCCACCTCTTCAGGACGTGGTTTGTTTTATTGTGTGGCTGCAGCCAGACACAAAAAAAAATAAGTTAGTGTAATAATGAATATGCATGTTTACAAATTGATAAATTAATAAATGTATTGAACGCGATAGCGTGAGGGCAGCTGTGGCTGTATCCTCTGCAATAGACAGCTATCGTTGTGCAATGGGATCGGGAAACCACAGAAAACCGATCCTCTCTGTCTAGGCAAGCTCGTAGTGAGCATTTAAAAGGGTAATCGTGTCGCTTGTTATTTACTCTACGCAGGATTCTCCTCTCCAACGCAAGCGATTTTTGTGTAAGGTGGTTGTGCACTGTAATATAGATATTGGATCTATACTCGATGACCGACCTTATAAATGTTTTATATGTGTGTATGAGTGATCGTGGATGTGTTCTTCCGAATTTATCACAAAAAACACTACACCGAGGTATTCGATCCGGATGTCTGAAGAGAATCATTTGAGTTTTATTTGAGTTGGGTGTTACTCTCCATCTCCGACACCACCTGTCGACCAGGTTAAGGTGATTTCGAGCAAATCCAAGTACTGAGTCTACGTCTCGTGATGTTGTTACGAGAGCTGTATGATCTGCTTAGAGCAAAGTGGTTGTGTTAGTGTATTGAGGGTTATGAAAGTCACTGTTGTAGATTATGTATAATATGGGAGCCAACACAGAACCTTGTGGTACTCCTGCTGTAGGAGTAAAAGAATCGGAGAAGTAACCCAGCTCCTTTACCGTGATTAGACGATGAGAGACATATGAGTGGATAAGTCTAACGAATGAAAGGGACAGGCCGATGTTCAACAGTTTCTTGGCCAGTCCGGTGTACCAGACCTGGTCAAAGGCTTTTTGAACATCGAGAAAGATGCCTAAAGATACTTTTCCGTCGGTTAGACTTTGTGTCAGATATGTGACGATTTCTGTCAATGCCGTTTTGGTGAAGTACCCGTCTCTAAAGTCGAACTGGAACGATGGGATAATGTTGCATTCGGTGGTAAAGTCAACGAGTCTCTCCTTGAGAATCCTCTCGAAGACTTTAGCTAGAACGTTTACAAGTGATATCGGGCCTATAAGAGTTCAGATCGGTACGGGTTTTGCCCTTTTTTAAGAGCATGATTGTATTGGCTACTTTCCACAGAGATGGAAAGTAGCAGAGTTCATCAAACCTAATTGTGAGGTTACTATTTATAAAACAACTTGCATGTCACCAAAGTGACCAATCACGACACAAATTGTTACTTTGGCCGGCCAATCGCACAGCTCGTTATTAACTGTGTTGTCATTAGCCTCCCGACGGAAGATTGCTGCGAAATTGCAAACACAAAGTGCATAAAAGAGCAGCACATCTTCCGATCGCGATCTAGTCGTCTTAACTACTAGACCCGCTGGAATTTGTTGGCTTGGTGCCACTACCACTACTACTTTGAGTTTTATTATTAATTAAGTAACGAATTTTCGTCGAAGACGTCGAAATAAGAAGACTTCATCAACTTCGAAGAAACCTCTTTTAAGCATTAAGTAAATACGAAGCCGTAGCTACGACATTACTCAATACATAAAAGGTACAAGGACCGGCGTGTAGACTGAGAACGTTCCCTGTCCCCATTGAAATAGAAAAGACAGTGGTCTTTAAAACTATTTCTGATCGTGTAGAACTGACACAACGTTTCTTAGGGCCATTGACGGTAAAGAGCAAATAAAAGACCCAAGTGGGCTTGGAATTGCTTTTCCACTCAGTGGTCGAGCTGCGATAACACTTTGTCACCAGAAACCTTACGTAAATAGTAACCGTCCTTACAGGATCGAAAATATTGTTTGCGAAAGGTAGTTACACGAAGCGAGGGGCAGTAGAAGAGTCAACACTTTGTCGGCATTCTTGTGTCTCTCGAGGAGTGTGAACGTAGCCACACAGCGAGGTGCGAAGTGCCGGAATCTCTGTGGAATTCGAGGTACACACTGTGCCCAGAATACTAAGCATATATTCAGATTCATGTAATATAAAGTCATTGTAAGAAATTCGAACTGTAAGAGTATTCTGGTTGCCGGTGTCCCCTTGTCGACCACAAAGGCCGGCAAACTTCTCGCAACGTAGAAGCCCAATTCACATTAAACTCCATGAACACGAGGATGGAGTCGAAAAACTTACGATCCTCTTACAGAGCGGCGGTCGTAGAGTGTCGGAAGCTCCAAACATCATGGAGGGCGCTAAGGCCCTGTGACATGCACATTAAATATTTTTTTGCATCCATTTCGACAACTAAACTTTCGGTGTGATTTATTAAATCGAAAGATATTTACACAAAGAGTGCCAAAAGCAACTATTTTCAAAACGTTTCTTTTCACGTTTGGAACAATTTTTTTACTTCTGAAATGATTATTAGTATCTATACGTAGGCGGTCTTACAATAATATCAACTTGTATTATGTAGTATGATTTCGCTTTTAATTCAGTAGTGAAAGTCACGTCGAATTGATTCCACATGGGATTAATGAAGCTGTTAAAAGGGCTACTTATCAGTTATTGCCACTAAAGGCAAGAGATAGGTATGGATTAGTCTACAATTTATTTAAAACATGGAGCAATGATAAAAAAGTACATAATATAAATGAAGAAGTCCTTCTTGCATATTTAATAAAAAAAAAATTAATCTTAAAGCCCTCGAACCTCCTAAGCAATAAGCAATTAGGTACTCAATCCTTTAAGTACGCAGTTAACAATAAAAATAATATATACAAGCTGATTTCCCTGTAATGTATATTAAAAAGTTCATAAGTAATGTTTCCATTCAGATTCTTTTTAATATTATAAACTCCAAAAAAAAAAAAACATTCTACGTTACACGATCCAAAAGTGATTTTACGGGGTTCGCAGGATCCTACACATCCCGTAAAATATCGCTTTCGGAACTTGTTACGTAAATTATGATTGAAATAAATAATACAATATTTTTAAAGATAAATGATTTTTCTAACTATGGTATATTGTTAAATTAAAAAAAGTTGACCTCATGTAATCGAATGAATACTCTCTTCCAATAAAGTCGTTTCAGGAAGGCAACTAAAAAATATTGACCATATCATTTTAAAGTCATCTACTTTAAAATGTATAATATGCGTCTGAATTGTCAATATGAAAGTCAGATAAAAAATGATTAGAATAATTTTTTTACCAAGTAACAAAAACAAAATATCTTTAATTTATGAATGTTTTGCATTTTGAGAACGACTACCGAACGAAGTGGAAATCGAAACGTCAAAACAAACTTATTTTAAAGTAAAATCGTGGCTAATTTCCAATAAAAATAGTAATAAAAAACCCACTTTATTGGAGACAATTTCATACTAACGCATAACAATGGATATCTTTATACATGTAGTACTGTCAGGGAATATTTAACACATTCCCTGCCAGCTATATTTTCGTATATGTGCCTCTACAGGCCAATGTTATTATACTGTAATTTTTTGTATACAAAGCCTTGCCGTTTGATTATTTCGTCAAAATTGTTGTTTATTTACGAAATAAATTTTAAAAACCGCGTTGTTCCCATCGGACCAACGTGGCCGGTTGAGGCCGACTGAGGCGCGCAGAGGTGATGCCTCTGCACGCCGTTGGTTCCAATGCAGTGAGAAGCACATGGCACTGCATAATCTAAAAATTTTATATCGGTCTATGTCAACTGTGACTGTATATTGTTATATCAAGTTAAAAGTGTTGATTTCATGAGTTTATCTTCAAAATTATAATATAATGTAAGTGCCAAATATTATTGTTAAGTTATTATTTTATACTTATATACTCAACAGTTACAAAAATATGCAGACAATTTTGGATAAATGTCAGATGATGAAGATGGTTGGGAACCGTTTGAGAGCTCAGCTCAGCTCAGATAGTAATGAATCATTCCATGAAGTATTCAGGATGTTGGATCTGTGTTACCTTACCAAGAATCTGTCTAGAAATTAGATATTTTCTAGGATTAGTAGCTTGGATGGTATTAGTAAAACAGCCATCACTGCCTGACTACTGGAGTACAGATGAGCTATTTAGTAATAATTTTGCTTCAAAGGTAATGTCGAGAAGTTGATTTGAAATTTTATTACGCATGATTCATTTCGCTAATATGCAACGGCAGATAAAAGCGACAAATTTTACAAAATATCACCATTGCTGAATATTTTAAAAACAAATTTTCAGTCGTTGTATGTCCCTGAAGAATTTATTTGTGTAGAGAAAACTCTCCTAACATTTAGAGGGAGACTAGGGTTTCCTAGGGTTTCGTCAGTATATCAAAACAAAACGGCACAAGTATGAGATAAAGCGATTCAAACTTTGTTCTGGGTCTGGATACACATATAATATCAAAATATATGCAGGCAAAGAAGACACTACTGTCACTCCTGAAAAAGTTATACTATATCTAACTCAAGGTTTATTACTCAAGGTTTATTCAAGTAAATGAGGAACGAACACTAATTATTGATAACTGGTACACTAGTCTGCCTCCGGCCAAAAAAATGTTAGACGCCAATACACATGTAATTATAATTATTCGCAAAAACCGAAAAGGTCTGCCCAAAGAAGTTGTAAGAGCGAAGTTAAAACGTGGCGAAAGTTGTTCCATGGAAAATGACTGCGGCATTACAATTATCAATTGGAAAGATAAGAGAAACATTCTTATGCTTTCTACAAAACATGGAAACGAGATGATAGAAGTGCCATGCCATCAGCACATAAAACTAAAACCCTAGGTTGTAGTGGACTACAACAAAGGTAAAGAAGCTGTAGATTTATCGGATCAATTTGGGGTCTATTCAAATCCACTAAGGAAAAGTGTAAAGTGGTTCCGAAAAGTGGCATTTGAACTTATTCTTACCACACCTAAGTTTACGATCTCTATAACGGATTTCAAAAAGATGTGGTCAAACACCTAATAAAAGCCGAGGAAACTATAGACAGTGCCACTCAGACTTCGTGTGTAGAAAACCACATCATTAAAGTGAAGAAAGAGAGGAATAAACATAGCAGAAGAAAAATGTGTAAGAACTGCTACAAAAAAATTCTGAGACACACGGGCGAAAATATGCCATGAATAAAACGAAAAAAGTGAGGTTCACGCAGAATATTTTATATACATATATCAGAGATTGTAACAGTTTCTAAATACATTTTACAAAAAATTAATTTTTTTTTATCACTTCCTATCAAATAATTGGGACCACGAGGTACTATTTTCAAATAATTCAATGGGCTATTCTTACAGTATATACCTACCTTCTACGACACGTGGATCTTTTAGTCTGAGATATTAGACATTATTATGAACCAGCAGCCTAACAAGCATTAAAAAAGGTGTTGCATTAAGGCAACACTAGTGTTGGTCCCATGGGACCAACGTGACAGGGAACGTGGTAAAGGAAGTTTTACGTGGTTTTACACACTTCGACACTCTTGGAGATAATACGAGGTATGAATAAGGCAAACAATGGATTATTATACACACTGTTTTTTATTTATTTGGTTTTTCTTATTATAATTCTATAAGTGTAAAAAATTTATTTTTTGTATTATTGTATACATACAATTAGTTTCTATATTGATACTATCTGACCCGACCACGTTTTGCTGTGGCTTGGTTATTATACGACTAATAGGTATTATGTTCAATTTATATCATGAAATCCATTCCTAAGAGCTGTCAGAGTTTAGCGTCAAAAAATAAAATTTATAATATTAGCATCAAACATAATCACCAAAAAATTTTGATTATATTATTCTAAATTATACCTATTATTAACCAGTAATCAGTGCACAATATTTTTCGCTAATTTGTTTTTTTTTTGCTAATATAAATAAATTTGATGGTTTAGCAACACGTGAGCATGCAACATATAATTGACCATGTCAAAAGTGACAAAAGTGAAAAATGTGACTTGATCATGTGAGATCCAAGCCGCAAACGGACATTGTTTGACCCTAAGATTTGTTAATGGTCATTGCGAATGCTAATCGAATAGGGAATTGAAGCCTTTTGAATTATATTGTGGTATATGAGATTATAATTGGGATACGTGGCAACACGACGAGTTCTCCTTGAAATCGTCCAGTCAAAATGGTTGCTTCAATAATATTTCCGCTGATACTTTTAATGACCAAATGATCTGCTTTTACTACTTTCCTTACAATTTCATCATATTTTCTTAAGTAAGCAAAACAAAAAAAGTAAATTGGAGTTGATTTCGAACCTTTCAACAGTGAACACGTTATCGCTTTAAATCAATTATATTGTTAATTGATATTTAATGTTGGTGTTTAATACAGTTGATAAAATGTGAAATATTATTTGTATGTTTGCATATGAAGTGATTAACAGTCAGTAAGTTTTTTATTCTACATATTGAATAAATAATTATAAATTTTGGACTATCTATCGTCTATAAAAAATTTCAACTAGTAGTGTTTTAAAAAAACTATCAACAACTACAAAATAGTTTATTAGTTTTTCGTTTTAAATCCAGTTTCACCGGCCAGCTGTAAAGCTGGCCACAGACGTATTAAATCCTTCAATAATTTTAATACGTTGGAGGAAAATTAAATATGGCTACTAACAGCAGCATCTCACCTACCTCACTACTAATGTCTCAAACAAACTCTAATAGCTCAACGTACTCATCAGAAGTAGCAAATATGCAGTTCCCATCGAAAGAACAAGCGATTGTCTTCAGTGCCTTGGATAATACTAAATTGCAGGACTATTTAATTCCATTGGGCAAGATAATTCAACCTAAGAATATAATATTTTCATCCAGATTATCAAATAACCGTATTTGTATGTATCTAGCAAATAAAAAAGTTGTTGATGACTTCATGACAAACCACGGTCATATAAAAATTCAAAATGTAACTGTACAGGCTAGAAGATTAATCACCCCTGCGGAACGTATTGTTCTTTCAAATGTATGTCCCACCATACCGCATAGTTTCTTAATCAACTACCTACAAAATATCGGACTTAACATGGTATCTCCAATAACATTTTTAAAAATCAGCGCTACATCACCTGAGTATAGTCATATTCTCAGCTTCAGAAGACAGGTCTATGTAAGTCCTCATAGTATAGAACTACCTGATTCGTTTACTATAAATCATGACGAAACAACATATCGAATCTTTCTGTCTCAAGATAGTATGGTATGTTACAACTGCAAAAAGACCGGACATACTGCCCATCGCTGCAATGAAAACTCACAAGTTCATGTTGAAGAATGTTCTATGGATTCCTTTGCCAGTGAAATTAGCCAACCTTCAACGTCGCCGTCTAACCAAACTCTACCTCTATTATCACACCAAAGCACCATTTTACAACATACCGAGTCAGAATTACCCAATGTAAATACAGAAGAAACAGGAAATAAAGAAACGCATTCAAAACGATCTATAAATGAAGTCATCTCTCCAGAAACTGACACTGCACCTCAAGAAAGCCCATTTGTAACACCAACATCTACAGGAACTCGAAAAAAGCCAAAGAAAACTAAACTTGTAGAAACGCATTCGGATTTATCCTTTTCATCCAAGATAGAACCAGCCAAAACCTTCATCAATAATCACGAACCACCATTTCCACTGAACAGTGAACAATTAGCCCTCCTACTAGACAACACTGCCGGCTTATCTAATCCTATAATCTCGATCAAGGATTTCACTCCTGATTTGCTAGGTGTCTCTCACATGTTAAAACAAATCCGTCCCTATTTAAAAGAAAGGTCAATAAAATCGAGACTAACTAACTTAAACAAAAAAATATTTGCTTATCTTGGAGAGGTGGGCTCTGAAGTAGAAAGTGATGCATCACAAACCAGCACTTATTAGCAGCTACCGTTTAGTTTTTATTTTTTTTTTTATTTAATTTTTTTTATTTCTTACATTCAACTCGATCATACAATGGAATATCGATGGATTCTTCCATCGCTTGGCTATGCTACAGATTATCATTGCCGAAAACTGTCCAGACATAATCTGTCTCCAAGAGACCAATTTAAAACCTCAACAGAAATACAGTCCTAAACAATACATATGCTTTCGTAAAGACAGGATGCTTGTTAGCCATGCTAGTGGTGGTGTTATGACATTAGTAAAAAAATCTTTCGATGCAAATTTATTTCCCGTAGTAAGCAATTTAGAAGCTATAGTCATCAAAATTGATTCCTTGATGTCATTTTATCTATGTAATATCTACATTCCTCCCAACTCACAGGTAAATTATGCAGATATACTGCACCTTATACACCAAATTCCAACACCACGTATAGTCGTCGGTGACTTTAATGGACACAATATAATATGGGGATCTTCTAACACAAATAAGATGGGAAGAATAATAGAAAACCTAATACATAACGTTAATTTAAATTTTCTTAATGATGGAACCCCCACGAGGTTCAACTCAGCATCAGGAGAATCCTCGGCAATTGACTTAAGTCTCTGTGATCCAATTTTAACTCCTCGCTTATCGTGGGAAGTTTTGTCGTTCAACTACGGCAGCGACCATCACCCCATAAAAATCTGCAATACTAACGCCCTACCGGAACCAAAAGACACCTTTGTCTTAAAATGGAAAACAGAAAAGGCTGATTGGGTGAGTTTTTCAACATATATTGATAATTCCGTAGAAAGCTGTGAAATAAATTAATGTGATATCGATAGAACAATCACCAATTTTAATGACTTAATACTAAAAAGTGCAGAACTCTATATTCAAAAAACAAAAAAAATTCACAATCATCATCCAGTACCATGGTGGAATAAGGATTGCAAAGAAGCAATACAGCAAAGTAAAAAAGCTTTCAATAGGTTTAAACGGCACAAAACCCAAGAAAGTAAAATAGAATTCAAACGATTAAAAGCTAGAGCCCAATTAATCATAAAAAATTCAAAAAAAGCCTCATGGTCAAAATACGTCTCAGAAATAAATAGTTCTACTCCAATGAGCGAAGTTTGGAAAAGGGTAAAGAAAATTTCCGGTTTAAAGTATTCTTCATCAATTAACACTCTTAAAATAAACAATACTACAGTCTCTTCTTCACAAGACATTGCTAACACTCTTGCTTTCACATTTGAACAACATTCCTCTAGCGAAAACTATGACATTAATTTTAGGGACTACAAGCTAAAGAAAGAACGCACCATCTTGTCTCTAGAAGAATCCCACGAAAACCCCCTATCTCAACCTCTTACTATTATAGAACTAAATAACTCCTTACAAGATATGAAAAACTCAAGTTCAGGACCCGACAATATTCCTGTCGTATTCCTGAAGCATTTATCAATCTTAGCAAAACAACATCTACTGCAAATTTTCAATCAAATTTGGCAACAACGACAATATCCGTCTATATGGGCAAAAGCCACAATTTTACCTTTTTTAAAATCCAGAAAGCCTCGACTTGATCCAGAATCATACAGACCCATCTCTCTAACATGTGCCATGGCTAAATTAATGGAGAAAATAGTCAATGCCCGGCTTATGTGGACACTGGAAAAATCTCATTTCTTCTTACCAGAGCAAAACGGCTTCAGACGTAATCGGTCAGCAATGGACAATATCGTAGACTTACAAAGTGATGTCCAAGAAGCGTTAGCAATGAATCAAATGTGCATAGCTATTTTCTTCGATATAAAGAAAGCCTTCAATACGTGTTGGAGATTCAACATCATTAAAAAATTGCACGCATCCAATATTAGAGGACACTGCTTAGCCTATATCGAAAATTTGTTAAAAGACTTTTCTTTCCAAGTAAGAGTTAATAACGTTTATTCTGATTTTTATACTGCAGAAAACGGTACCCCACAAGGCTCAGTACTTAGTCCTACCCTATTCCTAGTTGCCATAAACAACATATTAAACAAATTACAAAAACCTCTCAAAGCTCGCCTCTATGCCGACGATTTAGTGGTATACATTAAAGGAGCACAAAAAGAATCTATGTGCAGAATAGTACAGACATTTTTAACCCAACTAGATGAATGGACAGCTAGTACAGGCTTCGAATTCTCCGTTACAAAGACAACTGGTATGGTGTTTACGAAAAAATCATGCATTACACCAGTCCTTTATCTTCACAACAGCATAATTCCCTTCCAAAACTCCGTAAAATTCCTTGGTATGTGGCTGGATCAAAAACTTTCCTGGAAAAAGCACATACAACATTTGGCGCTAACATGCAACAAAAGACTCAATTTGCTTAAAACCGTATCAAATCGTTTCTGGGGTTCCGACTTCTCTACACTACTCCTTCTATATAAAACACTAATTAGATCCAAGCTCGATTACGGTTCAATTGTTTATGCCTCCGCAACCAAGAGTACCCTAAAACCATTAGATACAATCCACAATGCCGCACTTCGGATCGTTCTCGGAGCTTTTCACACTTCACCCATAGAAAGCTTACATTCCGAAACTGGAGAACCATCATTGCAGTATAGGCGGGCACTTTTAACACTTTTACATGCTTCTTCTGTAGCTGCTAATAAGGATCATCCACTCTTCGAAAATACTTTTTCTAAAAACAATCTTGACTTCCTCTTTAATAAACCTCGTACTGGAAAACCTTATTACACACGAGTAAGATCAATTCTAAATAATTTTGACACAACAATCCCAGATGTATTTCACTGTAACATCCAACATCCGACTCCATGGCTGATAAGCATCCCAAATTGCAACACCTCTTTAATAGAGTTGTCCAAAAAATGCAATAACAACATAATAATCAAAAACAAACTAAATGAGATTCTTGAACGAGACTACCTTAACTGCACAAACATCTTTACCGATGCATCTAAATCCACTAATGGCATTGGTTGTGCTTTTGTTACTCCAACGTCTACTTTCAAATTTAAGCTACCGCCTAGCTCAAGTGTTTTCACCGCTGAACTGTTTGCTTTGTACCGTGCCCTAAAACATGCAAACCTCTCAAGAATTCCAAAACCTCTGTTTCTCACTGACTCGCTCAGCTCTCTTCTTGCAATACAGCATCTGTATCCTAAACAGCCATTGGAGCAACTAATAAAAACTGAACTACAAATCGCCCAAGAGAACCACATAACTCCTAAATTTATATGGATCCCATCGCATATAGGAATTATCGGCAATGAAGAGGCAGACAGTAGTGCTCGTGATGCAGCAACAAGTGCGGAATCTGAATTAGTGCGTGAGAGTGTGTGTAAAGATCTGAAATCGTTTTTTAAACAAAAAGTGATGGGTCAGTGGCAGCGCGAATGGTTTCTATCGCAATCTAAACTAAGATCGCTAAAACCAGATACACGACAGTGGAAAACTAGTGCTAGCACACGGTTTATTCAAACGGTTCTAACGCGCCTACGTATAGGACACACTAAGATAACACACTCGTATTTACTTTCGGCCAGTGAACGCCCGCTGTGCGACCTATGTGTTACGCCTCTTACCGTCGTTCATTTGTTAATCGAGTGTCCAAAATACCATAGAGAACGTTCCATAAACAATATACCAAATACTCTACCAGATTTATTAGGAGAAAACTGCCACGTAAAAAACTTATTAAATTACCTAAGGTCAATTAATATCTTGTATCAGATTTAAAGTTTTGTTTACTGTGTAATGCCGCTAATAACCTTTTGGTGGATGCGGCAATATATCTTCTTAATAAAAAAAAAAAAAAAAAAAAAAAAAAAAAAGTAAATAGACGTGAAGTTGTTTGTTATTTGTTAAACGTCACTTTATGTTCAAATGAACTAAAGCTGTAAAGGTACAGTCGTATAAAACATTTTGTATAAGAGTATAATGTAACTGTTTGTATGGGAAATAAATCTGTGGCTTCTACTATTCTCTCACCTATTAGACCTTCCTAGGACTTCAAATAAATATTTTAAAACCAAAATTAGCCAAATTGATCCAGTCCTTCTCGATTTATTATAAAAAAAGTTATAAAAACATAAAATGACGTTTGTTATACGTCATTTTATGATATTTTATAACTACATGGATCAAATAAACTAAAACTGTGGAAGTCTAGTCGTAGAAAACATTTTGCATTTACAATTAAAAAAATTAAGGTCGGTCATCGAGTTAAAATATTCTACCTCGTAAGTGGGACCAACAAATACACTTTTACAAAATTTTATTGCAATCGTTTCAGTGGTTTTTAAATATTAGCTTGGACAACACCGTGACACTATATTTTAATATATAAAGATAAATAATTGTATATTGTTATAACTTTGTATGAAAACTTGTTGCTCATCTATAATATTGGCAACATCGCCCAAAATACACAGAGTTCATCGAGAAATCGATTGTACGGTCGGAGCAATCATCGATTTAATATCGAAGGAAATTTCCAACCCAACCTCACTTCTTTAGAAACGTTGACAACTAATTTATTAAGAAAGTTTTTGTTGTTTTTCAAAAATTTGTACAAAAAACAACTCAAAAATACAGAAGATATTTGCCTTTAATTTTAAACACAAGTATTCTCACTAATTACTTTTTTATTTCATAAATCAAGGTAAGTAAAAATGAATAACTGCATATTTAAATTTCCCATTTTAAGTTTTAATGTGTTTGAATCTATTAAATTTGTTGATCAGTGTTACATTTTGTCTATGATGAAAGAGCGAAAGGTATTGGCTGTTTAAATGTTGTTTTATCGGCTAAATAAATCTATGGCATTGGTATTTTGTGGTGTTACTTATTGTAACTGTGGAGTCTCTTCTTATGTCCTTGTTTCTCTATATAATGTAAATTACTTTATTTATGAAATACAATTATCAACCTACATTTTAATATTTATTTATTTCATCGCGAACCCATTTTAAAAGACAAAATATAACAAATTAAAAATACATTTTAAAACTAGATGAAATCAAATATTTTAAAAACTATTCTTAGACTGAGATAAAATTTATAAGTTTAGAAATCAAGCCCATGAAACTGATTATCTTTTGATAATAAAGAATAAGCATAACTGAGACTGTTCTCTTTGGCGACTAGGAACTGCAAATTTGATTTTAGCTAACAACTCAAGTTTATCTATTTGACAGTTAATTAATTTGAATAATAAAATTTAATCATGCTCTACAGTTTTTTAAGTGGGCACTGTTAACATCTGAATAATAGTATCATCATATAAATACAGACTAAATTTAAATGCTAAATATTGAAGAAATTTATGTTGAGCATTCCTAATTTTGTTGATACCACCTTGATAATGAGATCAAACTAAAGAATGATATTCTAGATAAGGGCTCACTAGCCCACAATGCAGTATATTTAATGTATGACATTAGTTAAATCCTTTATAACTGTTCCAAAAGCATGAATTGAGTTTAATTTAAAATATCTCAAAATAGGCTGTTAAATTCATCAGAGTTTTTCACTAAAAAGAACACTGGGATTGCTCCTGGCAGATTTCTGAAATAAATTAGTGCTATCCAAATGCAAAATTTGTCATTGACATATGTCAATCAAGCTGCTGCACTTAATTGAAGTAATAGTCTTTATATTTTCTATAAATTAGTGATAATTAGCCATCTAATCAACTGTTCAAAATGTCCTCATTGCATTTCTCCATGTTTCCCTATATTAATTCATCGTTAATTTATTGCCTTAGCTTTGCAACACTTGCTGGTTTAGTTTTATAAATCCTAGTTTTCAAATATCCATAATAAAAATAACATTCAGGATTCAAATCAGGTGAATAAGGAGTCCATTCAATACAACCTAATCGACCAATCTCTAGCCTGGGAAATTTCTGATCTAAATATTGCCAAACATTTACACCAAACAAGAGTTGAGGCTCTGCCTCTCTAGCATTTCCTATTTATTGCTTGTTAAATTTTCTTCTATAAAAAACGACCTAATTAACTGAGTACTCACTATACCCAACCATTCATTTAGTTTTTTGGTCTTTGAGTATGGTTTTCACATATCCAGTATGGATTTACCTCACACCAATACCTTAAATTTTAGCAATGTTTAACGAAACTTTGCATTAAATCTAAAGTTTTATTGTAATTTATAACAGTTTTTGATCTACCTGTTCAAATGGTTTACTTTTGGTTCGAATGGCTTTTACTCATTCAGTTTCATCAAAGTGCTTTACAATTTTTTGTACCATTGCCTTATGGATAGGAAAATCGTTAAGGCTACTTCACTATAAGATCTTTTTCATTAAAAACCATCTTTATTGTATAGCTGTTAAAAACACATAAAACAACTATCAGCTTTAGTTATCAATACAATTTATTTTAGCAAAGTTTTCAATAAATGTTAAGCTGTTGTTAGTTTTATGAATTAATGTAAAAAACACACAGCATTCTATATTTACCGAATTACTTCAAAACTATTTGGCACTAGGAAGTCTTAGTGCGAAAGACTAGAAGAGTCTAATGATATCAGATAAATGGGTAATTTAGCTACATTGATCATCCATTTAAGAGATAATTAGGTACTTCAATTCCAAGGTTGTAGCAAATTGCAGCCCAAATATGATGAAAAGTCTTTAACAAACCGATTATCAGTTTCAGAAAAATACTGAGATTAAAAAGTATCAAAGATTACTTCATTTAACAAAAAATTGATTGAGCATCTTGTTCCAGTCATCAGAGAGTTGACCCCTAAAAATCATACAAACAAGCTGAATTTTGCAGGAGAATATTAATTTTGGAACCCCAGAAAAGATGCAAAAAAGTTTACCATTTTTATCCTCGGGCTTCCCCCGTAAGCCCATCGCCAGCCGCTGGGGGAAAACGCAAAAAATTCGATTTAAAATGTTTCAAATAAAAATGTAGCTGAGATAAACAAAAATGTTTATAAGCATTTTTTGTGTAGCATGAACAGTTCTCTTAACAACATTTTTGTATTTGGCCGAGAATAAACCCAGTTTTTATAAAGGTGTTAAATAAATTAACGAGCGTGATTTTTGCCGTTTTTTACGATTCTCGTGAGATCAATAAAATTGATCACTTTCATTGACCAGTTGTAGTAAAATGTTCATTCCAAAAAACGCAGAATTTAATGGTTTACATTACAAACGATCACACGTCACAGGAAATGCATTTAAGAAGTCTGTTTTGGGTGAAATTGATTGCAGAAGTTTTGTTCTTTTCAAAAACGTACTAGTGTAATAGAAAAAAAAATTAATATATTTTAGATCGTTTGTTGTGTGAAAGTTCCAGCGTTTTTAAACATATTTCAAATACTTCACATTTGTTGCCGAAACTCAAAACTAAATTTTTATTCTAAAGGTTTTAAAGGTTAGGCTCTAGTAATTGAAACTTCATAGTGACTAGTCAATGAAAGGAATAGATTGTATTGATCTCGTGAGAATCATAGAAAATGGCAAAAATCGCACCACGTTTATTTATTTAACACCTGTATAAAATCTAAGTTCATTTGCGGCAAAATACAAAACTGCATACGAAAGCTTAACTCTACCTTTAAAATGCACCTTGATTTTTTTCAATAGGTCACTTGAATCAAAAGATATCGAATTTTTACCGTCGAGCTAATACAAATTTTATGGAACATTGATTTCGCGCGCGTAACTGACATGCAAAATCGACGGTCGCTTCAAGCGTTGTTTCTAAGAGAACGGTCATTCTACACAAAAACTGGTCATAAACATTTTTTTTTAGCTATAGAATTACTTCAAAACTATTTGGCACTAGGAAGTCTTAGTGCAAAAGACTAGAAGAGTCTAATGATATCAGATAAATGGTAAATTTAGCTACATTGATCATCCATTTAAGAGATAATTAGGTATTTCAGTTCCAAAGTTGTAGCAAATTGCAGCCCAAATATGATGAAAAGTCTTTAACAAACCGATTATCAGTTTCAGAAAAATACTGAGATTAAAAAGTATCAAAGATTACTTCATTTATCAAAAAATTGATTGAGCATCTTGTTCCAGTCATCAGAGAGTTGATCTCTAAAAATCATACAAACAAGCTGAATTTTGCTTGAAGAATGGTTCATTCTACACAAAAAATGGTCATAAACATTTTTTTTTAGCTACATTTTTTATTTGAAACATTTTTTTCTACAGTGTACTTGGTAGATCGATTTTTTTGCATTTTTACACCTCTGCGAGTGGAGTTTTAGGTGGAAGCCCGGGGGTAAAAGTAAAAAAATTTTTTGCATCTTTTTTTGATGTTATTTTGGTTTAACCGTTATTTCTTTAGTTGTTTAGGTACAGTTTTCTGTGTGTTTGAAAAATGATATTTTTTGTTTTAGATGGAAATGCTAAAATCACTTGAAGACCATTCAAGAACTATCATCCACATTGACATTGACTGTTTTTATGCTCAGGTTGAAATGATTAAGAACCCAAAGCTTCGGCAAGTTCCTTTAGGTATCCAACAAAAAAATATAATAGTTACTACCAATTACATAGCTAGAAATCAAGGGGTAAATAAATGTGTTTTAGTTAGTGAAGCCCTAAAACAATGTCCGAATATGGTTTTGGTGAATGGTGAAGACCTTCATGATTACAGACAAAAATCTTATGAAGTTACTGCATTGTTACAAAATTATTCCAGAGTGGTAGAGAGACTAGGCCTTGATGAGAATTTTATAGATGTTACAGAGTTGGTGTCTGAAAGGATTGAGAACATTATTGATATAAGTACAATTGGAAATATATTTGGTGATGACAGTGATTTATGTGATTGTGGTTGTACCAGAAGGCTTCAGATAGGTACTACTATAGCACAAGAGATACGAGATAAGATTAAATCTGAATTACAGTTAACTACAAGTGCAGGGATAGGTCACAATAAACTATTAGCTAAAATTGTAGGGAGTGTCCACAAACCAGATCAACAAACTGTTGTATTTCCTCATAATGGTGTAGAACTTATGCTCAGCTTATCTTCAGTGTCCAAAATTACTGGTATTGGTTATACTCTCTCTGAACAACTTAAAACTGTAAATATAGTGACTGTTGAAGATCTTCAAAAGACCAACTTTTCTATCTTGAGCGATCTTCTAGGACCCGAAAAAGCCAAGTTAGTACAAACGCTTAGTTTCGGAATAGATGAAACTATTGTTAAATCTTCTGGGAAGCCACAAAGTATAGGAATTGAGGACAGTTGTAGAGCTTTAAGTGCTGAAAAGGAAGTTCGTGAAAAACTGGAACATCTTTTAAATAGACTAATTATTTTATTGGTAGAAGACGGGAGGTTGCCAAAAACAATTAAGTTAACTATAAGGAGATTCGATAGGGAAAAGAAAAGAAGTAGTACACGTGAAACAAAACAATGTAATATAAGCCCTTCTTTATTTAATACTATCGTAAGCTCTCAACTCTCGGACAATAATATTAAAAAAATAATGACAGTGATAATGCATTTGTTTAATAAATTAGTAGATCCAAAGAAACCATACCACCTAACTCTCTTGGGATTGGCATTTACGAAATTCTTGGAAAAACCAGCTACTGGAAACATACTTACGAACTTTATTAAGAAAGATATCGAAGTACAATCTGTTACAGACATCCATAATAATATTACAAGTAGTACATTATGTAAAACAGTACCTACAACTTTGATTATACCTCCTGAATGTGATATAGAGCCTCCATCAAAAAAATATAAACTATCTCATAGCCATCTGGATTCACCTACAGATCTACCAGTAGCTGCCTTACATTTGAGCTCAGATGCTATAAGCTTTGACATTTCTAGTACAAAAATACCACAAAGTACTGACGAGTCAGAAAGTAGTTCATCAGCAGTTAACAATAATTTGGATATAAAATGCCCGCCGAATGTTGATCATTCTGTGTTTCAAGAATTGCCTTGTGAGTTACAAAATGAGCTTTGGGAAGAATACAAAAGAGATCAACAATCAGAAAAAAGATTTCAGAAAAATAAAAGGTTTAAATCTAATAATATATTGAATTATTTTACTAAAATGTGATAAAGGCTAGATACAGATAAAAAAAATGAAAATACCTCTCTTTTTACACTCGACCCTAAAATCAAATTTTCTTTTTACCTGTTTACTAGATTAAGAAACTATTATTTTTTGTTTATATTATTTTATTAATTTTATTCTTGCTGTGGTATACTACGCAAAAGTTTATTTTCACATGTACAATATATTATTGAATATAATACTAAAGCGTATTTTTTCTTTTATATAATTTTGATATCTTTTGGCAACTTACCATATTAACCCATTAATGCCTAGAACTATGAACTATTATTAAAACAATTAAATATGACATGAAAAATTATAAGTTTAAATTTTTTTTGGATATTTAGTTTATGATTTTGAGAGTGGGTCGTTAACGACCCCTTGGGCCCTTACTCAAATAAAAACTAAGTTTTCTTTAATTTATTGAAATTCATCAAAACATTTATCAGAAGTGGAATTTGACAACTCTTCCATGTTTTCGTAGTTTTATTTTTGCACTGGGAACATCTTCTTGTCTGTTGGCAAACCATCAAGTTTCGGCTGTCTGAGGTGGTATTGTAGATAGAAGCTCTCTTTGTCCAGGCATTTTCGGTTTAACTTTATAGTTTTTTAAGAGATGCTGTGCAATTTCTCTCTTAAAATGTAGATTTTTTTGATCATATCCGTAAAGGCGCACTAGTTGATTAGCATTAGTCACACATCCAATGCATCCATGTATGGGGGATGTAGATCTATCTACATCACTTTTTTCCCATTTAAATTTAATCTCGGTCTTAGCTTTTTTTAGAAGGTTGCACGATTTTAGTATTTGATTAGGTATTATTGAATATGTTCCTTACTTTCATTGAAAATTTGAAGCGAGTTACCTTCTTGTCTTCCTTCTATGCTCCATATGCAATTGAAATACGCTTATTTTCTCTACTGTTCATGGGCTCTCCTTCTGCTTGAAGTTGTCAGGTACTTATATGGTTTACATCATTATCTTCCTCGTCTCCTGACCCATAGTTGGTATTTTCGCCTTCATTGTCGGGAAAAAGATTGAAATAGTTTTTTCATAGTTTTTTTCTCCTTGACCGATATCCTCATTTACAGTGTGATTTTAATCTCACACACACACACATATATATATATATATATATATATATATATATATGTGTGTGTGTGTGAGTGAGATATATATATATATATATATATATATATATATATATATATATATATATATATATATATATATATATATAATGTGTGTGTGTGTGAGTGAGATATATATATATATATATATATATATATATATATATATATATATATATATATATATATTCGTTTCGTTTCACGTTTCGTGCAGTAATTTCTGCACTTCTTCAGTTCTAATGATTGTAAAGTCATATAAAGATGTCAAATGCATAGGTTTAGGTGTTAAAAAATACATTTAGTAACTACAATAAAATTACAGTAAAAAACACATTAAAATTTTTTTATAGATTTTATACAAACTTTGCAAAAAGTGCCAAAAATGTCACAGTATTTTACAGGAAAACAATATAATATAATACGATACTTCTATTCTATCGCTGATGTAAATGAAGATGAAACATGAAGCCAGGAGAAAAAGTAGCTTGTTTTAATTAGAGCTTAGTAAACAATTTAAGGAAAGGCTCGAGCTGCTTTTGTTAATATGAAGGACATTCTGGGAAGTCATGACATTAACTTAAACCTGAAAATGAGATTGGTTAGATGCTACATCTTCTCGATACTGCTGTACGGAGTAAAGACTTGGACTTTAAACAAGAGCAATACCGATAAACTAGAGGCCTTCGAAATGTGGATATACAGAAGAATTTTGAAAATACCTTGGACAGACAAAATAACAAATAGTGTAGTTCTTCGAAGAATGAACAAAGAACGGGAGCTGTTGATCACCATCAAGAGAAGAAAGTTGGAATATCTTGGTCATGTGATGAGAGGGAAAAAGTACCGATTGCTCCAGTTAATTATCCAAGGAAAGATTCAGGGCAAACAAAGCGTGGGAGACGACGTATATATCTTGGCTGCGCAATTTAAGAGACTGGTTCCAGTGCACATCTAACCAATTATTTAAGAGCAACAGCTTCAAAGATACGAATAGCAATGATGATTGCCAAACTCCGTAGCGGAGAGGGCACTTGAAGAAGAAGAAACAATTTAAAAAAATTAAATTTTTTTTTTATTTTTTATAAAAAAAAAGGAAAGTTAACTTTATTGTTGGAGACACCAAAGCAATTAAAAAAAGCAAATATTTTTTACAGAAAGGGCTCAACTAGTACGAAGAGAAAAACAAAAAATAATACGGCTTTCTATCTATGGAAATCAGACTTAGTACGAAAAATCAACTGATAACAAAAATACTCGTTTAGGCAGGACAGAATAAAAAAGTCAAAATTTTTTTTATAATATAAATCTGATTAAAAAGGAAGGTACCGTGTACGGTACCTTATTTAACTCACCATGAGGTTCCTTTTGGAAAAGATTTTACATCGGGTGCGAAGTTTGAAAATTGCTGAAGTTCTCGTTGAAATGAATATAGGGATTGAGTTTAGAAGTATCAAAGTAGAACCGATGCTAGCTACTTTTTTTCATATAGGACAAAAACCGAAAATTTAGGCCATGTCTTTATCGGATTTGGGTGTGCATAAGTTAAGTTAATGAAATATAACATTTAACTAGTAGCATTTTAAGGATTATTCGACAGCAAGGAGTGATAAATGATGCTGAGATTATCGATGTCCGTACGTCTGTTCATGGAGTTTTTTTCCCTTAATATGTAACACATTTCTAGGAAGGATCTCTTATAGAAATTATTCTCAGTTCCTAGAGATTTAATATTCTCAAAGTCGATTTGGTGGTTAAGAGAGATAGAGTGAGTACTGAGAGCACAAGAGTTCTTGTTGCATCTCATGTCACTTTTATGAGATATAACACGCCCTTTGAGGGTTCTTTTTGTTTGGCCAATATACTTCAAATGACAATATTTGCATGGAATGTTGTATACTACATTTGATTTCTCCCAAATATCTAAAGGTGTTTTAATACGTGAAAAGAGATTTCCAACTATTTTACAATTTTTTATGCTTATTTTAGTAGATAGAGGTTTAAACAATTTAGTAAGTTTCTACGACAATGGTCAAAGATTAATAGATTTTTGCGAGGCACATTCTTTGAAAATATTAAATGGTTTCTTCCCCCATAAGAATATTCACAAATTTACATGGACGCAGCCTACCAGGAATTTAAAATCAATAATTGACTATTTCATTCAGCGTAAAGATTCTAAACTAAAAGCGAAGGACGTGAAGATGTTTAGAGGGCCAGAATGTGGAAGTGACCACCATATGATTATTGCAAAAGTAATGGTGACATTTAAGAGAGAACAATCAAGTCACAAAAATGATGAAGTAACAGACATGGAAACAACCATAGAAAACATAAAATATAACCTGGAAAGCTTTAAACAAGATTCGACAAAGTTCTTATATAAAATTAGAATAGCTCAGAAAATAAAAAATATAGAAACAAAGGACTTAGACCCTGAAAGTCTGTATGAGGTAATTAAAAAATATATTCATGAAGCGGCAAATGAAGCACTGGGAAAAGTTGAAAATCGGAAAAAAGGAAAACCTGAATGGTTGTCAACGGAACTAGAAGAGAAAGTTCTCAAGAAAAAACAAGCATATCACATATGGCTTCAATCCAAAGATCCTCAAGACAGACAAATATACGCTAAATGGAATAGAGAAGTTAAAAAAGACGTGGATAAGGCAAAAATATAAACTGGGAGGCTAAGTGTGATGAACTGGACAGATTTATGGGTGGAACAAAAGTGGCACAAGCTTGGAAAACATTAAAGCAGTTTAGGAAAAATGAGAAAAATGAAGACAACATTTCTCTCATAAAGTTAAATGAATGGGAAGAATATTATACGAAACTGCTGAAAGAGGATAGAGTAGAGTACAGATGGGAAAAGATAAGGGAATTAATAGACAACAGAGACGAAAGACAGGAAATCCCTTTAATAACATTATCTGAATTGACGGAAACCTTAAAAGAGGTTAAAAACGGAAAAGCCGCAGGGCCTGGAGACATTCCCATAGAGCTGGTTAAATATGGGCCGACTGGACTTTTAGAATTAATAGTAGACCTTTTCAATAAATGTATGTGTGGAGACCAGGAAATTCCTAAAGATTGGAATAAATCTTATATAAGCTCCATATATAAGAGAGAGAATAAAAGAGACTTCCAATTATAGAGGTATTAGTGTGACGAGCTCTGTGGGCCGGTTGTACGGCAGAATATTAAAGAAGAGGGTTGAAAGACATACAAGATATTGAAGAACAAAGCGGCTTTCGTACCGGGAGATCCTGCCTTGATAATATATTTATCCTACGACAAATAATTGAAAAGCGTGTCGAAAGAAGTAGAGAGACCCATTTGGTATTTATAGACCTTGAGAAAGCATATGATAGTGTCCCGTTAAAGAAAATGTTTGAGGTCCTCGAAAGGTCCGGATTGGATTCGACGTATATCCGAGCGATATATAAATTGTACGAAAATGCAGTTAGTTGTGTAAAAATTGGAACCAGAACCTCAAATGAATTTAAAGTCATTAAAGGCCTAAAGTAAGGATGCTGTTTGTCACCGACACTCTTTAAAATATACGTCCAAGAAGCATTGAGGAATTGGAGAAATAAATGTAGATTTATGGGCATCGAAGTGGGACAAGAAACTCTGTATACATTGTTGTTTGCGGATGATTAGGTGGTGGTTGCAACCGATGAGGAAGATATAAATTATATGAATCGAAAATTATTTGAGGAATATGCCAAATGGGGGCTTACTGTAAACATAAGCTAAACAGAATATTTAAAAATTGGAGGAAATACCACAGATCTGAGGCTTGAAAACGCAGTCATAAAAGGCTGCAACCAGTATAAATATCTAGGAAGCATCATATCATCAGATGGCAGAGTTAAGATAGATGTACAAAACCGAATAACCCAAGGGAAAAAATGCATCCGAATACTAAATTCATTACTGTGGTCTAATAAAATAAAGATGCATACCAAACTTCGCGTATACAGAGCAATTGTAGAACCAATTACCACATATGGTACCGAATGTTGGACGATGACAAAGAATGAACGAGATAAAGTAGACGTTGTGGAAATGGATTATCTTAGAAGGTCATGTCGAGTATCGAGAATGGAAAGAATCAGGAATGAGGAAATACGAAACCGTACAGGAATTAGAGATACTCTTTCAGATAGAATACAAGGAAGGCAATTACAATGGTATGGTCACGTGATGAGAATGGAGGAGGAGCGGTGGCCAAAGAAAGCCTTAATGTATGTTCCGCCAGAAAGAAGGAAAAGGGGAAGACCGCCAAATTCCTGGAGAAGAGAAATTACAAAAACAATGCAATCTAGAGGCTTAGAAGAGGGAGATTGGAGAGATAGGAAAAGATGGAGGCTGAAATGCGGGAAGCGGCAATCGCCGTAGGACCCCCGTTATATGATGATGATGAGTAAGTTTCTCTGTAACCTGTGGAAAATAGGGTAATGGGCAATACCTAGGAGAAGACTCGGATATGGATTCCTCCTCAAGGTGGAGTTCATTGTTGTCAAGTATGTTATTATGAAAATCTCACACATTGGTATAAGACGGGTCAAATAAGGAGCTTGCAGTAGAAAAAAGATATCTGTTAATAAGAAAAGTTGGATAAGAATTCTCAACTAATATAGTTTTGATTAACTGAGTGGCTTCCCTTCTGTATAAATGATGTGACAACAACTTGTGAGTCCTTAAGGCTAATCTCTGTTTGAGGTTGTATTTGAATCCTTTAGGATGAAAGGAATAATATTTAAGGAAGCGATTGCTAGCAACGCTCTTTCTAAATAATTTGGTTCTTAGGATGTTGTCAACACCTCATACAATTAACATGTCAAGAAACTGAATGGTGTTATTTACCTCCATCTCGCATGTGAACTGCGAGGGGGGTTGTATTCATTGAAGACAGAAAGGGTGTGAGTAATTTGATCAGTGGGTATGGCCAGGATCAAGTCGTCAACATACCTCTTAACAAAAAGAATCCAAGTGTCTGAGTCTATCTACGATAAGGTCGTCGATAATATTGTTCATCATTCAAAAGTAATTGGCTGAGATCCATGTATTGCTCTTTATACATAAGTACAGTGGTATTACCCTTATCACTTAAAAGTACCAATAGTTCAGGATGGTCTTTTAGAAAAGTTCTAGTTTCAATGTAGGCTAGATCAATTTCTGATTGTGATTTTTTTGGAGCATTAGTAAAATTAAGTAAAATGTTATTGGCTGATGATCTTAATTGAGTGAGATCTGAAGATTCGGAAACTGTAAGAATGTTTTCAACATCAGATAAAAGGTTACAAATTGAATAATCCTTCATGGTTGGAGATAATCCAAATTTAGGACCGAGAGATAATAATTTAGCAACATTGGGAGGAAGATCAATTTCAGTAAGGTTTCTTAACCATTTCTGTTGATATTTGATTTTAGAAAAAGGGGTGATGAGAAGATTAGCAATCTTTTTTTGGAATGTTTTAAGAGATTTATTGAAGTTAAATTGAAATTGTCTGTGAAGTCAAGGTCGAAGTTGTGGATGATTTAAAAATTTAAATAAATGAGACATCGAGCGGTTGTAATCGATGTGTGGTGTGTGGTGGAAAACATAATAATATAGCGTTATTTTCCCGAGCAAGATGAAGGAGTTCTAAACTTTTGGTATGGGAACTGTGACCATCAAGAATAAGCAGCACTGGTTTTTGAGGTCCGGGATTAGAAAACTCAATAAACTTTTTAAACCATACAATAAAGTTTTCTTTGGTAATCCAACTAGTCTCATAATACACTGCAGATGACCCTGGTGGGCCACCATCCATTAAGAGCGGATTTGCTTTCTTACGGGGAAATACAAATATCCCTGGCATAAAATTCCGTGCAGCATTCATACAGGTTTCTAAGGTCACCAGTACACCTCGTTCGGCTGAGGACAAACAACCCACTTGCTTTTTACCACGCAGAGAAAGGATTCTGGAAGGCTTGTTAGGTACAGACATAATGCCGGTCTCATCTACGTTGTAGATATCATTGGGTGATAAATTGTGTTGCGTATATAAAGATTCAATCAAATCAAAAAATTTCTTTACTGCTGCTCGATTAAAACCTTTTGCTCTTGCCAGTGAAGTTTTTTCATGATTACGTAATGCTATAATTGGGGGTGCCCCCTTAGAAAGCCATAAAGCTAATGATTACCAGCCATTTTCTTATCTTCATTAAACACGTGTGGAATGTGATTTTTAACGGCTAAATCAAAATCTAGTTTTCTAAAATATGCACTTAAGAATATTTTCTTGCACTTAAGAAAACACAGTCTTAAATCTACCAAATCTTTTTTCTGCAGCTTCTTTCGAACACAATACTTTTTCTCGAGCTTCTTTTACTTTGCGCTCCAAAGTAGTTTGTGAAATAGCGTACAGCTTCGATGCTTTTCTGTAACCTATGTTGCCTTCTTACACTTCTTGAATGGCGGCCATCATACTTTCCTTTGACCAACTCTGTCTGTCGCTTTTTCTTGTATAACGACCCATGTTAAAATCTTAAAAAAAACGTAATTATTTAGATAATTCAATGCATAAATGTATACCCTAGTAATTTTTGTATAGAATCAGACTTTTTTCAATAATACCTTTATATTTAAATAATTTGTCAGAAGCAGTTCTACCTAGGTACCTAGTAAAATTACTTAATCGGCATTAAAATATTCCATAGGTTAAAATGGGGACGTCCCCGTTTTTAGCTACCCTTACCGTCCCCATTTGACCCGTTTATGACTTAATTCAAAAAATATGGCGTATCGAAGCTAAAATGCTAAGGTTTTTAAATGAGTAGGTATGTGAAAATGTTGCTTAAAGACAGCGGAAACAAAGGTCTACTTACCGAAATTGATTATTTCAATGTACCTTGCTAACACCAACCAACAGTGCAGGTTGAAATCGTAAACAAATCACAAAAAATCTTGGATCGACTGTACACAAAACAAACATAAGCTCACACCTCGACTACTTACTGCAGGTTAGTAGGCAACTAAGAACACCCACACGTCGTTCGGCGGTCAATTCCCCACTCTATTACCACAGAATACTAATCACAACTGTGATTAGTATTCTGTGCTATTACTGAAATTTTGAATGTACCCATATTACCCTGCGTCCCCTTTTTATTCGACTCTCCCCTACTCACTCCGAATCAGAGCAAAAATTTTACTCTAGAGTCGAAATTTAACGTTACACCGGCGGTGTAACGTTAACTAACAACGTTAACTACATCCAATGCAGCAACTTCGGCGATTAAAGGTGTTGTTTGGCTCGCTTGTGGTTGTAGGGCTGTAGATAGTTGTATGATAGGGCCCGCTTCTTAAACACCAAACTACTTAAAAAAAAAACTTATAAATCTCGTTAGGTATGCTTTTTATGAATAAAAGAATAGTAGAATAATAAAGTTATGTTTATTTATAAAAAATTACTTAAAAATATTGTTCATCAAGAAGATTGCTGATAGTTAGTGATTGTTGAAAATCTGAAAGGCTAGTCTCTTCCTCGCCGTAAAAATAGATGCTTTTAGATGAATCTACTTGGACAAATCCATTTTCTGAAAACCTTCCCCTTATTTCAGTGTCTAACCAAACGAATAATGCAGGTTTGTCTGATGAAACGGTAACTTCAAACATGTTCTCATCAGCCTTGTATACTTTTACTGATTCAATCTAAAAATAATTATAAAAACTTAAAATTTAAATTCTGTGTAAGAACTAAGTATTATATACTCAGTGACATTAGAAGTATTACACCCAGAAGGAATAATTTCTTGAACTTAATTTTTTGGCAACATGGTAGATTGACATCAAGAATGAAACGATAACGTTATCAAAAATTTTTATTAACAAGTAATTAAAAAAAATTAATAATGTGTTTGGCGACCCCGTAGCTGAATACACTCCTGCATACGTCTAGGCATTGACAAAATGAGATGATCTATGTCTGCTTGTAGCACCTCCTTCCAAGCAACTTGAACTTCATGTAATAACTGTGCTATAGTTTTTGGAGAATGGTGCAAAGTGGAGAGTCTCCTTCCCATCATATCCCATAAATGTTCGATAGTATTTTAAGCTGGCATTAACGCCAGCTTCTTGGAGAAAGTCTATAGTTTGACGAGCAATATGGAGAGGCGTGTTGTTTTGCTAAAAAAGGACGTCTGGACGCCCGTCGAGATAAGGCAGTAAAGTGGTTTGTAAGATGTCATCAACATAATGCGCAGCTGTCATATTGAATAAACACAAGTGGTGATTGGCTACCATAGGCAATAGAGCTCCAAACCATTACTCCAACTGTCCTGTGTACATATCTCTCAACAGTAAATCCGATATCTCGTCGCTCTCCACGGCGGCGTCTTACCATCTTACGACCATCATGAATTCCTAAACAGAATCTTGATTCATCGGTGAATGCTACATTACGCCATTCTGTCACCCAATGCTGCGGTTCTCTGCATCAATTCAAACGTTGATGACAGTACAGTAGTCCGAGGTCAAAGGAAGCACTACTCTTGGGCGGAATGAAATCCGTCCAAAGGCTCGAATGCGACGGTATAGTGTACGCATAATAACAGGTCTACCTACTATTCCAAACCATTGGTCAGCAATTTGACGCGTAGTAGCAAAACGGTCTCGCAAAGTCAGTGATCTAAAGCGCTTATCTTGACGCTCTGTGGTACGCCTCGGTTGAGCAGTTGGTCTTCTTGGTTTCCTCTACCTTAGTTTGTCCACACACGACAGACACACATAACCGTCATTGTCGTACAATTAACACAACGGCCAATTTCGCGATACGACAAACCCATATCTCTCTACGCAATAATTTTGGTGTCTTCGAACTCGAGGCATTTTCTTACACTGGATACAATTAGACTGAGGAATAATTAAAAATTTCTATATGAACCGGTTTTCATACATCGGTCTCTTCAAAAAAAAAATTAAAGATAAAACTTTATTTTTACAAAAAGTAGAAAATATAAAACATTGGTATTGTTATCATAGCATGTTTTAAATATAGTCATTCTGTTGCCAAAAAATTAAGTTCAAGAAATTATTCCTTCTGGGTGTAACACTTCTAATATCACTGAGTATATTTAACTGTTACTGAGACTAGTATCCAATGCTTTACTGCAGTTACTGGCAACTCTTATTCACTAGTTCAGTGGAAAAGTCACGTATTAACTAAATGAACTTCTACGTAACTATGAGCATATTGAGTAATTGTTTATTTTATACATTCCTGGAGCTTCCCAGGAATTTTTTTCTGAATTCTTGACTTTTCAAATTTCTTCATCAAATTTGGAGCAATTTTAAAACAACTTACCGATGAGCTACACTTAAAATTTTAAATAACACCGCTCAGGACTGAATTACAACAAAATACTATTGAGATAATCACTCGATAGATACTAAGATGCCTTTGCAGCTCTTAGTAGTTCAACCATCTTAAATACCAAGATTCACCTATACCTAACCTACGCAAATTGCATAAACTTATCGAAGAGCGAAAATCGCATTTGTATAAAGTACACAGGGCAGTTTATTTTAGAAATATAAATGCAAAGACTAAAAAGCAAAAAATAAATATTTAAATATTTTTTTGAATGTGTTTTTAAACTAAAAAGTATAAAATATTTTTTCTCATAGAGATTTATAACTCCACATATATTCATAACTCCATGCAGATTGTTGTAAAACATTTGTGATAGTGAATTTAAATAGCTATGAAAGTACGTGTAAAATTCAAAACAAAAAAGTGTAGAAACGTATAAATTCGATTTATAAACATGCACCAATAGTGATGAAATGATTACAAATGTGAGTCCATTTCCAAAGGGTAAAAAAAAACAAAAAATACATACATATTGACAATTGGTTTTCGTTTAACGGCCGATTTCGAGATTTAAAAATACAGTCCATCATCAGGTCCACATTAAATGTAAGTGTATTGCAAGTATACTTACAATATCATTTAAATTATATGATTTTACATTTTACTCTTTTTTACGTGCTTAGATTTTTATTTATTTATATTGTAAGTTTTTAAAATTCCGTTCTGTGTGTAGTTTTAATTCACGTATTTCAATTTCATCGTGTATAAGATTTTAATTTGCGTTTTAAAAAATCTTCGAAGAAAAACACTTTAATGACCTTTCCAACAAGAATAAACAAAATTTAAGTATTTATTTTCAAATTGCCTTGAGTATAACGCTTTCTCAGTAATAATTGCGTCTTAAAAACTTCGATTGCACAAGACAAAATGATCTGGTCTCCTGCCATTGTCCATAATGTAGCATACAAACAATTTTTAAACTTTTGGTCCTTTGTCCACTGTTAGTTTTTTGTGTAGATGTATTTAAATGTTTATGACATTGGGTGATGTGCTGGATAGCCAAACAGTTTTTGACGAATTGCTCCTGAAAATGCTCCAAGAGCAAAAGTACTTGGGCAATATTTAATAAAAGAAATGTGCTCGATATCTGCCTTTTATTTGTAAAATTTATATATTCGATCATTTAAGACCGAAATCGTCAAGAAAAGTCCTCATTTACTCAAGACAAAATTGTTGTTTCCCCAAGACAATGCACCGTATTACAAGTCCATAAAAACGATGGTAAAATGCACGTACCTATTGGGTTTTAAATTTCTTCTGCGCCCACCGTGTATTCCAGATCAGGCCCCAAGCGATTACCACCTTTTTTCGATCTAAACAAATTCTCCGTGGCCAGAGATATCGCTCCGATGAGGAAATAATCGCTGAAGTCTATTTTGAAGACAAAGATAAATCGTTATACAAAAGAGGCATCAAAAATTAGAAAAGCATTGGAATGACTGTTTCACCGCTAAAGGAGATTATTTTGATAAATAATCATTTTTGCAGAAAAATGTTGTTTTACTAGATAGGGCCGATATTTATTGACCACCGTGATACGTAACATAACTAGCAGAGTTCGAGCAAGAAGAATGAAGGAAGTAAGTGATGTGTTATGAGTCAGAAAGGAGATAAAAGAAATGTGATATCAAAGGGTTAAGGAACTGAGGTATTTTCTTGTACCAACTACGCAAAATCCTGTACTGTGTAGAGAGTATAAATAGTTACAAACCAGTATCTTGCTCTTATGATGACACTGCAGTTTTGGTTCTACCCATTTAGTTTTAGTTACTTTTGTTAAAATTTCAATACTTATTTAAATATTTTTATTATATATAGGCTATCGTGAATACGTACTTTAACATTCGGCCTTTCTGGATGTGAATTTTTAAGAGGAGATGGGAATACATAATTATTTGGTCCAACTGGATAATTTCCATTTCCATTTTTAACAACTAATGAGAAAAAGCAGTTGTCTTTAGGAGAATCGCCACATCCTTTCTCGCTCAAGTAGCTATCTGTTGGAATTGATTTTACAAGTTTAGATTCACCTGCTTGCTAAAAATAACAAAAATAAAAATATTTAATACAATTAAATTAAATTAAGATTTTGCTTAAGTAAAACATATCTGTATAGTTTGACCAATTTGATTTTACTGAGATATAACTAAATTTTCTCAATTGACTCTTATTTTGACATCCTCTTTTTTATGTAGGGTTGTTGTGGCAATAGTGCGTTGCCCTTTTTGTTACCGTCATATAGCTGCCAAGCTATATAGACGAGCAGCATTACCCCTAAAACGGACAATAATTGATTCGGGAATGGTCATTGGTCATGCATTTCGAGGTCGCTCAAAATGAAACTACATTTATTTCTGTAGTTCGATATTGAAGAAAAATTATATAGGAAAGATACCTAAATGTTATTCTATGATCGTACAAGGCGGCCCTGATTTTGGTCTTTTTTGACATGTGTCATCCCTCTAACCTTTTGCATTAAGGTCTAAGGTGGAGGCAGAAATTGATTCTTTGGTAGCACAAGGAATTATGGAAAAAGTGGAGTTCTCAGATTAGGCTACACCTATTGTCCCAGTAATAAAACATAATGGAGATATAAGAATTTGTGGTGATTTTAAGGTAACATTAAATCCACATATTGAAATTGATGAGCACCCTTTACCTACTCCTGAGGATTTGTTATCTCAAATGGCCGGAGGAGAAAAATTTTCCGAAATGAGACACTTGCTTTCTTTAAATACACATAAATGATTATATTGTTCAAACCGATTAATGTTTGGTATAGTTGGGGCCCCAGCCAAATTCCAATGGTTAATGGAACAAATATTACAGGGTATAGAAGAAATGTCAATTTTTCAAGATGACATCAAAGTCACAGTACCAAATACAAAATTACATATTTAAAAACATCACATTTTCAAGAAGTTAGCATAATATGCGAATAAATATTGAAAAGAGTGAGTTTTAAAAGATGAAAGTGAGTATTGCGGGTTTGAAATATGGAATTTCTGCATTCAAAGATAAAATAAATGCAATAATTAATACACCTATTTTTGAAAATAAAACTGTAATACGTTCTTTTATTGGATTAGTAAATTATTATAGACGCTATATTGAAAATACAAGTACAATTCCAAAACCATTAAATAATTTGCTTAAAAATAATGTACAATTCATACGGTCTAAGCAATGTTTAAATGTATTTGATGCAGCTAAAAGATTAATTTCTTCAGATAAAGTTTTGTGCCATTATAATCCAAATTTAAAATTAATTTTGGCTACTGATGCTTCACCTTATGGAGTGAGAGCAGTACTTTCTCATGTTTTCCCAGATGGAACAGAGAGACCTATACAGTTTGCCTCAAAAACTTTGAGTTCTACACAACAACAATACTCACAAATTGATAAGGAAGCGTACAGTATCATTTTTGGTGTAAAAAAATTTTTAATTACTTGTGTAATAGAAAATTTACATTACTTACTGATCATAACCTCTATTTCTATATATGTACTATATAGTACAAATTTTCGCACCAAATAAAAGTTTACCTTACAGTCAGGTATCATTATGAGGGCTCAAAAAGTTTTAATTGGAAGTACACTTAGAACTAAAATATTAAAGGAATTACACACAGCACACTTTGGCATCGTTAAGATGAAAGGCTAAGCTAGCAGTTACTGTTGGTGCCCTAATATAGATAAAGATATAGAGTCACCTTGTAAGAACTGTTATAATTGCAATAAATTCAAAAATAATCCAACTCCTGAAGATATTCATGAATGGGAAAAACCAAATTATTGTTTTGAAAGACTTGCTGGACCCTTTAATGGAGGCTATTATTTTATATTAGTTTTACACTAATTAACACTAAAAATATCACTACTGCAACTACTATTAAAATTTGCAGGAAAATTTTCTGTACCTATGTAATTCCTAAATTTGTTACTGATAATGGAACACAATTAACTTCTTATGAGTTTAGGAATTTTATTAAACATAATGGAATTATTTATAAATATACAGCTCCTTTTCATCCAGCTACAAATGGCCAGGGAGAACGTTACGTACAGATTTAAAAAAAAGCTTTAAGAGCTATGAGTTTAGACGGAAAGAATAGAGAACATTAACTTTGCAAATTACTGCTACAATATAGGAAGGTCTACATTCTTTAACAGGAAAAAGTCCTTCATTTTTAATGTTTGGGAGAGAGATGAGAAAACCATTTATTGTAAAGAATAATTACAATAATGAATGCACCAGAGATATTGAATTAGGTACCAGAGTTTCTGCAAGAGATTATTTTAATGAAAAATGGAAATTTGGTAGAGTTATAAAAATATTGGGTCTTTTACATTATTTAGTTAAATTAGATAATATGGGTATTTGGAGAAGGCACATTAATCAATTAAGGGTAGTAGGAGAAAGTACACCAACTGAACCATTTTTGTCCACACTGTTTTTTTGTTAGAGACAAATATTCATGCAAATTTACCTGACAAAATAATTGAAAATGAAATAAATCCATTTTAGAATACAAATACATTGCCTGTAACAAATGATAGTGCAGAATCATCTAACCATGAGGCTCCAGGTTATTCATCTAAAACAACTGATGTGATTTCTGATACCAAAGTTACGCCTACCTTACGTAGATCTTCAAAAATATGTAAACCCTTTGTAAAAATGAAGTTTGTATTACAGATTGTAAGAGGAAAGAAAAGAAGAAGTCAACCGCATCGCTGAAGGTTAAGGTTGGTAAGATTCATTTTTTTAGAGTGTTATTAGATTGTACTTACATATTAAAATAAAGTAGTTTTCAAGTAATATATATATATTTCATTGTACAGTACGTACACAGTACACAACACTTTTTGTTTAAATAAAAGAAATTTTAAGAACTTCAGTACTGACTATTCCCTCCTCTGGCAGTGATAGCAATTAGCAAACGACAAGGCATGCTTTGGATCACATTCTGCAGAAGATTGTTCCATTCCTGCACCAATATGTAGTGAAGCTCTTTTTAATTTCTTTGGCCGGCATATCGTCGCTTCATCTTATCCCAAACATGTCCTATGGGATTGATATATGGACTGCCCGTAGAGCAGACAAATCTTGTGATTTTAACCTCGTCAAAATACTCAGTAACTATTCGAACAGTGTGAGGCAGTGCATTATCATACATAAATGTTGCGTCATCTGTAATATTAACCATAAACGGCAAAATATGGTCTTCTAGAATCTGTGTCAGGTACCTAAACGCAGTCAATGCCCCATTTTCGATAAAGACTAACTCCGTGCGAGCGTCAAACGAAATGCCTTCCTATGTCATAACTGACCCTCCACCAAATGAAAGGTCCTCGGCAACACATGCTCGAGTATATCTCTCGCCTGGACGTCGCAAGGCTCTTACACGTTTGTCTGAGCCTATAAGACTGAATCTCGTGCAAAATTCAATTTGGCAATCAAGTGTTCACGGGAAAGCAGCGGTCCAGTTACCCTAATACGAGAAGAAAAACCAGCAGCATGAAGTCGCCTCCTAACTGTCCATTCACTTACGTTTAGATTTATTACCTGTTGCATATGATTTCGAAGAAAATCTGTCGTGGCCGTTAGGTTTCTCAAAGCAAAAGCACTAGAAACAACAAACCGGTCGTCTCTAGCTGTTGTAATTCTAAACATATTGCGATAGATGGAATATTACACATATCGGTTAAGAACTTTAATTTGAGATTTATGAGACATATTATATAGAAGTAACAGATAGCAGAGATGGAAAATCTCTCAAAAATATTACTATTAATTAACTCTAAATATGAGAAATATGAGTAGGGGCAACTATTAATGGCAAGAGAAATAAACTAGTAAAGGTAAGCCAATTTATGTACATTAAAATCAATGGCAACTTATACCAAAGGTAAGTTAAATAAAGATACAACTAAAAAAATAATACACAATTGTCTAAAGTTTAAACTTACCAAAACAAGACAGCTGTTGAAATTTCACTATAGAAATTTATTACGTTCCCATTGTATATTTTTTATATGGACGTAAATATCTATTGCTATTTTTAAACCATACTTACCATATCAACAGCGACTTCTTCAGTAGAAACTGGTGTTAAAGAATCCCATTTAAATACTCTAATTGAAGCTACTAGACCCGGAAGAGGTACTATAACATCTGAAACTACATATATTTCAAGAGTTCGAGCCGAATTGATATGGCCAGTTATAATGATTGGGGCGAAAAATTCTCCTACAAAGTACTGTAGCATCTTCCACCTACCGGTGAAATCTGAAAATATTAAGCAGCATTATTGTTACGTTAAACATTGTCAATTTGGTAAATCCTAAATTCTA
The DNA here is from genome assembly GCF_040954645.1 of Diabrotica undecimpunctata. NCBI lineage: Eukaryota > Metazoa > Arthropoda > Insecta > Coleoptera > Chrysomelidae > Diabrotica > Diabrotica undecimpunctata. The sequence goes on along the minus strand of NC_092803.1, from coordinate 113,590,245 downwards.
TCCTTTATAATTATTTAATCTGTAAAACTATATTATATCTATCATACATAATTTTTATATCTGATTTCCTTGCAACAGTTTGTAGTGACTATATGACCAGTTTTCACTGAATTTCTATTTTTAAGTCCACACCCTTTTACTTTTCAATATTTAGATTAAATTAAACCATCGGTTTACGAATTACTACAACCATTAACTTGATTTTAACCGGAAATAGTACATGAATTAATAAATGATGGCAATATTGACAAAAATTAACTTCCTTTCTAATTACGTTTCCTTTCTTGTTTTAAAGTAGCTTACATGTAACTAATTTTCTTTCTTGGTTGTAACCAAAACTAACATTTCGTTATTTTTAAGCCATTTCTTGACAGAATTGAAAAATAAGACGATCTAAGCTTCTAGCGTTTCTTTCTCCTAAACTAATTTACTTTCTAGTTACTCTTGTCGAGGATCGGTGCATATATGTTTAGATAAGTGAAGTCATTAAATTTATTGATTTGGCATGTATCCTCTAAAGTATTATACGATTTGCCAATATAACGAAGTCGTTAATTTTTTTTTTTTTTTTTATTCCTATGATTGCGAGTATTACATTATGGTCTGCTTTGTCCAACACTTGACCATCTAGTTTCATATATTCGCAAAATAGAAATATTTAGTATAATTATTTCCTGAACTTGGGGTCTTTCTTGGGGATTTCTAGCACATTTGTTTTGATGGAAACTGAGGACCGTTTAATTTGAGTTAAAATGTATTTTCTTAAGAGTATACACCTTGCTTTTTGAATGGTTAACAATTTTTCTTCTAATAATCGATCACAGAAGTGGGCGTTTTTTACCACTTCTCTGAAAAACAATTAATGCAGTACTACTGCTTCTTACTAAGGAAGCTAAATGTTCTTTAATACATTAGGAATATGGAATATAAACATGTTTACGTATTTGTATATTTACAGATCTGTTAATTGATCTACCTCTTAGATATCCACCTCATACATCTGTCTCTTAGGGTGTTCCCAGAATATACACTAGAAAGTTCAGAAACTAATATTTCCAACGTACGAATATTAACATCTCGACGAAGTAGAATAACCAATTTAAAAATAAAATAACGAAATAATACTTACCAATGCCAGCCCAAGTTGGAGCTAACCATACGTCATTTAGCTGCCAATAGAGAGCACCCATAGTTCTACCTAGACCTTGATCATTCAAAATGCTTCGGTAACGACGGTAATGCTCCGTTTCAATTTTTATTCCGACTGCTTGGGCTATCTAAAACATTCAGTATCTTATATTTACCTTATCTATGACTCATTATTTAATTTATAACAGACTATCATTTTTCTTTATGTACGATTGCTATTAATTGGTTCTCGTTTCATCACCATATACTGATATCAAGATAATATACTTATCGATAGTAACATATAGTATATTAAAAATATTTCTTCTTTTATCTTTGTCTCAGAATTTAGTATTGAACAGGACTTGTATTGTACCATTGTACCCAAGCCACTCCTAAATTCGAATTGGGTATTACTAGTTCTACTATCCTATCGTCTACAGAGAGGAGTCCTCTAGACTTGCGTGCTGTCTCCACTACTCTTCAATATCTACAGTGAAGCGCTATTTAAAGAAGCGCTCTCAGATTCAATAGAAGTTATATCTATCAATGAAACTTGAAAAGATATAAGGTTAGGACTACGCCTAAGGATGCTTCGGTGTTACGTGTTCTCTACTTTTCTTTATGTCTTGGAAGCATGGACATTAAAACAAGTGCATCTGAATAAGTTGGACGCCTTTGAATTTTGGTGTTACAGAAGAATCCTACGAATATCATGGACTCAAAGAATGCCAAACGTATAAGTAACTGGAAGAATAGAAAATGAAGCGGAAATAATATTGACTATGAAAAGGAGAAAACTTGAGTACTTAGAACATGTGATGAGAGGATAAAAATATTCATTATTGCAACTTATTATGCAAGGCAAAATTCGAGAAACGCGAAATCGCAGAGGGGTTACAGGTGGCGGATAGTGGACGGCCCTAGCGACGATACTGGAGGGTATAGTGTGTATGACTTATAAAAGTATACCTTAAAAAATGCTATATAAACCCAAGGAAAGTATCGTGAAATGACAAACATTGCCCGCTCGAACTGAAAACATAGCAGCGTCTAACTCAGAGTGGGTGGCTGCAAATGGCGTACGTCGGTTCTCCATATCAGGAGCATCTGATGTTTACCTCATCAAGACATCTGGTCAACGTGGTGTTTTACGGCCAAATCCTCTACCCCTAGTCTTCAGCGGCTCGAGCAACTCTGGCCGAGGCAGCAACCAGACAAGTACTCGAGTAGGGGTGCTAAGAATACTTGGAAAGCCAACTTTACATAGCAACTTACAACGCAAAGTTAATAGGCAATAAAAATAGATTAGAAAAACCAATACGAACTGGAGACAGGAAAATTAGACGTAGTAGATCTATCGAAAACCAGACGCAAAAAAGAACAATGTCATATTACAAATCGGTACATGCTATTCTGTAAGGAAAACGAATATAACATCGGAGGAGTAGGAATTTTAATTAAAAACAGACTAGTTAACCAAGTAATAGGGTTTAAAAGCATCTCAAATAGATGCGTCTACATTATCGTCAAAATCAACAAAACTAATGATAATCTACAGTAAACTAGAAAGGAAAAGTAAATTATGTAGAAAGAAAAGAACAATACAAGCTGATCGACTTATAACAAATAAAGAAAAATACAAAGAACAGTTATATAAAATACTTAATAAGAACTCCAGACGCCTACAAGATCGTCTCGATGGGGAAAATGACAAAATTACTAGAATTATTACTGAAGAAGTAAATTGAACGAATATCCGTCAAATGAGTAGCATTGATAAACTCTCCCTAAAAATAAAACAACTTCTAGAAAAGAGTAAAATTTATAGTTATAAAATCAGTAAACATGAACACAATTAATTCCTAGGCTAGGGAAAAGACATCGCTATAGAATGATACTAACTCAGAACGCATGAAAGACGACTTTGATAGGTGAACGTATTTTTGCAAACAAATTGTAAGTTTAGATAACAATGTGATCCAATTATAACATGTTTTGTTTTCTGATGAAGGTACCTTTAAACTTTACGGGCGTGCTAATCGTCAGAATCGCCGCTATTGGTCTAAGGAAAAATCCTCACTTTATGAGACAATAACATACATAACATACTGAAAAGGTTAATGTATGGGCAACAATTGTTGAAGATGGTAATTTTAATGGCGATAATTATTTAATTTAATTAAAGGGACCTAATATCATAGGTTTGATGGCCACTGACATGGTCATTGATGGCAATTTTAATGGAGATAATTATTTAGCACTTCTCCAAAATAATGTGATACCAACTTTGACCAACCTATATCCTGATCCAGCAAACCCACAAGTTCCAGCGAATATGATATACTTTCAGCAAGATGGAGCACCACTTAATTACCAAATCAATGTTCGGCAGTACCACTTGGTTTGGTAATTAAGACCACTGCATCAAGCTAATATTTCCAAATCGGTGAATAGGAGGGCGAGGATTCATGGAATAGTCAGCACGATCTTTTGATCTGGCGCCTTTAGACTTTTTCTTATGGTGATAAGCGGCTCATGTCATATTTCTCATGCTCGAGCCATATATTTCAGTAAAGCAAAACCATTTGATTCATCACGTGTTTCAATTATCATATAGTCAATATTGTTATCTGACCTTTTTTCATATATACTATGTGAAAAAAAGTCGTTATAAAAATATCTAATAATTATATCTTTGTTACTTATATGAAAGAGATCAGAATTATATAGTACAAAATAATCGAAAATATTTACCTGTAGATAATAAATAAAAGCTTTGGAATAATTTTGGTGACTTTGATCGGGCAATTTCAAATTAAATTCGATGAGAGCTTTCATCTGTTCGTTTCCTTGAGGATGGTGTTGTCTGTGATCCATAAAAGCACTGTTAATATTCAGGTCTGATTCGTTATTGGTCGCTTCTAACAAAGATCTGTAGCTTGGTAATGACTGATAACCATATTCTGAAGTAAACCTTGATACAGGGTATATATTGGAATCCCATGGGTCAGAAACGTAGTTGTAGAAATGAACTAGAAATTAACTGTGGTTTAATATCTACTTCTGGTAATTAAATATGTGTAAAAAATTTTAAAAATGATGGTACATATGCAAATGATTTTAAAGATTTCTTTCAAGAAATATTATTATACAATTGGTCTGAAATGCTATAGGGCGTTCAGTACTTCTTTATCAACCGTATAAGAGTATATGTTAAACATATTGGACAGCTTTTTTAACTTTTATTAACATAGTTAATAATGCATTTACGAATATAGCTTATCGATTAGGTAAATATATTGTAACATAATGAGTTATTAAATTCAAATAATTTTTAATAGCATACTTTTTTTAATTTTTGATAATTTGTATAATTTTTGTTTGTTATATTTCAGTAGGAACACAAAACTTATGAATCAAAACTCTGCAAAAACATAAAATATATAGTTCTGCTTAAATATCAAAAAAGGAAAAATGCTAGGTGTATATAAAACCTAGTACTAAAAGAAAGGTTGTAATATTTTCTAGAAAATACAATACTAATATACAGGGTGTTTCATTTTAAAAAAATGATAAAATAGTGTTTCCGATTCTTTGTTTACTATATAGAAAAATATAGTTTTTGGGTAAGTTTATTGGGTGTGCTAAGCAAAATAGATGGAAACGTATCCACGGTCGAGAGGAATGTCATGATTTAGAAACCTGTCTGATAATACTGAGTATTGTTTTTTGGATTTATGGATGCTAGGTCCGCATTTCAACGAATGAAAAAATTCCTGATAAACTCTACGTTATCGTTTGATATCCGATACCAATTTGTAAAAACGTTTATTTATTCCATATTGCTATAGGAGTGGAAACATGGACTCTCGGAATTACAAGTATGAGACGTATAGAAGCTTTTGAGATGTGGATTTTTCGAAGGATGCTAAAGATCTCTTGAACAGAGCACGTGACCAACAACGAGGTGCTAAGAAGAATGGGTACTGAGAGAGAACTCCTAAATATTGTAAAAAACAGAAAAAAAAGAGTTATCTAAGACATATTTACAGAGGAGAAAAATACAACTTCCTACGACTTATAATGGAAGGGAGAGTGGAAGGAAGAAGAGGTCCAGGAAGAAGAAAATGCTCCTGGTTGAATAATGTAAGAGACTGAACAGGCATGGACACACATTCGATACTAAGAACAGCTCAAGATAGAGAGCAATTTGCTGTAGTTATAGCCAACCTTCAGTAATGGAGAAGGCACCTTAAGAGAGAATATTATTAAATGGTTTTGGAAGAGGTGATACAGATTCCAAAATGTCTTTGAAATAAAATAGACTCTCAGGGCATTTTGGACAAAAATTTGGTACAACATTCATTTTCTAACAACCAGGTAACGTTTTTTCATCCCACCAAAATCTAAGCTGGTTTTTGTTTTGGTTCCAAATTTCTGTACCATATCTTTTGGATTACGTTTTAAAATCTGACAAGTTTTAACACAAGTCTTGTTTAGCGCTTGCAGGTCGTCAGTGACGTGATCGTTGTGTTCATAAAGAGGTACATCAAGTGCTGGTTCGGTAACAGTTTTATTGACAACTATGAGTGGAGTTTAACTGTCTTGTTCAGTTACAAAGTCTATATCAGTAAATTTTTTATAGTTGTACGGTAAGATCCCTGAAGCACTAAACCCCGAAACTCCTTTATCCATCGTTGCGACCTACAACTAAGTTTCATGAAATTTAGGAACTATGTCGTACATAGAAATCTTCTGAAATTGGTTTTCCCTCAAGAACCTGTTACACTATATGTTGAATTCTTTCCTCAGGGGGGCATAAAACGACATGTCCAAAGGCTGTAGTTTATGTGATGTGGTGCGAGATGTTATCGGGACAACATGTATATGATTGGACCTACAATAATCATAAATATCAAGGGAGATGTGACTCCCGTGATTGTCCATGATCAATAAGACGGGCTCTTCCTCTGAGCATTTGTAGATGTCTCCATCTGGTCCACCTTTCTCTTAATGAGGTGACATTATCTGCCTAGGATATATAAACATAGGCGGTATGTATGTACCTGGAGTACTCAAAGTATTGACGTTCGTAATGTTTCTGCCTTTTTCCCAACTAGTGACAGCCCAGCTGATGTTGACCCTTAGTAGCTAAAACCTTTCCAGGTTTTTGGACCGTTTTCGTCCATACTAAATATTCTAGTAGACTTACAAGGATGTTTGTCGTTAAACTGCTTCCAAATTGAAAACAAATAAACCCACTTCCAAATACTCCTGCTATTGTGCGTATATTAAATGAAATCACATGAGATGAAATCACATGCTTTTATTTTCCTTTTTTTTTTTCTTATGATGAAGGATCATAAGGAGAAGAGATCATACTGTCCGTTACGGATGTTGGACACTAACATGGCTAGTTTGACTTAAAAAAAGTCCGGAAGTGGTCAAGGTAAACCATTTTTGTAGTGTATCAAGCCAGGATATTCTTCTTCTTCCTGGACCTCTTTTTCCAGAAACCTTACCTTGAAATATGTTAAGTTATTATATTATATGAGACATTCTATGTCTATATAGGAAAACCTTAACATGAGTATATAGCACCACATTTCAAATGCTTCGAATCTCTTTAATGATACTTCAGTTAATTTCCATGATTTCACTCGATATAGAACAACGAATAATACGTACCATTTTAGTAAACGAACTTTTATTTATAATTTTGTATCGTGACTGTTAAAGATTTTTTTTAACGAAAACTAATCGAGCCTCCTGATTCTTATCTTAATTGCCGTCAAGTGTTCCCAACTGTTCGTTCTAATTTGCGCGTTCTAATAATAGCAAAAGTTAATGAAGTATTATGTAGGTTGTTGATTAACTAATAATGTTTCTGGTATTATCCTATTTTTTCTTAAAACCGTGTATTTTGTTTGTTTGATGTTAAGGTGGGTACACATATGCGAGGCGAACTGTTCGCGAACTGTTCGTGAGCTGTTCGCGAACAGTTCCTTGAAAATATGTTTATGTTCAGACTATCCAATATCTAATAACAAACCGAGAATTAATTTACTTTGTTATTCTAAATATTTCGGTATTTTGTTTACATTATCTGTTATTAATTTCCCTGGTTACTTTTGAATAAGCCGCGCTCGTTCAGCAATTTTGTTTAACCGAATGATTACACACTTAGCAGAAACAATTTATAGTCTCGAACACCGTCCAAATTTAACTGCGAACATTCTTTGTGTTCGTCCCAAAAACCGACAGGCCGTGGCTCCTGACGAGCAACGAACGAACAGCTCGCAAGCGGTTCATCCCGTCGTACAAATTAACGAATATAGCGTTCACAAACGGTTCGCGAACAGTTCTGCTCGCATATGTGTACCCGTCTTTAAAATCAAGCTCAAATCTACTACTCAGTTCTTCTTGGAGACAAGAATCTCCAGGCCTTACAGACTGTCTGCAAAAATGGTGGCATATATAGACCATAACTACTATAACTCTGTTGCGACCACTTTTCTTGACTCATAATATCGTCGTAATCGTCGAACTATTCATCAACTTCTTGCAGGATTTTTATATTTAACTTATATTTAGTAAGTTATTTTAGTTATATATTATATTATTTTAGTTATATTTTCATATAACTACTAACCTTTTCATTTCCTCTCACCGTTAGTACAAAGATTTAGATTTACTGTGAGAATAAGGGCGCAAAATTATTTACAAACAAGCCTCTACAAAAAAATTCGAACAATTTACTTTATATTTAACAACCGTTAACAAAAGTCAATAAGCTAAATGAACGTGAATAAAACAAATAAATACATACCATCTCCATAAGCATAATCACCCGGATTCTGTGCTACGTATCCTTCACTAATAGATTCAACTCCATTTGATGGACTAGACATTAAGTAAATTCTTCTTTTTTCCGTAATACGTTCTACCTCAGTTTGAATAGTTGTATAGTAGAGCTTGACATAATCGTTATAATATCGCTGGAAATCGCTAGCGGTACCATACCTATAAGAATAAAAAATTGTTGAAAACTTCCTAAATTATATTCCTACTATAGAATTATTTAAATACTATGTTTATATGATATGAGATTAAGCCACAATTGATTGTAATGAAAATTACATTTTACGTAAAAAAATTGACGTTTCGATTTTCACTCCGGAAATCGTTCTCAAAGAAGATTATTAATTAATTTTATTAGAAAATGGTGTATACCATAGACGTATGATAATACAAATAGACTGACTGTTCCAATAAAAGCTTGTTCCCCGCAAACGCAAACCAGTCCCTGCATCTCTTTCTAATTTGCAAGGTTTATCGACCACCTGATTTAAATGACCAATGAGAAGGTTACGTGGTAGATAAACCAGGCCCTTTAGACAGAAGTGCAGGCACATCTTTGCTTCAGTTTTCTCTGTCGCACTGGGGGGACTCGCCTGTATTTTCAACAGTCAGTCTAGTATATACCGCCAAGGTTGTTGACGAGGTTATGTTATGTCACAAAATTTGAGGTTGAATCACTTCGAGAACTATTTCGGGAGTGGGAATCGAAAGGTCAAATTTTTTAAGTAAAATGTAATTGTCATTGTAATCATTTATGGTTCAATCCATATAAACATTGTATTTAACTTAGACATGCCACAAGAAAATAGTTTAAGAACCCTATAGAATTATTGTTACTAAAGTTGTTTCTCATCATCATTCAAATTTATCAAATCACGACTACACAGAGCTGACTTATTATCTTTTTCTTTCTGTATATAAGCAGTTTTGCTTATTCATTGGTGAGTTGTTGACTCTGATTGTCACTCCATCTCTTGCGAGGTCGGTCGATACTTGTACCACTTGGTGATTTGTCTCTTGGTATTTTAAAGACTCTTGTGTCCACTATTCTACATATGTAACTGTTCCATTTTTTTTTTCTATTTAGTGTCCACTCGTTTATACGCTGTACATTACATTTTCTTCTGATCTCGTTCTTATTCAGTCTCTCAGTGTATTTCCTGAAATTCTTCTCTGTATTTTCATTTCAGCATGATCCAGCATTCTCTGTGTTTTGGCAGTGTCGAGTCTTCTTTCTGATGCTTAGGTACCTCATTATTGGTCTTATACTGGCCTTATAGATTCTTGATTTTATTTTCCAGTTAATGTCTCGGACTTATTGTCAGACTAGTTAAAGATGTAGAAGTGTCGTTTCTTTTTTTTTATAATTTCATAATATTTATAATTTTTATACTATCAATTATTTTGAGAATTTAGATTTTTTTACAAACTTCCGGTATAAATTGCTTTAAAGATTACCCCGCATTTCTAAAACATATAAATTTCTACTACAATATGTATCGATATTATATTTTTTTTTTCGGCACACAACAATTTTTTGTCAAATACTTTATTAATGAGCTCGTCCTACGTTAAGACTAAATGACAAAAATTCGGAGGAAACGAAATCAAACCATTCCATTCGTCGACAGAAATACGGCCATTGCTGGTAGCCAGCAATTGCTTGGAGAATTCTTGGGCAGAAAAATCGTTTAGTAATACAGTTTGACGTCTTGTCGTCAGTTGGTTTCATTAGTGTATGATGAACTTCCTTCTATTTTGTGTTCAACATTAGTACATTCGTTCGAACAAAATGGTTCAATCAACTTGACTATAAAACTGCTGCACATGGCGTAATAAATGTCTTCGATCAATTGTTTATGACTAATATTTAAATTTATTACAAGCCTTAAGTATAAACTATATTTTTTTTGTCAATTTTTTCTAGTTTCATACCATTTATAATTTTTATGTCATACTAGTTTATTATTGTGTTTTTATTGGTTAGTTGCCAACTACGTAATAGTCTACTTTAGGCCCTCGCAGGCATAAAGTGTACTTTATGGACCGCACGGGCGTAAAGATACAAACAAAAAGATAACTTATTAGGAATATCTTTATTTAACAACATTTTCAAACATTATTTACAATTCACATAAAACTGGCAATTCTGAAAGGATCCGGTGATATTTAGATTACATTATGATGGACGTCAAAAATATCTTGCATTTTCACGGTTTTAGTTTGTCACGTTTGACAGCATTTCCGTAGCGTAACAACATAACACGGACGATAGAATGTCTACTAGTAAATATATTGTCAAAATGAAATCGAATTTTCGGATTTTTTAGAACATATTTATTTGTAGATGCAATAACGAACTAATATGACATAATCGTCGCCCGAGGGTATGTATATACCCTCGGGCGACTAACAAACCCTTGGGCCAGAGACCCTCGGGTTTGTAACATCGTCGCCCTCTGGGCATAAACATCTATTTAATACCCTTGGTAGATAAATAATTATTATAGTATCAACTATTTTGAGAATTTTTATGTTTTTACAAATTTCCGGTATTATTAGTTATTCATATCAATTGTATAAAATTCGCAATTAAATGTCATAATGAAACTATTATCAATTATTAAATAAAAAATATATTGTGTTCTTCTTCTTCTTACGATGCCTATCCGTTCCGGATGTTGGCGATCAACATGGCTATCCTAACTTTGCTTGCTGCTATTGTGAATAGTCCGGTTGTCGATGTATTAAACCACTTTCTCAGGTTTTGAAGCCAAGATATTCTTCTTCTCCCTGGTCCTCTCTTTCCAAATACCTTGCCCTGAAGAATGAGTTGCAACAAGCCGTATCTCTGTTCATTCCTCATAAAATGGCCAAGATATTCTAGTTTGCGCTCTTTGATGGTGTTAATAATCTCGCATTCCTTGCCTATTCTACGTAGGACCTCAACATTAGTCACACGATCTACCCATGAAATTCTTAAAATACGTCTGTAACACCACATCTCGAATGCCTCGAGTTTTCTTAAAGAAGCTTCGGAAAGTGTCCAGGCCTCTACTCCGTATAATAATGTAGAAAATACATAGCATCTAATGAGAGAGATTTTGGTAGCAAGTGGTAAATCGTGACTTCTGAAAAGAGACTTCATCATTTTGAACGCCGATCTCGCTTTTCCTATGCGTTGTTTTATTTCACTGGAGTGATCCCATTGGCTGTTAATGTTGGTACCAAGGTATGTGTAGCTATCCACTCTGTCAATTGGATGTTGGTTAACCAAAAGCTATGTATTTAATATTTCGCGCTTACTGACTACCATGTACTTTGTTTTCTTCGTATTAAGATCAAGTCCGTGTTTTTCTACTTATATCTGATATACGCGACATTATTCTTTGCAAACCGTCCAGACTATCTGCAAAAACTACTGCGTCTATATCTAAACTATATTGTGTTAATTTTATAATATTACTAGCTGATCCGGCGGCCTTAGAATTAATAAAATGTTGTCTTAAATTATTAGCCGAGTTTTATTATCTTTTTATACTAACTTTAAATTAAATAATTTTAATAAAAGTTAAAAAAGGAGCTAATTTACGTGGCAACAAAGTAGCCGTTGGCTGAATGGATTGCACTTGTGCCGATTATTTCTATTGAAGGACCTTGTGATATACTATATTTTTCGTTGCGTTGCCAGGCTCGAGAATGAACAAAGTAGATGGTTTGCTTACAGATACTGTCAAGATGCTACGTAAAATTGACCATGGGAAAAATAATTATTTTCTTTATTTAGTCTACATACATTCAATGACCTTGTCATTTGTTTATTGTCATGGCGAATACAAAACAAATCGGATACTAAATTCGTTTACATTCGAATGGCATATCGGTTGGTATCATTGAAATTCTCGGAATTAGAACTTTCTCATACATAAATTTTCCATTGAGTATCGTCGCTAGTGTTATATTGCCTACGGTTTAGGTTTCTAATTATAATGACGACCTAGCTAACCTTTAGTTATAAATTGTGCATTGTGCAGTGGTAAACCAAGCACATGTTTTCGTTTGTTACACTTTTAATAAATTTAAAGGAATGCATTGGACTAACGATTTTATTTTGAATTATTAAGTTTAAGTCATCTATATCCTTGATCTTTGCTGCTTAAATTGTTCTTTCACTCAACCATTTATGATTTTTATGTTTAGCGATGATGTTCGAGAATAATTTATTAACGAGTTCGTCCTTCGTTGAAACACCATTCGATTCGTCAATAGGAATACGCCATTACCGATATCCAGCAATTGCTTGGATAACTGTTCGTCAGAAAGATCGTTTAACCATACCATTTTCTTATTTGTTGTCAGTTAGTTTCATGAGATTATCGTGTACTTGCTTCTATTGTGGTTCGTTCGAACTACTTCAATATGGTTGGAATATGGATGAGGAAACGCTTCGCCCTACTTTCTACGTTGAAATTTCTCATCCTAAGCGTAATAATTAAGTCCAAGTGAGTTGTCAGAGCAACTTTCGTGCAAATGAATCGCTTTGGCAACGATTGAGTTAAATAAACTCGTTGGTAGTTCAATAACTTCGACAGAAGTGACGAATACAAAAAAATCCATATTTTGTTTTAAGATTTGATAAGAGATTGTTAAAAAGATTTAACATTAAACCATTATTTGAAAAAACATTAAAACATTTACATTAAAAAAGTTATAAACAAAAAAGTATACGGAGGTTAAAATTTAAATAAAAATAATAATTATGATAATAAAAATAGTAATAAACCATTTTCGAAGTGGAAATCAAAACGTCAAATTAAACGTATTTTCAATTGAAATTGAGTTAATTGTTATGTAGTAATTGCTTTAGTGTGACGATCTGGTCTGTAGTAAGTCGGTCTTGTCTGAGGCCTACCTGGTACTCTCAACTGTGGTCTCTTCACATTTGTTAATCCTTCTCTTAATAAGACTGGCCAGTATGTTATATGCTACATCTAGCAGTGCTTGTATAGTTAGTCACATTTTTTTTTAATATTGAGATTAACACTTTATCGACGTCTTTTTCTCTTTCCATGTTTTAATCATGAGACTATACATATAATGCTTTTTCAAGTCCTGCATCTTCCTTCTTTGTAAGCTTGTTGACTATTTCATTTACACCTCCATGTAATTTTTGCAGCTCTCTTCCAATAGATTCGCTGCGATTACAGAAAATCATTTTCAACGGGTAATGACTGCTTCCCCTTTTCGCTTCTTTCAGTTGTTGTGGATAAATCAATGTATTTTGCTCCAGCAGGTTATTGTGAGCCTCATTTTTCAGTTTTATCGTTGATTGATTATCCGGATATTCAATCGGATATTCAATCATCGATTTTATCCAATATTAGAATATTCGTACACTTTACGATTACTTAAAAATTACGAGTACTTAAAATTTACATTTAAATATAACAAACTTCTTATTTAAAACTAATATGCCTGAAATTTTTTAATAATTTTCCAATATAATGCAAAAAACTATTTTATATTAATAAACGCTTTGTCACTTATTGCGTCAGAGAGGTAAAAAAATTATTAAAAACTTACCAACTTTGACGTAAAGCAGCTTCATTTTCGTTATTTCCAGCGAACAATGCAATACTAGGATGAGAACGTAAACGATTAACTTGGTGCCTTACTTCCTCCACGACATTTCTAAAATTAAAATTTTGTTGTATAGAAAAAGCTAGAGAGAAGGAAATGAATACAAGATTTAAAAATTAGTACCTAAGTAATATTTGGTAATATTAAACAACATACATGCATGCGGATGTACATAAAATAGCCTATACAAATGTACATAAACAAACAGTCTAAAATATAATTGGAAATAAACGATCTTAAGCCAAAATTAGAAAATACATAAAAAAATGGCATTGTAGATTTTTACGTAAATCGTCTTTTAAACGAATTTTTATAAAAATCTAGAAAAATTAAATCAAGAGTTCTGTTAACCAGTGTATTTGGACTACCACAGTATTAGCCAAAACAAAAGACAGTGAAAATTTAATTTGTTAAACATGAAAAATTGAATAAAAAAATTTTTAAACTGTGGATTTTAAGCTTTTCTGCGATAAAGAAAAATATATTTAATGTAGCATTCTCTTTCAGACAATACCCACAATATTTAAGAGGATTAAAAATTATTTTTCTAAAATAAACTGGTATAGCGGACGATGGTTTAGGCCGTAGCCCAGGAAACAAAAAGGCTAATGTAGTAGTTTAAAATTCTAAATGAACCTGCTACTTAGATTGGCGTACTGGAGTACGATGGTCTATCGGATCGATCTATGGATAAGCAGTATTGCAAGAAATGAGGGATTTTAGATCGGTATCAATCCTCCATAGATCCCTACCGGAAGAGCGGCTACATTTAAAAAACTGGAATATAGAAAATAATAAGAGCTGAAGATTAATGAAGAGAAGACGAAATATATGTGTATAAATAAACCGACACGAAGAGACAGAATAGGACAAAATCTGACGGTCAACACCTTCAATGTCGAAAGAGTACAACGTTTTAAGTAATATATATATATATATATATATATATATATATATATATATATATATATATATATATATATATATATATATATTGTGACAATTGGGGTTTATAGAAAATAATTTATAAGTTATATACTACATAATATTAGATATAAAAAAGTATTTGATTATTTTAAATAAGTTATATACTAGAGAATTTAATAAAAATATATTTATATGAGGGCATTTTTAATAAATTAGCATATAATAAGTGTAAAAAGTTGTATTTTAATGTTGTAAATATATTTAAGTGAGCCATGTGCATAGGCAACCAACTATACAGTAAATTGACAGATAGAAATTAATCATAATACGAATATAAGTGGGGTTATAATAATAATGTTAGTTTAAAATGTTTAATTTATATATATATATTTAATGATTTAAATGTTTATTCTGATCTGAAAAGCCTAAATGTCAACAAAATTATCAATGGAACATTAACGAATTCTCCAGAGTGCAGAGTGTGACCATTGTTTACGGTCGAATATTCTGGAATAATGATTATGTCGGTGGATGGAACAGATATTTTTTCGAGAACATCCATATCGAAGAAATAGAACAAATTGGAACATGATCTCTTACCAGATGGTTCTAGAATATCCAAAAAGATATAAATACCCGTGATTTGGATTCAAGATGGAAGTTTTTAGTCAGAAGTCAGGCCAGTTCATTATGAAAGTTAGTAGACACATTTAGTTAGTGTAGTAAATTGTTCAGAATTTTCAAGAAGTCAGTCAGAAAAGTTTAGTAAGAAATATGAAAGTTAGTTGGAGTCAGTGAATCAAGTACAAATAGTCCAATTGTTTAATATAATTAAAAAAGGTATATTGGAAGAAATTAAATTATGTAATGGTTGGAGATTAGTATAAATCAACTTATAATAATTGGATATTGGTATATTGAAAAGAAGAATAAATATAAATGCTGTTTGCTGGTTTGCTTGGTGGTATATAAATGCTGGTGAAGAAAAATATATCTTAAATTGGTAGAAGCTGATAATTCAAAAAAGAAATTTCACAAAAACAAGGATAACCGAAGTACGAAGACATTCAGTGGTGATTAGAATATATATAGTGGAAAACAGTTCATTTAGGCATTCAGTGAAAGAAAGGTACAAAATTTTGTTAATATAATTTAGTTAGTGTTATAACAATTTCAATTTTGAAGATAGTTTGTTTAAATTTAACATTGTCTATAGAATTTAATTAGTTTTATAAGAACATCAATTTAAAGATAGTTTATTTTAAATTTACATTGGCTAGGTTAGATATATATGTGTGTTTCATAATAGTTATAATAAAGATAATTTAAAAAAGTACTTACAAGCTAATTCTTTGAGAACCGCGATAAAAACCCTATATATTATATTATTAAAAATACTCATTGCTCATCATTCAAACAAAAAACACATCATAACAATTTGGCACCCAACGCGGTGGCTCTCTATTTAAAAGAATTAGTTTGGGAAGATAAGTGCTCTCATATAATTAAATTAATTATCAGTAGAAAGAAAAAGTATAGATTTTAATTTTAATTATATTTGAACAAGTAAAGTCTCAGAATGTCTCAAGGAAAGAAAGGTACAAGAAGCAAAAAGAATGAAGAAGATGTGGAAGTAGAAACACAACCTATACAAGAGGAGAGTTTAGTTCAAGTTCCACAAGATACTGCAGAAATGAATCCAGAAAGAGAGGAAAATGTCAATATGGCAGCTTTGATGTCATTAATGATGCAGATGAACAAGACAATAGAAGAGAATTCAAAAGAAGTCAAAGAAGACATGAAAAAAATGGAACAGAAAATGGAAGAGAATACGAAGAAAATGGAAGAGAATACGAAAAAAATGGAAGAGAACACGAAAAAAATGGAAGAGAATTATAGAAAATTAGAAAAGAAAATAGAAGATAATAATAATAAAATTGTAAAGCAAATAGAAAAACAAATGGATAAAAAACTTGAAGCTGCAGAGAAAAAAGTAGCAAATGAAATAAAAATTATACGGAATGACTACAAGAAAAGGATAGAAAATGAGAGGACAGAAGTAAAGAGGATTATTCAAGATAATAAGATAGATATAGAACAGAAAATAGAGTTACAGAAATGTAACTTAGAAGTAAAAATTAACGAAGACAGGAGAAACACAGAAGAAAAATTAGACGATATACAACAAAATATCCAAATAAATAGTAATCAAATAAGAAATGTGGAACAGAGAATAGATGATATTTCACAAATGAGAGACATAGGGAGACCTTACTTAAATTTAACAAATGAGACTGGGATTAAATTCTCTGGTAATATAAAAAATTTGCATCCTAGAGTATACATAAATAGTTTAAAACATAAATTAAGATTGGTGAATAATATTAATGATATTAAAGATTATATTAGAGTGACATTAAATGACAATGCAGCAACTTGGTTTGCTAGTATTGAGAATGATTTAGATAATTTTCAAACATTTGAAAATAAATTTTTAAATTATTATTGGGGTGAATTAGAGCAAGCCAAGTTTAGAGAAATTCTATATTTTGGAAAGTATAATCAAAATTTAAAATCAAATATGGTAGATTATGCATTGAAATTGATAACAGTTGCAAAATATTTAGAACCACCACTTAGAGAGGATGAAACAGTCTTAAATGTATCTAGACATTTTGATGCTGATGTTGTGCAAACCGTAACTGTACAAAATATTCAAACAATAGATAGTTTTATTAATTTTATTCAAAGAATACAAAGAGGCAATATGACAAGTAATAATAACAACAGAAAAAACAACAATAACTTTCAATATAATAAAAATGATAATCAACAATATAGACAATCATATAACCATAATACTAGGTATGGTGATAGTTTACAAAATTTTAATAATACTAACAGTAATCCAAATAGACAGAACTTTAATAATAATACTAGTTATAATAGACAAAATTTTAATAATAATACTAATTATAATAGACAACATTTTAATAACAGTACTAATAATAATAGACAAGATTTTAACAATAGAAGAAATACAGAGCGACCTAACTATAACAGACAGGTAAATTGTGTTCGAAGGAATAGAAGCTGCGAAGACAGGGAACGAAATAGTACAAGGCAAGAAAATGTGAGTAGAAGTCATAGTAGGGAAAGACATAGGACATCAGATCCAAGTGGTCAGATACAATCTGACAATTCTAATAATCAAAATTTTGTGCAGTAAACTTTCTGAATTACAAGTTAGGCCATTGCTATTATGAAAAACCTTCTGAATTTATTTCTTTAGATGAAGAGAAAATTATTGAATCTATTAATTTAATTTATATAAATGCTTTGGCCAAAAATAAAATGATTAAAATTATGATAGATACTGGTTCAGAAAGTACATTAGTCTCGGAGAATTTTATTTTTAATACATTAAAACTATCAGATATAATAAAGATTCCAAAAATTAAAATTATTGGTGCAAATAATAAGAAGTTGGGTGAAATTGATAAACTAGCCAATTTTAAAATTAATATTCTTAATAAAGAAATTAATATGCAAGGATTTATTGTCAAGGATTTATGTGTTGATATATTAATGGGAAATGATGAATTGGAAAAGAAGAAAGTAAAGATAGATTTTGAAGAAAAAATGGTAACTTTGGAAGGGCAAATAATTAAATTTATGCAGAAAGATGAGGTAGAAGAAGGAATAAGAGTTGATAGGATATTATTAAAAGAAAATAATGATGTTTATGAAGAAGAAATGTATTTTGATGATAGGGAAATCTCCCAAAAGAATGTAAAGAATAATTATTGTAGTGAATATTTAAGGAATGGAAATTTTAAGCAGATGGATGCCTACGAGGCGGAGTGCGTAAAATTGGAAGCAAGGAATAATGAGTACATAATGAAGAATAATTTTATTTGTAAAGAAGAAGATATGATAAAAGTTTTAAATTGCCCTGAAGAATATAAATCAATAGTCATTTCCATATTGCAGCAACACAAGGGACTTGTCAATAAAGAAAATAGAATTGCACAAAATTATATCCATAGTATAAAAGTTAAAGAAGAAAAAGATTTTAAAACAAAATCATACCCAATACCATATAAATACAGAGAAGAAGTAAACAAAACAATTAATAATATGTTAGAAGATGGAATCATTGAGAAGGCAGATACACGTTTTATCAACCCTATAGTAGTAGTGCGTAAAAGATCAGGTGAAATCAGGTTATGTTTGGATGCAAGGAATATTAACAAGATCACTGAAAAGCAATTTGAAGCACCAGTGAGTATAGATGGAATACTAGGAAGAATTACAGGAATGTCATTTTTCACTAAAATTGATTTACAGCATAGCTTTTGGTTAATACCTCTAGAAAGAAAAAGTAGACAGTATACAGGATTTCAGATAGATGGAGTAGTATATCAATTCAAAGTAGTACCATTTGGACTTCAATCATCTTGCAGTGCTCTATGTAGATGTCTTCATGATATTGTGGATCAATATGAACATTTTGTAATTCACTACATTGATGATATATTAATTGTTTCTAAAACGGCTGAAGATCATGAGAAACACCTAAAAATTATAATAAACAGATTAGATAAAGTTGGACTTAAAATAAATCAAGAAAAATGTACATTTTTTCAAAAAGTAGTGATATATCTAGGTTATAAACTTAATACTAACAGCTTACTGATATATCCATTTTATTAAATAGACTTGATTTGTTAAATAGATGGTAGATTTCATTATTTTGAATCAATTTGACATCATACTTGTTGAATTTTGTATATATGGAAATTAATTTGTACCCTAAAAATCATAATTTGGGGTTAGACACAAAATTGATACTATAATTGCTATAAAAATGTCTTTCTAATATAATAAAGTGGAAAAACTTACCAATTTATATTGATGAAAGTTATTTTGAATGGAAATAATTCCTAGATTTTGTCTATAAATAAACAGAACACAATATCCATTATATTTTTAATTAAGGTTATATTTTATTCTCTGATATAGCATCCATTGTTCCATTTGACATGACAGTTTGACCATAGAATAGCCGAACTGTGATCCGTTGTTCTCTGCTTTGACATAGACAGCGAACAGGGATGTATTTAACACATTTTAAATAAAAAAAAAAAATTTTGATTTATTAAATTTAATAAGGTATGAGAAAATTAATATTTAAAAAAATAATAAGTAAATTATTTATTTTAAATATTATTTTGGGGTATTGTGACAATTGGGGTTTATAGAAAATAATTTATAAGTTATATACTACATAATATTAGATATAAAAAAGTATTTGATTATTTTAAATAAGTTATATACTAGAGAATTTAATAAAAATATATTTATGTGAGGGCATTTTTAATAAATTAGCATATAATAAGTGTAAAAAGTTGTATTTTAATGTTGTAAATATATTTAAGTGAGCCATGTGCATAGGCAACCAACTATACAGTAAATTGACAGATAGAAATTAATCATAATACGAATATAAGTGGGGTTATAATAATAATGTTAGTTTAAAATGTTTAATTTATATATATTTAATGATTTAAATGTTTATTCTGATCTGAAAAGCCTAAATGTCAACAAAATTATCAATGGAACATTAACGAATTCTCCAGAGTGCAGAGTGTGACCATTGTTTACGGTCGAATATTCTGGAATAATGATTATGTCGGTGGATGGAACAGATATTTTTTCGAGAACATCCATATCGAAGAAATAGAACAAATTGGAACATGATCTCTTACCAGATGGTTCTAGAATATCCAAAAAGATATAAATACCCGTGATTTGGATTCAAGATGGAAGTTTTTAGTCAGAAGTCAGGCCAGTTCATTATGAAAGTTAGTAGACACATTTAGTTAGTGTAGTAAATTGTTCAGAATTTTCAAGAAGTCAGTCAGAAAAGTTTAGTAAGAAATATGAAAGTTAGTTGGAGTCAGTGAATCAAGTACAAATAGTCCAATTGTTTAATATAATTAAAAAAGGTATATTGGAAGAAATTAAATTATCTAATGGTTGGAGATTAGTATAAATCAACTTATAATAATTGGATATTGGTATATTAAAAAGAAGAATAAATATAAATGCTGTTTGCTGGTTTGCTTGGTGGTATATAAATGCTGGTGAAGAAAAATATATCTTAAATTGGTAGAAGCTGATAATTGGAAAAAGAAATTTCACAAAAACAAGGATAACCGAAGTACGAAGACATTCAGTGGTGATTAGAATATATATAGTGGAAAACAGTTCATTTAGGCATTCAGTGAAAGAAAGGTACAAAATTTTGTTAATATAATTTAGTTAGTGTTATAACAATTTCAATTTTGAAGATAGTTTGTTTAAATTTAACATTGTCTATAGAATTTAATTAGTTTTATAAGAACATCAATTTAAAGATAGTTTATTTTAAATTTACATTGGCTAGGTTAGATATATATGTGTGTTTCATAATAGTTATAATAAAGATAATTTAAAAAAGTACTTACAAGCTAATTCTTTGAGAACCGCGATAAAAACCCTATATATTATATTATTAAAAATACTCATTGCTCATCATTCAAACAAAAAACACATCATAACAATATATATATATATATATATATATATATATATATATATATAATGGCCTTCCACGAAGTGAGAACCTTCTGCTTCTTAAGGTCTATTGAAAGTTGGCAAGCATCAGCCCTATTTTGATTTTGTAAACAGCCGCCTTTCTAACAAATCCTAATGTGCTGGTTACTTACCACTGCCCTAAGTTTCTCAGCCAAGAAGTTCTTTAGCAACCCGGACCACTTTTACCATCAATATTACCCTACGTAATAAGCTAAGCACTTGGTATTTTATGTTACGCTGTATTTATGTCCAAAGCATTCTAATTTTCCTTTTTTTGTCAGTGTGCATGATTTCTGTTTGTTTAGTTGGTTTGGTACTTCTGTGTTGGACTCTGTCCATGAAATTCGTGAATTTTGACACTTGGTAAGTTAAATAAACAGTTTTAACATAACATTCAGAAATTGTTATTCTAGAAATAATTTTAGTAATTTGAAATGCAATTCGTCTGGTTCTAATACTCTAATACCTTACCAGTTTTTGTCTATCGTAGTGCATCTTGCACCTCTTACCTTTTAAACCCTTTTCCTGGTGGGTTTATTTGCCCAACCTTAATATCTTTAATGAAACTCTTTAATAAACTTACACTTTTTCTTTAATTTTGCTTCTTTATCTTGGATAAATAATAACATACGCAAGCAAAATCTGGCCAATTCAGGAAAAACATGAATAAAAAATCAACGCAATCGAAATGAAACATTTGAGAAAAATGCCTGGGAAAAAATGGGACAGGATAAGAAATGAAGATATCAGAAATGACAAAGCAGAAGCTTATTACTGAGTACATTAAACGGAAGCAAATGTTCTTTTTCGGACATATTAGAATGAAACCAGAAAGAATTAGAAGGCAAATATTAGAATTGGAAAGTAGAAGAAAAAGTGAAGGAAATGACCCTGAAGGAAATGGACAGACCAGATCGAATAGGAAGAAATAAAGGTAAAACTATTGTAGAATTGAAGACAATGACCAAAAATAGCAATGCATTGTATTCTATTGGTTAGTAGAGGTTCAATAGTTTAGAGTAATTTATAATCACACAATGATATGAATAAAGTTCTGTAAAGTAGATACGTACATAGGTTTATGTAGAAAATAAAATAGAAAACCAGTATTAGCCAATTTCCGTTGAGGTGAAGACACATTGAAGACGAATCTAATATTATAGACTGCTTTAAACATTAAACATGATGAAAATATTAAAATGGTCTTACTCTAAATAACTGTCGGACGTTGGATACATGGCACAAGCGAACATAAAATCCTGCCAAATCAGAATACCATATTCATCGGCTAAATCGTAGAAATAGTCTGATTCGTATACGCCACCGCCCCACACGCGCAACATGTTCATGTGCGAATTTCTGGCTGTACTGAGCAGTTTGTTTATTAAACTTTTTGATTGTCCCCGTTCTGGAAGGATGTTTAGAGGTATTTCGTTAGATCCCTTCATAAAAATGGGCATTCCGTTTACTTTAAAGTAAAAAGTAGTACCATAATCTGCAAAGCAATGTATACTTATATTCTTATATAATATGTATAAATACTATAAAAAACAGAGTTACATTAATAAAGAAGAACATCATTTAAGAACAATAAAAATTTTAAGTAAAACTTATTACGTCCACTGCTGGACATAAGCCTTCCTTAAACTCCTTAATTCTTTACGATTTTGTGCTCTTCAAAAAAAAAATATTAAAATCCTTTATAAAAGGTATATAATTAAAAAACCCTATTGGGCTATATCAAAACAACAAAACATTTTCGGAATCCATATTCCATTATCAGTGTCTAGGTGTAGATGTTTTGAGAAACTAAATATCTGAGTAAAAACCCGTTAAAATTATTGGTTTAAATTTATTTTACATTATTAGATCTTATATGTTAAGATATATTATGTATAAGATCTAATAATGTAAAATAAATTTAAACCAATAAGTTTTAACGGGTTTTTACCCAAATATTTAGTGGCTCAAAACACACCTATACCCTAATGATGGAATATGGATTCCGAAAACGTTTTTTTGTTTTGATATAGCCCGATTGGGTTTTTTAATTATACACCTTTTATAAAGGATTTTAATAAATTTTTGTGATACATAGTATACAGCCAGCTACAGGAACTTAGTTTCCTTGTGGATTTGTGCTCTTTGTTGCCAATTTTTGGTGATACGCCTGATTTCGTCAGCCCAACGTGTAGGTGGTCTTCTTCTACAACGTTTGTCTACTCTTGGCCTCCAATTTGTAATTTTGCTCGTCCATCGTGAGTCGTGCATTCTCGCTACATGACCTGCCCAGTTCCATTTCAGTTCCGCTATGCGTTCCACAACATCAGCAATACTCGTCCTTCTTCGCAGATCTTCGTTTCTTATTCGGCCCCGCAACGTCATTCCCAGCATAGACCGTTCCATTCGTCTCTGTGCCACTCTCAATTTCGAAGCCGTAGTCTTGGTTGGAGTCACAGTTTCCGCCCCATAGCTCATGACCGGTAGTACGCATTGGTCAAATACTTTTCTTTTGAGGCTAATTTGTATGTTGGCCCTAAGTGTGTCTCGCAGTTTTTCAAAAGCTGGCCACGATAAAGAAATTGGTCTTTGGATTTCGCATGTTTAGTTATCCCTGTTGATTCTTATTTCACGACCAAATACGTATATTTCTCCACCAATTCTACCACTTTGCCTTGAATAGTTAAATGGTTATTGGGGACCATATTTGTCATAAAGTTAGTTTTGATCAAGTTAATTCTGAGGCCTACCTTCAAACATGCAAAGTCCAATTCATTTAACATCTTATCATGAGTTAAATTCATTTAACTCTTTTCCTCCTTCCTATGGGGCTCCATTCGGTTATTCTCTTTATCCATCTGCTGTTGCTAGTTTTTCCTACATGTTCATACCACTTTAGTCTTTGTTGTTCTATATATGTTAGTATGTCTGTTTCTATTGATGCTCTTTGCTTTATTTCGTCATTACTTCTCCTATCCATTCTTGTTACTCTGCAGCATCTTCGCAGGCATTCCATCTCTGTTGCTACTATCTTACTGCTGTTTTTCTTGTTTATGATCCAATTTTCAGCCCCATATGTCATAATACTTCGCACTAATGTTTTATAAATCTGTGTTTTTGTCTTCATATTTAGGTGTCTATCCCACCATACTGAGTTAAGTTGTCGGATTATTGTTCTTGTTTGTCCTAATTTTTGTGTAATTTCTTCCTCTGTTATTGCCTTTTTCGTAATTATAAACCCCAAGTATTTCAATTTATCCTTTCCTTTGATTGTTACGTTGTCATCAATCTGTAGATCTTCTATGTCTTCTTAACTTGTAGATAGGACTCTGTTTTCGCGAGGTTAATATCTGAGCATTTTTGTAAATATTGTAAATAAATTCACTATACCTACGGTCAATCCTGCTGTCATTCATTGCTTCTATAAGGCTGTCTATTTCAATCATGTCGAACGCTTTATGAAAATCTATGAAAGTGAGGACAAGAGATTTGTTGTATTCTATAGATTTTTCAATGAGTGTCTTTACTGTGTGGATGTGATCATTGGTACCATAATTTGAACGGAATCATCCCTGCACTCTCGGTTGGTAGAAATCTAATTTGTTCTCCAATCTTGATGTCACTAACCTAGTGAAGAACTTGTAAATATGGTTCGACAGGCTAATCGGTCTATAATTTTCTAGGTCCCTTCTATCTCCTTTTGTATACTTTATTAAAATACCGTTTTTGCCGGCTCATCGCATAAAGTTGCAGATAAAAAACCTGCAACTTTATACGATGAGCTGTTAAAATTATTTCTTACTCTAGAAACTCTAAAGATATAATTTTACTCATTTCCCTTTAAATACTTACCAAGTTTATCTTGAATAAGTTCGATTTTCCTGAACCCAATTCGAGTGACTTTGCTGTTAGATTCATCACCACTTTTACTATCAAAGGTGACTGTCAAATCATACAGTTGTTGTCCTCCATATCCATTTGGCCACCAAGGAATGACAGCATCCTGAAATGTAAAAATAAAATAAATTTATTAAATCAATAATAATTTAAAATTTTTATTTGGAATTTAAAGTAAGCATTCTTCTTGCTCTTAATTTGACTCATCCTTTAAGGATATTGGCGATCATCACGGTCCATTTTATTTTATCTGCAGCAGTTGTAAAGAGTTATATTGTTGCTTAAATTTTTGCCTTACATTTTTCAGCCAGGAGGTGCGATGTCTCCCCGTTTCTCTTTTTCCTTCCACCTGTCCTTGTATATCCAATCGCCAATATATAAGAAATCAAAAAATATGGCTAAACTAATATTTTTCATTGCTTAGTATGTGATCAAAGTCGCACTTTTCTTTCGTTCATAGTGTTGAGTTATTTCTTTTTCTTGTTTTATCCTTCTTATTGTTTCCGTGTTTGTTACGTGTTGTGTCCATGATATTTTGTACATTCTTACGTAGCATCTCAATACTCTAGATATAATTTCTACTCCCAGTTTTTATTGCAAATACCGCTATTATCTAATTAAAAGAGCTTCTGGTTATCGCAATGTGTCGTTTTACTACGAGGCTACGGTCTCATTGTTCATTTAGCTCACATCCCAGGTAATTGTATCTGTATAGTTTCTCTTAAGCTTTCTCTTTTAACATAGATTCTTTCGCCTTGAATATTGCTCTTACTGGCAATCATGTTTTTGTTTTTTTTTGTGTTCAAGGCCATTCCATACCTCTGAGATTCACTTGTGTTTCGTTAATTTATATACCTTCATTTGCGTTTTCTAGTGCCTCTTTAAACATCTCTTCTGAGCATATATTAAAAATTAAAGGGAACAGTACACATCATTGCCATACTCCATGTCTTATAAGTATATCTGTCAATAGATTTTTTATGTCTACTCATATTATGGTTTTCTCATATTGGTATAAATTGGTGTTGATTCTTACATCCCGATCATCTATTTCTGTGTTCCGTAATATGTTTGCAAGCCTTGTGTATATTATTTTGTTGAAGGCTTTCTTTTGCTGAACTAGGCATATGAATACTCGACACCATTCTATAAGTTTTTCTAAAGTAAATAACACCTCTCTAGTGCCAAAGCCTTTTCTAAATCGCAGTTGGTTTCCTGTTATTCAATCGTCTAATTTTTTGTAGACACGTTAGTGTATCACTCGCAAGAAGACTTTTATAATATGTTTCAAGCTAATCGTTTTATACATTTACAGATACATTTTATTGCGTTGGGATTTTTAGGTATTGGAATGAACATAGATATTAGCCATTATTTCGGAATTTCCCCAGTATCGTAGATTATATTGAATAATTCTACTAGTATATCAATGTCGTTCTCTGATAGTTGTTTTAAGAATTATGTGGGTATTTATACCGGTCTCATGGCTGTATCATTTTTAATACGTTTTAATGCTTTTTTAATTTCCCTTTAGTAATTTCATGTTTGTTTCTTTTCCTTAGTTCTATTGTCCAGTACCCTTATTTCTTGTATTATCCATTGTTTGCGTCTAGGGGATGTTTCGTCTTTCAATTGTTGTTGTAACATGTTCTACAGGATCTTCTCTCCATTATATATATATATATATATATATATATATATATATATATATATATATGTATATATATATATATAGTTATATATATATATATATATATATATATATATATATATATATATATATATATATATATATATATATATATATATATATATATATATATATATATGAGATATAACTCTCTCCATTTTTTTGTAACTTTTTTTCTTATTTTATTTAAGACATTCCAAGAATATATGATACACCATCATGTCATAATTTGACAATCAAATCGAAAGACAAGTAAAACAATAATATCCAAATAACACAAAACATAACAATACTTACTTTGGAGACAGATATGAGAGTGCTATGAAGTAGTTCGTTTTGGTCATTAGGCACAATATCAATATCCACACTTTGTTCAAGAGTCTGGTCATTGGTTTTTTGTTGTAATGTAAGTTTTCCTTGCACATGGTGTTTTGCATTGTCTCCTAGGTAAGTGTCAACTTTAAGTTTCCAGTTCTGATCGTCATCTTCTATGTCAACGGCTACATATCTGATTACACTCTCTGCAAAGGATTCAAGGTATACGTCCTTCCTGAAATAGAAACAATAAGTTCCGAAAAATTATTTAACGCCAAATTATATTTAGATATACTTGTCACAACATTATTTAGTGAATGCCTGAGTTGTTGAAGGTACTCGTCAAGAATGGTAAATCTCATATATCGTATCGACAGTTGATAAAAAAAGTAATAAAAAATGCGATAGCAATCGCGCCATTTTTATCACTTAGCACTTATAATAATTAGATTCTACGAAAAAAGAATAACAAAAAAATTGGAGAGGGAATACCAACAATTAAAGACAAAGGAACAGGAAGAAATTCGAGTAGATAGATCAATAGGATTTCTGAACTAGAAAGCACCACTGCAAATAACTTTAAGTAAAAATAATTATTTGCAGTATTTCTGTTTATAATGGTTTCTTGGGCTCTCGATAAAACTGGCATAAACGTTATAATATATTTGCTCACATCTCAAGACCTCACATGATTTAGCCATAAATAAATTATTGATATAGAGCTCTGAGAGATATAGAGATATAATCTCTTTACCCAAACCTGTTTGAAGTCCATCTGGAACAAGTACGACTCTCTTGAAAAACATTTAATAAATCAATTGCAGAAAAATATACTCAGGATAAAAAGTCAATAGCAGTATTGAACAATACACCAATATTGTGACCAATATTAGAAAAGAGTAAGGCAGTGGGCAGAGCGTTAAACTTCTTCATTATCATTGTTAGCTTGACAATCTCTTGTGGTTCTTGGCTTGTTCTATGATTTACCGCCATTCTGATATATTCCTTGCTTTGTTTTTCTGGTTAGTTATCCAAGTTGTCAAATTTTGATTCACTTGTTCCATTTATAGCTAGTGCGTTAGACTTACTGAGTAAAAGTTCAGTGAGTTGCCGGTTTGAATCTGGTCAGACATGTTACGTTGACATGTTAACTTAACGGCATCAGCAGTTGTTTACGAAATAGTTTATTGAGTCAGTTCTTTGTAGCATCGAGTTGTTGTGGTTTCTGAGTGTTTAGTGCGTCATAATATTATTAAGAAGGTGTAAAAACAGTTCTGATATATTTTGTTACGTATGTGGTGATTTAACTATAGCAAAGCATTAAAAAAACATAATTTATTAAAAAAGCTTATCATGCTTAATTCGGTGTAAAGCTTGGTTATCAGGACAAATTTTGGGCTCCACACAAAGTGTGCTTTCAGTGTGTCCAACTACTGAGAAAATGGACAAAAGTACACGTAACTCTTTACCATTCGGCATTGCAATGATATGGAGAAAACCAAAAAACCATGGAGACGACTATTACTTTTGCCCCTACGATGTCAAGAACTTCAATTCGAAAAATAAATCATCATCAGTTCTGTTTGCTATTGCTATGCGTCTTTTTATTTCGTCGCTTGTCGTGTTTGTTGCGTTTACTAGCTATCCAATATATGTGAATTCTTTGACTTGCCCAAAGGTATGGTTGTTAATTTAAATTCTCTGTTGGATATTTCAGGGGTTTTTAGAAACCAACATATATTTGGTATTTTCCTCGTTTACCACAAGTCCTAATTCACTTGCCGCTTCCGCAAACCTTGTAAAACACTGCACCATATCTCTCATACTTTTGTCCACTATAACTATATCGTCAGCGAATGCGAGAATTTGCGTCGATCTAATAAAAATAGTTCCATTCATTCTAATATTTAATTAATTTAATTGTCTGATTGCCTGTTCCAAGACATTATTAAAGAGGAGACACGCTAGCGCGTCCCCCTGTGTTAGAGCATTATTAATGTTAAAGAACGTAGAGTTTTTTCCTTCAATTCTATCACATGAGCTTACGTTTTGCATTGTTAGTTGGGTCAACTTAACTAACTTAGGTGGGATCCCAAGGTCTATCATTGCATTATATAAAGCAGTTCTTTTCACACTGGCATAGGCTGCTTTTAAGTCGACGAAGAGATGGTGTGTATCTATGTTTTATTCTAGTGACTTTTCTAGAATCTGCCTGTACTTGAATTTGATGTGTAGTTGACTTTCCAGCAGTAAATTAGCCTTGATATTATACCAACAATATCCTTTGTAAAATGTTTAAGTCTTTTAAACAATACATTGCCGAAGATTTTATATGCAGATGCTAACAGAATACCTAATGCCTCTATAGTTCTTACACTGCAGTTGATCACCCTTTTTATGCAACGGACATATTATTTAGCAACACTTCTTGCACCAATTCATTCTCTCATATAAGTACTATTGGCGTTGATTGAAATATTATTAGTTTATGGATTGCTGCAAAAAGTTGATCAACACATTTTTTATACATTTCCAACAGATTTCGTCGAGTCCTGGGACTTTATTGTCTTTGAGTTTTAGGATGGCATTTGACACTTCTTCTCTTGTTGGGTCTTGTAGTTGACGTTGTAGATTTTGTTCATTGTCTATGTTGTAACCTCCTTCAATATCGTTTATATTTAGATGTTCGCTGAAATGTTGTGCCCATCTGTTAAGAACTAAGTTTTTATCATGTAGAATTTCACCGTTAGTGTCTTTACAAATTTTTAATCGTGGTTTAAATTCTCGACGGCTAATATTTAAGGATTTGTATTATTTCCTCGTTTTATGTTTATCGAATAAACTTTGTATCTCATTGTGAGTGTTCTGTTGGTATTCCCTCTTCTTACGTCTCTTCTTACGATTCTCTCTTTAAATCGTACCTTAACAAAATAGTGATTACTATCTATGTTTGCTTCTCTTAAAAACCTAACATCTAATAACTTAGAGCAGTGTCTTGCATCGATGATTATATGATCTATTTGGTTAATCGTTTCATTATCAGGAGATTTCCAAGTTCCCTTATGTATATCTTTATGGGGAAATCGTGTTTCAGTTATTACCATGTTCTTAGACATCACAAAGTCTATGATTCTGAGACCGTTATCATTAGAGTCGTGTAGGCTCTCTTTTCCGATGGTGGGCGAAAATATATTCTCTCTTCCGACTTTGGCATTAAAGTCTCCTGCTATGATTTTGATGTCATTTTTTGAGCACTCATCGTACTCTCATTCTAGTGCCTCTTAGAACTTGTAATTATCATAATCCTGGAGCATGGATGCTAATAATGCTAATATTAGCGATCAAATATGATCAATAGCTTTGAAATCAATTTTCATGGTATAGTCATCGTGAAAAAGAGTTCGCAAAATATTTTTCTCATTATTGATTCTAAGTATTGCAATATTGCAATAATAATCCTAAAGTAGTCATAAACCTGGGAGTGGTTATTTATTGATTCTTCTAAGAAACTGAAGGGTGTCTTGTTGCACAATGGTAATACTTATGCCTCGGTGTCTGTTGCTTACTCCGTGAATCTCAGAGAAACGTATGAGAATCTTAAGCTATCGCTAAATAAAAAAAAGTATAGCAAATATTGTTGATGTTGATCAACTCTTTGATGATCTTAAAATAATGTCCATGCTTTTGGGTCAGCAGTTTGGATTCACAAAGTATCTATGTTTTTTGTGCGAGTGGGACAGTCGAACGCAAAATTTAAATGACGTTAAGAAAGAATAGCCATTCAGAGAAGGACTTGTACGAGGACAAAAAAATAGTTCTTTTGCCTCCCCTTCACATAAAGTTAGGATTGATTAAGCAGTTTGTCAAAGCTTTAAATAAAAAAGGTAACTGCTTTAAACATCTATGTGACAAATTTCCTGCTCTTTCTGAAGCTAAACTTAAAGAAGGAATTTTTGAAGGTCCTTAAATTATTATAATCTTAATATAAGACAGATTGTTCCTGGATACAATGGCCCAGGATAAATCTTAAACATGGAAAAAAAAACATCATAGTTAAACAATGGTAGTATTTTATCAGTTGACTGCTCGTATTCCCTACAGCAATAGTAAAGATATTGATGACCAAGAAGAGATGGCCAAATCACGAAGCTCTTGTATAAAAAATAAAATGTTATAAGAAGCAATAGTCCTATGAAGCCAAAGAATATAGTAATATGGGAGACCAAACAGTGCGTGTATATATCCTTAGTTTGATTAAAACAAAAAAGAAAATGTCTTTTAATTAAACCGAATATGTAGAAAAATATATCTCTTACCATATTCCTACAGATGCGAAAGCTGGACCCCAATCCCAAGAATAAGAAGCTTGCATTTTTCTGATCATATTAACGTTACATTCTCCTCTGTACTCATTGGGTGGACAGGTTGGAGGTACGACATAGGTTTTCGCTTGTTCAGCAGCTAGGTTAGCTGCAACTTCAACAGGAGAGAGGAAGTTTACTTCGATTTTGTTTTCTCCTAACTGTCGATAAAATATAAATATAAACACTTTTATTATTTTTATTATAACGATATACATTGTTGTACAAAAATATGTATACCTGATATAACAATCTATGAAGTTCTATATAACTATATTATAATATTCTACATGTCTATCATTGTTTATTTAAATTGCGATAAACTCAGGTATAGTCTTCTCCCTACATATTTTTTGTAGGAGTTCATATATTTTTTAACTGTCTCGCCCCAAAACTTTATGAGCCACCTATTATGTTACATCCCTTTGTTGATTTGTTTATTTTATTTAAAAT
Organism: Diabrotica undecimpunctata; assembly: GCF_040954645.1. NCBI lineage: Eukaryota > Metazoa > Arthropoda > Insecta > Coleoptera > Chrysomelidae > Diabrotica > Diabrotica undecimpunctata. The sequence goes on along the minus strand of NC_092803.1, from coordinate 113,558,328 downwards.
GTTCATATATGCTCATATTTTTTTGCTGTTATTCATTTTTCAGAGAGAAGTATAAAAACTACAAAATAGACTGTGGTTCGATTAAAAACTATTTTTTTGTTGGCTCATCTTTATATGTAAAAATTTCGTGTCACGATTTTTGTCCAAGCTAATATTCAAAAAGCACTGAACCGATTGCAATAAAATTTTGTGAAAGTGTATTTATTGGTCCAACTTAGAATATTTTTTTATCTCAATGAATGACCCTTGTTTTTTTTAATTGTAAATTCAAAATGCTTTTACGACTTCACCTCTACAGTTTTACTTCATTTGATCCATGTAGTTATAAAATATCATAAAATGATGTTTAACAGACGACAATTTATATTTTTATAACTTTTTTTATAATAAATCGAGAACTAATAAATTGATTTGGCTAATTTTGGTTTTGAAATATTTATTTAAAGTTCTAGAAAGATCTAATATGTCAGAAAATATGATGAAATTACAATGAAAATAGTTGAAGCACCGGTTTTATTTTCCCATACAAACAGTTACTTTATACTCTTATACAAAATGTTTTATACGATCTACTGTTACAGTGGTAGTTCGTTTAAACATAAAGTGACGTTTAACAACTTCATTTACTTTTTTCGTTTCGCTTAAACTCGAAAAAATATGATGAAATTGTAAGGAAAATAGTAAAAACAGTTTTATTTTCCCATTCAACCAGTTATATATACTGATCTATACCATATACCATCAGATATCAACTTTTATTAGTTGTCTATGAAGTGTTTTAAAAAATGTGATTTTTACTCGAGAGTAAAATATTTTTATTTTTGACATTGAAAATTAATATAAACGAAATATGTTTAATATGAATTAAAAATAATTTTAAAATGTTCAAAAAGTAAGTTTAAAACAATAAAACATTGTTTATTTTTAATAAAAAAACTATTTTTCAACATTTTCTCTACAATAAAGTTAAAAATTTTCAAGTTTGTACATTAATTCAATACATTTTAATAATTATACAGATAATGAAACATTTCTAAATAAACTTAAATTTTAAAATCTACTGAGAATGCTAAAAAATGTTAAAATCTAATTGAGTAGGTATACTAAATTCATAAAATTTTCCATATTATATTTTTATCATATGTATGAACAAAGTAAGTCTACTATCTCTAAAAGAGAGATGTCGTTGAGTTGCGCCAAATGTAGGCAACTTACAGTTGTTCTAAGCAATGCGGAAATCTGAGATATCATTTCACTTAATATTTCCTTAAAGTAAAGAATAAAATTCAATATTATTCAATATTTACATCTGAAAGTCAAAGTAATGATTCTAAATCAATGTCATTATTTACTGAAAATCGAGAGCCAGTGTTTTATGATTTTATATTTCAAATTATTATACAATTTTTCAAAAATATAAACATTAAACCTTTGATTTATTGTTTCGCGCAATTTTATTTTGCATGTGTTAGTAGTGAATAATTGTTAGTTTGCAGACAGACATTACCGGTTATTCCTCTTTTTACATATGCGGATGAGATTAATTCATGTTTCGCACAATCAAAAAAATGTCTGCAATTTTGTTGAGACCAAACATGACTTAATTGTAAGGGTCTTTCCGGATATCCTGAATAATTACTTGAATCATAATTGGCTGAGTTAGCGAACAATTTTAGCGGCGAAAAATGTTGATGTTAACGAAATTAACTTCCATATTCAACAGTTGTTCCCAGTTTATCTGGTATCTTTTAAATCAATGGACAGTATTGTTAATGAAGACGTAAATATCCAAAAGAATTTTTTAATTAATTGAACTTAATATTAGTCGTATAATAACCAAGCCCCAGTATGGGGCTTCATTATGTATTAAAATAAAAATATGTATTAAAATAAAAATCAGTAGATAACTTACTTTTAAAGCTTTCTTCACATCAAAAATGTATCTCACAAACATATTTCTGCTGGATCCCACAATGACATCGTTTACAACCACGCTGGCAAACGTATCGAGACCTTCGAAAACCAGGTTAACATTATCATTGTTCAGAAGATCTTCTGTAACTGGAAAATGAAATAAAATAGAAATACTGCAGTCATAGTTAATTTTCAGTATTTTTCTTTAGTATCCCGGTGCTTAATAAACGAAAATTTTGAAAAAGAGACAAATATATGCGGAATACACCGAAACTTATAGGCATTATATGCCTTGGATATAAAAGGCTTCTCAGTCTCTTTGCATTAAAATTTGTTTAAAAAAATCACAAAAACCAAAAAAAAACGGCTTCGTTCACCAAAAAAATGAACAAAATACTAACAAAAGGCGCAATCCATAGTTAATGGTAGGATATCCTGCGCGAGTTCTTGTGCCCGGAACTTCCACATGACCTTCAATATAATGAAAAAATACAATATTGTAATATAAAAATTCGACATACCATCAAAATTTGTGTAGTAGGTCCAGTTACTTCTAGGAACCCATTTAGTCTTAACATCATTATCTCCATAAAATATATCATCAATAATTTTGTTGCTCATCAAATCACTATAAATACCACCAGGAACAGTACCAGTAAGATCGGCATATTCTAAAAAAAAAAACTTTTAAATTAAATCTACAAACTTTAGTAATAAAATAAGAGTTATTTCGCTTCAGAAAATTCAGAAAGACAATAAGAAAAAAGAAGTTCTGAATCTGCATTACTTGCTCCATCATCAGAAAAGGGAAGTTAGCTAAAAATTAAAAATAAAATATAGTTTTGTAGGAATCTCTTTTAAGTATATACATAAGTAACATAAGTATACATGTATTGAGTAAAGATATATCTTTACTAACATTTACTAAGATTAAGGGCATTAAAAATAACACTACAGGTATAAGAATAATCCAAAACTCTTTAAAAAATTTGAGAAATTAATTTAGATATTCGAACAATAATAACGGTCAGTGAATACGATTAAAAAAGAAAAAAAAAAACTGGTAATAAAAATTAATTTGGCGATAGAGTTTGTTGGCTAATGGAAGAGTTGGAATCAAAAGTAGATATAAGAAGTAGAGGTTTCCCAATATTGACAAATTTCGTAAGCAACTGTGGACAATGTAGAGTCATAAAATTACCAAAGTTTAACTTTGTCACTTGTTAAGTAATTATCAGCTTGAAAGCAATATTAGCACAATATTTTCTATTCTAGGTGATCGTTAGAAAATAACAGAATTTACTACATGAATGGTAAAATGACACAGGGATGTTTTTTTAATGAAGATCAACGTCTGAATTTTAAACAATCTTAATTCAAGTTTCTTATTTCCGTTGCATATAAATTATTTTGATTTTTAATTTTGATACGGTATTGGACAAAAGATTATTCTTGTATACCAAACCAACTATTTTTTTATTCGTAGACAAAACGATATTCGTTTGGAATAAGATTGAAATTAGATTAGTTACTCAAGGTGGCTAATAATTTAAAATAATATGATGTCATTAGTCATCAAAAGAAACTGTTAAAGATCAACAAATAGAAATCTACAATCAGACAAAGGAAAAAAGACTGAATATTACACAAAGTAATGAAATAAAAACATTAGACGTGACACACGATTCACTCAATAGACTGTAGATACATAACTGTTATGGATGCCAGTTCATCGGGAACATGAATATATAGCAATATAGCAATAAAGAGCTGATGAACTTACCAGAAGAGGATTAGCTACAAAATACTTCGGTCCAAACCCGACTTTAGGAGTGCGAAAAACACTGTAATGGACAAAATAATAAAAAAGAGCGTGGCAATTGGGGAGTGCCGTCAGAAGTGAATACTTCTTACAGCGTGTTATTATTATATGTAGGTTAAGAAATTTTATATCTGCATATATTTATTATGCAAGGCAAAATCCGAGGAAAGCGAAATGTGGGAAGACGAAGAATATCCTGGCTTAAGAACTTAAGGGAATGGTTTGAATGCAGTAGTGCAGAACTTTTTAGAGCGGCAGTCAACAGAGTCCGCATAGCCATAATGATTTCCAACCTTCGATAGAAGATGGAACTTAAAGAAGAAAGACAAACACAAAAGGAAGGCCAAATTTTATTTGATTTTATTTTAATCACTATTTTAATGGGAATAAGCCACAATTGAAGTTTAAGCTTCAGAATAATTTTATTTTGTTTTATTTTATTTTATTTTATTTTTATTGTATTTTATTTCGTTTCATCTCATTCACCAGGTGAACAGCTAAATTAACTACAGTGGAATGACGTTTGTGTATGAAAAATAAACAGATTTTCCAAATCGCCTAATTGACATATTTTTAAATAATATAACGAATACAAATATAACGGAGCCGGTATAATTCTGTCCTCGCCTGGTGACTTGAAGGGGGCGAAACCCCTTACAGCCCAGCACACCTTCGTATACGATCCTACCTCCTTCGCCATCCGAAAATCCCCAATTTGGGGGAGACTAATCGCAGCTAGGGCAGTATTACCAACCTTGTCCTCTGAAAAGTGAGCGTCCAAGAGAGTTCTTAGGGCCTCCTCGTCAGTGGAGGATAGACTTCCGTTGGAAAGACGTACCTGACCCACTCCAGGAGTCGGATCTTTGGGGAGAGAATGATGGAGCTTAGCTGCAGCGAACTTACTTAACTAAACGGGATAAAGCATGCAACTGCACATCAAGTTTGCATTCGTCAAGAAACTAATGCAGATCGGGGACTCAGCGGGTCGGGAGACAGTGACAGTGGAGCCACCAGATGGCCGTGTTAGCACGCAACGTATTAAAAAGGTCGCCGGAAATCACCAGACCGGTTAACCAAGAAATTTCAAGATCTTGAAATTTCTTGAAATTTCTTGAGTCAACATAAGATATAAGATGTCGAAAACGTCAAGACAAGATTTTTTTAAATTTCTTAATTTTTCTCAAGACAAGACAAGAAGTTGTTATCAAGACAAGAATTCTTGTCTTGTCGATCCCTACTGAAGAGTAAATGAGCAATTGTAAACTCTGGAAAATTGTCAACTGAACTCCGTAAACTTGTCTAGGGAAAGAAAACCTTTATGAAAAATCACCCGATCCTCCTGGCGGGGGTTGAGGCAAGAAGCCAGTACTTCATACTCGGAAAAAAACAGAAATCCCTACAAACCTAGACTATGCCTCGGAATTTGGACAGATATAAACAAAGACGAAATAGGAACATGACTTATTAAGCTGGGAATAAGCCACAATTTTATTTTAAAATAAGTTTATTTGAAGTTTCAATTTCCACTTCGGAAATCGTTCTCAAATTACAAAATATTAATAAATTAAACAAATTTTGTTTTTGTTACTCGGTAAAAAAATTCTTCCAATAATTAAATTTTATGTGACTCATTCATATTCACAATTCAGACATATATTATAGATTTTAAAGTAGGTGACTTTAAAATGATATTGTCAATATTTTTGAGTTGCGTTCCTGGGTCGACTTTATTGGAATTTGAATTAAAGAATACCCGTCAGAAAAATCATAGCATGTTATTTGTCTTTAAAAGGACAGCCATATGCAATGATGGCAGTAAAATTCAGGAAAAAAACAGGCAAAAAACCTCATGATCCTATCCCGACATGGTAAGTAGTTTACTCTCAATATTAACAGCAAACTCTGATTTTTTATGTGTTATTTTAAAACATAAATTATGTATCCTCGATATTATTAACTAATAATGGTATTTTCCTTCCATTTATTAGATAATTTTTCGACTGTTCTAACAACCATTCAAATTTCGTCATTTTGTGTCATGTGGAACAATTTCACCCAATCATGTCAACATTAGACTGATTATTGCATTCAGTGCAATTTTCAATCCCTATGACAACACGATCGAGTTTGACAACTTCATCCAAATAAATTTCAAAATGTCACGTTTCGGCAATGAGAATGTTCAAAGTATAAATGCGCTAATCAAAGAAAAAATTCCCAGAAATACAACCTACAGTCACAAATATATTTGGGGAATATTCATGGAATTTTGCTGCGGACGAGAATATGAGTTGAATGAACATAGAAGCTTAGAAGAATTGACGTTGATACTAAAAGATTGGGCCGTCATTATGAGAAAAAAAAACGGGGACGAATTCAAAGAGGCAACGGTGAAGACAATGTGGAACGTTTCGTGCAAACTATTGCAAGAAAAGTGTTATAATGACTATAATATTATGATTGACCCGTTTAACAATATAGTGTTTAAACCAGCCCGAGATGCCCGCGATGCAATCAGGAAGAAACTACAAGCAGATCCATGTAAACGTAAGGCCAGTTCAGTTTCGTTAAATTGGTCTGAAATTAACAAAATAATATTGCTTTGGGATGAAGATACCCCTGAAGGTCTTATACGTAAATTTTAGCATATTGCTGCTGTAGAATTAGCGTGGCGAGGAGGAGAGGCAGTTGCTTGTCTGGTGGATTTTTTTCAAATCGAGAAAAATAACGATGACACTCCAACAAATCGCATTTAATACAATCCGGTATTCAGTAAAACGTGCCAAGGTGGTTCTAAAAGCTGTGCAAGTAGTAAATGGTTGGTTATCAATAGTGAGAGACAAAGATGCCGTGTACGTCTTTTTCATAAACTGATATCAAAACGAGGCGACAATATTACCTCACCACGACTGTTCTTAAAACCAAATCGACACTGGAAAAATGAAACTGACAAATGGTACGATAATGTACCTGTTGGAAGAAATACAATGAATGGATGGACTAAATCTTCTGCTGAAGCAATTGGCTGGAATGTAAAGGAGAAAAAGATAACAAATCACTTGAATAGATCAACTGCTGTTAGCGAATTAGCAAAAAGTGGTGTAGAAGAACAACAATTGCTAAAAATTACTGGTCATGGCAATCAGAATTCTATAAAACCATACTTGAATCTCGATCAAGAACACCATAACAAGATTATAAATATTATGCGTGGTAATAAATATTATAGATCTATAGTAAAGAACAGCAACGAATCTAATGTTAACTTAAATTTTAATAATTGTACTTTCACTAACTGTACCTTTAATAAATAAATGTTTCGTTATGTTGAGTTATGATTTTTTTTTTTCGAAAAATTAACCGCCGAATATCCCTCGGACATTGATGAATGCCTCATAATTTTATGACAAATTTCTCAAGCTCGTTGCTTGGTAACAGCACTCAGCCTTCGGCTTCGTGCTGTTACCAAGGAACGAGCTTTCGATTGTCATGAAATTATCTCGTCTGTTATCAATGTCCTAGGGATATTACTACTGAAAATTACATTATTATTAAAACTACATATTTCAAAAACTACCGATGCATCTCAGTGACTAGTAATTTTAGTCGACTATATGGAAAAATCTTAAAAAATTCAATCGAAGAAGGGTATGAACCGTATGGAATAAAACAGCAAACAGGATTCCGTACTGAAAGATCATGTCTCAATTATATTTTTAATATAACTCAACTGCCTGAAAAAAGTATCAAGGAACCAAGAGATCCATCTCTTATTTGTTAATCTAACGAAAGCACACGATACTACGATACACGATTATTGCTACAATAAAGCAACTATACAAACAAGTCACATCAAAAATTAAAATAGGAAATACTCTATCGGAAAAAGCTTGTATTTAAAGGATTATGGCAGAGGTGTCGTCTTTCTCCGGTTCTGTTTAAAATATATATAAGCAAAGCCCTGAGAAGATGGAATGTGCGTACAATTGAACGAGAAAAATACTTTGTACACACTTCTTTTCGCTGATGATGAAGATGTTATAGCCCAGGACAAAGATGACCTAGAAGTTATAGCTAAAAGGTTATTTAAAGAGTATGAATAATGGGGTCTATATTGGGCACTTAACAGGAAATCTAATCATAGATGAGAATACTGTAATTAATGCTTGTACGGAGTACAAATATTTAGGCACAACGATGAACCATAGTCGCCGGACTGAAAAATGAAATAAAAGCAATGATACTAAGAGCAAAACGGTTGTAACATGTATAAATTCAATATTGTGATCCTGCTTAATTCAATTTTTAAAAGCATCGTACTGTAAGATACCTAGAACGCCGCTTATTGTCCTTAGAAATGGACTTCTGGTGAAGATCTGCGGGAAAATCAAGGCTGGAAAAATACCCAACTAGCAAATACGACAAAATATGAAAGTTTCAACAACTATTATTAAAGATATGTACAAAGGATGAATGACAGAAGACTTCCTAAATAAATAATAAAGTGGATACCAGATGCAAGAAGGAAAAGAAGCAAACCATGCATAGTTAGGAGGCGTTCAAAGAGCAATGCCCGAGAGGAATCTTCATGAACATTCCATTCACAGAATGAAACTTGGATCCGGAAGGTGTAAGACGCTATGGAAACCAGATAAAAAAAGATTACTTTCCAATATTCTTCATCGTCTATGTTGTCTTTGCCTGAGTCATTGATTTAGGCATACACAGTGTTACTAGTCCATTGCTCAACCCTGTTTGTTTACTCGGACTGTTAAACCATCCACGCATGCCAAAACATGAACAGGAAGCTAGGTATATTTAAAAAATTATAAAAGATATGCTTGTTCATTGTTGGTGGAGGGATTTGGATAAAATAGTAATTAATATATTTTATCTTTAAGATAAAGATATACAGCAGAAAATAAATAAATAAATAAATTAATAAGATAACTGAATAGAGTTCTAAAGGAAGAAACCATATTCTCTTGATACTATGATCATCGCAAAAACACTCACCGACTTACAATACTATCCAAAATATTGAAAGTTAGCGAAGAATCCGGCTTAACACTCAACATTAGAAAAACTGTAACTAGAATAAAAATGAACGGTAAACAGATTGAATACTAAGAGAAATATAATTCTCTACTAACATATGAATTTATATGAAAGAATATTATGAAAACTTCGAAAGTCTTTGGTTGCAATTCCAATCAATTTATTGCAGATGTATTCAAAAATCAAACTGCTATTACGAAAGAAAAAACGTAGACGACACGTGAAGAAGAAGAAAGAAAACTGAGATTTACAATAAAAAGACAAATGATATAAGTAAATTAATAGGAAAAATAACCCAAAGGAAATCCCAGAAAACGGAGAAAACAATTAAAACAAAAGGTACTAACAGTAATATAGAAGGATGTACTCTTAGAATAAGAAACATGAAAAAGATATTATGTAAAAAATATTTTTTACTTTTTATAGTTTATAAATAATTAAATAAAATAAAGATTTTGTTAAACATATTTCAGATGAAAAACACTTTTAAACACGAAATAGATAAGTCGATTAGTTTATCTCTCACACGAACAATATAAAAATATTGAAATGGTGCATACGGTAATCTTCCTACAAGTTTTATTAAACAATGAAATTAAAAAATAAAAGTACGTACCACCACTTTCATCTCTGAACTTCCACAGTCCGTTCAAACTATTGACCTTTGCCGAATAAGAACTAGCTATAAATAAAAGAAACAGCAGGAATCCCTTAATAGAGGCCATGGTTCTACGACCAATTGAGAAATATCATCTCGAGTTCTCCTTTATAAACATCACTTCAAAAATTAACATAAAATATTATTTAAGAGCATTATTTTTTATCAGCGAATTGTTAATTGTAATGGTGTGGATATACGAGGAAGGTGGGTGCATACAATATACACATGATTAAAAGTTTTGTAGATATGACCGTCATATTGTATATAATTATTTTTTATATGTAATTTATGTATTTATTCCCGTTATTATGATTAATGTTCTATTTTAATAACTATGCGACATCAATTGCTGTGTATTTGTGTATTTTATTGACTTAGAAATAGCCTTCGATGTTGTAAAAGACATAACGTTAATACAGATAAGGCAGTGATCAAGGTTGGTTGAGACATATTCCTCTCATTAGGAAATATGTATAACTAATTATTATGTTCTATGTGATACGACGTAATCGTGCTTCGGAGGACATGTAAAGCCGTTGGTCCACCCTAGCTTCTGCGCTACCGCACTAGTTACTTGAAACTAGGTTTGAAGATGCATAGAACCTGTCCGAAATGATATCTCCACAAAAAATCCCATACGATATTTTTATTATATCAAAAATAAACTAATAAAATAAGATCCCAGAGCAATCAGACATAACTTATTTTGACACAGATGAAACCTTAGAGTCTCAGTAGCGTCTCGTGTGCTTTGAATACCTGCGTATTTATGAAACTTGCTGAGTGACACCTGGGCAGGTACCAGGTGAGAAAGGTAACTAAAAATAAGAGCTATTTAACTTAAATTTACATAACTGATTTTTATACAGATTTTGTAGAATATTATTTTGAAAATACTGTAATAACTGTCAGACACTTGTCATGGACCAGAACTTTTGTCAGACGCTTTAAAGCTCTACTAAAATTAAATTAACTTTACTTACTTTTACATGTCTGATTTTTAAATATGTTAATATTGGAACTATAATAAACTTAAATTTAATCAGTCAGACAAATTAGAATGACCAAACATCCCTTAAACACAAAAATTAGTTAATCAGAAATATAAGTGCGAGAGTGCTGTGCTTGCATTTCAGAGTTAGTGAGACGTCTATAATATCTCGGTTCTCCTTCTTTAACTCACAATCTGTCACTCTACTGTGTATGTGCCCCTTGCGCCTAACCTATAATATCTATTATAGTTTAATTCGAATCTGTCAGAGCACATGTTTTTGTTGTTTATATCGTGTACTTTGTGAGTAATATTAAGTTATTTGCAATAGTGAAAATCATGGAAGAAAACAATTCAAAATGTATATTTTGTAAACAATCCAGTAATGCATTAAAGTTATTTACTGAAGAGACATTTAAAAAAATGAAAATTGTATTAAAACAGCGAATAATCCATAACCTAAAATTCAAAGACTTAGTTTTACCGGATGATATAATGTATAATAATGGTTATCATCGGGAATGTTACAAAAATTTTACTGCTTTGCCAAAGAAGTATTATTCCGCCATTTCAGAAAAATCAAAAAGTGCTATAAAAACAGATGCATCGAGTATTGTTGAAAATATATCAGCTACGTCGACATCAAGCTTACCAAGTAATTCTAATATTAATAATGATTTATGTACAGCATCAACCTCAAGTCAACAAAATAATTCTACAGTTCTTGATTTAGATGTAGTGTCAAATTCAAGTCCAGCTAGTACTATACTTGAATCTATTATAATACCTGAGCCAAGTGTTGAGTCGAGTGTTGAATTAGAATCAGCTGAACCAGTGTCATGTAATTTGGAAGATCTTAGTATTGCGATTGAATGTGATCTTGATTCCTCTTCTCATAATATTTTATTTAAAAGTGATATGAATACTGACACAAACCAGACATGTATTTTTTGTGACCAAAAAACTAAAAGACATAAACTGAAGAGACTACCTTTGCATGCGTGTGATAGAAACGATTTCTTAAAAAAATTAAAAGATGACGAGGAAGCCTCAGAGCAATTCATTGAAAAAGTGCAAGCTGTAACGGATTCAACAATATATTACCACAAAAAATGTTAATTGGAATATTTATACAACATATCGACAAAGAAAAATGCAACTAAAACGCCTTGGCATACTCTTCGTCAGCGTCATCAAGCTGTCTTTGATGAAGTTTGTAGTTTTATACAAAAAAATGTTATAGAAAAAGGACGATGTTATTTTCTTACTTATGTCCACAGACACTACATGGAATTATTTAACGACGAAGCAGAAAATTCTAAAGAAATTATGGGCAATTTCACTCTTCATAACTTAGAGACAAAAATAAACAAAATATTTATGAAGGAGATCAAATTCCTAATGTGTCAAAATAAGAAGATACTTGCTCCAAAACACGTTTATGTTATTGATGAGGAGTTATTGGTTGATTTAAAGGATCAGGGCATTTTGAATAAAGCTGCTTTAATATTAAGGAAATCAGTACTACAAGCTGAGAAAAAAAGTTACCTATTAAAGTATCTGTACAGAATCTTGAAGACGGTGAAGTTTCAGTGCCGGAAAGCTTATCTCAATTTTATTTTACTCTGATTGCAGGAAGTAACAGCCAAAGAAAAAATAATAAGAAATGTATTCGATTAGTTCAATCTTTGAGCCAGGATGCTGTATATGCTGTCTTTAATGGTAAATGTAAGACGTCAAAGCATATTAAGCTCGGAATGGCTTTAAAAAGCTTAACAAGTAGTCGTAAAATAATAGACATAATTCGCAGATATGGCCATTGCATTAGCTATCCAGGTGTAGAAGAACTGGAAACTGAAGCTACTTATTACGCCATGCAAAAATCCACCATATGTCCTGAAGCAATCAAATTAAATCCGAATCTATGTACTGGAGTTGCGTTTGATAATTTTGATCGGTTTGTGGAAACAAAGAGTGGAAAGGACACGTTACACGACACTGTTGGTATAATTTATCAAAACGTAGACTCAAATGTTTTACATGAATTAGAAACTCCAAATTTGTCTTCTACCACCAGAGAAGAACCTAGAACATCGAGAAAAAGACGACAAAGAACACTAGAGGTTACTAAGATAGATAGCAGACCATATATGAAAAAACCCAAGATGACTGATAGTTTACAAATTTCTATTTATGAAGCTGAAGAAACACTGCCTGTAAATTTACAATTATACAAAAACATTGATATAATTTGGATGCTCAGCCATGCTTGCCATTTATCAAATCTTCCGATGTGGGTTGGCTACAATAGCTTGATCAGTAATAATGAAAATAATGCAAAGCAAGTTGTTTCTTATCTATCTCCGATAAATTCGTCGCCTACAAATACATCGGTTATTTTGGAAACAATGGAGCAAAGCTTACAAATTTGCGAAGAAGTTGAACAATCTTGCATTCAAGTCACTTATGATCTTGCAATTGCCAAAATAGCCTTACAAATTCAAGCTACTGAAGCACCTAAGTTTAACAACCTATTTATTCATTTGGGACCATTCCATATCATGATGTCATACTTCAAAGCTATAGGAAAATTTATAGCAGATTGCGGCTTGTCGAACGTGATGGTGCAAAGTGATTTGTTAGCTTCGGGATCAGTTGCTGGATTTCAGGAAGGGAAACACTTCAATCGGTGTAAGAGACTTCATCCGTTGATGTCAGTAGGTGTGGAGATTTTACATTTTAAATCTTTTTTGGATATTAAAAATGTAGAAGTATCGGATACAATTATTAAAGAACTTACGCGTCTGCAAAATACTCCAGTGTCATCTTTTAAAATTGAAAATGACGATTTGAAAGAACTATTAAATAATTATTACATTTACAAACAACAGACTTTGAACGGTGATAATGGTAAAACAGCGCAGTTTTATTTAATATATATAAACTTGGTCAACTATTATTTAACTCTATCTAGAAGTATTCGTAATAGAGATTTTGATCTTTTCAAGTACGTATTACCAAAGATCACGAATTTGTTTTTTATCTTTAATCAACAAAACTATGCTCGTTGGACTGTTAGGTATTGTTCAAATTTATTAAACGTTGTTGAAACTCATCCTAATTTGTACGAAGAATTCCAAGAAGGTTTTTTTGGCATTCGAAGAACCAATAAGCCTTTTTCTAAACAACCTATTGATCTTGTTCTTGAACAAACAATAAACGCTGATGCTGCAAGGAAACTCACTGGTATAATACATTTTACGAATTCAATTTCTGCACGTCAACGATGGGCCCGGAGTCATGATATTAGATCTACAATAATCAGTTCAGTGTACAAAGATTTGGGTCTGCAGAAGGAGCAAGATGTTTCAGCCGAGCTCACCAACCATGCTATAAAAATTAATGCTAAGCTGTTGCAAAAATTTATTGAAACTTTTGATTTATTTATAAATCCATTCGATTCACAAATGCCAAAAGATTTATTAATGAATATATCATCGGGTAAAGCTGCGTCGGAGCCCGTAGAAAATTTTTTGCTTCATATAGAGAAAAATGGTGAAGCTAAACGCCAAACGTTCATTTCTGAGTGTGAATTGGATATTAGTAGATTCGAAAGAAGTATTAAGAAGATACGATTGGAAAACTTTACACTGGATTACTCCGAAAAGAAAAAAAAACAAAGCAGGTGGTAAAGTGCAAGAGGTACGAATGCAAAGAGATCATTTTGGACGAATTCTTGGAATATCTATAGATTATAAAGTAGATATGGAGAATAAAAAATGTTTGTTTCAATTAATCCTAGTTGAACATTTTTTTACAAAAATTATTTTTTTTTAATTATCCTAACTTTTATCTTTTCTACAATAAAGTAAATATAATTTCTTATGAAACCAAATTGCTCCGAATCAATTAATTATCCCAAATATATTCAATACATTAATTTACTTTAATATTTATCTTAATGCTAGAGTTCATTATATTAAAATGGAGATGCAAAAATATCTAATCGGATCGAAAACAGAAGTATCCTAAATGTGTTTGAATTTTTTACTCTTAGGCTTATGCGCACAGCACTCTCGCGCTCATACTTCGGGTTAACTAATTTTTGTGTTTAAGGGATGTTTGGTCATTTTAATTTGTCTGACTGATTAAATATAAGTTTATTATAGTTTCATTATTAACATATTTAAAAATCAGACATGTAAAATTAAGTAAAGTTAATTTAATTTTAGTGCAGCTTTAAAGCGTCTGACAAAGGTTCTGGTCCATGACAAGTGTCTGGCAGTTATTGCAGTATTTTCAAAATAATATTCTACAAAATATGTATAGAAATCAGTTATGTAAATTTAAGTAAGATAGCTCTTATTTTTAGTTACCTTTCTCACCTGGTAACTGCCCAGGTGTCACTCAGCAAGTTTCATAAATACGCAGGTATTCAAATCACGCGAGACGCTACTGAGACTCTAAGGTTTCATCTGTGTGAAAATAAGTTATGTCTGATCGTTCTGGGATCTTGGATTATAACCTTTAAAAGTTAGTTATATTTCAAATTGACAGTTGTGACAAAATTAACAAAAGGAGAATCTATCATATGTATATGACTCTTAATGAAGGCTCTAGATTAGATGTACCTTTTCAATACTACAATACTGGGACCGCACTGTGCACACAGACCAACCAGTGGAACATAATAGACCGGATCTCACACTAGTTAATAAACTTACTAGGCAAACAACGCTTAGTGATATGGCGATATCTAACACCAATAATTTGCGTGTTAAATACAAAGAAAAGATCGCCAAGTAAAGAGATCTAGAAATAAAAATCAGGAAACAACATAGAATGGAATGTATCCGGACAGTACCTATTATTCTATCTACTACTGGTGTTATTCCCAAAAACCTCTTAGAGAGCATAAAATAGCTAGGTGTAAATGAATATCTCTATAAGATCATACAGAAAGCTGTACTCCTCGTGACGTCCAGATGTGTACGAAAATTTTTGAGAGATACTCCGACATACCAAGTCACCTAAGACTCGATAACACGGAAAGAGTCCCAGCAGAGCTCAATTCTTTTGATACCCTAGATAACTGGGATGAATGAATTTTCCCCTTAGAGGGAGTGTCAGCCGTATGGCTAAGTCTGGAGACCAAAAGGTAGCACATAATAGACTAGATCGCGTACTAGTTAATAAACTAACAAGACAAACAACACTAATTGATGTGGCCATACCGAACAACCATAATCTGCGTGTTCAATACAACGAAAAGATCGCCAAGTTCAGAGATCTGGAAACACAAATAAGGAGACAACGAAGAATAAAAAGTACCCAGACGATACCTATTATTATTTTTACTACTGAAGTCATTCCGAAGTACCTCATAGAAAAGATTAAAATGGTGGGTCTAGTTGAACATCTATATAAGACCATGTAGAAAGCTGTTCTACTATCGACGTCCAGATGCGTACGAAAATATTTAAGATATACATCGACGTATCGAGTCACCTAGGACTCGATAACACGGAAAGAGTCCCATCAGAGCTCAATACTTTTATTACCGTAGGTATCTGAGATAAGAAAATTTTTAAAATTAAAGGGATTGTGAGCTGTATAGCTAAATCTGGATAATAATAATAATTTTTTATTTTAATTTCCTACTTGTATTCAGGATCAGGTTATTCGTAAAACTAAAACTAAACATTACCTGAAATATTTTGTCAAATACCCTCATGTCCAAAACGACAAATTCCGATATGGATGTCAAGCACAAAAAATCGCCAAATACAAAGATCTGAAAATACAAATAAGTAGACAATGTAGAATGGAAAGTACTCAGAAAGATCGTTAAGTACAGAGATCTGAAAATTCAAATATGAAGACAATGGAGTACTCAGACAATACCCATTATTTTTTTTTACTTTCATCTCACTAGAGTCATTTCGAAGAACCTCCTAGAAAACATAAAAAAGCTTGGTCTAAATGAACATCTGTATAAGAACATAAAGTTGTGCTACTCTCCATGTCCAGATGCGTACGAAAATTTTTGGGAAATGCTCCGACAAATCAAGTCACCTAAGGCTCGATAGAGGGCGCCTTAGAGGGAGTGTGAGGCGTATGGCTAAGTCTAGATAATAATAATAGAATTCTTAAAAACCTAGTATAACTTTAAAATTTTATCAGTAGGTACATTATTCAGCATCACAGTACATATACTAGAAAATAGATAGTACTACAGCTGATCCACCTATTATCCCGTGAACCTAAGGAACCAATTTTATACAGGTTAAATAATGGTAGGTATTCAGTATGTCGGTACAAGAAATCAAACACGATCCTTCTAAATATAATCAAACTTCTATTGTTTAAAAGTTATGAGACGTTATTGTGGACATTAGTTTGTAATTATATCATATAAAAAAATTGTTAAAATGCTTTATAAAAGGTATGTAATTAAAAAACCCAATCGGGCTATGTCATGAAGACAAAACGTTTTAGTTTACATTATTCAATCTTATATATTAGGATGTTAAAGTTACCAGTGGATTTGATAACATGATTTCAATCAGTTGCTATCATCAAGTCCTCGTAGACACTTTGTCTCAGGACCAGCAACTTCATATGGAGTCGTACGTTGCCATGTTATCAAATCCACTGGTAACTTTAACATCCTAATATATAAGATTGAATAATGTAAACTAAATTGTAACCTATAACTTTTAACAGATTTTTACAAAGATATTTAGTGGCTCAAAACATGTACACCTAGACACTGATGATGGAATATGGATTCCGAAAACGTTTTGTCTTCATGACATAGCACGATTGAGTTTTTTATTTATATACCTTTTATAAAGAATTTTAACAATTTTTTTGTGATACATGGTATACAGCCAGCTACAGGAACTTAGTTTTCGTTGTGGATTATATCATATAACTCCTTGCCTAACTATATAAGAGAAAAATATATCGATATAAAAATTCGATACAAAAGTTTATAAAAAACAGTCTTCTTTTTCTAGTACCTATCCGTTATCGAATATTTGGAATCATTATGGCAATGACAATTTTATTAGTTGCTGCTCTGAATAGTCCTGGTTGGATGTTGCAAACCAGGTTCTTGAGTTCTTTAGCCAAGATATCTGTCGGTGGAAGATGAACAAGAAATTAGGATGGCGATCGTACTGTCATTTAGGGCGGAATTGGCAATTCATTAAATTTAATATCGAAGGACCATTCACGGATGGGGGTATAATAGAATAAAAGAATTAACAAATATTTAATTTAATGGCTAACTTTATTACTATTGCTAAAATAAGATCTAGCATCAAAGTCCTGTCGTAAAGTTCTTATCCCACCTATTTAAACAGTCGATTTCAGTATCCACTGCGAGTTTACCGCGAAACGCAAACTCACTAACAGTATTTACAGTTAAATATGACTAACTAAGATATGAACTAAGGACGTTGTCTTTGATATACTCCATTCGCTTAGCTCGGGCATATTTTGACAGATTCATTGTCGGAAACCTACAACACAACAATTCCTACTTCTCAGTATTAATAAGTATACTACTATTGCAGACTTCTTTCTTTGAAAAAAGAAGAATTATTCTAAATAGTGGACCCATACTACTAAACTACTAAACTACTAAACCCATAACATTTTGGGTAGTATATATTTAAAAGATATATTTTAGTTGTTATAATTTAACATAACTTTTTATTATATATGGTGCAAATAAATAAATATTGATTGTCGGTCATTTGTAAAGTTCTATTTTATATACTATTTAGTTTGTTTACTATTAATATTGGTTATAAGTACGTGTGCTTGGTTGTATAGTAATTTCCAGCTACTTCGAGTCTGTCAAAAAGTAACTAACTTTTAAGTAACTTACGAGTATACTAAGTAACCTAAGTAACTATTCAATAATAAGCGGCGTGTTTTAACGTATAGCTTTCAAACTATAAGTAAGATACAAATAACCGAGGGTTTGTTACTCTAAACAAAAACTAAAAGTTGCGTCCACATTCGGTGGAGTCTAAACTATTACTATTAACTGACTGCATTCTAGTCGGAGTTTGGGAACAACTAACCAATAGGAATATTCCGGGGAAACTATCTGACTACCAGAGGCTTAGCAACACTTGGAGAAATTTCTTACAGAAATTTATCAATTCGTTTTCTGGCGACGTCTGTGTTACCCCCAACTTTTCCTTGCAGAATGCATTTTAATAATTATATTTCATTTCTTTTCTTATTATGTGACCCAAATACTTCAATTTTCAACGTGTTTTTGTGTGGGTAGGTTATTTCTCTTTCTTTTCTCGCTTCCTCTTATATTTGATATTATGTTCATATAAAGATGGAGAATATGATGTACCTACATCGTAGCATTCTCAAATTGTTTCAATTTCAAATTTAAATTATGTGTTTAAATAATTTCAACATTGAATGAAAAAAGCAGTAACTAAGTATATTTGGAAGAAATACTTCTAGTCTCTTCAGTAGTAGATTCATTTAGAGTATTTTAGTATTAAATAGAAATTCGTCTAGTTAAAGAATATGATCATAAAATAAAATATAAATTTGTTATTAATTTAAAAAATGCTTCGATAATTAATACCTAATATTTATTTAACAAAGAATTTCATTTTGTCCAGAATGTAACTATTGTCAACGACTTTTTACTATTGATATAAGCCGCATTTAGAGTTTACCTCATATAATGTTTATATTTTTCTGGTAATGGATCATTACATTGACTCGTATTTTCCAATTTTTTAAATTCTATAAAATACCACAGGTAATAAATAATTCAAGTGATACTATTAAATAAAAACTATCTAGATGTGTAAATTCCAACTTGGAAATTCCATATCCAATACATAAACACGAAAGATCAAAAGATATATACCTACGAGTACGAGTTTTTTGCAAAAATTATTGCAGAAATTAGAAAAACTACTAAAATAATAACCATAAAACACATACATTTAAACCCCTGGACACAGTAACGAAATGATTTGTCATAAAAAAAACAAAATGTTATCTCTGCGCACAATTAATTTTCACACGTTGCTCGTAAAATAAACTATAGTAAAATTCAATAAGCTATGCAGAGGACGTAAACATTAGCAGGTGCAGGCCTCTAACAGGACCACATTTAAGATTATCTTTTCGTTCGGCCAGAAGTATTATCTTGTAAAATACGAAATTTATATTTTAATTTTGCAAAAATGCGAGACAAAGAACCTGATTGTTTTTAGTTCATATCCGACAATAGGAACCATTTATACAGGACGAAAAAAACCAAAAAAATATTTTTTTATGTACGATTCCAAAAAGTTTAAATATTGCAAAATGGTTAGTTTATTGGAATAAAAATATAACGTGATTCATATTTCGTTTGAATTAGGCATAATTATATGGCAGAGATCGAGATCTCAGTTACTTTTAAACATTATTCGGATGAACTGGATAATATGTCACTATCATCAACGTTTATAACGAGTGGTTCAAAATGTGTTTCAATTATATTGTCCAGCCACCACATTTCCTTTTCTACTTTTTCTTGAACCTATTAAATGCAGTTCTTCTATATTTGTGGTATAATTGATGAAATTTAATTATAAAATAGATTTATGGCATCTGAAAATTTGAAGGTGGTGTTTTTTTCTGCACTATCTTTTTTAATATTTGCCCAGATAGGTTCTATGGAGTTTAACTCATAGTGATACAGATGAAGTCAAAATACCAGTTTATTCTGAGCTTTTGCCATTTCATTAATTTAGTATTTTTTATAAAAAATTTTATGTTTTTTTAAGATTGAAAAAAGCTGTACTTTAAGCATATGTTGATGAAATTTTATATTTTTGGAACGGAGCTAATTCTGGATATTCCTTTTTTTAGATGCTCTTGTTGGTATTTTCTCTATTTTACGAGAATGGTATGGTGCGTTGTAAATAACAATGATAGATTTGTCTTCTAGTATTGCTAACATATTGGAAATTTTCACCAATTTTCAAAAGATTGACCTGTCCCTGAATCTGGATCTGACCATCTCTTCATGGTAATCACCAGATTTATTCCACTCAAATGTCCAGAGGACACTCGGAACAAACCCATTCTCGCTGCTAACGTGACAAATAATAAGTCTTTTACCTTTTTCTAAACATTTAAAGTATTTGTAAGTTTTGAGATTTAAAATTTGTAGAATATTGTTCAGGTGATTTGACCGTAGGCTCTACCCATAATTTAGATTTTTTATGCCCAGCATTCAACCATGTCTAATCCAGATAATAAATTTTGCGCTTCTCCTCTCTATGTCATTATCTGACAAGAATTTCGGTCCCTTTAAAACAGTACTCCGATTGCAACTCGAACCGGAAGTCCGAGGTCAAGTTTCTCACCTTTAATACCAACTTTAGGTTGACAGCTTGCACTCGACACCTTATTTGTCATTTTATCTGTTTTAATAACGGTTGAGTTGTGTTTACGGACGAACAGACAGGCATAAAACCGGCTGGTTCGTTGATAAGACGTTTCGCTTATGCCGCTTGTACTAATTCGGCGACTTTAAAACAGTACTTCCGGCTGTGACTCTGGAACAGAGGTCCGACATCAAATTTCTCATCTTTAGTACCACCCTTGGGTTATAAGCTTTCATTCGACACCTTATTTGATACTATGTATATCTGTTCATAACAAATTATAAACTCACCAAAAAAAACGATTTTTTTTTATTTTTGAGACTTTAGGCATAGTAATGCTTTCCTTCCCACCTCACTGCACACATAGGATGCAGCCGCTGGACATCAGAGTTTACGGCCCGTTCAAAGCTAGTTGCAAGTCAGCCTTTAATGACTTCATTTTATCGAATCCTGGCAAAGCAATAACGATTTTTGACATTGCAAGTTTGACAGCCTGGGCATATATGCTATCATTTACTCCCATTAATATAACAAAGGCTTTCGAAAAACCTGTAATCTGGCCAGTAAACAGCCTTAATTTTGACGATTCTGATTTTGTTGGAGTGCTACCTATGGACCTTTCGCAAGTTTACAAGTGGAAAATAACCGTGCACCAATAATATATTCTGGGATTTTGAAATAAATGCTACGAACTTCTTCTTCTTCTTCACGTGCCATCTCCGCGACGGAGGTTGGCAATCATCATGACTATTCTGATCTTGGATGCTGCTGCTCTGAATAGTTCAATTGATGTGCATCCGTACCATTCCCTCAAGTTACGCAACCATGAGATTCTTCTTCTTCCTACACTTCTCTTGCCCTGGATTTTCCCTTGTATAATCAATTGAAGTAGGTTGTATCTCTCATTACGCATAACATGCCCCAGGTATTGCAGCTTTCGTGTCTTGATGGTTTCCAATACTTCCATTCTTTTGTTGATTCTTCTCATGACTTCGTTGTTTGTTACATGCTCGGTCCATGATATCTTCAGGATTCTTCTATACACCCACATTTCAAATGCTTCCAACTTTTTAGCAGTCGACGCGTTAAGTGTCCATGCTTCTATCCCATAAAGCAGAGTCGAGAAAATATAGCACCTTGCCAGCCTAACTCTCAAGTCCAATTTTAGTTCTCTTGCACAAAGTACCTTTCTCATTTTATTGAAGTTTGTACGTGCTTTCTCTATTCGAACTTTGATTTCTTTGGAGTAATCGTTTGTGTGATTAATTATTGTGCCAAGATAGTGGTAGTTTTCAACTTGTTCTAAAGCACTACCGTTAATTGTCAGGCTTTCACCATTATTTTGGGTTTTTGATATCCTCATAAATTTGGTTTTCTTGGTGTTTATTGATAATCCATATTCCTCTCCATACTCAACTATCTTGTTCATTAGCTTTTGGAGGTCTCGGAGGTTGTCTGTTATTATGATAGTATCGTCCGCATATCTAATGTTGTTAATTGGTGTTCCATTGACTTTGATTCCTGCTGTTTCTCCCTCAAGAGCTCTTTTCATAATTTCTTCAGAGTATGCATTGAATAGTAGTGGTGACAATACACACCCCTGTCGCACTCCTCTTTTAACTTCGAACTCTTCTGATGTGTGTTCATTAATGCGTACGTGTGCCTGCTGTTTATAATATAGATTTGTTATAATTCGAAGGTCATTGTGTTGTATTTGTTTTGCTTTGAGGATCTCCATTAGCTCTTTGTGGCGGACTTTGTCGAAAGCTTTGTTGTAGTCTATGAAACAGACGTACATATCTTGGTTCACATCCAAGCATCTCTGGATTAGTACGTTGAATGCAAATAGGGCTTCACGGGTACCTACGCCATTACGGAATCCAAATTGAGTTTCTTCAATATCCATATCAAGTGTTTTGTAAATGCGTTTATGAATGATCTTTAAAAACAATTTAAGTGTGTGAGACATCAGGCTTATGGTACGGTGGTCAGTGCATTCTCTAGCATTTTTCTTTTTTGGGAGACAAATGAATGTTGAGGTCAACCATTCGTTGGGTATGTCACCCGATTGATAAATTTTATTAAAAAGCTTTAAGAGGACATCAATGTACTCATTTTCTATTATTTTAAGGATATCAATAGGCAGTTGATCTGGCCCCGGGCTTTTTCCGTTTCTGGTGTTCTTTAGTGCATACATAGTGCATACATACGCTACGAACTACTGAGCTCTTAATCATACTCCTGAAATGCCTGTAAAAGGAGCTGATATTCTGGAATTTATTACGAGCTTAATGGAATAGGTGCTGACAAATGTTTTCAGCCAAGTTTCTTACCTGAGACTAGTGCATAAGGAACTAACAATTAAATTTTTACGATACAAACTGAACAGTGGCTTTTATTATCCTATTCAAAATGATATTAGCACTATATCTAGAGCCGATATTGTGGCAAAACTTTCCATACCTTTAGAAACCATGGGAACATCTCGGCAAGCATCTTACATAAAGTTCAATGCCTCATTTTTTCCTTATAATATTAAATAATAACTTCTTTGTAAAACATGTTCATGTTATAAACAATAAATAAATAAATAAATATCGTTCGCAAGTACTTTGTGTATTAAATAATTTTTTATTTATAAGGCTTTGACAAATGCTTATTTGAATTGTCCAAATGTGCCCCACAGCTGTACAAATCTACCCCATGGTGGGGTACAATTGGACAAATACACTGTTAAAGAAAATTTGATTTCTTTCCATGTTTCCGTGTGTTATTTGCAGTTTTGTCAATAAATATCCAAAGACAAGAGGTACAACTTTTGATTTGTCCATTATCAGCTATAGAATATTAAAATATCTTAAAAATATTCCCTACTGAAAAATAATGTCCAAATCTACCCCACTCTCCCTACTTTGATGTAGCTGATAGAGGGCGCCACATGTGCCATATATGCTGCATAAATTTGCGCTTAACTTTTTTGCTCTTTAAGTTAGAGCTATTGATGTCAAAAAATATTAAAGATACATTATAATATTTATTTTACAATAAAAAAGGTATACCTGTTAAAACTTCAAAACTCAACAGACTTCAAGATAATCGCGTTTTACAAATCAGCTGTTTAATTCTGATTTAACGCATTTACTCTAGGCAATGAAGGAAAAATGGACAAAAACATCAATACTTCTGAATTTTCGTAGGAAATACCTTTAACTTAAGTTAATAGTTAACGAAATATTAAAGAAAATCAATATATCAGTAGTATAATTAATAATAGGATTTGACAAAATAATAGGATAATAGGATTTTACATCAAACATTTTACGTTTTATATTAAAATAGTCATAATCAAAAAATTTTATTTACAAACCAAATTAAGAAATAGTTAAACTAAATAATATTAATTTTTTTTCGAAGTAAGTGTTTGATATGTCCACCATTTTCTTCAATGCATTTGTCAATACGTTCCATTAAAGATCGTCTCATATTAAATAGCATCATTGGTTCAAAAGAAACTGCTGGAGTATTTATTTCTTCCCAAAGTTGGTTGCGAATGTTTATGTGATTCTTATAGACACGTTGTTTCAATGCGTCCCATACACCAAAATCGAGCGGATTAAATTATGGGCTACGTGGTGGCCAAGGAAAATGACTACCACGACCAATCGAACATTAAAAAAAGTTGGTGTATTTAAGTATGTTTTCACTGACCTCGTATAATGTGGTGGTGCATTATCTTGCATAAATATTTTGCCTTATGTTTAATGGCAATTCTTCCAACAAATCAATAAAATCAATTTGTAAAAAATGTAAATAGTTCTCACCATTCAAATTACTAGGTAACTCGCATGGCCCTAAAAATGATTACCAATGATTCCACATAATACGTTTTTTTTTTAAATTCATGTTGGAAATGCCTTTGTTTCTTAACATGAGGATATTCAGTATCCCAGAAATTATTGTTCATTAAATTAAAAACACCATGGCCTGTAAATGTAGTGGTCAAGATTTTGCCTGTTTCGGATATCATTTGCAAATATTCATCTTAAAGGTAAATCTACTGATAATAGATTTGCACGGGTACAAAATGGTAGGGATGAAAATGCTCACAATGAGGATTTTTAAAACTGAAGTTTTGCTGATTCCTAACGCTGAAGAATAACGTCGTGTAGGTACTTACTTGAGAATCATCCTTAAAGCAAACCATCTTCTTAATTAGGAGTAATGACTTACACACCAAGTTATGAAGAAGTAGTTCAGATAATAAATAAACTAAAAAATAATAAAGCACCAGGAACGGACGGAATTTCGGCAGAATTATTAAAGCATGGAGGATCCGAACTCTGGGAAAGAATCCATTACCTAATAACATTAATATGGACGAAGGAGCAAATGCCAGAGGAATGGACAGTTGGCCTCATACAGCCAATATATAAAAAAGGAGATAAGAGGGAATGCCAGAATTATAGGCCAATTACATTGCTAAATGTAATATACAAAATTCTTTCTGGTATAATCTACAATAGATTATTAGAATACTCCGAAAATATAATTGGTGATTATCAAAATGGATTCAAACCAAATAGAGCCACTACAGATAACATATTCATACTAAGAACGATACAAGAAAAAGCTTATGAATACGACATAGACCTATATAATATGTATATAGACTTTAAACAAGCTTTTGATAGTGTGAAAAGAGACAAAATGCTGGAAGACCTTTGTAATCTAGGTATACCTAAGAAATACATCAGCCTCATAAAAATGACATTGCAGGGTTCAAAAGCCGCAGTCAGAGTAGATGGAGAACTGACTCCCTTGTTTAACATCAACATGGGAGTAAGACAGGGAGATGCCCTATCAACCATGCTATAGTTCTTGAGGCAGTCATCAGAAAAACCAATATAACCGGCCATATAAACACCAAATCAGTACAAATTACTGCATATGCAGACGATGTAGCCATCATTAGTAGGAATAAGCCACGACTAATGGAAGTGTTCAAACAAATTGATCCTGAAGCAAGAAAAAGAGGTCTCAAAATAAACGAAGCAAAAACGAAGTATATGACAGTCAAAAGAATAACTAACAATGAAAATAATATCACAATAGACAACTATACTATCGAACGAGTGGATGCCTTGACATATCTCGGCACAGAAATCAATCAGAATAACTCCGTAAGTAGCGAAATTAATGCACGTATTTCCAGCGGGAATCGTACATACTATGCTAATAAAAGATTGATGACATCGAAATTATTAGACAAAAGAACCAAAATGACTATCTACAGAACACTGATTAGACCCGTAGTAACCTATGGATGTGAAACTTGGGTAATGACGAAAAAAGATGAAGCCCAACTCAGGACATTCGAGAGAAAAATACTGAGGAAAGTATATGGCCCGGTACAAGACGAAGATGGCACATGGAGAATCAGGAGAAACGACGAGGTTAATGAGTTAAATGAAGGTTATGACATTGTAAGATTTGTGAAAAGTCAAAGACTGTCATGGCTGGGACATGTGCAGAGACAAAACGATGCAAAAACAACAAAGAAAATGTTACAATGGAAGCCCATAGGAAGGCGAAAAAAAGGAAGGCCCAGAACGAGATGGTTGGATGACGTAGAAGACGACCTGAAAACAATGAACATAAGACAATGGAGAAGAAGGGCACAAGAGAGATCTGAATGGAAGGACATAGCCAGACAGGCAAAGACCCATCCAGGGTTATGATGCCAAAAGAAGAAGAAGAAGAAGATTTACACACCAGATAAAGTGTCGCTGACAATAAATAGCAATCATATCTCTCATGCCCATATTAGAAAAATTATTATGCCTCGGTATTTTCTGCCTTTCTTTAATAAACCAAAATAAACTAGATATTAAAAAATCACTGATTAATCGAAACAAGACTTATTTTTAGTTGTCAAGAGCCTTCGTGACATCAGCCTTCTATGTTAAAATTTCCCGTAATGCATTGGGGTTGTCTACTCACGGTTCGTAGACTTACTACGGTTGCCTCTTCCGACTGGGGTGGGGATGCTTGAGTTACGTCACCAGAGTACACAAGAATACAAAACCCATTTATTATCACAGTTTGTTCGTGGTAATTATCTTTCAGTTTATTATTTGCTTTATTATTTATCGTTTCTTAAATATCTCAGTTTACTTTATATTTTTGTATTTGAAATTTTGGTGTTGTTTTCTATAAAAACTTATTTTGAATTATCGAAGAAACGTTATTTATTGTAGTTGTACATCGTACCTATTGTCTTCGTATCTTTTTATAAGGTAGGTTAAAACTTTAAAATTTCATTGTATATTAACGTAATAATAATGTTGATAAAGTTTTAGAATGCCAGGCACAGGTTCTAGTGTGAAGGTAAGGCTCTACGAATAGTCGTGTCTTCGAATAATATCAGTACGAAATTATAAATTAGTTTTTTCCAAATCAATGTGAAATCGCACTTACTACATGAAGGGGAAACGTATAAATATAACAAGGAATTATTTCTCAGATTGCAAGATTTTAGAAACAAACATTTAGTGATAATAAAACAAAAAATAAAAACACAACACTATTTTTTAACTTCCACAAAATATCGTCAACTTGGCATGTTTCGTTGTACAACAGCCTCCTAAAAACAGAAATTTTATATCAGTTATAGTTTCTTTTCTGAGCCGTTGTACTGCGAAACATGTAAATTTTACGGTATTTCTGGGAAATTAAAAAACAATGTTATATTATGTTTTTTTAATTAATGATCATAAATTTTCATTAAGTAACCACCAATTCTATAAATAAACAAATATTTTACACTTTTTATGCAGAATCTTCTTGCCAAATATAATTACTAATCAAGAATAATGGAAATTAGCTGATCAAGAAAAAATAAAAATTAGAACTAAGAAACACAGATGGCGATGGATTGGTCACATATTAAGGAAAGCAACAATAACTATTACTAAAGTGGCTCTAGATTACATGGCTCCAGGGAAAAGAAGAAAAGGAAGACCAACACACACATAGATGAGAACAGATAGAAAAGGAACTAAAATATAATATAATGTAAAAGGATAACAAGAAACACAAAAGAATAGAAAAAAATAGCGTGGCATTTGGGAGTGCCGACAGAAATAGCGTGTTATTACATGTGCGTTAATGAAATTTTTTAACTGCTTATTACTGCATTGTTAATATTTTTTATAATAACACGACACACAAGCGATATCGCAAAGTTCGAGATGCAATTTTTTCTAAATATCTTAAAAAACGTGTCTGCAATGTCTAACAAAAACACCCATGGTACTGCGTTTACTACTCCACGTAGTTTGTGGTCTGATTTGATTTGATTCGATTCTATTAGATTAGATTAGATTAGAGTCGATTAGTTTAGATTCAATTCGATTCGATTCAATTTAATTCGAATAGATTCGATTCGATTTAATTTTACTTAATTTTGATAATTTAATTTAATTTAATTTTATATATAATTGTATTTAATATTTTTAATTAAATAAATTTTATTTTAATTTTTTAACTTAATCTCATAATTTTAATAAATATATATAATTTTTTTTTATATTATTTTTTATAATTTAATTTTGTTTTGTTTAATTTATATATATATATATATATATATATATATATATATATATATATATATATATATATATATATATATATATATATATATATATATATATACTTAACTTTATTTAGTTTTATTTAATTTTTATAATTTTTTGTAATTTTTTATAATTTTTTACAATTTTTTGTTTTTTTTTGAATTTTTTTGAATTTTTTATAATTATATTTAATTTATTTTATTTTATTTCATACAAATATTTTAAAATCAAAATTAGGCAAGTCGATCCAGTCGTTCTCAATTTATTAAAAATAGTACTTATATTATGTAGAATTATAATAAGTGTATTATGTACCTATGTATATGATTGCGGTATTCTTCAAGGTTACTACATGCGTCTCGATTTTTCGAGTCTCGCTAAATAAGATTTTGGGCCTGTGCAAAACATCATACCGAGCAATAAGAAGTATTCACTTCAATAACTATTAAACAATATTAGATGGGATTTAACGGGTGATATAAAAAATTAGCACCTTTGCACCACTGGTGCACATTTACTTTATTACTTATTTTGCATTTAATAGGTATTTGTTAAATTTGGTACTGAAGGTAAGTTATCATTTTTAATTATATCTTAATATAATTTAATTTGACATACAATTTTATACAAATATGTTATATTTTATTTTTAGTTGAATTTCAAGTTGTTTTTAATATAATAATCCTTAATTTATAAGTACTTTTGTAGATAATTTATAGCACACTTTGTCCTAAACCTAATCAATAATGTTTATCTATTTGAATGTCTATCTCAATGAGTTTATTTACGTAAATTTGTAAATTTTTATATAAAAAATATCAAAGGCAATAAAGTTAAAATATGGTGTAAAAAGCGAAAGATGAAAATAACTAATATTCAAAAAAAAATTAATAAAAATAAAATTTTCTTGACTTGGTCATATTATGTAAGTATGTAGTTAAATAGTAATTGTATACGTTCTTTTTTTATAGAAATAAAATGACATAAAATATTGAATTGTAATGTGGAATCGTTAGAGGACGGAAAGAATAAGTGAAATTTATTAATAACAGAACAAACGCAAGAATGCGTTTTTTGTTTCTTTATTGAAAGTAATAAAGAATATGAGGAAGCCGGTTCATATCGATAAATCCCATTAAAATAACAGGCAAACATCGCATCTATTTATCAGAATTATACTACCCTCCTGAGCAAAAAAGCAGTATCTTTACAAATGTAAGTTTCGCGATAATGCAGATTTTAATAAACAGGGCTGGGCCACTATGAAAATATTCATGGATTCGGGAATTGTTTAGTTGTTTTGCTGTAGTTATTTTGCATATCATTGAATAAGTTTATTTTTTTATAAGATATTTTTATAAATTTTAATGAAAATTGTGGATACTGCTTTTAAGCATGGTATATTACTACAACCGGTAAGCATGAATTACATAAAAAACCAGTAACTCCAATTAGGTTACTGATTTTTAGTGTAATATTTCTTCAACGGAAAGCATAGTAACAACAAAAATCATTTCGTTTTATTAACTGTATTAGTTAAGAACTTTCTTATAACATCATTAAGCTTAATTCTAAATTTTGTTGAAAAACAAATAATTAGTCAAAACAGATTATTAATTAGATATTAAAAAAACACGAAATCCACTTATTAAACATCATCAAACTCCGATCTTAAATCGGCAGCTGCATCATTGACGGAAAGACTCTGCCAAAATTGTCTTCGATTTTCAGGTATTAGTGTCTTCTTTCTTGTGTAATTCCTCTTGGTTTTTGAAATGCTGACAGGTTCTTTGAAGCCAGACTTGGTTACTTTTAATTTTTTTTAAATTTAATTCTTTTGTTTTATTGGAAACAAAACTTTTTTTATAAAGTAAATTAAAAATACCTCGCTTAGCAACAACTTCAACCATGTCTTTCAAGTAGAGTCGGGATGTTGTATGGTTTATTTTGTAAATTCATGAGTATTTTCTGTGCTGCAATTATATTAGAATTTATAAGATATATTAAATATGAGAGCAGTGACTAATTTTTGTATTGGCCTGCACAGTTGTAAGCCAAATGATTATATGTTCTACATCACGCATGTGCAACATAAATGCGTGAAATGTACTTATGAATTCCTCATTTTTCCTTCCTGATATGCATTCATGCCAGAGGCACGCAAAGGTTCTGTTTCTTTCTGACAGCTACAAAGGTTTCATTGAAAACTGTAATTCTTTTGCAAAACATATCCATTCTGGGCAACAAAATCACCTTCTCCAAGTCAGCTGAAACACAAACTGTGCTTGATGGTAAATCATAATCTGCATCAGCCCTGTACTTTACACTTGCTTCCTTAGACATTTTAATGTGTTCTTTCTAGAAGTTACAATTACTACAGTCCTCCGATAATGACTGTTCGGTATGTTCAGGATTGTGAAGCTTAAAACTCTCGTACAATTCGCACTCCTCACGGCCCAACAATGCAAAGGAAATATTTAAATCCTTAAATACGCGTTTTCTGTATAGTTCATATGAAAACTTTATATTTGGATGAACTGTAATAAAATCTTTATACATACTTCGAATGGTGATATCACTTGGAACATATCTCTTAAGAGGAGCAAGTTCTCTGAGATAATGGGGACACACAAGGGTTGAAAGATTCAACATGTTTTTGTATTAATTACCTGTCTACTCGAGGTGTTTTTGTTTGTTTTCCTCTTTTGTCAAATAACGGTAAGATTTTCTGAGTCTTCTTTCGTCATAACATTTGTGATGATTTTGTCGTTCTTTTAATGATATTCTAGAGCACACAAGAAAATGTGCATGAAGAAATGTGCAAGAAATTTTGCATGCTTCGTACTGCTTACCATTACTTTTAAAAAAATAATTAAATGTCCTTTTTAGAGCACTTTTTACACTACCGTGCCTTCTTGTCACATCATGAACTGTCACATTTGACGAAACAAAAATCCTTATTTGTAGCCAATTAATTCAACGCTAGGTACCTTCTAAACTAAACTGTAAAAATCAGAGTCTTTAAGTGAGTCATCAGAATCAACCTGAAAACTCGTTAAAGTGTGTTTTAACAAAATACCTAATATATGACAATAAAGCTATTAACAATCGAATCAATGATAATACATACCTACCTATTAAAACCTTTTGAAGGAAATAAATATACTGTAATCTTTAATAATTATTGATAAAAACACGTACACAGAATGAGCAATTAGAGTAAACTGGAAGAAACTTACTCACGTTTCCGGCTTCACTTTGTTTACACCCAGAAACTAAGAATTGTGGTGTGACATGTCGCGATAAGGTCAAGCAGTTGCTAGACTAAAAAGCAGTATCTCCATTTTCTGTAGGAGATACTGCGTGTAAAGCTTGTGTAAAGTTTTAACTAAGGAATACCTAACAGCAATTTGAATTACTGCAATTTTAATATACTACCAGACCAAGGAATGAACACTTACTGATTTCTAACTTTGTTAGGTATATCAAAGATAACCTTTATAAAAGAGCAAATTCGAAAATTGCAAATATTGGAAATACTGCTTTCTTGCTTAGTATAGTACTAATAAGTAATAATTATAGTAGTAATAATAATACTAAGTAGTATACTCAGTAAATTATACAAAATGCTTAGATGTTGGATATTTAGGACTTCCTTGTAGAATGTGTAAGTACTTCTTTTGATTGAAAATCCGTTCACTATTTACCGTTAAGTGCCATGGATTGTACTCTTCCTCTCAGAATGTAATTCTAAATAATCAATATTTAAACTTACATATCATGTCAAATATATTTGCTCTATTAAGGACCAAAAACTAATGTGGAAACAATATATAGAATATATACATACAGCTCAACAGGCCTTAGAGGCCCATGGCTTGGAATTTTTCCACTGTTTTCCTTCGTTTTCTTCTGTCCACAGCCGCAGTTCTCCAATTTGTTATCCTGATTGTTTGTAGGTCTTCCTTACACGCTTCTAGCCACTTTTTTCGTGGTCGTCCTCTTCTCTTCTTTCCTTTCCCTCTAAGCAGCTAGTCCTTTGCCCACCTTCCATCTGCCATTCTCGCAAGATGGTCTAACCATCTAAGTTTCTTTGTCCTGTCAATCTGGCTAATTTGTGGTTTCCCGTACAGGCCTCCGATCTCTTCATTTGTTCGTCTCCTCCAAACATCTTCATAGTCTTTACTTTCCCGAATATATTTCTTAAAACACTCCATTCCCAGATGTTCAGCATATTTTCTTAATTTTTGTTCATAACCCATGCTTCGTTTCCGTACTGGATAGTGGGTTGGATCACTGTTCGGTATAGTCTCAATTTTGCCTCTGTTGAGATGGTTTTTGTGCTTAGTAGTTTGTGTAGAGCTCCGACCCACTTCCTCTCGAAATCCGCTTCTCAATTTCTTGGCTTTCTTCCCCTTTACTTGTTAGGGTTACTCCTAGATACTCAAACTCCGTCACCTTTTTGCTTGGTCAGCTTCATTTCCATATACTTTGTTTTTTGCTCATTAATAATCAAATCATACTGTTAAGCATTCGTTTCAAAGAGTTTGAAAATCCTCAGTAGTTCCCCTTTAGTTCTTGCCATTAACACCACATCGTCCGCAAAGGCTTCTGGCTTCTGTTTCACAAATCATATCTGTTGTTCATATTTCGCTTTCTCTCTCGCTCATTATTTCGTCCAACAAGAAATTGAAGATTATTGTTAACAGCGGATCTCCCTGCTTTAGTCCCCTTCTTACTTCAAATTTTCCTGAGAAGCTTCTTTCTACCCTTACTCTTTTTCATTTTTTCATGCTGCCATATATATGATTTCTCTTATTTCTCCTACGGTGCAAGTCTCCATTGTTTCCTCCGTGTCGTTGACTTCCCCTACCATTTCCACTTGCTCCTCATCATTTCCATCCGGTTCTTCATTAAGCTGCTCTCTGAAATGCTCTTGCCATTTATTCAACTTCCCCTGCTTCTTCTATTGGATGTCCTTCTTTACTATTGTGGTAATTCTGTTTTCTTGCGCCTTGCGCTCTGCTCCTTTTCGCCTCCGGGAAGGTTCTCACATTTTTATTAATGTAATGTTTCTCAATCTCTTGGAACTTTTTTATCCATGTGCTCCATTTTCTTCTTCTTACACACTTTTTTCGCGTCTCTTCTCCCTGCTTCATATTCATTTCTATTTTCGTCACTTGATTTGTCCATATATTTTAGTCTAGTCTCGTTTCGTTTGTTAAGGCTTATCTTGCAATCAGCATCAAACCATTATTTATCTTCACTCAGGTGTGATTCCGATTAATCAAGAATCTGTACGTCGTAGAAAAAAAGTATTTCAAATAAAAAATGTAGCTGAGATAATTTTGAACAAAATTATTTATTAGCACTTTTTTTTTGTAAATTGAACCGTTCTGTCAGAAACAACGCATGAAGCGACCCGCGAGTGTAAGCTACGCGCGCGAAATAAATTTTAAATACAATTTGTATTAATTCGACGGTAAAACTTCGATATCTTTTGATCAGTGTCCTATCGGCAAAAGTTAAAAGCATTTTTAAAAGTGAACAGTGCAGCTTTTTTATGCAATTTTTGCATTTTGTCACAATTAAAGTCAGTTTCTATAAAAGAATTAAATAAACGTTGCGCGATATTTGCCATTAAAATTTATCCCTTCCATTAACCGGTCGCTATGGAATTTCTATTGTTAAAAGTCTAATCTTCAAAATCTGTGGCATGAAATTGAGGTTTTGATTTTTGGCAACAAATGTGAAAAGAAAGTTTTTGTATCAACTAGTACAGTTTGATCATTGATGTACATGTTATACAGTATAGGTGCCATTACACTGCCTCAGAGTTGGGTCGGATACTGAAAAAAAGTATCCGGATACCGGATACGGATACTCAAAATGTATCCGGATACTTTTTAAAAAAGTACGAATACTTTCATTTAAAAATGTATTCAGATACAAGTATCCGGATATTTTTTTCGGATACTTCCTAGGATAGTTTGAAGGATACTTTTTTTAAGAAGGACATACATTATTAGTATTAGAACTATGTCATGTGCATGTAGGTACACTAAAATAAAATAATAAATATTAAGATGTACTTTATTATAATCAGAAAAATAATTTCTTCTAATTATATAGGTTACAAAAAGGGGTTAATTTATATTTAAATGGGAATAAGCCACAATTAAAGGTTAAAATAGGTGTATTGACGTTTTAATTTCCACTTCGGAAATCGTTCTCAAAATACAAACATTAGTAAATTAAACAAATTTTGTTTTTTGTTACTTAGTGAAAAATTCTTCTAATAATTTAATTTTATCTGATTCATCTATATTGACAATTCAGACATACCTTATACATTTTAAAGTAGACGACTTTAAAATGATATTGCCAATATTGTTGAGTTGCGTTCCTGGGACGACTTTCCTTATAAGATAGTTCATTCGATTACATGAAATCAACTTTAACTTGAGAATATCCGTCAGAAAAGATCATAACATGTAATTAGTCTTTAAAAAGACAAATACATGCCATGATGACAGTAAAATTCTCCTGTTAGTGATTCCATAGTAAATTATGAGGGAAAAACCAGGAAAAAAACCTCATAATACTATCCCGACATGGTAAGTATTTGATCGTGCATTTAGTTTACCTTCAATAAACACCAAATTCCGATTTTATGTTTGTTATTTAAAAAACATAAATGATGTATTCTCTATATGTTACTGACTTACCAATACTGGTATTTTTCTTTTAATAACTTCCTCTTTCAATATGGGTAACCAGATCTTACTACATTCTGCCGAGGAATTCGCGACACAATTGGTCTCATTTAGCATAATTAGAGCCGCTTCTTTGATTTTTCTCTTTTTACCATCCGTTTCTTTTAAGACTATATTTGAATCATTCCATTGAACCCTATGTTCATTATCCCATGCGTGTTTACAGATTTGAGATCTATCAAATTCTCTATTTTTAATATAGGATTGATGTTCACTTATTCTAACATTTAATGGTCTTGATGTTTCACCTAAATAAAACTGATCGCATTCACAAGGTATTTTATAAATGCAATTCTTTGTCCTTTCTTGTTCATTGTTAGGTTTGGTTTTGGACAAAATAGATCTCAACGTCGTTGTTGTTTTGAATGTTGTTGAAATGTTGAATTTATTTCTTATCCTTTTAAGTTTTTTCGATAATCCTTTTATGTATGGTATTGTTATTTTCCTCGTATTACTCCTTGCATATGCTGTAGGATCTCGTTCTAAGTTGTTTTGTTCTATTCGATCGATTGTTGAAAATTCCTTATTTATAAACGATAAAGGATAATCATTTTTTAATAAAACAGTTGTTAACAAATGTTTTTCCTCCAAGAACGAATTTTCGTTAGAACAAGTAATGTTTGTATTTTGAGAACGATTTCCGAAGTGGAAATTGAAACGTCAATAAACGTATTTTAACCTTTAATTGTGGCTTATTCCCATTTAAATATAAATTAATTTAAAATGCCACAAGAAAATAGCTTCAGAACAATACAAAAAGGGGTTCTTGAAAAGTGAGATATAGAAAATATAAAAAATAAATGTAATTAATTAAACAACGTACTTGGGAAGATTTATAACTGATTAGGTAAAAACAAAGCTCCATTAGCTTATTATAACGGTGACGAGTATGAAAAATGGGATTTAACATATTATACACATCTGGATTGAAGGGATGGCAGTGTTGTGCCTACGTTAGGTGCATTATCGGCGAGCAATAAATATTTAAAAGTATTCGAATATCAAAAAAAGTATCCGGATGCCGGATACTTTAAAATTTGATCACGGATACGGATACCGGATACAAAATTTAAAAAGTATCCGGATACAGCTTTCGGATACATAAAAAGTATCCGGATATTGTATCCGGATACTACCCAGCTCTGCATTGCCTTTAGCAAGACCATTCTTCTGTGTTCTTCATTTAATAATTTGACCTCCAATGTATTCCATACATTTTTAATTTAAGTTGAACTACGCTGTCACAAGCGTATCTTTCGTTCTACAGTCTTGTGCGTTGTATGTGGCGATTAAAATTTGGTATTCTGTAGGACTCCCTCCTTCGAAGGCGTTGATTTTTTATTATTCTGCCCATTGTTCTTTCGTGCTTAAGATTTTACATGTGCCAGGTTGATAACGCCAAATCGCTCTTTAGATGTCTACAATTCAGTCGCTCACTCTGAATGACACACTGTTAGGAACAGTCCACTCTTGATCAGACGCTATGTGATACAAAACTTAAAAATACCAAAAAAGATTCAGGTTGGGACATTGACAAAAAATACAGTCATACAAAAACACGTAATTTTATTTTCTCGTAGAAAAATAAATCACTATTAACCAACAAACAATTCTCGCTGAAAATTGTCTTATATAATATACATAATAGACAATAATAAAAGTATAAATAACCAATTTTATTTAAGGTACTATTACCATCTAGAATGCTAAAAATGGCGCATTTTCAACATTTTTGTATCCTATTTATTATACATCGCAATTAAACTTCTTTTATTTTATTATAAAAATTGTAAAAAATGTAAAAAATAAGATTTTTTTGTCATAACTGTATAGACGGGTTTGACAGTTAAAATGTGTAGTATGAGAGAATAAAAAAGACTCTCATCTAGGGATTCATCAATTTTTTAATGGAAATATGTTTAAATGAACAATCAAAACATCAAGATCATTATTTTACTCATAACTTAAAAACTTGTCTATTTAGAGATTTGACGTCAACAGAAAAATTTTTCAGCGAAAACAGATACCCAAAATGAGATATGCTAAAATAAAATCGAATAATAAACAAAAAATTATTGAAAAATGAAAAACAAAATCGCTGTTTTTGAATTTTGTTAATAACTCTTTTAGTATTTATTAAAAACTGTTTAAATTTTCCTGAACTTAATGGTCTTATCGTGTTCAAAATAGCTGTTGCGAAATTTAATTTGTTTATAAGATTTTTTGAAAAATGAGCTAATTTCTAAGGCCGATGAGATAATTTGACTAAATGTATGTCAATAACCCGCGGCTTATTTTCTTTGTTAAGACGTATATTAATAACCTATGGAAAAAAAAGTTTTAAAAATTTTTATTTATATACAAAAAATATTTAATAATAGATAGCACTGTTTAAGCTTATAAACATTTACAATAACCCGTAGAATTTGGTTCAAATTAAATCGCAAAAAAAATTAGGAAAGCTGGATTAGATTAAGAAAGGTGGCCTTTCGGTCTATTCCACTGCGACCTT
The DNA here is from genome assembly GCF_040954645.1 of Diabrotica undecimpunctata. NCBI lineage: Eukaryota > Metazoa > Arthropoda > Insecta > Coleoptera > Chrysomelidae > Diabrotica > Diabrotica undecimpunctata. The sequence goes on along the minus strand of NC_092803.1, from coordinate 113,520,524 downwards.
TTCAGATCTATTGTGGTCCTCTAGTCCTAGATAACATTCTCTAGCCTGACAATTTTATAAAGTCTAGTAGCTTCGAGACTGTACCTTCCATGTAGCTATTTGCAGGTGGATTTTCTTCTCCCAATGCAAAGAACCGCACATTTGCCAGGAAAGCTGGATAAAAAACATAACTTTTGGAAAAAACGAGGTCCTACAACCTTTAGGAGCCAAGATAGTCCCTTTTGTTAAAAAAAACACTGTTACGTTAATTAACAATATTAGGTGCTGCAATTAACTAATCTTTTATGAGAAAAGTCAAAGTTTTTAACAAAACGTTTAGCAAACAAAATTATTAAAAATTGTTTATACAGAAGTGTTATAAACAAAGAGTACTTTTCGTATCGCTAGAATAAAAGGAGTGGGCCTAGCCGAATGAGGGGACAACCGCGCTCTTCAAAAAGTCCAACACAGTTTCAAGATAGAGCGCTTGGAAAAAAATGACATATCTCGAGTTTTACTGGAGTAAATTTATTCTTTCTTTTTTTAAACTGGGGTACAACGTTAAAATAATAACATATATCGTATTTTCATTGCAAAATTATCGAAAACAAAGCAGCTAATAACTACGGGATGTACAAACCTTTTCTTAAGTCGCTTTTTATTGTTATTTTTTTTATTTATTTAAAATCTAATTACATTAAATAAATATTATTTATAAACAGTATTAAATTGTTATTTCTAAACAATTTTTTCTAATGCTATGATTAAATTTAGAAATCAGTTTAACCCTACATTACTACCCGGAGTACAGGTGTACCCCAGGCTGTCGTAAAAGTCCTATAATTTTTTATTTTTGGCAACACGGTAACGCGCGCTCGTGTAATTTCTTGTTTTAGCAGGTCTATTGTTATCTTGCAGTCGCTGAGTCATTAAGTGCTGTTGTTTAACAAGTGCGTTGATTTTGTGGTTCAGCTGTACCCCGGGTAGTATTACCATTATATTTTTACATCGATCCGAAAATAGTATTTCGGTAAGTAATTTGTTTTATTGATGATTTTTCTTACAGTATAAACATGGATAATGAGGCTCGCAGACCATTAACCCAAAAAGAACTAGAGGAAATAATCGAGAATCTCAGATTTTGAGCCCGACGATCAAAATGATAGTTCTGACAATGATCTAATAATAGACAATTATAGATCGGAACCTGCCGAACGTTCCGATGATGATTATAGTCCGGAGCCTGACGATGATTATATATCGGAAAATAACGGAGATTATGATGATGATTATGTTCCGGAGAATGACGAAGATTCCAACGATAATGATTATGTTCCGGAGAATGACGAGGATTCCAACGATGATGATATGCAGCAGCAAAGAAGACAGACTGGCTGCGATGTTTTAATAAGCCATGAAATTCCGTGCGAATCTCTCTCAACTACAAATAACGAAAACGACATTGAATATGTACAAATTGAGGAAGTGCCTACCAAACTACGTGGAAAAAATGGTTTCAAATGGAACGGAAAAGTCAACAAAAAGTATCGTCGGACCAATGAAATCTAGTGATTCATTCACCTGGAAATAAAGGAGCTGTTTGAAAAGTAACTTGTGGAATTTCAGCATGGCCCTTGTTATTCACTGATAATATTCTGAAAAATATTGTCGCTTTCACAAACAAGGAAATTAGATTACAACGAGAACGTTAAGCAAGAGATCGACATGTTGACGAGGAGGAAGTGGCTAATACAACAATCAGGCCATCCTATGTGAAAGATACGAATCTAATAGAAATTAAATCATTATGTGGAGTTTATTACTACGCGGGGGTTCTAAATATAAATTTGGTAACATCGAAAGAACTTTTCAACAAAGAAACAGGAATTCCATTTTTTCGCGCTGTAATGAGTGAAGCTCGCTTTGCATTTCTTAGAAATTGCCTCAGGTTTGACGACAGGGACACTAGAAAGGAGCGTCGTAAAACAGATCGTTTTGCGCCAATGCGAGATATTTTTGAGCCAATTATTTCCAAATGTAGCAAAACTTTATACGCCTTTACAGTACTGTACGTTAGATAAACAGCTTATTTGTTTTCGAGACAGATAACCGTTTAAAATATATATACCCTCAAAACCCGATAAATACTGAATTAAAATGTTAGCATTATGTAATGCAAAAACTTTTTATCTTTTGAATGCCGAAGTGTATATCGGTAAAAATTCAATACCGGTATGTGTCCCTGTAGCTGAATTCTACACGTTGAGTCTAACAAAACCAATTCATGGGACATATCGTAATCTTACAATAGATAATTGGTTTACCTCAATCCGAACGTCAAAATAAGCTGTGTGATGATCATTCCGTTACATTAGTTGGAACCATGAAGAAGAATAAAGCTGAACTCCTAGTAACGTTTATCGAAAAAAGTAACAAAAACCAAAATTCACCTATGTTTGCTTATAGTAAAAACTTAGCACTGCTTTCGTATTGCCCTCCAAAAGCTAAGAAAAAAATTGTTGTCATGTTATCCACCATGCATCCTGAAGGAGACAAACCAAATTCTACAGTGCTTCCCGAAATAATTGATTTTTATAATCGAACCAAAATCGGAGTTGACACATTCGACCAGGTCGCGCATAGATATACCACTGCTCGAAAATCAAGACGCTGGCCTCTTAGAATTTTTTACAATTTATTAGACCTCGTTGGAATTAATTTCATAGTTCTATGTAAAGAGAGTGATGCCAGTGAGTGATGAAAAGGAATTAATACCGAACAGAAGATCATTCCTAAAAAACTTAGTACCGACCTAGTTAGTCCCTTGATGCAAGAACGACTCGGAAACCAAACCTTGTCAAAAAAACTTCGAGATGTTATAGAAAAGAAATTGCATATCGAGCCTGAAGTACCTAATGTAGACCAAAGTCAAACTTCTTCCGGGAAATGTGCTTTTTGTACACGCAATCAAGGTAGAAAATCGAGGATAACGTGCAAAAAGTGCAAAAATTACATATGTCTGAACCATCAGTCAAAAGTGTGCCCAGATTGCATTAACTAAAACTAATAATTAATAATTATGTTTAATAATGCGAAACCATTGTATACAACAACTTAGTACTTTTCTAAATATATTTGATTTTTTGCAATCACGTGTTTTAAATTTGGGGTACACCTGTACCCCGGGTAGTAAAATATGTCAATTTTTGATTAGTAATAATGCAGGGTTAAACAAGTTCTTAAATATCTTATATGTTGTTTGGACACCGTATATGTATAAATAGCGGTCGGCGGAACTATGTTCGGCACGAAATTAAAAATTAAAATAAAAACAATGGGCTGCTAGTTATTATTAAAAATATAATGCAAAGTTATTATTAAAAACTCATCGAAATATTGTAAAATAGAGTTTTAGGTTTAATTTGAAGATTGCTGCCCAACACCGAAAGGTACAAATGGGTCTACTGATTAAGTAAGTAAGTAAAGTTGAAGATTGCTAAACTTAAAATATTAATTTTTCACTTAAAGTTATCGTTTCAGTTATCGAGCCTTGAAAACGGCTATTTCCGGGCTTCTTAAGACCTTAAACTGTTTATAACTTGAAAAATATGTATTTAAGAGAAAAGTTACTAACAATATTTTTTGTTTTAAAAACCAGTTACGGTCAAAAAAAAATTAATTTTACAATATGTTTAAAAAAAATTGCTTAACCCTTTCAGACCCGGTGTCCATTGCAATGGACATACATTTACGTAAGCCCTACAACAAAGTTAAAGTCCTCTAAATTGCTGACAACTACATATTTTTTATTTTGCATATCTCAGTTAGGTTTTAATTCAGATAATCCAAAAGACCAAGAGATCCTAAGGTCATTTTTAGATGATGACGATGAATTTGAACAATTAGCTAATAATGTTTTATCTCAAATTGAAGATCAATCTGACATAGAAGATGTCTGTAATGAAGAAATTGATGTGTACATTCCTGTTTTGTCTGTGGGCGATGTTCCAGGGTCTTCTCGTGAATTATCTAATGTAGGTAAAAAATATTAATTAATACTAAAAAACATTCTAACCTTTGGTATTTTTAGGAGGATCAATTAATATACAACCCTGTTGATACCTTACAGAAGAATTTAAAATTATCTACAAAAAAAAAGAACAAATCACAACTAGAAATGAGATGGAACAAACGCAAGTTTAGTACAAGGAAATGTAATTCAAAAGCTGTAACAACAATTTTAGAAACATCAGGTACAGGAGAAACAAAGGATCCTATAAATTACTTTTTAAAATATTTTCCTCATACTTTTTTTGATAAAATGGCCGAAATGACCAAATAACAACCAATTTCAACCAACAAGCCGATGTGAAATGGAAAGTTTTGTAGGGTTGCACATCCTCATGGGATGTTTACCTTTTCCAAGAATCAGAATGTATTGGAATAAGGTATTCAGTATAGATGTCTTCCGCAATGTTATGAATAGAGACAGATTTTTTAAGCTAAGGAGTATTGTACATATTGTTAACAATCTAGAGAAACCTAACGATTGTACAGATAAATTGTAAAAAGTGAGACCATTTTTTGAGTGTCCGAAAACGTTGTACTGAGTTACAAAAAGAAACAAACCTGTGTGTGGATGAGCAGATTGTACCGTTCACGGGAAGACTAAATATTAAACAATATGTAAAAAATAAGCCATCTCCATGGGACATTAAAATTTTTGTTCTGTATGGAGAAAGTGGAAGAAATATAGAAATTCTTCTACGGTTGAAGCGTAGCACTGGCCATGTTACCTTCCTTGTATACCGTAGGCCCTAGATATAGCAGACTACCCTGCTATACTCCCAAAGCCGCGAAGCGGTATAAAACGGGAGACTATTATTATTATTATATGGAGAAAGTGGAATAATTGCTTATGACTTTATAATCTACCAAGGTTATCCATCAGTTGTTCTGCACCTGGCCAAATATATTCCAAAAGAAAATTATCTTTACTTCAACAATTTTTTTTTTCTAGTTACAAACTTTTTGAAGAACTCTATAAGAAAAATATATACTCTGTTGGAACTGTAAGAATTGACAGATACCAGAAACCTCCATTCACAACAGATAAACAATTACAAAAAAAGAACGGGGATATAGCGAAGAAGTGGTAAATGATGAAGGAACTGTGGTTTTATGCAAGTGGCAAGAATTTAAGTCTGTGTTTGTAGGTTCGAATTTTGTTGGAAAAGGAAAAGAAGAAGCAGTAGAAAGATGGTATAAGAAGCAAAAGAAAAAAATAACAGTTCAGAGACCGCAAGCGATTCAATTATATAATAAATCGATGGGAGGTATAGATTTACTAGATCAACTATTGTCATATTATAGAATCCTTATCAAGTCAAAAAAATGAACATTACGTTTAATCTTCCATGCCTTTGATTTTGCTTGTGCCAATAGTTGGCTAGAATATAAAAGGGAGCAGCTTAGTTTACCTTCCAAAGATCAAATGGATTTGTTAGATTTTAAAATACAAATTGCTGAGGCGCTAATTAAAGTGGGAAAACCAATAAAAAGAAGCATTGGCCGTTCCAAAATGTTCAATGAGAATTCTCACCACACTCCAAAAAGACCCAGAGTGGAAATTAGTCCATTGAAGGAAATAAGGATGGATAAAATAGATCATTTACCCGACTATGACAACAAAAAAGGAAGCATCTAGATGCAAAAGTGTTGGGTGTAAAGGGAAAACGCATGTTTTTTATGAAAAATGTAATGTACATTTATGTTTTGTAAAGAACAAAAATTGTTTCAAATATTTTCATTTAAATTAACTCAACAATTTCGTAATACAAATATACTATATTTAATAAAAGTATCGTATGTGATTATTTTCCTAAATTCGTATTATTCGCGATTGAAACTGAATGTAGAGGGCAGGTCGATTGCAGTGTCATGGCCGATATAAATGGTATAAACAAACATAACAGTCTAATGTTTACCATTGCTTTTGCATGTTTAGTTTGGTTTAAGACGAGTTATTTTTATCATTTAAAAATGGAAATTAGCCTAATGATATCTTTGAGTATTGTGGTGAAGCAAAGAGACTATTTGTTGAAGGGGAAGAAGTTTTCAAGTGATGAATTCTTAAATTTTAACTTTAATGTTTGGAACTGGCTTGTGTATTGATGAATCCTATTTTGTGTATACCTGGAAACCCAGAGTATAATGTTCTGTGTAATGTTTGTCTTACTAATATATGTATTATTTTATATTATTCCTGATGTTTTTAATATGTTAATTTTTATTTTATACTACTTTTTGACATATTGTAAGTACTTTATTGTATATTAACATAAATAAATAACTTGAACTTGACTTTATTGTAAGATAGTTCATTTGATTACATGAAATCAACCTTAACTTGAGATCACCTGTCAGAAAAGATCATAACACATGATTTGTCTTTAAAAGATTCCATAATAAATCATGAGGAAAAAACCTCATGATACTATCCCAACAAGTATTTGTATTTCTGTTATTTCTTTATTTATATCTGAAAATAAATTATGTATTCTCAATATGTTATTGACTTAATGATAGTGGTATTTTCTTTTTATTGATTTCCTCTTTTTTCCTCAAGTTTTCCAGTTTACGAAAGAGAAATAGGGAAATATATTTTGTTGATCTTGAATTGCATTGAGGAACAGAACAATATCGATTTGATTTAAAATACTTTAACGTGGTCATAATGCTGAAATTTACTAAAAAAATTTAATAATTCTATTCAAATCAACAGCTGTCTGGTTTGTTTATACCATTTTTAGTAGTTTAAATTTATTCCGCCAGAGGTCAGATACTTTGTTTTCAATCGCGAATAGTCCCAATATTCATTGCAATGGACATTCTGTGAAACGACTACCTGTTAAACAAAAATGTCAAAAAAAAATATATATAATAAATCGGAAATATGTCGGAAAGAAAAGTAGTCTTTGTTTACAACACTGCCGTTTAAACAATTTTCAATATTTCTGTTCGCTAAAAATTTCAGCCCTTAATGATGTTAATTAACACTAGCGGACCAACTCGACATCGAGTTTTTTAAATGAAATTTTTATTTTGCTAGAAAAATTAAGAGATCAATACAAACAATATAAGCAAGAATATACATAACATTCATCAATAATAATGCAAGTAAAAAGTGTATTAAATATCACGAAATATTTCGTCGAAAACAATGTTTTTTGTTACAATGTTATCATTTAGCAGTTAATTTTGCATGCTGATCACGAATCGGTGTCAGATTTGCTCTATCTTGCCGTTTTATGCGCGTTTCGGGACACTTCTGGTGTCGGATCGCAACCGGAAGTACATATTTAGATTCGTCTCGACGAGACCTTTCGATCCATATATACATTGTGGGGTCTAAAACTTAAAGTAAATTTTAACTTCCGGTCATCTCAAAACCGGAAGTGAATTTTTGTACCAAAAGTATATCTTGACAATCTCATACGTAATACTAATATTCCGAAAAAATATTTTAATTATCTAATATGGTTTTTGAGTAAAGTGGTGGACAAGAAAAGGGCTTAGCGTTTTAGTATATAAGATGATTAAAAAAAACAGGGGCTATCTTGACTCCTAAGGGTCGTAGGTCGTAGGACCTCTTTTCTAAAGTTGTATTTTTTAAGCAGCTTTCCGAATATTTTTTGCCATTTAATTTGAACTAAATTCTACGGAGTTACATGGTACTTTGCTACTTACAAAACAGTGCTATTTATTATTAAATCATTTTGTTTACATAAATGAAATTTTTTTAAACTTTTTTTAAAGATATTAATATACGTCTTAACAAAGAAAATAAGCCCCGGATTATTGAGATGCATTCAGTCAAATTATCTGGACCGGCCAGAAATTAGCTTTTTTCAAAAAATCTTACAAAAAATTAAATTTCGCAAAAACTATTCAATCGATCTGGCCCATCTTCTGCACATAATTCAAACACGATAAGACCCTTAAGTTCAGGTACATTTAAACAAATTTTAATAAAGAATAAAAGTTATTAAAAATATTCAAAAACAGCTATTGTGTTGTTCAATTTGCAATAGCTTTTTTGTTTATCATTTAATTTAGCATATTTCATTTTGTGCAACTTTTTTTCTAAAAAAGTTTTATGTTCACTTCAAATATCTAAATAGACAAGTTTTTAGGTTATAAGCAATATAATGAGTTTGACGTTTTGATTGTTTATTTAAACATATTTTCATTAAAAAATTGACGAATCCCTCCAGTTATTTTGAGTAAAAATTTAACTTAATTGGCATATTATACAACTTTTGAATATTACAAAAAATGTTTTTTCTGTGTTTTCCATTGTTCGTGTATTTTAAAGATGGCGCCAAAAATTTTTCGTCTAAAAAATTAGTGCTATATGGCGGACAGTTTATCTCTGGAAGGGCAAATCTGAAACAAAATTTGAGAAGAATTTCATAAAAAAAGTGCCCATATATGATAGTTTACCAGAAAAATTGAAAATTCCTAAAAAAACAATATGGCAGACATTTAAAAAAATTTGCCTTTGATTTTCATAAACCTTGATGCATTGTGTTTGTTTTGGTTTTCTTTATGATAGTTTGGTTTTTGTGACTAAAAAAAGTCTAAAAAAGGTAAATTTTTGAACAATGTTTCAAATGTCGGCCATTTTGTTGTTTTTTAGAAATTAAAGTTTTTCTGGTAAACTATCACGTAAGGGCACTTCTTTTTTAAAACCCTTCTCGAATTTTATATTTCAGATTTGCCATTCCAGAGATGAACTGTTCGCCAAGGATCAGTAATTTTTAGATGAAAAACGTTTGCCGCAATCTTTAAAATACAGGAACAATGAAAAAAATTGTAATCTTTAAAAGTTTATGTTTAAGTTTATTCAAAAAAATTGTTGAAAATGTGTCATTTTTTAGCATTCTAGACGGTAATAGTACCTTAATAGATTTGACAAAATCCTCATCTCATTACGATTTATTCCTATTGTGAATCTGAATTCTGGTATATGAGGATTATGTCAATCTGATTAGAGACATATTAGATGATTTACAAATGATCATTTAATAGATTTGACAGAATCCTCATCTCATTAGGATTTATTCCTATAATGCAGCACATTCTGGTGTATGAGGATTATGTCAATCTCAGAGACATATTAGATGATTTACAAAAATTAGCTGTGACAAATTATTTCTCTATTATTTTTTTTTTTAATTTATAAGTTGAATACATACTCGTGAATGAAGCTGATTTTAAATCGTTCTTATTGGCGAGAGATTTTAATTAACTAAATCTGCTTTGATACTTTAATTCCAAAATCTCAACCAGAGCTTTCAGTTCGCAGTCTGTATTTGTGACCAGTAGTTAAGAAGTTTTTTTGTGATTTGGACTTGCAAACACGATTGTGCTTACAAAAATCAACTGAAAGGACAAGAATTGTGCTACAAAGGAATACAATTATAATCTAGCAGCCAGGAAGAGGAGTTGAGTATGCAATTTTATGTCCCCTCGGTACCTTGATATTTTTTATGTTTTTTGGCACCTAGATTCAATTTTTGGAGGGTACCAAGATAAAAACAAGTCAGATAATTTGTTATTAACCATTTAATTAAGTAAATTATTGTAACTTCTAAACTATTAGAGATATTTAATTTTCCCAAAATTAAGAAATGAACTAAATGGCGTTTGATAAATTTTGATGCGATTGTTAGAACCGGACTTATAAAAAATTTCGTGAAAAACAAGTGCAAAATAGGCATTCGACGGGGCTTTTCCAAGTATCATTTTCAGCTTTTATACGTGCGATTAACACCCTTATTTTAAAGGTAATTGTTTCAGCTTTAAAAAAACTTTGCAAATGTACTTCATCGAGCGCCTTATTAAAAGTTCCATATCTAGGTCAAAAATTCACATAGAAATATTTACCAAAGCTTAAAATGTTCGTTTTGGGTTGTTCTATAACTTCCATTAGGCAGATTTTCAAAGTTTATAGCTTAATTATGTTTAAAACTCTTATAAACAAATCAATTCACAACTTTTTAGTGACATTTTTAATGTTTAATTGTCATAACTTTTTATCAGTAAAGATAGAGCAATTTTGCAAATTTTTTTAAGCTGAAAAAATTACATTTAAAATGAGGGGTTTTTGTGAAAGATAATAGCACGTATGAAAGCTGAGTTATAGTTGGAAAAGTACCAACGAATTGTTTTTCACGAAATTTGTTATAAGACCGGTTCTAACAATCGAATCTAAGTTTACCAAACGCCATTTTGTTCATTTTTTCAAAAAGAACAATTTTCATTGTGGTAAAATTCAATATCTCTAATAGTTTAGAAGTTACGATCATTGAAACAATTTAATTGCTAATAACAAATTATCTGACGGATTTTCAGCCTGGTACCCTCGAAAAATCAAACATATGCACCAAAAAACATATAAAAAAAACGACAAGGTACCGAGGGGACATAAACGTGAATACTCAACCCCTCTCTCTCCTAGACTATCATAAGTAAAATACATTGCTATCAGCAGCATGCAGTGGTAAAATAAACTCCACGAACTAAGAAAGTGCTTATCAAATATTTAACAAGTATTACTACAAAAAGCTCTTAAAAGTTTTCTGGAAGGCAAGAGAACCAGTAAATCACTTCTAACGATACTAATGGAGAGCAAACCACACGTATAGGGAAAAGATAAAGATCTTGGAGAGGTAAAAATCCAATTAATTTTTATATTACAGTTTATTTATATTAATTAAAATGATCCAATTATTTTCTGTAACAATGACACCGCGTATTAGCAGATCTAGACAAACTTTTCTTGTACTTTGTTACCTCATTATTGCCAATCAAATATTTTTTCCCTATTGAAATTTATTGGAGATTTATTGCTATTAGCTTTAATTCACCTGTCATCCCGTGATGAGACGGATCTTCAGTGCTAGTCTTGTTGTTTAGAATTTTAGATATGAACTTACGATTTTTTTATTTTATTTATTTCGAGCTTTAACCTTTAACTGATCACGTATCGGTAAACTTAACATTCCCAATTGCATAAATCCAGTTTACAATAAATGCCCTTTTTTCATATAACTTCGATAATCTGTGTAAGCACTTTATATTATTAATGAGGAATAAACCTTATTTTATTCCATATAGGAGCCAAACACAAATTATTGGAAAACAAACAAACATTAAACAATAATATTGTCTATTTTGAGGTTCTGATATCAACCTCTGTGTAAGATAAATAAAGTCTTTAAAGCTTTTTTATAAAGCTGCTATTATTACACAGCTATTAACTCAACTTTTGAAAATAATATCCTAAAACTACATGCGAACTATTTTCAACGAGGTTTGATATACTTCTTATAAACAAAAACAATAAAATATAATTATTAAATCAAATAATGAATTTATTTTCTTTTATTATTCAATTTTTCTTGATCCAAGCACTGCTGTACATGGAGGTTATAATCATCAAAGATAACTTTATCACATATTTCACACGTTCTTAACTTGGAAGGCGCTTGGGAGGAATATCTTGTGACCATTTGTTCTTCCTCGCCACAAGACGAAGCATGTTCCTGAAAAAATAGTTGTTCGTGAGAATGTATACAGGGTGATTGATTAGTGTGATAAAGCAGTAGATCCGCTGTAATTATAGATAGCAATAAAAATTAATAACAAAAATTGTAAGCAACTTTGAGTTTCATATTACAAAATTAGTTAGAACGTTACAGGGTCTTCGATAACATAGTGGCAAACCACACTTATGTTTTTTAAATGGAACACTCTGTATTTCATTTTCGGAATCTACTTCACTTTCCGACTACAACAATGGAAAGTTTTGGTATGTAATACAGGGTATTTACAAAGTTATAACCAATTTTCTATGAAAATCGTAACAAGTTCAACTCCCTGTATAATTAAAAAGAAGCACAATAACAATGATCTATTGCTGTGACATTTTTTATTGATGTAGATATTATTTTAATGGAAATATGCTAAAATTAAAAGTTAAAATAAGTTTATTGACGTTTCCGTAACAGCATTACATCAGTCAAGACATACCCAGCAGCCGATATATAATAAAAGATTCCGTAACAGCATTACATCAGTCAAGACATACCCAGGAGCCGATATCAAGTCAGACCACAACCCACTGATTTGGAAAATGAGGGTCAGGCTAAATTCGACGTAGTGTTAACCCAAAATACGACATCAGGCTACTCAAAGACCAACGCACAGAACAGAGTGTAAAACAGTATATACATAGCAATTTGAATACCCTTATTCAAACTGATTTAATAGACCAGGAGCTTAAAAAATTGCATAAAGTTTCACAAGACATACAAGAAAAATTCCTCAAACCACCAAAAATTAAGAAAAAATCGTGGATGACAAATGAGATTCTAGATATGATGGAAGAGAGGCGAAAGGTCAAAAGTCAGGACAAGACATTATACAAAATAATAGACAAAGAGATCAAAAAGCAATCAGAATGAGATGACATAGAATGCCAAACAGGAACACCGATTACCATTGAAGAAGTCACGGCAGCTATTAGAAAAACTAAAGATAGTAAAGCTGTAGGGCCTGACAAATTTTATACAGAATTCCTGAAACTTATGAACGAACACGGAATACAATGGATAACGACTACATTTAACAAAATATATATAACTGGAAATATTCCCCAAAGCTGGTTAAAGTCGACCTTCGTAACTATACCAAAAAAATTAAATGCAAAAACATGCGAAGACTACAGAATAATTAGCCTAATGAGCCACTTACCTAAAACGCTTTTAAAAGTGATACATAACAGACTATATAAAAAATGTGAAGAACAATTGTCATGTGACACAATTTGGATTCCGCGATACCTTAGACACCCGAGAAACTCTATTTGCTATACAAGTGCTTATCCAGAGATGTCAACTGTGATGAATCTATTTGTTTTATCGACTACAAAAAGGCATTTGATAAAACATGACAGGCTCATATCCATCTTGAAAGAAGCGGGCTTGGACGATAGAGACTTGCGAATTAAATATAATTTATATTACAACCAAACTGTCAACATTAAAGTTGATGACCAGTTGACAGAGACAATCTCCATAGATAGAGGAGTGGGACAAGGATGCATTCTGTCTCCAGTGCTATTTAACATGTACTCGGAGCGTATCTTCGAGCAAGTACTGGGACAACTAGAGGAAGGCTCTGAACAAAACAAAGTACAAGGTAGTTAGTAAGCGCGAAATATTAAATACACATCTTTTAGTAGACCAACAGCCAATTGACAGGGTAAACAGCATATCTTGATACTAACATAAACAGTCACTGGCACCACTCTACTGAAATAAAACAACGCATAGGGAAAGCAAGATCAGCGTTTGTAAAGATGAAGTCTCTTCTCTTTTCAGAAGTCACCAATTAGTACCAAAATCTCTATCATCAGATGATATGTATTTTCTACATTATTTATACGGTGTAGAGGCATGGTCGCTCTCGAAAGCTTCTTTAGGAAAGCTCGAGGCCTTCGAGATGTGCTGGGTGTTACAGGTGCATATTACGAATTTCATGGAAGGATCGTGTGACTAATATTGAGGTCCTACGTAGAATAGGCAAGGAATGCGAGATCACTAGCATAATCAAAGAGCGCAAATTAGAATATCTTGCGATATGAGAAATGAACACAGATATGGCTTATTGCAACTAATTCTTCGGGCAAGATATTTGGAAAGAGAGGACCAGGGAGAAAAAGAATATCTTGGTTTCAATTTCCACTTCGGAAATCGTTCTCAAAATACAAACATTAATAATTTTACATTACAATGCCCGAAAGTGGCCATCCAAGTTACAATAAAAGCATAAAAAAGCAATATGAGTAAATCTTTTCTTTTCTATTCAAACAATTCATGAAATAAATTCCTCCAGGATATGACGGTTTTCTGCTGAGAATTCTTTTTATATGCATGGATTGGCAAAAAATGTTGACAGTAGGTAAATAATAGCTCAAAGATTAAAATATACCCTATATCAATATGTGTTTTTCCTCTGGAGGTGGTTACCACCCCAACTCGGGGGTGGAAAATGTTTATCAAAAAAAACAAGATAATCGCTAGTATACTGAATTTTAGGAGTTTTTTCGGAAAGACAATATTTTTGGAGTTATTCGTGACTGAAAGTTCACAAATTGCACGGCAAAAAGCATGTTTTAAACGGTTTTTTTGCGAATAACTCCAAAGATTTACATTTTATCGGAAAAACTGGAAAGATAAAATAATAAAGCTTATAAAACAAAGAGATTCGTTTTTATTAATATAGTAAACTTAATATTAACAAAGTTATGGCTTATCGAAAGTAGACTCTTATTCATTGAATACAAAACTTCAAACATATTATGTAAATAACCCGAAAACGGTAAGTTTTTCATGGAAAACTTTTAGAACATTTTTTAAAGATTTTAAAAAAGCCTTTAAAATGACCACTGGTAGAAGTAATTTACATGAAAAATATTTTTCTTTATTTTTGGTGGTTTAAGGATTTTTCTTGTATGTCTGTGTATGCACCTTTTCTAGCTCCTGGTCCATTATATCCGTTTGAACAACGGTATTCAAATTGCTCTGTATATACTATTTAAAACTCTGTTCTGTGTATTGGACTTTTAGTAGCCTGATGTCGTATTTATTGACTGTGATATTCTGGACTAAATGTTGGGTTTTAATTATCTAATTCATTTACGCATGTAGAAATGTCAGTATCATTATAACCTAATTTAATATTACGGGTTAATATTGAACACAAGTGTATATCTATCATCATATTATTATTAACGGTTAAACAAAAATGCCTTACCTGTATTGAATCCTTTGAAAATAATTTGGAACATATAGGACAAGAAACATCCGTCGATGATCCAACTGATGTTGAGGAAGAAACTGTTACGCCATTTTCTTTAACGGCAGATGTATCGTTCTGTCGAGTCCTACTTGATACAATCCTATCGAGGATGTCATCGCTAGAATTTACCTTTTGCTTTTGAACTGAAGTTGAAGCAGATTCGATAGTTATGTTAAGTGGTGAAGGGCCTAAAAGTTATTTCAGTTGTAAAAATAGAAACAGTAAAATATCTTCTATTTTGGAATTATAATGATACTTTATTAATAGATGAAATAAACATAACCGTCCCTGAAAATCAAAATGTGACAAATGAAAAAACTTAATTATTAATAGTTAATTTTGAATTTTTGCTAGAAAGCGATTCCTAAGAAAATAGAAACAAAAACACTGTCCCTATCAATAACCTAAAAAAAAATGATATATTACGTATATATTTGCATTCGATCGACTATTTACTTTCCAATTCATAATAGGGAAATTCGTTTAGAATGAATCTTATATTACTTATTTTTAAATAGAACCAGTTAAAATGTCGCTTTTGGCGTAATCCAAGATATCTTAAATTTTATGTTTATATGGGATTAAGCCACAATTGTTTGTAATGAAAATTACATTTTAACTAAAGTTTTACGTTTCGATTTCCACTTCGGAAATCGTTTTCAAAAAAAGATTATTTTAAAAAATTCTGCGAAGGAAAAGGTAGTTAAGATCTGATTTTACGTACAGTGCCTCTGCACAATCACTTAAACGTATTTCGTCCTAGCAGGACTCTTCAGAGTGACTGGTACAGAAGCCTTTCAATGGGTATTATGAAAAAAATTAGTATTTGGTAGGATAACTTTTGTTTTTTAGCATAAACTCGATTCTGCGAAGCATGGAGTTCACGAATGAGCAAAATCTTCTGGTGTAATAACTCTAAACTAGTTTTAAATAATGGCTTCAATCATCTTATTAGTTAGGTTTTGGCGTGATACTAACACTTTCAGCCTTGATCATAGATTTTTATATTGGATTTAGATCGGGACTATTTACAGGCTAAGGCAGGAAGTAACGACAAGGATTCTGAATCATTCCATGGAAGTCTATGACAAGGCGCTGCATCCTGCTGTAAGATGTATTGTTAAGTATCACCTTCAAACAAATCTCTGATAGTCGGCAGCAGTTTGGCTTGCAGTATTTCTTCCTAATATTTTTTGCATAAATATTGCCCTCTATCAATGCCACACGTCAAATTCCATTAGTGGCCATACAAGCCCGTACCATGACATTTACAGTGTGCTGCATAGTGACCATAGTCACTTACACTGGAACAAAAGGTCTTCCTCCCCCAGTCGGCGGCGAACAAACTGCACTACTTACATCACTCCCAAAGATCGAGATTCTGGTTTTATCACTTAAAATTCCTTACTCCAATATTCTTCTGTTAACTCTGTGTATGTCGAAGCCTAATCAATGCGTTTTTGCCTCTGTTTTTTGTTCAAGAACGGCTTCTTTCTAGCGGTTTTTGCTCGCAATCCATTTTCACACAATTTTCAACAGCAATAATGTCTTTTGCGAATATGCGATGATCTTCTTATGACAGGTGGCATATTCTGCGCTCATATTATTGACTAACCTTCGGGTTTCTGCCTGTTCTTTTTGCTGATTTTCTCGTTCCAGTGTTATGATAACGTTTCTGTTTTTGCTATTTCTTGATATATCTAACCTTCTTCACGAATTGGTTCCCTTTCTTGGCGGCCAGTCAGTACGTTTTGGGTTTCTGGGAGCCATTTTCGTTGAATTGACACTGACGTGTTCCTCTCCTTTCGTTCCTATATATATATATATATATATATATATATATATATATATATATATATATATATATATATATATATATATATATATCTATGTATATATATATATATATATATATATATATATATATATATATATATATATCTATATATCTATATATATATATATATATATATATCTATATATCTATGTATATATATATATATATATATATATATATATATATATATATATATATATCTATATATCTATATATATATATATATATATCTATATATCTATATATATATATATATATATATATATATATATATATCTATATATCTATATATATATATATATATATATATATATATATATATATATATATATATATCTATATATCTATCTATATATATATATATATATATATATATATATATATATATATATATCTATATATCTATATATATATATATATATATATATATATATATATATATATATATATCTATATATCTATATATATATATATATATATATATATATATATATATATATATATATGTATATATATGTATATATATATATATATATATATATATATATATGTATATATATGTATATATATATATATATATATATATTATATCAATGGTATTCCGGGTTTGACTCCGCGTTAAATGTTGTTGGTTTTGATAAAAACCATTTTGACGACGTTTCGGCAAGATCTCACTTGCCATTTTCAAGTCTCTCTGGATGGTCTGCTTCTTGTCGATGTTCGAGTGGACAAGAAGCAGACCATCCAGAGAGACTTGAAAATGGCAAGTGAGATCTTGCCGAAACGTCGTCAAAATGGTTTTTATCAAAACCAACAACATTTAACGCGGAGTCAAACCCGGAATACCATTGATATAACATACAGCTCCCGCGGAAATATCAAAACTAACATATATATATATATATATATATATATATATATATATATATATATATATATATATATATATGAAAATTACTGAGTTCTCGGGGAGAACCGCGTTGAGAATTTAAAACTCGACGTTTCGGCACCCATTTTGGAGCCATTATCAAGAGTGATACGGTTCGGTTCGAGTTCCCACCACTCACTCCAAATTGTCCAATCTCGTCAGATCCGTAAAAGACAAAATCCCCAATGAAGACCATGGTGTCTACGAGATACCTTGTTCCAGTTGCCCACGTACATACCTAGGACAGACAAACCGACGAATCCATAACCGTATTTACGAACATTCTCTATCAGTCAAACATTCAGATACCACTTCAGCCCTAGCCCAACATCATATTCAGACAGGCCACAAAATAGATTTCGAAAAAGCAAAAACCATCGCTCCCATCCGCTCATTAAAAGCGAGAATCATTCGTGAAGCTATCGAAATCGAAAAACGGCCTAACAGCTTGAACACGCGCGATGACGCGAAACGATTGCCGGCAACATGGCGACCCCTGCTTCAGCGACCTCCCGCCCACACCGCTCAGGCCACGTCAGTTCAGACCACGTCAGCGCATACCGTTCCCGCGCATACAGCGAGTATAAAAGCAGCCACACAGGGTAAGACCGGTTGTCACTCGACACTGAGGAGTAGGCAGATTGAGACCTCAGTGCCGAGAGACAGTTCTTGCAATATAGAACACGATACTGGTACGTCTCGAGTGAGGGGAGTAGGCAGATTGAGACCCCGAACTCGAACCGAACCATATCACTCTTGATAATGGCTCCAAAATGGGTGCCGAAACGTCGAGTTTTAAATTCAGTACTCAGTAATTTTCATAAATTCTTATGGTATCAACGAGAAGTTGTATTACGTATACCGTTTGCTTTAAGTAATTTCCGAGAAACGATGAAAAATTCTTGAAACGATGAAAAATTTGCAATGTATTGATGTATATCTAATCTGCTGTAACATGGGACAGCATCCAGTTAGAACCATATCTGCTAACGTTGAATTAGGAGAAGGTTATGAAGAAAATATTTTAATCTGTTGTTTAAAAAGCGCAAAAAACGATATGCACTCAAGGTTGCTCCGAAAAAGAAATGTCCAATTATTTGATATTTATAAATTCTGCACCTCAGTTTTGAACGAATAATGTTTCCGAATTTTCAGCGTAAACTCTGAATTCGTATCACTCCACCAACGGAACGTTTGACTAGAAACTATTCCATTTGAAGAGAATATAAATAATACATTTTGACATAAATGGGTTATCTTCCTATAAGTTTCCCTATATGTCACAACAGAATTCAAATCGTCTATCATTATCTCCTGGTCTTAAAGCATGTATTTTTAAGGTTTGTAAGGGTGATATTTGTGTTTATTTGAAATTTTTTAAACTGTATGTTTTTTATAGCATTTGGTAATGAAGATGCCCTTTTTCGCAAAGAATATTCAGGATTACCAATTGCAAATAGCATTACTTGCAACGCAGTGGCATTATTTTCTATCATATTTTGCCATTTTTTACTAAATTTATTATGTACCATCTCTCCAAGTCTTTAATTAAATATTTTTCTTTTAGTTCCATTGTCAATATTTTTAGCTGGATGCCGGAAATTAAGACGTTTTATGCTCATTACCCATAATCAGCACAATTTTCTGTTGGTGGCATTTCTACCTTTTTATAAACATAAAAATCAGCATACTTTACCCTTGAAAAAAAATCACAAATTTTTAATAAAAATCGTATACGAATAATAAATTAAGTTTTAAAACATACAGAACTTTTTATAAAAAATAATTTTTTTTCTAAATGTGCCTATTTTCTAGATATGTAAGCGACCACATTGACTCATCTTATTCTATTCACAGCAGCTCGAAATAGATCAGTTGACGTTAGACCAGTCCACTTCCTAAGATTGGCCAGCCAGGATATACGTCTACGTCCAGGGCCTCTCTTACCCTCAATCTTGCCTTGTAGAATCAACTGTAGAAGTCGGTATTTATTATATATTATTATTAAAGTTTCTATACTGGCATTCTGTTACTTTTTCTCTATAGTAAAATGCTAAGGCCAGTGTCACTGAGTAGCACCACGAAACGAAATAACGATTCATAGTTCGCAGTCACAGTAAACAGTTGGAAGAGTCAATTTAGGCGACGAGGGAAGTCCGTTATACAACAGGTGAACTTTTTAACAATTTTACAAATCAAAGTTTACAATTTTAGTAAAATCTATTCAATTTTAATAATTTTATTTTAATTTTAAAAATACAGAAAACACATTATGAAGCTTCGCGCTAGTCTACAACACCGTCTACTGTACCAATTTCTTTCGCAAAATTAGTATTAAAAAACTTTCCAATATGCCGTCAACTTATGTAGACACACTGTATATATAGAAAACAATGACAATTATTCATGCACATTTATTTATTCTTTAATTTGTTTAATGATACTGTTTAATGATATTCCCGGAGGAGACAAATCCAATAAATTAAAAACATGATAATCGCACCAGCCGTTATGTTGTAACTAACACGATTTTGCGACTCTGTAGTTTACAGATTTAAGCAAAAGCTTTGCTATCGCTTTGATGAATTGAAAAGCCAAATTTATGGCGAGCCCAATTGTCAAACATTCCGTGTATGAATCGATATCAATAGTATTATAACATTATTTCAGCATTCCTGCGTCGTCACACATTCGGGCTGATACAAATTTACAGACGGAACGGCCAGCGAATGTCTCCTGCTTATTTCCCACTTCAAGTGGATAGTTACAAAGGCAGGCTACATACAGACAAATACTGTTTTTTGAATGGCCTTGTTTATAAGTTTTATTACATTCATAACAAATATGTCCCCTCCTGTATATGATAGAGAAGTATCCAAAAGGCCTAAACCTTTTTAGATGACTGTATTTTCTTTAAATGTGATTTAGGAGACACATTGATAGAGTCATGTCTACAGAAAAGGAAATAAGTAAAAAAAAGTGTTACGTTTTAAATTCCTTGTGAGAGAGTGACTATTCATCTAATAGGAGGAAGGCTTATTCGAAGGTCTGCTCTAACTACGTTTTTTGTGGCTGGGTATGAATGAAATAACTACTGGAAATATTTAACTAATTTTGATGTTGAATTTAGATTGATATGTATTTATTAAATAAAGAAGGAATATACTAATTTTTCTTTAAAAAAACTGAATATTATTTTGTTTGTGATTATGTCATATTTTTATTTCCTTTAATAATCCGTCCTTTTCTATTCTAGATATTTGCTTCTAAAAAAAGTTTACAAGTAATGTAAATTTTTAATCGTACATGGATTTAGTATCTTATTACTCGTTTGTAGATTAAACAATAAAGATTTAAGCTAATACTTTTTATTCTTACGATATTATGTTAATGATCTGCGGAGAATTTCAAAAATGGTATAGTAGCCGCTCCTAACCAACCATCCAACCAAAGTAATACAGTAACTGCAGAAATTATCAAACGTGTATATCTAGCAAATAAAGCATACTATGGATTAAAGAAACTTTTAACATCAAACGTAGTTACGAAAATAGAACGAAAAAAGAACGAAAATATTGATATACAGAACTCTTATCAAGCCCATCCTCACAAACACGTCAAAAAGCGATGACAAAAAGCGATGAAGAACGTTTAGGCTGTTTTGAACGTAAAATCAGCAGACATATTTATAAAGGCGTGCTGGAAAACGGATTATGGCGTAGGCGCTATAATTTTGAGCTTTACCGCCTTTATAGTGAACCTAGTATAGGTAGGTCTATCAACATAAACAGGCTGCGGTGACTAAGCCACTTAAAGAGAATGAACGAGATGGAGCAATCGAAACACATTTATAACCAAAGACCTGATAAAGTGAGGAGAAAAAGCAGGCCCAGAGCACGATTTAAGCACCAGGTGGAAGACCACTTATGAGGGTTAAGAGTAGGAAATCGGAAAACCAAGGAGAAGGAAGGAATGGAAGCTGATCCTAGAACAGGCCAAAACCGATTAGCATTATAATTTTGAGCTTTACCGCCTTTATAGTGAACCTAGTATTGGTAGGTCCATTAAAATACACAGGCTGCGATGGCTAGGCCACTTAAAGGGAATGAATGAGATAAAGCCATCGAAACACATTTATAACCAAAGACCGGATAAAGTGAGAAGAAGAGGCAGACCCAGAGCACGATTGAAGGATCAGGCGGAAGACGACTTACGAGTTTTAAGAGTATGAGGTTGGAAAACCAAGACGAAGCATAGGAAGGAATAGAAGCTAAGCTTCCATTCCTTCCTATTAAGCAGGCAAGACCCACTATGGGTTATAGATCCAATGATGATGATAATATCCGCTCGTTTATGCCAATAAATATTTAGCAATGATCGAGTTCTAGATCTTTCTACTTTTACAAGTATTCAAAGAAAACTTTAAGAGTCCCGAAATTTTTTTATTATAAGAAAAAAGAAGTTAAATTGAATAATTTAAAAAAAACCAATATTATACCTTCACAATTTTCTTAGTGTTCAAGCAGTATAACCCAAAGACTGCGCATGTGACACACATGGAATTTTCAAACGAGTATGTACAAATGTGTCGTGAAAATAGAAATTTTCCACAATACCGACGAGGACGATCGCTTTATTTCCAGACACAGTTTCCTTTCACTCTGTTCTTAAGCGGCCAAATATTTACAAGTAAATTGTCGATTTTTATTTGCATTAAATTGAAACAAGTGATCTTAGAAACTACACCACAAATAGCTTTTCTATTTGTTTACATTGACATGATGTCTCTATAAAACCACTGTTATAAAGAAAAGAAGAAGGAAATTTAAAAAATACTCCAGTGACGTAAAAAATAGGAGGATATGTTTCCATTTGCCCTGATAGTATGTCACTGGTTAATTTTTCAATTTGTTGATATCACAGTATTATTTTTACATTAATAAGAGAATATCCCAAATCATATATATTTTTTTAAATATTCATGAGTTTTTGACCTGTAATAAATTTTTAAAATTTATGAATTATTGAGAGCTCTCTGGGTGAGTGTTGTAGGTCGAATATCTAAACAGCCTGTACCACATTTTAGTTTGGTTAGCTTATTGTTAAAACAGGAAACAGCCGTTCTGTTAGTTAATTATATGAGTAGCAATACACAATTAATAAAAACTGCTCTGTTTTTCAATAATTATCTGTATATAATATGAAAAAGACAGACAAGATTTGATTTCACGTACAAAGCGTCTATGTATCTGTTTACACGTATTTCGCCTTAATAAGGCTCATCAGGCTATTCATAGGCGTTCTCAACGTGAAAAATAAATCTTTCCTGTCTTTAAGAAGCAACACTAAAATGGCTTCGAAACGGACGCAATAGCGACATCTGATAATAAATCCGTAAAATAGTTTCGAAACACAATTCAGATTTCTGCCTTAATCTGAGCCTTCTAAAAATTGCAAGGCAAAGCAGACGTTGATAAAGATGTTAATATCTGTTTATACTCTATATCTGAATGTCATGTTATTAATCCGTCAATAGTAACCAACAATGTTGGCTTAACCACTAAGCTACATTTGAATATTGGCTAATAAACAAACAGAAAAAGTAAATTTAAATGTTAAAAAACTTACTA
This sequence comes from Diabrotica undecimpunctata, assembly GCF_040954645.1. Taxonomy (NCBI): domain Eukaryota; kingdom Metazoa; phylum Arthropoda; class Insecta; order Coleoptera; family Chrysomelidae; genus Diabrotica; species Diabrotica undecimpunctata. Next base: position 113,497,219 of record NC_092803.1, on the reverse strand, counting down.
TTTGTTTGCTGTTGTTTATTCCGGTTACCAATAGGTTTTCTTTTTGTGGGTATAGTGGGAATGACACGACGCCTTACTGGTTCCTCCACAATACTAATGATATCTTCATCTTTTTGACTATCAGACTGACTATCGTCCGCCTCCATATCTAAACTTTTTTCAAATATTTCCAGTGTTTTTTCCTCCTTTTGCTTTTTAACGATTTCTTCTTTTAGTTTATCAAACATAAGTTCGCATCGCGGCGTTCTGAAAAATATAATTTATAATTTATTGTCTACTTTATGTTATTAAATTAGTATATATTTTCTATTTACTTAATTAACTAATTATTTATTACGTTTTTTTAAGAATTTTCTAGAAGTGACTTTCGTTTTCAATAATTCTTAAAAATAATATACAGTATACTCCCTCTATAACGAACACGGTTATTACGAGGTTTCGCTAACGAGATACATTAGATGTCCCATGAAATTTCTATTTAACTATAACCCTCTATAGCGAGACAAATTTGATTATAACGAGAGAAAATAAGATCGAAAAACGTGTTTTTTTACGTTTTTGGCCCGACCGTGGCTATAAATAAATAACCTTTTTAACTGTCGCCCGCAATAAACTTTTTCTGTTTAATCTATCGACCGATATTGTGTTGTCGGAAATTTACAATTTATGATTCACAAGTGTCAGTGTAGGGGTTTGACCATTCGCAGCTAATAATAAGAAGGTCCTAATAGACAAGATGTGGAAAGTGCTTTAAACGTTGTAAGAAACTTTATCCAAAGACAAAACCCAAATAAAGAAGCATTCAACTGTTTCACATCTTTAGAAAATATGATAGATAGCATGATACTGGAAAATTTAAAGCAGTCAAAAATGACAAGACTTCTTCCAATTGCAGAAACAATAGTTTATGTTATCCTTGAAAATACGCTTTACACATTATGTAGTTGTAAAAAAATGTAAGTACAGATTTTTTGTTTTAACGTATATCATTTACAATATGGTAGAAAAATAGGCGCAGCAAACTGGCAACAGTTGGCAATGGATAGAACTGACTGGCGTAATAGACTTGGGAAGGTCGAGGCTCTTTTATAGGGCTGTAGCACCAATGATGATGATGATGATATCATTGACAATAAAAGTAAACAACTTTTTTTTCAAATACGCCACTCAAACAATATTTAGCATTTTATATTGCTCCGAATGGCTTCACTATAGGAAGTTAATGTTTTAGACAACTACATATTCATATGTATGCACAGTATTATTGTTGTCTGATATAACGAAATCGGCTTATAACGAGGTAATTAGTCTGCCATTTTAGTTCTCATTATAGAGGGAGTCTACTGTATCATCGAATGTAACAAAAGTAGTTGTTTAATTTTTTGCATGCGAAAAACAATGTTATATTTTTCGCTGTATCAAATCCTATATTATCAACCTCAATATTAAAAATCATTACCTTAATCCAAACTTTAGTTCCTACCTTAATTCCTCTTACCTAATTGTAACCCCACTACTTTTATATCCCCTTTACATGTAGCCATTGCTGCCGCTACTCGCGTTGCCCACTGTCCTTCCCGAAATAATTCCACGGCAGCATTTAAGGCAAATGACTGTTTACATACAACTACCACAGTACTGCATCAGTGTACCATCAGCAATGGAGGGCATAGAAATTGCTGCGGCGACAGCTCTGTGTGTTTTAACTTTACAAAATTATCTTAACGTTTTAAAAACAAATGAGGTAGAAAAAAAACGTCGATGTCGAAAAAGTCTTTTATTTGGATAATAATCTGAAAATGGCTTCAAACATTTTTTTACAGAGGAAATATGACAAACTTTTTCAATGAACAGACTTGTGAGGAATCAGGAGAGTTCTTTAACTTTTTCAGAATGTCACGCATAGATTTTGAATTTTTGCTTCAGAAAATTGAACCCATGATAAAAAAACAGACTAAAGTAAGAATTCCAATATCACCAAAACTACGCTTGGCAATAACATTACGATATTTGGCCACTGGGGACAGTTACCAAAGTTTGCATTATTTATTTAAAGTATTACCACCAGCAATTTTGCTGATTGCTGGAAGTTTGTAAAGCAATTAATATCGTTTTAAAGGACAAAATTTAAATTTAAAGGACAAACCGCATCGAGTACATTGTGCTTTTTTTGTGGTCTTTATGTGAAGAATCCCACAACAATCTCTCGCTAGCATACAGCTCTAATACCCCCTTTACATGCAGCTCATTTCCGCGGCAGTGAGCAGGGGATTGAACAGGGAAGTTGGCAGCTTGAGTATGTCAATACGTCGCTCGCGCTGCTATTATTCATGCCTCTTTTTTTTTCGTTAACTATGGTTGAGTGGAGCAATGACCAAGTGCTGAAGTGTATAGAGCTATATTCTAGTGAGAGATTGTTGTGGAATTCTTCACATAAAGTCCACAAAAAAAAAGCATAATGTATCCAATGCGGCTTGTCCTTTAAATTTAAATTTGGTTCTTTAAAACGATATTAATTGCTTTATAAACTTCCGGCGCAAACAGCGAAATTGCTGGTGATGATATTTTAAATAAATAATGCAAACTTTGGTAACTGTCCCGCGTGGCCAAATATCGTAATGTAATTGCCAATCGTATTGTTGGTGGTATTGGAATTCTTACTTTAGTCTGATTTTTAATATCATGGGCTCCATTTTCTGAAGCAAAAATTTAAAATCTATGCGTGACATTTTGCAAAAGTTAAAAAATTCTCCGGATTCCACACAAGTCAGTTCATTGCATATTTCCTCTGCAAAAAAATGTTGGAAGTCATTTTCAGATTATTATCCAAATAAAAGACTTTTTCGACATCGACGTTATTTTTCTACCTTATTTGTTTTTAAAACGTTAAGATAATTTTGTAAACTTAAAACACACAGAGTTGTCGCCGCAGTAATTTATGTGCTCTCCATTGCTGATGGTACACTGATGCAGTTCTGTGGTAGCTGTATTTAAACAGTCATTTGCCTTAAATTCTGCCGTGGAATTATTTCGGGAAGGACAGTGGGCAACGAGAGTAGCAGCAGCAATGGTTGCATGTAAAAGGGATATAAAAACTTCAGCACTTGATCATTGCTCTAGTCAGTAAACCATAGTTAACGATAAATTGACCAAACAATAAACATATCAGTAGGTGCACCGACAAGACAGCGAGCAGCATGTAACCAGTCACTGTCACTCTCACTGCAAGTCCTTTCATTTCCGTTAAAAAAACTACCAACGAAGGGAGCGTACAACAGCGGCAGTGGCATGAGTAATGGCAGCGCGAGCGACGAATTTATACACTCAAGCTGCCAACTTCCATGCTCACTTTAGTGATTGTTTAAAATTTGCTAAGGTTATTCCTCTGTATACAGATGGTGACCACGATTTACCTGCTAATTATCGCCCAAAAATCGAGTCCAAACAAAAATTCGACACAGGTTTTCTAGGACTCAATATTACTAATAAAATTAAGAAACATGATTAGGAGGAGATTTTGTCTTTTTGAACGAAAAAAGTTGTTGGTGAATGCGTTTTATTATCTTATGAAGAACACATATACGTATATCCTGGATTCATTACAGCAGTAGATGATGACGGCGCACTAATTAATACTATGGAAGTTTTGTAAATAGCTAGTAAGGCGAGACGAAATATACTTGCCTTCTTTTGGGAGGCTCTGCAAATAAAGATGACCTATTCATAATTTCCGTATTTGTAAGTTTCTTGGATCTGGGCTTAGCTGCTTCCTTCTTATCATCATTTTGAATTTCTTTTTTCTCATCTGAAAATTTACAAAAGTGATTAGAAATAAACTGATTAAAGAAGACAAGAGTATATATAAAGCTCTACCCAATACCCATTTTCAACTTTTGCAACAAAATTAGTGCAAAACGAATAATATGGCATATTCTAATGCATAACCAAAGTTTTTAAGTATTTTAAAAGAAAACCTATCGACTTTCGAGTACAAATATATCGAAAGCCTACCTTAAACTCCTTTCTTTTGAAAACAATGATTAAATGTATTTTAAGCTACAAAAATGTCATAGAGGCTTCACAAAAATAAATAATTTCAAAAAACTCCAAATAATAGAGAAATGTTCTGTTTTGTAAATAAATAGAAGTCATCACTAATTTTAAGACATAAACAACAAACAAGAATATCTCAGCATAAGATCTTTTCTATAGAAATGTGTTGCTCTACATGTAAATTCAACCAAAATAATCTATAGATAAAATTCTTGTATTGGGACAAATAGATTAAAGAAATGTCAGAATTTTTTGTATCTCTAAACTATTATAGTAGCTAGAAAGTTTTTCTTTTGTAAGTTCTTAGAAAAAAAGATGCAAGTAAGAAAATAGGCATAATAGATTCAAAATTGCCGGCTAAAATTATAAAATGCCACGAAGAACGACGAGAACTAAGTTCGATCCGGAGTATTGATCTGGTAAGAACTTCTATCGCGGTCTCTGGATACTGATCAGAGTCAACCGTCCTTTCCCGTCTCTAAATGCGATTGAGTATTTCCTTAGGTACCTTGCCTGATCCGTATTAATCGGCCGATCCCCGGTCTTTGAGTATTCACTAAAGATCTTCCTTCGTCCTACTCATCCGAACGCCGCTAGCATTTATTTCCGTTCACCGGCATCAACGTCGAGGACCGCAGTCCATTTTTTTTTATTATTTACGAGGATCTTTTTATTTTACGTATTATATAGTAAACTTTATTTTTTTTTTGTTATTTATTTAAATATATTTTTATTTAAACTTGTGTTTTACTAAATCTGGTGTCTAATAGAGCTACCCGGGCAATGGCAGTGTTGCTAACGTATTTTGTCAACCATATGGAGGTAAAAAATGACTATATAATTACCTATATTACTATTTACTAATACTACTTATATTAACTCTTGCAGATGCAGGGTCAAATATGTCACGGAACGGGTATTGCCCAAGTTAGATAGTGACTACAATTTTTTGCAAATTTATTCAGCAAGACAAGTTGATAAGCGTTATGCACACAACAATTCGGTAAAAAGACCGATTGTGGAACAACTCCAAACATTTTTCCATAAAAACAACGAATTGGTTAAATTATTCAAGATAGCATTAGATCGCATGCCATCTGATAACCATAAAATTGTCATCAGACCCGATATAATGCCTGCAGGATAATAGGCAAGACGTTTTAATGCGTTGATGAAGTTGCTATTGTCGTCGTGAGTGAAAATTTAAAAACCGAGGTATTGTTTTACATCGGCATAACGATCAACTGCAGCGTGTGTCCGAAGCACATCGATCATATGTGTTTCAAAATCCTATTTTATTTTGGCAAGGTACCGATCGGTATCATTTTTCAATCAAGGTGATCGATCCAGTTACAGCTAAATAACCAATCTACGTTGACTATCGTAATCACAATATTTCTTTATCTTATTAAAAAATCAAACGGTTTTACGTTTACTATCTTAATCACAATGTTTCTTTATCTTATTAAAAAACCAAAAATGATTTACAGGCATCTAAACTAACAACAAAGTTAGTTCAATTAATTATTATAAATACACTCATGATTCGTAAAAATGGGTACAATCACATCTTAAAATGTCGGCGTCTATTTCAGCAATATGATGTGGATATGTACGTCAAAGTTGAAACTGAGCGATTTACATTGTAGGATGTTTATTTTCCCATCCTGTATAAGGTTTTAAGTCATGTTTCACAAATATTGCAAAGAGAAACAATTACGATCTTCGAACGAGAAGGCATACTCTACCTCAGTGTTCATTTACAGTCTAAATTGCTTCGAATAAAAGCTTTCGCACCATTATTTTTAAATAATGCGTTTTAGAATTTCGAAAGAGAATAGGCACAATAATTGTTTTTTATCTTGCCAAATGCCTCTTCCAGATGCCTCTAGCAAATAGTCGGGCGGGGAGATTTTTACCGGCGAGAGATCGGGGATGTGAGAGAATAATGAAATTACCATTTTAGATCTTGAAGGAATGGTCGAATTCAACGAGTCAAACCGTACCCGAAATTCGCAGGTACGCGCGATGTTTGGGTGTTTCAATACACCTTTGGCGACCAAGTGTATCTTTGGCAAATTTTTGTGAGTTTAATTTTAAGAAACCTGTTATGGTTACCTCACAGTTTCCATGGATTTCTACTGTGGTCAAGACCAAGTTCTGGGATGCAGTTTACCCAGTTATTCCTTGTTGAAACAATTCGTATATATCGCCATCAGTGGGTATAGTTAAACAAACCTACAATTAACCGTAAGTTTTTTTTAATTTTATTTCTGATAGTTCTGCTAGAGAAATTTGCCAAAAAATTGTAAGTGCTAAAATTTTCTGTGATTGAATATGTTATATTGGCTGCAAAAAACGTTGATATCAATTTTCAGATTGAAATTAAAATAGCTGGTAAATTGATGACATAAAAATCGGTTGGTTATGTTACCATGATGTTCTCAACTATCCAACAGAATTTTTAAATTCGCTGGATTTGCCCGGATTACTACTTTGTATTAAAAAGGGCCGGTTTAGCATCTTGCGCCTTCCGGTTGCGTCTCTATTCACGTCTATCGACATAGTTTTCTGGTCATAGATCTCTCTCTGACATTGCCTTTTGGACTCCATTAAGCCATATTGTTTTCGGTCTTCCCGTTTTTTTTTTTGCTCAGGTGGCTGCCAATCCAATATTTCTTCGATGATGGTGGTTGTTCATGTGCTTAATTTGTCAAAAATTCATTTCCGGAACAAGGAGTTTTTGTTCCGTTCTCTTAGTGAGTTGCCAGATTTGGCATCCATAAAGTACAAGGCTTTTAAAAATGCTGTTACACAGCTGTATCTTTTTTCTGTTTAGAGATAGTTTTTGACCAGAGTAGTGAGTTTAGTGCGCCTATTATTTTTTTCCCTTTTATGATTCATTTTTCAATTTCTGTTTCAGTGCGTTCGTCTCTTTCCAGCTTTGCCCTCAAATAGATATATTCGGAACATGACGAAATTACATTTACAAAGTTTAGTTAATCGTTTTCAGCTCCTCCTATGTACATGTATTTCGTTTTTCTTGAATTAACATTTAGTCCTCATTGCTGATATCCCTGTATTAATCGCTTTGTCATGAATTACAGATCTTCCTGGTCTTGTGCGATGACTACTTGATCATCCGCGAAATGAAGCGTATATAGAGTTGTTTCGTCATTTAATACCCATTCCAGAAAATGATCTCCTCCATTTCTTCAGTGCCTCACTCAGATAGATTTTGAAGAGTGTTAAAGATAGACTACAGCCTTGCCTTAGTCCTTTATTGACGCTAAAATTCTCGGAAAGCTGATTGTTAATCGTTACTTTGATTTAAGATCGTTGTAATGCTTTCACAAGTGTAATATTAATAGATGAGCTTTCCAGTACTTGCCATAGTCTACATGGAGGTATTGTATCATAAGCTTTCATTAAGTCCACAAATAATAGATGAGTTGGTCTATCCCTAACCACTCTTTTTTTTATTTAGAAGGGTTAAAGTGTAGATGTGGTCGATGCAAGATCATCCAGCTCAAAATTCTGCTAGCTGTTCCAACTCAAGTGATTCATATTCGTTTTCGACTAGGGTTTTCATAACTTTTGAGAGTGTTGGTAACTAAGATGCATAGTTTTTGCAGTCTGCCTTATCTTCTTTTTATGGATCGGTGTAATCCATCCTTCTGTCCAGCTTTCAGATATATTATCTCCGTTTAGGTATCTATTAAAAAGTTCTGTCAGCATATTAACAAGCTTTGCAGTTGCATTTTTCAAAAGTTCAGCAGGGATTCCTTCTGATCATAGGCTGTTTTATTTTTCATGGTTTTTACAAGTTTGGCAGTTCGGTCGTCTCTGATGTTTATTTCTGGTCCATGGATTTGGTATCTTCTCGGTGTTTGTTGGAGATATTCACGTCTCTTTGTAGTTCTTTTGCGTAGTGACTTTTAAATACATTGAAGGTAATGGTTTGTATGTTTGTTGTGTATAAAATGATATAATGGCCTCCCTCCTTAGATTTCGGACGAATCTGTAATTAAAAGTCGGATCGGTAATCATTATGTTGCGGAATATAAACCAGCCACATCTTTGTAGCGGCACCCGACATACGGCGAAAAAATTTATTAACAAGCCACAATTTCGACAGGGAAGTACAAAGGCGAAGACGTTTTGATTCAACGAATCCCTATGATTTTGAATGACATGCCATTCGAGTTTAAACGATGACAATTTCCAGTGGCTTGCATTTGCAATGCCGATAAATAAATCTCAAGGGAGTCGTTAAGTGTTGTTGGCATCAATCTTGAAAATCCATCTTTTTCACATCGCCATTTATATGTCGCCTGTTTCCGTGGAGCACAAATCTTCGAAACTAAAAATAGTGTATATTGAAAAGCATACACATAAACAGTATGTTTTTGAAATATTTTTTTATTATTTATTCTAGTTCTAATTTAAGATAAACAGCTATGACAATGTCTGTTGGGTCGGCTAGTATATTGATAAAAGTAATCATTTATTAATTTATCAATATCCAAATGCATAAACATCCGAAGCATAATAATCAGTAATACTCTAAAGAAAATTACTTTTTTGAAAGATTTTTGTAATAATAAATTACATTTACAAGTTATGTATGTACCTTCTATTGATTCAATTTCCATGAATTTCTGAGAATCTAACTTTGGTGTTAAATCTAATTTCTTGGCAACTGTTTTGCTAGCTGATTTTGTTTTTGAAACCCACTCCTGTTCATCCTCATTCTTGGATTTTTGTTTTTTGTTAGATGAAGTTAGAGGTTTTTCTTCCAGGGTATTTTCATCATCAGTATAGTAGCATTTTCGTTTTGTTTGGCGGCCAGATCTAAAATAAATTCACAGGACATTACTAATTTTAAATAAAAAAAACTTCAACTATAAACAAACAAGGATATTTCAGAATAAACAACTAAGACAGTATCAATTAGGTCTATTACAAAACGTAATTAAGGAACTACATTAACAATATATTGAAATAAAGATTGAAATAGTTTGGTTTCTATACAAATTAAAATACACTGTTGGTAAATAAAAATATTGAACAATATTATGATAGCTAACTGTTTGGTTTACTGAGTTACCATGTTTAATCAACTTTAGATGCAGTACAAAATGTTTTGTCAAACATTTTGATATATACAACAAAATGGCCAGAGGGAGTGCAACATTTTATAAATACTCTCCTAAAAGAAAAGTAAAATTTTTAACAAAAACAAAAACAACCTAATTCTCAAAGGATTAGGAGGTTAATTGGAAACAATTAAAAACAAAATCATAGACTAAAGCAGGAAAAAAAGGCAGAGAATGAGGCACTACGAAAAACATATCGGCTACATACAAGAAAGAAATAAAGCACACTAGAAATGTAGGAAAGAAAATTAGAGAAAAATGGAGCAGAACCTTCAAAGCAACAATCTAAAAGAAAAGCAAATAAATATGTCTGAAATGAAAGAGAATTGTAAAATTATGTAAAAACCAATGACAGATAATTAGCGAAACAACATAATTAAAATCATTTTGGAAAACCACTTCTACACTCTACTATGAATCTATGAAAGTGATCACCACTGTAATCATGATTTGCACATGAGACATACAAAAAGATAGGATGAGATAGGACACGCAACCCATAGGTACAAAGCAACACAATCAGAATCAAAATCTGAACTTTACCAAGTTCGACCAGAGTATTGTTACGATAAATAATGACGCATAATATTAAAACTGTAAACATCCTTTCTCATTCAAGTCTTTTCTAGATCATACACCAGCCGGCAGAAACCCCAGGTAATAACCGACGATTCGGTCTCCTACGATTCGAAGTTTCCAGAAGCAGGTCGAACAAAACCAGTCCGAGTGACCTTCTCGTCTTTTCGAAGGGAATCGCCTGAATTCTAGTCTAACGGTTGTTTAGCATAAATATAGAGGACCCTTTTATTTAAGGAACAGTTAGTTTTGAACATCGCGTCGAGTTTTTAAAATGTAACGCACGTATTGTAATAAATGTAAATAAATTATATAATTATTAGTGTGAAATAAATTAGTTATATTGTACAAATAAAGACTTTAAATAAACTTGTAAGTGTTATAAGTGTAGAACCTTTGATAATAAATAAAGACAATAAATTAAATTAATAAAAATATTACAGTATTCATCGCATAAGAACTTTACAGGCGCCTTGGGTATTGGCCGAAGAAAAAAGCATCCCGCTGGTGACCAAATATTGATTCGTCACTTCCCGTTCCTTACCGGATCGAGCATTGATCGATTCGGCCACCCGTCCCACGCCCTAGTACTGATTGGTCATTTTCCATGCCTCATCCGGATCGATCCAGCCACCTCTAACACAGAATAAGTAGTGATTATTCTTTCTCCTTGATATTTGGGTACTGACCAACATATCATCGGTACCTTTTTTAATTTTCATTCATTCACCAGGATTTGTATTTTATTTTTTTATTGTACAGCTGCAATCATTCAATAGTTTACACCCTTAAAAATATCTAGTAGCCGATTTTTTAATTTTTACCTTGTTTAAACGCACATTTTATGTCAAAGTGACATTACCAGTAGCGCACCCGGACAGAATAGGTTGATTAAAATTAAAAAACCAAAATAAAAAAATCTACTTTATAAAATGTAACAAAATGAAAATTATAGAATTTTCTGTTCTTCGAGTTTGACAATTGCTCTTGTCTGTTGCATTAGAGGTGTAAAATTAAATAAACAAGGGATCATTTCATAAAACAAGTAGATCCTTTGTTTTTGGAATTTCTTATCTCGGAACAATAGCACCCCACTAAGCTGAACATTCATGACTCTCTTAGATATATTGTTAAACTTTAATATAAGTACAGTGAGTACACTCTTTGATATCAGTTGATTACCATTACAAGTTCTTCTACCAGTTATTGCGATAAACAAAAATAATACATACCTACTAATATAAGTATCCTCAAAGTCATCATCCCTTTCAAGGGAGGGGATCACTTGTTCTTTCAAAACAATAGGTTTTGGCATAGCAACTGTACAAAATGATTGCCTAGCTAACTTGGATCTTAATCTTTCCATGTTAGTGTGGTAGCTATATAACATCATTGCTTTTGTAGGAACATCTGCCTTTAAAAATTTCTGACAGTTTTGAATATTAGTAAATTGCTTTGGATGATAAATTATTTTGAGCATTGGTTCACTGGGATTTAACATATCTTCAAACCTAATATTGGCTTTTGTAGCATCCTCAGGGGGATTTTCTTCTTTATGTTCTTCTGTGGATACATTTTCTATGTCTGCAGTAAAAAGTACAATTTAACATAACATTAAGACATGGCTATGGAAATTTAGTGCAAGTTTTATGAAGTTTATCTAGTTCGTGTTAAATGATTTTAGAAGATATGATAGAACATAAATACAGATGTAGGACATCAAATATTACATATTATTATTTTAGTTTCTTTTACTTATTTATCTGTTGCACCTCTGCATACCAATATGAACAGATGTAGCTCAAGACAAAATGGAAAGAATTTTAATTACCACATAACAGCTATGAGAACCAATTTTTAAGTACTAATAGGGAGAAGAAATTAAGTAAGTAATAAAGATCAGATATAGCCAGTCAAAACTCAGCATTCAAAAAAGAATGGGTTTGCAATAATCTTTAAGACGAATTTAAGTCAAAAATTATGTGAAGGCCAAGAGTGTTTAAGACGGAATGATTTCAAATACATTTTCTTTCTAAGAACAGAATTTTGGTCTCATCAGTTCACGACACAAATCTACATTTTTTAGTAATTTAGTAATCTACAGTATATAGACACAAATATCATTTATTTGTCTACTTTTGCGAATTAAAAAAGTGTTTAACATCCCACTGACTTTTACTTCTCATGTCTTCAAAGAACCTGCACAGATAAGTATTATAAATTCTTCACTGAAAAGGAACATATTTAAGCTTGGCAGAAATTATATATAATTTATAACAAACTTTAAAGCCACATTGACATGGGTAGTGAATAACGAGCAAAAGCCACACTTGTGGTAAATGAATCTTAATATCTTCACAACTATGAGCATGCCTTTTTCATTATTGAAAAGCAGTATCCAGTATTTTTGCATTACATACATCTACATTCTCAGTTTTATCTTCATCAGCCACTACACCTTCCTTTTGCTTACTTGATTAAAAGCTACTGCATGTTTTGTTTTAAGTGGGCATACAAATTGTAGGCATTTCCTGATGTTTTTTAAATTTTTGAGCAAAACTGGCAGCAATATTGTACTTTATTAATTTTATTAAAATGCAGCTAAAGATTGGGATTTGGGTTGTGCCATTTTTCCTTCAAATTTTGTTAACTACAAAACAATATTCACACTGTGTCCAAATCCAAATAATAAACAAAATAAAGATAGGACAGGTAACTCAATACTTTTATAAACAAATATCATAGGACATAACTTAAAGTGGATATTGACAGTGACACTGTACTACTCACCACTAACTGAAGGATCCAAAGGTCAAACAGGTTTGATCTTCTCAGGATCATAATTATTTCACTAATTATTCACTACTTATGTCAATGTCAAAACAAGCAAAACTTTATTTTTAGAGGATTGTGTAAGAAGAAATGGTTCCTTTTCGCCAATTAATTTTTTCTTCTCCAAATGTTTCCCCAAGTGCAGATTTTCACATCATAATATTCCTTAGAAACTCTACCTTGTGTCTAATAAAATATTGGTCTTCAATAATTTTTAACTATTATATTTTTAAAAAAGATATATGTTTCTATTGTTTTTATATTTAGGCATATCCTATGGCATGTGCTTTCACATTTCACATATCACTTTTTTAATACATAGTATTTTATCAAAAAAACCACAGAGTACTCAGCAAGTTCCTTTATTTGATATAGTTGGTTCGTTCAGCTTGGCTTATTTTGACAGAAACATTATCAGAAAAAGACAACACAAAAATTCCTACAACACTTTATTAATAACTGAAATAATCTTACTGTTGCAGAATTATTTCATTAAAAAATAAGAATAATTATAAATATTGGGAGTGTATGTTCATTAATTTTTATTAAAAACTTTCTATGTGTAAATAATAGTCTAGTCCTAGTCAATAAAATAGTCAAAAAGTCAAAAATAAACATAACTTTGTTCTGAAGCTATTTTCTTGTGGGATCTTAATATAATTTACTATGATTAGTAATTTTATTTATTATTCATTAAACATATTTTAAATTAAAATTGTGGTTAATTAACAATAAGAATAGTAAAATTATGAAAACCTTGGTTTTAATTGATGCAGTTTTATTTAATTGACAAACTCCATTTGAATAATTGTTTACTTTAAGGTAATTAATATTTGCTTTGAGCACAAGTGCTTGGTTGTATAGTAAAGATGTTTCAAAACCTCGTGGACCTTGTAAATATGCATGCCCGAAAAAATTAATGGACACTAAAAACATTTACCATTATAATTTCATAGGAAATTAGGCGATAGGGTAGAATTTGCATGTGCTTATGATGTCGAGTATTTCCAATAAACATGACATATTATGTTTCTCTAATCTTAAACATTCCAGTTAGTCATTGCATTTTTATTTTATCTCACATTGAAAGATGTAATAAAAATTTACAACTTCCCATCTTCACTGTCGATAAGAATTGCTGTGTAAAAATGTAAAATATTTACATTGCACTAATTTGGCTTATAAATAAACCTTTTAAGAACTGAAAAAAATCTAGAGGACAAATAAACAAATAACAAATTGATGTATGATAGAAAAATAATATGATTTTGGTTTTAAATTCAGCAAAATATGTTTATACAAAACGAAAACCTGGTATTCCTTGGGAAAAATATTCCCATGATATTTTTTGCATAATCACTTTCATAAAATACCACAGAATAATGTTTAAGAGGCCGCTCATACAAAAAGTGGTACTAATTTATTAAACAGTTTTGTATAAATCCATTTTTAGGTTGTGATAAGAGACTCAAACAACTAAAAACAGTGTTTTTAATGTAAATAAGCCCAAACTAAAGTATCAGAAACTGATAGAACAAGGTTTGGTGATTTCAAAAATAATTGTGTGTTTTTGAGCCTTCCATCATCATTTTTTCGTTTTTTTTTTTCAGTTTTAAATTGTCTATAAGTTGAAAATGATCAACTTTAAAAAATTACAATTAACCATTTTATTCAGAATGATCCAAAAATGATAATGAATATGAATTATCTTTAACTTCCAAGTCAAAATTTGTACAACATAGTAAAAAGTTATTTACTAAATTTACTAGACAGTTGGGACCGGGATCAGTTAACCAAATGTACTAATTTTTAACAAGATAGGTTCACTTATTTTATTTTAAACTTATATATTTATTTTCAGTTATTTATCAGTCCAATTTCAATTGATACCATTCATGAATCCTGATTCCTCAAACACTATTTTAGCCAAAGCAAATGGAGATTGAAACTAAACATTCATCTAAAGAAAGTATTAAATATATTTAAATATATTATATTAAAATAACCCTAACATTTATAAATCAATTCACTAAAAAGTCAGTATAAGCATTTAGGGGCAATAATAAATCAAAAACAATGTTAAAACATTGGTTAACTTTAAGGAATGTACAAGCCGATTATATTTATTCAAAGTATACTTTACCCAAGGGTTTTTTGTCTAATGTCCAAGTTTTTGGTTGAAATACACTTTTGCTCTCTTTATTGTTAGGGGTAATCTCTATATCCACATTTTTGACGTTAGTTAAAGTTTGAATGGTTGGTTCTTCGAACATATCTTCATCACTTTCATTATTTTTTCGGGATTCTTCTTTTGCAGTATCTTTTGAATCTGATATTACTTTGTAAATCTCTTGCATATCTTGTTCAGTCATGTTATCTTCATACATATGAGCATCTAAAATATTTATTCACTTTTTAAAAGGCAATTAAGTCTAAATTATTATTTACCTTGTAATGCCTTCACCACCTCGTTTAATTTTGATTTATCCATCTTACATCACAGCCAGAAAATACTAGATAACAAGAATCAAGAATTACCAAAAATGTTTATTCTACTACAGTATTTATTATATTCGCGCTAACACGATCTTGACATATTTCTTTATAAACTGTCAAATATCAGGTAGAAGGTAGAATGCCAGTTAAGTTTATTTATAAGGAAATAAAGTTATAGTTATACCAAAGAATATAGACGCTTATAGAAGAATTTTTCACTGTTATTTTTGAGCATAGCAAAAGATGTGACATAGATAAAGAAAAGTGGGACGAGTGGAACGCACGTGTTGCACGTGGTACCACTAAGGAGCGGTTTGCTTCTAAAATATGAAAGAGTGGGGCAATAAATGCAACTTTAGATATTTTTATATGTAGATGCCGCGTGGTCGTAGAATAGGATTAAATTTTTGCGTTTTATAAAATTGTTTAAAGAAAATAATATTATTTTAACTTTTAATAAATTAATCTTTTTAGAAAAATTATTATAATTCAAATTTTTAATTGAAATATGTACAAATCTTAAGTATAAATCAGTTTAAGACTATATTGTAATAATTTCACCAATATTCATTCATTGTGAAAATTATGTTTTAGATACTATTAGTTGTTATTTTAAAACAAGATTAAATAGTACCCATACAGCGTAAAAACTTTCACATATAGGTACTATTCATTAAAATGTACTGTTAAAGTTTATTTTGTTATTTCAAAAATAAATCAGGAATGCTTTTTGTTGTTATTGAAAAATTATGGATGAAATGGAAGTTTTGGCGAAATGGAAAATTTCATAATTTAGTAAAAAGTTTCATTGAATACTTTTTTTTTAAATTGAAATTTTTTAAAATTGTTTCGTTAATTTCTGGGCAGAAAAACAGTATAATAAAAAGTTATGTGACGGTTTTTCGTTGTGTTGGAACAAACCAATTTTTAATTCAAAGTTATACAATTAAAAAAATAAATACTTTGAATATTGTAAATATCATACATTTTTAAGTTTTAAAATTAAAAATTTAACAATTTAATATATTGAAAATAAAGATTTTATTGTGAAAAAACAAAAAAAAAGACAGTTTGCAAATCAATGGCATCGAAATTTGTTTAGGTGTAGATGCAAAGTTACCCGTTCGTACTCCTTTCTCACTTCCCCCTAACTACATATTTCATTATGAAATTTTCAAGATAGTTTTAAGCCGACGGCCACGGCACCACGCTGTGAGTTTATGCAGCCACCCTCTTAAACCGTAACCAAATCGCCCATTTGAACTGGTCTTCTATAAGCGTCTATCTTCTTTGGTTATACTAAATTTTGGTGAAATATTTTTAATTTTAAATTATTTTTTAATTTTTACTATGAATTCTGGAATTATTAAAACTTTTCATGTTTTGTTTTTCAGTTTTTAACAAATTTACCACTTATGTTGAAGGCTAAATTGCCACCCGACACCCGATTGAGAAGAATTCTAACCTAATCATTTTTTGTCAAAAATTTGAATCTGTCATATTTACTTGATCAGTTGAGTCGGCTTGGAAGTTCAAAATTAATTTAGTTATTTTTTAACTTCTGTAATAGTATAAATTCAGAATTGGTTATGTAGTGCATAATTTTATCAAATTGAAACTATATTATAATTTAAGGCAAAATATTTTTGTTTACTACTGGTAATAGAAGATTGAAAGATAGGTTAAACCGCACTCCTAAAATGAATACAACGAGAGTTGATAATACACAAAATCCAGTACAAAAAATTGAATTAACATCTAGAAGTATTGAAAATGCTCTAATATTGGATAATAATTCGCCAAGACTGTTAGATTTTATGAATATAAATTCCCAAAGTGGATCTACAGCTAGTGGTTTTGCAGATCATGACTATCCAACTATCAGTGGAGTTTCACAAGTTATCAACAATATGACACAAGTTAAATGTGTTAATAGCATTCCTTTACCAACGGAAATTGTTGACCATTTTTCACGGGTCCAATGCCATTGCATGATGGGCCTCTTTTGTGAAATCAGTAGAGCTTGGCTTACTGTGGATAGTGATATTTATGTATGGACTTACGAACAAAATACTGATTTAGCATACTTTGATGGAATAAGTGAGACCATTGTTTGTGTTGGTCTGGTAAAGCCAAAAGTGGGAGTCTTCCATGCTTTTATAAAGTATCTTCTTATCCTGGCAACTTCAGTTGATATCGTAGTTTTGGGTAAGCTTAATTTTGTTTTTCTCATTTAATCGTTACATTTAAGTCCTCCTCCTAATTCCTTGAGCCCTTGTCAGGGCGTGGTGACACTCTAAGTATTAGTAGCTTGCTGTCTCCATTGGCTGCGATCCTATGTCATATGGATGGCTTCATGTAGGGATTTTTACACCAGAGTCTTAAATTTAAGTACCAAAACTAAATAGATGTATATGAGCCGCTATACCCAAAGCAGAGATAGAATCGGACAGAACATCACCATTGATGCTTTGACACACTCAAATTTAAGTATCTTGGAACATGGAACAACAATAACTGAAGACAATAATAGATCACAAGAAATAAATAATAGGATACAAGCTGGTAACAGATGTCATTATCCCCTTCAAAACATTACATAATTGAAACAACTAACAAAACATACAAAGATACAACTATATAAAACTGTAATATGATGCATAATGAGGTATGGTAGCGAAACATGAATAATAACAAAGGTAAATGCAAAACGACTATGTGTTTGGTAAAGAAAAATCCTAATGAAGATCTTTGGACCTGTGCTTGATGGAGCAACAGGACAATATAGGATAAGAACTAACAAAAAGCTTGAAGAACTATATCCCAACACCAACATAATAACAGAAATAAAATCCAGAAGACTCCAGTAGGCAGGATACCTTAGAAGACTTTCTGACGAAAGAATAGTAAGGTTGGTATGGGAAGAAGTCCTAACTGGAAGACCACATACATGACCTCGACTCCAGTGGTGAGGGACTATAGCAGGAGACCTTAAAGCTATGGGCATGAAAAATTGAATGGAGATTGCTTAAGACAGAGAGTAGTGGAGGCAGGTTGTCAACTCAGCTAAAACCACCAAGGGTTGTCACACCATGGAATAATTTAAGTACCACTAAACTATTTTTTTTAAACAATAGCTATTAATTCTTATCTTCTCTAGTTGTGTTATATGGGATGTGTATCTAACATTCTATAATCTATTCTCATTATTAATTATGTTGTTATCTGTCCCTAACTTCTTTCTATGAAATATAGCTTTAATTTCTTATATATGCTTCACGTCTCATCACGTTTTCATCTTATCTGGTTTGATACTAGTTTCTGTTTTATACTTTTTATAGCCTGTTATCTACTATGCTAGATAAGGGAACATCTATGTACTATGTCATATATTTTGGACTTTACAATACTCTCCCACCCCTTTGTCATTAACACATTAAACACTACAAAAAGCAAGTGTGTTACTCATACACTGAACTGACTGACGCCACGAGAAGAACTGTTGCATCTGATACCCCTAGTGAATTTCAGTCTGCGTGGTACAACCTTGCATCACTATCCATTCATTTATATAGAATACATTTTCTCAGTAGCCTGATGAACTCTTTAATATATTTAGCCTACATTTTTATGATACTAGTGTCTAGCAATTTAATCAATATATTATGTAGCTTGAACCTAAGTTTTATTTATATATAACATAAACAACTGTCTTTTTAATGCATAAGATCAGTAAATGTCCATTAAAATTAGCAATACATGTGTCTAGGTAAGAAATAAATAAAAAAATATAATATTTGTGTATAAATGTCATGAATGTCAGAATACATTAATGAACCTCACAAAAGCATGTGATATAATAGAATATATTGTACCAAATGTATCTTAAACAAAAATAGAGATTTTTAGTCTGTGCAAATTTTCTATCATTATCTGCTGAATTTTTTGCGTAAATGTGACACATCTTCTGGCCTAACTTTGCATTTCCTCTATATGGTGACATTCACAGGTATGTGGCATCTGTTGCTCTGAATTAGTTAGTCTAGAGAAATCTACTAGTTGACAAACAAAAACTAGTAGTTTTTTTGAAAGATGTACATGTTACTGTTGGTTACCTTTTGGTCAATTATATAGGTGGTGGCAATCGTTGACTAGAAAGACCTGAATTGCTATTTTACAACACCATTTCACTGATTTTCATAATGCTGCATAGTAAGACTTTATCTAGTCAGATATATCTATAAATCCTTTGCTCTTATTGTAGAGGATAATCTCCTCTTTCTTTAATTTTGCACCTGTCACTTCTTTTGGATTATGTTTCTGTTTTGCCTCAAAGTTCCCACCAAATTTGTATTTTTGTTTAGCAACCCAAGTGCTACTGTAAAGCTAGTATAAAAATTATCTGTGTATATGGTATGTCCAACATCTGATAAGATATTACCTAAACGAAAGACAACATTATCTGGAACATATTTTGAGTTTTATGATTACCATAATAAATTTGTAGATCATAAGTATATTCTTCACCCTGAGCTTAGTCTCTTGTTTTTGATATACTGCCTAAATGACAGTTGGTCCCAAAACAGAACTACATATAGTTTTATCAATGCAGAGTTCTTCCCTCAGCACTACCAATACTTGAAAATTTGATACCCCTTCTCCAATAGGGGTAATAGTTTATACAGTCGAAGTTCTTTGTCATGATTTGTGATGTTGAAGGTAAATTTTGTAAATTACTTTGCATTTTTGGTGTTCATCACTACCTAATTCAAAACTGTTATCCTGAACAGAACACTGATATCATCATCTTTGTCTGAAAAAACTCTTCCACCAGCTTTTACAAATGCTTCTGCTTGTTTGCATATTACTTATTAAAAACTGATAAGACACACTGTACTACATCGCACACCAACAACTAATAAGTAACAAGTGCGTTGATCTAACAAATGTAACATATAGAATAAACAAGTTATGATAGGTTCATTACTGTTAGTGGCAAGTTTTCATCACATGGCTCCATGAATCCAATAGTTATTTATGGCTACTAGATGCTCACATACTTCTCTATTAAAATAATTCTGAAAAACAATAAAAATGTAAAATTTTGTATTGAAACTGAAGGATAACCATTTAAAATGCATAAACTAATATTGTAAATGTGTTTAATATTTTGGCCCACTTAACTTTTTTTTTACTATGCATTGTGGTGTTTAAACATGTTAAGCATCATTTACAGTCTTGGTCCTTCCCCATGTTGATGTCACAATTGCAACTCATGACACCCCCCCCCCCATTTTCAGTGATTTTTTAAAAAATTTTATGTTATTTCTGGATTTTTTAAAATCAACTATAAAACTTTTGTTTAGAATGTATCACAACAAAAATAATTATTAATAATTTAATGTAATAAAAAAATATAAACATTAGTAATTAGTTAAGAACATATTATACTTAATATGTTCTCATTCATATAAATTAATAATTTTAAGTCATTTTCTTTTCCCAAGGTCATTAATAATATTATTTTGCTGTTCTCTATTTTTTATGAGGAAAATTACTTTAGGAACTATATTTTCTATGTCGATCCATTCTAAATATTCAGATTGTTGTTTTGTTTTCACTTATTGTCAATTTTATTTATATTAGCATATTATATAATTTATATGATATAGTATTGAAACTTTACATTTATGTATGATTATCTGATACTTTGAATAATGGTGCCCTATGGTAGAAGCTAGTAAAAATTATATTTATAGAGATAATAATGACAAATTAAAATATGCCAAACGATGTCAGATATGCACTCATGTCCCCCTCACTCGTGACATATACCATCATAATAAGCAAAGTCCCATCCTCCCTCTTCTGTATGACATAGTTTATGGATGTTCCCTAAGTGGTTCTGATAATGTCTAATGGTGTGTGCTTCACTTAGATTATTCCATTTATTTTTCCCTTTATCTATCTTCAACTACAATACAAGTATAAGTATAAGCCAAAATTATGAATATAAACAGAAAAGTTGTAGAATATGTTAAACTGCAAAATTGTTTTCATGATTTCCAAAAAAATATATTTTTAAGGTTTAAAACCCTTTTTTGGTATCAGAACATTTTGTTCATGTGAAGTATTTTAACAAGTGTACAATTGTTTATGTTTGATGTGAGACAGAAATCATTACCATAATCGTAATTTAGTGTGGATCACATTCTTGCTAATGTTAACATTTATTTTTTTTAGAACAAAAAAACTGCAGTGGCATTTGTATTAGTTTTGCTTATAAGGTTGTTCTTAGGTTGATAGATCAGGGGTCGTATTTTCGAATTCAATCGAATTTTTTCGTATACGGGTAAACTCGACTGAAAAATTTCGTGTACGAATCTGAATGTGTATTTTTGAACGTCCTTTGAAATGTTATACGTATACGAGAAGAATTTGCACCGGCAACACTGCACATTCGAACAAGTAAAACTCAAATAAAAAAAAAAGAAGAATAATTGGCAGTTTTACTTAACATATTTTACGGTTTTGTCATCTAAAACAATTCGTTTTATAATATTCGTTAATACAAGGGCATTAACTATATCTCTTTCTTTGAAAAATTATTTAAACCAGCTATTGAAAACAAAGTTCAATGTAAAAATATTGTATGCAACAACGATTAAAAACGATCAGCACAAATCTTATCTGACTTTCACGGACCCAATGACAACTGAAATAACAATTACTTTAATCGTATACGAGCATCGATATTCGAATGGTTCAGACCCATTCGAGTCGCCGTATACGAAAAAATTCGTACACGCAGTGTTTGAAAATACACAAAATTGGATTTCGAGCGAATTTCTTCTAATTTCGTATGCGAAATATGCTTGAATGAATTCGAAAATACGACCCCAGACAATTTTATTCATATATTAACTATCGTTTTAATATTTTAGGTGTAACTTTTACTGAGAAACCAGGTGATACCACAGAGGAAATTCAGTTGATACCAGACCCAGTTTTTAGTTTACCAACTGATGGTGCTACTGTTACTATCATCAGTAGTACTAATGATGGAAGAATTTTTTATGGCACAAAAGAGGGAAAGCTATTTGAAATATACTATCAGGTTAGTTTGTTATATAACATTTATAGTAAAAGCATTTTGATATATTTTTACATTAATATTTACACTAAAATAGAATATAATGTATTGTTGGACCCAATGTTAATAATAATTTAGAAAGTTATATACATATATATATATATATATATATATATATATATATATATATATATATATATATATATATATATATATATATATATATATATAATAATAATAATAACAATATCATCTTTATTTTTAGAAAATAATATACATTCCGTGAACATAAAATTATTTAAAAAAAACAGTGTCACAAACGAAAATATTACTTACTTATTCCTAACCGTTACATATACAAATAGTCCTCCACAGAATATGGCTCAAGAGCTACCAGTAATTTAAATATTTGATGTTTATACAAACTTACTCTTTCCTCCCTTTTAATAGGTTCAGGCAGTTTATTAAACAATTTGATGCAGCAATAAAGAGCGTTTTTTTCTGTTATACTTAACCTGTGTATTGGAATTTTATAATTATATAACCTGGTAGTTACTATACTATTGGGCTCAAAGTTCCTAAAGAGTATTTTATTCTTATATAGAAACAGTAAGCATTCTTGAATAAATACAGAGTAAACTGTTAAAATATTATTACTCCTAAAATGCCCTCTACATGATTCCCTACTTTTTAAGTCAAACATAACTCTGATTATTTTTTTCTGAACCAGAAATACATTATTTATGTCCCTACTGTGGCCAAAATTTATTAGACCATATCTAAATTTTGCTTCAAAATTAGCATGATACACTGTTTTTTAATGAGTTACTATTCATGTATTTTTTTAGAACTCTAAAGCTGTAAATCACTTTACTCAAAGACATACATAACTGGTCAACATGTTTATCCCAACATAAAAAACTGTCAATATATAATCCTAAAAATTTGGTACTGCTGCTAATATTTAAAGTGTCATTATTTACAATAATACTGTTTGGCATATCTGAATGTGCATAATTTGTCTTAAACAAAAGAAGATCTGTTTTATTTTGATTTAAATCCAACCTATTCATACAAAAACCAGTCTTTAGCTTTCTGGAACTCTAAACTAGCATTAACGCTTAGAACAGACATGTCTTTACCACTGACTAAAATGTTTGTATCATCTGCATAATTTGTTATGCTGGAAGTAGTATTAGCCACTAGACCATGAAGATCATTGATATAGATCACAAACAGTAGGACCAATCACACTTCCTTGTGGTACTCTATTGGTACTATATTGTAGCGAGATTAAATAAAACGAGCGGTTCGCATTTATATAAATATATTTATTTATAAGTTTACAGTTCGGTACTCTCTTATCAACTAAAACCTACTCCTAACATCGTTACATATATATATATATATATATATATATATATATATATATATATATATATATATATATATATATATATATATATATATATATATATATATAACAAAAGTATTATGTTCGAGAATATTCTGGGGTAGTCCCACCTCTAATTCGTCTCATCGAAACCGCATCGAAAGACGGGCGCTATTGAAATGTCAATTCTTACGTTTTCTAGATTTATCCTCCTAAGAATTATGACGTATCGGAGATGGGCTATTTCGTTACACTGCTCCCCTCTTAGATCTGAGCGTCCCGATCAGCAACTCCAGATGTAGGCCTAGGATGGCGGAATCTACGGAGCTCTCCAACTCTGCATGAACCCTTCAAGAAGAAATAACGGTAACACACTAATTTGTACGCCGGTTTTCTCGGAAGATCAGTTCAAGCATGCTTCTAACAATCTTCCAGTCCAGATTTTCTATTGCATAGCCTATCTTGGGTAAGGCCAAATTCTTGATGTCATAATTGCACACGATTTTCTTCAAATTAGTTAGAGCACGCCATATATCCTCGTAGCTTGCCCTGTCTGTATACGACCTCCTGGTCACCATATACAGCACAGATCGAGGACCATCTTCTAATCTCAGTACCCTTCCAACTTTGGGCTGCTGGTTTTTTAACTCGTCCAAACGACCGAACTTCCTATAGAATACAGATGAGATTCCTTTAGTCACCTCATGATCTTGGGCTACACAGTGGGTTAGAGAGACGTTATGCGGAACACTAAAAAGATCCTTCTGAACTTCTGTCGTCACGCCGAATCTAGCACTCTTTCTGTCTGCGTAATTTGACATAAATTCATTAAAGCTTGGTCGCCGGTCATCTTTGATCTCACGTTGAAGGGTTCGTGCTTCTTCTGTTTCATTTGAGCCAGTATATGGTGCAAGACGATTTATGTGAACTACTTTTGGTTTACCTTTCGGCAACTTCTTAATTCGGTATATTACGTCATTTATTCTCTTTTTAATTTCATACCGCCCTCCCATTGTCTTTGCAGTTTAGGAAACACGACGACGTTGTGGATTATCCAAACCAAACAAGATCACCTACTTCATAGCTTTCATTCTTGCATCGAGAATCGTATTGATCTTTCATTCTGTCACTGGCTAACTGGATGTGTTGTCGGGCAAGTTCATGAATGTTGTTCATTCTTAACTTCAGGCGGTCGACATACTCTTCGCTTGCAACATGTTCTTCGGAAGGTCTGCAGCCAAACTCTAGGTCGCAGGGCAAACGAACTTCACGACCTAACATCAGGCAGGTTGGAGTCTCCATAGCTACCAGGATATATTTATTTCCATCATTCGTCTCTGGAAGTGGACCGGCAATGTCGATTGCTACTCTTTTCATGGGACTACCAACATTGTACTGTTTTAGGGGTGCCCTCTTTTTACCAACTGGACCATTACTGGTTGCACACAGTTCACATTTCCGGCACCATCTTCTTACATCATCTTTACAGTTCACCCAATAGAACCGTTCTCGAACCTTTTCCAAAGTCTTCGTAATACCAAAGTGTCCACCTGATGCACCGTCATGCAACTGACGCAATACTTCTGACACTTTACTTTTAGGTACAATCAACTGAAGCTTAGTTTCTGTACCATCATCGTTCTCAAAGGTTCTATACAGAAGATCATCTTTCAGCACTAGGCAATTCCATTGGCTCCAGTAACACTTGACTTCTGGACTACATGCACTAATGTCTTGCCAAGAAGGTCTTTCACTTCGACGCATCCAATCCAATACTCTTTTTATACATGGATCATCTGCTTGAGCGTCTTGTAGCTGTTGAGGCTGCCGTCGATCATTAATGACGGTGGTTCGTCTCATGGGGCAAAGTCGTTTTTCTGTGTTCGATCTCGTAATCATATTCTTGTAATCGTTCTAACCATCTTGCCATCTGGCCCTCTGGATTACGGAATTGTAGGAGCCATTTTAGAGCAGCGTGATCCGTGCGAAGAAGAAACTTTCTGCCATACACGTATTTATGGAAATGCTCGCAAGCCTTTACTACGCCTAGCAATTCTCTCCTGGTAACGCAATAGTTTCTTTCTGGTTTCGACAAGACTTTGCTAAAGTAACCGATGACTTTCTCCTGCCCATCTTGGATTTGGGAGAGAACAGCTCCTATTGCACTATTGCTTGCATCGGTGTCCAACACAAATTTTCCTGCCTGTCTAGGGTAGCTTAAAATCGGTGCAGTGGTCAGAGCCATTTGTAAGTGTTCGAAAGCTCTTTCACACTCTTCGCTCCATGTATATTCTTTGCCTTCTTCTGTCAACTTTGTTAATGGCTTGGAGATGTTGGCAAATCCTTTGACAAAACGTCGGTAATATGTACATAGGCCAAGAAAACTTCTAATTTCGTGTTTATCTCTTGGTACTGGCCAATCCTTAATTGCTGCACGTTTTTCAGGATCAGCTGTTACACCATTACTTGCTACAATATGTCCCAAGTACTTCACTTCTCGTCGAAACAAGTGACATTTCTTTGGACTTAACTTCAAATTCGCTGCCCGCAATCGTTGAAAGACTTCTGTCAGAGTATTGGCATGTTTATCGAAGGATCTTCCAACCACAATTACATCATCCAAATAAACCAGGCATGTTTTCCATGTTAGACCTCTTAAAACTGCCTCCATTAATCTTTCAAATGTGGCCGGGGTATTACATAAACCAAAGGGCATTACTGTGAACTGCCAAAGCCCTGATCTTATCGAGAATGCGGTTTTTTCACGATCAGCTGGCTCCATGTCTACTTGCCAATATCCACTTTTCAGATCGAGTGTGGAGAACCAACGAGAACCAGAAAGTGTATCCAAAGTATCGTCTATTCTGGGCAAAGGATAACTATCTTTTTTAGTTACCGCATTGAGCTGTCGGTAGTCAATACAAAAACGTGTTGAACCATCTTTCTTCTTTACTAGCACTACTGGTGATGTCCATGGACTGTTTGATGGTTCAATTACCCCTTGTTTGTTCATATCTTTGATGATGTCTTCGCCTTCATCTCTTTTCGCAAATGGAAGTCGTCTAGGTTTTTGTCTGATTGGCTGAGCGTCTCCGGTATTAATTTTAGGCTTTACTATGCTTGTTTTGCCATTATCCTTCTTATCGATGGCAAAAACATCTTGAAATTCTATCAGCATAGACTTCACTTTTTTAGTTCGTTCATCATCAAGATCTTGGCACGTTTTAATCATCGTCTCAACAAGCTCCTTTGGATACTTAGATTTCGACGGTTTCTCATTAGTATCCATGGAACAAATCGAAGCCACGGGAACACACTGTCCGATCAAAGTTCTTTTACTTAACTTAATAGCAGTTCCCTTTAAATTCATAACTCTTACAGGAACGACATCTCGAATTCTCACCAAAGCTTTTGCCGTTAGGAACTCGGCATTATTCACATCTTCGACCATCCTTAAACCCCGACTTCGACCCTCTCGGTAGTAACCATCAGGTCTAGTCATCAAAAGTTTCTCACTATTACCGGGTATTGTTACGTCACAAGTAGTTATTAAGCTGGTAACATCTTCTTTGTCTTCATGAAACGGCAACTCTTCACCACTGATCTCGAGAACTACATCTTTGACATTCAATACAGCCCCAACTTTCCTTAGTAAATTCATCCTCAAGATGAACTCGTCGGAAATATCTGCAATTAATACTCTATGTTTCACTGTGGTCTGGCCAATGGATACTGACATATTAGGGTCGCCATATGTATTAATTATCTCACCAGTTGCTGTTCTAAGCTTTACTGTTGCAGGCGATAATTTAAGATGGCCTCGTACTACTTCTGGCCGTGCAATACTTCTCGTTGCACCTGTCTGCAGTTGCATTTACCAAAAACGATCTACATTTATTATTGATACGACCCCGATGTACAAGCTATGAATTCCACCTGAGGACGTAATGTTCACAGTTACTATGGGGGCTGTGTTTTTCGAGGTCGGCAGTTGCCCCTTGGTGTCGACACGTTCTAGTTTTCCGACTGTTGTATCATTTTCTGGCAATTACGGCGAATGTTACCTACGTCACCTCAATTCCAACATCTGGGCTCGCGTCTCTTCGGCATTGTGTTACGAACTACTTTTCGTACCATTTCTTCCAGACGTTCATCGTTTGGTTCGTTGCCTTCTTCAATAGTTCTTACTCGATGGCTCCGTGAAGTTTAACTAGCTGTTTCATGTTCCACGGCAATAGCGCGCGCTTCATCTAGAACTTTCGGTCTTGCTAATCGTAAAGCTTTCTGTAATTCACTTTCTTTTAACCCATTGACAAAGGTATCTACAGCAATTTCTTCCAAAATGTTGTCTGGTACCTCCGGATAAGCCAACCGCACTATACGAGCAACATCTGCTTCAAACTCTTGCAAATTTTCACTTGCTCGTTGAATTCTGTTGCGCCTTGTAGACTTGTTGTAGATGGGCATCTCCGTAACTTTTGTCTAGTCGAGTGAACAAGGTGTGGTAATATTTTTCTTGGCCCTTAGGAATCGATCTTAGGATATCTGCAGCATCACCTCGTAAAGCAGCAGTCAAGGAAACAGCCTTTTCTTGTTCTGTCCAATGATTGGCTGTCGCAATAGCTTCAAATTGTCTAAGGTATATGGACCAAGAAGACTTTCCATCAAATGGTTGCAATGTGAATCGCATATAATGTGTCGTTTCGTCTCTAGGTGATTCTTCTTTCACTACCGGATCTAAGGCTACTGTATTAACTGGTGGTAGCACTTTTGTATTGGTTATCATGCTCTCTAACCGTTTGATTTTCTCTTCTACTTTATCGAATGTTCTTGAGACTTCTTAAAATTTCTCATTGTTTTGATTACATACTTCTTTAATTATTTGAGAACTCTCGTCGAATCTTCTAGCAACATTTTCGAATTTCTCGTCATTTTGTCTAGCTGCTTCTTTAATAATTTGAGACGTTTCATCGAATCTTCTGGAAACGTTCTCAAATTTATCATTTATTTTTGTTGAGAAAAAGGTTACGCAATAAATCAATCAAATCTCAATTAATAACCTTATACTTCATTTTAAGTTAATTTAAGATTAAAAAGAACATAATATTCAAAGTTTGGACGAAGGAAAAAATTGTTGCTAGTATCTTTGTAA
The DNA here is from genome assembly GCF_040954645.1 of Diabrotica undecimpunctata. Classification (NCBI taxonomy): domain Eukaryota; kingdom Metazoa; phylum Arthropoda; class Insecta; order Coleoptera; family Chrysomelidae; genus Diabrotica; species Diabrotica undecimpunctata. The sequence continues at coordinate 113,468,465 of NC_092803.1, read as the reverse complement.
TATTTAAATCTGTTATCTGTAATATGTAAAATTTTTTTAGGCTGAAAGTGGTTGGTTTGGGCAAAGATGTAAAAAGGTAAACCTGTCTACAAGTACCCTATCTTTTCTAGTTCCTTCATTTTTAAATGCTGCCCTTAGTGAAGAAGATGGAATTTGTCAGATTTCAATAGATGAGAGTCGGCATATATTGTACACCTTAACAGAAAAAGGAACTATAGAAGTTTGTGATTTGGGTGAAAAAGGAAATATGTTTTCAAGGATAGCAAAATTGGGCCAAAATACTCTAGTAAATCAAGCTATGAATACTGTAAAGTAAGAAATAAATTTTTATTTTTAATTTTATTATGTGAATGTTATCTATCTATTTCAGCATTTTTTGTTAAAACGTACTTTTTAGTTTGTTTAAATCTTGAACACTATGATATGCATACTTTTTTCTTTTTCAATCCTAGGTTTGTCTGTTAATAACCAGAAAACTTTATTTATGTATGAATCAGTTATTCCTAAAAGTAGGCTCACGTCTATGATGCCTGGATTTAAACAAAAGCACACATTTGACAGCCTTTTGTCATTTGAAATAACCCAATTTTGTTTATTTTTAAGTTCTTTTTCGGCATTAAGCTTTTATTTTGTATGTTGTGTATGTGTGTGGTTGAAAATATGACTCAGATTACTGGATCCATTTGTCTAACCAATTTTTGTTTTTTGAAATCGTGAGTTTCTGCAATTTGAAATTTTTGTTTTACATTTTTAATCTAGTTAACAAATATGCTATTTGAAGTGAATACTTCTTATTGCTCGGTATGCTAGTATGTTTTTGAAGGGACTGGAAATAATATTTAGCGTGGTCGAGACGCGTGTAGCAGCATTGCAATAAACAAAATTGCTGTAAATAACTTCATTTTTTTATAACTGTTTTATAACATCCAGAGACAGACTGGATCGATTAGACTAATTTTGATTTTGAAATCTTTGGACAGTCCAAGGAAGGTTTAAAAGGTGATAAAATATAATGAAATTGTAAGAAAAATAGTAAAAACCACAATTTTTATTTCCACCTACAAACAGTTATGTATATACTTTGGATTGACGTCACTAAAACCGTGGTTATCTTCACGTCTATTTACTTTTTTACTTTTTACGCGAATGACTGGAGTTCGATTCTCCATTGAGGAGAGTTTTTTTATTTTTTTTTTAATCCAATAACTATCGCTAGGTATGCCTATATATTTTTGCACGAGCCTGTATCAATCTTACGCGTTATTAAGACGCTTGTGAGTAAAATATACATAATACAACGAAGTTTGTCTTTTTAGTTTTGCATATAGCTGCTTAGGGGGCGCCACCAATAAAACTTTCCAACACAAACGTAACCTCAATCTTTTGTTGACATATACCGAGAGTTTCATTGAGATACAAGTTGTGTAGATACACTGAATTTTTGAAATTACCAAGTCGGTCGAAAAATGGATCTTAACCGAGAACATTTTCGGGCAATAATTTTTTACAATTTTCGGAGAAGATTATCCCAACAGCAATGCCTCGCTGAAATGGTTTCTGTTTTTGGAAATGAAGCATCACACCAGTCAACTATTTCCCATTTGTATTGCGAATCTTTTTATAGAAAACAAGTTTGATCTTTTAATAACCAAGAAATAAAAAGGTGTATAAGTATTTCAGAGTAATATTTGATAAAACTGGAATCGATGAAATAAAAATTAACTAAAAAATTCTACAAGTAAAATGAGCAATTCCGTCTTAATAATATTTTCTAGAGTAATCAGTTATAAAAAATAAGTTTGTAGCTTTTCTTAGATTCAGTGTTTTATTATTTTATTGTTTGGGTCATTACAATTCGGCATAAACACATTAGCTAAGTAGTATTAATCAAATTAGTGAAGTCTTTTCATTGTTACTTCTTGCCCATTCAGCGACAGGATCTGAGGAGTTACATACAGAAGGATTAGGTGATGGAAGCTTGTTTTTTATTTTTTGGCTTCTAGCTGAAAGACTCCTTTTATGTCAGAGATATTTATTTATTGCTGTTAATGGTTACTAGCTAGATAGTTTTTTACCTTCTAATGATACGGGAATGACGGTTGTCATTGGCACGCTGAAATCTTAAGATTCCTATACAGGGTGTCCCATAATTAATTAAACATTAGCTAATGGGTGATAGCTGACATCAAAATAAAGCGTTTGAGCTCAAATTGCTTAGGCAAAATGTTGCTAGTTTTCCTTCAACATGGTGATTCATTAATATTTTTTTATATTATTTTTAGGGATATATTGAAAACTATTCAACCGATTCAAGTGAAATTTGGTATCTTGCTATTATTTAGTATGTTTAATATGAAAATTATATTAGTTTTACCATTGACACTAGGTGGCGCCACCTACTATATTGGTTTATTAATGTGGCCATATTTTTTTTGTCCGCCTTGTATAAACATTCTAGAAAAAAAAAAACATTAAATAATATTCAATTCTACACAAAAAAGTACACCGTTCTCGAAATAAACGTAGTTGTTAGAAACGTGCATAAAATGAAAAAATTTTACAAAAACTTATGTAAATTCAAACATTATTCAAAAGGTCTTAAAAACCAGTGAATATTAAATGCATTAGTAGTAGTAGTATTTTGCAAACAAAATGCATATGATTGAAACAATAATTTTTATGAAACCTTTTAGACAGTAACAAATTTTAAAAAAATCAGAAATTAAATTAAATTAAACAATGAAGTGAATATAAAACAATTGACAAAGTGAATTATTCAAAACGAAACGAAAAACAATTACAATAAGTGTTCAAAATGTTCACCATTAGATAAACTGCATAATCGAAATCTTTTGTGTAAGTTTTGTCTTATTTTAAATAATGAGTTTCTTTGGGCGCTAATTATTATGTTAACTCCCTCTACAATATTTTGCCATAACTCTTGATGGTTATTTAATTTTTTTTTATAAACAAGTGACTTTAAGTAGCCCCACAAGTGAAAGTCTAGGGGATTTAGTTCGGGGCTATGTGCTGGCCATGGGTATACACTACCTCTACAAATCCACCTTTGAGGATAAATTTCATCTAGATAATTTCTAACTTCTAGGCTATAATGTGGTGGTGCACCATCATGCATGCACCAAGAGTTACGTCTCAAATTTAGAAGTATGTCTTCTAAAAGAGTTGGTAAATCTTCTCCCAAAAAATTTAGATACGTAAATGAAATTTTATTATAAAACATTGGATCGTCTAAATGCCGCCCTATCATAAACTGACTAAATCGGAGCCTTGCTGGAAAATCCTGTGGTAAAAGATTCTGTACTGGAGTAAAACGATACGAATACAGATTTTCTGTCCGTATTATTGGATCTTCTTCAACACGCGCAACAATTTCATCCTCCATATCCGTCAATTACTCTCGGTCTTCCAGCATTCCTGTTTTTGGGATGAAATGACCCTGATTCGCCTAATCTGTCGAACAATAATCTAATAGTTTTATGGTTTGGTTGCCTTCAATTGGGATAAAGTTCGAAATAGCGTTGAGCTGATTTACGAGAACAAAAATTTTCCTGGGCATAGAAACAGATCATATCGCGCATTTCTACATTAGAAAATTCACTATGACGTGGCATTTTACCTTTATCTTAAGTGGTTTATAAAAAACTTAATAGCACTTTGACAAATAATGACTCGCACTGCACTTTGACAACTAAAAATAAATAAATTCGTAGTTACGTCTTAACGTTGCCATTAAGTTCAAAGCATACGTTTTGCAAAAAATTAAATAGAGACATGCATCTTTAACAAAATACGTTTATTTCGAAAACGATGTACTTTTTTTATTTGAAACAAGAATACCTTTTTTGTGTAGAATTGAATGTTATTTCATGTTTTTTTTCCTAGAATGTTTATACAGGGCGGACAAAAAATTATGGCCACATTAATGAACCAATATTAAAGTAGGTGGCACCACCTAGTGTCAATGGTAAAACTAATGTAATTTTCATATTAAGCATACTAAATAATAGCAAGATACCAAATTTCACTTAAATCGTTTGAACAGTTTTCAATGTATCCCTAAAAATAATATAAAAAAATATTAATGAATCACCCCGTAGAACGAAAACTAGCAACATTTTGCCTAAGCAATTTGAGCTCAAACGCTTTATTTTGATGTCACCTATCACTCATTAGCTAATGTCGAATTAATTATGGGACACCCTGTATAGGAGAAATAACAGCATTTTAGCTAATTTTATGCCTTTATTAATAATACCCAGCAATGCGCAACTACCAAGTTAAATATATACAAAAAAATGTAAAATGAATATATACAATTTAATTAAAAAAAAACTAGTCTTTTGGTTAGAAGACCAAGAGCATATACGTCTTTCGGCACTTCAAATCATCCCTTACTTCATTCGGGTAGCACACACTGCGAGCAGGAGAAACGTGGTTATAAATTAACAAATGATTCAATCAAGAGCTTTTAAGACATCGACACATTAAAGTATATACAAAATAAATATACAAAAAATATGAAAATATTGTCATTAAAGTTTTAACAATCTTATGGGTATTTTTCTACTAACGTTGTTGTACTTGTTGTTGCTCTTGTGGCTATTATCAGAGGGTGTTCAGAAGAAAGATCATAGTTTGATATTAGATCTCTATAAGGTTCTGGTATTTTATTTACAATAGGATTACAATAACAGTATCTCAGAAGTTTTAGCAGAATCAGTTGACCTGTTGGAACTATTTTGCTACATATAACTTTTGATAAAGTATGTTTAAATATCATCTTGTTTTAGAACTTTAGATAGTCAAAACTTTAGACCGATAGTCAGTATATCAGCTATTGAAGCAACAGAATCTGCCAACTTGAATTTAGTTGCTGTATCCCAAACAGGAGTTCGATTTTACCTAACAGTAGTTAGTCTCTCCAATATGCAACCAAATCAGAGACCATATACACTAACTTTAGCTCATGTACGTCTACCACCAGGATATTCGGCTAATATAACTGTAAGACCTAGAGCTGTACATGTGTCCCATTATAGCGACAGAAATTTGGTACTGATTTCGACTGTTAATGATAAAGATGTGCTTTGGTGCATGAGTTCAGATATGTTTCCCTTTGGTCAGACTTTGATGGAGGCTTATAGTGTTGTAAATCTAGATGGACCAGCATTAGCTATATCAGAGGTAAGTGGCCTTATACACAACTAGCAAATTATAAAACTTTTAACTATATTTATAACTATTAATAATTTTTGGATATACAGTTAACGATAATCACAGAATGTCACCAGGTATCTCAATGCTTCTTTTAATTTCTACACCAAGGAACGTTTTCCTGTTTATTATAGTGCCGAAATATGTATATGTATCCACTATTTCCAGGTGTTAATTTCAAATATACATTGGTATTTGCACTTATGATCTGCTTATAGTCATGAGTTTTCTTTTCTTGATGTTAATTCTCATGCCATCTTCCTCGCACCAGTTATTCAATTTCTTCATTTATTTTTATTCCTTCTTGAATATCTTTAGATATATGCCGACGAGAATATTATGTCAGAAAATATGTTAAATAAGACAGGAGAAAGGATGATACCTTGTCACATACAGTTAGCTGACTGATTAGGTTAAATTAGGTTAGGTTACATTATTAAGGCGCCGGAATCTCGTGTTTCAACCCTTGTCTGTTTATGCATGAATTATATGTGCGACTCATGTCGTTGTAGACGTAGAGATCGCATTTGTTGTCAGATATGTTTTACACTAAGGTGTTTCTCCGAGTTTTAGGTGGCTGGTCCCCGTCAGCAAGTATCTAATTCCAAGAGGCCTTACTAATCTAACCCCTAACTTAGAAGTCAGAACACAAAATGTGATATCAGTGGTTTTTGTTTATTATTTTAGGTGCGGCATCCAACTCCTTTACCGTTACCATCAAACCAAGAAGCGCCACCTCTGGTTGTCAGACAACACGCGGAACCACCTAAGAAATATGTGGTCTTAACATCTCACAGTGTTCAGATTTTTATTAAACTGAGGCCAGTTGATATTCTCAATCAGATACTTAGAGATAGTCAAGGCTTAGACACTGAAGCGCTTAAGACGTTTTTTACGATTCAAAAAGAGGACCAAGCTTGCGCAACTTGTTTGATTCTGGCTTCTTTAGAAAGTGATGAGAACGTTGAAGTTGCAGAATATGCCACAAGGGCTTTCTTTTTGTATGGTGGAGAACCTAAACTGGCGCAAGCCAATATATGTAAGTAAAATTTCAAATGTAATTGCAATTAAAATTTTTAATAATTTTGCACTTTAAATATTTAAATTCTTTTACAAACTAATAAAAATTGTATCCATTTCAATTTTCCTCATTCTAAGTTTATGTTAAAATACGCTCGCAGGCCATAGTATTGCATCCCGACTCTTTGTGTTAAGTTTTTTCTTTTGGTAAAGTATTAGCATATTTAACTTTCGTGTATGTCAGGTATAAGTTGCAGGTCATCTTAGCACTCAGTCATAAGAACTACATTGTCTGCCTAGTGCGTGATTCCCACAGATCGATGTTCCCATTTTGTAGCCGACATCGATTTCGTTCACGATTTCCATTATTTTGTTTATGGCTAAATTAAAAAAAATAGAGCTGAACCAGTCTCCCTTGCAATCACTTCCAATACTTTTATACTTTGTCAATTGCTTTTCTACGTACGATCAAAACAGCAAACTAACACCGATTTTTAACATAGTTAAAAAATATAAGGGAATGAAATAGGTAAAGTAAAACAAATTATTTACTAATGTTGTCAACCTTATTGTATTCGGCATATTCTTAGTCGTTAACCTGTTACGTAGTATCGTGATATCATTACTTCATGAATTGATATTTCTTATCTTCTTTCATTTTTCTCTATTGTCTGTCATTATCGCACATTCTGACAACGAAACACCATTGGTTGCGACAATGTGGCCCGTGTGTCATGAGGGGATCTGTCTCTACCTCTTTTACATTCGTCCTTTCCCTGTATGGTAAGCTTCTCGACAAAAAATACGAAAACTGGTAAAAACAAGCTTCTTAGGAATCTGATTTTGGTATCATTATTTCGATATTTACGTTAATTTAGATATAGCGTCTTTTACAATTGCTGATCTCTTCCTTCTTTCTCTCTGAAATTAGTTATAAAGGCATTTGGTTCACAAACTCGTCTACAATGGTGATATTGTTGATAGCTGTATTACCATGATCCTTATTGTTCTTCATTTATTTTATGACCCATCGTTGTACTGTTGTTGCTCAAAAAAGTCTAGATGCAAAGACACTATATTACTAATGAACCACCCTATATATGTATTAATATTTTATTTTCCTTTAGATGCCGGACCCAGTGTATTTGCTCCTCAAATAATATCAACACCTGCTCCACACCAATACCAGTCTCAGCAGTACCAAACCGCTCAACACTTCCAATCTAATATGTCACAAACACTGCCAACTGTTCCAAATACTACCGGATATGAATTCACCGGTCCGTTTATTTTTTCGGCGAAACATAATAGTTTATATTTGTATTTAAGTAGAATATTGCGACCAGTTTGGAACTTGAGAACGGTTGATAAGCTTTCTGTTGACGGAAAGGTTTCTACGGTAAGTTTCATTTTTTTATCTTTAGTCTCCTGTGCTTTTTGAAGTCATCAATCAAACCATGTTAAATAAGTTATGATATGTTATTACATAATATTTAAATATTTTCGGGCCATCATTCTAGAGAAAGAATAAATTTTAGAAATAAAAATAAAGATATCTCTAATTACAAGTAAAAAATATTGTGTAGAGCAATTCTCATTGTAGCGTATTATTTATAGGCAGTAAAACTAAAGTGCTAATTAATCTTAAATTATTTTATAGTTTCAAGATGGTCTTGTTTGTAAGTATGTTAGATAGATAATTCAGTTTGCTAATATTATTTTAATCGCAAAAAATTATTGCATCAAGTTCGTTGCTGCGTATATATATTTTTTCATAAAAGATTTATTCCATGCAATTTTGCAACTAAACAATGATCCCAGATAATTTAAACGTACCTACTAATAGCAGTATCAGAAAGATCTTGATGTATCGTCTTATAATGTATCTGAATCACTTGAAATGTTGAGTTATGTACCGAAACTATTACTTGCTTTAACAAATGTACTTTTGTAGTTATATGGCAGCAAAAAAGGAGAAGCTTAAATGACAAATAACTTTGTTATCTAACTATTGTGATGTTAAGTTAAATATATTATACATTTATGCAGTCGAATGGACTATATCGTAGTGTGGCAACGTTTTTTAATTTCAGTCTTAAGGAGCTCATTTGGTATTTAGTATCAAATTTTAGTGATTTTGATTTGGTTTTTTGATTTTTAAAATGTCATCATTTTTATATATTAATTAAACTTATTTTCATCAAAACTTACTAATAATTATGTGGTTTGAATTGAATTTTTATTACTTTTCTAGAAAATGTGTTTTTTACAATTGTGTGATTTTTTTAAAGGTTGAAAATCAATGCTACTGTAAATAGGTCTAAGTAGATTATTTTTAATGTATCTTAAAACAAAAAAAATAGTTTCAGAATGTTTATCTAAACTTTTTGCACTGGTCACAGAGAAGTTTCTTGATTCCAGAATCAACATTTTATTTTTATTTTGTACTTTTTATCCCTTTGTTCCCTTTGATCATTACTCCTTATCCAAAAATATGTTTTTACAAACACATTTTCAATATATGTGTTCAGTGTTTCATATATGACTGATTTCAGTATCTGTGACGTTCTTTGAATGTAGATAATCTTATTGAAGTGATTATAACCATCATAATTTTTATCTTGTTTGTATTTATCGTAAAACTGTCATCATTTATTTTATTTGTTATTATTCATATGCGAGGCCCTATCTGTAGTATAAAATTCATTTGATTAGCAGCAGCTTTGCAGTCACAAATATCATCATAACACATATCATTCACATGTATAGGCTCGGATTTCATTCGGGCGATTTTAATTGCACCAATGAATCCTTCAGGAGTATAGATAGGCCCAGATCTCAACTGCCTTTTTGTTTGGCGTTCGATTTGTGAGTGAACCGAATCACCCTCGTTTTGGAATAAGATATTTATGGGTTATTGTTTTAATATTAGGGTATTTTTGAACAGCATATAAATACCTAGCCATCATAAATTTATCTTTTGCTGTCCAGCACAGTTGTCTGAATAAAACACAACGTCAACTGGCTTGTCTCCATCCGAAATTTTCTGAAGGTATTTAAAAACGAATGTTGCAATCTCATTAACACCTCTATGTGCCTAAGATTCGTCCCACACATAACTTTCTACAAAATGAGTTTTCAGATCATAAATTGTTAGGTTCAGAACAGTTTTATTATAACACAGAAATTTCTCCCTTTGGGAATTGAAAAACGGCTAGTAAGTCGTATACCGCGACTATTATATCCTCATCGCTCTTATGCTTCTCTTTCTCTAATCGGGACAGTGTTTTTTCTTCCTGGTGCTGTAAATAAACATCTTGTTTTAGTTTTTTTTCTTCGTCTGTGTAATTTTTGTAAGCTTCGCACAATTCACAAGCGTCTTTTTTTGGAATAAAGAAAGAAATATTGAAGTCCTTTGTAAATATACGATAGAACATAATATAATTAACAAAATCAACGTTGTTGTTTTTACAATGTTGAACGTAATCTCTATGAATATCTGATATAGTTTTGCTTCCATCTATGTAATGTCTTTTAGAATTAGCCCGGATATAGTGAGACTCTATTTAGGTATATCTTCGATAAAAGTTTTTGCTGCGGTTTTGAGTGCATCTTCTACGTGGGCATGATTGGAGTGACATCCACGGTTGTCTTTTAGATGTGAGACGTTTGTTTCTCTATTCTTTTTTTTTTTTTTTTTTTTTCATTGTTGTTTCAATAGGTCGATTGTTAATACCCAAATTATTTACGTAAAAAATCTTGCATACTCTGATTTTAACGCCATTTAGCGTAAAAAAAGGCATCTTTTTATCTCGTTTTGAAGCTACTATACCATTTTCATCGACTCTAACAAACGATGCGCTGGTTTTACTTCTTCCATTGGCTGAAGTATAAATGGCCATTGTCTTTCAACATTTCCTAAATTCCAGTAATCATTTAGAAGATCTTGTCATTGAGTTTCTGTTATATTGTATCGGCACTTAAATTTGTAGGTTTCTTTGCAAGGTGGTTTAAGTTTCCGTTCAGGCATTTCTTTCTTGGTTTTAGATGATTGGTAAGACCACTATTTCTTAACTTTTTTGCAACATTCTTTTTCCAGTTACTTTCTTGTCTTAGTCTTTTCTTTTTTTTCTTAGTGGGAGTCTCAATCACAACGATGCCAGGTTCAGTCGGTATTAGATTTTGTTGTTCAGATAAAGGGGATGTTGAATTCTTATGTTCAGTTAAAGGTGGTGTTGAATTCTCGTGTTTAATATCAGATAACAGATTTTCTTGTTCAAATATAGATGGTGATAAATTTTTATATACATGCAGATGATGATGAACTTAAATGTTCAAATACAGATAGTGACACATTTTCAGGCAGTATTGTTGGATCTTGGTAATCCAGATCTTTTACTGAGTTATCACTATCTGCAAAGATTGAAAATAGCAAGTGAGTATTTTAGTTCTTTAGTAATTAATATTTAATCCACCTACCTTCATGGAAGGATGACGACGAGGAGCCACTTGAGGATCTGCTAGATGATGAACTTATAGACTCAGCACAATGACGATGGGACTGAGATATCACTTGATTGTCTAAAATCGAACGTGAATTGAATACTTATGCATAAAATCTACATTATATACTATGACTTACTCTGAGTCGTGTCTTAATTCTCATTAGAATAATTACGGGTTTCATTAATAGATTCCATGTTCTCATTGACAATATGGTGGGAATTTCGGAAATCATCGTTGTTTTTTGTGCTACTAACTCTAACATTAATTTTGATTTCGACCCCATCTGAAAAATATAAAACTAATAAAATCTTATATTCAGCAACTACAACGTTATAAATTTAAATAAATATACAACTTAATCGAAAAATATTCTGAAAAAAGAGTACATCAATAAATAATTCATCACATATTACCAAACAGCAAATGCTCTATCATCTTCAACGTTACTATTTGAGTTATCACAGATAAATTCATTATTTTTACATTAAAAACGTGATAACAAAAACCTAACACATTCCTTTTTATCTAAATGTTACAAGAAAAATGTGATAAAATGATATATCACATTGTCGAAAAAGAACAAATTATTCGAAATTACACTACCTTTTCACCAAAAACGTGATATGTTCAAATATCACGTTGTTTAAAAAAACTGCGAACACTTCCTTCTAACACCAACAGGTAATAACTGAGCTGTGCCTTTGTCGTCGCCACCTAGATCGCTTAATGAGAAAGCGCTACATTGTGATATTTGTTGTCTTTCTTTCATTGTGGCGCCAATTTTAAAGTAAAAATACCACGGTTTTGCTACATGTTAAACGCCATGTTAAATTGCAAGAACTTTTCAGAGCATCCACGTATTGCTATTATTTAAATAAGCCAGGCCAACATATCGTGTATAATCACTAATGTGGCATTAAATAATTGCTAAGTAAAGGTATCATGCATTATACTGTATACACTTTTATTTTTTTATTTTAGACATACAGTACCGTTTCCAGTGATGACTGCATATTTATTCTAAATAATCTAACTGCTCTCCATAATTTCCTAGCACGAAATACACAACTGTCAACCGTTAGCAAGAACCAAAATCAATTCCAGAACACTACACTTAATAATACATCTCTAAATATGACGAGAATGAACCATACAGTGCAAGACGCCCAAATGGAAGAAAAAGCATCACTGAATTCTTTCAAAATTCTTGTTTCGCTTTGTTGTCAAATATTGGGTAAGTAATAATAAGCAAATTGGTCGCCTTTCGCATCCCGAACGCCATATTTTCTTATTTACATAAGTATCATTCCTCATATATATTCTTCTTTAGATCGCTTCTGTGATCTCTACATTATAGGATCTTCTTGGTCTACCCCTAACTCTTCTAACAGGTGTATTCCACTTTTAATCTTTCTTTTGTCGTTTTTTTCATATGCTCCTACCATAGCAGTTGTTTTTCCTCTGTTATATCAGTTAGTGTTGTGTCTACTTCCATTATTTCCCTTATATCGTCATTCCCAATTCGGTCTTTCCTAGTATACTTACAGCAGCTTTAATACTCGAATATTCTTTTACTAATATTCTTATTGTCTTTTCGTTAGCGTCCACACTTAAGCTCCATAGGTCACCGTGCTTTCAACTAAATGCTTTTTCATCACTAAAAATGCGTCTCTTTGTGTTTTTGAATATACTGTCATCGCTGTGATATACTATCTTCGATGTCCTTCGAGGTCAGTAACGACTTAAACTGATGAAACTCATCCGAGATGGCTTTTGGAGGCTTGGAGGTTTGGAGTATGCATTTTAAGTATGTTTCCTCAGATTAACAGGACGACCTTTTGTCAAAATTATTTATTCCTTTGTAGTCAGAATTGTGATCCTAACTGTAAAATACAATGCCTGGTTTGATTCTAAATATTTCAAGCATTTTAGTTGTAGCTAGTTAACTTTTTTTCCCCATTATTTGTGCTTTTTGTCCTATTTTTCATTATTATTTTTGACAGCGCCTCTAAGACAAAAAAGTCCTTATAGTTGAGTTCTCTCACAATATAAGGTTTCTTACCAGATATACACGTCCTTGTACGGAAAATATTAAGCCAGTAATGCGTGATGTAAACTGGAACATATTTTTCACCTTTTCTATAGCACTTATACATGCGTTCTACCTCCATGTAGCTATGTCCACTCTCGAGAAATTTCTGTTATGTCACAAATAAGTTGGTTTTTGTTTGTACTTAATCCATTAGCAACGCCAGCATAAAATAAATCTATGTTTAAAATTGAAAATACGTGAATGCCAAGAAGTTTATATAGTACAAAGAATAAACATACATCTCTAACTGGCACTTGTCTTGTTTTGGCAGAACTAGAGTATTGTAAATAATAAAATTTTAACGGAAAACTGGAAATATCTGGTTTGGCTGAATAAAAGTGTCATCATTGGAGTTAGTTTTTTTTGAACCCCTTCTATTTCTCACATTTAAAATCTGTTTGGACTTCTCAGGTTTTGTCAGTACATTCTTTGAGAATTCAGGTCAAGGTCAAGTACAAAGGAGTGCTTAACCCAGAATCGATAAAAAGTGGAATCAGCTTATTTGGCAGTAAGCCGACTACACACACACACACCCACACACACATATATATATATATATATATATATATATATATATATATATATATATATATATATATATATATATATATATAAACTAAGGTACACTCGAAGAGTGGTGGGTTTTTCGGTCAAAGTGGAGAAATAAAAGACAAAGAAGGTGGCTACTTCATCTATTTATTGAAGACGTTTCGCTTTCTGCTCAGAAAGCATCATCAGTTCATCTAAAAAAAACAATGTGAAACCAAACATCCATAGAGAAGTTACAACAAAAGTGTGTTACCTTACAAAGACATGTAGCAGTCAATGATGTTAAAAATATGAAAAAACTTACGAAACTGGACATTCAGAGTTAACGTTGTATAAAATAATTAATTGAAACTAGGTATAGTGTGCAATTTAACAAAATTAGCACAGCAAAAGAACATGTGATAAAAATACATGTATAAAAAAGTTATTATAAAAACTTAAGTAAAAAACATTCAGGTTTATTTTAAAGTGTAAAGAACTAAAAAGATCATACGAATGCACTTCCAACAAATTTATTTAATAAATTAGATTTTAATTTTAACTTTAGGTAACATTATAAGTTATTTAAGATTAATAGTAATTTGCGGTCCTAAATGTTTGAACCTTTGGACTGTGGAAGTTGTATTAATCTTCACCTGTTAGCTGGCTAACTAGTGACGTCATAATATTATAATATATGATATTTTGGATTGACTTCGCATGCTTTGTTCTTTGTTGACAGATCAATCACTGTTGGGGTGTAGTGGTGATTTTAACCACCTGTTCCTTTCATTGTTTGGTTTTTTAACGACAAACTGTCAACCAAATTTATCACATTTTTTTAATATACCGCCTTATATATAGAGGTTGGTAGGTTGCCTTGCTGTTTATGTCACTTTGACCTCAAGGCCACTTCTCTTCACGTGTTTGCGTGGGTGTTAAACCTGTAAATTCATTTATCGGCGAGACTCAGTAAGCTAAAGACTGGTAACTTCATTTTATCTTATTACTATTAATCTTAAATAACTTATAATGTTACCTAAAGTTAAAATTAAAATCTAATTTATTAAATAAATTTGTTGGAAGTGCATTCGTATGATCTTTTTAGTTCTTTACACTTTAAAATAAACCTTAATGTTTTTTACTTAAATTTTTATAATAACTTTTTTATACATGTATTTTTATCACATGTTCTTTTGCTGTGCTAATTTTGTTAAATTGCAAACTATACCTAGTTTCAATTAATTATTTTATACAACGTTAACTCTGAATGTCCAGTTTCGTAAGTTTTTTCATATTTTTAACATCATTGACTGCTACATGTCTTTGTAAGGTAACACACTTTTGTTGTAACTTCTCTATGGATGTTTGGTTTCATATTGTTCTTTTTAGATGAACTGATGATGCTTTCTGAGCAGAAAGCGAAACGTCTTCAATAAATAGATGAAGTAGCCACCTTCTTTGTCTTTTATTTCTCCACTTTGACCGAAATACCCACCACTCTTCGAGTGTACCTTAGTTTATTTTGGATTGACGGTCGTACTCCTTTTCTATATATATATATATATATATATATATATATATATATATATATATATATATATATATATATATATATATATATATATATATATATATATATATATATATATATATATATATATATATATTTGTCAGTACTGTAATAAAATTCATAAACAAGGTCGTTCTAAGTCAAATCTCAGAGTGCAGACTATTGGAAATAGAAATAATAGAGAAGTAGAGAGATACCAATGCATATCACAGTCGTAGTACGATATATGTTTCAAACGTATTTGTACTTTGCAAATAACTTTATAGCTTTCACAAGTCTTAATAATTTGCCGGGGATGTTAAATTTGTGTATGGCTTGATACAATTTATTTCTTAGTATGCTATCACAAGCTGATTGCAAAGATATAAGGTGACGAACGCCAACTTATTCACTATCAATCGCAAAATATTTTAACATTATTGTAATACATAATTTTGGTTTTTGTAGGTCTGTGGAGAATCCTGTGTGAACATCAATTTCATTCATTGGTGGCGTCTCTTACGGAAAACGAACAGCAAATTCTCGTCAATACAACTTTTAAAGACTTATTCCTTTACAGACACGACATTTGTTCTTCGTTGATATCAGCTCTGGTTCAAACGTATCTGGGTGACAACGCTTCTGTAGACTCAATCAGCAGCAAATTAAGAGAAGTTTGTCCACAATTGTATAAAACCGAAGATATGGCATATTCGAAGGTAAACTGATAATGCACCTTAAAAGTGTAATATTTACATATTTTACTTTCATTAACGTTTTGATCGGGAATTAACCACTATTTTAAAATTGAAAATATTTTGAAGTTTCGACCTCCATATAGGAAGCCAGAAAATGGCTTTATTGGCGACGTGCAAGTACTTGGATGTGATACGAGAAACGATCGTGCGCGAGTAGCGGAGAAATCTTGCATTTTTTACTGCACATTTCATAGATTTCATAAATTCGTAGTGTCAATTGTCATATTTCATATTCGTTTTTTTATTTACACCTTCTGTCACTGAAGAAAATGGGATTTAGTAAATGCTGTGTTATAAATTGTAAAAATACAACAAAAAATTGGCAATTTAAGTTTTATTCGTTTCCAACTTCGAACCACAAATTACTACAAAGAGAAAAGTGGATTTATATCATAAAAAAGCATAAGTAACATAACCTAAATTATGCATTTTTCTTGCGCCCGATTTTAAAGTCAGTTTAAAATAAATAATTAAAAGTTCACTTTTAATTGTAAATTTTAGTTTCATAACACTCACTTAGAGTTCACTTTAACCAAAAAAATCGAGTTTAATGTTTAAATTTTATTTTTTTTTGTGTAAGTTTACAAAAATGCATCAAGTTTTTCTGAAGATGCATTAAGATCTATTCGCTGTACAAAAGTTTACAGCAAAAGAATTAATTGTTCAAACCAATATGATGATATCATGGGCCTAACCTGCTAATTTATGCATTATTTTAAAGCTTTGTTCATTTATGTGAGGAATAAATAAGTTAAGTTTACTCAGCTAAGTAACAAGACAATTACTCAATAATTACACTATAATCTGATTGTGACTGGTTGAATGATTAATATCTATGCCATTAAAAAAAAGATAAAATAACTTTTTAAAAATATCTTCAAATGTCAAATTTGTTATATCTACACAAATGTATATCTTGGTGTTTTCTATTTGCTAAAACAAAAATTTACAGAAAGTTTTTTGTCTTCCCTGAAAAAATTTTTTGCATCCATATTAACAGTAATGCTGTAATTTAATAATATATTTATTTGTATTTACACTACATACAACGTTTACCTTTTAATAACATACCGACATAACCTCAATCTTACTTTTTCTTCTTATTCTTTTTTGGGGCTACGTCCTTGACATTTATTCGGTAACCTCGATCTAACATGAAAGCGCAGTAAATTTTGCTGATTTACGACACCAGGTGTCGCTCTTCTGAACTTGCACGGTCCGAATATTAAACATTCGTTTTATTTAGCAGTAGCTACTTAAAACATTCGTTTTAAGTAGCTACTGTTGAGAGGTCGTATGTTCAAATCCTGTGCTGACGAAAGGATCTTTGTGGTTTCAAGTTTCTCATGGAAGGTGGGAAAGTATTCGAGCAATCAGTTGAACGTTTCAATAATCTTCTAAGCTAAAAGGGTGTATCGACAACTACCAGAAAATGAATCTACCTAGAACAGTATCTAAACCATTGAGAGGTAAAGTGGGATAAGCTTTAAAAACGGAAAATAGCAGGATAGGTTTTTATCATACAAAACAGATTATTGTAGTACGTTATGAGTACTGCCTAAAAGACTTTGCACTCCTAAACTTTGCTCAGTTGTAAGATGCATTGAATAATAAACGATTTAATAAACTAAAAAAAAAATACTTGGTTATAATCAGCAGTAGTAGCAGCCTCACTGGTGATTTCGAAAACAAGAAACACAAGTTTGGAAAACTAGAAAGTCTCAAGTACCTGACAGCTATTATCGTCTCCAAAAACGATCTGAATCCATATTATAGAATAGTCCATAACATATGAAATAATAAAACTGCCATTATTAACTGGGATAAGAAAATACTTTTAGTTATCTTAACATATCAAACATAGGAAGTGAAGTGAGCGAGACTCCGCTGACCAGAACACTTTGAATATGTGCCTAACAAGAAGATGACATAGAAAATCACAGACTAAAAGAAGGGTTAAATAGCGCCTGGAAGGAAGCAAAGAAGATGCCATAGATCAAGATGAGCGGAAGCGTACAGTTAACCAAACTCGTGTTCTACTACAAGGACTCTAGCTTCACGGCGTAACTAATGTAACTTAATAGAATATGCCATGTTCATTAATGTTAAAATACGCATTTGCTTGTGAAGTATTGACTAAATAATTAGTAGTACGGAGAAAAATTAAGGCTTGTTTCGCTCTCCATTGATGTCCCACACCTGATAGTAGATAGTAGAGGTGTCTTACTGATTATATGTAATTTATACTTTACTACACCATTATTAATGCCAAGACAATTTATTGTCGTCAAAACAATGACGCATTTGAATCACATGAACAGAAATTTGTGTTGCGATATGCAGAATGCAAATATACGGTTTTTTTAACAAGCATATGATTATTTTTCTTTATTGCTAGTATCATTATACAGTTTAACTACTTTTTCACAGTTATTATTTACCTGTACATTGTGTTTACTCTAATCATAAAACAAACTTCAGTGTTAGGTTATCAATACAAAATTGGTAGATCGCTTGCCTACATGCTAATTAAAATTAAGATAGTTGCAAACACAAGCACACTTTTTCATACTAAATCGACTCGCGCAACTAACTATTATTTTTAGTAGTGAAATCAGTACTGAAATTAGCATAATGGCAAGCAGGCCTTACGTGTGGGATTGTATAACTATACTGGGTTATCTCTTTCAAAAGTTTTACTAGTAGCACGCATGTCGAGCCTGGCCTTCGCTTTATCACTTTGAAGCTTCAAACTTTGACGATCAAATTCGAAGACTTTTTCCAATTTTTCTGTCAAATTCGAAGACTTTTTCCAATTTTTCTGTCAAATTTTCAATGTACGTCAGGGATGAACGTTCTTCTTCGCAGGGAGACAATCTTCCAAAAATAACATCTTGAAGAAGCTTCATTTATCTTCCGGTGATCATCATCGATGGAGAATAACCGTTTGCTTCATAGAACTTCTATAGGCTAACAGGAATAGAGGAATATCCCAATCTTTTTGATTATCAGCAACGAACATTGGAAGGTATTGACAAACAGTTCTATTGTGTCTTTCAACTTTTCCATCTTATTGAGGATGGAGAGGCGTAGTGCGAGTTTTCTTAATTAACCCAAGATTAATTCTTGCCATAATGCTGATTCAAAATTTCGTCCTTGATCAGAATGTAACTCTAAAGGAACTTTTGTTTTGATACGACATGTGTTATGAATGGTTCTGCTACTGTAGTCGCTTTTTGATTAGGAATGGGTACAATTTAAGGCCATTTTGAAAAATACTCCATTGCGACCATTAAGTACTTATTCCTCCTTGTCCATTGAATATCCATTGCAAGCCGTTCGGAAGGACATTGTCATTTTACCACGACTTCTTGTTCTAGGGCCTTTTCTACCATTACATAAATCGCATTTCTTACACCAGTCTTCTACATCTCGGCGGCAATTGATCCAGTAAAATCTGTTTTGAACTCTGGCAAGTGTTCTTTTAACTCCAAAATGTCCCCCGAAAGGCTGCTATGAAGATCTTGTAACACACTTTTAATGTGTGATTTTGGCAGTACTACTTATTGAATTGTACGTACTCCATCAGGCATCTCCCACTTCCGATACAATAGACCCTTGGAAAGATACAGAGAACACGTTTTACCGGCATATTGTAACTCAAACAAACAATTGGATTCTATTTATACTTGAATGTTTTTACAAATGATTGAGTAAACTCCATTTCGAAATTTTTATGAAATACATAGTCTGAGATTGTGCTTTTCTGCGTCTAAAAACGAGAAAGCATTCACAAAATGGTCTGTCAATATTTTTCGATGCATTGCGTTGATATGGAAGTACTAAGTTATTGTTGTATTTATGTCTTCTTTCTTACTGTCTTCTTTCGAATATTGGTTATTAAAAAGTAAAGTTGATTTTTCTTTATATACGCAATAAATATGAAAAGCAAGGACATTAATTTCTCCATTACTGAAAACATATAAAGGTTTAATTAATTTCGCCTTTGTAGATTATAGTTAGAATGTTTAGCTTTAGTCTGAGTAACAGTCTTATATTTTAATTATGTTCCCATAATATAACTGAATAAAAATATTATTTCAGGCAATCGAAATCCTAAAATCTGCTCGAACAATACAAAATGTCGGAGAAAAAGAAGAATTGCTTAATTCAGCGCTACAAATTTGTAAATCTATCGGACCGAATTTGAACATAGGTGATGTCTGTAAAGAATTCTGTAATCTTAAAGGATATAAAGCTGTAACTGAATTATGTTGTCATTATGCCTCAAAATTAGACCCAGAAAACATTGCGGAGATATATTACAATGCACCCGATAGCACTGGAGACCAGGAAGGTTATAATTACTATCAAAACAGGTAATAGATTAGTTTTATATGAATCATTTGTGAATATCATGACCGGAATAACAAGCATGTAAAAACAAAAATCAGTCAGTTATGTTTTTTTCAGCAAAAATCAAAAATGATGTGGATACATGTATAGTTTATAAAGTCTGTCAAACAAATTTAAGGTCCATTAATGATATCAATTTAAATGTGATCCAATAAAGTGTTTATTATAGTAGTCAAGAACTATGGGTTTGAAAAATGTTATACTGGTGGCTTTATTGCTGGATATCATCTATGATTATGACAGTAATGAGGGGATAATCTTACATCGATAGTGGAAGCCAAGTGTGTTTCAAAATGTTCTTGCTTTGTTTAAAAACAATAGGATATTTAAAAAGAACCATTTGAAAGATTAAGAGCTTAAGTTTAGACAAAAAAATTAAACACGATTCCTTTAAAAATGAGCCTTCCATTATTCGCCAAAGATAAAGGGTTTAAAAGCGAAGCGATTTTACTATTTTAAAAACTGAATTCATAAATTCAAATTTATAAAAGTCGCAGTGTCTCCCGTTCTAATAAACGAAAATTGCTATTTTATTTTAATTTGGGGTACCACGTGGCATTATAAAAATGCATGTAGTTAATTTGTGAATTGTTTATTTAAGCGATTAATTTACGATTTAAAATAAATATTTATGTATTATAAATATAAATTAACTATTAAATTTTAACAATAAATTATAAATGAAAATTATGGGACAATTATGGAATTAATCTGTATCTATATTTACATACTTAATTTTTATTTAAGGTCGGTGGCCAACATAAGGCCACGTTAACGTTTGAATTTTTTTAAAGGGGGCATTTGAATTAGAAAATATCAAAATAGCTTTAAACGTCAGTTAACTTACCGACAACGTATACTACTTTCGTTTTTACTGATACATTGTAACAAATATGAATTATTTTTAATTTTACTTTTTTTGCAAGTTGGCCTAATTTGGGCCAGGTGTTCCGAATAAGGCCAATAAAAATAAACCATTTTATGTTTATTTAGAATAAAAAGAAATACAACCGACTGCAAATGAGAGTCAAATTTATTTTACATTATGTTTAAAAATGAAACAATATAATTTTGAATAACTTATTTACAAAGTGAATATTTTTCAAAAAGTACATTTTGGGAAGATAAATGCATCTTTATCGGATTGTGTAAGTCCAACGCATTCTTCGTGCAAATACCGTCCACGGGCTGAGCACATCCTCATATCTCTGATATGGTCCTCGTCACAAACCAAGCAGTTTGTTAGTGAGAGCAGTCAAGACTTTGTTAATGGCTTCTCAATTGTACCACTTGTAGACGGTAGTGACAGATCAACAATTTCACTCCTTAAAAATTCCTTGTTCATTTTCATTTGGAGGCGTTTGGACTATCCATTTTTCTTTTTAATAGTTTTAAGTGCAGTGTTTCCTTTTCAGAAGGAGCATCAAACAAATTAACCACTAGCTTTTGGGCTCGTGACTTAATGGAGTTTTTTCTTTGAATCCTTTTAGTTTTAATATTGGGACTGAACAACATTTCTGCGAAGGACGTGTTTAGCTTAGATGTGGTGTCTTCAAAGGTAACAGATGGTACAGGTTCCATATCTTTAATGTCTAATCTGTCATAAATCGAGTAATTTGAAGAATCATCAATTTCAGAGCTAATATCTTGTCATTTGGAAGGACGTTTAGGAAGTAAAGTTTTGATCCTTTTAGCTGAAGATTGATTCATCGGTTCACTTTCTGCACTTTTATTCTGATTTGTAGAAGTGTTTGAGTCTTGTTCATTTCCATTTTCATCATTGGGATTTTTAAGCTCGGTTAGGCAAGAAGGTGCATAAGCGCTCTCTGGTTAATTCCCGTAGCTTTGAATCCGGAGATAATATTTTCTTGTATCATAGCCTTAGTCCAAACTTCGGAAAATATTCGCCAAAGACTGTGCGTCTTATCGAGCGTTCAGGATTATTCATCCAAAAACGAAGAATCTCATCGTCCCAAAACGATTCGAAAAATTTGAAAACAGACTTATCCATAGGCTGTAGCTTATGGGTTGTATTGTCTCGCGGAAAAAACATAATAATGTCGTACTTTTCAGCAGCTTTAACGATGTTTGCATCTAAATGAAACTTTACACCTTAAAAAATCAACAAAGTATTTTTACCTCCAACTCGAAACTGTTGAAATGTTCGATTCACTTCACAAAAACATCGTGTCATAACTACCTTGGTTCCAAGAGGAAGATTTTCTTTCCATTCTGATTTTATCCTCTGACCCTTAACTAATATCGTCGGTGGTATGTTCTGACCACTAGCATTGGTACACGACGCGATTGTCACGTTTTTAGCGTGCTCAGATGCTACTCACTATCTTTGTCCTTTTTTTTGGCAAAAACTTAGTGTTGGTGGTGCAGTGCCAAATGGCAGCTTTTTCATTGATCTTGTAACCGGCAACTTTCCAGTAACTTTTCGGCAACGTTCAATTCCTCTATGACTACCTTCAATTTGTCAAAGTAATCAGTGACAATCACTTTCTTATGTTTACTTGCTCTTGTTGGATTAAAATTTTGTGTTTTACGCCTAGTAAAATTTATCAAAAATACGCCCAATTTATCAAAAGCAGTTGTTGGATACCCGTATCAAAAAGTGTCACGAAAAAGGCTTTTTATTTGCTAATTTCTATGGTCTATAATGTGCGCAAATCAAAATCTATATGTTTGCAATTTTTGCAAAAATGGCTACTATTTTAAAAACTTCGATTTCGTGTAATTCTTTCCAGAAAATGCTAGAGGCTCCGTTGAAACATTTTGTGCAGGTAATTTTATTTAGTTTTAGCTGTGGACAAGATTTGAATTGTGCCGCACGGGGATTCACACAATAATTGTTTGATAAAATTACATCTCCCCTTACTGCCGTAGTCATAGATAATATCCAGTAATAAAATATATGTAATAATAAGATATATGTTTGTAAAGGGATTAATATTAATATGGCCCAATATAGAAACGTAATTAGAAAGTCGACCTCACATAGGGATTGGCTAAAAAGGTAAAAATAATGATGAAGATGGTTATTCAGATTGTTTCTTTTTTTTTAATACTTTGAATTTTAGTTTTATTTTAGCTATAAGGCTATAGTTTGATGTTACATTGTTTATCGTTATTTGCTTAATGCAATTATTGTGTCAAATGGATGCAGCAGTCGGTCTAATCCGCTGCTTCACACCAAAAATTAATTTAATACATTTGTCTAATAGTGTAATATATTTCCTCTAATAAACCATCCTTTCATACATATTTTCTATACAAAATAGTTTCGATGATTTACATCTGCCAAGTGACCTACTTTTTCTTATTAACGTTTTACTAAATGTTTTGTTTCAGAACCTAACCAAATGTTTTGTTTCAGAATGGAAATTTATAGGCATCTATTGAATATGTTAAATTCCATGTATCAAGAACTTAATGTAACTCCAGTACCGTGCCTCAACTACGACCTCGATTTTTCAGTAACTCAATCAATTTTGACAGATACTCCAGCACAGTCACAAATTGGATATATGGTAAATTGATTTTTTATATTATTTTAATCTATATGTTGTTAGATTAAACCACCTTAGTTAGTGTATTATAAACCAAATCTACAAAGACCCATTCTTTGTAATATTCCATAATATATATATATATATATATATATATATATATATATATATATATATATATATATATATATATATATATATATATATATATATATATATTGTATTTGAGATTTCCGCGGGTAGTAATATAGTTCTTACAGTTCTCCTTGGTTATACTTTGGCGTTGTTTTCTGGATCATTTAAATTAAGTGAAATATAACAGTTTGACTTACCCTTTGCACTCTTAATCATGCTTTAAAAAGTTAACAATTTTTTTTATGTTTGATCAAGGTGATTTTTTTATGGAAATGCGTTCCAAGTTCAGAAGGTTCACCAACCTTAAATCAGAAATTTAAAAATATACCTTCTGAATACACCTAGGATAGGATATATAAATCAGACTAAACAGACTGCCGCCGCTAATTTATCATACAAATGATAAAATAATGAAGTATTTGGTGCTGATGCGACAATATAAGAGCCTAACCGTAGAAATATGATGTACCTAGTAAGGGGACATACGAGCGCAACGGTAAAACGAGTGATGTTCCCCATCCGGGGACATACGAGTGCAAAGTGTTATATGATAAAGACAATGATTCTAAATGTGTTTATTAAAAACTTTTTAATAAATAATCTAACCTTGCCTAAAAGTAAATATTAAGGAATTTTTTTAAAATATGATATTTTGTAAAAATACCACTTCGTCTAATCTACCTAGTTGTAAAAGTTTGGTTTAATTAATTCTGGATTCAGGAACAACGTCAGTTCTGCCGACTTACTTTTTCATTAAAATAAAAGTTGATTCGTCAGAAAAAAATTCATCTCTGTCGATGAATTTAAATTTCTTTAAATCATAAACTAATAACCGTATGACATAAGTGATATATTATTTCCTCTCAAGTTTGTTACACTTAGTCAATGAGATTTTTTTACAGTACAACAACTGCATAGAATTTTCCTAAGCTAAAACCTATACGAACATTCAAAATCATTCATATATTATGTAGACACAGCAAAAAATATAATTTGCATTATTTTGATAAGTTTATTACTCAGAAATTATATAATTATATATAGCATTGAACAACCAATACGCCAATGGATTTTTAATTTATATCACCCGGCGGTGGTCAATATCGTTTTCAAACAAATGTCCATAATCTGAAAAAATGAAGCTCTCACTAAAATAAGAGTTTTACCACAAAATGGCTCAATACATTGTGAAAAGATTTCCAAATTTTTAATAGAGAAATAAATGTTTAACTACTTTTCGTTGGAGAACCATTGAATTTATGGTGATAATTTATGTAGGGCGAATAATTTTACCTTTGTCATATGCTTCAGAATGTAACTAAAACGCAGAGATACCTTGTAACCTCGGAAATCTTTTTTGGATGGGGTTTAGAAAGGTCACCAATGGAGACACTGCGAACGGCAGCTAGATAGTTGGTGGAGAGCGAGTCGCGTGTTCGAAACTAGCTTTTGGAACCGGGAATGGATCCAACAGAAGAAATAATAAAGATAAGACAAGATAAGATAGATTAGAAAAGACAAAGAAATAGATACCAAAAGATAAGAGAAGATAAGAAAAAAGAGCGCCACTTATCTTTTTGGGGTTACAAGGGGAAAATTTAGAAACCTTAGAAACGAAAAGAGATAAGGAGAGATAATTAGGTTCTGAGACCAAATACCAGAATAGATATTAATAGTTAATTATTAAATAAATGTGGTCAACACACTACATAATCAAATAATAAATATGTTCGGTGGAATTCGTCCACCTACTTACCTACCGACCATAGATAGAGACCTCAGAGAAGGTGACTGGAAGAATAGAGTGCTGTGGAGGACGAAAACGGCGAACTCATAATGGGAAAAGCCGAAGAAGAAGAAGAAGACTTACCTACAAACATATATAGCTTGATCTTCCTCCTGGTCGAAGATATCGTGATAGTTAAATATTTTTATTAGCAAATATTCAGAGATACTCAATTATCAGGAATCTTCTGAGGAGTAGATAAATAAAATTCAGTAGGTAAACAAAACAAAATATGTATATTCAAATAACTGAATCACCAGACGGTTGAATTCCAAAAACAAAAATACAAATAAATCTACCGTAACATATAAAAAATGTGAAATCTTTCATTATGATAGATACAGACATATGCACATATAAATAAAATATAACATTAAGCAGAACTCGATGTTTAAAAAAAAAACAAAAGAGTAGATCATATAAATATCTCTCCTTAATGTTTTAGGCTTATCACGAGAGAACTGGCTTTAAAAGTAATAATTTATAGCAAGCACAAAATAATACTAAATTAACTTACAATACAGTTGCAAAAGTACAGAGACAAGATTATAAAATTCGGTTTTACCAAAAATTAAAATAGGGACCAAACCGTATTTGGTTCACAAGAAGCTACTCGCACAGCTTTCATTTAAATAATGAGTGTTTGGTTGAGTTTACCGAGTACAAGCTGAATATAGCCGTAAATGTCAAACATGAAATAAAATATTTCGGTTTGGCAATGTTGGGATGTTTTTATAATGCATATGTTGTATTCTTTAAATATAAAAAGAGAAAGCTTTTAAAAATTACTATTTTTTATATTCATACTTGCAGTATGAATTCTGCAATTTTTAATTAATATGAAACAATAACGAGTAAATATTTGCCTCTTTCGAGATTAATTGCAAACATCTGTTACAATCTGGCAACGACTGATTTGACGATTGCCAAATCTATCCCCTAATTTATCAAAGCGCAATTTCCAAAAAAAAATTCTAATAATTAACTGCAATGAATCTCCAAAAAACAAATATTTACTCATTCTTGTTTTATATAAATCAAAAATTGCATAATTCATAACATAATATAAACAAAATGTACTTTTATAAAGCTTTATCTTTTTATATTTGAAGTATACACACATTATAAAAACATGCCAACACTGCTAAACCGAAATTTTTTGTTCCATTAGACATTTACGGCTATAATCAGCTTATATTTTCGGTATGTTTGTAATTAATATTTGCTAATGAAAAGATATGAAGGTTAATGAAAGTTCTGAAAAGTTCTATTGATGAAATAGTTGTTCCTTAGAGGAATTGATTGCATCGGTGGTTAGCTTTAACCACTGATCAGGAAAATGCTGTCGAAGATAGCCCGTAGATTACCTTACCTTTGGAGATAATTGGAGGTAATTTTAATAGTAAGACCACTTAAAGTAACTATTGCCTTTTAAATCGCACTGCATTTAAACCGTACTCAACTTTAGTATCAAACTCTGAAGTTAATTTATAATGTATATTTGATCTACTCGGTTGTTAGATCAAACTACTTGGTATACAATAGAAGTGTATATATACACTAATAGATAAATTCCCAGAGAAAGAAATACGTCCAAACTCTTAGACGACGCAACCAAAAGTCAGTCTAATCTCTTAGACTACCCAACGAAAAGTGATTCTCTCTTTTTTAAATTGGACAAACTATCCCCTAGAACAGAATCATCCTCACTTAAAGAATTCCTTCTTAACAAGAACCGACTTATTTTCATTTTCGGTGCAAACATATAAACATAACGGTATTTTTTAAAACAGGAAGCATAAAGGCAAATAACTGTACAATATCGAGGGAAAGGTTCTCTTTGAAGTAAAGCTATTTGTAAGAAGTTTAAAAAATTTTATTACTCTCTTTACAGCGCTATAAATGGATATCTACCATTAGCACAGTATCATCTACACATGTGATGTTATTGATAGTTCTGCCGTTAACTTTTACTCCGATCGTTGTTTCGTCTTCTTATTTGATAATATTCTACGTTCCCTACTATCCCAAAAATCAGGTAACGCTGTACGAAAATTGATGACGCACATCGAAATTATATCGCTATTTTCCGAATCATAGCAAATAAAAGAATAAATCTATAAAACCAAAAAGTCAAAATCCGAAGATTTCTTACTTTTCGAAACCAAAATTCATATTATTGCCTAAATCTATGCCTTATACAATTTTCAAAGCAAAACGGACGATGAATGGAGCGACATGAGAATCTAAAATTTGTATTCCACAAAATACCAACTCATCTAGGCAAGAACTTTTCGTGAACTGGTTTCTTATACTCAAAACTGGTAAATAAACATACAGGAAGACAGTTAAGATTTGATTTCAGTATAGTGCCTCCACTATTCGCTTATGGGTTTTCGCTATTTCCAGGTTTCTAGCCCAACACTCATAACATACTGTATTACTTGTCTTTAATCATGTTAAAACTACTTTTCTTTTAGATGAAACAAGTGATCACCGATATTTTGGAAACTCCCGATCAAATAATGCATATAACCTTATACGATTGGCTAATATCTAAAAATATGACTGGAGATTTACTAACAATTAACAACGATTCCTTGGAGACATATCTTAAAAGAACAGCAGCTCAAAATCCAAATGATACTGTTGCTTTGGACCTTCTATGGAAATTCTATGAACACCGCAATGACCATGCTGCTGCAGCTAAAATTCTTAATAGCCTGGCATCAAGAAGTGGGTAAGTGGTGTTTTGGTTAGTTAGGATGTAGATTAATAAAATTGATTTAATAGGAATGTTAAATATTATGGTTATATGGGATTAAGCCACAATTGATTGTAATGAAAATTATATTTTATAATTGTTATTTGACGTTTCGATTTCCACTTCGAAGATCGTTTTCAAAAATGATTATTTTAAATTAGTGAGCTGTTATTATAACCAACTTTTTGGCGGATAGTGTTTTGCAAATTGACGGTTAACTTACTTGGCCTCAATGTTGTAGGCAAATAGCCACGCTTTCTGTTGATAATTCTGAGTGTGATGTTTGTACTCTCAGAATGATAGTTAATTCTGATTGTTTTGTGTGTTTATGTGTTATGTGTTTTTGTATTATGTGCTTATATATTATATGTTTATGAATTGTGTTTTGTATATGTATTATGTATAATTGAATATGATCTCCGTCTCCGTCTTTCTAATTAATCCGCTAATGTTGGTATGTTCTTGCTGCTGACTTCTTCTTTTGGTATTGGCAACCAGAGCTTACTACATTCTTTTGAACGTTTGCTACACATTTTTCTTCATTAAGTAAGATGAGACCTGCTACTTTGATTATTCTCTTTTTTACGTCTGTTTCTTTCATGTGTCGATTTGTCGAACTCTCTGTTTTTGATGTATGTTTTATGTTCGTTTATCCAGACACTTAGTGGTCTTGTGGTTTCTCCTACGTAGAAATTGTTACATTCAAAGCGTATAAGCCATTTACATATGATATTGTTATCATCTTTACATCCCTTCTTATGAGCGTTTTTGGATTACTTATAATGTTTTGTTTTTTCCTTTCTTCAATCTTGTGAAATTCTTTGTTTATAAATAATAAGCGGGTAATCATTTTTTGTTTCCATTCTGTTTCTATTTATAGTGGGAATATGAGCTATCAGAACTTTTGTGCATTATTTAGTACACATTTGCTAAAATTTTACTCTGATTCAGTAAGCAATTAAATTTAATTTATTAATGTTTCTTTTCAGTATTAACATTCCTCTAAAAGAAAGATTGGCCTACTTAGCCCGATCCATAATGTGTATGAGAAGCGACAAAATAGGATATGCGCCATATTTAGGTGTCTTCCTGAGAGATTTGGAGGATAAATTAGAAGTGGCCAAGGTACAAGAACAAATTTTAGAGGCTGTTATGAATCAACAAAATCAAATCGAAAATTATGGAGATATTGTTGCAGCTCTGAATTCGGGACTTTTTGAAATATCACAGGTATCTATATATTGTCTTCAGATCTTTAAAGCTTTAAATGTATATCTGATAATCAAATGTGATGCTATTGTTGGTCTTACACCTTTTTGCCAGAAGCATTTTATTCTTATACAACTATTATAGACACCTTTCTATTTTTATCGAAAAACTACAAGTTCTGTTTTTAAGTTCCGGGTTAACCCACCAAATGATAAAAATTACTAAAATTTTTCAGGATAATATTAACATATTGTATAGTACAGTAGCCACCGCCTTACTGGATAGACACAAATAATGAAACCTGGAGATCTAATTGGTCATATAAAAATCTTGGAAGAAATGCCATTTAATTCTAAGGACAGGCCGACAGATAGCATGCCAGTCAAATTCGACTTCGAAACACCCTTTAAAGTGGTCATAAAAAACCCTCATTGCTGAAGAAGTTAAACCGAAACTGGAAGAAGGTTCACTCGTATGGTATATGGATGGATCTAAGATAGACGAAAGGGCAGGAGTGGGAGTTACTGGACCCAATTTTACGCTACCCAAATCTCTTGGAAACGCCCCAACTATCTTTCGTGCAGAAATCAATGCTATAGACATTAGTGCCCAAGAATGTCTCATCGAGGTCCCACCGAGACACTCGTAGGGCAAAAGTCTTTATTTTATCAGACAGTCAAGCCGCCTAAAGGCTCTTTAGTTATGAGTCAAAGTTGGTTTGGAACTGTAAACAATCCCTCAAGAAGCTGGCAAACGCAACAAAGTAGCTCTGATGTGGTTGCCAGGTCACAAGGGAATTGCAAGAAATAAGGAAGCGGACAGCCTGGCAAACGAAGGGGCTAATACCCCAGTCCAGGGTCCAGAACCCCTACTGAATTTCTTTAATATATTTTTTTTATATCAAGTTATTTGATATATTGTTTAATAGGACTTAAGATCACTTTTGAGAACTCACGCGTAGTGGAATTACGATTTCTAGTGATACTTGAAAGCGATTTCTAAAAAAAACTATGTCTATATACTTCCCACCCAAATGTGGACATTTCAAATCAGATACAGCCTGGTCTATTGAAGGAAACCAAATATTTCGTTTATAATTCGTGAAATATAATTTAAAAAAAAAGAAGAGAAAAGTACATAATTTAATGTTTGAATAAAGGTGTGATTTTACCGCGGACTCTAAGATTAAATACTCCAAACTGGAAATGTATTTAACAGCTATACTTTTATTTTTGTAAGATGTAACTATATTCTTTATCTTTATTTCTCCATTATTATCATCTTATCCGGTGTGTGTAAGTTCTTGGAGGGGATACGAGAAACGATCGTGCGCGTGAAGCGGCGGATGCTTGCATTTTTTAGCACATTTCATAAGGATTATCAGTGGAGAAAATGGGATTTTACAAATGCAAATAAATTATAAAAATACAACAAGAAATAGTCAATCTAAGTTCTATTCTTTTCCAAATTTAAGCACAAATTAATGCAAAGAGAAAGGGGAATTAAAAATAAAATATAAATAAAAGTTACAATAATTATTGTATTAAAAAAACAAGTCATTTTATTTGCAGTTTACTAAAAACTTCGCTGCCACTAGGTGTCGCTCTTCCGAAATGTTTACCTTTTAATAACCTTTATTTTAAATGTTCAAATGATGAAATTTAAACGTAAAAAATATACCTACCCATTTTTACAGTCAAAAATCCATTCAAAATTTTCAAAGTTAATTATCGATATAAATTATAATAATTATTGTATTAAATAAACAAATTTAAGTCATGTTATTTGTGTTTATATACGACTAATATATTAAATGTGCTAAAAACTTCGCTGTGTCGTTTTTCCTAACTTGCACTTAGCGAATAAGAAGTTTTATTTAAAATGTTTTTGTAATAACGGCACCGATACAAAAAATAACACCAAGTGGTTTTCATGCAATACTGGGACAACTCTAAAAGTGTCACTAGAGAATGCCAAATATTTCAGCAATACTGACTTAACTCAAAATTTGTCACTTTTGATTACAAAAACGTGCCCTGATCCTATCAAGCGTTGGACGCAAACTGAGTACTGTCAGTAATGCAGCCAATACTTGGATTGGAACTAATCAAATAATACAATAGCGAGACTTCTGCCATCTTACGGCCTAATATTGAATTAAGAGTTATGCCGGTATTTCTACTAAAAATCATGTGTCTTTTCATATGTACACCTGTTCATAGTCCAAAACGCGTGCTTTTGAGTTGTACCACTATTGCAGCCCATGCGCGATATGATCACTGCAATATGTAAATTTATTATATATTTTATTTTATGACAGACTTTCTATCGACGGATTTCTTTTACATGGCTCATCTCCAATTTTGTTATATGCATTTACTTGTAAGTCTTGTTGCAGAATTATGATTATGAACGTATCTTATTTGTAGTTGTACGAAAATTTCGCTGAGCCGTTCAAACTCCTCGAATGTCAGCTGGCCATTATTGATTGTGCCGGATATACCGATCCAGCGTTAATAGAAACTATATGGCAACAAATATTGACCGACGAGCTAAAGAAGACTACCGGAACTGGAACAGACAAAGTATGTCAATTATTAAACAAAGTCAAACATTTAGCCAAAAATTATGCTAAATCAATGAACTGTTTTCCTTTAGGTAAGTCAAGTATTTTCTTTAATGAATTTTAAAGATTTTTTTATTTATTTAAGAATATTTCTTAGGTGCCTAGTTTAAAAGACCTCTATGTTATCGTAAGTTTTGAAAACAACGTGGATATGTCAAGATTTCTTCAAACGTCACTTGCTAGGACAATTCATATCAAATTTTACTTCAACATTCTCAAATCTATAGGAATGTCTTAAAAACGTTTGAATTAGATAAGCTTTCCTTTTGGTAACGAAAAAAAGTTGTGTTCGTCAAATATTGCGTTTGTGAGGTGTGTGACTAGTTTTACAGTGGAGTATACAAAACCGTAGAATTAACTTATTAACATAGTTCAGTTGATTTTTATTTCATTTCTGAAAAAACTTAGTAATACATCGCAGATAGGTCGCTTGGAAAATGTTATGCCCCAAATTTGGTCAGATGTCATTGAAGAAAATGAGAACGATTTCCGAGGTGTAAATCGAAACGTCAAAATAACCGCATTTTCAATTAAAGTTGTGGTTATTTCCCATTAAAAATAGCAGATAATCGATCAATCTTAGAGGCTATTTGGTTGCAATTATTAATTCATTACAAATGCAAATCTTTAAAGGGCAGGTAAGGGTGGTCAAAGTAAAATCAATCAAAATAATTTCCTTTGCTGTTGTATAGATAATGTTCGTATATATATTATTTTTCAAAGGGTCTTTTTTATAGAGGCGTATAAGGGCGTATAGATATTATTGTTCAAACCCTGTTCACATAGGAATTAAAATATAAACCCACGATTATATACCTAATACAGATATCAAAATACAGTGTCGGAGCATTACAAAGGGACAGATTTTAGAGGAGAATGATTATGTGATAAATAAAATTAATATTAAAGCAGATAAATCGAATTAATGTTTATTTAAATAAAACATTTCGGTAATGTAGATAAATTAAAATCTTACTGAGTAATTTATAAAATATGTTCTTCCATTAAATATATTCATACCTTTGGTCCCGCCTTCCATGTGGTGCAGTTTTAGAAGTTCCTCAGTTACACAAAAATCTTCATTGATGCATCTAACAAAAATTAATAGCTGATTTTTGTCAGTAATATCAACAGATTTGTCCAGGGCTAAGGAGTAGTACAAACAATCAAGAACTGTGTCGGCTATTTTTTTAAACACATCAGTATTCAGCTCATCAACTCTCCTAGATACAGTTTGATGGGAAACTGAAACACATTCAAAATTTTTGGCCATTGCCAAATCATTTCTCCATCTCTAAATGCTTTTTTACTTTTGACAAGCTCTAAACATACTTCATATGATGCTGCTAAGCTTGATGATTGAACAGCTGTCGGTTTTGTAAATAGAGATTTTTGTTTATTCAATTTAGCTTTAAGTTCTTTTACAAGAGTGTTGCGAGCTTCACCTTGATATTTGTCGTATTTTGTTTTGTGCTGGGTTTTATAATGCCTACTAATATTGTATTCTTTTGATACCGCGAGTACTTGACAACAAATAATGCACTGAGGTTTGCCTTTTAATTCGATGAAGAAATATTGATTTTCCCAATTTCCTTGGAACGTACGATTCTCTTCGAAAATTTTGCGTTTTTTGGCACTACTTATTCTGAATTTAACATTTAATTTATTCGCCACTGTTAACAGCTAACTGCCCGCTCATCAGAAATGGGTGTTCAAGATTAACTACTTTCTTAAGATTATGGAAAGTTAGACAGGGTTGGAACAGGTAAAAGTTATTAATGGCAATATTTTTGAAATGTATTTGAGGGGGCCGTAGTTTAACAAGCCTCGGGTCGCATGCGGCGCGCGTGCCTGAGGTTGGACCACACTGTTGTAGATAACTGAATTAATAAAACTGTTTTGTTTCAGATTATATTATCTATGAATTAGAAATAGTGAATGCAAAGTTAAGAGGCGATAGACAACTAGTACCTACAGCTCTTGAGAGTATGAATATTCCGTTTGACAGTCTCATCACCGTTTATAATAAGTGAGTTATTTTTTTTATTGATTTATTTATTTATGTATCTTCTGTATGCAAGTTTATGAGACCTGATTCGTTACGGAAGTAGCAGGAAAGAGGCCCAAAAAAACCTCTAGGCTTCGCACGTCGTTTTTGAAATCAATGCATTGTCTGAATATAATTACAGACTCCCAACCTATATCCTAGACGGAGGCATAATAATATATTCAACAGTGGACGCTATAGTTGATGATGATATAATCAACAGTACGAGTTTGAATATCCTTGCTTAGCAACGTTTTGACGTGAGAAGTATTTAATAAATCTATTGATAGTCATGAATTCTATATAAACAGAATATTTTGACACATGCCCATATTATCTCATCTCTAATATATGGTTAGTTAGAAAAAGAGTAGCGGAAACGGGCTAAAAGCGATCCAGTGTTGAGAACATTGGAAGAAACTGAGGGAGACCTATGTCCAGCAGTGGGCGCGATTGGCTGAATGATGATAATGAAGATATGGTTATGTACAACCTATATTAAGAATATTGTATTTGTATGGGGTTAAACCTTAATTGATAATAAGATTATTTTAAAAATCAGGAGCTGTATTAACCTGTAGGTGTTTATTAATTGGCGTTTTGTTCTTACCAAATTGACATGACACTTATTTTTGCCAGGCCTGGATCTGGTAGGGAAATAAGCCGGCCATGTTATGAGTTGAAAATTTCGAGAATGGTATCATATTGTAGTTAAGTGTTTAACAATAAATACGAGCAGTTCTAATTAATATAAACTATTAATTTAAAGTTTGCAGTACAATATTCTCTTATCAACGCACTAAAACTAACAACAGCGCTCCTTAAATACCGAAATTTTTATTTACTAGAATAATCTGGATAGTTCACCTCTATTCTTGCCTGTATGGACGCCTCGCTGCTCTGAACTGCTCTGTAAGCCGGTCGATCCATTTTGAAAATTCTAGAACATGCATCATCCTTCTAAGAGATGCAACCGTTGTACGGTATACGTCCAAATTAGCTAACTCGTTACACTGCTCCCCTCTTAGATCTGAGCGTCTCGATCACCAACTCTATATGTAGGCCCAGGATGGCGGAATCTACAGGACTCTCCAGCTCTGCATAAACCCCTCAAGAAGAAATAACAGTCTAGTGTCTTTGAAGGGCACGACCTCTTCGGGTTATTGCAGCACATATTAATTCATATTCGTACGCCGGTTTCTCGGAAGTTCACTTCAAGCGTGCTTCTCACAATCTTCCAATCCAGATTTTCTAGTACATGACCTAATTTTCGTATAGTCAAATGTTTGATGTCATAATTGCACATGATTGTCTTCAAATTAGTTAGAGTATGCCTTATATCCTCATTTATATTATTTTGTATACGACTTCCTGGTCACCATATACAGCAAAGATCAAGGACCATCTTCTAATTTCACTACTCTTACAACTTTAGGCTGCTGCTTTTTTAAGTCTTCCAAGCGATCAAACTTCTTATTGAATACGGACGGTATTTTTTTAGTCATCTCCAGGTCTTGGGCAACAGTGGGCTAGAGGGTCGTTTTCCGTAACACTAATAGATCCTGCTGAACTTCTGTGGTCACTCCGAACCTAACACTCTTTCTTTCATGTTGAATGGTTCATACTTCTGTTTCATTTGAGCCAGCATAAGGTGCAAGACGATTTGTGTGAACCACTTTTGGTTTGCATTTAGGCAACTTCTTAATCCTGTATATTACATCATTTATTCTCTTTTTAATTTAACCGGACCTTCTCATTGTCTTTGCAGTTTAGGAGACAAGCCTTGACGACATTGTGGATTATAAAACCAGACAAGATCACCTAATTCAACGCATCGAGAGTCATATTGATTCCATGAATCCATACATCACGTCATTCGGGGCGGTGGCTAAACTGCTAATAAGCGATATAAGTACCTATAGTATATGTAATTGCATAGCCTATTTTAATTACATTTTTTTTTTCGACAGCTCTATAGTATTATTAGAAAACTACTGCTAACAATAGTCTTTAAGCGCAGTAATTAATATATTAAAATATTATTTTCATATTTCAGTTTGAATACCATATCTGGAAACGACCATTTCTGGCAATTGGAAGAAAATGAATTTCATCTTTCTGAAGCTACAGCTACTCTAATCAGCTGTTTCATTAGTAACCAAGATTCGTATAGCAGTATAGAAAAGTAAGAGTAATATATTGTTTAATGGTACTACTTCAATTGAGTTTAGCAACCACTTTTAAAAATCGCTAATCTTCTTTTTGTTATCCTAAATTCGTTTCGTCTTAGGTTTTGGCGTCTAGATTACTAGTCGGTTTTAAAATATAATTTTCTAACGAGAAAAGTATTTTCCTATAATAAATTGGAAACATAAAATTAAATTCACATAATTTAATATTGTATGTTTCATATACTTTTTATATACTTACTTAACGTTTAGACATGCATAGATTTTAAAATATTGTCAGGATTTTTGAGATGCATTCCCGAAACAACTGTATTTGAAGATAGTTGGTTAATACTACACATACTGTTATGTAGAATAAAATCGAAACAGTATTAATCTTTCGTTAGTAATTATATTGTAAACCAAGAGGGAAACTATGAAGAATTTAAATATTATGTTTATATGGTGATATGCCAGAATTGTTTGTAATGAAAATTACATTTTTAAATAACGAAGTTTCGATTTTCATTCCGAAATCGTTTTCAAAAAGATATTTAAAAGATTGTGCGAAAAGTGTAACCATCAAGCTGTTGGTTATACTTTTGTATTTGTATAATGGTTTATTTATGTTTAACTTATTTGTATTTAATTATTAAGTTCAAAGTGCGATTAAAATATTCGTCATTATGGTTCTTTAAACTGAAGAAAAAGAAAAGGTATCTGGCGTATAGAGCATTATTTCTGGTCATTTGCGCTACATAAAAGTGTTCTCAATCTCTTACAGAAAATGTAGCCAGTTTCGGTCATTATCACTTTTGATTAATAGTAACTATACTATAATGGTACAAAACTAAGACACAATATTGACCTATGTATAGCTTTTAAAGTAAACGGAAGAATTGTTAATAACAACCGATATGCCGCCGATATGGTATTAAGTATCGTAAGCGAACAAGAACTGCAAAATATGCTGAACAAGGTACTGAGAGAGCGTGAAGAACATAGCCTTAAAATTAATGGAAAGAAAACAAAAACAATGGTAATCACGAAAAAGAATACACCAAACATAGACATATTAGTAAATGACAAACTATTGAACAGGTTGAAAAGTTTAAATATCTGGGCTGCTGAATACATGAGACCTTGGACTCAGAGCAGGAATTAAAGTGTAAAATAGAACATGCCAGGCAAGCATTTCTAAAAATGAAACAGTTTTTCACCAACCGAGATTAACTTTCTAACTCTACGATACTATAATTGAGAATCAAAATTGTAGGCAGTAAATTCTTATAAGTAATAGTGACGTTTCAGCGCTATTATGGGTCCTTCAATGGCGTACGAAAAATTTCATAAGAAGTTAGAGAAAGCTACTTGTATTGTAAAATTACCTGTATATAATATGTATCACGTTAATGTAGGAATATGATTATTATTGATATAAATAATAATAGTATATAATAAATAATTTTAGGTTAGTAGCTAATAGTTAAACCTCCCTAAAACTGCGATCATCGATGAAAGCCAGCAACTCAGGGATTCAGTTGGTTTGCTATCGAAGAAAACGGGACATGACTCCCATAAACAAATTATAAATATTTTACATTTTTTACAGTAGTTTTTTCGACAGCGAAGGCAGGACGTCGTAAAATTTTATTATATCTTTCGGTCTGAGATACACATCTGAAATCGGTCTAATTATTGCATTATATTATCGAACCAGTGAACACGTATTTTAGTATTGTGAGCAATATGGAAGGCGAGAGCAGTCAAAATAAACAATACCCAAATTTGGCAGAAAAAACTATTGTATACAAAGTGTATTGTGGACTCCGAGAAAGGTATAAAAGTGTGGTGGTCAACGATGTAATTACTCTCTGTAGTGATTTGACTAAAATGTACTGTATACTAAAGATAACTGTATAGTGTTCTAAAAAGGTTTAAACAAAGTGAAGGCAAATCAGATAATGTATCTTTTAAAAACATTGAAATCATAGGTAGAAAACGCATCCAGCTTGAAGATGACACCAAATGTGCTATTCGGAGGAAATTCCACGCTCGGAACGAAATCTCGTTATTAAAGAAAGTTGAAGTCAATATGGGTTATGGCTTATTAAGAGCTATATTGGCAATATCATTTTAAAATCGTCTGCTTTAAAATATATAAGTCTGAATTGTCAATATAAATGAGTCAGATAAAATTAAATTATTAGAAGAATTTTTCACCAAATAACAAAAATCAAAATTTGTTTAATTTATTAATGTTTGTATATTGAGAACGATTTCCGAAGGGAAATCAATAAACTTATTTTAAACTTAAATTGTGGCTTATTCCCAATAAAATAGAAATTGCTTTAAGATGCTACAAGAAAATAGCTTCAGAACAAAAATTCGATAGAATTTTATTAGGTTGGCCGTGAAAAAATACATAATAATCTAGACTGATCCTTATTTTTTTAATATTTAATAAGAGATTAAAATACCTTAGCTGTACGTAAAAACAGTAAAGTGGCATTTAATATACAAATAAAATTAAATGTAAAACAAAATATTCACTTAACAAAAATAACAGCGAAAATCAAAAGAGACACTAGTCAGTACATTTCTGTTTAACCTCATATATTCATTTCTAATTCTCTCATTTATATCTTCTTTACTTGTATCTGGTTATAAGCTTTATTCAGCTTATATTTTATTTAGCCCAAAAAATAAAATCTACCTTTTTTAACTCTGGAGATCATGGAGGCCACCTTCTCGCTCCTTTCCTTCCATATACATATTCTCTTACGTAAGTATGTCCAACTGTACAGCTTAACATACTTTCGGCAATTCGTTGTACAAGAAATTTAGATACATTTTTCCATTTACGTGATCCTCGAAAAAGAAGGGCCCTATGACATAATTTCCAGGAATTCCAGCCAAACATTTAATGATCATTATTGATCATGACTGTGGGTGAAAATGTGGTGTAAATTAGAAGTTGAGAAATAGTGGAAATTATAGTTTATAATACCATTCATGTGGAAAGTAGCATTATCTCCCAATAAAGTGTCCAGTCCGTTGAAACTATTCTAGTAATCTTTGAAAATTTCTCTTCTAGATGGTCGTCTATCTGGGAGTTACTGATGATGAATTCTTGTTGCTAATAGCACATTTTTGTTATACCCTCCCTTAGAGCATTAAAACTTATAGACACGCCTTGTACCGAATAGTTGAAGCAAACACCTTCTGCGCAAGTGACGTCACAATATGGCAACAACTAGTTTCTAGTTTCCTCTAGAATTTCTACTGGAGTCTTTATGGTAGTAGATTCACTCGTTGTTATATTTATATTTTCACTTTTGGAGCCTGTTGTTTTGTCTAAGACAGTTTTTTTTTACTGAAAATTTTCCTAGTTTTAACTTGCTTAATTAAACGGTTTGGAAAATCGAAAATGCTGGGTACAGCATCTTTTTTGGAGCAAATTTTAGAACTATTTGGTGGTTTAAAATTTCACAGCGCACCCCAAAAATTATATAAGACTCTCATATGTGTCTATTTTAAAAACTTTGGATGCTAAATTTCTGGTAGGTTTTTCAAGTTTAATTTATGAATTTTTTTTACCCATTAAATAATATATCTGTCCCCTTTTTGTGTCGCTGCATACAATTAAATGCACTGAAAGATAATATGATAATTAAAAAAAAAATAATCTATTGAAAAAGTTTTAAATTGGAACACTTTACGTTTGCAAATACCTATAAGCACTTCTAGTTTCTAACGTATTCTCTACCATAAACTGACGTCACGAATAGCTGCGCAAAGCAATTTATGTTTGCTTCAGTCTTCGAAACGGGAGCTATAGCATACGGCGTGTCTATAAGCTTTAATGGTCTAAGTACCCTCCTGACACAAAAACTAATCAATTGGTTTCCTCCTTAAAAAAATTCATGTTGGTAAAAGTAACAAAGCAAGAGGAAGTATAAAAATATTCTAATTTTAAACTTTTAAGCAAGTTTAGTGTCAAAGTCATAGCTAACTAGTTATAATATTTTGTTTTTATTAATATTTTACACACCAACAATCTTAACTACTAAGGAATTTTGATATATCATCTAATATTAACAAATGAAGGATCAGTTTAGATTACTATGTATTTTTTTTTTTTTTTCGAAAAATTATTTTTGATTTAATATTTTCACGGCCAAGCTGATAAAATTTGTCAAAAAAAACAGTATATACGTTTGTTCCATCCTGTAAATATGGAAGTCCTGTAAATATGAAAATGTTTTTAAAGTATGGTCCTATCTATGCTGCAAGGTTTACATAAATTATTTTTTTCGTATCTGTTACGACCAATGAGTAAATGGACTTTCTCGCACTAATGCCGCATCCTATATGTCCAAAAGATATTTTCCGTTTTTTAATAAATTCTAAAAGTTAACCGTCACTATTCGTACGTTTAAAACTTCTTCATTTCTAACATGGTCAGTCCATGGAATTTTTGGAATGCGGCGTAATATCCACATCTTCAAGTTTTCTAGGCGTTGTAAACGAGTTAATTGTCAACGTCCAGGCTTGCATGCCATGTAGTAGACTGTATATATAGCATACAACAATAATGACCGACAAAAATAATTATTTACAGAACGCAATACATATTGTGATTATGTTCTTGAGATCAATTTAAATAAAACCATATTCATGATTGTCACTAAATTTAACACTATCACTAAATCTAAAGTTAAAAACATCTATCAGGTACAGGATAGGCTTATATACATAATATCAGGTATAGGATTTGCCTCTGGGGGGGGTTTTGGTTGGTCACCGAAATTTCTCTTATGATGTTACCTTCGTTTTGAGTCCTTAAAATGTGTAACAGTGTCGGAATAGGGCCCGGGGGGGAGGTTTAACCCCCAAAACCCCTGGGTGCGCCACTGATCAGGTAAAAACTTGCCATTGGAAATATTAGGATTGAAAGAGTTTATACTTATTAAACTTCACAAACAAACTAGAGAACGTGAATAAAAGGAATCACGACACATATTGAAAGGACAAAAAGTTGAATACTTAGAACATATAATCAGAAAAATACTTAATATTATAACTCATTATGCAAGATAAATTCGATATTAGAGCGACTGTCAACAAAAGATGAAATCTAAAGAAGAGAAGGAAGATCCTTTTGTCCCCTGATTATTGGATCACTGTTGAGATACCTGTCTGTCATAAGCGATATTACTGATATAACCATAATGAAAAAGAGATTAACCATAACGTCCATAACCTAAAGTCAAGATCGAAACTTTGACTTTACGTTGGCAAATAAGCCAAAGATGATCAATGCAAGTTGCGCCAACGATTTCCCGGCTGTTTCTATAATTTCGGTACTATTTATTTTAACTGCTTTTTTTTATCTTATTATATCAATAAACTGACATAAATTTATATTTTTTAGGAGAAAATACACATCCTTATCTCAGGACACCGTTGTTGCATTACTGTCTAATTTATACAGCAAACCTAATACAGAAGCGATAGTTAATAAGTTACGAAATATTCAGGCCAGGTTAGCCAGAATTTAAGATAAGCATTATGTGTTGCCATTTTTAACGTTTTTACTTTTTACTTTATTACTTTTAAGATAATAAATAAGGTTATATTATTACGTTTTATTTAAATATTCTTTATGTATTACCATTTTCTATTTCATCATTTATTTTTTTCCTAAACTGAACTTATAAATATGCAGATTCTCAATAGTTTTAAAAATAAGGAGCGTCAATATTAACTTGTACCAAAGTTACATTTTCGACAAAAGATTTTACTCGAAAGTTTGAAGAATTGTCATCACCGGAAGTAAATACGGTTAAGCAATAGAAAGCATTTCATAACCATATACTATGCTCGATTTGGAAATGCACGAAAGCAGTTTTAATGGCAGCAGAATACAACGGTCTTTCTGCAGGACATTTTAAAACTTGACAAATTATAAATATCGATACATTCTTGTCTCAGTTTTGTACAAGAGTTTTTAAAAATAATATGACCACCCAAACGAGAAAGCATAAAGGGTTTAAAGCAGATTTGCACATCTCAATGGAGGACAACATGAGTTTACTTTATGCTAAGGAAACAGAAAAATGTCAATTTGTATATACAATTATTACATTGGTACCTAAATGTGTTTATGATTCAGGATTGTTGGCTTCAGAGCCAATGTCCATTCGACATCTAATCATTATGGGATTATTTTATATTTTGTATGGGGTCTTGTTAACGGTATTGTATCTGCTACGAAAACAGGTGACCAAATTTCAATATTAAAACGGAAAACTGAGACTTTGACATCATTTTGACAGTTTAAATTTTTTCGGATACGCAGTTTTATAGAAATTTTATGCACGTTGTAAAATATTCATTCAAACGTATTAAAAAAAATTTGCTTTTATATCTCTCACAATCGATCAAAAAAAAGTCAAGTCCTATCCAATATGTGCAGAGGGAAGAGGCTAGAGCAAATACAAATGATAACTCCGATAGAAATCAGAGGGAACTAGCTAGAACAAAGTCCTCAGTAGTAAGCGCTAATAGACATACAGGGTGTCCAGAAACTCTCCTGACAAACGAAGACC
Source organism: Diabrotica undecimpunctata (assembly GCF_040954645.1). Classification (NCBI taxonomy): domain Eukaryota; kingdom Metazoa; phylum Arthropoda; class Insecta; order Coleoptera; family Chrysomelidae; genus Diabrotica; species Diabrotica undecimpunctata. The sequence continues at coordinate 113,425,494 of NC_092803.1, read as the reverse complement.
GGAGATTCCTCAGATAATTTTAAGACAATTGAACCAATTCACCTAGTCTGAAGAACTATCTCTTTGAAAATGGCTGCTTGCAATTAGTTTTTGTTTAATACCTCCAGACGGCTTCTATTTAGAAAAATGAAAACCGGTACGATTATTTATCCACCAGAGTTGAATCGATTCCGTTAATTGCTAATTTATAGTACCGGTCATAGGCGTCCGTTTTGGGTAGGTCAATGGTTATTTTAAGGCATAAATTTTTTGTTTTTTCCTTTTCAGCATTTGTGATACTGGAATATTTTTAGGTATTCTAGTAGTAAAAGGTACTCGCATTTTAAGTCGGTAGAATGCACCGTTATCTAGAATAATCGATTTGAAAATTTTTCGTTTTTTCATCATTGAAGGTTAAAATCATATTTTTTGCATTACTTGACTTTGAAATTTCAACAAAAGTGTAAACTACGTTTTTCATTGTTAAATTGTTGTCAGTTCGTGAAGTTTCTCTTTTAGATTTTAATTTGTGACGTTCATACACAACAATTTTAATTCAAGAAAAATTGTTTTTACTAATGAGGAATACTCTGATATGCATTTAGTTTAGTGCATAACGCTCGAGCAGTAACGTAGATACGTTGAAAAATTTCCCGATTAAGAGAAACAAGTTCAATGTTTCCAAAAAAATTATGAAACATAGCGACCTGATGATATAACAGCAGCACATGAAGATGATTTATTAATGAAAGTTGAGGAAAATTTCGAAATTAGCTTTCGTAGAATATCTGCCATGTATCCCACAATTTCAAAATCTTACGCAGGAAATATCGTACACAACAAAAATATATATCCTTTTCATTTAACAAAGAAACAAGCACTTCTACAAGGAAATTTTCCTGCTCGTGAAGAAGTCGCTATATGGTTACAAAATCAGAAAAATTAAAATCAAGATTTTTCAGATACATTTTTTCTCATTTTCATTACTCGTTTAAATGGTGCTCATTATTTACATTTTCTGCAAAATGTTTTACGTGATTTTTTAAATGATGTGCCTTTAAATATTCAGCAAAACTTATGGTTTCTACATGACGGCTGTTCGGCCAACTTTATCAGGAATTTACGAGAATTTCTTGATAATAACTACGACAGCCACTGGATTGGAAGAGGCGGTCCAGTTGCTTGGCCAGCAAGGTCGCGGGATTTGAATCCTTGCGATTATTGTATTTGAGAATATATAAAAGAGACTAACGCTCATCACATTAAGCATTTTTTGTTACTATCTTTGATACTTGTTCTTTTGTGTAACTGGTAGTTTTATTCCATCGTAATAAACACTTTTTTAACTAAAATTTTATTTCAAATTGATTTTTTGCATCTTTTCCCAAAGTTTTTTTACGAATTGTGTGCAGCATTTATTAAAACAAAAGGTAATTTATAAAATTGATTAAGATACCTATTAATTTAACTTTTATGACGAATAAACGAAAAATTTTCAAATCGATTTTTCTAGAAAATGGTATATCCTACAGACTTAAAGTAAGAGTAACAGTACCTTTTAGTACTAGAATACCTAAAAATTTAATAATCTAGTATCACAAATGCTTAAAAATTAAAGACAAAAAAAAGTTAAGTATGCGTTCAAATAACTGTTGACCTACCCAAAACGGATGCCTATGAATGGTACTAGAAATTCGCAATTAATGAATCGTACCAGTTTTCGTTTTTCCAAATAGAAAAATTCTGAAGGTATTCGAAAAGAAATACTTACAAGTCTGGATTACTGGATTAAGTCGTCTTAAAATCAGTAGAGGAATTTCTGGTTTTCGTTTGTCAGGAGACTGACTGACTGACTAACTCTTAGGAAACAACAAGTAAAAAAGCGACTGCTTGACAGTGATTCTGATGATGAGAAGTAGATGAGCAAATGGATTTGCAAGACTCTAATGGTGGAGAAGACTTTTTCGGAGATGATAATGGTATTTTGAAATAGAAGAACTTCATCGACAACCAATTTCTGATGAATATATGCTAGTTAAATTTGCCAAAAAAAACATGTAGCTTATTATGCAGGTAAAGTTCTTCGTCGTGTGGGTGAAAATGATTTTGAGGTATCTATTTTCAGGTAAGTACAAAACCTGATGAGAGATTTCTTATGCCTGGTGTTCCGGATATAGCGTTGGTGCTTAAAAAGGATATTGCAATGATTTTACCACCTCCTGTAATACAAGCAATGACAAATAGGCAAAAGTGCTTGTTAAAATTCGAAATAAACTCTAACTGAATGTGAAATAGAACTAGTAAAACAACTTTTTTTCAAAAATGATTCTTTATTTATCAAAATAATCTTTAGCGACGATACAATCATTCCAACTCTTTTTTAATTTTTCGATGCCGCCCTTGGCTTCAAGATAGACTTCAGTTTCGGTGATTACTTCCTTATCGAAGCCATATCTTTTGCCACTAAGCATTTTTTTTAGATCGGGAAAAGTTGGTAGTCGCTGGGGACCAGATCTGGACCATGCGGAGTGTGCAGAAGGAATTCAAAGCTCAATTCGTGTATTTTTACCACCGTTTTCATCGACTTATGATACGGTGCATTATCTCGATGTATCAAGAAATGAGTCCTTTTCTTTGTAATTTCGGTCTTCAAACGCTCCAATAAACCAATGTTATTACGTTAGGAATGTCCTACGATTAATTTTCGCAAGAGGCTCCTGGTTCGAAAAAATACAAAATTAAATTTCTATTACAAAAAATTACTTTTGTATTAAAATACGCAAATGTGATTTAAAGTTTTATATAATTCAGTTTCTTTCGGTGGTACAAATTCGACTCAACTAACTCTATCTACGCAATAATTGTATATATTCTTATAATATGATATTCGATACTCCTACATTCTCAGACGAAACAGTCATTAAATTTTAATTGCCTTCATCAGCCCGAAAGACGATACGCTGATTATGGGATTTTTAAAATAAACGTTAAGTATTTACTCGACATTCTCCCACCTTGAGAAATTTGACATAATTTCTCAAAAAGATGTTACGAAAATGTCATGAAAATATCACTTAAATCGTAAAGGAGTTTTGACCACCCGGCCACAACGCGTATATCTTTCATTTAAGTCGAGTGCTCTGCTTTTTATCACCCCGCACTTTTTTCACATGGTTCTTCCTCAAACTGGAGTCGACCAATTTTCTCTTGAGGTAACCTCTCTGACCGTCTGACTGCCACAGGGTAGAGTATTACCTTGGACATTCTCGCCAGTAGTAACTGTATCGACGACCTCCACCGGGTAAAGCCTTTGTAATGGTCTCAGAAGTTGCCTTTGTGCAGTCGCAAGACGAACCAACCTTACCTGGTCATCCCTACCAGGTATAAGTTCAATAACTTTTCCTAAAGGCCACTGAAGACGCTTGATGTTGGCATTGCCGACTAAAACGACATCCCCGATAGACACTTTAGATACCTTCTGCTTCTTCGTTCCTGCTTTGAGTTGAGCCAGATATTCAGCACGAAATATTTTTCGCAAATGATTTATTAACTCTTGTAAACGCCGTATTTTGCGTGTAAGAGAATTCTGCTCTAGCAAATCACATTCCAGCAACTCGTAACTGACTTGTTCCTTTAAAAACATACTTGGGGTTAACGCAATTAACTCAGTAGGGTCGTCCGAAAGATACGTTAACGGACGCGAGTTGACTATACTCTCACAATCACACAATAATGCAGTATTTAAAATACTGTCAAATGCCAAATAAAAATTTGTTTACATTGTGAGTGACCATTTTATAACCTAATCCTCTTGTCTATAAATATTTGAATGATATGCTTTTTATCTTTATGCTGACAAACCTTCTTTCTGTTTGCACACATATTGCGTAAAATTGTTGCAAGATCATAAAAAACGAAAATATTAAAAGCTGGTCCTCATTAAATAAATCTATATTTTCAGAGTTACCAGACATCCTCTTTTAATCAAATTAGACAAAGATTGTTCCACAAAATTTATTTTGAGAAAAAAATAATTAACAGCACAAGTGACAGTGACACAAAACATTAAACTATTCGTAGCACAAAACACCTTGTTTACCCTTAATTGTGAATCTGTTGATGCTTTCAGTTTCCGTTCTCGTTCCCGTTTCCGGTCAATTGTGCAGCCGCCTTTTCTTGATTTTCTAATTGAAATCGCGTTGTGTATTTTGAAATATGGAAGAACTTTTAATTGAGAGATGATTGAGAGTGTCAGAGAGAATACTCATTTTTGTATGATGCGTCGGACTCAAGTTAACATGTTAATAAGAAAAAGGACAATGTATGGGTACAAATTTCCGAAAAATTTGAGCAATGGACAGGTACGTACATTATCTTTTTTAACCATCAATTCGTTTTTTTTTTAACATGATGCATATTCGTTAAAATTGTGTAGTTTATGTCTTTTAAAAACTTTTATTTTACGATAGATTTTAAAATATTTCATAGATGACATCATGCATTTCTAAAATAAAGTTAAAACAACACAAACATTTCTCATATATATATTTTATTAATAAAAATACATTATCGTCTTCCAATATATACACGTTCAAGTTGCCAAGGTACACTTCCATTTGGAGACACAAAATAGTCAGTGAAAGCTTCTACTAAAAAGGGTGTTCGCCCGCCAATATGAAGAAGGTCACGAAGAATACAAAAGTCTTCTTTCTCTAGTCTTCTGGTTGCCAGGAACATTTATCGTTTCTCAAAAAATTGTGCGGCCCTACTGTTGTTAATATGATTTTATCAATATTTCTAGGAAGTATGTTGTATTTTGTAGAATACCATTTAAACTTTTTGGTAAGCAATCCAAACGCATGTTCAACTACTCTTCGTGCACAAGAGTGTCTGTAGTCTACACTTTATATGCTTCATTATTGGCAATTTCGTTTGAAGGGTAAGGTCTCATAATATTATCTTTTAAAGGAAACGCCGCATCCGCTACAATAACGAATGGTTATACTGTATTAGTATTCGGCAAAGACTTACTAGGAGGAAAATGTAATTCATTAGCATATAATTTTTTTCCAAGAGATGACGAATTGAATATCCCACCATCACTGTTCCTACCATAGGCCCCTACATCAACCGTGACAAATCGATATGTTGCATTCACTAATGCCTCCAAGAGTGACCCACTTCTTGGAGGTTTCTCTATGACCACATGCTGACCATCTAATGCTCCGCAACAATTTGGGTAATTCCACATTTCATGAAAATCGCGTTCAATCTTTTCCCAGTGCTCTTTGCTTAGATTAGGTAAAACAACAGTTTGTAAGTTCTCTAAAGTTTCATAAACAATGGTACGACCTGTTGTATATCCAAGTCTGTAGCTAAATGATAATGTGGTGAATATGAGTTAACGTGACCAATAAATCTAAAACAAAAAAAGAACTTTAATTTTATTAATAAGTACTGTTGCAATACCCTTTCTACATACACAAAACTTGTATAATATCACCATAATAGTTTATAAAAGCGTTGGGTGTAAGCAATCTTTTTTTTTTGCAGCTGATGACTGTAGGAGGAAATGGATATCCCTTCGAGACATCGAGCTTCAGAAAAGCATACCGAAAACGGAGAACTACAAGTGGACAAGCGGCTAAACAAATCCGGCCATGGAAATTCGAAACAGTCATGTCATTTATAATTCCGCTTATTGCAGAAAGAAATCAAATTTCTAATTTGACACGTGACCCCGAAAATAGCAATGCCTCCTTTACTGATGCTGAAGTTGACAATCAAGAAAAACACAGCGAACCTATAGATTTTAACATAATCACAGATGATAACACTGCACATTAAGCAACTACCGTAGCAAGCTAGAAACCTAAAGATTCTGCAGTAAAGAATGTTGCTGTGCCATTACACTCTCCTCATCCAGTCGCACAAATTCTGCAATATTATCTATAGGCAAGTAAAAACAAAACAGAAAGCACTGCAATTGAAAATAGTGATGCGTTATGTTCTTTTTTAAAGCAATGGAACAAACGGTCAGAACATTTTCCTTACCACTGCAGATAGAAATAAAAGGAATATTTTCAAGTCTTGTTACTAAATATGAGTTAAGAAACTACAATTTACAAAATGAAACATCAACACCTTCGTGTTCGTCCAACAGACCTGCCTCAAGTGCCTCACATATTACACATTCTGCGATACCTCCACATTATCATTATCAGCAACCATATACCGTCTGTAGCAACGAATATCCACCACCTTTAAGTTCTTTCAACACCCAATAGCCCTCCAATTCACCTAGTGAATCTGGATCAGATCAGGTTCATAACAGGGATGAGCCTTGGAACGATATATTACAAACATTTTATATAAAAAACTTGGGCGTAAATAAATATTGTTTAAGTTTATGTTTCGTCCACACAATAAATAATAAAAAAGTTTTTTTATTTGTTCACTATATTTACTTCAGCGTCAGTGCAAGGCGTTCCTCCCAGCTGACAGGTTCTCTAAATGGAGTATATTTCTTCGAAAACGGTAGCATGTTAAGCAACTAATAAAATTTGGTTTGAGACATTCGAAAATATTTGAAAAATGTTGCATCATCTTTTAACAAATCCGAGAAAAGATGATGAAACGCCATATTCTCTTCTTTTTTTAAATATTTCGTGCACCCAAAACCGATGTTTCCGTCGTAATTTTGCATTTTCGTCCTTTTCAATCTCAGCACAAATTGCACTTACTATAACCTCTTCTTCCGACGAGCTCTCCATGGCAAATGATTTTCTATTATTATATTATTTATCTATGGCAAGGCCGTTACAAATGGGTTTTTGGACGTGCCGGCCTGTCCTGTGCCGAGCCGGGCGTTCATAGTCACAAATCAGATCAGTGGTCTGTGTTCATAATGGGTTTCTTGCTTAAGTTAGCTACAAAAGAAACTTCAGTAAATTACAAATTTATGTTTGCGGTGGTATTACCATAGAATAACCGTTCGGTTGTTCTCTGGTATTACTATGTCCTTATTGTGTATATTATGTGTTTTATGCCTCAAATATGCTTTGAAACAGTACATTTTTATTATATTATTTTATGGAATCTGATATTTTTTATTTTTTTTTATTACATAAAACACGAACGAATGAATATTTGTTTCTTTCGATATTCATTGCAGTTAGTTATTAGAAAAAAATTGTAATTTCCATTTGGTAGATTAGCGGATAAATTTGGCATTAGTATTACATTAGCTGGTCTTTCGACGCTAACATTTGTTCAGTTAGCTAATAACAATCTTAACCCATGATGATTAAGAAGATAAGATATTGCGCATAAGTCGTGACGTAATTGGAGATCTGCACGTTTGTAATGTCAGTTTTTTGTATGTGTCAATAAATAATCTTTAATAAATACTTTGCAGATATCCTTTTGTGTACGATTATTGCAATTATTAAACCTTTATTTAATATTATTATTTTGCTAATCGAATAATTTCATCACAGAATGCATAAAAATCCCATTTAACTTTAACAAGAATTCAAATTCTGCTCTCCAATGACGGCATGCGCGAACACGACCGATTTTGTGCTACGGGAAGATCCTATCTTGTTATTCATAGTATCATTAAGCGTCTATATTCTTTGGTATCATGTTAAAACCTACAAAACACTATTAGTTGCCAAATTGCAAGATAATAACAAAGCAAAAATATATATTTAAATCATTAGAGCAGAATTGAACTTGTTATTCACTTTCTAACTTTAGTATCTGTATTATATTATTTTTCTAGTTATTTTATCATTTTATGTTTTCCATGTGAAATTATAATCGCAAGCTCTTTCGCGATTTATTAAAACGACATGGCAACACAGCCAAATACAAAAATTTCCTTCATTTGTAGCTAACTTATCCGGAACGTTCTCTATACTTTAACCCTAATTTTTTTCCACAAAAAAAAATGTGGCGAGCACATAAAAAGGTTGAGTTTAACGAAAGTACAAGCCATATTCTTTATCGATGGTACAAGCTGATCATAGTACATAAAGAAATATATAAATACTATGAACCTGATTTAGTCATTTAGTCGCAAATGTCAAACATGGAACAAAAATTTTCATTTTGGCAGTGTTGGCATGTTGTTATAATGTATAATATTATGCTTCAAATATAAAGAGAGAAAGCCTTTTAAAAGTACATTTTGATATTATATAATGAATTCTGCAATTGTTTAATTTACATAAAACAAGAACGAATAAATATTTGTTTCTTTCAAGATTAATTGCAGTTGATTATTAGAAATGTTTTTTGGAAATTTCCCTTTGATAGATTATCTGATAGACTTGGCAATCCTCAAACCACCAGTTGCCAGATTGCAACAGATGTTGACCAAACCAAATGTTAATTTTAAGACCATCTGATTCTGACCATTCCTTTGTAATTCTCCTTTTCCTTTATCATTTTGGAATGTACCTGCGCTGTAATTCTTTCTACATACCAAAGAATATAGAGTCTATATTCTTTGTACATACTGTAAAATTCATGTTACTTGCATAGTACATAATCTGATTACAGTGATTACTTGCTTGAAGTTGTGTATTGTGTTTGTTCTCTTTATTTTCTCAGTAATTTTAAATGTTACATTTATTATTAAATGAGACGGGAAGAACATTATTTAATTTAAATTTAGTGTGATTTTATTGTTTATTTATTAAATTTTAGTGTGATGTGCAGTGCGCCATTGGATAAAAAACAGCATTTTGTGCAATTTATGCAATATAAGAAGACTTTAATTAAACGCAGTGGCCGGCTAGATGAATATATGTGCAACTGCAAGCAATGTTGGGAAACCACTGCCATACGCGAGACCAAAAGATCGAAATCCTCTTAGCCTATTCAGCCTATTTGGGACGAAATTAGGCAAAATTTCGAAGAAAGATGGAATGCAAGAGATGTCTATAGGCACTGCAAAGAAAATCGCCGCAACGTGTGGGATGCAGAATTGCACCCTGAACATCTGAATCCTCAACTCACTGCTCAACCCTATGCTCCGTAACTGATGATGAAAATGCCGACAATGGAGATTGGGAATTTCCAAACTTGGATGATTTCGAGGTAAGTTTATCCAAACAATTATACCACAAGATTTCTGAAGGTGACGCAATAAATTATAAGGGATGATTGTTGTATTTTACAACGGTGGACATGGACAGACTACATAGCTGAAGAATTCTATAAAATTAGTGAGTCTCGGTGTGCATTTTTATTTTAAAACGCTAAGGTTTACAACGATGAAAATGCTGCTCATCATTTAATAATAAGAGGTACATGCAAGAACAAAAAATGTAATCCATTCTATGGATTTTTAGATTCTAAACCGAATAATTTTCGTGCAATCTTACATGTTATATGCAGGGACACAGTATTTCATGTAAACCATGAAGATGTAAGAAGACCTACCAGAAAGGCCAAGCGCGTAAGAATTGGTCAAGAAGCTGCTGCTCTTGGACTGAATAATTGGCTGAAAAGTGAACTGCAAACATTGCATACTCATCGTGTACCTCCAAACATGCCTTCCACACCTGTAATTTGTAAATATGTCAATGAGTTTAGAGATAAGAGACATAACATTGAAAAAGAGGACAAAAATAATGTTATCCAATTGATTGAAAACCTGAGATGCAGCCATAAATACAATAACTTTATTCGAGACATAAAGAAAGATAAATTAACTAACTGATGACCAGACTATGATATTGCTCAAGTTGGGTTAAAAAATTGGATTAGATGGAGCTCCAAAGCCAGATGAAGTAACCTGCGATTATTCTAGAGCTTTAATCAATGCAATCTCGTTGGCCTTTAATGAGCAAAATAACAAAACATACATCAAAATACTTTTTTTGAACGCATCTGGCGATACAACAATGAGAATGCATCTAGCACTTGCAACTTACGTTAGATTAGATGTTAGCCATTTCATCAAAATGATCGTCAACTGGTTCTCTATGAAAGCAGTACAAAACAAAAAATAAGACAATTTGGTGTGCTCTGCATATCCTTGTTAATCAATGCACAGACATTAATGGATTTTAAAATAATATTAAAAATGCTATGTTCGGTATGTTTAAATCAATACAGTAACTCAATTTTACGGAACGGGAAGAGTGTTAACGAGATTAGGCATGGATTAGAGTAAATGATCAGTGATCACTCTTTTACTAGTACTGACCATGGTACTGACACATCATTGAGCGAGTCACAAGACGTTAAAATAAACGATGTCACGTTTTTGAACTATGAAATGAGCACTGCCAGTAAATCATGGATAAACAGCATCCAAAAATCAGCTGTAGAAATAGATGAGAAAGGTGCGGAGGCCAATGGATTTTACAATAAAAATTCATAGACAACTTTTTTAAATCAGTTGCAGTAGAATTCCCTCTGTGGTACCAGGTAAACAAGGACATACAACAACTAGTCATATAGAAGCATATTTCAATGACAAATAAAATCGAGTTTTATCAAATTATAAACATCTAATAAGAGTTGAAAAATTTTTTAAAATTGATTTTCAAGTTTATTAAGCGGGATCAGTTATTTTAAATAATCATTTGTTAAATGAGTTCCAAAATAAAATAAAAACTGAAATCTTGAACAAAGATCCAAGTAATGATAATTGGCAAAATAAATTGCCAGAGGATACTGATTATGACAAGCCTATAGATGAAAATTATAGACAAGGCACTAAAAGAAAAAAAAGTGGCTTCTATTTTAAAAACCATCCTAGCATTTCTTTTATTATTAATAATGTAAAAGCAAATATAAATTTGAGAAAAATTAATACTATTAAGAATGGCAACAATCTGAGAGCAGTGCTGATAAAAGACATCCACTAATACATCCAAAATACATGCCCTTTTGATTCAATCTTTTAAATTCTGGCAACAGTGGCAGTTGATCCAGCTTATTATGCTTTCTATGAAATGAGTAAATCGAAAACAGTGATATTTATTTTGAAATTCATGAAAGCTTTAATGATGGACCCAATCTATAAAGAAAGGGCAATATTACTAACATCCATCTTTACGAACAAAAAAGTATCTACTGCATATGACAACAAATGCCAGTTTTTTCCCCATCAATTAAATTTGTATGATTCAGCAGCCTCAATTTGGAGTACATGTTTTCAAGATTGTCCTAGTGGGCCTGACATATCTTTGTGTGAATTGTGATATTTATTCCACCAATATACTAACAATATGTGTCACAGATCCACAAAAATTAGGCAAACTTGGCTATGCTTCTTAAGAAATCATCTACAAGAAATGGCCACATTTTTTCAATCTTCTTGCATAATTGTCATTAAGTTTGTGGGATTAACAGGGTATATACCATCACATTATGTGGAGTTAGAGTTGAGGAAGAATTTAATTTCCTGCAGTTTAGAAGACTTCGAAAAGGCATCCACATTTGTAGCTAATAATTATCAATTCAGGTAATGAATAATGTGTTTTCTAATATATTTTTGTAATATTTAAATTTTGTAACTATTGTATAATGGAATTTAGCAATACTTATTTTAAAATTCGAACTTCTTTATGGGCCATTTAATTTCACAATTCAAAGGTGCTTTGTAGTTTTAGAAACTGTGTATAAAAAATTGAAAAAAATTAACAACCTAAAAAACTGTGTTTATTTTGAACATGTCTTTGGAACTGAAAATTTTTAATGGTCAAATAAAGCAGTTCCAATTTTGCCACTGTGTTTTATCCTATTCCACAATAAAAACAAAAATATCCAATGACAACCAAAATGTCTAAGCAAACAACTAATCAATTAATAAACAACTATTTAATATCACATATTTCACTAAAGCAATTTTGATATTTTTAGCTTGAGAGGAGTGGTAGCTTATACTCCTGGCCATTTTAAAGCTTATTGCTTTAGAAAAAATGGAAAATCGGAGCTGCAGGATGATTTGTTGGATAAACCAGTGGTGGTATCCAATAAATCAATCATAATATCTAGTGCTGCAATATATATAAGACAATATTAGTTTTAGAAAGTTAGATGATTTGCTATAAATCAGACCTTAAAAGAATGAACTTATATAGTAAGTATTGTTATATTATGTTTATATTGTTTTTGACATTATTTTATTTTACATTTTGTATCTTCCAAGAATTTATGTACTTCATTTTGTGTCTTCCGAGAACTTTATACCTAAACTCATTCTATGACTTTCTTTATTTTTTCCAATTTTCTTGATTTAACTATTATTTATTTTCAGGAATTAGAAGAATAAACTGAATCATATTGTAATATTTGTATCTTATGTATGTATCTGATGAATACAACATTTCTTGTAATTAATTAATAATAAATTTGTGTCTTCTAAGAGTTATATACTTTAACTCATTCCTTAGCATTTTTGGTTTTCTGCAGTTTCTTGTTTTAATTCTAAATTACTATATTGTTTCTTGTGATCTCTTTAATCTTATATAATATAGGTACTCATTTTCTGGAGCAATAATTATATTAATTTTAATTTCCAAAAACTATTTCCATATCTACCCAAAATGTTACAAACTTTATAAATAATAATGTAGTGTAATCCAACACTATATCAATTTTGTATGATTGTGTCATTTAGTGTCTTTGATCCAATTTTGTAATCAGATATTTTATTTTGCTCTTGTATATTTTTGTGTTTATAAGTAGGTATAGCATTAAATTTTATATGCATAATTTTGTTATTTTATTTTTATATTATTTTATGTTTTAGGGATATTAAAAATTAGACCATGGTAAAAAGGATTGCCAAGCCAAAGATGATGATGTGTATTATTTTTTTGTCTTTTATTTATATGACTTTAATTGTGATGTACTTTATTTCTATTTGATATCTTAAAAAATAGGCTTATTGGTCAAAAAATATAGTTTCCTCGCTTTCATTTTTTGTTTTTCATTTTTATATCTATTTTTCTTCTTTAAAAAAGTGTAAACATGAAATTTAATTGTAAAATGTAATGTTTAAAGTTTACTAAAGTGCTTATTGAAAATGACAAATTTTTCGAAACGTTTAAGCAAAATTTAAATAGTTTTATTTATACCAGACCGACAAATTCAAGAAATAAAGTTTCTATTGATATATATATATATATATATATATATATATATATATATATATATATATATATATATATATATATTATTTTTATTTTTTTGAATTCACGTTTGAAAAGAAAATATGTAGTCAAATTTAATTTAATTTTTAGAATTTTTATAACTATTAAGTAATATAGATAAGATGCATGAGTAATTAAAATTAAATGTATTAGTATTTAATCATTCAGTTTTGATTGTTTCATTACTCATCATAATATAAATACAAATTTGTAGAGACTTCCCACTTTTCAAATATAATACTTACTCGGTAAATTGAGCATGCGCGAGTAGTTAATGGTGCTAATCGAAATTTAAACTAAGCATCAGATTCTTAAAAAGATTCTGAAACTTATAATATTTAATATCAGGTTCATATATGGAATAATAAAATACTCACATTTTTTAAAGTATTTTTATTTAGCCTTAAAGCGCAGTAAAAAATCTAAAATAAAAATCATTCCATTCCAACGTTCCATTGATTGACCACCAATATCCCTGATTTTTCTCAAATTTTTGAAAGAGTAGATTATTCTGTAAAATCACCAGATATTTTCTTTTATTTATATGTATACCTTTTTATTTTTAATCAATTACTAATTTTATTCACAATCACATATTGCATTTTTTAAATTTATTTTAAATTAAATATTATAACAGCGGCCTCAATCAATACGTTTTACAAACATTTGGTGACTTCGAGCACAGATAGCAATATGTACTCGTACTTCAATCACCAATATCAACTGAAAACCCCTCAGTTTAGTTTTGCCCTGACTTCTCTAATGAATTCTAATTTTTCTACACAACCACGTTTAATATCCTCGTCTATTTCTTTTCACATGTTTGATACATGTCAAAATATGTTTTCAGCAATTTTTCATAAAATTCATATCCTACTGGATATAAGGTATCAATCTCTGTGGAAGGTCTGAATAGAATGTCGACAGTGTGTTGGTCACAATTAGTGTAAGCGATCTCTCATATTCATGATCTGAAACTACCAGATCACACATTTTAGCAACCAGGCCCTATAGACATGCTCATAGGTGTTGAATTGGTTCTTCGTTTAATAAATTCTGGTAAAATTCTGGGCGAACTAAATCACCCTGTGGCCTTAGAAAACCATTTTTGATTATGTTCTATAAGGATGAGTCTCTACGGCTAGTAGAGATACTTCTATGGATATCTTTCGATACTTCTATGGATACAAATATATATATTTTCGACAAAAGTTTTGGGAAGTCGAAAACATATCTAAAACCGGTAGTTTTGTTCCGAAACGATCAAGTTCGTGAAGGATATCTCTTTGTTCCGCCACGACCCAGCTCGTAAAGGATATTTCTAAGTCGGTAATATTCAACCTATCTAAACACGTTAATTTTGTTCCGTCACGATCCAGCTCGTGAAGAATATTTCTAAGTCGGTAATTTTCAACATGTCTAAGTATGTCTTTTGCCCATGCAGATTTTCTGTTATTCTATCGTTTCGAAAACCCAACCTTTTTATTTATTTATCTTTTTATTTTCGATACTTATTCTCGTGCATATTTTGTGTGCTAAAGAATCATTTCAGAAAAATCCCGAATCTCTGAAGAGATATGTTGAATTAATGGAGGATTTTATTAGATACTTCACAACATATTACACCGGTTCCTGAATCCGATTAAATCGCCATTTCTTATTACTCTTTTCATTACGCAGTTAAAAAAATTATTTAATTTCTTGTAATTCGCACTAGCTTCGACGCGTCTATATGATGTTCTTCAGAACGAAGAATCTTTTCCACGTACCGTTACTTACGACACTTCTTCGTTTTATTTCGCTTAAAAACTATGATAGTTAGCCAGTTCGGCAAAATCACGCTTCCCTACTGCCTTACAAGTTCTAACGCGACATCTTATTAGGAACGGTCCTGGCAACGGTTTGTTAGCAAGTGATTCTATTTTATCTACTCGTTCTCTGCAGTAAGCGGCCATTCAGCTTTTGAAACTCGATAGTTTTCTGCTAGGCAAATACGGCAGCAAACATCCCCGTTTAGTTCAAAGCTTTGACTCAGATATTTTGGCATGTTTTTTGTTTGACAAAGAGGAACCTTCCATTGTTATGGTGCTAGACCTAAAATGGGATCCTACGACTGACGTCTTTTCTTATTCGTCTCGTCCCTTTGGCACACCTTGAACAAAACGGACTATTCGTTCAGAAATCAGTCATATTTTTTTCTAGCATCTTGGTTTTATATTCTCATGTCCTTTGCATGGTTCGACAAGAATGGAGCTCTTGGCAGCCGTATTGCTGGCTGATCTAGTCACTTTCAGCAATTGCGCTCACTCGAGCTAATTTTTCTACCCATAAATTGCCAATCGTATTAAGACACAATCAAGAACTGATACTCCACTCTTCTCGGCATCATGTACCTTCTAATCAAAACCCTCTACGATTGTGCTAGTCGTGTTTTATTTAACACCAGAAGAGTAGCTACAATTTTCACCAAACTGGCATTTTCCTACAGTGGAGCTCGTCGAATTACATTTATTACTCATTACACCCCGGCTGTCGTCGAAGACTTTCTTCTGAAATGCGACGCCGCGCTGTTCTTCTTATTTTTCACACTCCACGAAATTCTTAGGAGAATGGGCCAACGGTAGTCTCTTTGACACAGTCTCCCTAGTGAGTAGGCCGAAAACTTGACTGACATTATTGTACAGTGTTGTAAATTTGAGCACAGTTTCATCCAATAATTTCCGGTGGTTAAAATATGCCCACGGCTTATTTGTCAATCAATAGTTTTATTCTTACTTCGTTATTTATTTTCTATCTATCTTATATCTATCTTTTCATGTCCATCTTTACACTAATACTTTCAGCTGTTCATATCATAAATACATTCGTTTTTGGGGGGGGGGGGGGGGGTGGGTGGAATATTTGGGAAAGTATTTAGTATTTACTTAAATATTTTGTTTTTAATATTCTTTCTCTTATTTAATATTCATTTTTAACATATGATCTGATTTAATTATGTTTTAACTATTTTAAATCCACCTGCATATATGAAAGTTTTTTCATTTTAAAAGAAACTTACGAAATAGTAACACCTTTCACTCATCTTATTAATTTTATCAACTGGAGTATTTCCAGAACTACTAAAATTCTCAAAAGTACTACCAATCTACAAAAAAGGTGATTCCTCAAAAACTGACAATTACAGACCCATAAGCATTGTTTCTACTCAACAATTTTGAGCTTGAATACGGCAATCGCATAGCAATTTCTCTTTGCGCCTTATCGAAGGCTTTTGATTGCGTTTCACACGACATTTTGCTCCACAAAATAAATTACTATGGAATCAGAGGTATCCCTCTTAAGCTTATAACTTCTTATCTATGTGGCAGACACCAGGCGGTAGTGTCTAAAGGTGATCTCTCCGATTTTCTATTCGTAAAACATGGAGTCCCACAAGGTTCGGTCTTAGGACCTCTTTTGTTTATTATTTATGTCAACGATTTGCCTAAATTCATATCTGCGTACAAAACCATACAATTCGCAGATGATACGACATACGTTATATCAGGAAAAAATAATGATGATTTAAAAATGTCTCATGAGGAGGTTTCTACTAAATCTAGCTTATGGTTTGCTGCAAACAAACTAAAACTTATGGTCGGCTCACATCTCACAACTTAACAGCTATCAAGTTTATTATTTGTTATTCGCCAACTAGCAAGGGTTGTCAACTTTGAAACATTAAAAGTGACATATTTTTTTTTTATTTCACTCTCACCTAAACTATGGTGTAATTATATACACTGCCGACCTTCCTTAATCAAATTCAAAATTATGCCGCACCTACTCTGTTGATATTTCAAGTTCTAACTGACATTCACAGAAAACGTGGCCATTTAATAAAGCAGTCTGATGTCCATGTTCACAATACGCGAAACTGTCACTACCTACGAACAAATTGCCGTAGCAGTGGCGCACCCAGGGGGGGTTTTGGGGGTTAAATCCCCCCCCAGGGCCCTATTCCGACACTGCTACTCACACATTTTAAGGACTCAAAATGGAGGTAACATCAAAATTTCGGTGACCAACCAAACCCCCCCCCCCAGAGGCAAATTCTAGGTGCGTAAGAAAAAAATTGTCTTAATTATAACTATTAAAATATTTTACCAAAAAGTATTAAACAACTAAGTGGTAATAGTTTCGATAAAGTTATAAAAAAAAATTCTAAAACAATGTTTTTACTGCTCAGAAGAATATATGACTCATTGCAGAATATCCAATGAACTGCTTACCGTAACTTTGCCATAAATGTTTTTCTGTTTAATATGTCGTGTTCGTGTTTGTATATATTTAAGTTACGTTTTATATTCCTTTTTTAATACTATGTATTTTTTTAACTTGCTACAAACAATATTTGTATCTGTTATAATAGAGTTAAATACTCTACTCTACGCAATACAAAAGTCAAGCCCATTTCTTCAAAGTACCCGAGATCCCTGAAACACACGCTCGGAAACGGGGCCAGACCACGCTTGAACGAAAATCTCACAGTACGGGTTTTACCCCTATACATACAGCCACAGCCAGTACCAAACTCGAAGACAAGATGATCACATGTACCATCTAGTGCCGAACCTTTGATAATAAGCTGGTTTTCATCTTTCTTTCATACACCCTACTCAAAGCGTAAGTGCTTTTCTTTGTACAAGATAACATTTTTAACCTACGCCAGATACTTTCTTTTATTTACTGGTATACCTTTGTATTTTTAATCAATTGCTAATTTTATTTACAATGACATTACATTTTTTCGTTATTTTAAATTAAATATTAAACCAGCGACCTCAATACGTTTTACATAAACACATACGAACAAGATTAATTTTGCTGAGAATGTCAATTTTGGTATCCCAAAAAGATTCAAAAAAGATTGCTACTCCCACCCTTGGGTCCTCCCCTAAAACCCACCCTCGTAGGAGGGGAAAAGGGAAAACATCGATTTATCAATATCTTTACGCCGTAGAAAAAAAATTGTATCAAACAAGAAATTTAGCTGAAATAATTTTGAACAAAAATGATGATTAGCACTGTTAGTATAGAATTGACCGTTCTCTCAGAAACAACATTTACAGCTACTGCGATTTTAAATGTCAGTTACGCGCGCGAATTTTTTTTTTTTTTTTTTTTTTTTTTTTTTTTTTTTTTTCTTTTTTTTTTTTTTCTTTTCTTTTTCGTAAAATTTGTATCAACTCGACGGATTAAAATTCAATATCTTTTAATCAGAGTGTCCTATCGGCAAAAATTAAAATGGGCTTTAAAGGTGGGTGAAGAGTGCAGCTTTTTTATAAAATCATTGAACGGTCGCTGCAGAATTTCCATTGTTAGAGCCTAATCTTCAAAATCTATAACATGACATTTCGATTTTGAGTTTGGGCAACAAATATGAAGCATTTGAATTATGCATTTTATTATTATAAAAATGCTGAATTTAAACTTTTACATTACAAACGATCTCAAGTCACGAGAAATGCTTTTTCAGAGATGGCATTAGGTGGAATTTGTAGCCGACGTTGTGTTGTTTTGAAACACGCGTTTGTGCAATCGAAAAGGAGTTTTAATCGGTTTAGATCGTTTGTAATGTGAAAGTTTAAATTCAGCGTTTTCTAGGCACATTTCAAATGCCTCATATTTTTTGCCGAAACTCAAAATCGAATCGAATTTCACGCTATAAGTTTTAAAAATTAGGCTCTAGTAATGGAAATTCGCTAGTGACCGGTCAACGGAAGTGATAAATTTCATTAATCTCACGAGAATCGTAGAAATTGGGAAAAATCGTGCAACGGTTATTTACTTAACAACTTTATAAAGCTTACTTCATTTGCGACAAAATGCAAAAATAACGAAAGCTATACTGTTCACCTTTAAGACGCATTTCGATGTTTGTTGATAGGACACTCCGATCAAAAGAATTTTTACCGTTGAGTTGATAAAAATTTTATTTAAAAAAATGATTTCGCGCGTGCCTGACATTCAAAATCTCCAGTCGCTACAAGCGTTGTGTCTAATAGAACGGTTCATTTTACAGAAAGGGCTAATAAACATTTTTGTTCAAAATTATCTCAGCTACATTTCTTGTTTGTCTAATATTTTTTTTCTACGGCCTACAGATTCTTGGTAAATCGATGTTTCCCGTTCCTCCCACCCTCCTAGGAAGGTGGCTTTTGGGGAGAAGCTCGGGGGTAGGAGTGTAAAATTTTGCATCTTTTTGAGGTCCCAAAATTGACATTTTCAGCAAAATTCAGCTTATTCATATGATTTTTAGAGGTCAGTGGCATTTTCGTCTCTGACGACTGCAGTAACGGTGTATATCTGCCAACTGAAACTACACACTCGAGCGAAAAAGTAGTAGGAATTGCTATTCTGTAATATTCTTGATTGTCTAACAAAGTAAAAAACAAAAAAAACTCGAAAAAAAATTTGCAATATTTTTATCTGCGAGGGTATAATCGGTATGAAATCTTTTTTTTTTTTGCTATTATTGCATTGATATAATATAAATAAAATTTTCTGGTCATTAAACGATACATATGTTCTCGCAATATTAGGTAGTTCTCGCAATATTACTATTTTTATTATTATTAGCTAAATTATTAAGGATTAAAATTAATAAAAGGTTAAATGTAACGAATAAATATCAGAGATAAATATAAAATATTATATTACATATATACCAATCAATTATCTAATAGTCTCAATGCTTGAAGTAAATTCGATGAACAAAAAGACAACAAAATTTTTCACCATATTAATTTAATAATTAATTTCTAATCTTACACAATATACCTGGACAATTTTCTGTGTGTAAATGTGTTTAAGAACACAAACAACATACAGTGTGATGTTTTAAACTACTGTACAAATGAGCTGCCATTCAAAAACCTTTTTCACATTCACTCTGTAGAGGTACATATGGTGGTGGTTTCAAATGAAACCATTTTTTTTAAATTGCACTGTTTCGGGTGCAAATAGAGGTAGTCTGGGCAAACCCTAGAGAAATTCAGGTATCAAATATGTAAGACAATTTTTTTTAATTATTGAAAGTAAAATATATAATTAAGATTTTTTTTTTAAGAATTAATACTTATTAAACTAATAATAATACAGCTCTTACATGTTTTTTTATAATATGCTGTAGCTTTGAGAGCTATTTCTACGATGTGACTTCATAAAAATATATTACTCCACAACTGTATAATTTCTTATCTTTTTGAGTGATGATTATCCAGCCACTGTATGATTTGTATATTATATATTTCTCCTTACTGATAATTCTGAAAGAATTTTCTTTATTTGTTCTATTAGGATATCACCTTTCCATGTCACAGTACAATAGTTCAATTACATAATTCTGTCTAATCCAAGTTTTTGTCGAGGGTAATGACATGTTTATCTTGGTAACTCCCTGCTAACTGGTTTTCTTATTATGGAATTATTTGAAGAGTTGCTTTGCACAAGTTATATTTTATTTAAGTTTAATCTTTTTAATGCTGCTATAAATCTGTTTATCAATATTGATGTCAATCCGCATGCCTCGATTTTGCACTACTTCTAGCAGATAGCAATTTTTTAGGTCAGTAATAAAGGTGGTTTTGTTTTACAGTATTTCGGGAACCGCTCAGTGTAAATCCTACAGTGCTTATTTTCTTGTCAGGAATGTTACACCTTTCTGTTTTTCCAAAATGTTTCCTTCCATAATCATGTTGATTTAAACATTCTCTGGTTTTATTCTAAAGATGTTCTATTTTACAGGTTGCCTGAATATTAGTATATTTTTCTGACATAAGAATATCGGTTGTAGAGAATTCGTCTATATTAAAATTCGATAATTTTCAGGGTTACACTACTCATTCCCGTCTTATACTATATTTTTGGCCAGTTAACAAGAGTGTTATGTACGTGTTACATACGTAACATGATAGGCCTTAATTGCTGTTTGGTAAATTCTTCTCCTTTTTCGTGTACAAAATACTTTAAGGTTAAGTTATTACCTCATTACTGTCGTCTTTTACTGTGTTTTTTTGGTCAGCTAATTTTGAATTCATTCTCGATGTTCTCTCCACAGGTTTTTGGTTACCCACTTTTAGCTTCGATGAGATTGATTCTATAAATGTAACTGTATATGTTAATTTTTCATGATATACTCATATCGTCTTACTTCATAGCGATTATGAATATCTTTAGTTATATTTTCATATTTTGCACATAAAGATACCGATGCCCAATTAAAGACAGGATTCTGATTAATCTCCCATCCTCTATTCAGTGTCTAGCTCTAATATTTGTATTTTCTCGTTTAGTATCAGTCAACAGTGAAATCGATCTCCCTACTTGAAACGGGCTGCTCTTCCTCTAGTCTGTAATTGCATTAAATTTTTTGGTATTGACGTTTGTGATTCAGCCTCCTCCTCCTCAATCTTTTCTCCTTCGTAAGGATGTAGTGGCGTCATGTAATTTGTTTGACTATTTCTGTCCAATTGTTTTGCTTCGGAGAATGAGTAACCAGTCATCTCCTTTATTCGGTCCGACCATCATACTGGAGATCTTCCTCTGGATCTTTTACCCGCTACGTTACCTTCAACTATCATTCGCTCCATGCCTTGCCTTCTCTTCTTCTAGTTATATGTCCAAAATATCTCAGTATTTTTTGGTTTATAGTTGTGATGAGTCTAGTTTTTATGTTAAATTCTGCTCGAATTGAGTAATTTGTGCGATGTGCGGTCCATGGTATGCGCAACATTCTAAGGTAGACCCACATTTCAAATGCTATTATACGCATTGAATCGGCTTTTTTTATTGTCCAAGTTTCTGAAGCATAGGTGGCGATAGGAAATATCCATGTTCGAACAAGGCGTAATTTTGTGTTTTTGTGATGTCAGTGTTCTTCCAAATATTTTGTGAGTTTGGCTGTTGCCGATCTGGCCATTGTGATGTGTCGACGGATCTCGTCTTCGCATCCTCCACTGTTAGTAATAACGGTGCCTAAGTAATTGAATTGCCTGACCACTTCGTAACCTGCCATGATTCTTATCTCTGCCTGGTTGTTTCTGATTCTATCGATGATCATCATATTCCGTACTCACCGTGCCCAGCCTATTCATAATTTGTTCCAGTTCTTCTGGTAACGACGCCAATATAACAGTGTCATCAGCACAATGTGATTCAGCACTTCAAATTTATTTACCTTTTTAAAGATAGGAATGCCTGTGCTGGTATATCAATCATTACACTTTACAAATATATTTTGGATTTTAAAAATATTAAATTAATTATCTAATATAACAAAATTGAAAAAAAAATTGTCTTACATAATTGACACAAAACTTCCAAGTGCGATATATCTCAAATAGGCTCGCCTTGACTATTGACCCCTGTTTGTAATGTCAACCCTAAAACCTTATGTCTATATGGTCCATTTTTAGCATTGTCAGCACAACCAAGTTTCGGTTAATAAGTATATCTTCACTCTCAGCACACTGTCCCTTATTTTACTTTATCTCACTCCTAAAAATCTTCGTCTTGCACTTCTTTTAATTCTCTCGTAGAAAAAATTAAATTAATAAAAAAAAAACAAACAAGTAAACGTCACTGGCTATCTGTTTTGACTACAAGAAATGTAGGAAATTTGTAAAGTTCCATTTGGAGTATAACACAATCTATCGGTTTGGAATGTACAATGCATCAAAATGTTTTGTTGATTATGCTGAAGTTTATTTTCTAAGCGTAGGGAAAGGCATATGGAGATTTTAAATTTGGCCAATCACGCTTCCCTAACGGTTTAACTTACCGCGAATGATCCGATTTTATGAACGTACGAAGGTCTTTGTCTTCTGATTTTATATTTATTCACGAAATAAGTTGGTAAAAATGGATAAAAGCATTATAGAAAAGTAAATAGTATCATCAGTTAGAAAACTGTAATCATTATTAACAGAACGTTGTTAGTCCAAATAAATCAATTAAAAGAAGACACTCATGGTGATCATCAAAATCAATGTCCGGACTACTTTGCTCTTCGTGGTCTGTATATCCGGCTTTAAGTTACTTTTTTCTCGCTTGCTGTTACTCTCTCTCTCTCTTCTGAATAGACACATATAAGCATAAAAGTTCAAATCGAGATTCGGTCAATTTTTATGTTAGTGAGAAGTCGTTTTTTCCTTTCCATAAGTTACAATTCGTTTAAAGATAGTTTTTATAATGACTTTACAAATTTGTTTGTCAATAATTACGTCTATCCGTCTATGCTTTGACGGTTCACCATTTATTGCAGATATTTTGCAATTATGCATGCAATTTTTTAGGTTAGTCACCTATTGATTCTAATTGAGATCTTTCATTTAATATATTTTGAGTTACGACTTGTTAAGTATAGTGTGATTTTGTTATTAACGCAGACTAACTATAATTTCATACCAAATTATAGACTTTCTGTTAATTTAATTTTTGTTTTGATGGACAATGCGATGGAAATTTGCAATCATTATTACCAATTAATCGTACTGTTATTTTAATTATTAGTGTGTACAGCCAGGTATGGATGTTTCTGACACTTCTAAAGACATAATTACTTTCAGATGTGTATTTCACAAACATTTAGCAAATAGTAAGTCATTTGATCAAACTGAAGTAGTTAAAAGCACTAATACCAGAGTGGTAGAATTCTAGTTATTGCTTTATAAACAAAAGTAATAAAAAATATTACAGGTCGACACAGTATGGGGTATAAAAATAAGGGGAAAAGAAACGAATTTTTTTCTAGTCTAATTTTACGAAGTTATCAAGATTAGAATAGAAAGGCTGTGAAATAATGAAGTTTATAGATAATGTCTAGTAGAATTGTAAGAAAGTTGGTATTTAAGTGAAGTAGCTGCTTAATTAGTTAACTGTCATTAAAAGTTGCATATTTAGATTAAAAATGCTGGCAAGAGCAACAAATATTGCGTAGATATTGCAGGTAAGGTGTATAAAATGAATCATTTTCAGGATCTCTCAGAACAACTTAATTTTGTTCAAAACATGGCAGCGCTGCTGCCCGCACTAGAGTATAGTTTGCCAACGAGTTTTTGCATTACAAGTTTAGCGTCCTAGAAACTCAAAATGTCAAGAAAATTATACATTGGGTTTTACTACTTTACCATCAGAGATCATAGAGTTTACCTTTTACTTCAAGAATATTGGAAAACGGAAAAAGTCAATGGGCCTGCAATAAAATATACTAAACACTAATAGAGCAAACCCTCAATTACCTATGCAGTGACGATGTGGTGAACTAAGACAATTCAAACAACTGCAAAAGCCAAACTCAGCAAGGCGCAGAGACTTGAGTGTATGGGGATAACTGGTGCCATATGTAATACTCCAACAGCAGCTATGGAGGGTCTACTAGGCCTGCCTCCTTGATAATACAAGAAAACGCAAGATTGGGAGCCTACAGAATAAAATAATCACTGAAACTTCGCAATGAAGGGACAGGGCATATGAGTATCACAACGAATGTGACGAACGACATCTTTATTGCGGAACCGGATCGAATGACAAAAAGATACAATTTTAATTAATTGTCTATTCCAGATATACAATTTTAATTATCCAGATCTGGTATATAAACGGATCCAAGACTAGAAGAGGATGTGTAGGCAGGAATATACTCCAAAAATCCTAGAAATAGCGAAAGCTTTGGCTTAGACAGGAACTACACAGTTTTTCAAGTGGAGATTTGTTTGATACTGCAATGTGCAAAGGGAAATAATGAGAGAGCACCTGAAAAAGAGCAGATCCATATATTGTGTGAGAGTCAAGCGGTACCGAAGGCACTGGCGTATCAGGAAGTATATTTGAGGCTGGTGTGGTACTTCATCAGAGAACTGAATGAACTTGGAGACCGGAGCAAGGTTGAGCTTGTCTGGGTATCAATGCATCAGGACCTTAATTGCAGACTCTTCGATCAAGAACTAGAAACTGTAAAACATGTATTATGCGATTGCGAGGAGCTGGACCGCAAAAGACAAAAACTATATGGGCAATCAAGAGGAGACCTTGGTATATTTAGGACACACCAAGCAAAAAGAACTGTACAAACTTCTACAGGGTAGAAAAATTCTAAACTGGGTGTAGGAAACAACAGACAAAAAACACAATAAGCTTCAGTGATTACAAAATCTTTTTGGATCAGACGGGCCCAGGAAGAAAAAAAAAACACTAATAAAGTATGGCCCTGAAGCTAGTTTCTTGTGGCATCTGAATGTTTTTTGGGAACAATTTTGTGAAAATCAAAAAGTCAAAATGTATTTTCGCCTGAAATTATGGTTTATTCCCATTAAAGATAATAAAGGACATAAAAATGCCTCAAGACAATAGGTTTAAAATCATACTACTGTAGAATATTGCAGATAAGCTGTATGACTGCACCGTTCTATGATCAGAAATAAATCAGTTTTACACCAAACGAAAAGAACACATGAAAGATTAAAGGATAGAATAAAAGTAATATGTTATTGGTTTTGATACTATTCCTAAATCATGGTAACAACTAACCAATTGTAGAGAGCATAATTCACCTTAGCAGACTATAATTGAATGTTTCTATAGATACAATTTACAATGCTACATTTCTGCTGCAATATTGATTCTGGTTTAACGGACCCAAAATGTTATAATGGAAAACTTTAAACACATTCTGCATATACTCATGTCACATAATTTTCAAAATAGTAATATTTTATGGTAAAAATGATTGCAAAACGTCACGGGGACTATCAACAACTATTTTGGAGTAATAAAAATTCAAATAAAATTATTGATTTAGTCAAGAAATAAACTCAATTAGGCTACTTAAAAAATAATTTTTATAAATTTTTCAATTCTCTAAGCCATAAGTAGTTTGCAAATAATTTTAACTTTAAATTCTCTAGATTTCTTGTAGCGTTGGTTTTATACTTCAAGTATTTTCTCTCTAATTTACAAATGTTCGTCAAAACCAGGTTTTTTTATACATCCATATTTAATGATTCAATTTAAAAGCTATGTACATATAAAATCTATAAAAATTGTAAAATACATTTATTGTTTAAAAAATCAACTTGAAACTTCACAATGTACCCCTTTGTTTAAAATCTACGCAACGCATAGGCGGATATAGGGAGATTTAAGATAGTTTGTAAAAGGTTACAAAAATATACATCATTGAAATGCAATAAATCGAAGAAAAAAAAATGTTATCGATATTTCTAAATAAACGAATAATTTTATTTCGCTGTGAAGTAAACAATTAAAGTGTAAATCAAAAGAGTGTTTTATAGCTGCGACTTTTAAATCTTTTTTCACCTATAATCCACTATAAAACCCTTTGTTATCTTGTGGCATTAATCGGCACGTGGCTACACCCTTGATGGCCAGCATTGATGAGGGATCATAGTAGATTATGGGTATAAAAAAATTCAAGGTTAAAAGCATAAAAACATTATATCTTTATTTGTACCATATCCCAGATGTTCTTTCATTTGTGATCCATGACTTTGTTTAAGAGTCGACAATATACTCGAACCAGTAAATATACAGTCAGTCATTTCTTGATCATTGTTTTCATATATATATATATATATATATATATATATATATATATATATAGAAAAAAAAAACAGCAGGTATTGGCCAAAGAGTTTGCTGTAACAACGTAATGATTAAACTTTCAAAAACTCCTTTTTATTTTAACACTTAAATGAATAAATAAAGCAGAAAATGACTAATTGGATAGTACCTGTCAAAAAAGAAGTATACTTCAGTAATTTTGATACTTCAACCGTTATTAATAAAATGACAAAGGGTAAACTATTTAACAATCGGTTATATATGCCGTAAGTTTAAACGACTATTGTACAAAAAATATTGAGCTTTAAAGCACATATATTGGAGAATGAATTTTTTTAGTAAAATTGATGTTAAATTTATCATATTCAAGTTTTATATTTATCATATAACTGAAGTTCATATCAACAAATACTAAAGTAATGACCACACCTGCTAGCACAAATAACCATATCTACAACGCAGGAAGTCCTGAATGTACATGCGCAGCTGATCAAGCTGAAAATCTATATACATACTTGACAATTTGCTTTAAAGAAGACTGTGTCATTTTGACTTTATAAAATGATGATATAATCTGCAAATATTGTACCATATACCAGTTTTCGTAACCTTATACAACTTTCCTATAATTTCCTTACCGTTTCAGTAAGTGTCCCTATCTACGTCCGTGAAATAATTAAAATTTTATGATAAAAATATTAGAAAATATTCTTATAATACAACAGATTGTAAGTTAAAAAAAGACGAAAAATTTTTCTAAGTGTTTACATTTGGAAACTGTATTTCCAAATCAACATTACTTGTATTTATACAAGTAAGAGTTATAGTGTTTTTAACTATGTATGGATATACTACTAAATTTTTATTAAAAATCATTATTTATAAAAGAGGAAATAATAGAAAGAAAATAAGTTTGGAAACGTTGCAATTTATTGGAAATATTTGTCATATATCGAACATTGTTTTCAAAATAAAGCAGTATATCCACAGAGCCAGAATACATTAAAATTTATAACATAAATTCATAAGATGATCTATTTGCGTTTCTAATAAATATATTTCTGATATTCTCAAGTTAGGTCTGAACAAACCAAGGTAATGAAAAGTAATAAAAAATTTCAATAGATCTTGGGTTTGTCGGTCTGTATAAATAAAAATTTAATTATTGCTTAAACGTTTCGGCTATTTGCCATTTTCAAATAAGCACTTTCTTTCACAACTCTTTCATTTGTTATTTCCTGACCGTGAATTGTTAAATTGAAACTTTTTTAATTCCTGGGTTTGTCGGCCTGTTATAAATAAAACACTTAATTATGGCTTAAACGTGTTGGCTATTTGCCATTTTCAAATGAGCACTTTAATTATATAAATATTACATAACACACAATTATATTTTATGTCTGCACTTTTTGATAGGTTCCCTGATATCAGTCTTATTATTGATAGATTTTGATCTTTTTTATGTGAATCATCTCCAATATGCATCTTGTTGTAGTTTTGTTCTTTTTCCAAAATCGGTACATTTTCAAAATCAAAAGAATGGCTATTTTCTAGAGAATGCTTAGCTAAGGCTGTAGTGTTTAATTTGCTGGTTTGTATACTACATTTATGGGCAACAACCCTTCTATGTAGATATTGGTATAACTGATATCAACGATCCTTTTAATATGTATCAAATTTAATAAATCGATTTGTTTTTATAATGTACCATTAGCAGATATTTACAATATGACCCTGAACTATCTAATAAAAGATATGAATAATATGATATGAATGATATCAAAATAGCCCTGGGGAAAGCGGCATTGTGGCAGAGAACTTAAAATATGAATGAGAGACTTAAAATTGTGGGATGCCGAAGAAATGCCCCAAGAATAGAACAAGTCCATTATAATTACTATACACAAAATGGGAGATAGAACTGAATGCGCAAACTATAGAGGAATATCCTTGTTAGAGGTAATATACAAAGTGCTAGCCATACTAATTAAAAAGCGATTAGAAATATATGTGGAGAAGAGTCTTCTAGAAGAATACCAGGGAGGATTTCGCAAGGGAAGATCAACAACCGATCAAATGTTTATGCTAAAACAAATCCTGATCAATTTCTATGAATACACCATTTCAGCACAAGTACTCTTCATTGATTACAAAGCTGCCTCGATACAATAGACAGAAACAAATTAATAGAAACGATAAAAGAATTCCAAGTGCCAGAAAAAATATTCAGATTGGTGCTCTTTTATATATGGTGTTTTCTGCTATTTAACGGTTACTTCTGATATTACATGTTTCTTATGTTATTTTTCTCATGCTTCATCCATTGCATTACGTCTGACTTTTACTTTGGGATATCTAGTCCATCATATTGCGTTTTTGTGTTTTCTTTTTTACTCAGACGTATGTATGTATTTTATTTTTAATAAGTTTTAGTCATACGAACAACAATTCTAGCAATGATGTTTCCATATTTATAAGTTCTGAGCTTCCTCTAACGACAGTAGAAGTTCATGTTTTGATAGTGTTGTAGATGGCTAAGTTCTTATATTTCTTTCATTTGTTCCTTCTCTATTATTTCCTTTACTTAATAGTTTTGGATAATGTGAGGCAAAAGGTTTCACTTGTGCTTGAAAAGTGAACAATTGTAAGACTGACCATGAGATAACAACTTTCAATGAATGAAGGTAATTTCTTTAAATTTGTTCATTGGTAATTAAAATAAAAATTTAAAGAGTTTCCGAGACAACTATTTTCTAGAATCGTTTATGGATTTTTTTAGCGTGTAATATAAGATTGAATGGAGGAAATAATTCCAGCAGTACCTCCACTTCTATTCACTGGATCATACAAATTGAAACATACTAAACATTTTACATATGTAATGAATGTGAATCTTTTAGATAATGGATTAAGTCCGTAATAAAAAAAAAACCGACAGAACACAAATGTGAGTCAAAACTAATTTGAGAATCTGTCGAAATTTGTTATTAATTAGAGCAAATAGACCTTTTTATGTAGATACAAGATCATTCAGAGGAGTGACATTAAATAATTTAATTTTAGGGGTAAGGTGATCAAATTTAAAAAGTTTAGGTAAGTACAGTAACAAAAAAAACAAAATAAAATATTTACTTCGCTTTTGTTCTCAAATGCATTTTTTATTTAATGTATGCTTTAGTTTAGTCCAGAGAAACACTTTTAGTACCATTATTTTCAGTATGATAAATGCTGCTGACCAAGATGTGTTGTTTAATTTAATTTTTAACAACATTTAACGTCTAAAATCAATAACCGACAATATATGCCGATCTTTTTATAGTTTATATAACTTTTTAATCAAAAAGAATTAAATAATAGTTTAAGAAACACGCTCTGGTGCTCTGGAAATTCTGTAGCGTGGGAGACAATCTACCAAGTCAATTAAGATTATATATTAAACAGATATTACTACGATGTAGATGTAATTATATAAGAATATTAATTCCAATTGTTTGACTTTTATTGAAGTATTTTGTCTTTAAGAAGCAGACACACTTTATGTGTTAATTTAAATATCAAAATAAGTTCATGCTTTGAATTCTTTTATCCATAATTTATATTAAAACGCGATCAAGAAAATTACCAAAGGGGAATGTAAAAATCGTTTATCATTTTACTATAATTCTAATCTCTTCATTTTTGATTTTTATGTATTAAAACAACATTTAACATAACTCCTCTAAATGGTTTTCAGTTGACATTATCGGAATTCTGAATGGAACATAATTAATCCCCTAGTGTAGTCATCAGAAAAAAGACGAGCAACGAACAATCCATTTAAATAAAACATTGATTAAAAAATTTCATTAAAACATCAGTTTAAAAATCATGTAGAACTTACAGATTAAAATAAATTACCTATGTTATACATTTCTTTTTATCGATGATTATTCCGTTCAGAATATCGAATGTAAAAACATTTAAAAAGTATAAAATTTTAATTATTTAGATGATCAATTTTGCTATTTTCTCAATCAATAAAAACATGATCGTTTCTTGTCTTCTTTCCAAAAATGTATTTTCTCAAAACCAACCACTCAAATACTTGAAGTACAATAAAAATACTGACTCGGAGATTCTACAGTTTTTTTAATAAAGAACAACTATTATCACTGGCTCACTGCCGGGGATTTTTTATCAGAGTCCTGGTTGGAGGGGGTATTCCCCTGAGGTGGGCCGACGCCCCCCGGCCCGCCCCTATCGCCCACTCCCGCTCCCCACGAATTCGATCCTGGCATCGGTGAGTCAGCATGAAAACCATGGTTATCATGGTCTAAGGAATTTGCGGCGTCATACTGGGTGTTTTCTAGCCTTGTTATTAGTCGCTCGTCTTCGTCTCCGAATTCTCCACCCATCAATGAAGGTTCACCCACAACCATCACATCCTGGAAATAACCAAACATCAATCATTTATATATGAATATACGCACTATTGCTACATAGGTAGCAGTAGTAGTATGTAAGTTATCTAAAGTTTTATTAAAGTATTACAGAAGTTACAAAATTATGTGTAGATTGTAAGCTTTAATACCAGCCTTTAATATAAAAAATAATATGGAACTGCCGTATGTAAATGTCTGTATAAGTTTTATCATGAACGACACTTTGTTTATCGTCTTAGTAATTAACTTTCAAATAATATCCACTATACCTCAAAGAATCATTGGTTTGCGAACTATCATAATGCATCATAATTAAAATAACCTTTTCTATGCCCAGTTAATACCCCAATATAAAACTTCTTCTTGTTTTTTATCCATTTTTATACCAAAATTATATAACTGTTCAATTAACAGTTTAGGGGTATGTCAAAATATCTTATATCATCCATTTTTAATACCATGTATATATATATATATATATATATATATATATATATATATACCCTATATATTTCTTATGTATATTAATTTTTAACAATTTTTAGCAAAATGTTAAATATTTATCAGGGATTCAAAAATATAAACAGAGATTGCACAGAATGGGAAGAGACAGAGAACTTTTGACCACCATTAAAAGGATAAAGACAACACACAGAAAAAGAGAAACAGCGAGAAAGGTTCGTTTTTGTCTTAAACCAGCAACTCTTTATGCTCGCCTAAGTATCTTTCCTCGCCAAATACAGGAATATGTTAACAAACTGTCAAATTAATAAGCCTTCATGATGGACATTGGATTCACCCTTGCGATGATTGAGTATTTCAGTTACTGCGCATGAATATCCTTGTTTGATATATTTACTTCAATTTTGTTTGATATTCAAAAATCTGTAGTAAAATATGTTTGATGTATGACTGATTGCATAGTGTATGCTCATTGTTTATGTGGGTTCAACGAACCACTCCGTTATAATGATTTAAAAAATATGAGTATTGATGATAACCATAGATTTCAGACTGAGTTTATTGAACATATCAGCCTGATGGTTAATCTTACTTCAGAACTAAGGTTTTTTTTTATTTTAGGCTTAACAAACTCTAGTAACAAGATGAATGAGCCCTTGTCCATTCTGAGTTCTAAAATCATTTGATTTCCAGACACACATTCTCTCAGTTTATCCGGCGAGTGAATATAGATTTCTGTAAAAATGAATTTTTGCACCATTTTCGTTTTTTCCTTACTTTTTCTTAATTAACTTCATCGTCGAGTAGTACGATTACTAATGATGCTAATTATTTTTGACGATGCTATGTCCTACATTGACTGATGTTCAGGTTGTGATAGTTTGAAGGCGAAATACTTCTTTCAGTGCCCTCTCCGATTATCGAACGTTGGCGAGACCTGTAATAGCCACTAAAAATGCTGTTCCTGTGCTATTCAAGGGCCCTATCATCTTTAGAAGCGCTTGCCTTATTAGGATGGTGAGGAAAGTCCCACAATATTGCAAAGCTGTCTTTTTCCACCAAAGTGCTGAACCATAATGTAATTGTCGGTCGTATCACTGATCACCAACAGATTACCTTTGGTTTTAGCGCCCTTTTAGGGTTACCCCTAGATATTTTACCTCATTGGTTGTTTCTAGTCCCTCCCCAAATAATTTCAGGTCGATCAGTCCACCAAGGTTTCTCTTATCAGTGTACGCTAATAGTTTAGTTTTAGAAGGGTTCACAGAAAGGTTGTCTTTCAGATACCAATTCTCTATGTAATGAAGGGTATATCGCATCTGATCCGCCACAATACTGGAAAATTTTTCCGTAGTCACTATTACACTATCGTCTGCGAAACTCTGTACCCAGATTCCTTGGCTTCCAAGCTCATAAATCAGGTTATCAATGACTATATTCTATAATGTTGGTGACAATACACCCCCTTGAGTGCACACCTTATTAGCCCTCAGGTTTATAGCACCTTCATACGTATCTTTAAATATTATTCTGCTCTGAAGCATATGAACAATCCATTTGTATGTTGTTTTGTTGATTTTCTTCCTAATCAGTACACTATGTATTGCTCGATAGAGCAAATCAAATGTATCAAGATACTCATTTTCATACCAGTCCAACATGAAAAGTATTAACACCGATTAAGGAATGATACTTTATTAAGCATATCACCCATCAACCATTTCTCGGAATATTCTGAAATACAAGACCCTGCGTTGGTTCTTCCTAGTAGCGATTACTGTACAATGCATCTTGAAGAAACAAGAATAATAAAGACATAGGACCGATTCTTTATGCACGATTCCAACTGGTCCCAACTACATTGAAGGACAGTATTTTAGAATAATATTTGGGAGAACCATGCTACCACAGTTTTGTACAAATTAACATCAATTACTTTTATTTATACAATCGTCTAAAACTACGGAATGTAATGACTGAGCTGGGTATACCTAAGAAACTAGCTGTGGTAACGCGAATGTGTGTAAGTAACTAGTTTGCACAGGTTAGAATAAGAGGGAAAACGTCAAATGCTTTCTACGTAAATTCAGGACCGTGACAGGGATTAGAATATGACATGCGAAAAATTTATTGTAAATCAAACCAGACATAGCTATTTTGGAAGCAAAAATTGTTCTTGGCAAGCGGATGACGTAGATGCAGAAGAACAGTTAACATTAGAAGTTACGGATATTTTTTCGAGTTTTGGAGAAGCTGCATTAAATATCGGTCTAAAAGTAAATGAAGATAATGGTCGTTTCAAAACAAGAACGACGGCGAATAAGGCAAAATATTACTATTAAATGATCATAACTTCGAGGTGGTTAAAGAATTTACATATCTAGGAGGAACAATCACAATAGCAACAAAGTAGAAAGAGAAGTTGAAACGAAAATATTGGCGGAAAACAGATCTTTCTTTGCAATGCAACACATCTAAATACATACAAGGAGGTGCTTCTAGCTTTTGATGAATTTTATTCATTCTTTTCTGTTTTACGCCAATTGTGTTGCTTCTTGTCAAGATTTGCCCTCTTTTTGTAATATCTCCAATTGTGTTGCTTCTTGTCAAGATTTGCCCTCTTTTTGGAATATCTCGGCTGTTCCACTCGTTTATTGGTCTGTCTCTTCTGTTTTTTCCCGATTGGTTTAATTTTCCACACTCTTTTCACTTGCCTGTTACTGTCCACTCGTGTTATATGACCGAACCATGCCAATTATTTCACCTTTATCGTGTTAAGTAACGATTTAATTTTAAGTCTGTTTCTTATTTCTTCATTTTTGAGGCTGTCTGTCCTTTTTGTCCCTATCGTTCTTCTCAGGTATTTCATCTCTGATGCTTGTATCCTAATCTGGTGTCTTCTGTTTAAGATCCAGTTTTCTGCTCCGTATGTCAGCGTTGGCCTATATATTGTTTCATATATTGTCATTTTCGTTTTCCTTGATATTTCTTCGTTGTTGAGGAATCCTCTATTTAGAGCCTGAAATAGTTTTCCACTCTCTAGTCTGTTGTTGAGATCGTTATCGACCTCTGTTGTTTATATTTATAACTGTTCCCAGGTATTTGTAGTTTTGTTTGCTTTATTTTTTCTTGTTCCATCACCATTTCGATTTGGTCAGTCGGGTCTTTTTTCCTTATTTTAATTATCTATGTCTTCTCTGTATTTACATTTAGGTTGTATTTTTTGCTACTGAGTTCCATTTATTCTAAATTTCAAACACGCATATATCTGCAATTATATTTGCATTGTATTCCATCCTATAATACAGTATGTTTTAAAGGTTTTTTTACATTCTTTCACTATCTCATCTATTACATTAGAAAAAGTACTGGTCTTAAACTACCTCCTTGTCTAAGTCCTTGCGTTGTTTCAAATGGTTGCGATTGCATATTCTGTGTTCTTATTGTATTTATTGTTTTCATATATATTCTTTTCGGTGCTCCTATCAGTTCTTTGCTCACCTTGTTTTTCTTTCAGGCTCTCCCAGATAGTTTTCCTTTCGATTGAATCAAATGATTTTTACATGTCTATAAAACTTACGTACACTTCTTTATTTTTCTTTAAGGCTTTCTATCCTGATTTTTCTTTCTTTCCGATTATTACTTCGTATAGAATTACCGCTATACATATTACGGATATGCTCTATAGTTCTGACAGTCTCTTGTGTTTCCCTTCTTGTGCACTGGTACAATTATTGCATATGACCATTCATTCGGCAGTATTTTTTTCTTTCATATTAGATTTAGGATGTTTAGGATGATCTTTTCTTTGCTTTTTCTCCTATATATTTCAACATCTCAGGACTAACTACGCCACTCCCAGGAGCTTTCCCTGCCTTTATCTTTCCTATTGCTTCATCCAGTTCTTCTTCCTGTATAGCTTCTGTTTCCTCCGTGTTTTCCTCTGATCTGCCGGTTACGTTGTTTTCATTTTCCTTTGCTTCTCCTTGCTCTCCGTCAACAGTTGTTTAAAATGTTCTCTCTACCTTTCCATTATATCCTTATCATCAGTTACTATTGTTCCATTTTTGGTCATTATTTGTTTTATTTCTTTGTTGCTCCGTAGTTTTTTCAGTGTTCGACAAAACAATTTTACAGTTTCTTTACTGTTTTCTTCCATTTTTTCTCCAAACTTGTCCCAGCTTTTCTTTTTCTAATTTTTGACTATTTCTTTAGCTTTAATTCTCTATCTTTCATATTTTTATTGCCTTTTGTCTTGTAAGTATTCTTTCCACAATTTATTTTCTTTAATTTCAATTTTTACCTCCTTATTTTACCATGGTGTCCGTTTCTTTCTTATTATTTCTTGTGGTCCAGCATACTAGTTTTGCTGTATTTATCCTAGCATTTCTAAATTTTCCCCATTCTTCTTCTACTATTTCTCATTTCTCCTTCTCTCTACATTTCCTTCTCTACCTCCTCCTTATAACTGGTTTATGTTGTTTCTTTCCTTAGTTTAGGTATTTTAATTATTCTCTTGTATTTCTTATTCTTGTCTTCTATATTTTTTATTTCTATTCCTTTGCAGTTAAATGTAGTTTCCAGTATATAGTGATTACTACATATTTCATAGCTTGTTCTCACCTTTAAGTCTCTTATCCAGTTCCTTTATTTTTTTTGCACCATAGTATAGTAGTAGTAGTGGTAATAGCTTTCCATCATTGTTGATTTTGTCCTCTCCGTATGGTCCTATAACATTTTTCATTCATTCGTTCCATTTTTCTACTTCTTTTCCCACTTTAGCATTCATTTCTCCTATGATTACTATTTTCGTTGTGCAATCATTTATTACTTATTACAGTTTGTTCCAGAACTCATTTTTTTCGTTTTTTTGTCGCATCTTGATCAGGTCCATAGCATATAAATATATGTATTTGTAATTTCTTGCTTTATGCTCATCTCTATATCAACTCTTCTTACTTTATTGATGATATTTTTCTTGATCATGCATGCTACCTCTGTCTGAGTTTCTTTTTCTTTTCTACTCCACTGTATATTAGTAAGTTTCCGTTTTCTAAAGTCGTGGTTCCTCTTTTTCTTTTAGTTTGTGTTATAACTACCACTTCAATCTTCTTGTCTTCTATTTCTTTCCCAGTTCTATTTCTTTTCTGTTTATGCCTCTTACATTCCTTGTTTGCCATTTTTAAAATGTTCTGTTTATGACATTCCATGTCTGTGTCTATCATTATGTTGCCGTTTCAATGTGGTTCCTTTCTGTCTGTGTTATCATCTTTAAATTCACTCATGTCCTTAATCTGTGCTTTTCCATTTCTCATTCCGTCCACGTATTTTCTTTCAGACTTTTTTTCAACTAGCTTGCACTGTACTGTTTGTAGCTTTTTCTATCATTTGTGTTTGTTGGTTCCAATTCCATCTTGTGTCTTCTATAATTATGAATCCATAACCTATTTTTGTCCTTTTCCCATTTGCTCTTTCGTTTGCGGCTATGTTCCTAAGTTTGCTTTGTATAGTGTCAGGTCACATTTTATAGTTATACTCGGTGTTGTTTATATCCTGTTAATTTACTATGCAACACCTGATGAGCTCAAAATTTCTCTTACGGGGTGCAAAAATTCATATAAACAAAACCATAATACGACCGTACGGAAGCGAAACATGGACGCTAACAAAAAAAGAAGTAAATAATTTGCTGGTGTGGAACATAAAATTCTTTGAGTAGTATATGACCCTTGCAGCGTGATAAAGGAATGGAGGCGCAGACACAGCGAGTTAAAAGAGTCTTCTCTTTGGAAAGGAAAATCTAGTTAAAATATATAAATGCAAATAGACTAAAATGGACAGGACAAATACAGTTGAAACTGTATTAGATATTAACTTTGAGTTTATACAATAAAAACTCGTCAAATGAGAATCTGAGACTGAAGTTGATACATTCGCAGGTTCTCAGTGTACCTCGTTTGGTCATGGAGTTTCCACTCGGTCAGAATCGGCTTTTGGTGAAGGTTGTAGCGAGACTATAGGCATGTCTCTCGTCATGCTAAAATCGACTTAAATCGGAGAGCGTTGTATTAGCGTTATGATAGCCATATAGAAGTTAAATGACACTTTCTATTACCTATTTTTCTTTTTATGTTAACTAAATTATATAAAAAATTTGATGAGTCTACTACAAACTATTTTACCTACCTGCGACGCTAAGGAAAAATTAGGCCCTGGAGATCTTTTTTTGTTTGGTGCTGGAGCTGCATTGTTGGCTGCTCCTCCGGAGTTGGAACCTTTCCTTTTTCGCCTTTTGTTTGCTGGCCTTTGAGATTCTATCAAACATATTCAATGAAGATATTAATGTTATTGAACGCAAAATATTATATTAGTCACGTGCAATCGATGAGTTTGTCAGGATTCTTTTCATTTTTGCTATACACAAACCGGATCGAAGGTCGGTTTTCATCAAGGCATTGTTCTAGGTGTTACAAAAATGGATACAATTGTAGTATGTGTTTTTTATAATGAATAGTGAAGTGTAAAATGTATTTATGTGAATTTATGTGTCTAATATTGATAATAAAATTGAAATGAAAAATCAATAATGTTTAGTAAAGGTGATGACAAATAATTATATGAAGAACACTCGATTAGTATTGATTTTGGTAAATAAACTCTCTACAGGTCTTTGAAAGGTTGTTAGTGTACCTGTTGTATGTCGTAAAGAATCAAAATTTAAAGTGTTTTAGGTAAAAATGAGATCGAGCGTTCCAATATGCTACCATGGAAGTAACGACTATTATGAGAGTGTCCATTAGGTATTCTGTCATACTGATATAATCTGGTTCTAATACAAATTCTAATTTGACACAGTCTACCTCGCGAGACCAGCCTCGTTGGTACTGATGCTGCGCCAGCAGAATAATCCAGATTACTGCACGAATCCATGTCTTCACTATGAACGCAATTAGTAAGATTCTGTTGTATATATTTTTTGTAATAAATCGTATAAAACAAATGAATACAAATAGAAACATCATTGATCTTACCCATTTTAATAAACCTTTTCTTGTTAACTGAACGAAGAAAGCGGTAAAGCAAAAATGAATAATCCTATAGTGCAATAAAATTGGTACCTCTCTTACCCGGCGGCGCAACCATCCTCTGCCATTTCTGAAATAACGTCGTTTTCAGGCAGTCCCTGGGACTTAACGCGTATGCCTTATGTCGAGACATAAGCTCCTGCATAGGTTCTAATATCACACATAACTAAAAAACAACAAACAGTGTTATATTTACATCGGTTCATTTCATCTCGCAAAATAGAAATAAATGTAAAGTTAAGTATAATTAAAAGTAATGAAAAAAAAAAAGTAAAATATTTGGATGTATTTATACTAAGCGAAGTCTAAAGAAATTGTGGTCATGTAAAGTGAGTAGGCACCTAATAATAAATGTGTGCAGAAATATGTAACAATTCAGGTATCCAAACACCATAATGTGACCTAGCCGTGTAACGTCACAATATAACATAGCCTGCTCCTTTATTTGTCTAGATATCCAGTCACATTTGTTAGTTTTCTGTTTATTATAAAAGTTCAAATATACAAAGGAATGCTCTGAAGATATAAATAAGTATACAATAAAAAGAAATTTTCGGTTTTATATGTTATATTTGATCATTATCCAAACTCTTTGATGTCGCACGCTATTTGTCCGCTATTGCCAAACATAAAAATTAAAATTTGCTTAGAGCGAAAAAGGAATTCTCAGTATGTGAACATTGTAAAAGATAATGATAGAATTACAACTTATATTGGGACAGATGTTAGAGAGACTGACAATGTTCGTATAAGAATATGATTGATAATATATATATAATTATATATAGCTTATATCAATAAGATATATTGATATAAGCTCATAATTCATGCTAATTAATATCAAATATATCAAATAAAGATCTAAGACAAGCACTGCTTATAGACTTATGCACAAGACTTAAATAATCTAAGACAAGCATTGCTTGTTACTTTATGAATGCTAATGATCTGATGTTAATAGAGAATACTGAAAGGGAATTTGATCAAGTAGAGTGAAGCTATTGAAGAAAACTTTTTAAAATATTTAGAATGTTTAGTCCCATTAAGACTTTTTCTCCAGTTATTCCTATCCATCGCGTTCCTCTACCAAGCACGTATTCCCATATTTATCATATTTTCATCCATGTTATCAAGGCATCTTGTTCTGGGCCTTCTTTTTCTTTTCGGACCAATGAGACTATCAAATAACGTTTTTCTAGCTGGGTCAGTTTGTTCCATCCGCATTAAATGTCCTATCCACCTCCGATGTCCTACCTTAATGTATTTTACGTGATTCCTGGTATATTCACCTTAAATTGAGAGAATTCCTAGGACTCATTTCTTTGGAAGTAGGAAATAATATACATTATATTTAAAATAAGCAAGTTTTCAGATATTAATTATGTCAAGTTCCTCTAAAACTTTTGGTTTGAAGTTCAAAAAATCACCCTGTATAGTGATCAAATGAAATCAAATTATTGAAATAAGGAACTAAAAAATCAGTTGCAGTTCGCATATCGTTAAACTGAAATGGTATCAGCCTCTTTTTGGTCCTCTAAAAATTTCAATTTTTAATGTTTGTAATTATTGTTGCACGTTTGATTTAAAACATTCTATAGTACAATGAAGCTACATATAATATGACAGGCGCCGTCAGTACTCATAATCTGCGTGGCCCTTTAATGCAGCAGATTTTATATATGCTGATGATCAAGGAGGGTTATTAAGTAACCATATAATTGTTCCATATTTTCTAAAATATAAGCTTAATTAAGCTTTGT
Organism: Diabrotica undecimpunctata; assembly: GCF_040954645.1. Classification (NCBI taxonomy): domain Eukaryota; kingdom Metazoa; phylum Arthropoda; class Insecta; order Coleoptera; family Chrysomelidae; genus Diabrotica; species Diabrotica undecimpunctata. The sequence goes on along the minus strand of NC_092803.1, from coordinate 113,384,983 downwards.
ATGTTCAATTTTCTGAAGATAACACGAACAAAAATGGAGCTAAGATTTAGTTAGATTAAATTGTTGATCCTAAATTGACGGTACACCATGTGAAAATTTGTGAGAATCAAGAGAGTTGGATTAGAAATAATTGGCCCTAAACCATCGTGGTATACAAAAATGATCTTTTAGGTCGTAATGTAGAAGGTTCTACGAGGTAAAACGATCTCTTTGAAATCTACAAACCATAGCCGCCTAGATCCCCAGATCACAAACGTTTTCTCGGCATATTTGAAGAGAAAGGATTACTGTTTCCATTATTTATTCGCGAAGATGTTTGCCTTGAAGACAATTATTTTAGCACATTTAATGAGATCTGGTATAGAGCATCCTTTGTTCATATTGGCCAATTATTAAGAAAGGTAGTTTGTATAACCCACTAAACCAAATCCCAAAAGCTCGTCGGTATTTTTACATTCGATTTTAGTGAGGGATATATTACTATTATAATAATTGAACCCTGTTGTATTAAACAATGGTGTATACATAATATAAATATAATACAGATATATTGAGAAGTGACACTTTACTTACCCTCAAATAATTAAGCGTAGAATTTGTGATGCCTTGCCTTGTAATGTTTTTCGATAATTGGTCCAACATGCTTGGATCCTGTTGGGAATGCATACCAACTACCGTTCTTGGGATTAATTCTCGATGTGTTCGAACAGCAAAATGCCATGATTTTATCCTCATTAAATCATCGAAAGTAAATTCTAGAATTAAGCGGCCCTCTGTACACACCTGAAATTAATAAATCTTGTTATTGACTGATACTACAAAACGATTTGATTTAAATCTAGTTTAATATCTAAGATTCGGTCAGAATCGCTACCAAGACTCGGTTAAGTTATCCGACTTACAGTAGTGCGAGTATTAGATCAAGATATACCATTACGACAGTTTAATATCGACTATTTACGCAGAGGTTCTACACATTCAATTAGGCTTAATTTAAGATTTCAATGTCATTTCATGAGTATCTACTGGCACAATGTAAGGTTAACATCACAATAAGTATCGGTTTATTTAATAAATAAGTGAAAAAATAAAAAAATCAACACAATTTAATGAAAGCTTTACATTAGCATAGTTTAATTAAAAAACAAATATATTTTCACTTTATAATGTGATTAAATCTCAAAACTGCTATAAATTTTTCCGCCAAAAGATTCGATTGGTTAGAGATTGGCGGTATTCTAAATTCCAACCAAGCTTGTTGGTAGTTCGGTCGTTATTTTTTTGTGTTAATTCTCTCCATGCGACTCCCGTGATAAAAAAAGCTGTTTCCAAAATGAAATAAGTTAATAAAATAAATATTGTCAAACTAGGTACACAAGTCTACACAAAGTACAAAATTGTCATTCACTCGTTCTCTTTTCTGCCTTTATACACTAGTCCAATGTACCGCGGTTTTTAACTCAGAATTCCATTAACATGCATTAGGCCAGTAAATGAACATGATATACCCTATTATTTTCCATGTCACCACCGAATTGTATGAAAATTGGAATTTAGGTTCTACTTACCCTCCACTTCACTTTTGGACTTGTGCCGTTTGTTGCTTTTTATTTTTAGGGGCGAAAACTACCGATAGTAGTAGAAAATAATACAATTGTAAATGAAAGCGGGTAATTAATTCAAATCATCTTTTAATGGAGTCAATGAATGTTAATTAACATTAAACATCATAATTTAAGATTTTATCACAGTTTATCCCCTACATCTCACCCCTAGATTAGTTATAATTAAAATAATATCATTGAATACCTTGTCATCACTGATTTGCAAGGAAATTTGGATTTAGGTTATAATTACCCTCCCCTACAAAATTTGACTTGTGCCGTCGGTTGCTTTTTATTTTTTAGAGTTGAAAACGACCCCTATTAAAAAAAATCATATAATGTAAAAATCCTAAAACATGTGAATGGCTGTTTATTCGTAACTCGCTATGAAGCTATGAAGTACTTAAAAAAACAATTTTGTAGGTTTTTTCAAGGGCAATATGATCATTTAAATTATTTTAAATCCTCATTTTTAAAAGGTTGTTTGTAGCTGAAAGAGTTTAAAAGTGTCACTAATATCGAGTATTTGAAAACTTTGAATAATACTTTAACCAATTTCTGTACAGAAAAATTAAAAAAAAACAAAATGTTCAGAAAATTAAAACCTATATTTTTTACTCTTCAAGATTTTTCGTATCACTAATACTTTTTAAGTAATTTTGAAAAAAATGCATTTTTTCAAAATTAAAAAAAAATTTCTTTTACTTTAAAACCAACCGTGGGCACTAGTCGAAAAGTGAAGTAGAGGGTAAGAGGAACCTGAATCCAAATTTTCAAGCAAATTCGTCGTGACGGGGAAAATTACCCACCAAAACGGCCATTTACTGGAGTACATTTTTTTGAAATTTTAGCAGTAAGTAGGGAATACCTTAACAAGCAGAATCTAACCTTTGTCGAAGTATGCTTTTATTCTGGGGGTGAAATTCACCCCAACTGGGGGGTGGAAACATTTATATTGAAAATAACCTCAAAAATCGATACCTATAAAAATATATTCTAAGGAAAAATCTTCTAGTTTTTTCGAAAAATCAATATTTTAGACTTATTCGTGATTTCAATATTTCTGTTTCAATCGAGATTTCACTAATATGTCATGCCAAACCATGTTCATATGGTGAACTCAAAAACCTTAAATTTTGTCGAAAAAACTGTAAAGGGATAAAAAGTAGCTTATACAAAACTGTCTTATAAGAGATCGATTTTTTTTATTTTTGATAAGACTTTTGATTATTTTTGATATGACATATTTTTTTTACAAACCGAGTTATAATTCATTATAACTACCTCTTTAGAGAAAAATGACAGTAGATTTTTTTTTGTTTAAAATGACACAAAAAACTTAAAAAAAAAATGTTTTTTGTAGCAAAAAAGGTGATTTTTAGAGTTTATTTAAAAAAATTGTTTAAACAATTTCAGCCCAAAAATTTTGACCGGCACCCTTCATATTTGTTTAAAGGGAGCATTTCTGAATAAGAATCTGCAAAGAAACTGAATCAAAAACATTTTTCCTACGAAAGCGGTCTCACAACATGGAATATAATGGAATCCAAAAGATTGAACAAATAAAAATACATAAATAATTAAAAAAAAAATATGGTTACAGTGAAAAAAATATTTGACATTTTTATAAATACCTTTTTTTTTTTAAAAAAGTACAAAAACATTGAATATAGGTACGTAAAATTAGAACAAAAGGTTAATATTTTTTTTCCAGAAAATTTTGTAAATTTTGCTATGTTGCGGTTTTAAATTGAAAGGGCTTAAAACATTTTCATATTGGTTATAAAATTCACTTTTAACTGGTTTTTTGATCGACTGTCTAGCTCGAAAATTAAGTGAGATATAGCCAAAAAACCAAACACCTCTTTTTTTAATTCGGAGCAGGTAGATGTATGAGTACAGGAGAATGTATATATTGTATATTATGTATACGTATATTCAAAAAATGAGAGGGAGCTAAAGGAAAAATCATTCAACTGCTATTAAAGAACATGTGAAGAAAGATACTTTTTTGTGGAAATTGCCATGCAATATGAGTAGACTTTACAAAAAAATATTGTAGCAGAAGATGTTGACGTATTAGTTATTTTGACTGCCACAACTAAAGCCGAGCAAGAATTTTTTTTCCTAATATCAGGAAACCCATATGGCCCCTCTTTGGTATATTTATCTCAAAGCTTCGAAGTAAACTATTTAAACAATACAAAATTTATATCTTTTTCGCATTCCTTCACTGGTTATGATACATCAGCATTTTATAATAAGGGTAAAAATAAATTCTTTGAACTTATGGAAAAAAAGTCGGATTTAAAAAACAATCAGATATTGTTTTGTACTTTTTAATCATTTTATACGGAGCTGTTAAAGATCAATAAAAAAAATGGTGAAAAATTGAAGACTTAGTAGTTTTTGAATAAATGCGATGAGTCATTCATTCTAGAGAAGCGGTTTACCCTTATAAACAGAGCATAAACCGCCTAATTTTTTTTGCATTTCTACCGCACCAAACCTTATTTATTCAATTTTATATATTTTTTCGTTTAAATGTATATACTTTTTTAATTTTTCAAGTGGTCCGGAAATTGTTATTAACAAATAACTTATGACTAAAAACAATTTTTCGAATCGCTTCGATTAAATTTTTTAGCCTTATCTCCTCGAAATAAATTCTTTTTCTATATTGGTAATTTTTCGAAAAATGCTTCCTTTTCGAGTTACTTGTATTTTTTTGTTGAATAAATGCCTTAATTAGTAATTTTTGGGATTTCGTTTTAAAAAAACGTTTAAACGTCTAAACGAAAATCTAAACAAAAAAAAAATAGTTTATTCTTGATAAAAATGTGAAATATTTCGAATATGCATTTCGAGCAATCTATCGCTGTATACGATAATAAGCGTGTATGGATGCGGCGCTTAGAAATCTTTGTTTAAATTTAAAACTATGTTTTTAGCAAGATAAAAATTACTTATCCTAGCTAAAATATTCTTATTTGTACGTGAAGGTTTAAATATTAATAACCTTTTTGTAATTGTAAGAATTGTAATTCCTTTATTAGTTTTTTAGAAAAAAAAATCCAAAGACCACTAGGTAATTGTGGCATTTTTTTTTTCAACAAAAAATTGCAAATAACTCAAAGGAAGCATTTTTCGAAAAATTACCAAGAGAGGAAAAGAAAAAAAATTACAGTTGAACTTGAAAAAAATATATAGAATCGAATAAAAAAGGTTTAGTGCGGTAGAAATTAAAAAAAAAATAGTTGGTATATTCCGTTTCTAAGCGTCTTTGTAGGGGTAAACCGCTATCCCATTAAGGCAAACACTAAAAGCAACGCCGTCAAATTATCATCCCTTGTTCCTAAAGTGGATACTCTGAATCAGATTAAAATATGCTACTATCAGATTCAAGTTTGGCTTGGGAACAAAAACATAATCCAACTGATTGCGGATGGACTACACGTAAAGATCATGGCAACCCATCGCACCGCAACAAAGTCCAGCACGACAAGAACTCTTGCAAATGATATTTTGCAACTGTTGTCGTTTTTTGCAACTCAACTTGTGGTGGATGTTATGATCAAGATTGCCAAAATAGTGTTACAATGAGGCAAACAGATGAAGCAGAGAAAGAGAAGACAATGCCGATAGTGATGGTGCTGATTTATATGTGACATAGAATATTGTACATTACATTGAATACACGAAAAAAGTATCATTATAATATTCCCTTCTTATTTTCCAATTTTTAAGTAAAATTTATATCTAAAAATTTAACTCGGTAAAAAGATTGTGGGTTAATATAAAAATGATCTTGAGAAAGGCACTCTGGCCGAAACAGCTGTAGTGATAATAATTTAAAATAAATTTTGTGGAAGTGTTGAAAACAAAAGTTTTCAGTGTTTTATTGTAAGATAAAAATGATCTATCAAATTGTATAAATAAGCAAGTAAATGATTTTTTCAAATTTGCAGACGACCAACTTGTAATGGCGCAAGAATGAGATGAAGATGAAGACAACAGGAACTTGTCTTGGAAAATAGGGCAACAATTGAATGCTGTGACACGTATAAGTACTTCTATCGTAAAACAAGGAACTGTGGACAAGACGATAGAGGAAAAAAGAGAAGCAGGAAGCAAAGCAGTCACCATGCTCAACGCGATCCCTTGGAATCAATCGATATCAAATTGCAACAAACCTAAAATATATAATACAATAGTCAAAAGCATAGTCGTTGCAGCAGCGCGCAGCAGGAAAATCTAGATTAGAGAGAGTAACTAACGAAAAAACAAGAATATTCATGCATGTACAATAGGATGATATCGTAAACCAATGGCCAACGACCAACAAACATGGTACGGACATGTTCAGAGAATGAACGATCCACTTCCAAAGCAGATTCTAGTGGGATCTCTACACAGAATAGGAAATTGGGAACACCTCGTTTGAGCTGTAGAGAAATAACGCCTAACCTGAGAAATAAGACGATCCGAAGAATAACAGCACGAACCTAGTTAATTGGCGATTAGGTATCAGAAGAATTGGGAGAACTTTGTAAACGGTTTTAAAATTTTTAAAAAGATTCTGACTTTTTGGGATTATATACAATTCCTTTTTTTTTTTAATGTAGTCCCCTTTTGTACTGATTATAGTCAATAATATCATTGTTTGTAGACAATGTGGTTTTTAACATCGACTAAATTAACCAAATTAAAGATGATTTTAGTGTTTCGGATATTTCTTAACATTATACCACGTTATTAACTGATTTTCATTGTTTTATTGAAGTATTCTTATAAATAAATTCTGAATAGTCACAATAATCTATCTTACAAGAAATCTTTATTAAAAAAGTTATCACCAGTGATTGAGTAGAAACCCCACTTGATTGGATATATACAGTGAACAGTATATTGATCCAGGTTGCCTGCTATGTCAATTATTTAGGGTCGTTGCCCTAATTCTATATATGATATAAAAAAATCCAAGTCGATAAGTTCCACTCCCCATATGTACATAAAAGTGTACTTGGAGCATTTATCCCGATCGATCTCCAATGCAGCAATATTCCACGAAATTTGTTGATTAGATAATATTACTCTATTTTTGAGGATTATACAAATATTTGATTATGGTTTATTTTAAGCACAAGGCTATTAAAAGAGAATACTGAAGAAGGTTACAAGAGATATGCAACAGGATATGCGCTATTAGTTAAAATTAAGGCATCATCTTTTATTTTTGCAAAGTTGTACACCATACATCGAATATACCACGTAACTTTTTTTACACACATACCTACTCAATTTGAAATAAATTCAAACTATTTTAATAGACTAAGCTTAGTCAATTTGTTTTTAGCTCAACAACTGACGAGAACATTTAATGGCGTCCATGGATTAAAAAGTGAAAAAAATACATTACAAAGACTATCATAGAATAATGACAAAGACGTATCTGTAACCGAATAACATATATTATGCGCCCTCCTCCAACATTAATTGTTGTCACATAGCGTCGCGACATATCAATAAGCTTTTGGATGGAATACACTAGCTACAGTTGAGTCTATGGTACTTTACTCGTGCGTCATTAATACCTGGCGAGATAAAACACATACTTTTTAACTAACATCATTGTCTTCCACTCATTGAACTAAAGGTAAACCAGCTACCGCCTGTTATTAAGTAAAGACACATGTTATTTTTATGAATGCTCTAGTCTAGACTCAGTATATTGAAAAGAGATAGGTAAAAAAAAGACATTTAGGGACGTTTTCAGATTTTAAGTACAATTTGTGACGTTTCTGATTTGTCTACTTGTGGCTGTCAGTTTGTTAAATTTTTGGCTGTTTTTTGTCCTGTTTTTGCATTAAGAAGTTATTTATATTACACAACAGTTGTTTTCACAACTAATTTTATATTGGAGTTTGAAATTGTATGGTAAGTGTATTTTATTTTACCATTAATTTACATACAAAGTTAACCTCATTCACACAGTTAAGGAATGGTTTTGTTTGTTTCCGCAAAAGTGAAAGAAATAACAAAAAGAAAATAGTTTATTAAATAGGGGACCGTTGGAACCGTTGAGGCCGTTGTCATCTGTTCAAGAAGTGCAGCAAAAAGTACAATTTTTAAATGTGCACTATTATAAAGCTTTAATGATAACAAGTATATTATACTATTAATATTATTTATTTGTCAATTTTATTACATAACAAAACATTTATAATTAATTGGGAACTTAAATTTTTGGTTTTTTTCAATTTAAATTAAAAATATTGATAATATTTTAACTTTGTTTTAGAGGGCAGCAGTTGCACTTAAATTGGCGAGAAAAACAGTATACAGTATACGAAAAAGAAAAGAAAAAAACCTTGTTTTATCTTCTCCGGAAAAAAGCAGACCTCGCTTAAAAACAAAAACTACTGATTTACCTGAGGGCAATAAAATCCAATTCGAAGTACAATATATAATATGTACCAGAATAGTAAGTAAACCAACTTTCTGTTGAGAATTACGAGTAGGACTTAACATGTTATAGTAATATATTAAAATAAATAACTTTTTAGAGAAACATGTACCCCGTGAAGCGTTGCGTTAGCGAAGGCTAAAGAAATTGTTTCTAAAAGTAAAACATCCTTGTAGAATATTAAAAGATTTTTGAGTTTTAAATTTAAAAAAAGATGATCATCGAAGAGCATGGAAAACAGAAATAGTACATTTCCACAATAAGTTGTATTTTTGGACGAAACGTGGATTTTTTCTAGGGGAAATAAAATGATGTCGTGGAAGGATGACAACAGCAGAAGTGTACGTGAACCAGGTGGTTATGATGAAAAATATTGTGATTTATGCCGGTTCAGCAAAAGGTTTTATTTCAGACGCCAGTTTGTTATTTTGTTCCAAATCCTTGACTGCAGATTATCACGGTGAAATGAATAGTACAATATTTATTAAATGGATAAGTACACAATTACTTCCTAATTTAGAACACCCATTTTTGATTGTCATGGACAACGCACGCTACCATAGTAAAACCATTGATGAACATCAGTTAAAACCAGAATTATTACAATTGGCCAAGATGAATCGACAAGAAAATTATTATATTATAGATGAATTCATACGTGAACATGGACACGAAGTGCTTAGGTTGCCAGCGTATCACACATCAACACACAACACAATATAAATATTATTGTATATTTAATTTAATTTAAATTTAATGTTTTTTTTTATAAATGATTTATTTATTTATTTATTACTAATGATATTAAAAGAATTTATTAAACTTAAAATGTAGCTGTAATTCAGCACCAAAATTTTTAAAGCAAAACTAACATTTTACATTCTATTTATTTGATAACGTTAAATTTTATAACATAATCCGTTATCAGAGCAGTAGCCACTTTCTTTCACTTGCTGTTGCGTGGAATAAATTTCCGCCTTATTTCGTATGCTTTAAATGATGATGCACGGGTGAAGAACCATGGAATCAACTGTACTGATGGATACCCGAAATCTAGACTCGCTCGTGCAAAATACGGGTCACCAATTCTGACGTTGGCAATGAAAATCATAGCAATAAAACGAAAAAATCTACCATTCTAGATTAGGGCCACAGCGCGTACTTTTTCAATTTTGTTAAGATGCATAATTTAATTTAGCACAATATTTTGACGTTTACCAGCCATTTTTTTGTTCTTCGAAAGTTCCCACATCATAGCTTCTAGTCTTCTTGATTTATTTTTTCACTTTGGTTTAGGTGCTCACCGGACGTCAATACCGATAAAAGATATATTTTCACCTCACAGACATGATTGTCAAGAAGTTGTTTAACTTAAAAAATTATTTATTAAAATTACTTGAATTCATTTGAGAAGCTTTTTTTGAAGAGATTGCTTTCCAAAACAGTGTTTGGCTAATTTTGTGTAGCAGCGTATAATAAATAGCTTTATCAATAAATCGATACATGATATTAAAATGAATAGGTAAAGGAAGCATTAAAGAAATTAAAAAATAGAAAATCACCGGATACCACAAGAATGGAGATCAAGCATCCTAATACCTCTATTCAAAAAGGGAGACAAATCGGACCAAGAAAATTACAGAGGAATTCATTTATTAAACACTAAAGTTAACGACCAAAGTGATAACAATTAAACTGAATGTAATATTATAACCCTAGAACAACAACAACATGGTTTTATATAGGGAAGATCGATATACAATGAGGCAAATGCAAGAGAAATCATTAGAATACAACAAACCGGCATATTTGTGTTTCGTGTACTTTAGATGGAATTTGACAGTGTCAAATAAAGGACGTTATCCAATTATTGAACGCAAGAGAGATACCTCTAGGAATAATCAAAACGATCGAAAATATCTACCAAAAAAGAATAAAAGAAAAAGTAGATAAAGAATTAACTGACCAAATTGAACGACCATATAAGCCGAATGACAACAAATAGAGTAGTAAATTCACTGGGGCACATTGAAAAACAGACGAGTCATGTTACGAGATGTCATAAAAAGAAAAAGAAGTTAATAATAAAAAAAACCGGGAAAAGTTAAAAGTAAAATTAAATCGCAACAATTTTATAATACCGCATAATTCTTTCTTTACCGCTTTGATCAAACTGCGAAAGTTCTCTAAATATGAGATCCATCTACAACATATATGAGGCTTGCTAGATAACGCATACCTTAACATCAATGTGATGCCTATTGTGAAAAATCATCTTTACCGTTATGTAGAATCACCTTTTAAAAACTTTAAATATGAGTACAGAGTTATCTGTTAATTACGTGAAAGTGAACGTATCGTTTTATTTTGTCAATAATGAAAAAAAACTGAGTACAAAGTTTTTACCGAAAATAAAGCTGAGCGAAATCCAATACTATTGAAACCCGTTTCTTCGTTTTTCGGTTACTGAATTTAAGTGTGATCTAAATGAGCACAAATGAGGAACCCCAAAAAAAGTCCATCATATCGGATTTAATGACCGTCCAGTATAAATCCGTGAGATAACAGTTATTAATGTATCAAGAACAAAAAGTGATCTATTTTTCAATCAATTTATTATAATAGGCGAACGGTTTAGCCCTATAAGCAGAGCATATTATACCGACTAAATTTTTGTTTGAATTTCTACCCCACCAAACTTTTTTTATTCGATTTATATATATTTTTTTCAAAGGTTTTTTTTAAGTTTTCCAAGTGGGCCAGAAATTGTTAGTAACAAATAACGTATTACAAAAAAAAACAATTTCCCGAATCGCTTTGAGTAACATTTTTTAGATGTATCTCATCGAAATAAATACTTTTTATATTTTGGTAATTTGACGAACACTCGTTCCTTATCGAGTTTGCAATTGTTTTTTTTTGCAAGTGTTTGCAAATTTTTGTCGATAGGACATTTGGATCAAAAGATATCGAATTTTTACCGTCGAATTGATACAAATTTTATTGAACATTGATTTCGCGCGCGTAACTGACATGCAAAATCGACGGCTGCTTCAAGCGTTGTTTCTAAAAGAACAGTTCATTCTACACAAAAAATGCTTACAAACATTTTTGTTTACTATTATCTCAGCTACATTTTTTATTTGAAACGTTTTTTTCTACGGTGTACAGATTCTTGGTAAGTCGACTTTTATGCGATTTTACCCCCCTGCGAGGTGGGTTTTAGGGGGAAGCCCGGAGGTAAAAGTGGTAAACTTTTTTACATCTTTTTTGGGGTCCCAAAATTAATATTCCCTTCAAAATTCAGCTTGTTCATATTATTTTTAGTGGTTCAGTGATATTTTCGTCTCTTGACGACTGGAGTATGTCAACTATATAACGTTCAGGTGATATCAGATATCAATTTACAATAGGATTCCCAACTTAATTTAAACACTTTCCGTACCGTGTACTTTAGTACCGTGGGGGCGTATTTTCATTTTTAGCTTAGTAACAATACATGGATACTGGATAAGAATGGCGCAAGATAGACGGGGATGAAAACACGAGGAAGAGGCCTATGTTCAGCAGTGGACTTTTGAGGCTGGATGATGAGCAATAAATGGATAAATTATTAAACAGCAGTTTGCTTGAATGTTACGTGGAAGTGAAATTTCTAGTCCTTCTGTGTCCTTCACTTCTCTCGACTAACTCGTCACGCCTGCAGGCGCCGGCAATTCCAGTTAGAACTACAGAGTACAGAATTACATAATTTACAATAGCCTACACGTAAAAAGTACCTTGCTTATTAATAAGTATATTTCCAGGAACTTCCACACAAAAATCTATACATTTCGTTATCTAGATAATTTTTCGACTGTTCTAACAACCATTCAAATTTCGTCATTTTGTGTCATGTGGAACAATTTCACCCAATCATGTCAACATTAGACTGATAATTGCATTCAGTGCAATTTTCAATTCCTATGACAACACGATTGAGTTTGACAACTTCATCCAAATAAATTTCAAAATGTCTAATGTTAAATAAATCTAATGTTAACTTAAATTTTAATAATTGTACTTTCACTAACTGTACTTTTAATAAATAAATGTTTCGTTATGTTATGATTTTTTTTTCGAAAAATTATCCGCCGAATATCCCTCGGACATTGATGAATGCCTCATAATTTCATGACAAATTTCTCAAGCTCGTTGCTTGGTAACAGCACTCAGCCTTCATGCTGTTACCAAGGAACGAGCTTTCGATTGTCATGAAATTATCCCGTCTGTTATCAATGTCCTAGGGATATTACTACTGAAACTTTTTTTGACTTTTTGGGCTCGTATCCAACCCCCTATTTTTTTAAAATTCAGTCTACTTCTTGAATTTACTTAGACAATTTATTCTTTACGGACTGTGCGATTTTTTATATTTTCAGAATATTTGTAATTTCCTTAGCATTACACCATGTTATGAGTCTGATATTGGATTAACAACGTCGCAGGGAAACAGAATATTGTTTTGTTTTTCAGATACAATAAATTTAAATACTAACGGGTTGTGGCAGAAAATAATGCAACTAATTATATCTAGTTATTAAATAAAGGCTAATAAATCGGGAAAATAACAAAATCGGTATAAAAATAAGTGCATCTATAATTCTATAACAATATAAAAAGTTGAACAATCTAGGTATGATTATTTCACTGATAAGGGTAATGACAACCAGCTGCTAATCGAGTCCTACTAAAAATAAACGCAACGTTGCCAGCTGTTCAGTAATATCCGAGAACCAAATAGTTTTTGTATTAGCATTTTTATTTTTGTTTATTGAAGCGAAGCTTTTATAATGGCGTTATATTACTTTTCCCCGCATTTGTATCCCCGCAGAGCTCATCAAACATGGAGGTAACAGCATTATGCACCAAATTCACAACATAATAGTCAAAGTCTGGAAAGAAGAACAAATGCCAGAGGAATGGTGCACTGGAATCATATGTCCACTGCACAAAAAGGGAGATTTGTTGGAATGTAAAAATTATAGGGGTATAACTCTTCTGAATACAATGTACAAAATATTCTCCAACACCCTGTACAGCCGTTTAAGTACGTACGTGGAAGAAATCCTTGGTGAGTATCAAAGCGGTTTTAGGCCAGGTAGGTCAACAATTGACCAGATTTTTGTGCTACGTCAAATCTTAGAAAAAACCAATGAATTTAATATTGACACGTTCCATCTCTTTGTGGACTTTAAGTCAGCGTACGATAGCGTCCTAAGAGGTAAATTATACGAAGCCATGAATGAACTTAACATTCCCCATAAATTAATAAGGCTCGTAAAAACAACTATGAGTAAAGTGATCTGCAGAGTGCAAATACAAGGCGATATGTCACAAGCGTTTGAAACATATGCAGGGTTAAGGCAGGGAGACGCGCTGGCGTGCCTTCTCTTTAATATAGCGTTAGAAAAGACTATAAGAGATGCCGAGTTACACAATAGGGGAACAATCTTTAATAAATCAACGCAGATTATGGCTTACGCTGACGATCTGGATTTGATCGCACGTACTACACGAGGACTTAAAGAGATGACTTCCACCTTCTTGACAGCCGAACAAAATATGGGCCTTAAAATAAACGATGAAAAATCCAAAATGTTAGCATCTATTCCAAATAACAGAGATAGAGCTAGAAACGCCGAAGAAAACTTCAGTATAGACCAATATAATTTTGAGGTAGTAAATAAGTTTACATATTTGGGTTCTCTCATAACAAACGATAATGACACATCTGAAGAAGTAAAACGGAGGGTACTGCTAGCAAACAAATGTTATTTTGGACTAAGCAAGCAGCTAAAAAACAGAAATTTAAGCCAGAAAACCAAACTAATAATATATAGAACACTCATCCTACCAGTGCTGACATATGGGTCAGAAACATGGACCATCTCCAAAACAGACGCAAATCTTCTGCTCGTCTTCGAAAGGAAGATACTAAGAAGAATAATGGGTGCATTCTGTGAGAATGGTATTTGGAGAAGGCGATATAATTTCGAATTGTACGAGAAGTATAAAAAAATAGTAAATGGTAGAGATGTAATATCCTTCATAAAAATAGGTAGGCTTAGATGGGCTGGACATGTGTCAAGAGCAAATGAAAATTACCCACCCAGTAGAACTCTATTATCGGTCCCAGTGGGAAATAGGAGTAGAGGCAGACCACGACTGATATGGAGGGACGGTGTGGACGAGGACGCAAGGAAAATCGGCGCGGCAAATTGGCAACGGTTGGCGATGAACAGAAACGACTGGCGAAATAGACTGGGGAAGGTCAAGGCTCAACTAGAGCTGTAGCACCACTGATGATGATGATATATTACTTTTCCTCTATAGCCACAGAAGTAGCGCCATGAAATACCGTATTTCGTGACGTTACTACTACAGAATTGGAAGGGCCCATTTTCGCGACGAGGTCCGTTTATCGAATTTACACCAAACTCCTCCAGGAGCCGAGGCCATCCTGTGCCACAGGTGCCTCGCACACTATCGCCGATATGATATTAGTGTCCATTGTGAATTTTCACAAAACTCTAGAAGCCGAGGCCGTCCTGGGCACCAGTTGTATCGAATTTCCACAAAACTCTGCGATACGAGGCCCGACCTGTGCACCATGTGTCTCGCACACCATCACTGACAATATATTAGTTTTCAGCGACCCCAAATCGCTCGAGTATCGAGTTTGCACTGATTTTGTATCGAATTTCCACAAAACTCTATAAACTGGCATTTCGACAGAAAATTTAATTTTGAACTTTTCTATAGATTCATATCTATGAAAAGTGCATAGAATTCACCAAAATGCACCCTAATGGATAGGGAGAAATTCACCCCTTTCTCAAAAATGCGCCCCATTTACAAATTTATGATTTTTCATCACTGCGAAATGCACTTTGGAAAATGCATTTTCCTTGTTAAATAACGCAATTTTCATTTCCACATTATCATTTTTATTTACAAAATTTCCTGACACTCATAGTAACGAGTTTCAAAACGAGTAACAGCTATTTTGTCATCAATAAAAATATTAAAATTATCCGGTTGATTTTAAACAAGTGAAAAATTAAAACTTATTTTATCTTATCTAGAAGCCATATGTTCTATACAGGTCGTACTGCAGCCGTCGACTTCTGCAATTCTGCTATATATACAAGCTCTTCGTGAACATCTTTATCTAGCCTTGTGTGTCTAGTCTTCTGGTATCAAGGTGAAATCGAACCCTCCTATAGCAAAAGTAAGTTCTGCTGAAGCTGCTTTGAAGGTTTACCTGTACGATCGTTATTGATCTCCTTATATTTTTATTTATGGACTTAAAAGTGTCACTCGTTTATGAGTACTCTTCTGGGCGGTTATTCATGTTTCCTTTTGTCTCGTGTACCGTGCCAAGGCTATAATATAATCCTTCAGAGTATGCCAGCTCTCTGGGGCATCGCTTAGGCAACACTTTTTCCTCTGTGCCATAAATTGCATGGGGACGATAATATTACACCTCGGAATTGGTGAGCGCAGTAGTCGCAGGACAAATCTCACCGTATAATAGGCTAGTTACAGTGAGGCCATCTGGTGATTGTCAACTGGGTAGGTGTGCATGTGTATGTGTGGGGGTCATAGTAAATAATAAAAACGTATATATTACCCTAAATTAGTCTGGCGATAGGGTATAAAACCCAAACGCCCAGATCTCAATTCATTATTATTTTTGTTATTGCGATGGCTGGCGACGTTAAAATTCGTTTCTTTTTTTTTTTAATACGGTTGTGTGATCGGGAACTCGCATTAAGCGGTAAATCTGAGTAATTCTTATGATTAAATCATAAAATATAGTAAGATTTTTCTATATGTTATGATTTCTTCCCGTTCTGCTTTAACGTTTCATTTCTGCCGCTAGATATTGTTACGATAATTATCCTGGCCTAAAATAACCGTAAATATTATGACTAATGTGTTCTGTTTTTAGATTTTACGAGAGTATTCTATTAGCCGGCAGAAATTTACCTGAATGAACCTTCCAGAAACGGTCGAGCCGATGTAAAAATACCCGTTTGCCTTACTGTTATAATTTCACCGCTAATCGAGAAGGCTGTTCGATGATTCTAGCGTAAAGGCAATGGCATATATAAAGGACATTTTATTTGGAAGGAACAGTTAATTCGGACGACGCGCTCGCGATAAAATGTTACGTTCGCTTTTTAATAAATTATGTATGTTTAGTGAAAATAAATAAATATCAGTCATTGTGCTTTTTAATGAATTAAGATAAGAACAAGACATTATAAATTAAAGACTTAACAATTAATAAATTCACAACAAATGGTGTCAGAGTGGGATCGAACATAAATTAGACTTATAATAATAATACAAGTGAATATAAAATAAATTGTGAAAATGGCTACGATTTATGAGCTGACAGTGACTAATTTAAGAAGACATCTTGAAGACAGAGAATTATCTTCCACCGGAAAAAAGGCTGAGTTAGTCCAACGACTAAAGAACGCTTTGCTAGAAGAAGGACTAGATCCAGAGACTTATATATTTGAAGACAAACATGATGCTGTCATCTCGTCGATTTCGAAATTGGAGAACAAAGTTTCTGACGATATTTCGAAAGTTTCTTCTGATGTAGCCAAAGTATCCGGCGACATCGCTTCTTTAGAAAGCAAAGTTTCTAACGAGATTTCTTCTCTGGAAAGCAAAGTCTCTGCTAACATCTCTTCGGAAATCTCTAAAGTCACTTCTGAGATGTCTGCCCTGGACGATAGAATATCTTCGTTAAAAAACCAAGTTGCTGCCGATATGTTGGCCTTCGAAGAAAAGATATGGAAAGAGATGGAAAAGAAGATGGAGGAAACCGGGACAGCAGAGAGAGGAAACAATCCAATTACAGTGGAGATAAAAGAAGACGAGACGAAATGTAAGTTGGAGACACGGCCGAAATTTGAAGGAAGTGGAGGTTCTATTCATGTTAAAGTCCCAACTTTCGACGGAAAATCATCATGGAACAACTACATGAAACAGTTCGAATCAGCCGCAAGAGCAAATGGATGGTCTGAAAAAGAAAAGGCGGTAAACCTGACTATCGCTCTTCGAGGAGATGCCTTAGATGTGCTTCAGACCATAGCAGTAGAGGAGACCGATGATTTCGAACAACTGAAGAAGAGGTTAAATATGCGATATGGCCACGAACATTTGGAGCATGTATATCAGTCACAGCTTAAAAATCGTAGACAGAAGAAAGAGGAGGCTCTTCAAGAATATGAGGTAGATATTGCCAGATTAGTACGATATGCTTATCCAACAGCTCCCGAAGACATGATGGAAAAATTGGCCGTTCAAACGTTTATTGATGGTCTTCGTGATCATGAAATGCAGAGAACACTACGATTAGCTCGTCACAAGACGCTGGTTGATGTCTTATCCGCCGCCCTCGAATACGAGTCAGCTACGCAGGCCTCTGGCGGGTACAGTAAAGTTAGGACTGTAAAAGAGGAAGGAGATGAAGATAAACTTGACCAGCTCTTTAATTTGATAAAAAGCATGACATGCAAGAAAACGAAGACCATAAAATCAAGAAACTCACCATCGGAAAAACCAGAACAAGTCGGCTTTAGGGGAGCAGCTTCGACCCGGAACTTTTCCAAAGACCCTCTTATACTAATAGCTTCTTTGAAATGTCGTGAAGATAGTGTATATGTAGATGGAGAAATAAATGGTAAAAGACATACGTTGTTGGTGGATACCGGAGCGACCAGAACCATTATACGCCCGACAGTTATAAACAGCCGAAAGAAACTGTTACCAACGAGGTTACGACTTCGGACCGCTACAGGTGAAAATGCCAACATTCATGGAGAAATCCAGGTACAATTGGGAATTGGGGCAGAAAAGTTTGTCCATACTGTTATAGTTGCTGACATCGAAGAGGATGTTATATTAGGAATGGACGTAATGAATATGCATGGATTCCAATTGGATTTTAAGAATAAGGTAATCAAAGTTGGCAACGAGGAGGTATTTCTCCATCCACATAATGACAACACTGTGCAAGCAGCCATTACAGAAGATACAGTCGTGCCTGCGAGAAGCGAAACGATCATAGTAGCGCGACTACAGGGAATTGTAGACGAAGGGAGACCTGTTATGATGGAGCCTTGGAACCACGACGATGAGGTTGGCCGTGGAATCATAATTGGAAAGGAATTGGTGACTTCGGCTAAAGAAATTCCTGTGAGACTTATCAATGTCAACGACTACCCAGTGACCATCAAGAAAGAGACAAAGGTAGGAACTTGTGTACCTGTGACATCCATAATCCGTCAGGCGACAACATCTGATAATTCCAACGACAAATTCGACCAAATGGTTGCAGTTGCAGGACAGTCTCTAAATCAGATGGAGAAAAGGAAATTAAGGGAATTTCTTCGGCAGTATCGTGATATTTTCGTACCGAAAGGAGGAAAGACGGGAAGAACTACCGTTGTCAAGCATAAAATTGATACTGGTAATGCTAAGCCAATTCGTCAAACAGCTCGACGATTACCACAGGCGAAAAGAGAGGAAGCTGAAACGATTGTTCAGGAAATGAAGAAAGACGGGGTGATAGAACCTTCTACGAGCCCATGGGTCTCTCCGGTGGTCCTGGTTAAGAAGAAAGACGGAACGACAAGGTTCTGTGTGGATTACCGTTTGCTGAACAACGTTACCAAGAAAGATAGTTATCCTCTGCCTCGGATCGATGACACATTGGACACATTGGCTGGAAGTAAATTGTTTTCTACTTTGGATTTGAAGTCTGGATACTGGCAGGTAGAAATGGACCCAGTAGATAAAGAAAAGACGGCCTTCACCACAGGATCTGGATTGTGGCAATTCAACGTTATGCCATTTGGACTCTGTAATGCTCCTGCGACATTTGAGAGGCTTATGGAAAATGTGTTGAGAGGGTTATCTTGGAAAACATGCCTGGTTTATTTGGATGACATAATCGTCTTGGGGGAGACATTCGAAGAACATCTGAAGAATTTAGAAAACGTTTTTAATCGACTTAAAGCTGCCCAATTGATGTTAAACCCCAAGAAGTGCCAGCTATTTCAAGGTAAAGTCAATTATCTGGGTCATATAGTCAGTAAAGAAGGAGTGGCCGTGGATAAGGGAAAAATCGATTCCATTAAGGAATGGCCAAAACCAACTGACAAACATCAAGTGAGAAGTTTTCTTGGACTATGTACTTACTACCGGAGGTTTATTAAGAAGTTTGCAGATATCGCTAAGCCATTAACGCGACTTACGGAGGAAGCAAGAGATTACCGCTGGGATACAGACTGCCAAAATGCCTTTGAGACCTTGAAAAAGCATTTAATAACAGCACCAATTTTAGGGTATCCACTGCCAGAAGGAGAGTTCATCTTAGATACAGATGCAAGTAATGTGGGAATTGGAGGAGTGCTGTCTCAGATTCAAGGAGGACAGGAACGAGTCCTCGGATATTTTAGTAAAGTTCTTTCAAAACCTGAGCGGAATTATTGCGTCACGAGAAGAGAACTTCTGGCAGTAGTGAAATCAGTAGAGCACTTCTATCAATACCTCTATGGAAGGAAGTTTTTAATCCGAACCGACCATGCCGCCCTTAAGTGGTTGATGCAGTTTAAGAATCCAGAGGGTCAGATAGCCAGGTGGATCGAACGACTCCAAGAATACGATTTTAAGATTGAGCACCGAGCCGGAGTTAGCCACAGAAACGCTGATTCTCTTTCCAGACGGCCATGCCCAGCAGAGTGTCCCCACTGCAACAAAACGGAATCCAAGGAAGCAGCAGTGCTAAGAACGACGATTGTCAACGACGACTGGACGCCTACTAAGATAAGGGAAGAACAAGAGAGAGATCCAGTTATAGAGAAAATCCGAAAATGGAAAGAGGAAAACCGTCGACCACCTTGGCAGGAAATATCAAACCTATGCTCAGTAGTTAAGACGTATTGGGCCCAGTGGGACTCATTTATCATCGAAGATGGCTTGCTCAAACGAGTCCTGGAAAATGATGACGGTTCAGAGAAAAGAAGACAGTTGGTGATTCCAAAGAGCAGAATAGCCGAAGTACTTCGTCAGTTACACGACAGTCCATCGGGAGGGCATTTTGGTGTAAGGAAAACCCTTCAGCGAATTCGGGAACGGTTTTATTGGATGAACAGTTCCGACGACGTAAAAGACTGGTGTAAGAAATGTACTATTTGTGCTACGAGTAACGGGCCTCACCGGAAAAGGAGAGCTCCTATGAGACAATATAATGTTGGAAGCCCGTTTGAAAGAATAGCTTTGGACATTGCAGGGCCATTTCCAGAAAGTGAAAATGGGGGCAAGTACATGTTGGTAGTAATGGATTACTTCACTAAGTGGGTCGAGATTTATGCACTTCCAGACCAGAAGGCCGCCACCGTTGCAGATAAGTTGATCCAAGAATATATCAGCCGATTTGGAGTGCCTTTGGAGATCCATAGTGACCAAGGCAGGAACTTTGAAAGTGATCTATTCCAAGGAATATGTGATAGACTAGGCATGAAGAAAACAAGAACTACCGCGTATCATCCGCAATCGGATGGTATGGTAGAACGAATGAATAGGACAGTTGGCAAGTATTTGACAAAGATGGTGTCCGATCATCAGCGAGACTGGGACCAATACCTTCCGTTCTTCACAATGGCCTACAGATCTGCTGTTAACGAATCAACGGGCCAGACACCAGCCAGAGTCCTATTCGGACGCGAAATGCGACTACCTTGTGATCTAGAATTTGGGTGTCGACCTGGAGAAGATGTAGCAGGTGAAGATTATGTGATCGAATTACGAAGAAGAATGGACGATGTACATGAGTTGGTCCGTTCCCACCTTCAGATCGCTAGCGACCGAATGAAGAAACGGTACGATACACAAGCCGAAAAGGGTTGCTTTAAGAAGAACGACAAAGTATGGCTGTATAATCCCAAGAAGCGAAAAGGTTGTTCTCCCAAATTGCAGCAGTTTTGGGAAGGTCCATACCTCATCATGGAGAAGATCAACGATGTCATCTACCGAATAAGCAAGATTCCGAGGGGAAAGCCGATGATAGTACACCATAACCGGCTGGCGTCTTTCGAAGGTGACCACGACGTAGATGAAGAAGTGGAAGTAAACCAAGTCCAAGACGTGTCTGACCTCACGTTTGAGGAATTCATGGGTGCCTATGGAGGTACCGGTAAAGCAAGACATGGTGTTACCACTGAAGAAAAGCAAGATCTACTCGCGCTCCCCGATGACTACTCGCTGGCCCTTACCATCCCGGCCAGTATCAAAGACGCACCAGGGTTGGCATCCGTCTTTCGAAGGAAGTTTGGTCGAGTTGCAGAACTTCAATGCCAGGTGCCAGCTCCCGGTAAAACCTTGAAACTCCAAGATGCATCACGTTACCTCTTCTACCTGGTAACAAAAGACACTGCCCGTGACCAACCTACCTACCGAGATGTGTGGGAAGCCTTACTTCAATTGAGAGAGCACGTACTAGAGTCCGACGTGCAAAAGTTAGCCATGCCAAAGTTGGAGTGCCGCCAATTAGATTGGAGGGTTATCCGAAATATGGTGGAGGAGATCTTTAAAGACACCGAAGTCCAGGTGTTAGTCTGTTGCAATCCGCATAGTTACTGGTGCGGAGAGAAAACCGTCCCTTGTCATTTTTATACAACTGGAAGTTGTAAAAGAGGGTCCAGTTGCCGATACCAGCATACAGTTCCGGTTTCAGTCCCGACAAGGTTCCAGGAGGAACCATCTTTTAAGAGGGGGGCAATGTTACGATAATTATCCTGGCCTAAAATAACCGTAAATATTATGACTAATGTGTTCTGTTTTTAGATTTTACGAGAGTATTCTATTAGCCGGCAGAAATTTACCTGAATGAACCTTCCAGAAACGGTCGAGCCGATGTAAAAATACCCGTTTGCCTTACTGTTATAATTTCACCGCTAATCGAGAAGGCTGTTCGATGATTCTAGCGTAAAGGCAATGGCATATATAAAGGACATTTTATTTGGAAGGAACAGTTAATTCGGACGACGCGCTCGCGATAAAATGTTACGTTCGCTTTTTAATAAATTATGTATGTTTAGTGAAAATAAATAAATATCAGTCATTGTGCTTTTTAATGAATTAAGATAAGAACAAGACATTATAAATTAAAGACTTAACAATTAATAAATTCACAACAATATTAAGGAACTTTTGAGGTCTTATCTGCGACCACAACATATGGCCTCCAGAGGTAAACTACTTTCAAAAGTGAGTTCGTAAGTATTTATTAAATTTTTAAGGTTTATGGTCGATTAGGGACACATTCGTATAATTCATCCTATGATTGACTTTGTACCAATTTCAATTATCGAGAAGTTACTCATTTTTTATTATTGTGAGTATATTTGTGTAACAAATAGTAATATTAAACAATGATGTTCTGTTAATCAATTTTTATGAAGTTTTAAGCAGAAATTAATTTTGAACAATCATTTATTTTGTTTTGATCGAGAACCGCAATTTATTTAGTTATTAGGTTATTGATGTTAGTATTTGCCCTTTTTTTAACAATGAATAAATACGTTTTTTTTAAGTTATTATTTTTTTGATGATTTTATTCAATTGAAGATATAACTTTTTTGACGGTTTTGCTTATATAATTCTTTGATATGTTTTCTGACGGTTATCCATCTATTATCTATTATTCTTCTATTAGTCATATCCTTACCCACCCCAAGGACGCTCCTGATTTTAACAAACGAGATCTTCGTATTGTTGTTTTGTACTATCGGTTTATTACCAGCTGATCTTCTCTTTGGCCACCTTGAGCTGATTTTCGTTACAAGTTTACAGCTCCTCTGTACAGTCTCAGACCGGCATGGAACAAAAACGTGTGAAAGAAGTCACAATATACTTCATCAGGAATATAATCTTAAAATCTATTGTCTAAAATGATCATCCTGTAAGAAAAAAATTTTTTGTTTGTATAATAGATTCCTTGTTTGTAAGCCATGGTCATATCGTTGTCGTATTATTTTTGATAGTGTCTGCCGAAGCTGCAGACGGAACATCTGGGAGAAATCATTCTGGATCACGACCTATAAACCCGTAAACCAATCAATCAATACTTATTCTGACTAGTTTTGCTATGTATAATACAAAAGAAATATCTGAAACCACGATCTGCGCAAAGAATGACAAAAACGGTTTCATATCCAATTCGATTTACATCACAATTAACTTTGACGGTCATTCAGCTACCTGTGGCTCCTGAAAATCAGTCATTTCACAATCACAGATTTTCATTTCACAATCACAGTCATTTCACAATCACAGATTTTGTATATTATATTTTACAATGATCTACTTTAAACAAATAGGGACTACTTACCTTGGTAAACAAAGGTTTACCATGATGTGTTATCATAGTGCACTGATCACAGTCCAGAGTAATACTAGTATTGTGGAAGGACTCCTTAGGGTGTTTCATATTATAATACAATTCAGTCACTCCACCTTCAAAAATACTCCTAAAATACCTTGGAATTAACGTCCTTCCAATCGCTGTAAATAAAAAAAGCAATCAAAACGAAGAAACAATTTATTACTTGATCAAAAAAAAGTAATTCAAATATGTATATAAATATAAATCTGCTTTATGTCTGTGTTGGAGGTTTTATTGCCTTATGAGTAGTATATTTGGATTTCAATTTTTTTTGTTTGTTCTGTTCTCATATTTTGTACATTATTTTTTGCATTTAAATTTATCTGACACCGAGTGGAAGTACTAGCGACTCTAAGATAAATATCGCAGTTGAAGTTGTAGAACTAGTCAGTGGTTGCACAAAAAACAAGATCCCTAACGTCGCACATAGAGATATTTTATAATTGTGGTTTTCTCCAAAGAAATATTTTAACAACCTCAGGCGCTACAAGGAAACAGTTTCAGAACAATAATTAATTCCTTTCACTGTTTTCTCACCGAACACTAAACTCTATAGGTGTGAATTTTGAATACCTACCTGTTTTGACAAAACAATCCTAGGAAGTTATGGTGTGTGTAAGAATATAACTGTTACAACCTAGGAAAGGTTTAGAAATAATGGAAAGAAGACGAATCACAGCTCCGTAGATCATGTTGTACATATCTTTATATTTAATATAACGCGAATATAGTAACGGATTATTTCAAAAAGGTCGTATTAGATTGAAAATGAAATTGGTTGTTTTAAATACCATGTTTACAAAACTATTATATTATGGTCATAAAAAATAATATAATGGCTATGAACAAATACCAGGATAGAAAAGCTGGAATAAAACAAAAAAAATAACTCTTCTTAAGTAAAAAAGTAGCTTACCAGCTAAAAGATGCCGTTGACATACATGGGGAAATATTCTTTACTACTATAAAATTCTAGCTGCCACTAACAATACGGATTGAAGGTATACTACTTACAACGATTCTACAAACCAAGAAAGAAGATAGATATAAAAGAAATCGAATGATAGAAGCAATAGATTTACTTAATTCCGTTCAATGGCATAAGAAAGGAGGAAAGAAAATAAAATATCAATGTAGACAGTAATGAATTTAAAATATAAGCTACATGAATGTTTTATCCAAATCCTTTCATTAAACAAATAAACTCCCCTCCATATGAAAAATGAAGTACTATACTGACTGTTGCTACTTTTAGGTGAGAAGTCACATTGCTAATTGCAAGCTTTAACTACAATTATTGGGTTTCACCTCTTGATACGTTGAGGAATTATTGTGTCTGAATCCCTCCCCGCTGTTTGCTTTCGACTCAAGGTATGTTGAATACTCAATTTCCCAACAACCATCTGCTGCTGAAGAAAATACCCATAAAGGTAGCAAAACGTTGAGATGCATCCATGTACAGATTCTCCAAAAAAGATCATAGATCATAATCTAAACTTGGAAGATGATTAGTTAAGCACTTAAAGAAATAAATCTGCTCGTTCATTCCTATGCACCCCTTCATGACCCGGTATACATATTAAAGACACTTTATTGTCTTTTGCCGGGTTCTTAAGGAGATCTTTGCAATTCCTTACCAGTTTTAATTTGATAATTGGATTCTTTACGCCCGCCTGGTTGTCAGTATAAATGTTGATTCTCTTCGTTTTGGCGTGCACTCGAATCGTCAGCGATTTCATCAATGCAAGCCACCAAAGTAAAAACTTCAGTCTGGAACACAGTTGTAGATTGACCTAGCCTAAAATTACATGTTTGGAATGGTTTTTATTTCATGCTTATTTTAAATACATTTCTCTAATCGATCATCTGACTCGAAGGCCACACCTATGTCCAATACCATGCTTAATAACAATAACTATCTTTTACAAGGTTAGGAAGACCAAAATAGGAAAATTTGGTGGAATTCCAAAGTAAATGTCAACAAACAGTGGCCGAAAATATGAATGTAGACAAATATAATTTGGAAAGTCTAAAAAATGAATCCATTCAATTTTTGTACAAACTCACACAAAACTACAAAATTTTAAAAAGGAAAACAGTACGGTGGAAGAACTATACTGCCGAATAAAAGACTATACATCATAATGCAGCACAAGAGGTCACAGAGTATAACGAAATCTGCGAAACCAAGATCCGGAGTGGTGGTCACAAGGAATAAGAGAGTTGTTAGATACCAAATAGAAAGCCTATCGAAGCTGGCTACAAACACAAAATCCAGATGACTTGAAAACATACACTTACTGGATAGGGAAGTTATAAAAAATGTGACCAAAAGAACCAGATTGTGGGTGGAACACGAGTATCTGAAGAATGGAAGTTTATAGACTCAGAAAAAATCACAAAAGAACAGGGAGATTAAATCCCATAAGTATGTCAGAGTGTAAAGAATACTACAAATCTCTATTGACGAAAGCAAGAGAGCACACTTTGAAATAAATTACAGGGACTTTAGAACAGATCTAATAGACGAAAACGAACTACAACCAATCAGTGTGAACGATATAAAACGAAACTTAAAAGAAATGAAAAACGGGAAAGCCACAGGAACTGGAAACATCCCTTGGGGAGGTAGTACGGTTGATTGATAAAAGAACGAATCAAAAACCAATATGAGGAAATAGAATATTTGTACTTTAACAAATTGTAGAGAGAAGAACAGCCAGAAATTTAGTGTTCGTTGACTTGAGAGAAGACCTATGATACAATAACCTTAAAAAGATGGTTTGAAATTTTCGCGAAGGCAGAATGCATCATCATTCAATCTTCGCTTGTCCACTGCTGGACATATCTGCCTCATAATTTTCCATATGTCTCGATGTTGAGCCTCTTGCATCGAGTTACTATGCAACGTTTTAGATCGCCAGTTCAACGAGTTGGTGGAAGATGTGGTTGAAGATTATCATAAAAGATCGTGTAATACATTTTACTAGGACTAATTAAGTGCTTAGTTGGTCTAGCACAAATGCTCGTTGGATTTTGTATGAATTACGGTTTGTACCTTGCTGATTTGGATAGATAATTAATGTTTGTGTTGTGTTTTCGACTGATTTATATTCATCCCCCTTATATGTCGATCCAATATCCATTTAAATATCCATAAACCATTACAGGTTTAACTAGTAATCATCTGAGATAAATACAGGCATATTGAATATATAAAGTTTAGTGTCAGTATTGGATGGTTTAAATTTAAGAAATATATTGTTACCTATAAACTTACTGTATCGTTTTGGGCCATCTTCTAAACAAAATGCTAACGTTAAAGATGCATCGTCTTCGAAAAATTCCGTTGCAAATGCATCCCACCAAAGGTTATCACTATCCTGAAAGAAAAAATTGAAAACATGTCAGCATAATTAACATTAAATTGGTTGAGCAATATACAATTTTGTTGAATTCAAAATGGGAAATAACGGTTTGATTGACACAAGATAATACGCCTCTATAAATATTGTAAACTAGTTGACTGATATTTTTTCACTATTTATAGTTTTCAATATAATCATATCAAGACTGTTTTTGCATTATCAGTATAATTCCCTTTAAAATCCACAAGTAAAAAGTTAATTTCCTGTAGTCGGTTGTATACGAAATACATATCCTTTATATTTATTTAAAAAAACTCTTACGGGCTAAATCACAGAACTGTTTCGGAATAAATATTCCATCTTAAGTACTGCTACGGTATACATGTTTACTAGCCACTAAATATATATATATATATATATATATATATATATATATATATATATATATATATATATATATATATATATATATGGGTGAAAACACTTTAAAATGTTATTTAATTGGTATTATATTACATGATTGCTAATAAATACGTAGGATGTTAAAATTGTAAACAGGGAACACTTATACAAAATATTAAGTGAATTTGAAATTCCCTCTAAATCAGTTAGGCTCATCCGAATTACGATGTCGGACACAGTGTCTCAGGTACATATACAATATGAGATGACAGACCCATTTCAAATAACGCAAGGATTAAAACACTGATGGGCTGGCACCAACATTATTTAATTTAGCATTGGTGGTAAGGAAAATATCAGAAGGTAGAAACAACGCACTTATCAATAAATCAGTGTAACTGGCAGCATATGCAGATGACATAAATATTATGAGCAGAACCAAAGCAACAGGTGAGAATACGTATAAGGAACTTAAATCGCATGCTAAAGAAGTAGGTCTGTCAATAAAGGAAAAAATGCTAAAATACTAGTACAAAGTCGATCGGAGAGAGCAACACGACCCTACCTGACAATTGATAACTTAGAAAAAGTAGATAGTTTTATCTATTTAGGAGTCAACATCACAAAGGACAACATTGACAATGCAGAGCTTAGCAGAAGAACCATCCTAGCCAATACGGCGCACTTTGCTATGAGCCCGATATTTAAATCACGAGACGTACATTAAAGAACTAAGATACGAATGTATAAGACCATAATCCGACCGATATTGAGCTATGGATGTGAAACTTGGGTGTTGACTCAAAAATCTGTAAACCGCATAGACCTATTTGAAAGAAAGGTACTGACTGAGACGAATAGTAGGCCTATAAATGAGAACAACAGATATATATATATATATATATATATATATATATATATATATATATATATATATATATATATATATATATAAAGAACCACCTTGATCTCAGTTCGCCTTCAGCGTCTCCAATGGTCAGGCCATGTATTTAGGATGGAATAAAACAGGCTTCCAAAAACTGTTCAATGCAATGAAAGAGACCTATTGGAAGACCGAGAAAGCGATGGGAGGATGATGTGGATGAGGATGCCAGAAATCTTCTTGTCAATCGATCGTGGAGGAGAATGGCTACAGACCGTAACGGATGGAGAGGTTTGATGAGGAAGGCCAGGGCTCGAATTGCGACGTAAAGCTGTAGGATGGATGGATGATTAAAATTTTAAGTAGATTCACTTCATAACAACGTAAGCTCCCAAAGAGGGTTACTGGTCCGGAGATGTAGTCTCTACACAATTTTTAGGTAGCAACTAAAGTCCGTTGGTACCTAAAGTCCATCCCCAGTTTTAAAAATTTTAAATTATAACTAGATTTACTTCATGGCCACCTAGGTTTCCAACGCGAGTTACTGGTCCGGAAACGTAGCGTCTAGACGGACTTTAGGTGTACGTTGCTACCTAAAGTCTGTTTAGAAATTACGTCTCCGGACCAGTAACCCTCGTTGGGAGTTTACGTTGCCATGAAGTGAATCTACTTAAAATTTTAAAATCCTACATATCTATTAGCAAACATGTAATATAATACCAATTAAATAACATTTAAAGGTTTTTCACCCATATATTTAATGGCTTTAAACATGTATAAGTACCTCGTAGAAGCACTGAACATGAAATATTTATTCCAAAAACCTTCCGTGAATTAGCCCGTAAGGGTTGGTTTAAATAAATAAACCTTTTATAAAGGATTTAAAAAAAAAATTTTAATTCTCTTTACATTTTTTTCCTATACCAATCTTGTCTTGGATGACATTAATTTCAAACTCAGTGGCATTTACAAGTCGTCTGTCAATAATGGCTTTTTTTAATTTCCTTCCCTATTTTTGCATAAAGGCGAATCTTGATGCTGACTTGTGATGATATCTTTTGACCAACTAGTTCACTCCACAAATTCGTAAAGCTGGTATTAAAAACAAATGGCTATTAATTCTAAACTCTTCTTTAAACAGAACTTGTGCTGTTATTTCTACTATTTTACCACAATGGATACGAATTTTCAATTTTCTAAAAGAAGAAGTATTTATAGTAGAAGAAACTCTTCTACTGTAATTCTTCTTTTACGATCTCACCATTTCACTGTTCTCATCATTCACATTTCAGTGTTTATTTCATTGTTCTACATGTTTCACGCATAATTTCGCAGATACATATATAAAAAAATTGGTCTTAAGTCTTAAGTGAGTAAATATTAATAATAGACAAATATGTATTTTCCCCATAAACTTTCTTAAGATTTTTTGAGATTGAAACCCTTCCGTTGAATATTTTCTGGAAATACCCCCGAATCAACTGAGAATATGACAGGTGCAGCAGGTCTGTAATTAACTATAGAAGCGCGTGCGCATGCCCATACGCACACGCACGCACCAACTCAAGCACGCACGCATACATATACACACAAAATACTATTAGTCCAAGCTGTAGAGACAAAAAAAGGAATTATTTTTAGCATTAAATAGTGAATTTTTGAAACCAGTACAGCGTTATCAAGGGCAATGACTGAAGTAGCCTCGCAAGTGTTTGCAACACCAAACTGTTGGTTATTATTTTTTTATGACATTTTTAAGGTGCAAAAACAAATGCAAGGTGTAAAATGGGCAGAATATCAAATGAAAGTACATAAAAAAGCTTTAATTTGAGCTGTACTACATTAAATTTGACCCAATAGTTTACGCAAAATTAACGATTGACAGTCCATAAATGTAAATTTTTCGCCATTTTTAATTTTTGAAATACCTTTTGTAAAAATTTTTGTTTATGCAAAAATCTTTATATTGTAGTTCTTTTAATTACAAATCCAATGAGACTTTCTAAGATCGGATCGGTCAATTTCTTTTCGAGATACGTTTACTTGTTTATAAAAATTCTTAAATGTTTATAAATTTTACGGGGCCATAATTTAAAAAAAAAGACAGAGATCTAACTTTAAACGGATTCTCTTGTTGGCTAATCTAGGAATAAAAATGAATGCTCAAAAAGTTAACCACTTGTTGATTGCCTTGAAGTAGGGGCGACTTTTGCGTTATAAACTAATTAAGTAAGCTACAATGCTCCCTGTACAGTGTACAGTACAATTTTTAACTTATTGATGCTTCTAGCTGAAGTCAAGATAAATATTAAAAAAAAAAGTTTTTTATGACCAATAGAAGTGGAGCTTAATTTGTTTAAAAATCACAGCTGCTGTGTTTGTAACAATTAAGAATTAAAATTGGTGCCATTTAATAGTTTAAAGCATATATTTTATGAGCATATTTTTTTTTATTGTCAAAAAACCGCTATTTATAGTAAAAAACATAAAGTTTTTTCGAGTAGCCGAATTAAATATGGACCAATTTAGCTCTTTTTTTATCTGGACAGCGGAAAATTTTGTGAACATTGGCGATATTTTTTTGTGCGATTTACACTTTATGTCGTCACTCTCGTTTAGATCGTCATTGTCATCACGATTAAGGCGCGTTTTCACGGGTCGATCTAGGTTGAACGATTTGGATCGTTCGACCATAATTCGATCTGTGTGGAAAGCAAAAAGGTTTACACGATAGACGATAAATGTTGAATTAATTGTGGTACAAAACGGCATCACTTGAAATGATTAATGTAGGTGTGCAAGTAATTTGTTGCGCAATTTGTATGTTGTTGTAATATTTTTTATTTTATTTTTCAAATAATTTTCAGACATATTCGGTTTATTCATATGTTGTAGAATTGCTTGCAATGCCTCTCGCCTTACTTGTAGATTGCGATAAAGCTCGGTTTGTGGATTCCATAATACATTATAGTTTTGATAAGCATCCAAAAATCTTGCCATGCCTGCATCTGACCATTTTTCAGTCATTTTTTCCCAAAATTACAGCTTGTAGTACTAAAAACAACAACTTTATACACGCTAGAAGTACTCTACTCGGCTTTCGGTACGTTGTGTTTCCGTTCGACCAGGTGTTTACACATTCGATTCCAGTCGTTCGACATCGATTCGGCGACAATCGCCCGTCAAAAGTAGACAGTCTTTCTACTTCCGTCGAATCGACTCACTCCGCCGAACGGCCAAGTCGATTTATGGTTTACATATTCAATTTGCTTTCGATTTCATAATCGACCTAAATCGTTCAATCCAGATCGACCCGTGAAAACGCGCCTTTAACGATCGGAGAATTATCGCAGCTATCTCCGTTACAATTTTCGCATATTCGCGTACATTTTAGACCATGTTTACAACAACCACACTGTTTGTTACACGCAAATTCTAATGTATATTTACATGATATACTCTCGACACCTCAGGAGGAACCATTTTTTCGTAGGATGTGATCGGTTCTAATCAGTTTTCACCCTTTTGCCAACCAAAATGCAACGGATCAAGATTATTTTAGAGCCAAACTTGTATTTGATAAAAAACTCTCAAACAATGCCCATCCGTAGCATTTGTGAGCAAATAATATTATATGTTATATATTATAATCGACCAAAAACAGATATGTTTAGAATTAGATCTCTATCTTTAAAAAAAAGTTCTGAGCCTGCAACATTTATAGAAATTTATGAATTTTTATAAACAATTAAACAAAATTAGAAAAGAAATTGACCGATCTGATCTTACGAAGTCTTATTTGATTTGTAATTAAAAGAGCTAATATAAAGTCTTCAGTCTAAAGTGCCATAAAAAATTATAACCAACAATTTGGAGTTGCACGGACTTGAAGGTTACTCCAGGCAATACCTTTCATAATGCTGTGTTGGTTTCAAAAATTCACTAATTAATGCTCAAAATCATTAATTTTTGTCTCTACAGCTTGGACTAGAATGCCGGGCGGACAGGAGAATCAGCCAAACCGAGCCTATTCGGCTTCTCTAACAGCAGCTGTGATTTAAAAAAAAAATAAGCAACTCCACTTCTATTGCGTAAAAGTTTTTTTTTTAATCTTTGTCTTGACTTCAGATATAAGAATCAATAAGTTAAAAATGTGTGTAATGTATAGCGCTGTAGCTTAATTAGTTTATAACACAAAAGTCGCCCCTACTTTACAGCAATAAATAAGGGATTGAAAAACTCGTTGATTAATTTTTTTTCTCATATAAAAATATAATTGACCAAAAAAAAATCCGTTTAAAATTAGATCTCTATCGTTAAAAAAAAAAATTAAGAATTTTTATAAAAAATTAAACGTATCTCGAAAAGAAATTGACCGATCCAATCTTAGGAAGTCACCACTCGATTTGTAATTAATGGAGCACAATATAATGATTTTTTCATAAAAAAAAAAGAATTTTTACAAAAGTTATTTCAAAAATTAAATATGGCGGAAAATTCACATTTTTGGAATTCAATGTTTTCAAAAATTCACTAATTAATGCACTTTTTTTCTCTACAGCTTGTATGTGTAATTCTAATTTTCTGAGAAAAATTCATTTTGAGGAAAAATTTGCCATATATTGGAGATGGATGGATTATTTCATGCCGGTCTGAGACTGTGAGTTTGAAAGGATCAGTAAACCACGCAGGACAGACTGAACGGGGAAGTTCTTCTATCTAACAGGGTGCTATATCAACTATGATATAGGGGCTGCAAACAATGTCATTAAGTGCAGATTTGGTGATTGAACATGACACACACTCACACGTAAACACACGCATACACACACTCAAACACAAAATACACATACAACATGCACATCTACACCATGCTCAATCGCCAAATCATCGGACAGTGAGATTTGCGTTGCTACTACTGCGCTCCCCAAACCCGAAGTATAATACCATTATGTTCATAGGATGCATGGTACAGAGGGACACTCAGAGATGAAAAACCGATTGCAAGGATGAGGACTCAGAAATTTGTCTCTCCCAAATACAGATGAACTTTCAGCACAGTATGGCCGCTTCGCTAGAACTATTCTTAAACCATAGAAAATTCTATGGTATCACCATTGTTTAAAAAAGAATGGTTTAAAAAACCATTATTTTTTAAAGAATGGTATCACCATAGGTTGTGTTTTCTATAAGGTGATCTAATGTTCCAAACCAACTCGCCAACACGCACTAGCCAAGTGTGGCATTTTAATGGCTTAAATCCCCAAAAGTTATTTTTAATGAAAGACTACACTACCATCGGCCCTCAGTCTCCGGCGGCTCCAACACCCCCCAACCAAGGGTAGCGGTTGGAACAGGTTTAGAGCAGAAGGTGCTAAGAATCCTCGAAAAAAATCAGGCTACTACAAAGAGCGACAAATGCATATTACTTCATGCAATGTTTAGAACTCTTATATCAGACCAGAAGATGATGAAACTGGAGGAAGAGCTGAAAAGAATAAATCATCGGCTTCAGTGAAATAAGACGAAAAGGAGAAGCCCAAATTACTCTTAAATAAGGACACGTATTTCATTTTAGAGGTGAAGAAAATACTTCAAATTAGGATTAGCAATAGGCTTCATTATACATAGAAAGCACACACAAAATATAGTTGAAATTATCAGTATAAGCCCCAGGATTGTATATGTCATCTTTAAACTAAATGCAAGATATAATCTTAAGGTAATCCAGAGATATGCTCCACTCGGATGAAGAAATTAAAGAATTTTAGGAGGACCTAGAAACAACGTTACATGCTACACCAGCATATTACACAATAATTATGAGCGACTTTAATGCGAAAATGGGGATTAAACAAGATGATGCAGAAGTAGCAATGAGTAAGTATGGGTATGGCGAAAGAAATGTACGAGGACAAATATTGCTGAACTTTTTACACCAGGAAAATGCATGATGAACTCTTTTTTCGATAAAAATCCTCAGCGTAAATCGAAATGGATCATCCCAGATGGCAGTGTCAAAAATGAAATAGATTATATCATAACAAATAGAAAAGAAATAATTAAAGACATCGAAGAACTCAACAAATTTTTAATAGGGAGTGACCACAGATTAATTCGAGATAAGGTACTATTAAATGTCAAATTGGAAAGAACGAAGATGATCCTAAAAACAGGAAAAAATAAATAGATTCCCCCATAAAACAACGACCTGTATGAAGATACACTAACCAGACATATACAAGACTTGCAAAATGAAATAGAAGATGCAGATCAAGCAAATGATGGCATAACGAAGGCTCTTAAAGAAACATAAAGGAAATGCTGCCCGACCAACATGACCCATAAAGAAAAACTAAGTCAAAATACCAAAGAGCTAATAGGTAAAAGAAGACAGCTGATGGAAAAATACGGCTCCAACTACACAACATTGAAGAAATTAAATAAAGATATCCACTGATCAATCTGAAAAGACGTAAAAGAAAACAATACAAGAGAAATAACTAAAATAATTCAAGAAAACAAAAGTTTAAAAGTTATGTGGCGAAATACGAACAACATAGGCAACAAAAATATGTAAAAAATAAAAAACAAATATGGAAACATTACTACGGATAGAACCAATAATCCTTGAGGTTGTCGAATCCTTTTATCGCGAAATGTATGAGAACGGCAAGATCAGCCCCTGCTCAAAATCACAAACCAAGGATCAGAATTAATGCTAGAAATAACTCCATACGAAATCAAAGGGCACTTTTAGAAATGAAAAATATTAAATCCCCTGGCGATGACGGAGTAGTGATCGAAGCGTTCAAACTAGGTGGAAATAAAATTATTCAGGTTTTGGCCAAGCTGTTTACCGAATGCATCTACCAAGGAAAAACTCCTTGTCAATGTAATAATAAAGTTACACTACACATTATTAAACAAACAAAGAGATATAAGCAAAATAGGCAGGACAAAATAAAAATATTACAATGATTGGTATGTTTGCAAATTTTCTCTATAAAAATGTGCCTGACAATATTCGCTGTATTGAACTAATATTGCCAGTATTTCTGAACGAAAAATTAAAAAAACAGAAATTACACCGAATCCAGAGCACTACATATATAGCTATAATAAAACAAAACGCCACAATCTATAAATTGGTCGAAGACTGGGACGCGTTTGATTGGAAAACCTCGATATCAGAAGTTATTAAACCACCAGGAGCTTGGCACTTTCAATTTCAACCGTGCAAACGCTTTAGCATTTTATAGTGAAATGATAATACAATAATTGGAGTTCAGGGCAAAGTCAACTATAATACTACCATAGGTGTTCCAAAGGGTATTTGTAAGAAGGGAAAAGATATTCGTTTGATTAATCCTGAAAAATTTGAAGCTGAAGAGTAAGGGACAAACAGAAGTCCCATACCATTGCCAAACTTTTAGAAACGCATTATGGAACTGATGGCAAGAAAATTCCGATTTGAAGTTTCATACAGATGCCATACATTTTTCTCTAAATAATGACGAGAGTGATCTACAACTATTGATAAATGAGTTATGTGAATTTGTGTTTATGTTATTTTCAATTTTATAACACCAATTATAAATATGAACAAATAAATATGTTTTAAGTAATAACACTCTAATGTTTAAAGTAATTTATTAAGTGAACTTTAAAAAACCCGTTACGAATTTTTCGGGAATTTCCAATCCGAAGTTGCTAAATTTTGTTGCAAATCCCGCCATGTCCATAAATAAAACCAATTTTATACTGAAACTGCAGCTCAAATATTTTTAATGTATTCTTCTAATAAAACATTATACTAAAATACAAGTAAATCACAGAGAAAGCTCAAAATATAGCAGGAGTCCTCTGTAGCAGTTTTTCACGTCCCCTGAAAATTTTGATAGATGTGACTTGGCAAATTTTGCTTCTATAGCCCTCATATAATCATTGAATTAATACTGTGAACGATAAAACTTTTTGGTATGACACTAAAGGGTAGTTACGTTGCTAATATTATTTTATTTTTTGACTTCTTAAAAATAAAAGAAAATTTTCTGTCTTTTGACGAGTGATATTTTCTGGCTTCTAATAGGTTTTCTATAGGTTTTCAAAATCGTTGATGTTCTAATTTTAATATTTCTTATCAATGACAGACGTGTATGTGTACGCAGTTCAACATTTAATATTGTTCTGAAGCTATTTTCTTGTGTCATTTTAACATTTTTACTATCTTTAGTAGGAATTAGCCACAATTTCAGTTAAAAAGTATATTTTTTTGATTTCCACTTCGGAAATCGTTCTCAAAAAACAAATTCAAAAAAATTATTGTTACTAGGTAATAAAAAAATCTTCTAATTATTTAATTTTATCTGCCTCATTCATATTGACAATTCTGGCATATATTATAGGTGATTTTAAAATGATATTGTCAATATTTTTGAGATGCGTCCCTGGAACGACTTTATTGGATGGAACGACTTTATTGGATGATAGTCTATTTGATTACATAATATTAACTTTAATTTGAGAATACTCGTCAGAAAAAATTATCTCGATAATAACCCATTTTAAAATTTAAACAATAAATAAAAAAAAACACAAGCGAACATAAAATCGACACTTAAGTGATAAAGTTAATATTCATTGGACATTTGAAAAAATACTCACTACCTCAGTTCTCTGCTGCAGCCTTTTATTAAGTTCATAGATTCGATAATCTGGTTGACCAAAATAAGGCGTGTGCCGCCTTGGAACAGGAAGAGACCTAGAAAGAAACACAATAACATTAAAACCAAAATAAAATGAATTAGTTCTGTAAAAATACAATTTGCATATAAATACACATACGTTTAACCCTTTATAGAGTACTGGTCAATAATTCAACCAGTCAGAAATTAAAATGCGTCCTTAACAGTTAGTGGTTTATATATTAACCGTTTAACACAAAACACTGTTTATAGAGGCACATTGGTTGAAAAATAAACCAGATATTTGTTATTTGTACATTACATAAAAACGGGTTGTAATTTCTAACAGTATCTGTTTAGCTCCTGTACCATTCGGGCACACGTATTGGTCACGTTACGATATTTTGTTATTTTTTGTGAAATCTCATTGATTTCAACAGCTTAAATCTGACAGGTAAGTTTTTTAAAGATAATAGTATATCATAACTTAACTGTTGCATGAAAATAGTACACAGCTAGGATATTGGTATAACCTCAAAAATCACAAGGTCGTGCGGACATTTTTAACAATAACGTGTAGGTTTCTTAGAAAAATTATTTAAAATTTAATACAATGGAATGGATGGAATAGAAATTTAGATATATTTATTTCCATGTGATATTAGGATAAACGTATATCTTACGTTAGTCGTGAATATGAACTTAAATTAATACATTAAATTAACAGAAGACCAAGGTGATGATTACTGATCGAACTAGAAATAACCAGCCGGAAATACGAAACGAAGCAGGGTATGAAGCGGTAAGTCGTTTCAATTACTTGGGCTCTGTTATCACAAAAAATGGTGGATGCGAAGAAGAAATACGTCGACGCCTCAAAATGACCAGATAAGCAACTGTCAAACTTACTAAAATCTAGAAAGATACGGCCGTAACCAAGAACACGAAACTGCGCCTGGTACGGGCGCTTATCTTTCCTATCGCTACCTATGCTGCAGAAACTTGGACCATCAAAAAGTCCGGCTAACGCCTTTGAAATGTGGGTGTATCGTAGAATAAAACGCGTACCCTGCACAGCACAAATATCTCAATATTAACAGAACTCGACCTCAACACTAGGCTTACCATAATCATCATCCATTATATTGAGGTATTTTGGGCACATTGAGGCCAGAAGAAAGGACGGTAATTAGTAGTTGAAGGCAAAATAGATGGTAGGAGAACCCGAGTAAAATCGACACTCCGATGGTCAGACCAAATAAAGAGCACCACCGGTTACTCTCTGTCTAGTGCAGCACACTACGTCCAGGAGAGGGAAGAATCGATAGCAACCATACATCGAATACCATAACGTCACGACTTTCTTACGAAGGATAGAGATAGAAAAGGAGAGAAAATTTTCCCGTACTAAAAATTAATGCAAATTTAGAAGAATACCTGGGTATATAACTGCAATTAAGCCAGTTTAAATTTAAAAGCATTTTATACTAAAAAGCTCCTGGACATATTGAGCACCAAGAACATACGCTAAAAATATTCAAAGATTCGATACTTTTATGTACAATAAATAAATTCATACGAATATCCTTTAAACTAATCTCTATTTGACTAACAACTTCGATGGGTGTTTAAGTCACTAAAGTATTTATGAAATTAAGTTTCTTTAAGGGTCCTCACTGTCGTCATCGCATCCGTTTGAATCGTCATTATGTGGTCGAAACTCGAAACGTTGCTTTTTAAGCGGCGTTTCCAGTTTTGAAAACACGAAAAAATAGCAGTGTGCTTTGTCGGAAATGTACGGGCACCAGCTGAATTGTGTAACCTTGTGTTTGTCAAAAATTTTTGCACAAGGATTGAAAATGGGTGAGCGCATTATCGTGACGATTCTGTTTATTGCGTAACGCAATTTTTAGAACTTGAACGTAAAATACTTTGTTGTTTATCTACTTCTTGAAGCCTCTTCATGATACGCAACACCTTCGCGTATAGAACCTATTTAAACTTATGGGACTCCATGCTCTCTGTTGAAACTCGGACTAAATTTTGAAGTGTAGTTTCGCTTTCCAAAAGCACTTTCACCCTAAGGATGGGTATGGGGTGAAATAGGGAAAGCGAGTTTATCAAATACTAATTATGACAAACAAGTTTATGGCCATATTTAGGTGATTATGTTAATGATGGTAATTTGTAGCAGAAGTTTTACAAAAGAAATGAAGACCTATTTATAGAAACAACATAACTGTATTTTTAATATTTTACATACAATAGAAAAAATCTAATTTCTATGAAAGAATTGGAAATGTGAATATTATATACAATATCTATAAATAATATCATTTCCAAGTTTCCAAATTCTTTCCTAGAAATTATGTAGGTTTTTTCTATTTTATGTAAAACATTAAAACTACAGTTATTGTATGTTGTTCTTGTAAAGAGGTGTTCAAATATTACTCTTATGAATATGATTCAATTGTATATCTCATGTTGACGTTTTATATGCAAAATTCATAGTTTTCGTTGTCAATAACTCATCAATGCCTTTTTATTCTACTGTATACGTATACATGATATAAAATATTTTACTCGTACTGGTCCTGTGAGACAATGAGCAATCAACAGCTGGAGAAAACCGACAACCCTGCGCGTTGATTCTCCATAAGAAAAGCATTGCCGTATCTTACCCGTACTGCACTCTCAGTGTGACATTTTCTATAGAGCAACTTCTAAGCGCATCTTTGAATGGTCTTCCGTGAGCAATTTTTCCCGTTGATAGTTAAGACAGCTTAAACATTTTGCCTTGAAATTATGAACGAAGGTCTGATATTTTGGGACATATCTAGTATTTTTAAAACTCTACCCTGTATTTAATTCTACATGACGTGTTTCACCACCCTTTGGATTCTTCGTGTTTCAAGGTAAAACTAACTACTACTACATAAGTGTTTATTACAATTTTATAATTGAGAACAACCGAGAATAGGTAAATATGGAATTATGTTTCCACTGATTGCCTTTCTAATAATATAGTATTAATTGATGTATCAACTTTATTACAAGTAGATTTTGAACCTGCTCTGACATTTCAAGCAGATATTGTTTTATTTTTAAATTACAAAGATCCACTATAAAGATTTGATAACAACCCATTTATGAAACATTAAAAAAAATTCCGATTAAAACATTTTAAGTCGATTATTAAGCTAATTTTGTAGTCACTTGCATTAGATAAGTGTTTTAAGGTTTATTTACGAATATTTCAAAAAGAGGAAGAAATCTTTAGAAAAATTTATCGGCAGAGGCAGCAGTACGGGAATAAACTCTGCTGGATGGCAGATCTGCGATACGTTACATTGCCAGTGTGTTAGCACTAGGTCATTTTTACTTAAGTTTGGTTAGAATATTTAATCAAAAACAATCTAAGATCCAAGATCATCGTTCATTAAAGGTCACATCGGGGGGAAAACGATGGACTGATGGAAGAAATGACCTATTTCTTAAACAATATGTTTTTAAAAACAAGGAAATGATACTTTTAAGCAAGCTTCTTAATCCTTTATACGAGGTCTGGCAGTTAAGTTCCGAAATTTATTTTTAACGAACACCTGTGTTGGGAGAAGAATGAAAGGGGCGTGGTTTAGATCTAAATATCACTTGACCTTAAGTAATAACTTCAGCAACTGCAACAAACAGTCTCGTAATTGGTAAATAACCAAGGTGACAAAATTGCTCGCGCCAAATAAGTTAAAATTAAGCGGAATTCGGGACCAGAAGACTGACAGACAACCTAGTACTTACCAAAAGATGCATAGCTCGAAGATCAGTGTGCTATTAAGATCATATTGAATACGACAATTATATCGATTTTTTAAATGATTTTCAATGTGTTTCACTTTCATGTCTCACCCCTTAATAATGAAAGAATTCCAAAATGATTTTTAAATGATGAATAAAGTAGTTTTTTTGATATATTTTACACAAGTTTGTATAACACCAATAATATTTAAGTTTTATTAAACGGTGCCTTAATATTTTATTCAGAAGCTTTTGAAGAAATATCGAAAAGTTATCAACCAATGTGGTTTCTTATGAAACAAAATCAACAGGAAATTAAATGTTTACACGATAAATTCTATATAACCAACATATACAAAGTCAGAAGAATTATTTCATAAAGAACAGAAAACAAAATTTATTGATTTAACTGTAAAATTGAACATTTTTAGAAATACGGGAACCAAAACGGGCCTAGAAATGTTATCTCAAAAAGATCAAAAGAAAATGTATCATGCGCTGCAGCGAACATAGCGCGCCGATCACGAAAATAGGCGAATGTAACATGCCTTTCAAATATTGGTAAAAGAGAAAAACGCAAGTTGCAAACAACATACACACGTCTTTCGACTCTTAATGCACGCAACAACGCACGAAAAGTGGTACGAGTAAGTGTCGTTTTAAATACAGTGAATTTATTCTGTGTTCGGTCATATATATCACCTTTCAATTACTGAAATCACAGCAACTTAAGGATTCTTCTGGAAAGAATTCGCCTTTATTTACAAAATTCTGCAGCTGTCCCTACCAATATTGTATTACTTGAACGATGTTTATAAATGCTTCCTCAGTGCACCGCTTTCAGTCAATTGACGTGTTTTTATTTTTATATTTAATTTTATATAGATTTATTAGCATACAAACAAACAAGCGTTCAAACTAAACTTATAGTTTTAAAAAATACTAAATAACTTAATAAGGGGTTTTTAATGGGGTAGTGATTCGTCTCAAATAGCCTCTCCTACTCAAAAGTCAATCTCTCCTTCACGTTGGTTATCACAAACGAGGCTCTGACAACCGAGCATCAGCAGAATAACTGTAACTCCTGGAATTAAGGAAATGTAATTAAATTAAGACCCCCGTGTGGGGTACGAACCACCACACAGAAGAATATCCCCACAGTTTCTCCCAAAGAATGGTCCAACCTGGTAAAATGCTTGAGAGTGCTAATGACCAAAAAATAATATTCACGCCACATGCCAACAGCGCTATCACTAAGATCAAGATATTAAGAAACATATTAAGATCTCGTATTGGAAGTAATGGCAAGTTAAACCTGAAAACAAAGTTAAGAATGCTAAACAGCATAATCATATCAGCCATAAGCTATAACATATGGATCAGTAGCTTGGGGCTAAACCTGTAAACCAACAGGAAGATCAATATCGCCCAAAACCATATTGTAAAGGAGGCTGTGAACATCCCCTCATACGTGGTTCGTTGCTTTTTGATGTTCCTGGTCTAATTTCTGTATATGTCATGATTTGTCTTAGTAGGTTCTCTTGTAGATTCTTAATTTGATCTCAATGCTAATATTTTTGTTTCACTATATTGTATTGCTTAGACCTGCCATTTTTTTGATCTTATTGTTTGATATCGTACCACCTTAACATCGCCAAAACTCGATAGTTATATATTTGTCGCTGAAGTCGTTGAATACAGTCTTCGTTATTCGCCGTCAGAATTGATCACCTGCATAGAAGTTAATGTCGTATTCCTTCATTTTATGTATTTTTTTTTTGTCTCCGAGGACAAAGACGGCCTTAATACAGGATCTACCTGATCTGAGCTCTTATTGCTCGTATTCTAGAGAATATAATACTACTGATTTTATTTGTGTGGTTTGTTCTTTGCCTCTTGATTTTGTTTAAAATGTAACGGTACTACTAATTCATGTGTGATTCAATGTCTACAAAGCTGCAGAAGCTAGAGCATATGCCAAGTAATGACCACCCAAAACTCCAGATTTCAATTAGTTGGAATACTTTTTTGACAGACATTTAAAAGTCTACAGCAAACGAAATGTACCCTTTAGAAAATTACGAAGAATGTGAAAATTTTACACATTTTCAAATGATAGATATATTACGAGTGCAAACATTACCACTATGTTTTAAGTTAAGTGAATATGTTGCACATCTAATAGCAATAAAATATTATCACTGTACCCTTTTCGAATGTTCACAGAACGCCGCTGTGTCGTTATTTTTCTATAAAATTTATCGAAAATGCGCAATGGGGAGGAAGTGCATGCCACGCTGCTATTCCCATACTAATTGTATATGGACATCTTTTAAGTGAATAAATTGCAAACGGAACACCAAAGTAAACGACATTCAACAGGTTGTTTATTGGAATCGCCTTCGCCAGTTTATAAAATAAATCTTCAGAAATACAGGGCCGGTTTCAATCATTATGGTAATAAATTGGAATATGTGAATATTTCAAAAAAATTATAAGATGTGAAAAGTTATTCCTAAGAAATTAGAAATATGTACAATCTTACTTGTGATTCAAATATCTCATAAATATATTACACAAAAAAGGCTTGTTTCCTAAATTACTAGTAAGTCAATGATAATGTCAATCGTAGTAAATATACATATTTTGATCTCTTTCTTCTCGAACACTCGTCGA
Organism: Diabrotica undecimpunctata; assembly: GCF_040954645.1. Classification (NCBI taxonomy): domain Eukaryota; kingdom Metazoa; phylum Arthropoda; class Insecta; order Coleoptera; family Chrysomelidae; genus Diabrotica; species Diabrotica undecimpunctata. The sequence continues at coordinate 113,341,591 of NC_092803.1, read as the reverse complement.
TTAAAGAGGTATTAATTTAATCAAAAAACTATATTGGAATACATATATAAAAAAGCTATGTAGTACATTAGCTTGTGCATAAGCGTTCACCTTATTCACACACGCAGATAGGATATTCAAAAGAGTGGGCAAAACAGTATATTGGAATATACCTCCGATAAAATAGATATTCTAAAAAAGCTGTGTACTACATCCACTTTTATACGAAACTTTAAATAGGCAGAACTATTTTTATAAAACCTTAGAATATTTACTTATTTGTATCAACTCGCCGGTAAAAATTCGATATCTTTGCATCAGTGTCCTATCCACAAAAATCAAAATGCGTTTTAAAGGTGAAGAGTGCAGATTTCGTATACAATTTTTGCATTTTGGTGTAAATAAAGTCAGTTTGTGTAAAGCTGTTAAATAAATAAACATTGCGCGATTTTTGCCATTTTTTACGATTCTCATGAGATCAAAACATTTATCGTTTCCGTTAATTGATGACTATGTTCATTGTAAGAGCCCAACCTTCAAAACCTATAGCATGATTTTGATTTTGAGTTTTGGCAACAAATATGTTTTTTGATTTGTTAATTTTTTTCAACAGTGTACATATTTTTGGCAACTAGATGTTTTCCGTTTTTTTTCACCCTATGAGGAGGTTTTTAGAAGGAAGCCCCGGGGTAGATGTGGCAAACTTATTTGCATTTTTTTTTTGGCGTCCCAAAATTGACATTTTTAGCAAAATTCAGCTTGTTCGTCTCGTTTTTAGAGATCAAAATCTCTGACGACTGGACTATTACTTTCTTAAAAGTAATACATATATAAAATTAGTTACAAATATACATGGTCATCCAGACCCTGTATGGGTAATAAACCAAAGTGGTTTGGTGTTATACAGGGTATTTAAAAAGTTATAATCAAATTGCAATGAAAATCGTAAAAAGTTCAACGTCCTGTATAATGCAAAAAGCGTTCAAAAGCAACGAGCTGTTGTAGCCATAGTGTTTATATGATTGTTAAAATTCATAAAAATAATTGATTTTACTAATACTTTTTAAATCAATTACAGGGTAAGTCAAAACACAAATTCATTATTTGCACAGTAAGTCAATGTAGTTAAATTTGTCCAAGTATTTCCTATGCCTACACTTAATAGTTCCGTAGATATTTTAAATTGAAGTGGAAAAAGGCGTATTTTCATCAGTTAAATTTATTATTTTTATTTACTTTGTTATTTACATATACATTAAAGCAACACAAAAAACATCAAAAAATTATATAAAGAAATTGTTATTTTCATTCTAGAGTGTTCTAAATGAGTTCCTATATCATTGTAATCAAGACTGCTATGAAGGTATGTTGCACAAATTGACAATTCAGTTTAATTATTTTACAACAGTCAACAATGAATTTTGAAAGGGAAGAACTGATAGACATGATACAACGTCCAGTAACCGATAATTTACTGTACAGGAATATGAAAGAAAGGTAGCTTACTGAAAATGGGCACAACAAAAAATAATTACACAATTTTTTCGGTTTTGTTTTATAAGGAGATGAAATAAAGTTTCACAAAAAACGGATGTGTTAATTGGTATAACTTCCACCATTACTCCACAACAAATCCGTACCACATAATTGCGAAGAGTGGCACTAGGTGGTCCTTAAACGCTTGCGGTAGTATCTTAGGTAATTATGTAATGGGCCCTTTATTCTTTGAGGAAACAGTAAACCGATAGGTTTATTAAGACCTTTTACTAAATCATTTAGCTATTTTACTTGAAAACGTGCCACTGTGCCACTCAACATACGTCAACAATTATGATATTTAAATGATCGAGTGTCTTCTCATCATAACGCATCATAACCAAGGTAAATGAGCAATTTTCTAACAGATGGATATGAAGAGAATTGAGCCGGTGAGAATAAAAGTAGCATAAAAGTCATAAAATTTCAAAAAAATTAGTTAAGTCCATTTTTTTAGATCCTAGAGATCTAAAATCTATCAAGACATAATACTATTTAGAATGAAAGTTGCTTTAATCCTTAGTACATGAATTCGCCACTAGGGGCAGCACTAGTTTCCGTTCTCTACAAAACATTTGTTTTGTTGAGAATGAAAGTGAAGTAATACACTTTTTGTTGCTGTGTAAATAAATTAGAATACTGTATCAATCCATCTGCAATAAGCAGGCTTGTAAGGTATTCTAGTTTAGGAAGATGCAAATCTGCATTCATTTTTTGATGATAAACCAACAGAAATGGGGCCTTCTAACACGTATAAAAGTAGGAAACTACTTCAAAATTTTTCCCAACATAAGCAAACTATAGCGAAAATTCTGAACAGCGATATGTGTCAAATAAAAATGCAGTACAGCAAAGAAGACTAAGAAAAAACGGAACAACTCAGAGATCTTCTTCGAATAAATATTATTTAAAACAAAACAATGATTTATCCGTTATGGTTTTGATACGTTCGACGTGTCTGAGGGAAGAGTTTCTCGAACTTTAAGAAAAACAGAAGACGGCAGGTCTTCTGAAGACGATTTGAGTGGATTTAAAGGGCTGTCCTACACGTAACATACCAGAAGACGATATAAACTCTGTTATGCAACATATCCCTTTCTTTTCATACCAAAGCCATTACCCGAGAAAACATAACTACAGAAAATACATATGCGAATCATTGAACCTACGAAAAGTGTATACACTTTATGTTAAAAAATGTTCTGAAGATCAGAGACATACAGTTAAGGAACACTTTTATAGATATATATTCAAACTTTCAAATAAATTCAGTTAAAAAATTCAACTTGTATTTTTACATTCCTAAGAAAGACACATGCGAGTGATGTGATAAATACAAAATAAAATATCTACACGATTTAAGCCAGGAAGATAAGAGAATACTCGAAAGGGATCATGAGCTTCACCTAAGGAAGGCTAAATTAACTAGAGAATGCATGAAAGATGATTCAAGAAAGTTATGCTTGCAGTATGGATTTGCAAAAAGCTTTACCGTTCCCAGTATTAACATTTTCAGATGCCTACTACAAACGAAACCTCTACTGCTACAATTTTCGAGTACATGATTTTGAGAAAGATTCTGATTTTTTTATGTGTGGAATGAACACCACAGCCGGAAGAGGTTCACAAGACATTTCTTCATGTCTAATAAAGCACTTGAAACTTAATGTGAACAATAAAAAGCATGTAACTATTAACAGCGATACCTGTGGAAGCATTGTGGAAGTCAAAATCGCAACATAAAATCCCTTTAAATGTTGTTAGAATAACTTTTAACTTTATAAAATACGATGTTTAAGTTACAACAGGAATAGATAACATGGAAACGTAAGACTCCACTGGAGGTTGCTAGTCCTGATACGAAGTGTCTACGAGGACTTGTTGATAACCTGTTGATAAAGGAATTTTTAAATTAATGTAATGTATTCAACATGCTAATAATGCATCACTATTCACTTTAAATGTTCAATACAACTCATTGCTTTTCCAGATTTAAGTCCTTATGATTGAATTTACCTTGCAAATGTTTAGAGTGAAAACGGCTTAACTCAATATAGTCCAATTTTTTGTACTGTACATGAAAGATATAGAATTCATATTTCTAGATTATACTGACCACTCAATAGACATCTTTCAGTTATATTTATTTCAATATCGGTGTGTGATTTTTTTCAAACGATTTTAACAAACCACTGTATTCCTCATACATGCCTTAAATTGACTTAGGCCACTTTCATTTTCATAATGTTACGACACAAATGCTTATAAACGTAAGTAGATCATTGAAAAAAGTTTGTGTGGACGTTATGGGAGCCTCATTTTGAACACCGTCTACAATGAAAATCTAAATATCTTTATTTCTTGTTGCTTGTTTTGTATATTGCTTTAATTTATTTGTAAATAGTAAATAATATATTTAATTCATGAAATACCCCTTTTTCCGCTACAATTTAAAATATCTCCAACACCTATTAATTATAAGCATAGGAAATACTTAGAACAAGTTAAGTTTATGACGGTGATATAAAATACAGGGTTATGCATTTAAAAATACTGAGCAGGTAATGAATTTGATTTTTGACTTACCCTCGAACAGGTCGCCTTTTCAATTATACCGGACGTTGAACTTGTTGTGATTTTCATTGATTATAACTTTCTAAATAACTGTAAACATAAAACAAACGTGTGTCTGTGTGTTTACATATACTATCCAATATATGTATTAATATATTGATACGTTTTCCGAAGGACAAAATTTCCAAAAAATTAATAATTAGTAATTAAGAAGTTGTATGATCAGCTAATTGGCCAATACTTTACCTGTAATAATTGCCACCAAAAGGAGGACAATAAAACGGATCGTTATGCAGATGGGGCAATATGGAACATCCTGCTATTCCGGTGAGTCCTCCCCGTCCGTGGGGAAGAGGATGGGGGGAGGCCGGAGCCCCCACCAATGCCTGGCTTCCGTTACAAATCGTGCTTAGGTCTGATGATGGAAAACCGAAATTTCGCACCGTCACGGTCATAGATTGTCAGCACTAGTTCTTTTTTACGTCACATAATAATTTATTTTTCGATAGCTATCAACACTTTTCCATCAGATGACAGAATAATCATAAATGTTTTTATGTAGGTTTTAAAAATACTTACAAGTCCCTATACACTATACAACAAAACAAAAAAATTAATTAATTACAACTTTTTTGATCACCAAGAAAATAAATTTTAAATGTTAAAATGGTAAATCTCCTGCTGTATGGTTTTTAATTGATTGAAACAGCAACAATCACATTACCCTCTCTTCAGAGCAGAAAACAGTGAACGCACAAGTTTTCTACATAAAAAAATAAATTTCGTTAACTCTTTTAACATCGTTGAATATAGTCCAGAATTATTTCCTTGATATTAAATAAACTGTATTAGGTGATATCGCAATTTAAAACATTGGACTGATTGAAATTTGCATTAAAAGTTATGTGGAGGAAGATGATGATACCGAAATTTTTGACTTCCATTTGGGAGAAAACTATAAAAAAACATTTGCTCGTAAATCTTGATGGCTAGAACAATTTTTATGACGTATTCATAATCTACGTACAGGCTCCAAGACTGCCAATGTCAGATATTATCAATTGATACAATACAATTGATCGAATACAAAGCCAGATAGGACTTCAACGAAATGGATTGACAACATACCGGCCATAAGGCTGTCATTGTCAGATAATTTTGTCATTACAAATTTATACGCAAATGCTATGATCGAACTCACACATAGTAACCCCAGATGGAATGGTTTGGTAACTCTAGTAAATGCCCAGAGTATTTACGCAGTAGGCCACTGATACGAACGTGTGTGTTGGAGACTATTGTAATGCCTATCTGTTACGGCTGTTGAATACTCACATGACTACTCTGACTTTAATAGCTGCTGTCCTAAAAAGTCATGTAGTATTTGGGTTTAATTATTCTTGGTCACACAGTGAGAAATAGTGTATTCGTCTCAAGTTTTCGTCCGAAGTTTAGATGTCAGTGACGGATGTATTTGTCTCTTAAGGCCATGTTAACGACGCTATGCGTGTGCTTAGAGATTTGATGAGTACATTGTTAAAAGTGGGCATTGAAAAAAAAAATAAAGCAAAAGTTTGTCGATACTAAAATAGGAAGTTTAAGCATTGATACATCACGAAATTGAGCTTTACAACATTTAAAACGATTTAGGAATAATAAAAACGATCGAAAATATCTACCAGAACAACATAATAGAAGTATAACTAGGCAAAGAACTAACTGACCCAATTGAAGCTGGCAATGGGATAAGGCAGGGGGATTCCCTGTTTGTTGTATATATCATTCTCTTTGAGAGTTCACGCTTCTATGCCGTACAGTAATGTAACACGTAACGTCTTAAAATTTTTACTTGTAGAGGAAGACATATATCACGGTTATGCCGGGTAATTTCAATACGTCTTCGGTTATCAATAATTTGATAACTTTTTTTAATTTATTATAGCTCCAAGACATTTCTAATTATTCACTTTTTCATTGGGGGATGGGGTAGTGAAGATGAATTTGTGATGATGACAGCTAATGTTGTATTTTCTTTCTGCTTGTCTGTAAAGCTACTTTAACTTCTATTAACTATTTTGTTCTATCCTTGATTGTTAAAAACTCCTATTTAACGGCTATGCTCACAATGATCAAATGTGTTTTTAAGTATGGCTTAATTAGAACATTTCCTAATAATAATATTCATAAACAGCTTATGATTTCAGTTTGAAATTATTTACTTATACTCAAGTATCATCGTTTACTCTTGGTAGTGTTTTTGATCATAATGTACATATAGTTCAATTTTCAACGAGACTGAACTTTCCTTATTTGTTTCAGGCATAAACTAATTGAAGAATATAGTTAACAGATGTATGGTACAGCAAAAAGTGTCTGGCTTTAAAGGATTTGTCGACGTGTTGATGACAAGACACCAGAAAGCTAGAACGAACTCAAAATTTTTATCTGGATCATACTTAAAACGTAATAAAATATACCGAGATATGGACATATGGTACAAATACAATTCGCGCTCAAACAATTACTATACGATGTCTCCATATATCTCAAGGTTATTTTTTTGTTCATTTACCGTACCGAGGAGTAACAAAATTATCCCTTTCTTTCTTCTAATCGTTCTCTTAAGTTTAGAAAACTCCCAATCTTCCCCAATGCACCTCAAACTAGGCAAAGGTTAAAGTCAAGAACCTAAATTCTTAGTTTGATCGCTCTGGTGTTTACTGATAACCAGAGCAAGTAAGTCTAGAAACTAGACTTACTCGCTTTACTGTTCGTAAAGTATGTAGTGAAGGATTGTGTTCTTACAGAAGATTTTTTGGGCATGATTCCTATGACTGGACAAACAAACTGGAGGTTTTGATTATTTGAACACAATAGTAAATTTTTTTAACGAGCATAGCATTGATTTGAAAAAGGTTTTTTCTGTGTGTACTGATGGTTGCCCATCAACGTTGGGGCGAAATATAGGGTTTGTTCAGCTGTTAAAACATATGATAATTTATTGAGTTCCCATTGTATCATTCATCAAGAAAGCTTAGCTGCTAAATTTGAACTAAACCACAGAGAGTTTCAAGAATTTTTGTCATTCATCATGAAAGCTTAGCTGCTAAATTTGAACTAAACCACAGAGAGTTTCAAGAATTTTTGAAAGAACTTATGTCGCAATATGGGGACATTCTTTACCACACAGAAGTGAGATGGCTGAGTAAGGGTAAAGTAAAAGTAAGATTACTGTTTTTGGCTACAAAGAATAAAGAGTTTCCTGATATTCATAATTTTAGTTGGTGGCTTAAAGTACTTAACTTAAAACTTAATTGACTGTGCTGAAGTTCATAAAAAACAAGTACAGATCTAGGCTATCTAGTGAGAACGTTAAAAACATTTTGAGAATTTCAGTTTCTTCCCAACCTGCTAACATAGATGCCATTCTAGAGAGCCGTGAAAGATTTCGCCCGTCGACTTCAAAGAATTCACAAATTCAGGACTTGACATTCCTGGAGTCAAGTAAAAGACATTTTCCTACTTTTTACATGCAAAACAGTCCATATAATTTATAATTATACTGTTTTTACGTAACCTGTAATAAACTTATGTCATAGTCATATACTTTTAAAGTTATTTCATACCACCACTTGTACTTGCGGACCTGAGGAAAATTTCATTCAAACTGCTCTCAAAGAAATCCTAGTGAGGATCCCTGGTCTAGATACACGTGTTCTCTTTGTATTAAAAAAATAATTCTGTATTATTTAATAAAAGTTAATAACTGTGAGATCCCATGATCAAAGGCGGGTGCTTAATCTGCTGATTTCCGTCTATATTGCGCATTTCCACAACTTGCATTTGGCACCATCAGTTTTTCCAGCTACGTTCACAACTTCTTGAGCAAAATGTGAGTCCAGTTTGTGTGCTCGTAATAGTCATTGTCTCATTTTAATCGAGTTAGTTTTCAAATCTTATCAATTTTTTCTCCCAATCTTCCATCTTTTTCAGCTAATTAAACTTTATTTTAATTTATTATGTAAGATTCATTTAATAAATAAATGTAATTACTTAAAAAATAATTAAAATAATGAGGATGAGAGGTCTTCAGCCATACATATATGACTTGGCCGTCATGTGTTACACAAAGAATTTTCAAGACAAATCAACTAGCACTTTAGCTGTAAAAGGAATGGCGAATAAAAACGAAGCGTAGCCATTCTTAATGCAGTTGTTATTCGCGGAAGAAAGGATGCGTGGTGGCATCTTTATGCATTCAGAAGAAGTCTTACCTTTCACGCTCTACAAAAAATAAAATGAATGGCACTGTATATCACGATGTAGGGAAATAACTGAAATGGCTTTCGGTTCGTAGATTTTAATTTCGTTAATGCAAAAAGTAGTAGATTAGGTAGACGGCAATAAGTCGTCCAAGTGATGGTCACAAAAAGTACAGCTTGACGTATATAATTCTTATTCGTTTCTTGCCCAGGAAGCTTTAAACGACGTTTTTGTATGATTGTATACAAGGTGTGAAAGAATAAATAGATGAAATCATTCAAAATCTTGAAGATAGCAGGAGATTTGTATAATCATACGGAATGTCGAGAATAAAGCTGTATGTATGCTTCATAGATTTTCAGTGTAAATATTATAGCGTATGTTGTTTAGGGAAACCTGGGACAAGTCAATTTTTTAATTTAACGACTTAATCTACATTAAGTTTAGAGTTTTATTTGCAGGAATAGGTAACTGATATCAAATGAATCGCACTGTATAATATAATTCTGCTTGATCACTTCAGAGAGCTTCGAGTTCATATATAAAATTTGTGATGTGAATAGTAAAAATAGTTATTGTGTTTAATAAAAAGAAGCAAATGGATATCTTAAATAAAAATTTCTGTTGTTGTGCTACCTGCTCCGCTCTCACTATCGCTATTAGTCGGGGAGGAATTTTAGTCAAATTTAAACATGTAAACCTTTTAAAAGGGTCAAATTTATGAAACTGTTTTTAACTACCTACCTGGTTTCACCAATAATTAAGAAAAACAAAATATTATTTAAAAAATAGTTATGACTAAATGAATAGTTATGATAAAAATAAAAACAGAAATGAGTAAATTTTCTTATAAATATTTTTTCATATATTTTTCCTGCCATCATCGCATCGTAACGATAGCAATTAATCGCGATAGCAAATTAATCTTAACTCTTTCCTAGTTGTCACCGAAAAGGCAAAAGCGTCAGTAATACATTATTTATACACTTGATAAATAAAATCTTTCTGAGAACTGCTCTATTAATAAATAAAATTATTTTTATTGTGTCATGCACTCACTGGAAAAAAATGTTTACCAAAAACCAGAAGTTTATCAAAAAATGTGTGAAATCAGGGGATGTAAAAGGTGTGAAAAGATGATCCTTTGTATATTAACAAACACTACAAACACTGATTGTAAAAGTACAAGTGAATTTATTGAAAAGTAAATGTATTAGTTTCACAGTGATGTGCAACACTGACAAAACTTTATGTATTTTGAAACAAATGCAAATGCAGCTTTGAAATTCGAAAGAATTTCAAAATTTTTTAAATGGGTAGATATACTCGAACATATCCAGTAATAAGAGTTTGTGAGTTTTTGATTGTTGAAAATCGAATCACTCATTTTATATTGTGCTTGAATTTCAACTTCATGATCAAAATTTGCTGTTATATGTTTACTAAAAGTAAATATGCACTTCATTATGTAATTTGCAAGTTCAGGAACAAAAAATGCATAAAAAGAGCATGCGACTATTGAATGGCATAAACCTGTTTATTGCAAATTTCCGTTTTGTAATTAAAATAGGTGTTTGAGAATATATTTGAAATCCTTGACGTCTGATACATCGATTTAAAAAAAAAAAGTGGAATAGTAGGCGGTACTGTACACTACCGCGGAGCTTCATACTGTTTTCTGTATTTTTAAAATTTAAATAATATAATTAAAATTAAATTAAGTAATTTTATGATTTATTTATTTTCTATATTTTAAACATATTAAATAAATTATTATGTTTGCTCCTAACGCTACCTGCTAACGTATAAACAATGCATACGGTGTTTATTTATGATTGATGATTCAATGTTGTTATTAATCGGATGACATTTATAACTTTTATTAAATTTTGACAATCGTTACGAATTGAAATTATTTAAGTGACAGACATTCTTTTAATTTTTTACTTCTCCTTTAATGTCTATATTTTGCTAGCTATTTTTCATGCAGTTCTTAATTTAAACCTGCTTAGATTAACTATATGATGACTATAATAGAAACGAATTGATCGAGAGTAGTGAATCTATGTCAAGAACCGCTATTCTATGACGCTACCCATGACGACGCCTTCTTGTGGCGTTAGTTCCGTGACGCTCGCCTCAGCATTTTACTGTAGAGAAAAAAAGTATTACAACGCCAGTATAGATCGCTTCAAAAATATCAAAATCGGATGACAAGAAACCGAGAAAATGCAATTTTTGGAACGCATTATGATTTTGAACTCGCCGATTCATTTTTTACTCGGCGCGCTGAGGGGCTACCCCAGCTTACCTCCCATACACTTCGAGCAATTTTTTACTAGAAAACGATTTTTTTTTGTCTTTTTTATGCATGTTGTTACGAGGCGCATTACGAAAAAAAATGTATATAAAAAATACTTGACAAGATAAAAAGTATTTGTTTAAAAACAAGCCCACTATCGCTTATGGTTAGGCGGTAAATGCGTGACAACTCTAAGCTTCAATATCTCGGTAACCAATAATTAACCGAAGATATTTTCTTTTTAAGGAAGCGTCTTTAAGTGTACAAATTTTGAAATTGATCTGTAAACGTTTAAAAGTGCGTTTAAAAGTGTGATCCTTTTTTATATGTGAATGAGTTTTTTCGACTACTTATAGGGCTTATTTTGTAACCGGTATAGTTTTGAAAATTTTCAATTTTATGGGGACCCTGGATTGCAAAATTAGTACACAAAAACCGGTCCTAACGAAATTTAGCACATTGTTTAGTCGTAGTATAGAGTTTTTCTAGAAGAAATATGAAAGCTATAAGTTATGTTAAGAGCTTGAAAAAAATTAAGAAAAAACTCCGTTTTTTTCCCAATTATTGCTATTTTTTAAACAATAAACATTAAATTTCCAATTTCTAGCTGGTCAAATATTACATAAAATTAAAAAATAAATTTTTTACTTTCTATAATTTTTAGGAGTAGTATCTTCTCTAGAGTTGTAGACAAAAAAAAAGCAATCAAAAAGCAAAAGTTTTCGATTTTGTTAAATAAAAAATTACGTACATTTGCGACTGGCGCATATCATAATTATTGATACAAGGTACATCTGAAGTAATTTCAGCAAAAAAATTGACTCCTATAGAAAATTTCTCCAATTCAAAACAGATCCCGCATGGACTATACTGTTGTATGACAATTTTAAATATTATTGCTTAGGTAATGACGTAAACACAAAGAACAGGAGTTGCTGATGCAGTAGAGAGAGTAGCAACACTGAAATGGAACTGGGCAGGTCACGTGGCTCGAATGACAGATGGACAAGGCGGATACTGGAATGGAGACCAAGAGATAATGGCTACCGAAGCAGAGGTCGTCCACCAACACGTTGGACTGACGATCTAAAACGTTGTCATAGGAATTGGATGCAAGAGGCACAAGATCGAAATAGATGGAAAATTATGAGGGAGATCTATGTCCAGCAGTGGATAAGCGAAGATTGAATCATGAATGACGTAAACATCATCAACTAGTGACTAGATTATTGAAACGTCATTCACTCACTATATTATTTATTATATTACATTTCCAACTTGGCGTAAAAATTTATAGGGATTTGGGACATAGGAAAACTTAAAAACCATAAATTTCAATTTATGGGATTTTAAAACAAACAAGATTTTTTATCAAAAATTACATTTTTCGCTAAAAATAAAAAAAAATTCTCCTCTTGGGCTCACTGTATAAGTAATACTAGTATATGTATAGCAATACCAATGAGTAGTTTCCTTGCAACGCGGACAAAAATAAATAGTTGATGTAATACATGATGAAAATTCCTGTTCTAAATAAAAATACATTTTCTAAATTTTCACAAATTGTGCAACAAATGCCACGACTGCTCTTTTGATTATAAAGATGCCTGTTATTGTTTTTCGGTGTTTACAAAGTGTGTGTGCGAAGTTTTTCCGTTTGCGTTTATGCTCTATTATGCGTTTTGGTAAGGTCTCTCTGTATGAGCCATGTAAACAATATCGTTCATTAGCAAACTCCAATTAATATAAACATTCTTTATTATTATTTAATTCTGAAACTGTTTTTTGTTGGAATGTTTAATATATATATTTTTAGATGGGATTAAATCACAATTAATTGTAATAAAATTACATTTTATTATTTTGTTTTGGCGGTTCGATTTCCAATTTAAAGATTTTTCATGAACACGGTTTACGGATTTTAAATCGAAACGTCAAAATAAAATAAAAAGTAATTATATTTTTGTTCTTATGAGATACCATTATTATACTTTGTGTTTTGATACATTCGCTGTTATATTGCCTGTAAATGTGACGAAATAACTATTCGACGTTCGTTGTAGTTAGTACTGTTAAAATATGACAATAGAGGCTTTTTACAAACTCTTGAGGTAATCTATAATCTTTTTTTTTCTTTATATCTATGTCATATTCAGTTTTGTTAATAACTAATTTTTATAGTTAAGGCTTTAATGTTATTTTTTTATCATTTTTCTCAAACAATAAATCTGCAATTCCTTAAGAATCTGCTTAATTCACTTTTAATACATGTACCAGTCATTAAAAAAGCAGTAACTTCATACATTAAAAAAACATGATTTTTTGCTTGAAGTGATCCATTTAGTGATAACTTCCATAATAAAAGTGAATCAACTCTAACGTCTACACTATAATCACATAGAAAGGTTAACTTGTTTACTCAAGGAACTGTAACTACTTCCTATAAAAGTAAGGCTTTTCCTTGTAAATAGAGATTTCTAAGAAAAGTTTAATCCTGCATAAAAAGAGGTCTAATAAGAAATAAATTCATACGTAACGGACTAAACATATACGCTAAAAACGACTGATTATAAAAATGAATGAATACATGTTTACAGGATAAAAAACGAAAGATTACCAAAACTATAATAAACGATTTTAAATAAAATTTTGATTTTATTAATACAAAAACAGAAGCAGTTTTCAAACTAAAATTTTTAAAAATTAAATAATTATCTTGTTTCGTTGCAAAAATAAATTAATTCTTACCATGCTTTCATTTTAACTGCCTCAATTATATTGACAATTTAGACATGCTTTTATATACTTTAGAATAGAAGCCTGTTGTTCTCAGTATGTTTACGGTATGTCAATAAATACAAAAGAAAATTAATACACATTTTCACAATTTTCACAAAGTTTACAAATAACTTGTGGAAAATATTTAACAGTTCACGTCAGACAAGCAGGAAAACAGATTTTAAAGCACGTAAAATAACACAACCAAAGATAAATTTATGCACTTTATATTCTATAAAATATGCGGTAATTTTACGATTTAAATATAAAACAAAAGTATCAAACTCACTTTGGTGTTAATCAATGAAATTAATAATAATAATAAAACGTAACTTCCAGTGATGATTTCAAACAACGCATTTTACACCTATAAATAATGATAATTATGTTGACATTGTTCGCCCAACACGTGGTGTTACAGAAACCAATGTCGCGAACTTTAATAATTTTATAAGAATTTAAAAATATTTGTTTTGATTGTGCAGATTCTATCAATTGAAATTAAACTTTCGTTAAACAAAAACATAAATTTTGACCCTTTTAAAAGTCAAACTCGAGAGAGGCTGACACAATTACAGCAGAACTGATGGTATTGATAAAGTTATTGGAATTTTTATCCACCTTGCAGGCTAACTACCATACCTTGCAAATAACGTTTGGACACTACCTATAAACAAATTTAATCAATATCAAATGGTTGTCAAGATTGAAAAATGTGATTTAGTCGCGATGACACGGATTTTTGTTAGTTAGGAAACAACGATCCTCTCGAGCCTGGACGAAGCACATGTACAACACGACGCCTACGTAGCCGACGAAGAACGACGCCCGGCGTCGCTTCCAGAGCACCAGCAGCTATAGCTCCGATCCGGCGTCCACAGCACACAACCGGGATATACTGAATCGAATGTCAACTTACACATCTATTGCCGAAGCGACGTTGACATATTTACGAGATATGTAGCGCCTGTTCGGTGGGTTGTTGTTTATCTAATATTTGTATAAACATGCGTAGAATCGAGTGTGTATGTGCAGAGGTAACAATTATAATTTGTCAATATTTCCTAGGTAAATACCTACATTCTGTCAACTATATTAGAAAAATGAAACACAAAAAATAGCGCACACATACAATATTGACTCTAATCTATATACTTTAGATAATATTTGAAACATGTTAGTAATTAATATTGAAGTATTACCGCAAAAGTATAAATATTTATACTCTTTTGAAAAAGGTGGAAAATTAAAAAATAAATAAGTTCAAAACCTTAACCTCGAAACAACAAAAAAAAGTAGTACAGTAGGCTATACTGTAAACTAATTCAAAAAATTGAATAAAGTAATTTTATTATTTATTTATTATTTTTATAGAAACAAAATTTAAAAAGTTTACATGTTGTATAACGGACACATTCATCGCGTAAATGGACTCATCCAAATGTTTACTGTGACTTCTCTATTTCGTAAAAAGCCATATTTAATACGTGCTGATTTAGAAACCTCTTCCAAAATATAAATATGAAAATTCAACTTAAAATGTTTAACTAATAATTCTTTTTGCCGCACTTTAATACAATAGTTGAACTGATAATTGTAAAAACCTAGCATTATGTATATTTATATTATTTTAAAACAAGAAGTGCACAGAATAAAAATTAGCGCCCGATTTTATAATGACAACGTAAAGTAAACCTTAACTAATGTTCACTTTAGACTAAAGTGGACTTTAGTATCACACCCGCTTTCTTAATACATATCTACAGGTCTTTTCATTATTAAAAGTAAACTTTAGTGTTTAAATTAGTAGGTTGGTAATTGTGTTTCTTTCAATTTTACTTTGTTTTTGTCGACATAATCTTATTTCTTGTTGTATGTTAATTTGTGTGTGAAGTTGTTAATTATTATTAATGTATCAAAAGGAAGTCGTTCTTTAAATTACACAAAAAGAGGAACTTTTACTTATTGAGGAAGTGTCCATATACAAATCAATTATAGAGAGAACCAAGAAAAACTATTAACGAAAACTAGAAGTCTTAAATGAAGAGAATGATCGATAAAAGGACAAAGAAAACAGAAAAGGCAAATCAAAAAAGAAATATTAAGGAATAAGAATTAAAAATCAAAATAATTAAAATTGAATTATAATTAAAACAAAAACATGCTCAAGAAAATTTATAATAAATATAGTGTACAAAAAGTGTTATATAAAACTAATATATTTTTGATTAATATATGTACAATTATAAAAATGCAAATTACTGAAATATTGTAATATCCTATAAAATTTATCTTGACAACCGACGGTGAAAGTAAGTATAAAACTTATACATTGAAAATTACCTCAGAAACACAACAATTCGTTTAGTAAAAAAATATTTTTTTATAAATTGTAAATCTAGTTCTGCAAAATGTTGTCTAATCAATAATTCACAAGAATGTCTTGGATTATCTAAACCTCCTTAAAATTGATTAAAATTGGCTTCATTTTTCCCCTTTTTAAGGCCTTAATTAACTTGTCTTCTTGTTTATCTAGATTATGATCTACAGGAAACAAGTCTACATTTTCTATGTCAATGTTATTATGTTATGAAGTACTGCCGTTGCTTCTATTACATCAAGAGTCAGTTTCAAATTTAGTCTCATTCAGTTTTTTAAAATTGGAAATCATCGTTTCCATACTCTGTATTGCGTTTCCACAACATTCCTAGTTCGTATTGGAGATTCATTATAAAGATTATATGCTTCTTTTCTAGTATCTTGTCTAGTTGTGTCATTAAATATGATTTGAAACTAACCACTCTCGCCAACTATAAAAAATAATCCAAACCTAGCAAAGTCTCCAATTTCTAATCTTTGAATATTGTTAAATATTGTTTGATCTTGCAACAATATTACTAATTTTTAAACTAGTCAGTGATTGTTTAGACATTTAATGCAAAAATTCTTTTTGTGTACGATATATTTCTGCATTTGCACCTCCATGAGAATCAATTCGTAATAAAGTACAAATAACTGCAGTTATGCATCTAGGAAATCATAGTATGACATAAAACTCTTCTTCAACTTTAATCACTTCAACATTTGTTTGATACATTTTAATACACTCTCTGCTTAATGATATAATTGCTGTAAAATTCTTTCGATAATTCTTGAAGCTGTTGCCCTCGATATACCCGTATAGTCAGCTACTAATATTTGCATGTTTCCAGAAGCAAAAAATATTAATGTTAATAATAACTATTGGATTGGTGTAACAGCTTCTCCCCTAAAAATATGTGCTGATTAATATTTTCTCTAAATATATTTAAACATTAATTTTGGTTGGTTTGACTGTTTAATGATTTTTGATCCACCAATGTTAATGTGATGACAAATGTTATTATATCTTAATGGTATTACTTACCTCTTTGTTAGGAAGTTTTATTAAAGGTTCGATCTATTCAAATAAAGACATAACTGCATCTTTTGTAAAAAAAAGAAGCTTTCAAAGAAACTTAAATCACTATATTGGTCTAAAAAATTTATTATTTCTGTAAACAAAAAGAATCCGAACTTGAAGAAGTTATCAGTATCATTTTAAATTTGGAAAACATTACGTTTGAAACAAACTTGATGCAAGTCAAAGACCATTGTCAGAAATTTGAGGTTAAAGTGAATTTTACAAGATAAATGACAGATTTCTACCACTTAAGTTAAAGTGGGTTGCAGGTAGCAGGTGTGCCCAACTTTCGAGAACTTCTATAATAGATAATTGAAGATTTACAATAAGCCAATAGACTGCAGTATGATCGGTGCAGATCTGACGACTTCCAGAAAAAAAAATACGACGAGACAAAAACATGACGAGAATTTGTGTAGCTGGTTTTGTCATTCGTAATAGTTTACTATCGTATATACTTGTTACATTGTTTTTTTCATTTTTCCTTGTTTCACCAATTAGACCTAACTATGTTTTTCATTCTATATTGGTATCTTACTTTCAAATCAAACATAATGATTGTAGAGAGGACAAATAATGATCTACCGCACATATGAAAAGCGGTGAATTTCGAAGTAGACAGATTTGTATACTTGGAGTCCACAATAACCTAAAATGGCGATAGGTCCTCAGAAATCAAGCGTATACTAGCAGTGACCAAACAGCAACAGCTAATTTAATTAAAATGGGGAAAGACCTAATAATAAAAAGGAAGAATAAGATTAGAATGGTCAATGCCCGTATTTTTCCCATTGCTACACATGCAGCTAATAACCCGGATGCAAATGCCAATAATTTTTTTAAATAGTTTGAAGTAAAGAGACAAAGTTGCTTTGTTGCGACACAATAAATTTTTAAGAGATTAGTTAAAAATTTCATCTTTTAAATTTGCTCCCATATTTTTGAAAACATCTTCTATATGCTGTGATTGAAAATTTCCGGATCTAAACTGAAGCAGTGATAAAAAATTTAAAAATGATGATACTCATTTAGTTATGTTGATATATCACTTTACACGCAATTTAATATCCTATATCAATTGATGGAGCTAATGGGTTACTAATTGCTTTAAATTGTTATGTTACGAATAGGTTAGTTTAAATTTAAAGAACTGTTTGGCTCAAAATGGATGATTAAGAGAATAGGGAAGTTGGACAACAGATGCAACAAGTATGTATGAAAATATGGGAATAAAGAATCAAAATGGTACTCATTGAGATTGTGTGGGATATGTGTGATGAACTAACAACTACTGTTAAGGCATGTTTCGGAAGAAACTACCTGCTATTTATTAAAGCGTTTCTTGTTCACCTATAAAATAAACAGAATGAGGCCTTATAACAATAAAATATAGACATCCTATATAAATTATAGTCATGTATAAATTCCAAATTTATTTAACCACTCGGTACAATGAACCTC
This sequence comes from Diabrotica undecimpunctata, assembly GCF_040954645.1. Lineage (NCBI taxonomy): Eukaryota > Metazoa > Arthropoda > Insecta > Coleoptera > Chrysomelidae > Diabrotica > Diabrotica undecimpunctata. Next base: position 113,323,256 of record NC_092803.1, on the reverse strand, counting down.
CACAACGGAAATTTGGCATCGTCGCCCATAAACTATTTGGAGAGCGACCGCGTTTACCTCTCTGTGTGTATGTTATGTATGTTTCTCCGGTGACGCATGGCATGCGTACTGTTTCCAATCTCTATTATAAAATAAAGGTAGTCGTAGTATAATGTACTGGATCTATTAATGTATAAATATATTTTTTAAACATTTCGTAAAATTAAATTGGCAAACTTACAAAACTGAATCATCTGCCGGAAGAACGAATAAATATATCCTACTATACGAAACTAGTTTATTTTAGAAATATTATGAGCCAATACAGTGGCTTTTATCCCGATAGATTACCGGTATAGATATGGGTGTTTCTCTGGTATTTGGAAAATTTCTATTCAAAACTGCCCTAACCAAATTTTGTTAAATGTTGAGAATGTTTGTTAATAAATTGAAGGGTAATAGTAAATTAAATAAATATATATTGCCTATATCTTTAAAAAATCCACACATTTTCCTCTTGGTTTTTGAGTTAAGGACAATTTTAAATCCCGTGATAGGGGACTGTTGTAGCCATTCAGAGGAATGTTTTTATCGACAAAAACAACGATTTTGTTTCAGTTTATTTGACAGTATTTTTTACTCTAATTTTATGACACTAAAGTCAGTTATAATAAAATATAACAAAAAACATTTACTTCTGCTAATTAATTATCACAAACGATATTTTAGGTTGACACAATAGTACTTTGAAAAATTCGTACTTCTTAAGTAACTAAAGTAATTAATATTAATTATATGATGCCTTACAAAAAATCAGTTCATCGGGTGTGGTCTGTGAGTCTACGACAAAATAAAAATGTTGGATAATTCTCTCATTTTATTTTTTTAAATTTCTACCTTTTCAGTACCTTCCTAGAAACTAAATACCATTCGTTTTTTTTATACAAAACTGTTTTTGAAATTTCTAAATAGCTGCTGCGTGGCCGTTTGTCCTGACAGACCCCACCCGATCAAATGTGTAACAATATTTGCACTGCTTCTTAGTTGTATTTTTCTTGCAATCTTGTTTCACTTGCCAAGAAATAACGCAAATTAAAAATAAGCAGGTATATTCTTCAGTCTTTGAATTTAGCAACGATATGACTGCCGTATCATATATACCGAAGAAAGAAAAAATGTGATTGGTGTTTCCACTGTGTACAGAGATGATCGGATTGATGAATATACTGGTGATCAGAAGAAACCAGAAATAATTACTGTTTATAATTCCACAAAGAGTGGAGTAGAAGTTGTAGACAGAATGATCACAACATAATGTTTCCAGAAATACGAAACGTTGGCCAATGGTAGTAGTTTATAATCTCCTTAATCTCGCAGCAATTAATGTATTTGTAATTTACAAAGGCATCAACCCAGATGGAGAATTTTCCAAAACGCGAAGATTATTCCAAAAAAACCTAGGTACGGAATTAGTACAGGAGAGAATACGACGGAGAACAGTTGACACGCATTTGACAAAAGCTGTGCGTGCTTCGGCCTTGAGACTCTTGGCATTGAGATCGACGTTGTACCAGAGCACCAGAAAGGTAAGAGAGGAAATTGTAAATATTGCAAAAGACGCAAAACTCGCTGTTTTTGCAAAATTTGCAAATCCTGGCTATGTATGGAACACATAATGGCATGCTGCAAAGATTGCTTAGAAAATTTGACCACCAAAGTTTGACTACTGTAGGTTGCGTCCACAATTTAATTTTTTAGTTTATCTATGTTTTTGTAGTACTTTGTTTGTTTCTAATTAAAGTTTTAAATGTTTTTTTCTCTTTTTTTCATTATTTAGTCGCTGTTTACAAATTTGAAAAAATATGCGTTGAAATTGTAAACATTTTTAAAATTTACCTAATACAACTTAAAAAAATTTTGGAATTGTTTCTGTAATAAACATTAAATAGTAAATAATTTGTTTAAAACACGTTGATGCGAAATTAGCAATAAAATGTATGCTGCTGCTCGGGAGGCGGTATTTCATTTTGGTCCTCACAGACCACACCCGGCCGAAAGTGTTTCAGAATGGTCACCCGATGAACGGAGGGTTAAATTAACTTATTTCCCAAAAACCGGTACAGATATAGGAAAATAATAAAATAATCTTCCATTTAAACATAAATCTGGATCTGGTAACTTCGGCAATATTTGGTCAAAACTGACTTAAACATAAATCTGGATCTGGTAACTTCGGCAATATTTGGTCAAAACTGACATCAGAAATCTGTTGTGGTGCTAGCGGACAACCGTTATTTTGTTTATTGTTACTACTGCGTCTGCTGGTGAACCCGCGTCTCAGCCGTTAGTGGAAACAGTCCCTGGTAAGCTTTTTGTTACTATTTTCAGAATTTTAATAATGAAAATTTGTTTAAAATAATTGATTATTTAGTATGTAGCCACAGCTGTTTCTTTAATCTGATATGAGTAAATAATTTTGTTTTATTACGTAATCATATAAAAATAACAGTTCAGTACCCTGTGCTGACATGGCTGGGGACTGTTATTTAAAATCTTATGGGAAATTTTTGCAATCTGTAAATTTTAAGCAAATGTTAATGACAGTAACAAAGCCTTTAGGAAAACTGTCCAGTGACAGTTTGCTTTATAACGTTGGAATTGGGAGACTAAACTACTACACAACACGACATTATAGAACAGTACTATGGTTCGAAAAATGTAATAGACAGATCACATGAAAGAAGCCTTCTTAACCTTTGTTAGATCAGACGTCTCATTAGGGGTTGACTAATGCCTTGGGGTGATTGTCTATGCGTTCGTCATATTTCTGGGAGAAGTAGAATATTTTTTCTTTGACAGATTTCATTTTAAGATCACGAGCAATAACACTGTTAGTTACGTACCATGGAGCTTTAAGGATAATAATTGTAAGTACTTTGCACTGGAATCTTTGTAGGATTTCGATATTTGAATGAGACGCTGTCGCCAACAATCAAATTCTGTAGCTCCATATCGGTTTTAGGACGACTTTGTAAATTAACAGTTTGTTGGTGACTATTAATTGTGATTTACGACCTAATATCCAGAACAATTTACTAAGTTTTAAGTCCGGTTGCTTTCTCTTAACAAATATATGTTCCAAGTTAATCGTCGGACCATATCAATTCCCAGATATTTTGCATCTTCTTTTTATTGCAAGAACTGACCATTTACCGCCACAGTTGGAAAGGCATCTCTTCGTAGGATTTAGGTGACATGGATAGATTTAATTTCATTTGCTTTAATTCGCCAGGTTTTTAGCCAAGAGGAAATAACATCCAAGTGAGTCTGCAAGATTTGAGAAGCAATGGCGTTTTGGTTTTAAAGTGTTTTAAGTCCCATATATTCTCAACTTTCTTCATTTATGTGTTTGAGGTTCATTTATTCAAACATTCCATTATTAAATTACTAAATACGCTGTGACATGACAAGAATACCTAATAATATATTGTTATTGATACAAAAAACTTAAAAATATTAACATTTATTGCATAAAATTAGATTGGAACAGAGATTTTCCATTTAGTGGAGAATGACCCATATATTACTCCTTTTTGTTCTTCCTTAAATAGAACTAGTCTTAATATTTCCGGTATTGCCCCTACATTATCCTCAAGTAATCTCGATAGCCAACTTCACAATCTCAAAAGCAACTATTTCCCGTCCCCGATTTTAAGCACGCTTTGCGATTATATCTAGATCCATTGTGTTCACTTAATTTCTCCATTGTCGGATTATAGATGGTTCCTATCTAACCACATCTTCCACCTGTAATTCTTCTATTTGCTACGGACTGTTATCATTCGAAAATATCACTGGCGTAATCGTTCTTAGCGATTCCATCTCAGCGTTCCTTAGTAATTGTCTTTTTCTACATGTTTCCTTTCGAGTTTCAAACGCGTGCCGAAACTATGCATAATACATCGCTTTCATGAAGGTCGTGTATATCTCACAAGTTTATGGTGGTAAAACTTGTTTACTTTGATGTGCTTTTCGTGGAGTTTTTCCCTAAAAAAGACGTTGCTTATTGTTTACTATAGATTCTAATGTCTGTATCGCTTTCTCTGCCTTTGATTAACTTCCATTCAAAAGTATAAGAAAGTAAAAGACACTGCATAAATTTATATTTAAGACACTGCATAAATTTATATTATTATAAGAAGTCGACTACCAAATAAAAAGACGTTTTGACAAAATAGCCCAGAGAAATAAGCTTTTTTTCGTGACACTCGTCCGGGAAGGCAACCGACAGTTGTTTTGAGTAGTATGAACCTCTATGTTTCCTGCAGTCGATTTTTCGACTTAACTAATTATTAACAAATTAAGGTCAAAAACGGTAAATTTTCGTTTTTTTCATCTGTCAGCAAAAAGTAAAGAGTTTGAAACAAATTTGAGAAGAGGTGAAACTTATAAGTCATATAAAAACCTTCAAAATGGCGTTTCCTAAACGTACCTATCCTTATTTGTTGCTTAGAAAGTTGCAAAATAAGTCAAAAATTTCGGTTTTTTATAAATGTTTATAACCTATATATTACACACAATGTTGGGTCTTGTGGTACTTAAAATAAGATCAAAATTTGAAGTCGATCGGTCAGAGTTTAAAAGTTATTTAATTTGTTTATCCCAAATTAAATTTTTTGTCAACAGTATAAGTCAGAAAATTAAATAGGAATATTAAATATACGAATAGATTCTAAAAGAAGAAAATTTATTCTATTAATATTATTAAAAAAAAAATGAGGAAAAATAATTTAAAATATTGCAAAATAATTTGACAAAACATGTCAATTTTTTGCTTATAAACAATTAGAATAACTTTAACTACCCGAATTTTTTTACAAATTTAAAAGGAAAAAAGTTGACCTAGGACACTTTGGAACGAAGTTAGTGCCATTTTTTATAAATTTGTTTGCTTTGTTTATAATAATTATGAGACCTCATTAGGGTCATCTGAAAGAACATACTTTAAGGTTTTCATATTAATGTGAAAAATTCGAAAAAGATTGCATTTTAATGGAATCGTCCACAAAATGGTACAAAAAAATGAGAGCGCAGGAGAGGGAAGGAAAGGAAAATCTATTATAAATAAAATATTTACGAAGTTTATTAAAGAAGTATATAATAATATATTGATCCTAAATATTTATTTTTTACAATTAAAATTACCTCAAATATTCCTAAAAAAAATTAAAACTGAAAAAAAATTGTTTAAACAAATCAAATGGTTTATTTAACAACCCAATTATTTAAATGTTACATATTCGTAATGTGCGCAAAAAGCACATACAAATTAAAAAAGAAACGTCGAAATCTATAAACAAAAATCCCAGATACAGTTTACAGCTCCTTCCCCTTCCTGCGCTCTCAGTTTCAAAGTTGACCATTTTTGAGGACCAGAATTTTTAAGCTTTGTGAACGATTCCGTTAAAATGCAATCTTTTTCGAATTTTTCACGTTAAAACTTTAAAGTATGTTCTTTGAGATGACCCTAATAAGGACTCTTAATTGTTATAAACAAATCTGCAATCAATTTATAAAAAAAGGCACTAACTTCGTCCCAAAGTGTCATAGGTTAACTTTTTTTCCTTTTAAATTTGTAAAAAAATTCAGGCTGGCGAAATATAAAAAAAAATCAGTTTTTTGCAGTCAATGTTTAAAAAGTTATTCTAATTCTATCTAAGCAAAAAATTGACATGTTTTTGCCAAATTATTTTGCAATATTTTAAATTGTTTCCTTATTTTTTTTTAATAATAATAATAGAATAAATCTTATTCTTTTAGAATCTATCCGTATATTTAATATACCTATTTAATTTTCTGACTTACATTGTTGCAAAAAAATTTAATTTGAAATAAACAAATTAAAAACTTTTAAACTCTGACCGATCGATTTCAAATTTTAATCTTATTTTAAGCACCGCAAGACCCAACATTGTGTGCAATATAAAGGTTATAAGTTTATTTAATAAAAAGTTATTAACATTTATAAAAAACCGAAATTTTTGACCTATTTTACAACTTTCTAAGCAACAAATAAGGATAGGAACATTTAGAAAACGCCATTTTGAAGGTTTTTATATGACTTATAAGTTTATTCTCTTCTCAAATTTGTTTCAAACGCTTGACTTTTTGCTGATAGACGAAAAAAGCGAAAATTTACCGTTTTTTGACCTTAATTTGTTAATAATGAATTAAGTACAAAAAATCGACTGAAGGAAACATATATATTTTTTTAGCAATCAGTTGCTATCAACAAGTCCTAGTAGACACTTTGTCTCAGGACCAGCAGCTTCCTGTAGAATCTTACGTTGCCAGGTTAACAATTCCAATTGTAATTGTAACATCATAACATATAAGATCCAATAATGTAACTTAAATTAAAATTAATAACATTTAACGAGTTTTTACCCAAATATTTAGTGGCTCAAAACATGTACACTTAGACACACTGATGATGGAATATAGATTCCGAAAACGTTTTGTGATGTAGCCCGATTGGGTGTTAATTATATACCTTTTATAAAAGATTTTTAAATCAATTTTTTGTGATACAAGATATACAGTCAGCTACAGGAACTTAGTCTGTGGATATAGATTTTTGTTACAGAGGTCCATACTACTCAAAACAACTTTCGTTTGCCTGGCCGGTTCATAGTCACAAACAGGGTACTTTTTTTACTTATTTCCCTGGTCAAAACATTTTATTTTTTAATGTAATCAACAGGTTCCTATTAATACACATATTCCAACGACAGTCTACAATTTTAATGCTTTCATCGTAGCGTAGATCGATGAATCCTACTCTTCAAATATTGATTTAAAGCAAAAATTACCTCGAAATTATGACAAAAATCATGGACGTAACGTCTATGACAAAAATAGACAATAAAAGAAAGGTGTCTAATCTGAGAAACAGGTCAATTAAGGCAATAATGCAAAACCTACTAAATCATGAATTTTATCTATGGTAATCACAGAGTTTATACCAATATTATAACCTTTCCTGCTAAAAAAAACCATTTCTGTCTTCTTTGATAGAGAAGAAAGTTTGTGTGTCCACTGTTTAGACTGTTTCGAGCGCAGGATGATGGACCCAGATTTCTCATCGACAGTTATAAAACGTTCGAAAATGAAAACTTTATCGGACTGTTGCAAAAACGTGCCCAATTGATATGAGAAATGCCCAAAACGATTCTGTGTTTGCTCTGCTATGCGCAACCTCGGAAACCAACGAATTAATTGCTTTGGTATTTATTTCCACAGTTTTTGAATACAGCTCTGAGTGATTTCGATTGAAATGAAAGTACTGCCAAGTATAGAATAAATGAGAGTCGTCATATGTCGAGACGATTGTACAGAAGGGCCAAGAAGATTCCCCTAAACTCAATCGATCTCTGGACTATACCAAGTAGTTATCGAAGAATCTTCGTATGCGTTTTACGAAAAGAGCACAAAATCTGATTACTTAGGAAATATTACTACCATATATAATAACACTAATAGCTTTCTGTAATTTATGAGAGAAGTTGTACATATGAAATAAGAGTACTCCAAGTATGAATTCTTTTTGAATACTAACAGTTCTTCGATTTCCTTTGATTTTTTTGCTTTCCACGATTTTGTACTGCCGGTGGCGTTATAATTATTTTTTTCCTTTTTCTATTGTTTTGTCTCTAACTTTCTGATAAAAATTTCCATCCAGGAATCCTCCAGTGTTAGTTTGGTCACATCTGCTTCATTTAACTTACGCGTTAACCTTTTTTTATTCAGTTCTCTTATGTTTACGTTGACAGTTAGTTTAAGTAGTATTTCTGTATGTAAATAGACCTTTTCTTAATATTACATGGTTGAGAGATTAGCAATTCCATAGAATCATATTATGGGCTATTCCCAGGTTGACTCAAGTTGGGGCTCTGAGTAGGCTATGGTTAAAGTCTAGTATTTGCGTTGGCGTGTTTCAACTATTGGTGATTAAAGTCTATTATTAATTTTTTACTTCTGGAGTTGCTAAATGTAGTGGACCGGAGTTACTAAATGTAAAAATTGTTGGTCATTCTGTGGAGAAACGTGTTATTGATTCACATCTCATTGACAGCACAGAAGTCGATCAGCAATTTGACATTTTTCATTGAACACCAATTATTCTACACTCTGGGTCAAAATTAACCGGCCACTTTAAAAATGGGTAATTTTTGATTTCTTATATCTCCTAAACCTGTTGTCCGATTTAAGTGATTTTTTTAATATGTTATAGCCTTATTCCTTGACAATATCTTTATAATAATATTGTTGCTAAACAGGTAAATTTTCATTGTATACCGGGTGTACGAATCAAACTGTTTTTTTCTTAAAATTTGCATCACCCTGTGGAATATTCTAGCATTTGTAGAATACTGAAATTAAGTCGTAACTATAGCCTCATGCATTCTCAACATTTTGTTTTTTGATTGCTTCGCTTATGTTGGATAATACAAAAAATAGGAGCTTTAACAACTAGGCATGTTTTTTATCAATTTTTATCTCCGCGGAAGAGAAAAAATAATCTTTTTGAAAAAAAAAGTCATTTGTTACAGTAAAAATCCAATGAATAAAATATTCGAAGAAAATTCAAATTAACAATATTTTGGAAATCAAAGTCTAATTGAAAATAAAATTGGGTATCAATAATGAGTGTTTCCGCCTCTAGCCCTTAGGACTTCTTGGAGCCGGTTTTGCAATCCATTCATGATGTCCTGGATATCAGATCACTCCTCTACCGCAGCAGCTCTTCAAAGGATGCAGGGGCTGGTACTCTTGCTCTTACCCGTCTTTTGAGGTTGTCCCAGATATGCTCAATTGGGTTAAGATCGGGACTGTGTGCTGGCGATGGTTGAACTTGAATCCCGACCTCATTAAGGTACTCACGGGTAGATCTTGCTGTATGGCAACGTGCATTGTCATGCATTAGTCTGAAGTTATCACCAATGAATGGTGCAAAAGGCATGACATGGTCTTGGAGAACTTCTTGCACGTATACTTGGACATTCACACTGCCTCTACCGAACACAACAAGATCAGTACGCGCTTCGTAAGAAATACCTCCCCAAATCATTATTAACCCTCCTCGGTTAGACACTGTTTCGGTTATAGCGCATGCAGCAAACCTTTAATTTTGACGCCTATAGACACGTTGGCGTCCATCTGGACCTTTTAGGGCTATTCTGCTCTCATCTGAGAAGAGAATAGTCTTAAATTTCTATATATATATATATATATATATATATATATATATATATATATATATATATATATATATATATAAATATAAGCTATAAATAGCCCTATATTCTTCCCTTCCGCCATAGTCCAGTTAGCATATTCTCGCGCAAAATGAAGTTTAGCCCTACGGTGTTGTGGGAGCAGTTGTGGTGCGCTAGCTAGACGAAAAGCCCTCAAGTTTATTTCTGACAGTTTTCTTCTAATCGTTTGTCTACTCACACTAACGTGTCTCACCTCAAGAAGAGACCTATGAGCTTCAGGAGCGGTGCAAAAGCGATTTCTCAATACTTTAGTGAAGCGGTCATTTCGAACTGAAGTGCATCGTTTTCGGCCTTGACCTGGCCTGCGGTTGTACGATCCTGTCTCCCGAAATCGTCTGATGGCATCTTGTACCGTAGTTCTGGGTACATCGAGTATACCAGCGATATGACGTTGACTGTAACCAGCATCAACTAAAGCCACTGCCCTAGCAGCATCAGTTGGAACGAGTGGCATTTTTAAAATCACAAACAATAAATAGCACTAAAATTTCAGCTTAAACAATATTCGTTCACAATGATATAAAATTACAATTTTAATTGTTAATTTTAATGACAAATTTAATTTTAATTACGAATTGTTCAAGAATTGTTATTAACACGGAAACAGATTTGCAACAATGTCGTACAACGACTATATGTCACAAATCCTTCGATGACACAAATTTAGGAAACGCTAAACCTACCAATCATCAATGGTTGAAATCAAATATACGTAAAAGTGTCTATACCACAAGTACCAAAAAAAAAAATCTACGACAAAGAAACATACACCGGAGAAATCAGACAAGATCATTCAAGAGTAAATTATACCAATGAATCGGTATTAGCAGATCAAAAGATCTTAAACAAGAAGAAAAGCAAGAAGCAACTATTTTGTCTCATATTTAGTGCTTAATATAAACAGTTTCGTATTTCTTAATTTCATGGTATTTTAGTTCAAAAAAAATAATGAGAAGTAAATATAACGTTTTAAACTATAACTATATTTGAATTTTTTTTCTAATAACGTCTTGATCTTTTTCTGAAACCACGTTTATTTTAAATAACAATATACATTTCATTATTACGAAGAATAAGCAACAAACTAACAAAGTTATTTTGAATATCTTCCGGGTAAACAAAAACAGGTTTGGTTTCTCTAACGAAAATTGACCCACGCAACATTTTCATAATTACAAGAAAACTAACTCATCTAGTACATCTTAAACAAGATTTATGGATGTTATGATAGTCCAAGGACACGGTTACAGACATTACTCGCGAGGTCAGTGCCTTATTCGGTCACTTACAATTAGTCCGATGGAACTACAACAACTTATATTGGAAATAAACAGGATTGGGAATATAAGTTTATTGCTATAGTTGAAAATTACAAGTCCCACAAAAGGTTATACAATGAAGGATATCGGAAACCTAAAAGGAAATAAAGTACAAAAAATATAAATACAGTTAATTTTAATCAGATCAAAAACTCACAACAGACTTATACAAATTTAACGGTAAAACTACTAGAATTATATGAAATTTTTATTTGACATGTTGGTCTAATGGATTCCGTCAATACTTTTCACTAAAAGCACTAAAATTGCATTAAATTTTTACAACAAAAACTCACCATATAGGTTTGTGTGTCAAAGCACCTTTGTTCTCAGATTTATTTAAACATCTGTACGACTATATGAAGGCGGATGGTGAAAATATTTTAGAGATTTAGAAAAGTTGAATCCTTTCTTGCAAATTATGAACCAGTTGCACATGTCAGTCCATTTTATACAAAAATAAAATAGTAAGAAGTTGAGTTATTTACCCACAATGTTTCATATTATAAGTGTTGTATATACCAAATTATTTGACTTGTTCAATTTTTGTAAGGCAGCTATTATAATTGAATTAGTGAATCTTATTATTACTGAATTTGTATTAGGTGTCGAAACCGTTTGCACTTTTTTTAACTATTAACTACGAACTGTGTTGCTTCAATTTAATGTGATTGGTATGTCAGTATGAAACTACTCATTTACATCCAGGTTTACTTCAACTAATCGATTATGACATTTAAAATCTGGCTTTTAAACATATTCTTGTTCTTTATTACACTCGAATATCTGCAAATATGATAATATTTAGAATATTATCTCCAGTGGTATTCCTATTCCACGATAAGCATTCATATTGTCTGACTTTATTTTCAGTCTTACAATTTCATACGAAATTACGTATCACGTACCAGCTCGAGTTGGAGAACTTTGAGGGAGACCAGAAGAACATACTCCCGAGTAAATTCAGAAACGCCTACCTGGAGCTCAGAAGAAAATCAGAACAGCGGAACTGGTAAAACCCGAGGGTTTTACAAGTTCCCTGGTTGCGCTTTATAGAAGAGATCTTTAGAGAATACCATAACCAACCGCCATAAATGGTCACTAAAAAAACTAGGACTTGGTCATACACCAATGCAACAAAAGTATTCAAGAGGAGCTCACAGACACTATTCTGATACTCAACTATATCAGGCTCAAGCAGACCTGATCACCAACAAATTGAAACAAGCAGAGGTTCCTATCGGAAATCAGCGGCAACTTCTAAAATTCCATAAAACAATGTGCTACCGAATATAGAAAAAATGTACCATTGATGTGATAATCGCCTTGGAGGACCTGTGGGAGAGAGCAGACTTAACTAGTCGATTCTATTAACATGCGTAAGTGCCCCATGGTCGGTACTCACTCGCGTCCCAGGAAAAGAGAATGATGGAGCACATATCAGGAGTCGCCCAAGGAAACAAAATTAAGACATTAAGATGGAAGACTGGTTGTTAAAAAATCGGAGGACCAGGGATGATGGATAAAGACAGTTTCGTCAGAATTTGCTGTTATTATGACTGTGCTTACCAGTATGATGGTTTTATAACAGACGACTTCCAAAAAAAAAAAACTCAATTTTGTGCAATTTCAATAATCTGTTTGCTTTCCGTACTCAGCGGTTTTAATCTACCGCTTTTTAGCAAATTTAAACATGGTATTCATTAAACAATTAGTCATAAAGATATATCCGTCGTGACTGGATATTTAGACAAATATCCAACCAAGCGATAAATACTCTTGCGAAACTTATAGAGCAATTGCAGCAAAAATTATCTACCTTTGACATATCACTAACAGTGATCTAAATATAAATTCTAATTTACATGAAAATTTCTTGTCCTGGTAACTAGATCGTACGGCAAATCTTTTTAATTTTACATTCTTCCCAATCATACAATCTTTCCCAAAACTTTTCCGTCACTATCTCTGAATTTGGTGAATAATTAAAACCGTGGAATTTTGGCAATAGAGAAAAATTTCGATTGAAAATCGACTGAAAGATTGCGATTGAAAACAGTTTAGAACAAACGAATAATAGAAATATGACGATTGAACACGGAACAAAGTCGAACGACATCTTATAATGAAATTAAAATAATCAACAGTATAAAAAGTTGACAAAAAAAGGAGAAGTTTAAAAACTGAATTGATATGTAAAGAATTCAAAAATAAAATGGAAGTGAAGTTGGACAGAAGGGGAGTGATACAAAAAATATATGTGTTAAGGTTATCTACTGTATCAACGCTTTTCAGCAGGAATCAATGAATGCCCAACACCGAGTCGTAAGTTCCTACATCTTAATGTACTACTACTCTTCCATGGGCTGACTCGGACCACTCGCGTACACCCAATTCAAAGTCGCAAATCCGTTTTGGAATTTAAACTATGTAATACGTTTAAATTTTTACTGCAAATTAACCACAATTTTAGTTTCCAATATGTTTACTTTGACGTTTCGATTTCTACTTCCGAAGTGGAAATAGAAACGTAAAAATAAACAAACTTTAAACTAAATTTAGCTTAACTTCTAGTAAAAATAATAAATTGTATTCAGATACAAAAAATAGCTTTAGAACAATACTCACATTAAACTGAACTAACTTCTAACGTACATGCTTATAACTTTGATTTGGAACATGAAGAAAAACCTATTGCGTAATTTTATTGTACTACGATATCTGAAATAATGACACAATGATTTTCCAAGTAGAAACTTCACACACAAAAAAAACAACGGAAATATCTTCGAAGTAACTAGTAGAAGTCTGTTTTAAGTAATACTTTTTTGATATATTCAAAAACTCAGTCTGGGTCAAGCATATCGCAGCCATTGTTCTTGAAATAACAATGATTTACCTGGTTTCTAATCAAAAATACAAAGAATAATATTATTTTCTAAAAAAAGAAACATAAAATGTTAAATGCTGTTCGTTGAAGAACGCAAGTACATACTAAAAAAAAAAGAAAGTGAAGCAGTAAACCTTTTACACAAGCTATTATCATAATGAAAAGTATCTCTCTAATGTGGTTTGGAAGATAATATAATTAATAACTCTAAGTAAAACCACAAATTGTAAAACCAATCTTTATTCACATAGGACACGTTTCGACATTAGCTGTACATATAGGAGAAGCTAAAAACTCTCCAAAATGGTTTTTTAAAAATTTTAAAGAACTTAACCCACATCCTAGTAATAACGCACTATAAGAAGTAATCACTTCTGTCCACACTCCCCAAGTGCCATACGCCGTTTTTTTTAATCGTTGTTTTGTACCAAATATATTTTGACAGTTTATCGTTGCATTTGATATTTATGCTTATGGTACTAATTATCATTTTTACTTTACTAATCTGTTTTACTAATATATTTCAGTAATTTCGGTCATTTATTTGGGTCTATAGAATCATGTGACAGAAATTATACAACGGTATGAATGAGAATACATCTATTTCGTCGTCCATATATTTTTTTCGTTTTATCTTCATGTCACGATCCATACTATATATTTAGTATTTCCTCAAAATGTTCTTTCCATCCATTTAGTAAGTTTTCTTCGTCTGCTATTAATTACTCAGATTTATTATTTAGATTTAATTTCTAAACAATTACGGTTATTCCCTACTTCTTGTATTTGTTTTCTAGTTCTACAGACTCGTTTTGCTTTTCTTCGCCTTATTTTGTATTTAGTTTTGACCTTTTCCTTTCCCATTTGGGGTATTTTTGTCTCTCCTTCCTTGCTTGATAGTTAGTTTCTTTATATTTGTTCTTTACATTCTCCCTATTTTATTTCTGTTTTTTTTTTTCTAGTGGTCATTTTAATATCTTCTGTTTTGTGACTATTCACATGTACTTTCTTGGTGCCCTGGAGGTTTGTACTTGCAATTTTTCTGTGTGCATCTGCACACTTTTGTTTATTTTTTTTTTCATTTTGTTGTATGTTTGAAGTTGATTCTAGAGTCCAGTTAATTTTCTTTTGACTTTCGAAAGATTGGTTTAGTTTTGTAACTAACAGAAAACGGTCACTATCTACACCTGCTCCTCTGTATCATCGAGTATCAGTTGCCGTTATTAGATTTTTATATCTGCCATTTTATGCTAACGATGTATACCCTTAATGTTCAACTTTTATGTTTATTATTCAGATAATTTCGAGTTTGCTGAATCCTCCTATTATTGGTCTACATTTCTTCTCTTCCAATATTTGCATTAATCCGTTAGTATTGTTTCTGTAACTGCCATGTTATTATGTCTTGCTGCAATGGCCCAGTCGTCAGCGTAGCCAAATTTCTGCGAATTTGTCCTAGGTAGGTCCGCGATGTATAAATTAAACAGTAAGGGTGCCAAAAGAGATCCCTGTGGCAGTCCATTGCTGAGCTTCATTTGGACACTTTTTGAGTTGCCCATTGTGACTTGGAAAGGTCTGTCGGTGAGCATGCTATCAATGAGTCTAGTTATCTTTTGAGACGGGGTGGCACGGATTAGTTTGCAGATTAGTCCTTGTCTCCAGACGGTGTCGTATGCAGCTGATAGGTCAATGAAAGCAACGGATGTTTTTTGCTTTCTTTGAAAACCTGCTTCAATATGTGTTGTTAGGGATAGGATCTGATCTGTGCAGCTGCGGTTAGGTCTGAACCCTGCTTGCTCAATAGGTATCAATTCAAATATGTTATTACTAATTGGGATGACAGGATAAAACGGATGACCTTGCCATTATGGGAGAATACTTTCGCAAATGGAGGCTACGGCCTAATGCGACGAAAACCGAAGTGTGCTGTTTCCATCTAAATAATGCCCAAGCCAACAAAAAACTGTCCGTTCACTTTGAAGACAGACTACTAACTCATAACTCGAACACCAAAATATCTTGGAGTGACTCTTGACAGAACTTTCAGTTTTAAAGAACACCTACAAAGAACGGCAGCAAAACTGAAAACGCGAAATAATATAATCCAAAAGCTATATGGTACCACATGGGGGTCCTGGCCTCCGTACTCATCTGCTATCGGACTTGTATACTCGACAGCTGAATATGCTTCCCCAGTATGGCTCAATAGCAAACACACGAAGATTATTGACACCCAATTAAACCAGACAATGCGAATGATTTCAGGTACAATTAGACCAACACCCAACTATTGGCTTCCCATCCTGAGTCACATTCCACCGTCGAAACTACGAAGAAGTCACTCCCTTCTCAGAGAATATCGAAAAATCCAGTCTAACCATCAACTACCCATCCACCATGATAGGCGTGATATCGAAATGAACAGACTGCGCTCCAGATATCCTGTCATGTTACATCAGGAACATTTCGACCTCACCAACGCTTGGAGAAGACAATGGGAGCGCGACTCACCACAGGAAGCACAGCAAATGGCCTGTATCGAACAGAAACCGCCAGGCTTTGAACTGACCCGGAGTACATGGACAACGCTAAACAGAATAAGAACAAGAAGCGGTAGATGTGCTGCCAGCTTACATAAATGGGGAAAAGCCCTTACTCCGGAGTGTGACTGTGGTGCGCAACGACAGACCGTCCGTCACATTGTTGAAGAATGCCCCCGAAGGCGGTTCCCTGGAGTTTTTGACGAGTTCCTGAATGCGACCGAAAATGTTTTAGACTATATTAATGCATTAGATGTTCGTTTGTAATACTCCATGTAATGTTTTATATTGCTTTTTAAATATGTGTTCTTATTGTATGCCATACGATAAATAAATAAATTTGCATTAATGTCTCTCATTATTATCTTTACGCTTCGTTTTCGTCATGATGCCACAAGTCGTGATGTGTCTTCTAGTATAGTCTTTGGAAAGAGATACTTTCAGTTTTTGTTTACTACATACTTATAAATGGTCTATACAAGTTTGTTTATTTCGTATTATTTTGTAAACCGTAATTCAGCAGATGTTTTATACGAAAACTCCTGAGGGAGCTACACTGCTCAGAAAATTTATACTATATTTTAGTTTAAGTTGGATTACTTGCAACAGTGGTTTTTACTTTATCCTTTTTTATTATAAACAATCTTTGTTATTATCTTCACATCTTTATTTAACTATTTATTATATATAAACTATTTAACTTATTTAACTAATGGTCTTCCAATTAAGTTTTTCTCTATATTGATATTAAATCGTCTTTAATTAGTATCTAAACCGGATGAATTAAAACAAAATGTGTCCTTGCCTCACTATAAACCCAGTTGATCGTGAATTTTTTACCATATAAAAATATATATGGAGTTTCGACCCAGTAGAACTTTCGGAGGCATGACTTGAGTGACGTGCCCTCCAATTTAAAAACTGGCAGGACCCTGGGCTACCTGGCCTTTCGGCATACGCCCGTTAGTGAAACCTCTGCCCCTACGAGTCCGACACCAAAGTGAAGGTGCCACGGGGCGCGTACCAAAGACGTCCCGTGGGTCCCCCCGTGGGGGTACCCGTGGGTCCCCCCGTGGGGGTACCCCGTAGGGTTACCACGACACGTCTAGCACACGCAACCCGCGGGGGCTCCACCTTCCCCGTAGTACCTGTGTTGTGAGTACCTTGCCTACCCGTTACTCCCACACTACGGGCGGGTAGGTTCGGCAGGCGGAGGAATTTCCACCTCACACGTAGACAGGTCGCCGCCGAGGATCTCTCCTCTACCACTCTTGGATCTCCCGGTGGGTACGTGCCGGGGCACCTACACCGCTCCTGACCGCCGTCAGGCGCGGTGTGTCCACACCCCTCCTGACCAAGGTCAGGAGAGGTATTTACGGGCCCAGCTCGTTCAACCTCACCAGGCTCTTTTGGAATGGGAGTAGAGTGGTCCCACGAGTAGTCTCGTCTCGGATACTAGGAATGTAGACCGGTGACCGTGTCGCCGAAGCGACCGTGTGCGTTTCTACCAACCCGACACCTCAAACGACGGCTCTCCACCTCCCTATTCCTACCCATTAGTCGCCTCTTACGACAGGCAGGGCTTTCTGACCCCGGTCGTATTCTTTATCTCCGCGAGCCGGACGGAGAACTTTCGGAGGCAGTAAGAACTAGTGTTTATCATATCTCAGTAAAGTTAGCGTATCCATTTTATATGCCTAATTCAGAACAAGACTATAATTTATTGCTAATTTATTACACAAAGAAAAAATTTAGTGATGTAGCCGTTTCCGATAAACAAAACAACGGATACGGTAACCTTACGGTAAAGCTAGTATAGCTATAGCTATATCTCGGCAAGGAAAAGTTCCCATCTTGGCGGCATATTTTATTGCTAATTAATTTTGCTGTTCATGGTACATTAAACAACCATCAAAAACTCCTTATCATCCCCTAGCGCCAAAATCACACTCGGAAAAATCAAGATATACAAGCTTATCAAAAATTAGTCTCTAATATCTCCACGGATCACCTTGGTTAAGATTTTGTTTAAATAATTTTTTCTAACACATTTTTTTTTCGCCCGGGACGAAGTTTTCTGACTCATTCTGAACAAAAAAGGTCACGTAGTAACTATTCTCAAAGTTGATCGTTGTTGAGTTATAATAAACGTTTGAATTTTTTAAAAACGCGAAATCATTTTCAAGGCTCTGAAACTCAGTAAAAAATCATTATTTTTGAAGTTAGAAAGTAATTATTTACATTAATAGTTACATTTTAAAGCGAATTTAATGAATAAACAATGATATAGTTAATTTTGCTTATTTAAATTCCACCTTCTATCGAGAGTTGGAAATCATCATGGCTATGCAGACCCTATTGAATCCGCTCTAAATAGTTATGCACTACTGCATCCAAACCATTCCTTCAAGTTCTTAAGCCACGATATTCTTCGTCTTCCCACATGTCGCTTTCCTCGAATTTTGCCTTGCATAAAAGTTGCAATAATGAGTATCTTTGTCCTCTCATCGCATGGCCTAAGTAATTAAGTTTTCTTCTTTTGATAGTCAATATTATTTCAGCTTCATTTCTTATTCTTCCAGTAACTTCTGCGTTTGACGTTCTTCGAGTCCATGATATTCGTAGGATTTTTCTGAACACCAAAATTTAAAGGCGACCAACTTATTCACATGCACTTGTTTTAATGTCCATTCTTCCAAACCATAAAGAAGAGTAGTGAATACGTAATACCGAAGCATCCTTAGGCGTAGTTCTAACCTTATATCCCGACAACAAAGAAACTTTTTAAGTTTAACGAATGATGCACGCGCTACTTCAATACGTGTCTTAATTTCTCTGGTTTGTTCTACATGTTGATGTTATCTATGTTAGTAAGTATTTGTAAAATTCATCCTTAGTTCGTATTCATGACAACATTCATTACGATGCATTACGTTATGTAAATCATTGTTGTTATCCGTCATTAATACTATATCGACTGCAAAACGCAAGTTATTCAAAACTTCTTCATTGATAGACGTGTTTTAATTTCTCTGGTTTGGTCTACATTTGATGTTATCTATGTTCGTAAGTATTTGTAGGTATCCACACTCTCAATTACAGTATCTTCAGAAATCAATTGGATGCTTGCATCTGCTGATTTAGTCATGATCATGCATTTAGTTTCTTTCAAATTCATTCTTAGTTCGTATTCATGACAGCATTCATTACGGCTTTGCATTACGTTATGTAAATCATTGTTGTTATCCGTCATTATTACTATATCGTCTGCAAAACGCAAGTTATTCAAAACTTCTTCATTGATAGATATACCTTCCATTTATAATACCGCTTCACTGTAGACATTGAAGAGTAGAGGTGAGAGCACGCAACCCTGGCGGACTCCTTTCTGTATTTTGATATCTCGGGTATTCTGGTTGTCAACTCTTACCTTGGCAGTTTGATTCCAATATAGATTAGATATAATTTTCATATCACGACTGGCAATATTTTTACTTTTTAGTATATCTACATGATTTTTATGTTTAACCTTATCAAATAATGTTCGAACATTTAGAACCTAAATGAATTAGATAACTACCATTACATCAATGACATCGTCATCAATGAGTTTTAATAATTCGATGGGCACATCAACTGGTCCAGTAGCTTTGCCCTCTTTTGTGTTTTTGATGGCATAGAATGGCATAGATTATTTCTTCCCGTAATATTGGTGGTCCGGTATCCTCTGTGGTTTCTAATGATGGTTCTTCTCTTTCATCATTAAATAGCTTTTGAATCTAATTGGTCCAGGGACACAATCTTTTCTTCATATCAGTAATAATATCCCCTTTATCATATTTAAGGATATTCGTTCTTGTGCTTTTTCTAGCACCTGTCATTTCTTTGATTTTTTTGTGTAAATTAAAGCTATCATAATTTTTATCCAGATCTTCTATTTGCTTGAATCTGATGCAGTCTGATGTTTTTGTGAATTTCTTTGTATTTATTCAGGTCTTTTGCTTTGTTTTTTTTTTCGTTCTTCCATAAGTTCAAGAATTTCTACTGTCATCCAAGGTTTTGTTTTTTATCAAAGTGGTTTGAGAGTTTCTCTTCCAACTGACACGAAGGCATGTTACATTTTACCCCATTTTTGCTCAAAGTTTCTGCATTATCTTCTTTAACTTTCCAAAGTTCTCGTTTATTTTAAATTTCGTTTTCGCATATGTGTTGTCTTGTCTGAGTCGCCTTGTATCCATGATTTTCTTGGAGCAGGTTGCTTTACATTCTTTAGTTTAACTTTCATCGACAAAACAACCTGATTGAGATCGGAGGATATGTCCGCTCCTGGATAAGTTTTGGATGATATTATAGAATTTCTATATCTTCTGTTGACGATAATATAATCTATTTAATTTCTGACATAGAGGTACACAATCGACTGATTTTTTGCAATTACATGTTTTGTTTTGCAATTTTTATGGCAATTACAAGCTCTTACCATTTTTTTTTTATTTCTGGTGGTTTTCCAAACATAGAATAATGTTTTATCAATTAGTATAGCTAACACTATGTCCGAAATACCTCAGCTTAAAAGCAATCATGTAGAAGCAATATATGATTTTGCGTGGGGTTCTCAAATAATTATTCACAGTGTAGATACCGTTGTTTTTATTCTTGTTATGCATTTTTGGAATTTCTTAATATTATACGGTTGTCAAGGAATAGTTTTTGCCATTTGTAACCAGCATCCAAGAACCTTAGTTTGTCACGTTGCAGCTCAAAGTATTTCATCACTAAAAATTTATTAAATATTACCAGCAAATTAGCAATTAATTCCTAGAGGTTGACTTTTCTGGTTTCAACGTTTTTGTCCGAGATCTCGATTTTTTCGAAGTAATTTCGAATGTTTTCGTTGAGGGATGATGGGGTAGTTTTTGGAGATTGGTCAATATACCAATCAACAGCAATAAAATATGCCGCCAAGATGGGTCCTGTAGCCCTTTTACTTGTCGAGATATAGCTATGGCTATGCTAGCTTTACCTTAAAGTTAGTATAACCATTGTTTCTCGGAAACAGTTGCACCAATAAATTGTTTCTTGGCATGAAACTTCAGTAATAAATTAGCAATTAATTCCTTGATATTCACTTATCTAGCATGATCGTTTTTGACCGACATCTAGATTTTTCCGGGGGTGAGTTTTGCCTTAGGGGATGATGAGATAGTTTTTGAAGATTGGTCAATATACGAATCAACAGCAATTAATTAGCAATAAAATATGCAGCCGAGATGAGCCCTGTAGCCCTTTTCCTTGCCGAGATATAGCATTGACTATGCTACCGTTACCGTAAAGTTAACATACCCATTGTTTCTCGGAATCGGCTCGGCTACAGCAATAAATTGTTTTTTTCCGTAATAAATTAACAATAAATTATAGTCTTGGTCTGAATTCGGCCTTATAATGTGGATATACTAACTCTACCGACATGTTTATCATTCTACTCTTCTCTACGAAGTTCTTTTCCTGCCATTTCTACGTGCGAAATTGATATAAATATTTTTCTTGACTTAAATCGGTTTCTCATCGTCCTTCTAGTTTAATTTCTTATGTAATCGAGAAGCTTTAAACTAGGTCTCCAGTAAATGCTGCTGGGTGATTAATAATAAATTATAAAAGAAACTATATTCAATTTGCTTCTCTTGGCAGCTACCTTCAAAATAATTCGTCCTGAATATTAGGTATTTCGACCTAAATTTAAAACCTCCAATATTTGCGCTTTAGTAGTTATTCATTGTGAAACCAGAAATACAAATTTTTACAAAACTATTCTATTTTTTATTATTCAGATTCTTACTTACATATCATATGAAGAAAAAGAAAATAAAACGAAAACGGCAAAATAATATTTCCACATCCGCTCTTATTCATTATAAAACCTTATTGTTTGCCACGATCTATTCCAGGAAATTCAAATAGTTAAAGAAAATTCACATTATGAAAAATGCGAAAAATGTATGTAGAGAAGTCAGTGGCTGAGAGCTGGGACGAGATTCTTGGCACGAGAGGAACAGTTTTTAGCGTGCCGACAAGGTTGGTTTGATAATATTTTAGGTCAACGGCAATGTGTCTGCCTAGTTTCATAATTTTTTAGAAGACATAACAGGAAGAAAATTCTTTTTTATTTTAGATACACAAAAAATAATTTTGACAATGTTTATTTCGGTAACTTGATATCAATAACAAATATTAACTCTTTATTTTGTCACACTATTTCTTACTTGACAAATGCACTTTCTCTTGTAAAAATTTAGAAAATGGTAGTTTGTAGTGTAATATAATTTCATCAGTATCAGTGGAATACATCGATTATTCATTTACATTTTACT
Source organism: Diabrotica undecimpunctata (assembly GCF_040954645.1). Classification (NCBI taxonomy): domain Eukaryota; kingdom Metazoa; phylum Arthropoda; class Insecta; order Coleoptera; family Chrysomelidae; genus Diabrotica; species Diabrotica undecimpunctata. The sequence goes on along the minus strand of NC_092803.1, from coordinate 113,300,822 downwards.
TTATTAAATTAAGTATTACTTAATAGTACTTAGTATATTAACAATAATATCCAACTGCAATTCTATTTTCTTTTCTGTACACTGACCGTTACGTAGGTATCCAATAAATTTTGAAGAGTCATCGAGACAATTTGGGCTTCACCCTACATTGCCGTTGTATGTATAAAGAACTGTTTATAACGTTCATGTAGAATTGTCTAACCTAACGGATCAGGTAACGGTAACTGAAAGCGTTCTTTCTTCGCGAGCAATTTGCCTAATTGCAACCGAATAATCATATAGATCAGACGTTCATTAAAACGGCATTTCCGTGAAGTCGTATCCGCCGTAATTTTTGGTGGTAATGGGATCGTCCGTTCATTCACCAAAAAGTTCTTTTAAATAAGTACGAAAACTACTGCTTATATATTTCGCGTTGCAGCTGATATTGGGACAATGTACACCAAAGTTGATCATACTTAAAACTTTCTTTTAGATTTTAAGATAGTAGTTGTTAAAGTATGTGGTCAATTTTAAGTTTCTTTTCTCATTTTTATAATCTAAATGCACATACCTCCAGAGACTATGTCAAATCAACAGTTTCCGCTGCATACGCATTTATAAAAATTAAAAATATATTTATATCTATATATATATATATATATATATATATATATATATATATATATATATATATAAATATATATACGTGTAGATACAGATTATTGACACACCGCAACACGGCGTGTCCCTATTGCTGATAGAGAACGTATTATGGATCAATAGGACACGTATGAATAAGGTGTAACCAAATAAACACTCGTAGATCAACTGAGAATGTGGCATAGGGGCTTCAGCTATATCATTACTGTAAACTTGTCAATTGAACATGACCAACACATACCCATGCACACATAAACACATACACTTTTTTACCTCGTGGTTAATAGGCAAATCAAAGACAGTCGCGGCACAACTGGATAATTATACGGTCAGATTTGTTCTACAACTACTGCGCTCCCTAATTCGAGGTGTAACACCATCGTCATCGAGCCCAGGATATGCATGGAACAAGAGAAAAAGTATTATCTTAAGGATGCCCCAGAGAGCTGCGGATCTCAGGAGATTATAACTTTAGTACCGCTAGGGCGCACTGCCGTGCCTGACAGTTTTTCGTTCCAACTCATGGGAACAAATGACCAGCGAGAATTAAACAAAGAGAAATAGCTCAAAAGAGGACTTAAAAATGAGTAACCCTTCTGAGCTTATAAATATAAACACAACGGGAACGATCAGAAAGTTGATGCAGTTGCGATTCTGTCTCCGCACCAAATACTGAGTCAGAAAATGATCCGAGAGAAACAGATAATAAAGCCAGGTATCAAAAAAACGAAGGGGCAAAAATTGCTACTGAAATATAGACCACAGCAAATCAATGCGGAGGTAAAACGCAGAAAACACTCAAGGGCAAGGGTATAAAGATACCTCGAAAGAAAAACATTACCTACTCCGTAACAAAGAGTCGCTAAAACCCAAGGAACTCTAACGGACAAACTAGATCATTGAGCAAGGTTAAAAAAGTATTCAGGATGGCGGTGGCACACAAACACCATCCTGACACTCAACTAGATCAGGCTCAAGCAGACCTGATCATCAAAAAACTGGAACAAGCAGCGGAGTCTGTGAAACTGTACTAATGAGTCTACAAAAAAATGTACTACTGATGTGGTGAGGACTATGGCGGGCCTGGGTAAGTAAGCATTTATTATATATTTAAATATGGTCAATCCCACTAGTATGCCTAAGCGCACCATGGACCTTCCCGCATTCCTGAGAAAATAAGCAAATTCAAGATCATTAAACGGAAAACTGGTTGTTGAAAAATCGGAAGAGCGAAGACGAGGTCCCCTACAAAGCATTGACGTCTGCTCATTTCAAGGCGTATTATAGTTTTGGAAAGACATTCTTCAAAATTATTAGAGGCTAATAAATAGTAAGGTAGCTTCGGCAAAAAGGTTCAATAGCCTTGATACCCGAGCCCTGGATTTACAAGGGTAAATCTATTGGGCATTGGTGGAGAATATATATAGCCGATCTGCCGAAGTCCCAGGACCTGAATATAATTCAAACGATATGGCAAAACTGCCGTTGATAAATCTCTGTTCCAGAGATTTAACGACGGTAAAGATGAAGAAAATAAAGGGGAAAAATATGAAAGAGATAATTCTTAGATCAGCATACCTCCCATATGATGACCCAATTATTTAGACATACTAAATATAGTAAACAATACAACTTCGTAACAACGAATGGAGGTAATTGATTAACAACAGTGGCCACTACTCACATGGCTAGAACTGATAAAAAATTGTACGTGACAGATGAGGTGTCTTGTTCAGAATATCGCCACATCTGTTTTAAAATAACATGTAATGAGCCTATCCAGGAAACTTATCGTAACCCTCGTAAAACAAACTGGTAAGCATATTAAGCAGACCTGGAATATTGTTTAGGCAGAGTTAAAAGGACAATAAAGCATACATTGGATTTAGACACGTCCGTCGAACAATTTAAAGAGGTTGTCATGTCAACGTTCGAAGACAATAATTGTTTATAGATAGTGAGGAATTCCAATATCTGATGAAATGACAACCTTGCAAATCAAAGGACAGAAGAAGCCTGACTATGTCTCGTACACTTAAAAAGTGAATCGGAGAATCAAGACGATTTATAAAGAATGTTATATCAGTTCAACACTAAGGCTAAATAATTTAACAGGAAAATATCGCCACAAACGAGAACAAAGGTAGAAAAATAGTGTAAAATGCAAGCAGAACAGCGGGATGCCTCAACGACATAATACACCACAGAAACAAGACTTAAAAATAACAAATCACGAAAAAACTTAATACAAATGAAATGAGAATTATAAGAAGAATAAGATTGATGAACAAAACAATGAGTAATGAAACCATAAACACGTGCAGAACAGACGACGTAAACGAGTGAAGCAAGTTAGAAAGTAAGAATGGAAGGATACATTAATATAGTTACAAAAAACAGAGTAGTTCGAATAGCCCCACCAATCACAAGAAGGAATACAGGTGGACCTAGAAAGAGAAGGAATGGTAATATTCCAATAGAATAAAGGACAACGTTGAATATCCAAAACAAGCATTATACCTACTAAAAGAAGAAGAACCTGTTATTTTCAAGCAATTACAGGAAATGGATAGATTGGCTACTAGGACGAAACCTGATGAATATTTGGTGTTTATTCTGTTACTTCTAATTCCGTCTTGGATTCCGTATCAGTCACAAGAGCAAGATTGGTTTTTTATTTTTTTAATATCTAAAATATGGTATTATTTCTTTAAAGCTTCTTTCTAAAAAACTTTAGAAAGAAGAACGATTAAAAATTAAAAAAAGATAAAATAGTCTACGAGAGCACAAAGATAGATTCCGATATATCAAAGCAAGATTTCTAAATCCGATCTAGCAATAATTATAATACGATCTAGCAATAATTATAATACTATAAAAGGTTACGAGTCTAAATATATTAACCAATCTGAGAATCAACTGTCAATAACTGACACGGTAAAGAAAAAAAAATCAAAATGAACCATGTACAATTCTTTTAACAGTGTAATTCCTTCCCTGACTAAAGAGCACTCTGTTTCTATCAGTATCTTCAAATCCCTTTATAATTTTAGCAGTAATCAAATCAACAGTCACTTTATAACCGTAGGAACTTCTGTTAATTTGAAAAATTTCGTCTAATGAATTTATTCATCAGTCGATTGTGTTGGAGAATGAAGAGATAAATTACAGTATCTCGTTTTATCTCTCTCTGCAACAGAAAGAAACAAATTAATTGACATTTTATTACACATTAACAATCGTGGCGTGCGTACACGTCGGGAATGAAACGGAGACAATGCAAAAAGCGAATGGGAATCAAAAAAGGCGACACAATAAAAATCTGCAACTTGAATTATTCAGTAAAATCGATTGCTTCATTTATTAAGATGAATGGCTACATAAAAAGTTTTATCGAGTGTGTAAAACGACCATTATTACGCTAAATTGGGAAACGATTTTATCAACTTGAGAGCAAATTGCCTCTACGTTGTAAAAGTTTACCAAACTATTCTTCTGGGTGGTCAAGGTCAATACAAGCGATACTATTCATTAAAGATAAGTCGCAATATTACGGGGGTTGTTCTGGAAATTTTTATTAATACGTAATGGATTAGGATATAAATAAAAACAAAACCAATACAGCAATCATTAGTCTTTAAAAAAAATAGTCAAAATGTTGTCAAGATAGTTCTGGATAAGATCAACAAATAGTTGGCAGCATAAAACAGCTGTGAAGATATCTCTGAACAATGATTTTAAAAATTTGGGAATAGCTTTTATTGACCTGAAATTTTCTATTTATTGCTAGATAGTGGTTTCAGGAATTTACACGTAAGCGATGAGCTGGTTTCAGGAATTTGTACGGGGAAATGATGAGAATCTGGATTAGCTGACGTGGAACAAATTTTGCTCAAATTTCAATATTATGGTGTATAAAATCCCACAGAGAAATAAAGGCCTAATTTACCGTGTGTGTGTGTATGTGTAAAAAGTCCGTAAAACGCCAAAAAATTGATGGCCCAAAAAAACATAACACCTGGAAGGACAAATATTTTCTTTAATATTTATTTATGGAAGTATACATTATAATATTCTTATTATTTAATAACATTATAAACAAATTTGCAAGGTCATTTTCGTTAAAAAATTAATATTGAGTGACTCTTACTTGATTTTCTATACTCACTCTATGGGGTATTGATTGAATTAAGTGGTCTATATCATATTGCGGAATACTCATCCAGATTCTTCTTATGGCATGCCATACGTCTTTTAAATTTGCTGGAGGACGTGACACACGATTTAGGTTTCGACCTACCATATCCCACATCCCAAACGTGGTCGATGGGTGACAAATCAGCTGATCTTGATAGCCAATTCAAAGTCTCTATACAATATTCTTGTATGAACTTTATGGTTTTACAGGCAATATGAGGTCCTGCGTTATTCTGTTGTTAAAAAACGCATTTGGAATGGTTTGTAGGTAGGGATGTAAAACCGGTTGCAGTACTTCAACAATATATCGTCGAACTGTCAGAGTACCGTTTATAAGAACTAGAGGGGATTGCTTCCCAAACATATTACAGCAACCCATCTCTTCGTGAAATTTCCTGTAAACCAAACACCGACCAAAACTAAAGTTAAATACCCAGAAATAAACTTTATCTTTTTTGTTTTTGCGAAAAAAAAACTTCAGTTAAAGAAAAGATAGCGGAGTAAAAATTTTATCATATATATATATATATATATATATATATATATATATATATATATATATATATATATATATATATATATATATATATATATATATATATATATATATATATATATATATATATATATATATATATATATATATATATATATATATATATATATCTGTTAATAGAAGCCTTTCTATAAATACGTCAAAATAGCAGTCTTTGCAAATCACACGATTCCTTTAGTTTTATATTGTTTTTCGGAATTACAAGTTGTGGTCTCAGTCAAGGCGATGCTGGCTTTTAAATATACTTATTTATGGTAAAAAAAAATGCTACACTTTGTATACCGTCATTTATTTGGATCAAAAATATTTCCTTATATATAATATAATATAATATATATATATATATATATATATATATATATATATATATATATATATATATATATATATATATATATATATATATATTATATTATATTATATATAAGGAAATATTTTTGATCCAAATAAATGACGGTATACAAAGTGTAGCATTTTTTTTTACCATAAATAAGTATATTTAAAAGCCAGCATCGCCTTGACTGAGACCACAACTTGTAATTCCGAAAAACAATATAAAACTAAAGGAATCGTGTGATTTGCAAAGACTGCTATTTTGACGTATTTATAGAAAGGCTTCTATTAACAGCTATTATCACAATAGTAGAAACATATTTACAATATGACCATCTCCATAGACAAAACATCAAACAATATATACCGGAGTACATCGTTTTATGTAAATTAGTACACGAAAATACATTTCAACTAAAAGTAAACTTTGAATCTGCAAAAACTTTGTAAAACAGATCTTTATGTAAAACATATACAAGGAAACGACTAATGAGAAGCGCTAAGACGTCATGATAACAATCAAGGGAATCCTAAAAAACAAGAACTACAGATGGAAGATGTGATTAAATTTAAAGATTAAGGAGGCTACGTTGTCATGTGCACAAAATGGAACCAGGTGTCATCATCAAGTGGGCTACTGAAAAGTAGAAGAAAGCTAAATTAAACCACATAAGAGGTATTCTAGTAAGAACATTAAACTTTTAAATCAAACATGAATCAACCAAAAAAATTAATTATACAAGGGCAAATTAAAGACCAGAAAGTTTTTGGTTACAGAAGTCTTAAATAAGTGAGTAACATGCCACCAATTATATCGATATAAAAGTAAAAAAAAAATCAATATTTTAGTTTGGTCCGTACTATTGCAACTAAAACTGAAATATAGAAACCGATGACGTATTCGTATTTAAGTATTTAACACTAAAAGTACTATTGGGGAAGGGGGGGGGGTGATTATATCCTCATTTCTTGGGCCCTTATCAGGGCGTGGTGAGTCTAAATATTGGCTGCTACTTGCTCCATTGGCTGCGATCCTGTGGCAAGGACTGCTTCATGTAGGGATTTTCCCACCAGAGTTTTCATTTGGTCTGCCCATCGTGTTGGAGATCTTCCTCTTGATCTTCGGGCTTCTACCTTTCCTTCTACTACCAATACTTCCATGGTCCCGGTTCTTCTAGCTATGCAGCCGAAGTAAAGTAGGTATGTTCGGCTTACTTTTTTTAATAGCCTGTCTATAATATGAAGTTCTTCAAAAATTGACAGGTTGGTTCTATGCTCTGTCCAGGACATAGCGTAGAATTCTTCTATAGACTCACATTTGGAAGGCTTCGATGTTACTCCTATCGATTTTTTTGAAAATCTATGTTTCAGCAGCGTATGTAGCAATGGGAAAAATAGGAGCATTGGCCAACCTGAGCTTAGTATTCCTTGTTCCGAGGGGTTAAAGAGATAGAAATCAATAAGGATTTGCCCGTACAGGTTCGAATCCTGTTAAAAGCGAAATATTTTTCTTATTTTTATATAGCAATTTTGATAAGGAATTGATCATCTAGGTAAAAAATGCGTTTAAATGATATGTAATATTTTATTTGATGATGATTTGGTGATGAATTGTACACATTTTAGAAGCGAAAAGGCGACTTTTTTAATGACTAAGACGAAGCATTCATCAAACGAGATTACATCATATTCACCATTTCATTAAGCTGGATACAATATCAAATTCTGAGATGAGTATAAAGAGTATTATACATTATTCTTTTACATCTATATAATCCACCTCGAAATAGCAGAGATGAAAACCCTTAGAAAAATTGATGGTAAGACACAACGGAACAGAGCTAGAAGTACAGATATATGATGAAGATGTTAAGTTGAGAACAGCAAGGACTGAGTAAGAAAGAGAAGAGTAGAATAGAATGGAAAATGCGACAATATTCATGAAAGAAACAGACAGCAAAAAGGTGGTTAACATAATTTCTTAATTTAGTTTTTTGAAAAAGATTTCCGGCTTGGAAATCAAAATATCAAGAACAGATGTAAAATGTAATTCTCATTACAATCAGTTGTAGTTTTAATCCCATATAAATACAACATATAACACGACACGAAAACGATGGAACGACAACTTAAAGCAAATTGAAAAACATACAGTCATATCTAAAGGACTTTATTTTTCTTAAGTATATGTAATAAATACTATTCCTCCTTGTACTTAATATTTAACTCTATAATATTACCTCCTTACAGAAAATACTAACCACGTGTATATTATGCTTTTTTTTAAACTTTTTTACCCTTTCTGTAAAAAGAATATGACTATATCGCTTTTACTTTTTTGCCGTCTCTGTTTCTAAATATTAATGGTTTTATGGCCGGCAATCCATTTTCTTTTTGGTGGTTATTCTCCCTTGGCTGCCATCGTAAACCCTTCCTTAGATCATACTCGACTGCCTTTCAGGCCCGGCTTGAGTTTCCACATTTTATTTTTTCAGTGTTTATTTATATAAAAATTAGATTACAACTAAGGAACAAATACTATAAAAAAGTTTTATAGTAAAAGTGATAATGTATTTATTACCTAAAGGAGGCTCTGTATGACATAAAATTGGAGTATAAATGAAATAAACAAAAAACAATAAAATATAAATAGAATAGAAATCAATCCAAAAATCCATAAAATAAATTGGCCTGTAAAAGTGCTGGCCGGAACAGAATAGAGGCTACTAGATATGGTGTACAGATCGAACACAATAGATTAATTGTAGATTTTCGACAAGCTATTAAATTTTTAAACATAAACATTTTAATATAAATACAACAATGCCATAGCCCTTGACTTCCAAAATTTTGGTTATTTTCCACCATTTTTTCCGGTCTCTTGCTTTTTCTCTCCTATCTCTCACGCATATTTCCGATAAGTCTTGCATTTCTACTTCCAACCATTTCTTTCTCCTTCAGTATCGTTTTAACATTTCGTTTTTCTGACACTCGTAAAATGTAACCAAGTCATCTAGCTCTTTGTGCTCGTATTATTGCCGTAACTATTGGTTTTCCATTCATCCTCATTATTTCTTTATTTGTTTGTCTTCTCCAAATATTCACTGCCTTCTGTACTCCTCCGAAAATTTTTCTAAGCACATTTTTTTCCCAGATCTCTACTTTCTTTTCTTCCTGCTGGTTCATAATACAAGTTTCGCTGGCTTACATCAACGTCGGTCTGATTAATGTCTCGTAGACTCACAGTTTAGCTGTTCTTGACACATTTTTTGCTTTCAGCATCGAATTTAGTGACCCTATCGCTCTGCTCCCCTTCATTATTCTTTTTTCTATATCTTTTCCTTCTTTCCCGTATTCGTTATGGTTACTCCTAAGTATTCAAATTCTCTTTTTCACTTTTTCAAAACTATAGACATACTTATAGAATCATATTTTGTGACACAAGTAAAGCATGTTGCAAATACTCTCAAGATACTGCCTACAAGTGGAAAAAACAATTCTCACATCATTTTGGATGCTAAGTGTTATGGCTCTAACCAAATGCAATAGACGAAACGAATAAAATAACCCTAAAGAATACAGTTTCTAAGAAAAGTAGTACGCCTTCTTCATCAGAAATTAAAATAGAGCAATAAATGAGTATTTTTTTGTATCACAATTCATTTAACCTTCCTATACTGGGTTGGGTTATGTTGGGGAGTGGGATGTTTCCCCATCTCAGTAGCCGTTTTCAGCTCTTTTATTAAATTTAATTTAAACTAGAAGAAATCTTCCTTTAATTTTGCTTTATAATCGAACAGTTGTGACTTTTCGATAAAAAAAAAACGAAAAGGGAAGTCACACGGAGACAAAAGGAATAAAAAACGGTGACATTAAATTTATCTTGGTTTTCGTTAATCTATAGTCCCACGTTTCGATCTGTTAATATATTATTTATATTTTCTAAACAGCTAAGAAGTTTTTAATTTATCTGAATAGTTGCTAAAGATTTGCTGTTGAATGTAGGTGCTGATAAATATTAAATGATCAAATAAAAGACATGTATTTGTTATAAGACACATATTACGATAGTGAGAAGAAATTTAGCTTATCACATTTAATTAATTCGTACAACTTACCAATTAGTTAATAATTAGCTAGACTAGTGGCATTACTAACCTGAAAAATAAAAAGAATAAATTAATAAAAAAATTTAATCACAAATATTTTTATAAACTACAAATATCAGGAGCAAACTATTAAAATCATTATAATTATAATCTTGCTTTATGTTATATATTATTTTATTATTATTTTATAACAGCAAAAATAATGGGGCTACACATTAATACTAGTAAAACTAAGTATGTGAAGGTGACAAATAATAAGTAAGTAGCAAAACTCAAAGATCTAATGGTTGAAACATATACTTTGGAAGGAATAAGAGAGTTCATATATCTAGGCTCACAAATCAACCAAAGTAATACAGTAACTACAGAAATTAATAGACGTATATATCTAGCAAACAAAGAATACTGTAGATTAAAGAAACGGTTAATATCAAACATAGTCACAAAAAGAACGAAAATATTGATATACAGAATTCTTATCAAGCCCGTCCTCACTTACGCGTCAGAAACGTAGACGATGACAAATAGCGATGAAGAACGTTTAGACTGTTTTGAACATAAAATCCTCATACATATTTATAAAGGCGTGCTGAAAACGGATTATGGCGTAGGCGCTATAATTTTGAGCTTTACCGCCTTTATAGTGAACCTAGTATTGGTAAGTCCATCAACATAAACAGGGGGCGGTGGCTAAGGCATTTAAAAAGAATGAACAAGATGAACCAATCGAAACACATTTATAACCAAAGACCGGACAAAGTGAGGAAAAAAGGCAGGCCCAGAGCACGATTTAAGCACCAGGTGGAAGACCACTTACGAGTATTAAGAGTAGGAAATTGGAAAACCATGACGAAGGAACAAATTGAAGCTGATCCTAGAACAGGCTAAGACCCACTATGGATTGTAGAACCAATGACGATAATGAAGAACAAGCTTACTACAGGTTCTGAAACTGTTGTGTCGGCTTAATCGCAAATAAACGTAATATTTAAGCTTTTTACAATTTTTTATATTGTTTGTACTTATCTTGTCATACGATTTTGTAATTAATACACATATGTAGTCAAAATATATATTTATTGGTTGCAAGATGAATGAAAGCAGGTATGTGAAATAGTGGATGCAGTTGACAACTATGTAAGAGTGGAGAGTACACATCAATGTAACCCTTACATAAATAGTAAGTACATAATACATAACGTTTACAACATTTACAATAAAAGATTATTGTCCTATGTTGAAGCTTGTAAAAAAACTAGACACATCATAAAATTTGCATCTATATTATTAAATAAACTTAATATACCAAATAAAAAATATGAATCAATATGAAACCTAGTTAAAACAAAAATAAGATAAGAGTTACTGTGTCGAGCTACTTTTAATCAATATATACGTATATTCAATAATATTTATATAAAGCAAAGGTAGTTATTAAAATACTGCATAAAAAATTAAAATACTGCATAAAAAATTAAAACAGCAATTTAAGACTAAGATCCGTTTACGCCATTATTTAAGAAATTCAAGTTTTTTTTTTCATATTGTACATAAGTCTATAAGTGTTTTTTATTATTTATATGTATCTTATTATTTAGAATTTGAACCTTTCAGACAAGGTTTTAGTGTTGTCCACTTGATGTTGCGTCTACAACTGCTTTGATCAGTGTCTCAGAATTTCGATTCCAGATTAATCGTAGCTAAATTTACTTATTCTTCAACGGAAATTATAAAAGAGTATTATTAAAATAAATAGTAATTTTTGTAATAGTGTAAATATATTGTCAAGCACATTTTATTAGGCACACTGCGGCACTCTGATATCATTCTATCGTATTTACGGTTTGAGAATATATTGTAACATTCAATCAGGTCACACGGGAAAAATGCTATATCTCATTTCACGTCAAAACGTCACATTTAATATTACTGTAAATGTCAACATCACATAAACACGAGTCGAAATAGTGACATTTGTTTTGTAGAAAGTCACTTCACTGCTAGTGTTTTAAACCATAGTCCTTTTCACGCTTTAACTTAAATTTGAGATACTATCTGTCTACCATCTCTCTCTGACAAATAGATTTCTCTATATCGTCGTGTAATCCTTAGATCATATCAGAATAATTTGTGCATGTACCGTCAATATGTCACAAGCTACATCAATGTTATGCGTCACGTTAAATTTTTTCACGTCAACGTTATTCATTACATATTGAGTGTCTTTATTAAAGTTCATGTTCTCGGTTAAGTAAGAACGAGTTCATTGACTGCCATTGATGGAAAATTGAGTTTTCTTTGTGAAAACCACTCTCGTAATATTAAAATGTCATCTGTTACCTGATTCAACTACATTTGGATAAATTAGGTATGTCTAATTTAGCAATCGACGCTTTCGTTCAGAATCACATCTCATATAGAGGTGGTAACAAAATTTTCAAATGCTTGGAAGTAAGACTAGAATAATAAATATTAACTTGATTAAATGCAGGTTACAATTATTATCGTGAACAATTGTAAATAAAGAGTAAAAATTGGCCTTAATCGTCAAACTAACATACAAAAAACGGAAAATTAATTCACACATTCAGTAAAATAAACTAACTAACGAATTATATTTAAGTTTATTGAGATTTGATAGACTTTTCCGCAAACTGCCGACGAATCTTCACTACGGGTTCAGCGAATTCCTGAAAGTTACAGGACTGTTTTGGGCTGCAACATGCCATAACCTTGAATTTGGTAAAAAGGCCACACTAGTCAATAATTACTATCTTTCACAAATTTTTATACAGACTATACCGATTACTAATTCAATTACAGTATCTTGACTCACAAGGGTTAACAAATTTCCCCGCACTTTCACGCCCCACATCTGTACTTCTCCAAGCGAGAAATGTTACTATCTTACTTAAGGTAGCTTCTGGAAGCAACCCCAGCGCTCTTTTTATTGATAAAATCCCGACGAATTTAATGACTTATTTCGCGCGCTACTATTTGAAATCAAATTCATCATCTCGCTTTAGAAGCAACACTAAAATAAAAAAAAAATAGAAATATCAAAGAAACGCCGCCCGGTTTATAAGAGGAGACCGAAAAGAAAACCTAACACAATAAACGTGGTATGGATTGAGAACGTTATTTAGAACTTGACATTAAAGAATAATTAATATTCATAACACCTAAAGATTAACCAATTATAGTACACTTCTAGCAATGACATAAGTAGACTCTAAAAATGGATAATAATAAAGACACCACTTAAAATACAACGGTTCAGGTTGGATTTTAATTGGTTTGTAAGAACAGGTAAGTGTTACACACAATTAATTAAAAAGAGAACCAAATTAACAGATATAAATTAGCAATATTTATGAATGATATTTAAAAATGGTTTAAATATTTAAAGCCGCTCATAGTATTATACGCTAGTATTTAAAGCCGCTCATATACCGCAAAAAAATCGAAAGGAATACATGGAAAATATAGAAAAGGACCATAATATTCAATATTGTATAAAGTACACTCCCATAAACCTACTGATAGATGCATGCTTGTTTTGTATGTGCTATATGTTTTGTCTGCCCTATGTATGTCGAATTGGGGTACTAAAAATATATTTAGTGCACTGAAGATATAAATAAATAATAGTTCCTTGAATATCATTTTTATAATATAAGGTTGGATGTTTTATTTGGAAAGAAATAGTTGGAAGTCCAAACCTGCTTTCTATACGATAAAAAATGGTGTGATCGACCGTTCTGGCTAGCGCGCACGGCGGCGTAACTAGTTTTTACGAGCGCCAAGAGCATCGAGATTCGAAATTGTCAAGGTCTTTCTGTCTCCCTCCCTCTCGCGCTACGGTCAAAGGAGGAACTCCCTAAGACGATTAGAACAAGAATGGGAACATTCATTCTAAGGTCAGCGCCTCCGCCTACTTTTCAACTTAGTTCCGAAGTTTGGAAACTACTTACATTACGCAGACTATTATAGAGCAAGGGCGAGGACTTTGATGCACACACGCGAAAACTTCGTGAGAATATAGTTTTCATTTAGGTGTCCATAAACAAGATTTAAGATATGCGGTCAGATATCTCAGATGGAGCAACAAAATTCGCTTTAACCAAATTCTAATTTTTAAAGTCGAACGAAAGATAACGATGTAAAAAATTTCACATGATGATATTTAGCTCATTTTCTGCAATATTTCGAATATTGATCTGGCGGCTTTTTCTTCTCTCTGTGTCATATTCATATCCTAAGCCTAAGCGATCAATCTAAAGCTCTATTAACCTTATAAAGTACTTCTTTTTCAGTCATCTCTCGTTCCTACTGATACAATAGAGAGAACGATAGTACCGATTAAAAGAACGCTTTACTTACTCATTTACAAATATATAATGGTACAAAATGGCCTCCATTTTCTTGAATACACATTCCATACCGATTTAAAAAGAAAAACCGACTATTTCGGAAAATCATTGGCTTTTGATGAAATTGACTTTCATAATTTCTACAGAATACACGTTCTCCCATAAAACTCTAAAAATAAATGTCTATAGGGTTAAGATCTGGAGTAGCCAAGAAGGCATCAGGGACCCTTCCAATCCAATATGCAGAGTACTGCCTGAAAATATATTCTGCAACTTCGTTATTGTAATGCGCTGGGGAGACAATCTGTAAAACCACATATTTTTCTGATTGCAATATTATATTATTTTAACCATTTAAATTATTTCATGCAAGAAATACTGGTCATATTAATCTATTGTCTAAACTCCTGCCCAGTTATTGATTTTAAATTTCAATGATTGGGCAATAATTCTGATTGTTAATTGGAGACCTTTTACGTGAGGCTTTTCTTCCGCACATATATGCGCGCTATGTGGTGATTCGTAAAACTACGTGCTGCTTTCATTACAAAATGTCAAACAATATTGGAAAAATTCGATTTTTATTTTATATGTATACATTTCTACTGGAATAAACTTAATAGAGTTATTATCAGTCAGAACTAACTCTATTAACCCAATAGTTATTTCTGACTCCAGATTATATTATTTAATTTATGATCTACCCTTTTGTCACACCCTGTATAAATGAAATCTATATTACGTAAAGGGAGAAGTTTTCCCTTCCTACACTATGCCTCCTTTTCATGATGTCAGTCCTAACAGTAGAGGACTCGAAGCATATTAAAAATGTAAATATTATTTTGAAGAATGAACAGCCTTTGGATTGAAGAGACTTTGGATTTTACTTGGCATTATATAACGCTATTCTTATGTTATCATTCAGAAATGTTTATTATGTGCATATATGTATAAACTTTGTTATCTCCAAATATGTTATCTCACGAAGTTTCAAGGTAAATTTGTACGAGTTTTATGTATTTGCTGCACAATTTGCTAACTTGAGATATATACGTAGTTCGAAAAAGGCTAGCCTTGATATTTTATAGACTTAAATATCTATAATTATGAAATAATAAAAACAATTACTTATCCCACTGGAATTATAAATGTGCTGTAATATTTTTTATATTTTCCCGTTCAATTTTCTATAACCAAAATGTTATGATTCTGTTAGCGCATACAAAAAAATGCAAATGTCGGTTTAATGATTGTGTCCCCAAAACATGAAACAACTTAAACGAAAACCACGAAATACTAATTATAGGTAGATTTCTATTTAAAATTGAAGTTTAAACATTCGCCATCGGCAATTATATTTATTTATTCTAACTATTTGATTTTATAGATATAGAACTTGAAACTGCATATAAGTGCAATCCATGCAAATTTAAGTTCTATATTTATAAAATCAAATGGTTTGCATTCATAAACCAAAGATAATTAATTACCGATACTGAAACGTGTCACCCGAGAGTCCGATCAAATGGTGTTTGAAGCTCTAAACTTCATTATCAGATTTTATATTGGGTTATTGCGAATGTATAGGAAAGAATTGAATAACAATAGCTTTCTATACAAACATACATTCAAAAAATAATAAAAAATAAAAAAAAGTTTACAAATGCAGAAAATTTACGTGATAACTGCAAGAATATTTTAAACTCCTCATGACTGTGTTATTCATCTTTATCTTTAAAAAATAAGTATTATCACTCTCTTTCCTTTATCTCCAACGCAGTACTCGCAGAGCCCAGCATTCAGCGAATCTTTAATATTGATTATTATTTCGATATCGAAAGTTTTTTAGAAATTAGAAAAATGGTGGAAGGATTCTTTCAAATTTAGTGTCTATTTAGCATATTACTCGACAATGCTGTTATCCGGCAACGTCGCGATGTATTCTTTCTCACCTCACCTACTCCGCTGACGGAATCGGCAGGCCGGCGGCGTTCGGATACAGGTGTATATTTGGTGGAGTGGCGAGGGGTAGGCCACGTGGTTGCCTAGCTGGTTATGTTATTGTCGCTAGCGCGGCTAGCTCGATTCTGTCTTCTGCCGCCGATTTTATGATCGGCTAGTAAACCGGCCGGCCGGTACAGGACGTCGACGCTTTTGCTAATCCAACGACCAATCAGTCAACAAAAATAGTTTTCAAAGTTGTAACAACTACATTTCATTAAAAAGCATTATGAAAAATCAACTAACGGAATACATAACATGCTTCTTCACAAAACATTAAGGAAGATATTTCCATTAACCCTAGGATGCATATCATGGGTATTTTCGACCCAGAACGTTTTTCATATGATTTTGGATATAATAATTAGTTATGGCTTAATGTATTCCTTCATTATACGTATACACACAAAAGAAAATTGTTGCTAAAATGTAAAGGTCATGTACGTAATAAATATTGTATTGTAAAATTGGTAATTTTTTCGTATTTTACATGAGATCGGTTTTTTGGACCGACTTGAGTATTTGCGCGCATAAATAAGTTTCTAATAGATAAGTTTACCTTATGTGAACTACAAAAGGATGATTTTCATAATTATATTTTGATAATTTTAGTTATTGTTTCGACTAGCAGAAAACTAGCAATAAATCCATTAGACCCTGATTTCGAAGAAATGGCTCAAATGGTTTGATGCATGTTATTAAGCTGGATCAAAATGGAGTGATGAATTAGAATCTGGAGAGGCATCAAACGTTGTTCTTGAGTCTACTGAATGTGACACTAATTATGCACCAGAGTCAGATAAAGAAGACATTTCTAATGAAACCGACGACGAAAAGGAAACATTACATTTCGCATCAAGTGGTGAAGTGTTTACAAATCCCGTAAGAGAATTGGGAAAGTATGCCTTACACAACGTAATACGAGTTATTCGGACAACGCAAAGGTAAAATATATACTCCTGTCAGTATCAGTAAAACTGTATTAGTACCAAAGATTTATATAAACATCGATGAACAATTATTACTTGGCTTTCGCGGTAATTGTGAACTTATCCAATATATGCCTAGTAAGCCAGCCAAATATGGCATTAGTTCTTCTGGCTATGTGTATCAGAAAGTGGATATACTATTGATGAAAAAATATATGTTGGAAGACAGCCAGATGATGAAATTCAAAGACATTTGGGCTCAAATATTGTGAATGAATTGATATATTCAATACGCCTTAGTTCAATAAATGTAAGTAATAGTTGATAACTTTTTTACAAGTGTTGACTTGTTTGAAAAATTATTGTCCTACTGCAGTTGGAACCATTAGAAAAAATAAAAGGGGCATTCCAAAAGAAACGCAAGCAAACAAGGAAAGACCTGTAAATTCTTATTTTGGATTTCGCCAAAATATTACATTAATGAGTTATGTACCCAAAAAAAATATGCTTGTTATATTGCTAAGCACTCTCTATAATCACAAACATATTGATAAACCAGAGAAAAAGAAACCAGAAATAATACATTTCTATAATAAAAGAAAAGGAGATGTTGACATAATGGATCAGAAAATGGTAAATTACACATGTAAATAAAACAAATACAATAAAGACGAATAAAAAGATGGCCAGTTGTTATCTGGAATAATAAATATGGTGGGTTTAGGGGCTCCCAATGCATTAGTTTTATTTTTGTCCGAACACTCCGCCTATACGAATGGACGAAATGATAAACGGAGATTATTTCTAAAGGAACTGTCCACAGAATTAATTTTGCCCTACATGAAAAGAAGAGCGGAAAACGGAAAACTCCAAAATCATATTCTTGGGCATGAGAAAATTTGTGAAAATTGGCAACTACAATGAAGACCCTACTGTCAACAAAATTGTGAAAAAAAAACAACGATGCCTTATGTGTCCATCTAAAATGAGAACGCGTTTGTTCCAAGTGTACCTAATCCATTTATTTGCAAAGACCATTCAATTTACGTACGCAAATCATGCTGTCGAATTAAGATTTCTAACTTTTATCTGTTATAATGTATTATTTTAAAAAAATTGCTCACTAAAAGATAATATACTAGTCGTGTATTTTTTACCCATGTTATGTAAAGAATGGTCCAGTCATGCAGAGAGTTAACTGAGGTCCTAGGGTTAACTGAGAATTCGTTAAGATAATAAAATTTATCGACAACAAAACTTTTATTTAAAATCAACGAAAAAAAATTTTAAAATATTGAAAAACTTTAAAGGAAGAGTGTTTTTATTGATCGAAATAATAATTGCCTAAAACAATCTGGGATTTCCTCATCGAGCTTGTATGACACCTGGTCAAAGCAGCAATCTCATCCTGAACACTCTGTATATTTAATGTAATATAATCTCTTTCCATTGTACTACTGTATACAGACGAGTTCAGACAAATCCTCATGTTGAGAACCGGATTTGTAGGTGACCACTCCAGTACTCAAATGGCCATCGTGGAAGTACTGTGGAGTTATTCCAGTTATCTGCTATAGAGACTTATCTTGCACAAAAAGAAAATTATCCCCAACAAACCGTACAAAAGGTATTAAGTGTTGTTCGAGACACACTCTTATACAGCTGCCAGCGTTAATACTTCCTATACTTCCATATCAGTAAATCTCCACCATCAAATTGTTCTTTAGGAGAAATGCAATTCTGATTATATCGCTCTTTACGACGTCTAAACACACGTTTACAATGATGTAATGAATATCTACTAAAACGAGACTCAGCCGCAAATAGAACATCTCGCCATTTGTCCATATCCCCATTGACCCTTAAAAACTTAAAAGACTTAACTAAAAAGACCCCAAACCTTAAACCCTTTTATCTTCATTAGTTATTATGCATTTATCCAAAGAGCACATAATTATTGGTTTGTACAGCCGGTTTTTCAGCTAAACGTTTTAACGTGATTATATTCCATGGCAATTAAAAAGGTTTGTTGCGTGTTATATTTTATTAAAAAAATTGAATTCCAAGATATCGAAAATGGCGCAGAGAAAAATATTTCAGAATTTAAAAGTGACTTCCATTAAGCTACAAAAAATTTTAGTGAATTTACAATTTTTTTGGTAATATATTGCCACCTTTACTTAGTTAAATAAATGTAGAAAGTTCATTAATAAGGAGAGAATAAGAATTTGTCTCAATTAGCGTCCACCTTTAGAGATGGATGGATAAAAGCATGGAACTGCTTGCCGTATACAATTTAGCTGATAAAAAATTATCTAGAGCTAAATGAAAACAAAATACAAGTTCATAGGAATAATAATATTACCGCCGATCTGGTCGACAAGTACAGACAAGAGATAAGTTAAAATATAAGCTGTCAATCTGCGAACGACATTCTTTAGTTCTCAATGAGCAGTTGCGCTCATTTTTTACTAAATCCAAAACCTGATAAACGTAAAAAATCACCAATAAGAATTTTACGATAATGACCAAGCATCTCTTCATCGGCAAGGTCGTTGTCATTAGCTGCGGTATGGAATAAGGCGTTGGAGACTGATAAAATAGGGAGGCGCACGAACCGTTCATAATTTGTATGTCACAACGAGAAAATTAGGTTTTTCAAAAATGCAGTTTAAAAATTTACTTAGTCCACGGAAATAAAATTTTTGCCGGACACTGACCCTGGCAGGTTGCAAATGGGTTTTTTTGGGTACTATACATATCTAATACATTATAAATACAAAAATGTCTACTGACCACACTGATTTACTTCACTTCTTCATACAGACGTAAAGTGGTGGAGCCGCGGAAAATTCTTAAAAAGATTCCAAGAAAATCATTTAAAAATCTGAAATAACTTACTTTTTAAATGAGCAAGGAGGCGATACTGAGATACTTAAGAACGAAAAATGGCTCTTGGATTTAGCTTTCTTATTGGACGTGACGAATCATTTGGATATCATGAATCTGTAGCTACAAGGCAAAAACAAACCTGTTTAAATCTGTATTCATAAGCATTTACAATAGAAGCATTTTCATCTTCTTTTTTCTTTCATCTTTTCGTCTTCTAAATATTTTAAGGTAGATCGCAGACACAACAAGTCTCAGCACCAATATGTATACAGGGTGTCCAGAAACTCTCCTAACAAGCGAAGACCAGAGATTCTTCAGATAATTTTAAGACAAGTTAACCCAATTCACCTAGTACGAAAATGCTTCCTAAGGGAGTTAGAGCTCTTTGAAGATGGCGCCTTGTAATTAGTTTTGGTTAAATACCTCCAGAACGCTTTTGTTTAAAAAAACGAAAACTGGTACGATTATTTATACTCCATAGTTGAAACGATTGCATTAATTGCGAATTTATAGTACCGATCATAGGCGTCCGTTTTGGGTAGGTCAACGGTTATTTTAATGCATAACTTTTTTGTTTTTACCTTGTGCATTTGTGATACTAGATTATTAAATTTTCAGGTATTCTAGTACTAAAAGGTACTCTTATTCTAAGTCGATAGGATACACCATTTTCTACAAAAATCGATTTTAAAATGTTTCGTTTTTTGTCATGAAGTTAAATTGACATTTCTTGCACTAGTTGGTCGTGGACCTGTCAACAGAAGTATAACCTACGTTTTTCATTGTCAAATTGTGGTCAATTCGCGAAATTTACATTTTAGTTTTTTACTTTGTGACATTCAAATATAACAATTTCAATTAAAAAAAAAGTGGTTTTTACTAGTGTGGAATACGCTGATCTGTTTTAGTTTACAGCGAAATGAGGTGTAACGCTCGAGCCGCACAACGTAGATATCCTGGAAAATGTTTCCATCGTGATTTCACTCACTCAATATTTATAGCTTTTCATCAACGATTAAGAGAAACAACTTCAGTGGTCCCAACAAATAATGAAACGGAGACATAATGATGTAACAGCAGCACATTTAGTTGTTATTTTAATGAAATTTGAGAAAAATTTAGAAATCAGCATTCGAAGACTATCTGTCATGTATCCCACAATTTCAAAATCTTCCGCAGGAAATATCTTACACAACGAAAATTTATATCCTTTTTATTTTACAAAGCACTGATACTGTTGCACTGCTACAAGAAGATTTTCCTGCTCGTGAAGAATTCGCTAGATGGTTACAAAATGAGAAAAATCGTTTCGTTTTGCAACAAAGCTACATTCACAAAAAATGGAATGCGTACATATTCGTACGTTTGTGACAATCCCCACGTTGTTCAAGAATTTAATCATCAGCATAGGTTTAGCATAAACGTTTGGATAGGAGTAGTTAACGATTATCTACTTGGGCCTGTGAAATTGCCTGCTCGTTTAAATGGTGCTGATTACTCACATATCCTCCAAAATTTTTTTCCTAATTTGTTAGATGATATGCCTTTAAATATTCGGCAAAACTTACTAGTTTCTACATGATAGCTGTCCGGTCCACTTTAGCAGGAATCTACGAGACTTTCTTGATAGTAACTACGAAGACCACTGGATTGGAAGAGGCTGTCCAGTTGCTTGGCCAGCAAGGTCGTCGGATTTTAATCCTTGTGATTTTTGGGTTTATTCCGTTCCGATACAAAATCGTGAACAACTCTGGCTAAGGATGCAAGATGCTTGCAACGAATTTAGAAATAACTTTGGAATTTTTGAAAGAATTTGGCGTTCTCTAAGCAAAAGGGCAAATTTATGCATAGACACTAATGGTCATTAACATCGAACATCTTTTGTAACTGTCTACTTTTGATACTTGTTCTTTTTTGTTAGTTTTGTTCCGTCGTAATAAATACTTTGTTTTTAAAAGCCTTTAAATAAAATTTAGCTTCAATTTGATTTTTTACTTCTTTTCCCAAACTTTTTTTATGAATTGTATGCTGTATTTATTGAAACAAAAGATAATTTAAAAAATTAATTAAGGTACCTATTAATTTAACTTTCTTGATGGATAAACGAAATATTTTCAAATCGATTTTTCTATAAAACAGTGTATCCTACCGACCTAAAGTAAGAGTACCGTTTAGTACTAGAATACCTGAAAATTTAATAATTTAATATAGCAAATGCTTAAGAGATAAAGACAAAAAAGAACTAGAAGCGTTCTGGAGGGATTGAGGAATCTCCGGCCTTCGTTTGTCAGGGGAGTTTCTGGACACCCTCTATAAAAAACTAGTGTAAAATGATACATTTCATGTGACGAATGTTTTGCAGAAGAATATGTACTCGTAGAAGTCGTATTAGTTTTTTTTCTTCTTACTAGAAAATGCTATACATTTAATCACTCTTGAATTAAATAAAGATCTTATGACGTGGTCAGAGGATTGTATCATTAAAAAACGAAAACAAAAGTTTCATTAAAAAAAAATATAAAACTTCTATAAAGTAAATAAAATTTAAAATACTTAATTCGCAACCCACACGAGAGGGAGAAAACCATCGAATCGATCGAAATAAACACTTTTTATTGCTACTAAATTCAATTTAGATGTATACGGGATACCTTATCCGGCATTTAAATCTGGTGTGGTAGATTATCTTTCAAATAAATACTCTTTTGTGAAACTTACGTTTGAATAATACGAGTATTAATGAACAAAAACAAGTGTTGACATATAAAAGGTTCGTAAAATATCCTTATGTTCAGCTATAGGAAATCTAAGTTAAGATCTACAATTGGTCAACTATTATTGTAGACACTCGTTTAACGATTTAATGAATTTATTACCAAGAAAGTTATTCTTATTTATACACATATAATTAGAATTGCAAATTTTCAAGAATGCTAATGGTTTAACTATAATAAAAAGACAGGTTATTGTCCATTGAAAGAAAATAATATGTATTTTTGAAGTGTGCAGATGATCAGGTAGTCGTAGCGAATGATGAGGAAGACATGGACTACATGTTTAGAAAACTAAAGAAAGAATATGAAAAATGGGGCCTCGATATGAATATGTCAAAGACAGAGTATCTTAAAATAGGAGATGATGAAGAAGTTCCAGAGTTAGAAATTAGAAACACAAAAACATGCAATGAATATAAATCTCTCGGATCTATAATATTTAAAGAAGGCACTACCAAAAGAGACATCGAAAACAGAACGCAGCAAGGGAAAAAAGCGGTAAACATTCTAAACTCTCTAATACTATGGTCTAAAGATATTAGACAAGAAACGAAATTGACAATCTATCGAACCTTGGTAGACCCTATTATGACTTATGGGGCAGAAGTTTGGCAGATCACGAAAACAGATAGAAAAAGAATAGAAGCAGTAGAAATGGATTTTCTAAGGAGAGCGTGTGGTGTATCTAAAAAAGATCATATCAGGAATGAAGATATTAGAAGGAAGACAAATACTGTATATTCCAGTGTAGACAGAATTGAAACGAGACAACTAGTGTGGTATGATCACGTGAAGCGAATGAATATGAATGAAGATAGATGCCCAAAGAAAGCTTTAAATTACATACCACAACAAAGAAGAAGGAAGGCTTTCAGTTGCCTGGAAAAAAAATGTACGGCACATAATGAGAGATAGAGCGATTAAAGAAGACGAATGGATGGACAGAAAAGGATGGAGGAACCTCGCTTATATATATATATATATATATATATATATTTGAAGTGTATAAAATATTTCATCTCTAATTATTAAGTACTTTAGGAATTATTAGATCATCAAATCTTAGTTTGTAAACTTACTAGAACTTTGTAAAACAAATTAGGTTAATAATCAATGAGATGTGTTTAATACGCTCAAGAGTACATACAATTAATGAAAACTCTACTTTTGGTATCAATCTAGCTGTTCTAAAATGACTTACATTTCTGATGTTTTTTTAAAGTTGTGCCACGTTTTAATCTTTGATAAAAGTATCTCTACGGTGCCATTTACAATAAATAACACAAAATTAATAAAGAGAAAAGCTAAATAAAAATACCTAAAGTTACAATGACGAAAAATCCGTCAAAAGGGGAGGGACGATTGAACAAAGGATATGAAGGACAACGATAGCAATTAGACAATTGATCACAATCTGAATGAAAACACATCATACTAAAAAATACATTTGTTGAAGTATTATAATATACGGTGCATAAAATTGGATAATAAACAAAAAAAATACAGCAACAAGATAGTTGCAATGGATAAGAAATGCCTTCCAAGATGATATTGAGTAACAAGAATGGACACGATAAGAAATGAGTAAATAAGGCATGAGAACATCACTAGAAAAAGGGTTAATATGTATAAAAGAAAACGGTATGGACTATGTAAGGAAAAACATTATGGATATTTTAGAATGAATAGGATTCAGTTTAAACATGTTTTAAATTTAATTTCACCTTCAGTTAAAAAACAAAATACTACATTTAACGAAGCCATACATATCAAGCCAAAAAGTATTTTTAAAAATAAGTGGTATCACTTCCGTTCAAAAGTCCTAATTGTTTATCACTTCCGTGATTAATTGTCACAAAACAATAAAAACACATGCATAAATGACAAAATAGCCTCGAAAATTATTTTTTTAAATACTCTGTATCAAAATCAAACAAATACCTAAATAAACAACGGGGGAGAAAACGACGGACATCTAATTCACATTATCCTTACCAACCGGTTACGACTCGTTACGTAGCAATCGGCATCAGTAAAATATTGTTTTCAAATATACTGAACGGAAACGTTAAGTGTCTGAAACGCTATGTTCCGGACAGTGTGCATTGTTCATATTTAAAATAATTTAAATTTTATTTTTCGGAGACTAAACGCTATGTGCTGGAAACGCAACATTGACCTTAAAGGTCGTGGCATATTATCGTCCACGTTGCTTTTCCAGCACATAGCGTTTAGTTTCCGAAAAATATAATTTAAATGGTTTTAAATATGAGCAGCGAACACTGTCCGGAACATAGCGTTTCAGACACTTAACGTTTCCGTTCAGTATATTCGTAAACAATATTTTACTGATGCCGACGGCTACGTAACGAGTCGTAACCGGTTAGTAAGGATAATTTGAATTAGATGTCCGTCGTTTTCCCCTTGTTTATTTAGGTATTTGTTTGATTTTTATACAGACTATTTAAAAAATAATAATTTTCGAGGCTATTTTGTCATGTATGCACGTGTTTTTATTGCTTTGTGACAATTAATCACGGAAGTGATAAACAATTAGGACTTTTGTAAGGAAGTGATACCTCTTCTTTTTAAAAATACTTTTTGGTTTGATATGTATGGCTTCGTTAAATGTAGTATTTTGTTTTTTAACTGAAGGTGAAATTAAATTTAAAACATGTTTAAACTGAATCCTATTCATTCTAAAATATCCATAATGTTTTTCATCGTAATCAATTAATTCTCTGTATAAAGTCCAGTATTCACATTCCTTCTTCCTTTTTCTTAGCATTGGATGTACTTAAAACCTTCTTTTTAACACAGTTTTCCATTTTTCATCGTTAAGTAGAAGAGCAATTGCACATAATTTTTGTCGAGAACAGCGAGATCATATCTTCACCGAACCAAACTGAAACGTTCTATGTATGAAAATGTGAACGCGCAGCCCAATTGCTGGAGTGGAAACGCTACGTGCCGGAAACGCAACGTGGACGATAATATGCCACGACCTTAAGTCTGTTATCCTTAGTGGTACACCTTTCATACTCATAGCTTACACTCATCTATATAAAAAGCAACTTCACTAAACAGGAAGATCCGCTGAATTCTGAAAAAGTTATGTAGGGAAATGTAACTTATTCTTTCAAATGCAAGCAGTAAATTCCGCGATTTTTCATTGATATTAACAATTCTTCATCTTACGAACTATTGATTAAAAAAAATAGGCTGAGGTCATTCTAATATACTCGAAATTAGTATATTTATTGAAAACAATTTCAAAAAATCATTTAAAAAAAGTCTGAAGGACAATAAGTCGAGGCATCTATGAAGTTAAAAATAATGGGGATTTGCCCATATACATTTTCTGACGTTCCAGATTTCACTAGATATTTCAGGATTTTTCGATGGCATCTTGAATATTCTAGAATTTTAATACTTCTTCTTTTTCGTCAAGGGGCGTATGTGGGACAAATCTTACGGAACATTCTGCTTCGCAGGGAGGCAATCTTCCAAAAATAAGATCTTGAGGAAGCTTAATTTCTATTCCGATAATCATCATCGATGGAGAATAACCGGTTACTTCATGTTCGAAACTTCTCTAGGCTAACAACAGGAGTAGAGGAATTTAAGTATCCCAATATTTTTAACCTATCAAACTGGCTATCATCAAGTCCTCGTAGACACTTGTCTAAGGGCCTAGCAACCCCAGTGTTGGAGTCCCACGTTGCCATAAAGTAAATTCCGTCTATAACTTAAACATCCTAGGACCCAGATTATTATCAGCAAAAATGTAACTTAAAATTAATTTAACTATATTTAAAGCTTTTTATCCACATAGTTAGTGGCTTCAAACATGTAAACCTAGAAAAGTACTGATGACGGAATAGTGTCATTCCGAAAACATTTTGTGATGTAGCCCTATAACTTTTTTTGTGTGATGTAGCCCGAGTTTTTAATTATTATAACTTTTATAAACGATTTTTTAAATAATTTTTTTGTGATTTATGGTATACAGCCAACTAAAGTAAATTCATTTCCCTTGTGGAAACTGAAAGAACTTTTCAAGGTGGCTTCAGAGTCTGAAACAAAACTGACAAAACTCAATTCATGGCGGCAGACTAGACTGTATGAGATGACATAGAGTTCTAGGAAAAACTGGTGCATGATAAGAGAAATATTTTGCTTAACAAGTAATTTACGAAAAACATTTCTGCCCTAATAAATCTGTTGATACAGATATAGTTCTCGTAAGTATATTAAGATTAATTTGTGCAAATTTAGAAAACAACATTTTCATTGATTTAGTTATACCATAACAAAATTGTTGACATCCTTTTTATATCCCTTATGCAATATGGATTAAAGCATACATAATTTCCTACAAAATAGTCGTCGACCGCATAGAAAAATGGCAGCTAATGATATTGAATTATAGTGCACGGGTAGCTTATCGATTTGTAAATTTGAATATTCAAATCCGTATACCGTAAAAAGTATGGAATCCATCAGGTTAGTTTGGTGAATAGCATTAAATACGATGTATTATTGATGTTGTCCACAGTTACCATCCAAAAAAAAAATAGCATATGCATTCTGTTGATTTGGTCAAAACCGTGGAATATGGTAAACAACTATTGATGATGGTAGTTTAACCAGAGGAGGACAACTGTGAGAACTGAGTGAAGCATAAACAATTAAAAAAATAAAACGCAGTATAGTTTCACGTACAGAAGATTATGGAATGTTTCATACGGCGCTGATACATGTCTATGGAGTGTGTTTTACGTAGACTGCACATTAGCTTTTGAAATTTTTTTTTGAGATTTAAAAATTTGCACTTCGTATATTACTATATTAAATAGATTCTGCGTAGATTTATGGATATATTCAGTCTTCCTTCCGTTTCTCTCCTATCGGAGGTTGGATATCATTATTCTAACTTTGTTTAAAGCTGATCTAAACACTTCGTTTGTGGTGCAACAACCAGTCTCTTAAATTTCTCATCCAAGACATTCTTCTGCGGCCCGGATTCTTTCGTCCTTCAATATTTCCCTGTATTATATTTTGTAGAAATGTATTCCAAGTATTCCAATTTTCTCTTTTTTATGGTGTTGCGCCTGCTGTACACGGCTTCAGATGCTAGATATGGCGTCTTTAGCTATTTTCAAGCATTGCAGCGTACGGCTGGTACGCATTTTAACCTGGCGCAATGAGTCAATTCATTAATAAAAGAGAAAAGGACGAATATTTGAACATATATATATATATATATATATATATATATATATATATATATATATATATATATATATATATATACATATACATATATTTGAACATATTGAATTGATCAACAGGTCACTATATACTGAGTGACAAACAAGGGTAAACACCTACATATGTTTATTTGAATTCATTAATTTTTTACATATTGAGTTATCTTGACATGAACAACAAGTGATACAATTTTCAGGTTTATCTAGTTTTTGTGATTGCTTTGTGGCTACGTGAATTATTGTTTGGTGATAAAGAAGTATTCAGTTTTCGTATTTATGGTGTTAGTTAAATTTTAAATTTGGTGTAGCTAATTCGGAAACCTTTTTTTATTGCTTAAAATGACTAGGGTGCTAGAGAGAATTGGCCAAGTATCCCAGCTAAGTGACTTTGAGAGGGGTCGAATTTTCGGGTTGCGTGAAGATGGTCTATCGATAAGAGAAGTGTTTAGGACGGCCAACAGATCCTTACACAGTATATTGCAGTGTGAAGGAGCGTAGACTCAGGAAGGCAGAGGACAACTAGCGAGGGGTTCTGGACGTCACTAATGGGCCACAGAGCGACAAAATCCCCGATTAAGACTTCTAGTTCTAAGAGACAGATTCAGTATTACTCAAGCCATCGCAATTCAGTAATTTGAAGAGCGTGGAAGGATAGCGCATTGGGTGCTACCTCTCACCGCTGAACATCGGCTTAACCGTTTGATCTGGTGTAGAGAAAGAATTCTATGCGACCGGTAGTACTCAAGCGTTCGCAAATTAGTGGTTTGAAGAGCAGGGAAGGATAGCACATTGGGTGCTACCTATCAAAACTGAACATCGACGTAACCGTTTGATCTGGTCTAGAGAAAGAATTCCATGGGACCAGGAATGAAATCAGGTAGTCTTTAATGACGAATCCCGCTTCTATCTGGGAATGCACGATGGTCAGACAAGAGTGAGAAGGCGAGGTGGTGAAAGACGTGACCTAGAATTTGACACAGAGCAGCACTTTCACCACAACTTGGGAGTTATGGTATGGAGTGCTATTGCTTATGGTAGCAGGTCACCACTACTTTTCATCAGGGGTAATATGAAAGCCATGCGCTATATTCACACAGTAGTGGAGCCTAACCTTATTCTATAACCAAACACCATCCAAAACTCGATTTTTCAGAATTTAGCGAAATAATCATTAGCCTTCATGGATCAAGCTCACATTAACCATTTTCCTTGGCCATCACTATCGCCTAATCTGTCTCCAATTGAACATATCTGGGACATGATAGGTCGCAGGCTTTTCAATTTGCAACACCCTCCTCCGAGTTTAGCAGCTCTGGTTGTATAGGTGACAGAAATATTCTAAATCTGTTTGCCAAAATGCCAAATCCACTTTTAACCGTTCTGCGAGCACTGCTCAGACAATAATTAAAATGCCTTTTTTTAACATCTTCTTGGCATTGACCATCAAACGAGGAAGAAACTTAAATCCACCATCTCCGACTATAAAAACTGGGGTAAAAATATCTTTGAGCTAATAAATATTATCGTCAGGGAGAATGAAAAGGTCCCATTTTCAAACTGTTTTCCCATAACCGACTTGATAATATACCACTATCACCTTCTCTTCCATAGGAACTAATGTCATTACACCAAAAATTTCATGGCTTGCTTCGTCTCTTTTTCTTTAGTGATACCTGTATTAAGTTATCGTCACCCTTCTTTTCTTCGAGTAAAAGAAGAGTTAATACTATTTTATCATACATTTTTAAATAAAAAAAGTTGAAAGATAGTATTCGACTGATTCCGATGCTAACGTTCTGCGCGTCTGCTTAAAACTGCCTGCGATGGAAAAACGCTGTACGCAAGGGAATCAAACGCTGGATGACAATATAACGTGAAAATTGGAAACCGCAACATTTTGCGGAACATTTTAATTTATAGAAGGATACTGAGAACACGATTATTAAACAGTTCATTCATTTTTACGAAAATCGACCTAACAATTTCAATCCGTTTTATGGTCTCGACATTTTGATTACCTGCTTCGTTTATGATAATTCTATTTGTAATTATTCACCGTTTGAATGGGGGTATTATTTATACAAATGTTTGTATGATGCACTGGATTTTTACTGAAGATCATATTATACTACTATCGTAATCCGATTTTTACATGAAGTTTTTAAGTGCAGATAATTAAAAATGGTACGCTATTTAATTTTATTTTAAACAATTATTTTCTTTCAAATATTATAAATCCATCGAAATAAATTTTAATTGGGATAGAAAATGAAATAAAATATCCTATAGCCACGGGAGATTACTCTAAACGCCCGATTAGACATACATCCAAAGATGATTTTCTCCCATAAATCTTAGTGCCTTTTTTAAAATAATGGGTTTCGATGGGCTAGAAATTTTGACGTTTGAACTGGCAACTTTCTGAAAAGAAAAGCATCACTTTATGGTGGGTTGTTTGGGGGACAAGACGTGTCTACTTTGGGGGTTTGTGTGATTTTAAATATTTGTTTGTTTTGAATATCCCGAGATTTGTTGTAACTTTACAGTCAGTGTTTGAAATTTCAAGAGGCAGACCATCAACAACTTTAAGTTATATTATGTTACACCTGGAGGTCATCTAGAAAAGCTTGAGAGTTGCTGGATCTTGGCAAATACAAGATCATCTTTGTACACCAGTAGACTTTCTATTAAGTATCAGAATAATTAAAGAAGTTTTCTGAAGAAAGAAAGATCAGGCTGTATTAGCCTTAGGTGAGTATGTGGATTATTTAGACCGAACATATATTTGTTTTTATTTATAGAGTGTGTTGGCAACATTTATTCAACAATTTTCACTTCAATATATTTTACCTTTTTGGTTTTCAGAAAGTAATATGTTGTTAAAGATCTAAGGTTTCTTAACTTTCTCCTTATGAACAAAAGTTTAATGGTATCCGTTTTTCCTGTCTTTTTCTTATTATCTTTGGTAATTTGTTCTGTTAAACCAAATACCAATTTCAAAAGCTAGTTTGGTTTCTCCATGAAGTGTTCTTTCCCATAGAATTTTATGTCCGTAAATACTTTAGATGTTAATAATCTTGATCTTCCTATTATAATACTTCTTGTAATAAGAGTCAAGTTTAGATAGGGAATTGCTAAGACGAAAATCTAATAAAGTAATATTTGTTTTATTGACACTTTTTTAGAGAAGTCATAAAGTTACTAATGCCATATCAGTCAGTCATGTGAATATTTAGCTCTGTAGTCCGACAGTAGGGTACCTTTCTGTATACATGAAAGGGTGGATAGTTGAAAACTATTCTATCTTATGTAAAAATTTTCGCTGAATACGAATATGTAGGTCCCCCATCGCAAAAAGTGGTATATTTTCAAATTTATGTACCATATTAAAAGTTATGAAAACTAAAAGTTTTTTAATTTGTTGAACAAGATATTGTAAGTATTGAAGATTTGCTTCTGATTCTGATTTTGATCAAATTATTTTTAGTTTATATGTATATAGTATTTGAAAATTCATATGAGAAACAAAGAAATATACATTTATAATTGGTTTCAAATGAGTGTAGAGTAATAAATCATGAAGTGTCATAAAATTTGCCTGAATTTCGGTGTCGTCATGGGCGTAGGCAAATGGACGGATGTCAACTTCGTCGTCAAAAATTGATGTACCTCAAAATATCATATTTTGGATATTTTGTGATAACCAATTTTATTTAATTTTTCGATTAACTTATTCTTCAAACTCGTATTCCATTATATGGTCATTAAAGCTAATTACATTTTTATTTATAAAAACAAATTCACTTCCTTACTGAACGAATAAAAGCATTAGAAGAAACTGATAAGGGTATGACGCACCTCCTAATATTACTAAGAACTAAAATAAATCAACATGAAGACTAATAACGCGTAATGAGGTTTTACTTATACTTTCATTATAATCCCTCTTTTATTTTATTATTATCATTCGACATTCGACATTCGAGTTAGTAATTGTTACTACACCAATTAAACGTACAGTAATATTGTGATATAGAAATAGTGAAAAAGTTATAAAATGGCGACATTTACTCCAAAGAAAAGAGGTGTAAAAAATTCTCCGCTATCTGTTAGTGAAAAAGTTATAATTTTAAATGTATATGATTGCATAAAACACGATCACCCTAGTTTGTCTGTGCAAGAAAGTGTTGAGCGATGTGCCCGAATGACTGGAATTGGACAGTCCACGATTTTTAAATTAT
The DNA here is from genome assembly GCF_040954645.1 of Diabrotica undecimpunctata. Taxonomy (NCBI): domain Eukaryota; kingdom Metazoa; phylum Arthropoda; class Insecta; order Coleoptera; family Chrysomelidae; genus Diabrotica; species Diabrotica undecimpunctata. The sequence continues at coordinate 113,268,502 of NC_092803.1, read as the reverse complement.
TGCGAGAAAGAAAGATATCAGGCCAGTTAAGTCCATGCAAGAGAAAATCAGGAAGACCAATAAAAATCTTAGGTGAAGACACCAAACATGACATTCGAAGAAAAGTTCATTCGTTTTATTTTAAAAAGGAAATACCCACCCTTGACAAAATACTAATGGAGATAAGCCAAGATAACGATATTCCTTTGATATCCAGAAAACTTTTATGGAAAACTTTAAAAAGTATGAATTTTTCCTGGGAAAAGCACAATCGAAAGGCACAATTACTGGAAAGTGATGAAATCATTTGCTGGAGACGAAAATATTTGAGAACTATAAAACAGTACCGCAGAGAGCACAAGAAAATTTTTTATCTTGATGAGACGTGGATAAACGAAGGTAATATAGTCCAAAAAATGTGGCAAGATAAAAATGTAACAAGTGCTCGCCAAGCTTTCATAGAAGGCCTTTCGACGGGTATTAAAGTGCCTTCGGGAAAAGGGAAGGGGCTTATAATTGCTCACATTGGAAGCGAAGAAGGATTTTTAAAAGAAGGTTTGTTAAGCTTTGAGTCGTGTCGGACGGGAGATTATCATGAGGACATGAATTCGGATGTCTTCGAAGACTACTTCGGGGAAATGTTAAAATTTCTTCCAGCTGATTCGGTCGTGGTTATGGATAATGCAAGCTACCATTCAAGGCGCATAGAGAAGGTACCAACTTCAGCTTGGAGAAAGCAAGAAATTATTAACTGGCTGTCAAATAAAGGTATTCAGTTTGAGACGAATTCAATAAAGAAGGAACTACTAGCCGTAGTAAAACAACATAAATCTCGCTTCATAAAATATGACGTAGAAGATGTAGCAGAAAAGTATAAAGTAACTGTGCTACGCCTACCGCCATATCATTGCGAATTAAATCCCATAGAACTTATATGGGCACAAGTTAAAGGATATGTTGCAAGGCACAATACCACATTTAAAATGAAAGATGTCAAGGTATTGTTTGATCAAGCCATTATGGAAATCACATCAGAAAACTGGCAAAAAGCAATCCAGCATGTTTTAAAAGAGGAAGATAAAATGTGGGAACTGGACAACTTGGTCGATCAGGTGGTTGACCCTATAATTATAACACCAGGGGATGATGACAGTTCTTCGGATGAAGACTATAGTGATAGAATTGGTAGAATTGTAATAACGTATCCAGTAAAGTTTTTGTAGTTTTTGTGAATAAATTGATTTAAACTCCCCACAAGTGTTTCAATATGTAAAGTTCATTCGTGTGTGTTTGTGAGTATTTCCCGATTTCGGTTCGTATATATTTTATTGTTACATTTTATATTTTTTTAATAACACTGTTCTGCTGTATTACATTTTTATTTCCTTTAATATGATTTTTAAGAATGCATATTCTTTTGTCAATTAACCCACTAGCGCGCCTCTGGCTCAGTGTTTATCTGTCGATAACAATGGACTAATCCCTTAAAACAGGGTGATACCTACCTGCTCTTTATGAAACGACAGAATTTTGCAATGCGGACGGAATTTATTGACGGATTACCCTGTAGCGCTTTTGAATACTTCATGAGATTTTATTACTCTACACTCATTAGAAATAGATTATAAATAAATTTAATATTCTTTTAGAACAAACGAAAGTTCATAAAACGAATATACCACTTAGCCGCATTTGTAGTACCATGAATTCTCCTGGTAGTGAACTATCAAAATTTTTATTAAATATTATACAACCATTTGCAAATAAAAATGACACATTTATAAAAAATACACAACATTTTTTAAATAAATTATCAAATATTGAATTTAATTCAAATAATACTTTGGTAAGTTTTGATATAAATAGTTTATTTACGAATGTGATATTAGATAAGACTTTAAATATAGTCAAGAAAAAATTAGAGAGTGATGATACATTGGCAACTAGAACAAGACTAAACATATCAGATATAATGGAGTTATTAACATTATGTACTGATAATACAGATTTTCAACTAAATAATGAATTCTATAAACAAAATTTTGGTCTAGCAATGGGCTCTAGTTTATCTCCATTATTAGCCGATATATTTATGGAAGATTTTGAAACAAATATTATTTCTGAACACAATTTAAAACCCACAGTATGGTGGAGATATGTATTCTCAATAAGGCCTCATGGATCAGAGTTGTTGGACACATTCCTGAATGATATAAACGATAAAGAAGAGACAATAACATTTACCATGGAAAAGGAATATAATAACACACTACCTTTCCTGGATGTTTTAATCTCTAAGAACGATACTGGATATGAGACTCAGGTGTATAGAAAACGAACACACACCAACAGATATTTAAATTTCAAATCAAATCACAATATTAATTTTAAAAAGGAATCATTAAATCCTTATACGATAGAGCCAAAATTGCTTGTTCTAACGAAAATTTGTTCTAGGAGGAAAAACATTTGTTAACATCTGTTTTATTAAAAAATTATTATCCTTTATCGTTCATAAATAAGGAATTTTCAACAATCGACCGAATAGAACAGAACAACTTAGAACGAGGTCCTACAGCATACACAAGGAACAATAAGAGGAAAATAACAATACCATACATATAAGGATTATCAGAAAACCTTCCGACACACTCTATAAATAAATAACAAATATGTTCGGTGTAAATAATCCACATACTGACCTAAGGCTAATACAGCCTTATCTTTCTTTCTCGTCGCGTCGTAATAGAATTGTCAAATTTAATATTTTCTATCTATCTTAAGCTTTTCTAGACGACCTGCAGGTGTAACATAATATAACTTACAGTTGTTGATGGTCTGTCTCTTGAAATTTCAAGGATAGGAAATAAATTTAACATTTCAACAACATTCAAACCAACAAACACATTGAGATCTATTTTGTCTAAAATCAAACCTAACAATGAACAAGAAAGGACAAAGAATTGTTATTTATAAAATACCTTGTGAATGCGATCAGTTTTATTTAGGTGAAACATCAAGGCCATTACTTAAATGTTAGAATAAGTGAACATCAATCTTATATTAAAAATAGAGAATAATGGACACAGGGTTCAATGGAATGATTCAAATGTAGTCCTAAAACAAACGGATGGTAAAAAGAGAAAAATCAAAGAAGCGGCTCAAATTATGCTAAATGAGACCAATTGTGTTGCAAATTGCTCGGCAGAATGTAGTAGGATCTGGTTACCCATATTAAAAGAGGAAGTTATTAAAAGGAAAATACCAGTATGTATTAGTAAGTCAGTAAAATATAGAGGATACATCATTTATGTATTTTAAATAACAAATATATAAAATCAGAATTTGGTGTTTATTGAAAGTAAACTAAACGCACGACCAAATACTTACCATGTCGGGATAGTATTAAGGTTTTTTTCCTGGTTTTTCCTTCATAATTTACTATGGAATTACTAACAGGAGAATTTTACTTTCATCATGGTATGTGTTTGTCTTTTTAAAGACGAATTACATGCTATGATTTTTTCTGACGGATATTCTCAAGTTAAAGTTGATTTCATGTAATCGAATGAACTATCTTATAAGTAAAGTCGTCCCAGACACGTAACTCAACAATATTGGCAATATCATTTTAAAGTCGTCTACTTTAAAACATTCTACAAACAGTATTTTTTCTTATTTACATCAAATCAAAAACAATATGATTCACGAGCTTCTTTACCTATAGTTTTTGTATCTTGTACACACTTCACTAATCTATTTTCTCCCATAGGTTCCCGTTGCTCGTATTCACATTTTTGTAAACGAAATAATAAATCTCTACTGGTAAATAAATTATTAAAAAATACCCAGTGGCTTGCAGGTTCAGAAATGCAATCTAAATTAAGTACTACTCTTCATCCTCAATAATTTTTAGCGATTGTTTTGCTAGTATAAAAGTCAAATTTATAACAGTATCCTCTACTTCCACAAAAATGTCAAAATTTGTAACCGAATCGAATAAGCGTTCCACGTATGAATTTCTTCAATGAGTTATTATCATAGTCAAATATTATTTCAGTAATTTCATTTATTTTATTGTTATATTTATTATCCAAAATAATATTCGTTAAAATATACTGCCGAATAATTTCTCCTAAATATGATAAAACATAAAGCTTTTTATGCAAATCGCAACAAATTAAAAAAATACAAATTAAAAAAATACAATGACTTGTGCACAGAGTCACATGAATGCTGAAAATACCGCACATTTTGACAACGCTAAGTACCAGTGTCCTATTTATATAACAGTAAAATAAAACTTCTAATGAATATTCAACAATTTATATTTCTGAATTTTATTCATGAATATAGTTATATCAATCATTATATCAACAAGAATAATCCAGTAAACGATAAAAGGGCCGAATTAATTTTATAATAATTAAATGTGTAAATCTAAACGAAGTCAGCAAATTTGTTTCATGTTTATAATTTTTTACTGAAAGGATATTGAACACAAAAAAAAATAATTCAGTTAACTATAGGCTAAAATATCTATGGACAATTTAAACAAATCTTTAAATTTAAACAAATTTTAAGGGCTGAACAAAAATAAAATTTTCAGTAATCTATAAATAGGACGCTGGTCTATAATGGGTTAATTTTATTGAACAAATATGAATTTTATTTATTCCCTTCTATTCTTGTTGTTATTGAATACTAGACAAAGACACAGGTATTTCTGAACTCAAATAAGAACCCTGAGATATAATAAAATCTAATTAGTAATTTAGCGCCTGTAATTAAAATTACGCAGATATCTGGATAAGTGGCAGCGTGCAAAGGTGCCATCTACTCTGATGACCATAAACGAAACAAAAAATTTAATTATCGTTTTCTGTCCTTTGCGCTAGACAAAATGTGCAAAATATATTTTCCAGAAAAGTTTTCTGTGTCTTAGATGTATTTAAGAAATACTTGCACTTAATAATATATTTGAATAAAACGTCATAATTTATTGTCAGATCGTAGAATCAAAATTCGTGAGATTGCAGAGGTTCTAAACATGCCAACTGAGCGTGTACATAATCACACAGAACATTTGGATTTAGAAAAGCTAGCCGCGCGATCGTTGCCGACTTTGCCCACTTCGACCAAAAATTGGCACGTGTGTTGGATTCAGAATAGAGAAAAAGCTACGAAGACCCACCGAAGAATGCTAACCACCACCCAATTAGTCAGAAAGATGACTTTCTGATCGTAAAAAGTAATTTATGAAACCAATGGTATATACATATTGATTTCTTGAACAAGAAATGCAATGACTGGAGTGTATTATGCAGCACTGGTGGACGTCCTAGTTTGTCTTACATTATATTGAGGAGATCGAGAAAAATTATTTTAGGACGGAATACAAAAGATGGAAACGTATATCACCAAAAGTGTATGGAGCGAAAAGAAGACAATGTTGAAATGACAAAAAATAACAATTGTGCGTTTTCTTATGTACGCTAGATTAATATCAAATCTAATAGGTACTAAATCAAAGTAGATATTAAAATGATAACCGTCGTACAGCAGAAATTACATAAAAAGAGTCACAGCATGACTAAAGTATCTTTTAAGAAGCTTTAAAAGTAGTAATATACAATAGAGGAGGCGATTAAATCATTTACGAAGATTTATTTTATCGGCAGTTAATAAAACCCATCTAGGGAACCTCAGATGGATCATATCGATGCTGACCATAAAGAGCTTCCTAAAACCCCCTTAAATTAACTACGTGAATTTAACAATTATCCGACGGAACAAAAAACTTTAATCTCTGTTAAGAAATCTGTGTAAAAAATTTAAATCTATGAAAATACATTAGTTGAACGTATATTATTTACCTAAAACAAAACCCGATCAGTAATTTAAATAGTGACAACTTACAAATATTTTTAAAATTTGGTCAGCATTCATAGAAATTTAAACAATACAGCGAACAGAAAAATTAAATTCAGTGAGGCTTTATTATAAAAATGAACACGAGACGTGAGTGGACAAAATTACGAACTTTAAAGTATAACGCAGAATTGAGAGGGAAGTTGAGATCGTAAAAACTATGAAAGTTAAGTGAAATACACTTTGCAAAGTAAGGAAGACATGGCTTAAACCTGGGAAAGCTGGCTCAAGAATTTCAGGAGAGCTAGGATTGTAACTATTATGGTGTCCAAATTATACTGACGGCCAAAAAAATGCAACACTTTGTATACGGTTATTTATTTAGATTAAAAGTATTTCTTTGTCTTATCTAAAAATATAGATTTGATAAAGTTTTTACCTCGCTATCTTTTCTTTAACTGATTTTTTTTTTCACAAAAAAAAACATACGAAAGTTTATTTCTGTGTGTTTAACTTTAGTTTATTTGGAATTTTTAGTAATTTTCGATTGTTTTTGATTTACCCAAAGCAATTAAAATGCCAAGAGTTCGCGGTCGTCGGCAATTTCGTCATTTAAACGACTTCGAAAAAGGACGCATTGTGGGGATGAAAAAGGTAGGTTTTGGTTTACGGGAAATTTGACGAAGAGTTGCAGCTAATCCATCCACGGTGTTTGGAAAGGTGGTCCAATGATGAGACTTATCTGCGTCGTGAAGGGTCTGGACGTACCCTTCACGGGGACGTGAATAGAATATTGCAACTAGTGTGCATCAAGTAAGAGATGGTTTGTTGAAACTACAGGAAGGGTAGTCTCAAGAAGAACAGTTAATCAAAGATTACTTGGAATGGGACTGAGAGCTTACCGTCCGTTTTTGATTACACCACAGCATAAGGCTCGATGCTTAGAATGGTGCAGACCTCAACAAAACTGGAATGGCCAATGGAATTTTCTCTGCTTCAGTAATGAATCTAGGTTTTGTTTGGGTGGCTCTGATGGGCGCATAAGACTAAGACGTTTTCAAGATGAGAGACGAAATATAGACTTAGCTGTTGAACTTCATTCAGCAAGACAACCAATCATTACGGGATGGGGTCCTATATGTTTGGGGAGCAGATCACCTATAGTTTTTATTAACGGCACTCTGAGAGCTACTCTGACGATATATTGGTGAAGTACTGCAGCCGGTTTTACATCCCTACCAACAAATCATTTCAAATACGATCTTTCAACAGTATAACGCAAGACCTCATATTGACCGTGAAACCATGGAGTCCATACAAGAATCTGGTATAGAGACTTTGGAGTGGCCATCAAGATCAGCTAATTTGTCACCCATCGAACATGTGTGGGATATGGTAGGTCGAAACCTAAATCGATTGCCACGTCCTTCAGCAAACTTACAACCCCTGTGGCATGCCATAAGAAGTATCTGGACGAGTTTTTCGCAATATGATATAGACCACTTAATTCGACCAATGACCAATAGAGTACCGGAATGTATAGAAAATGAAGGACAAGCCATTCGTTATTAATTTTTTGACGAAAATGACGTTGCAAATTTGTTTTATAATGTTTAATAAGAATATTATAATGTATACTTCCATAAATAAATATTTAAAAAAATATGTCCTAGGTATTGAATTTTTTTTGGCCATACGTCATTTTTTTACTTATAAACAATATATAAACAATGTAAGATCGTTATGTGATTTTAAATACTAAAGGTGAAGACCGATAAACTTATGGAAAAGTGACACAATTTTAATGAAAAAGGATAGAAAATCCTTTAAAATTTTGGTTTGTAAAATTATTTTTGTTAATTTGTTAATTTGTTGGTTAATTATTGCAAAAATAGCCTCAAAGTTAATTTTTTGAAAATTATTAAATGTAATTACCTCGATACCAAATGCAGTGTTTTTTAGATAGCTCTATTCGCCAAAAAAAATTGAAGAAAATTGCTTTATTTTAGATGCCGAGAAAATATTTTTTTTCGTATTCCGATTTTGATATTGAAATTAAATTTTCTTCAACCTAATTTTTTTGTTATTTTTCTTTGCTCTAAAATTAATTTTTTTAAAGTTATAAGCAAAAAAAGTAGAAAAAAATATTTCTACTTTTCTAGTAATTTTTAAATATTTAAATTGTTTTATTAATGTTACCGACCTTTTTCAGAGGGAGGATAATTTAATTATTATTACTGAAGTTATCATCTAAATATTTTTGCAAAAATCCGAATACCACCTTTCACATCTAAATTTAATCGTCTTTTCACAGATGAGCCCTGGTCTATAATTGAATTTTTATAATCTATGCAACGAGATACCCCAGATTAAATAAAACATCAATTTTCGTGTATTAAAACCAGAGGTATTCCGACTTTTATTTTGAAATTATGAATTCAATTTTTGAAATAGGAAAATTATTGAGAAATAAAAAATTGCTAACTCGGGTTGTAAGCGTTATAGGACATTTAATTTTGTTTTTAAATTCGTGTAAAAATCCCGACATTTCGAATAAAAAAAAATTAACTTCTTATACGTTGACGAAAGTTGTTGGTCCAAGTTATTTTAAATGTTTATAAGCTTAAAATCACAGAACCTATTTTACAATATTTAAAATTAATTTTTTAATCATTAAATAATTTAATTTAATAAAGTAAGCCTTTCTCTTCAATTTGGTGCTTTCAGAATTCATGTAGACCTAATAGTTTACGCATAATAACGTTGTAGATAAAAGCTTTCTGGGATAAACAATTTCAATCTTGAAAGTTTTTTGTCCATTTTTAGAAAAGTTATTAATAACTTTCAAAGAATCGAAAAATTGAAAGCTATTTTTGCAATAGTTAAGCAACAAATTAACAAAAATAACTTACAAACTCCCATTTTAAAAGATTTTCTATATTTTTCAGTAAAATGGTGTCCACTTTTCCACCGGTCGTCATGTTTGCCGGTCTTCGCCTTTAGTATTTAAAATCAGATAGCGATCTTAAAATTGTTTATATATATATATATATATATATATATATATATATATATATATATATATATATATATAATGAACCAGAAGTATTTGCTGACAACGTAAGGAAGTAAACGTTAAATAGTGGGTTTGCAGCAATAAAAATGAAATGTGTACTCTTTTAAATTTTTATTTCAAGCTTTCGGACATTGGTTATGTCCTTCATCAGGGAGCTACAAATGTGATTAACAAATTGTTGGTGTTGGTATAATTAATTAAAAATTGTTTCTACTTACAAACTTAACGAGGTTGCATCAACAAAGATCTATTACAATATTGATAAAATTTTTCATGGTCTCTCATCTATTTTAATATATAAAAACTATTTTTATGTTTAAAATTTAAAAAAATTATTACTGTAAATACAAAAACACTTAATTATTCTAAATAAATACGTGACATTATTTTGAAAGAATATATATTGAAAGAATTTTGTCAAAATAATGTCACGTATTTATTTAGAATAATTAAGTGTTTTTGTATTTACAGTAATAATTTTTTTAAATTTTAAACATAAAAATAGTTTTTATATATTAAAATAGATGAGAGACCATGAAAAATTTTATCAATATTGTAATAGATCTTTGTTGATGCAACCTCGTTAAGTTTGTAAGTAGAAACAATTTTTAATTAATTATACCAACACCAACAATTTGTTAATCACATTTGTAGCTCCCTGATGAAGGACATAACCAATGTCCGAAAGCTGAAAGAATATATATTGAAAGAATTTTGTCAAAATAATGTCACGTATTTATTTAGAATAATTAAGTGTTTTTGTATTTACAGTAATAATTTTTTTAAATTTTAAACATAAAAATAGTTTTTATATATTAAAATAGATGAGAGACCATGAAAAATTTTATCAATATTGTAATAGATCTTTGTTGATGCAACCTCGTTAAGTTTGTAAGTAGAAACAATTTTTAATTAATTATACCAACACCAACAATTTGTTAATCACATTTGTAGCTCCCTGATGAAGGACATAACCAATGTCCGAAAGCTTGGAATAAAAATTTAAAAGAGTACACATTTCATTTTTATTGCTGCAAACCCACTATTTAACGTTTACTTCTTTATATATATATATATATATATATATATATATATATATATATATATATATATATATATAATATAATATATTTACAAATAAAAAATTACGTTAATCTTTTGCATATTTTGTTTATTACATATTTTTATCACCAACTTTACCAAAAGCTTTAGATACCTGTATCAAAGACTCTTTATTTACTAACTTCTCTGGTCTATAGTGAAGGAATACCGAGAACTCGAAAGACTGGCGGAACATAACAGAGTCACACTGGTATGGGTGCTAGGTATCGAGGAATACATGGCAATGAGATCACCGTCCGCCATCGGAAAAAGCTTGGATCCCAGAACAACATAACAATCATTGGGAAAGTATATCTGGTCAAGCACATGGCAAAATATTCATTTGGGGGACATGCACTAAGAGAACTGAAGTATGTACTACGGAAAAAAACACGAATCAGTTTAGAATCATATGTATTAGGTTTTCTTACTGAACCTGTGCCAGTCAAGGGACACCTGCATACAATATGACTTTAAAGCAGGCTGTAGCAAGAAACCTGAAACAGTCAACTATATCTTGCATGTTTTTTCTTTTTTTTTTTTTTTCGGAAGCCGTTTGTTGTTATAAACCGGTCGTACTGCAACCGATTGTCTTATTGTACCTTATATTCGTGTAGTCGTCGAAGGGCCGACCAAATGAATGACTCTAGTGGAAAAATCCCTACATGACGCCGTTCGTATGGCACAGGATCGCAGTCAATGGAGACAGCAAGCTAATAATATTTAGGATGTCACCAAGCCTTGATGAGCCGTGAATGACTACCTTTAAAGTGAGGAAATGAACAGTTTAGAATTGGCTGCTTTGTCGCCCAATAAAAATCATATATAGCATAGGGATAGAATAAAGCATAGAGATATAGGTTTTCCAGAGTAATTCGTGATCAAATAAATTAACCCACAATGATTCCAGAGCTTGTCATTATTACCAAACAAGATTGGGTTTAGACGGGATATCGGTAGGAAAAGAGTGAGTAAGTAGCTCACTGTTCAATGATTGCCACCTTTTATTTGGGAAAACTAACATGGAACATGTAACTACATTCAAATTATATACATAAAACTGAGGGAAAATGAGGAAAATAATCTATTTCTGTCATGACATCGTTTACATTCTGAACTTGAGTTGTCGTTTTCTGTATATTATTTAACATTCGCACATTTTTTTACTTTTCTAAACAGTTGGTTGTTATATCCCATTCGTACTCAAGCCAATTGGCTTATCTTCCATTAGTGTAAGCTTCTGGCGATTTTAGTGCTAACGACTACTTACGTAACCGAGACCGAAATTTTTACGTTTCCTCCGAAGCACGGTGGCGGTTCAGGTAAATTAGAAATTAAAAAAATTCTGATGTCTGTGTTGGAATCGAATGCAAGCCAACCGGTTTGGTAAGTCAGTACGTAATTACTGAGCTATGACCCAAACATTCGCACATTAGTTAACAAACAATTTAAGGCAAACCATTTGCGATTTTTCCGCTGATTATCTTACACTAACAATTGTCTACTAAACTAAACAGATAGAGGTTAAAAATCAGTTAATCAGAAAGTATCAGCTATAGACATTCATGATTTTGGAAAAAATATTGAGCAATATATACAAATAAGTTCAATTCTTAAAAAAAAAACCTACATGGGAAACAAAGAGCATTCATGAGGTTGGAACAAGCCGAAACGGACGAAATAATTATACAACGAGGAGTTCATCAGGTGCTGTGGGCTAAGGCCTTTGTTGTTTAATATATATTCAGGAAACATCTTCGACAAAGCTCTACACGATAAAGACAAGGGTATAAAAATAATCGGTGCCCCAATTAACAATCTACGGTATGCAGATGGTGAAGATGACACCGCGATTACTGGTGATAACCCAGAAGCTCTTCAACAACTTCTGAACCAGCTAATTCAGGAATGAGATCCATTGGTCCTTAAAATAAATACAACCAAAAGAAAGATAATGGTCATTAGTGAGAGAAATAATCCATGACCAGACATTAGAATATACGGATAAGAAATAGAAATTGTAAACAAATTCAAATACCTGGGTTCCTGGTTAATACTGGACTTATATTGTGATTTAGATGTTAGATCCCGAATAGAGCAAACAAGAATTTAACAAAATGAGAAATCTATTATGTATCTAACCAGTTACTCAACATCAACTTACGTTAATGTTTCGTTCATTCTGCTCTCTTATAAGGTTGTGAAACTTGGCTCTTAAATTAATAGTTTAAAACGCTTAGAACCCTCTGAAATGTGGATTTACAGAAGGCTCCTGAAATCACCTTGGACGGATCATGTTCGCAATGAATAGGCTCTTCAAAAAATATCGATTGATTTCTAACATTAAAAAGAAAAAAACTGTAAAAAAAACAAAACAGTAGAGCAAAAACTTTTAAAATTAATAATCGAATGAAAATAGAAGGCAAAATGGGACGGTAAAGACGTAAATATTCCTGGTTGAAAAATATAAGAGATTGGACTGGTTTGGACTCACATTCACTGTTTAGAGCTGCACAAGATAAACATTCCTTCGCTGAGATTGTTTCAATCTAAGGTTTCAATAGAAGATGGTACCATAAGAATTCCTAGAATTTAAAATTGATCTACTACATCACTGGGCGGCATTACCTAATGTATTGGCATACTGTTATTTTGTGATTTTAGGCCGTATTGCTTATAAAAAATGTGAACTACAAGACATAAAAAGTACGATTGACGTTAGACACAGAATTGGTCGGAAGGAATCTCATAAATGATATTTTTTGAAGAACTACTTACACAAAAAATATATACCGACGTTAATAATATTAATAAGAATAAAAAATGATAAAGAAAAAGACATGCCAGAAGAAAACAGTTTCAGGACCTTAAAAAAAAGAGTAATATTAATAATCGATAACCTCCAGTTAGAATAAGCATTGATTATAAACCACCCAATGGGTGTTTTATGATCAATGGAATAAGCAACAAGAAAAAATAGCAAATAGAAAAAATATTTAAATAAAACTTAGCGTAAATAACCAGTAGGTATAAAAGATTTACCTACACTTTTCATGAAATTAAAAATTACATTATATTATGCGTGCATGGTTCGATATTACAGGTACTCCTTATTGCAATAAATAATTTTTTTATTTTATTATTTTCTCAGATTTAAAAAATATGAAATGAAGGTATTTAAACGAACCAAGAAGAGTTGTTTTACGTTTGTTTCGAATTGTACTTCGTATTTTTTTAAATGTTTTAATCACATCTACTCCCAAGATTTACACCGAGGATGTTAGCAATCTTTTTTAATACATTCCTTTCGATGCGTTTTTGTTTTATTACCTACAAGCCTTCCTGCTCGTTCTACGATTCGATGAGTTTTTAAAAAAATCGTATCCGGAAGTGCGGCAACATCGCGAAAACGGTGTATAGCGAGGAGGAGAGTGTGTGTGCTTCGCTCCGGCAATGTAGCCCAGCTTTGGCGCCCCGCCGAGCCATAACCATCCCCTTGCGGTCTACACTATTGTCGGCACGTCGGGGACCTGCTAAAGAGTAACTATCACGATACCGTGTTTGCTGTGGTGTGTTCTCTCTGTGCTTGCTTGCCTCGCTCTCGCTGTGTGCTGCTTGCTCTGCCTGCTTGTGTGTTTGTACGTACAACGTAAACGCTAGAGTAACGCTAGAGCGGAACGAAACGAGGAACGTAGGCTAGACATACACGAAATTCAAAGAGTAGGGCCAGACGATTAACTAAAAATGTAGATTAGATGGAAAGCGTTCGGCAATAAGATTCCATCATAAGTTGACACTTTAAGTAAATAAACAATAACAATTTCAATTTTCGCATTCTTGATATAATTCTTTAAAATGACATAATAGGAGTGTTAATAATTAATAGAAGAATAGAAATAAACGTTAAGAGAAATGGACACAAACATAATTTGGTAGGTTTATTGTACTTAAAAATGTTAACGAATTGTTAGTAAAATCAAAAATGACAAAATAAAAAAAAATGGTAAACAGCTATGCTAAATGTGTGTATTTGTATCATATGATATGAAATCATATGGAATGACATGATATTGTATGATATGATGAAGATATCATATGAAATCCTTGAGTAGTCATTACTTACTTTCCTTCTTCTTCAGGTTCCTTCTCCTATCGGAGGTTGGAAATCATCATCGCTATTTTAATTTTATTGGTTGCGCTTCTGAATAATTCTAATGAGCTGCAACCAAACCACCCTCTCAAATTTCTTAGCCAGGATATTTTACGTCGTACTGGGTTTCTCTTCCCTTGCATAAAATTAACCTAAGTAATACGTACTTCTCGCCCCTCATTATGTGACCCAGATATTGAATCTTTCTAATTTTAACAGTTTTTATGACTTCACATTCTTTCTTCATTCTTTGTAACACCTCTATATTAGTTACTTTTTAAGTCCACGATATTCTATGGATTCTCCTGTAGCACTACATCTCAAAGGAGTTTAATTTTTTGATTTCAGACTGTTTTATTGTCCACGCTTCCATGCCGTATAGCAAAGTAGAAAAAACGTAACAACGTAGAATTCTTATGCGGATCTCTAGATTAAGGTTACGGTTGCAAAGTAAGTTCTTCAATTTTATGAACGTGTGGCTTACTTTCCAGATGAATTTTAATAATTACATAAAATCATTTTAGTTATATTCCTTTCAGAAAGCTATGTTATCTGGTTTGACTTTCCTTATTCGTCTTCTATGTTTGGTTCACTGTGATTCTTCAACTCATGATAACTTGAGAAGTGGTCAATCGAGGTTCTGTTCCGTTATCAATAAAACATGCATACTTCTCTTCCTAGACACGATTGGTGTTTTCAGATGATAACTTAGCCAAAAGTAGCCTATATACTTACGCTGTTTTTGTTTAGATCGATTAATTATTTTAATCTTAGTTGGTTAAACTGCTCCAGAAATATTTTTGATTGTCTTCGACTAATGCATTTTCTCAAAAATTTTTTCTTTTTTTAGTATTTTGCTATGACTAAGTACATTACAACAATCAACTATTATCTATCGATCAACTGCTGAGCTTTATTGAATAGTATGGTTCTGAAATTATTTTCTTGTGGCATATTTTTACTGAATAATTTTTATTTGGGAATAACTACATTAAATTGTAATGATGTACTGAACAATTTTCTTATGACATTTTAATATCATTTACTCTCTTCAATTCTCTCAAAAATTCATTTATTTTGACGTATCGAATTTCACTTGAATATAGTTATCAAAATACAAAATTTGTATTTTGATAACGATTTCCGAAAGTGGAAATCAAAACGCATGGACTTATGAATAATTTCCATTAAAGATTTGTAATAAAAATTACATTTTGTGTTTGATTTTGACGTTTCCAATATGGTAATCGTTTTCAAAACAATCCTAAACTAAAATTGTGCAAAAATTGATATTCTGCCAACTGAAAATAACATTTATAGGTTAAAAATCAATTTTTCAAAATTTTTTTTTTTTTGAAATGATTTCCTAATTGGAAATTGACACGTCAAACAAAAAAAAAGTAATTCTTAATAAAATGCAGAGTGGTTTATATTCGCATGTAAAAAGTATTCTCTTGAGAGGTATCGCTGTCCTTTTTTTAACAAAGGAGTTGATTCAGTTGTTTTACCATTTCTTTAGCTCATTTCGGAATACTCCTGTCTTCAGAGACGAAAATGACACTGAACCTCTAAAAATCATACGAACAAACTCAATCTTGCTGAAAATGTCAATTTTAGGACCCCAAAAAATACGCAAAAAAATTTCGACACTCCTAACCCCCCGGTTTCCACCTAAGAACGGAAAAAATCGATTCACCAAGATAATTGTCTACTAGCACTTTTTGTGTAGAATGAACCGTTCGCTCAGAAACAACGCTTGAAGCGATCAGTGATTTTGAATGTCAGTTTTCGACAAAAATCAAAATGCGTTTGAAAGGTGAAGATTGGAGCTTTCGTAAGCATTATTTAAAGGCAAATGAAGTCAGTTTCTATAAATATGTTCAATATATAAAGGTTGCGCGATGTTTGCCATTTTTTACGATCCTCTCGAGATCAATAAAATTTATCACTCTCATTGACCGGTCAATGAAAGTGTTAAATTTTTTTATCTCACGAGAATCATAAAAAATGGCAAAAATCGCTTAAAGTTTATTTAACACCTTTATAAAAATTGACCTCATTTGCGGCAAAATACAAAAATTGTATACGAAAGCTGCTCTCTTTACCTTTAAAACGTATTTTGATATTTGCCGATAGGACACTCTGATCTAATTTTTACCGTCTAGTTGAAACAAATTTTATTTAAAATTGATTGCGCGCGCGCAACTGACATTCAAAATCGCTTTAAGCGTTGTTTCTGAGAGAACGGTTCATTCTACACAAAAAGAAATAAACATTTTTGTTCAAAATAATCTCTCAGTACATTTATTATATGAAACATTTTTTCTATGGCTTACAGATTCTTGGTAAATCAATTTTTTCCATTTTTCCACCCTACTTTGTTGCATATTTTTTAGGGTCCCAAAATTGGGACGTGTACGAACTCATCACTATATAGCCCCCCATAAAATTATTAGACCCTCGGAGATATAGTAAACTGATCACCGGCATCTTTTGGAGATTGGTAAACTCATCACCGCAGATAGGTAAACTCATCACCGGGATTTTTGCCTGGTTTCTAATGCGAAAGATTGCCTCTTACCTGTTTACTTCTCGTTTATGTGATAATTTAATAAATTCAGAAATTATTTTAAGCAAAATCCACAAGGAATCTACGTTCCTGTATTTGGCTGTATACCATATATTAAAAAAATTTATTAAAATTTTATTATTAATTAAAATTTATTATTTTTACAAAGGATTTTTAATAAATTTTTTTTTATTTTAAGCAAGTTGCTTTAAAACTTAACTGAGATATTAATATGTCTCACGGTGTGGCCTATTAGACGTATCTGCCAATCTAAATGGTTTTGAGATCTAAAAATTTAGTTACATATGACTTCGATAGTGAACTTTAAAATGAAAATATTTGTCAACATGTGGTATTTTTGTTTATATCGGAAGTAGTCCCAACTTCGTTATTTGAGTTTCATTGCATTTTTATATTTCTCATTGAATTCTCGAGATAATTTGTTAAGCATACATTCGGTCTAAGTCTTACTGTTTTGGCGTTATTTGACTATCTTGAAAATAATAGACGATTTTGGACAGGAAGTAAATATAAAATATCTGAAAAATAGGAAAAGCTAAAAACTTGAGTGTGCTATTAGTGCATTGAATCGAAGGAAACTTATTTTTTTACACGTGCAAAGCTTTACATTTTATGGCATCATTGGCGGAAATTTTTAATTTTGAAGTAATCAGCAATGCATTTATTGTGACAGATACTTAACAGTAACAGTTTCCTGTACTTTATCTTTCAATGACTTGTACAAAGATCCCACAATTACAGTGCTTTTAAAAGCAATTTTTTTACATTTTTTGGTTAGTTTTCGCCATTATTGGTAGGAGTCAGATGAGTTGTTCATTTAATTTTATAAACATCATGACAACTAACCACAATTAGTGTAAGATACAAAATAATTTTTATTCTGTAATTTGTACTAATTTTGTTTATTCTAGCACTCTGATGATGCAAATAAAGATTTGCGAAAGCTTGGTAGAATAAAAAGAGTACTTCTTTGTCCTATCTTCAGCTGCACACCCCAATAGTTGTGTTTTGTAGTCTAACTGATCAGCGTTGACTACAAGCGTTTATCGCTTTTTCTAATTAAATTGTTAAAGTCACATTGTTATATATATATATATATATATATATATATATATATATATATATATATATATATAAGAAAAAAGAAGTACTTGTGACTCGTTTGGAAAAAATATATAACTGTTTTGGATGGGTTGGAGGGCTATTGGTTAACTATTTTTTATCTCGAGCTTTCAATTGTGTTTACAATTATTATCAAGAGCTGCTAAAAAAGACAAAATATCTTACAAAGTTGAACTAGAAGGAAAAAACAATTTTTGTTAACTCACCAAATAAAATTAGTTTAGTAAATAAAAATTGCTGCTAATACATCTCAAAAATAATTAATATGCTTCTCTGAAATTTTAGTATAATTTTGAAAACATTTTTTTTAATACAAAAACAATTGAATTTATAAATAAGTTAAAATAGCAAACAATTACAAATAAGCCTCAATGTCATATAACAATGTGACTTTAACAATTTAATTGTACTCAAAATGTAATATCAGAAAAGGTAATCTACAGCAACAAAGTAATATTATGCCTTGCCTACAAGAAACATCTTATACAGTTAACTTAAAGAACTTAATTACGCTGATTTTTTTTCTGTTTCATAAGGATGATTTTAGAGTCTTTCGCAATTGAAATTTGAAATTTATTGATAAACATTATTTTTTGTCCGCATTGGCTCAGGACGTAATCAATTAGCAGTTCACTATCCATGTTGAAGAAACAAGGGCAAATGAAGAGAAATTTTTCTTTTCGCATGATTTTAGGTAGCTATCAATAGAATTTTGTGGAACTCCCAAATAAAAACCAATAAATTGCAGTTGCATTTAAGACATCTGGATTTGGATTATTCTGTGAAATTACCAAAAACTAGCCGTTTGCTGGGATTTTATGGTCTATACCTAATCCGGGATGCAGGTAGGCCAGTGATCAGTTTACCAATCTCTTAGGGTCTATTTTGAAAACCCTACTTTTATGGCGGTGATGAGTTTGTACTATGTACGAGGGTATTTATGGTAATTGGTGATGAGTTTACGTGTACCCCAAAATTGACATTCTTAGCAAAATTCTGCCTGTTCGTATGATTTATATAGGCCAAATGTCTGACGACTGGACCATAAACTTTCGATATATTTAACAGATTTACCCAAATTTTGTAATAAATTGTCTTAAGGTTAAACATTACTGGCATGTCAGAGTAGTAACTAGTGTCGACAGGGATGGATCTAGTCTTGTATCTAATAGTTCATTTTCGGGTCAATTTTGCTGTGTGTCATCCTGTTTTTAGAATAAGTAGGGGGTCTGAGATTCTCGCTGAATATACAGTATTAGCAATTTAATTTCTACAAAAATTTTTGTCAGAAATACTTATTAAAAACTTTTAGTTATTTTAACAAAAAATATATTTGACAAGGATAACCTAAATACAAGCTACTGAGTTAGAGGTTGTTACTGTTCTGTGTTCATACAGATATAATAGTGAAAACGAATAAGCATTATGAAATAGAAAATACACAAAAATTAGAATAGATAAGGGCCTCGTCTTTCGTTACCTACTTGATAAAAGTGTCGACAATTAATTGTTATCAAGGAAGTAGGTCACAAAAAAATTAAACTTACGTGTAGATTATTTGCTATCATTTTGTCGGACAGATAGGGCCCATAATATAAATTACTGAACAAGCCTAATCGCTAAACACACAGGAAGTTGAGAATTGCAATTGGTGTTGATCTGCGAAAACCATATAATAATAATGTTCAAATCAGATATGCAAAAAAGTCACATTCGAAATATTTTCTAACAAATAAACAAAATAAGAGTAATTAATTAAGTAATTAATGTATTACTACAGTAACATGAGCAGGAAACTAACTAAATAACCATAATCTTCTTAATCTTCGTAAGAAATAAATCGATGGAACCCTTGGAAATGTTCCTTTTACTATTCACAAAACATTAGAAAACAAATTACGAAAAAAAAAATAGACAGGGTCTCAACCAACAACAGGTTATGTATAAGACTAGAAGCATAATCATTAATATTTTTGTAATTAAAATACCGTAAGTTATTATTTCATCTTATGATGATCCTCTGATAAATTTACACATTTACACACAAGAATATAAAGCAATCAATTACCAGTCATTCAAGAAGCATTTAATCACACTTTAACTTAGTAACAGCACTATGAAACATGAAATTTAAATATATTTCTTCCCTTAGTCTTCTGAATCGTCAGTCATAGTAAACGAAGGATTCACATTTTACCTCTGGATATGTCAAGTATATTAGTTACTCTTAACGAATCCCTTCCCCTGCTGTTGGTTCTCGCCAGAGGACTTGAGGTACCGTGACCAATACCTTCCTCTGTTCCTGAATAAGCTTCCTACATAATCATCTGATTTGATTTTAACTTGTTTCAACCGAAATGATATATGGAGAAAATGACCTGGTTTAAACTTTACTTGCCAATGTAAGAAATGAGGAATGGAATTATGTATATGGGATCGAATGAAAATATAAAACACGATAATGGATAATAATAATACAGCTGACGGTTAAAATGTTACGGGCACTTATATAAAGAATGAACGAAAAATAACAAAAACAAAAGTTTGGAATTCGACACCAGCACAAATAATAAAAGATAAATTCCATGAAAAAAAAAATTCAGACAAAGATCAAAACTAAAGTTATACCTCTTCTTTTCAAGATTAGAAACATTAAATTATCTTAACTTGTTCTATAAAACTATTTGTCTTGTTTTAAGTTATTCCATGTAGAAAAAAACATTATGATGATATTTTATGGAAGGGCTCTTACTCTGAAACAAAATTCTATTAGAAAAGTTACAAAATGAAAGTAAGAAAAAGGTCTCAATCCAGAAAACTGTTAAAGAATGAATAATATAAAAAAACAATTATTCGATCCAGTTTTTACTACCGAACGAGCATTTCAAAAAGTTTACAAACGGAAATCAACAATGGAAAGACCGAAGTAGTTGTACCTATACGTTAAAATGAACACGTAGAAATAACTTTTAAAAAAGTTATGTAAATATAAATGAAGTTTTTATATACAAGTTTCAAAAATTACCTAGATGCAAATTCTAGAGTTTATCAGATACACCCATTTATAAAAACAATTACAAAAGATTTTTTTTAAATGCATCGAAATTTTGAAACAATAAATATTAATAAAACTACAATATGTATTGTGCGAATTAATTTGAACACATAATAATTTTTGCAATTTTATTTTTAGCCGGTTTTTAGACGGATATATCAATGTAGTAACGTATTTGGACAGTGAATAATGACAAATACCAAGCTAGGTACGTGTTGCATTTTTGACGATTTCTTTTACAATAATTATTTTATGTTTTTGTTGAAGTAATCTGAATTAAGTCTTAATTCACTTCTTATTTTTGAAAATGGATATTATTCTCGAAACACGCACCAAGATTGCTCCTTTGAATGAACAAACATCAATGAATCAATGATACAAAGAGATATTGCCTACGTGTGTGACGAGAAGTAATTAAAATTTTGAAGCAACAAAGGGGCACACGGGTATGATTTAGGTGAAGAGAAAAGTTTAAAGTGGAAAGGAGAGAATAACAATAAATAGGAAGGGATGCAACTTTTGTTAATAAAGGAAAGTAAACTAAACTATAGGAAACCAAGAGAAATGACTCCAGCAAGACTTAGCATACACGATGAGAACCATTCTTCGGTACAAATACGGCGATCTTGGTTTGATAAAGGTGCCAATTATAAGCTCAGTGATCAAACAGTTAAACTTCCGCTGAAGATATTCTGGAGCTGCTCTCCTCGATTGAAAATAAGTATGTGGGCTGAAATTCAGATAAGGTTTAAGAGTCGAGCAATAACCAGAAAACTATAAAAAAAACTGTTTAGTATGTGCCAAAAAGTGCTTAAGAAGTATTTCTTAATCTAATAACTAATAAAATGTTTATTTATTTCAAACTATCATTTGTGTTCACATTTTGATATCTTTCGATTTGAATCAATCAAAAATCGATTTGGAAATATTTAAAATAAACTTAGAACTGAACTTTTTGTTGAGTAGTAAATTCCCAATAAGCAATAAAAAATAAAATGTCTGGTTTCTCATAAAAATTATTTAATACAATAAAGTTGATTGACAACAAATATACCTTTAAAACAAAGATATTGTGTATTTTTTTCTTTAAAAACTGGATTTTCAATTCCCACAAAAACCGGTAAACTTACCGCCATTGCGAACAACCTTGACTACTACAAAATGAACGTTTCGAATAAAAGCTAAAAATTAACGAGAATTAAAAACAAATTAATGTTGCTGCAATACTGCTTTCTTGTATTTTTTTCTCATTTTCCAAGTGAAGATTTGCTACATACTGGAATTGAATTCAATCTTTTTTTATAATATTATTTATTGGACTTTTTATTTTGTGTTAACTTTACACGAAGCAAAAGTTCAGTTATTAAAACGGTTGGGATACCTGATTATTCTGTTAAGTACTATTAAATTCTGTTAACTTATTTCCTGCATATAGTTTTTAAACAGTTTTTTGATATAGTTTAGAAAGGGGATATTATAATGGGTCAATATTTTTAATAGTTATTTATGCAACAAGTGTATGCAAAAAATGTTTATTACACGCAGGAAGTGAATTCGACAACTCGTTGAATGTAATATTTTTGGTGCTATTGTTACATACAGTACTTTCTATACGTCTATGTAATAACCAAAAAATATTTTATTAAAGCGGCTATAAGTGTGAGAAAATAAAAAGCGTAATTTATAAGCTTACAGCATAATTCCTAATTATAGAAAATTAGGAATTAATATCTTAGGAACAATTCAACTTAAACTAATTTTCAATATTTTTATTTGTTATAGAATTATTTTTTAATTCTACTTCTTGATTTGTTACTTCCGGCTTAAATATATTATGTTTTGCAACATTGAGTTTGTTTGCAAATGACTGCTCTAAATACATGGTAGGTATCCTTCTACTGTTGACGATTCCCATCCGCCGTGTCGTTTGGTATCTGGTATATCTGCCCCAGTATTTACAAGAAGTGTTGCGGAGGATCTACTGAAGCAGTGCCTCGAGTAATAGCTGAGAATTCTTCGAATGCAAAGAACTTACAATTTCGAGAACTTTAGCGAACGTGTTCATATCCACTTTGGTCAGTACACTTTTTATTTCGGTAATTGATAAAAAAATATTTATGCAGAATATGATTTGAATGTAATTTCGTATATTTATAGTACATCACGATCAAGTTTAATCCTTCCCCTACCTCATCTTTAAGGATAAAATTTCGTTCTTCGTCAGTTGTCGTTTTTTACAATAAATATTGAGCCAAATTCTTCTATGCAACCTACAACAAGCATGTTTAAAATGTTTTACACCTTTTTCAATAAAAATTATTATTTTTCGTATTTAAGTTATATTTTATGCTCCCATTGTAAAGATTACCTGGAAATCGAAGAATTTGACCATCAAAAGGTCGAAGTGATAAAAATACTTTAGTCTGGAAGACAGAAATTAAAGGGTTAAACATCTGATCAAATTTGGCATCCGCATCTGATAAACAAACGATTTCGAAAAAATATTAAGAATGTAAAAACACCCCCGGCACTGACATAATATAATAATAATAACGGATTTATTACGGCTGTCGCCGCTTCTCCGCCCCCAATTTCCATCTTTTTCTGTCATATGCAGTTGCCTCTTCTAAGTCTCTTGCCGCCATTGCTTCATCAATATCGTTGCGCCAACTTCTCCGTGGTCGTCCTCTCTTTCTTCTTTCAGGAGGGATCCATTCCAGTACTCTCCTAGGCCATCTGTACTCTGGCATTCTTTTAACATGTCCGAACCAGATTAATTGTTTTCTTTCTATGTCATCATTGATATTTCTCTCCATTTTCATTTCGTTTCTTATTTGTTCGTTTCTAACTCTCTCCAGTTTCGATCTACCGCAGCTTCGTCTCAGATAATCCATTTCTGTCGTCATAAGTTTGTTTCTATTAGCTTTGGTGACGTCCCATACTTCCGAACCGTAAAGTGTAATACTTTGAACTATACTACCGTAAATGTGTTTTTTGGTTTCTCGTCGAATTGTTTTTTGCCAGAGAAGAGAGTTTAAGGCACGAGTCGCTGCTCTGCCCTTGTTTATTCTTTCCCTGATTTCATCTGCGCTATTTCCCTTCTTGTTGAAAATGACCCCCAAATATTTGCAGGATTGCACGCCTTTGATTTTGTCGTCTTCCAAGACTAGGTCACATATTTCATCTGTTCCCACTGAGAGATATTCACATTTGACATAATACCAAACTATAATTTACTCCGATCTTGTAAAAAGAAATGCACAAAGTAATTACGTAGGTGTTGCTCTGTTGGATACTTGTTACAAGGATTAGCCAGGATGCTAATAGAGAAACTCAACAGATTTGCTGAAGATAAACTAGGGGAGTATCAGGCCGGTTTTAGAGTTAATAGATGTATCAGATTTTTACACTAAAAGAAATCCAGACTACCTGCTATGAACATAAGGTAACCCTTCATGCGTTGTTCATAGATTCTCATCGGATGAACTTGGCGTGAATAGAGGTCTTAGACAAGGAGATCCGTTATCCACAGTGCTATTTAATTTGCTATTGGAAAAAATAATCAGAAATAGCCGAGTTAAACCGACCGGAACCATTTTCAACACTGAACATCAATGACTGGCCTTCGCTGATGATCTTACTATTCTAACGAAAACAAGAAGCTATTTAAAAAATGTTATAAAAAGATTAGAAAAGGAGGCAACATATTTTGACCTACAACTAAACCAGGAAAAGTCAAAGTAGATGATACTCGCAAATACAGAGTAACGAGAAGAGGGACAGTTTACTTTCATATCTAATAAATCAAGGGAATATAATTTCGAGAGAGTGGTCCATTTTACGTATATGGGGATTATTGCAGAATAGAAAAGTCAGGAAAAATGGGAACTGAATGCCAGAGTGGCAAAGAGAAATAAAAAGATGGAAAGCCTAAGACCAATGATGAAATCCAAATATGTATCGAGAAAAACAAAATTACGGATATATAAAACCGTAATAAGACCCACAGCGACGTATGGTAATGAAGTATGGACAATTAAACAAGCAAATACGGAGAAATTGGAAAGATGGGCACGTGATAAGAAAGGAAAAGAAGAGGGTGCCATAGATTATCCTAAAAAGGGGCCCAATCACGAAAAGAAGGAAAAGAGGAGTCAGACAAAGATGGTTTGATAGTGTACAGGAAGATATCAGAAAAGAGGAAAGTGATAGTTGGGAAGAAAGAGTAACAAACAGGGATGAATGGAGGAGAACAGTAAGTCAATTTAGAAGGCAAGAAGCTTGATTGGACAAGAAGTTACCCCAATTAATAAAAGTTTTGTAGTATATAAGTATTTTATTAATTGTATTTTAGCCCCAGGCCTTCAAGACCTGTCGAGATTTGTAAATAAATAAAGAGTTTATGAAAACACCTAAAATATTGACAAGTGGCGGCAGTAGCTCACTGGCTAATCTAAAAACCTGAGCATTAAGATTACGCGAATGGAAAATGTACAATAAAGCAATTGGCTGCTGTACTACCCGTTATAACAGAGTCCGAAAAAAAGAATATATATATATATATATATATATATATATATATATATATATATATATATATTATATATATATATATATATATATATATATATATATATATATATATATATATATATATTTATATATATTGATAAAAGGTGATGGATGACCTATGAAATTCTGTGCCAAATCGACAGAAGTCGGAAATATGATACAAACAAATACCGTTAAGTCAGCAAACTCATAAAAAAAAATTAAGCAAGTCATGGAACTTTAGCTCAATAATTCCTATAAAGGAATATTAGACATCCAACAAAAACATGACAGCTTCAATCGCCACAAGAAACTTAAATACACCATCGGATTAAAAAAATCAAAAATACTCACTCAAAGATACTCAAAGAAATATCTGTCATCACGAAAAACAATGCGAGGAATGGGAGAGATTTATTAGTGACCTCTTGGAAAATGCTACACTTTTTTTTCAATGGTACGCTTATACTACTACGTGAAAACAAAATGGACAAGCGTCCCAGTATCTTGAAATCAAGAGCCAGAAAAGAGATACAGGAAGCCAAAAATAATAAGTCACCTGGACCAGATCAAATCTCCACTGAGCTGTTGTAAGCTTTTTGACCAGAAAAGCATGACCTATTAAACTGCTGTCTTTAAAAACATTTACAACAAACGAACAATACTAGGAGAGCATGGTCTATTTAACTGATGTCTTTAATAACATTTATAACGAAGGAACAATACCAGACGATTGGTTGGAGTCACTTTTCATAAAATTGCGAAAGCAAAGCTTCTTTTTCTAGTTGCACGACCGTTATCAATTATTGAATGTCATGTTGGTTGCCATATTCGCTATCGTGACTTTATTGACAGCAGCTCTAAATGATGATGTAGCCGATGTTTGCAGCGTCTTAGATTTTTCAGCCATGATGTTCTTCTAGCAGGAACACGTTTACCTTACTTATATGTTTCTCTGAATGATCAGATGCAAGAGTTCATATTTTCAGGGTCTTTCATAATGTAACTGAAGTATTCCAGCTCGTGTCTTTATTATATTGACCAGTTGTGTTGTTTGGTTCAGCCGTCTAAAGACCTCCTCGTTTCTAACTCTGTCGGCCGAGCTTATTTTTAATATAATTACGTCTGCATCCTCACAAAGAATTCCAAGTATTTAAGCATAGCCTCACCTAGAGTGAAGAGAGAAAAACATAAAGAAATGGTTGATAAGCAATTAGGGTTTAAAAATAGCTTAGAAAGCAAAGAGGTACTGTATTGTATGTGAGTTCTTTTAGAAAAAAATTGTGAATTGCTGAAGAACCTATACGTTTGTCTCATCGACTTCGAAAAGGCATTCGACCGAGCACTTTCCAAGTCCTTACAAATGGCAGGACTAGAGCACTACGACATAAGATTGCTAAAATATAATCTGTACTACAATCAAGTAGCCTCTATCCAAACTGAAAACAGTCATACATTCAAACAGTTGAATGGAAATGGTTACTCTAATGAAGAGATACTAACCACAATTTAAAATATCACGGAAGGCCTTTATGACGTACAAACCAGTCCTATGTAACAAAAATCTATCTGTTTGTGTTACATATGTAACATGTTACACATGTTCTTCGAATGATGATTACAGACCGCTTGTTCTTAAACATTACAAAGAGGAGGAAACCAGTATACATAGTTAGATGACCTAAATACCATATACTTCGCCTAAAAAAATGAATAGGTCGAAAGATGCTCTCATGGTTGCGTAATATCAGACAATGGTGTGGTTTCACATTAGAAGAATTATTTCGCCCAGCAGCCAATAAAGAAAGATGTCGGGAAATTCTTGACGAAATAATTACGGGCCAACGTCCGAATCCGGACACGGCACCTAAAGAAGATATTTTCTTTTGAGAAAAGGTAAGTTCTCACTATTGACTAATTACACCAAAATTATGAGGGCTTAATATCATTCGAGTACAAGAAATATATTTTTTGTTTCGATTTAACTAATTCGTAAGGTTTTTTTGATTTACTAAGTAATAAGCTTAATAACGCTGCGGTTGCTATTTCAGTGGTTTCTGATTGGCTCCCTACCAATTATTCTTCTTCAGCACTATACATTACTTTTAAAGTATTTTAAAACTTTTAATTATATAATTGTCAGAATTAATTTTGGACTTATATTTTCTTTTAGTTTCCCATTCCAGTATGTAGTAAATGATGGATAATATGCAGTTACCTAAAATATAATAAAACAATACAATTTCACAGAAATTGGCGTAAACAATACGTATTGCATCGGTTTAAAAGTGTGTCTGTCGTGATCACCAATAGATGAGTGTCATAAAATTTTTATTGTACTTATGCAACAAAGGATCATGTTTTTCACTAAATATAGTTCAATGTTTTATTCTGCATGAACGAAGAAAAAATCTTTTGTAATACGAATAGAATTTTATAGAAAATAGAACCGATTTTTTCAAAGAATTGTTATTAAATGTGATAATCTTAAATGTGACATCTTATAGAAAATGCCTCTTCCTAACGCACCCCAGTATTTATTCACTTACACAGAGGGACAACAACGTTAATATCCAGCACATGAAGCAATTTTCCCACCTACAATCACACCCTCTGATAGGAACAAGCGTAACAACCATTCACTCTTTCTGTCACCCTCTACTTTGATAATTCGCCAACAACAATTGGGGAGGTCTCTTCGCCAAATAGCAATTATCCCCAATTTTTGCTTATACTTTTCGAGAATTCGGAAATATGATTTAGTGTGTAGTGAGATTATTTCCTTGGCGTTTTGACTCCCCTTTAAAAAGAACATATAAATAGGTAGGATGGAAGAAGATATTGTGTATATAAGTACACACGCATTAAAAAATACATTTGTGAAGATGTTACCACCACAATATCGTTTCTCCATATTTCTCTTTACATCTGGATCCATTTGCCTAATTCTATCTCTGTTATTTTGTTATTAATTATGAATTTGTACGCTTTTATTTTAGATGATTTGAAATAATCACGTTACATAGAATTGTTAACTTGTGCAGTCTTGATGAAATATTTCAACGACAAAAACATTAAATATTGTGTTTATATGAGCTTAAATTACAATTGATTGTAATAAGAATTACATTTTATATTTGTTTTGATGTTTCGATTTCCAATTTGGAAATCGTTTAAAAAAACTATAAATTAAGAAATTATATGTTAACACTTAAATGTTTATCAGTTCGCATTTTGTAGCAATCAATTTGACAGTTGACTTACGTGGCATCGATCTTATAGGCAAAAAGCTATAGTTTAAAAGAAATTCAACAGACAAAAACATGCCTTGAGTAATCAGGAAACACACGGAATCTCAATCCGACTATAAAATATGTGGGGATTGTAAAAGTTTTCGATTTCGTAAAATAAATCGCACAATAAAAACAATTAATCATCAATGATGTAACTCAAAGTTAATCAAACTGCATTTAAAATTCTGTGATGTAGGGTTATTATACTTGTACCTTTTATAAAGAAATTTTTTTAATACATGTACACTTCAAATTATTACTAGTGTTCACATTAATTCGCACAATAATGTGGATAATAAGACAACCTTATAGGAGAATGACAAAGAGCTTAGTAAACCAAAACCAGAATTTTTGAAATGTTACATCAAACATATACTTCGGTTAAGTAACACGATAATAAGAGCACGATGGT
Organism: Diabrotica undecimpunctata; assembly: GCF_040954645.1. NCBI lineage: Eukaryota > Metazoa > Arthropoda > Insecta > Coleoptera > Chrysomelidae > Diabrotica > Diabrotica undecimpunctata. The sequence continues at coordinate 113,239,302 of NC_092803.1, read as the reverse complement.
TAAATTTGTAAAGTTATTCAAGGTTTTTTTAAAAGATGTATTTCTCAGTGCCTAGTTCTCTTTTCGTATTATCGATTTTTTGTCATTATTGTTTGTATTTCCGGTTTGATTAATGGGTAAACATCGACAGCTTTTAGAACTTAATTTAATATTAGTAGATTCTATTGTTACAAATTCTTTACTAAATTTGGTAATTACAAATAAATTGATTATTATAAAAAATATAAATAACTATTAATTAATGTCAATCCTGTATACACCATTTACAATCCAAAGTTAGAACAAAACACTCTACAGAACACAGCTATTCTAGTGGAAGGGGACGATAGAGAAGAGGCGACCAAGTTGCAAACGCCACTAAATGAAATTCATTGAGTAACCAAGGTAGAAGGTGTAGGAGTACAATTTTTCAAAAACTTTTCGGTCCAGTCGGATCATCATCAGTGAAATATTTTAAGGAGTAATTGAAACTAGCTACGAAAATAGGTTTAAAAACTTTGAATTGAATGACAATCACGTAAATTTGATAAATATAACCATGATTGTCATTTAATTGTTTTTTAAATTATGGTATACAGCTAAACACAGTGATCTCTATAGGTTCTTGGGCATGGAGACTATCAAATTCAAGTACACCGCAGCGGATCACGACAGGAGACTCACAATTCATGTGATAAATAAGACAATTCAGCTACTTGACATAAAAAAGACCCCTTTGAGTTCATTAATTGTTTAGTATGAAACCAAAACCTAGTGAGATATATTATAGCCTGTTAATTTAGTGCATTATTTAGGCTATTAGTTTTAGGAAACTATCGGTAAATTAGGTTAGAGATAAATTGCTCACTGGTGAGTTGAACACATTGCAATAGCTACAAATTTTAAGCTATGCAATAAAGCAATAAAAAGCCTAAAATCTACCAAATTTTTGCAGTTGGATGGATCTTAATAAAACTTGTTGTATTCGATTCGTGAGAGTGTCAGGGAATTTTGAGAACAAAAATAATGATATTGATGCTCAGCGACCCCAAAACCCCAAGTAACTGGTTTTGATCTAGAACTCTAGAAGATGATCCACGCTTTGAGTACCAGGTGCATCGCACACCATCTTCGAGATAATATTAGTGTTACACTATCCCAAAAACCCCTGAGTAAGGATTATCACTGATTTGTATCGAATTTACACAAAACTCCAGGAGACGAGGCCTAGGTACAGCAGGTGTCTCGGTGACCATCGCCGTCATAATATTCGTATTCACTTACCCCAAAAATCCCCCAGTAGTAATATTAAACTCATTTCTGTTAATTATTTCCAAATTAAAAATTTATCATTTTTCATCACTTCGAAATGCACTTTTGAAAATTAATTTCCTTGTTCAATAAAATGCCATTTTCATTTCCCCATCATTTTTGTTCACAAAATTTCCTGACACTGTTACGAATCGAATGCAATAAGTTACATTAAGATCTCAATAACACATTTTTGTTTAATATTTCCTGTCCATTCCAATAAAGTATCTCTTATTTAGTGTATACAATATTTTATTCGGATTTCTCCTTTTATTTTCAACAACTTTCTTATGCTTTAGTTATGCAATTCCACTTCCCTTTAGTCAGTTTCTCTAATACATCTGTTGAATTTTCAGTTCAGTGAAGAAAAAAAAAAGAATGGACATAAATTAATGGGTGCAATGAGGCAGCACAGCTCAGTCGCTAGGTACTGGCTTACCAAGCCGGACGGCCCGAGTTCGATTCCCCACAGACACCAGAAATTTTTAAATTTCTAATTTAACTGTGCCCCCATCGTGTTTCGAAGGGAACGTAAGGCCCATCGGTCCAGACTACACAAGTAGTCGTTGACGTTAAAACCTGAGCCAGAGGTTTCAAAAATGGATGGTGTACAATAAACCAATTGACTACAGTACGACCGGTTATAACAACAAACGACTTTTGAAAAAAAAAAATAATAATAAAAGCAATTGCAGAAGAACGGAAAATAGAATAGTTAAAATAATCCGAGTTAAGTCAAAAATCGGAAGAAGCATAGGTTTTCATAGAAAGCGATGGAATGACATAAGTCCAATAGAATACGGGTCAATTTTGAAGAAAAACAGGTAATAAATCTAGATAAAAGTAGTATGAGTTCTGATGTCATCACATCTGAATGTTAGGTTATTTAAGTATGGTGTCATTTTTGTATGCTATATCAAGACATAGCCTGTAATGATGCTGTTCCTGTAATCGTTACGTACTGTACATTTTTCTCCACTACAGTACTCATCCATATGTTACCACAGTCGTATTACGGTGCAACCTACAGGTCAACTTTGATGGTAATCCTTATGTTTTATTACAACTGTTCTGTATGTAAAGATAGGAATAGTAGTGTAGCCCTATTGGTAATATTATTAACTTGTATGTTCCAAGTGGGCTTAGAGTTCAATGCCACTCCTATACATATTTAACCGCACTAGCTCCTCTGGTTCGAACTAGTTCTTCTCGAATAAGTTTTTGCTCACCTAAACTGGCGAAATTACGCTTATTTAGACAACAAATTTGATTTTGGAAGGATTCGGAGAGAGGTTCTCTTTTTAAACATCATTTCACTATAAAGTTTAATGCGAGGCACAACTCGAGACAGTAACAGGAAATTTAAAACTTGATAATTATCACCATCGTCTGAGAAAACTTGTGTCATTCGCCTGTAGAACAAATCATCAACAACTATGTTTTATAGCGGTGGTGATAATACTCGTCCTTGGCGGCACACCTTCATCGTCCTGAAGTATAGCTCCTTTCAGTTATCCACCTGTATGATGTTTCATTAGCCTGCTCGTCAACAGTACTCTGAATATAGATCGATAGAGGTACATACTAACAAATGCACCTTCAATATCTAATAATATTGCAAGGCCAACTTCTTTCTGGTGTAAGCCCCTTTCGAGATTCTGAATCAAGATTGAAAAAGGCGGCTTCACTAGAACTTCTTTTTTTATTTAACATTTACATGTTTTCCTTGTTTTTAATAGTGGTATTTGATGACACTTTCGCATGTAACATTTGATTTCATATCGTTAGATTTTTGTAGATCTATCAACAAACAGTTTTTATTTGTGAAGTCGAATTCTAATTAAATGAGTACACAATATTATTCTCACATTTGTACTAATTGACACGGCACAGGTGTCTTAAATGCAGGAAGTAGTATTTTACAGGTTAATTTTCAGTGAAAACCACAAATATTGTTGGGATACTAATAATTTTGCTTGTTTATCCTGAATTTCTCCCGAGACGACAGAGAGATATTGAGGTCATGTTCGATATAAACTATCTGTAATACGAAAGTATGTAGTGCATTATTATGCAACTGCTATTCTTGGATCAGCCGGACAATAAATTGTATATTGGTAGTAATTTTAACAGTACATTTCGCTGTAAATTTGCTGACATTTTCGTTAAGGTTTTATGTTAATATTTCGTTTGGACACATTTTAGCGATTGACAGTTAATTTTAAATTTTAGGACGTATACGCTTGTTTAACTGAAACCCATCTTTGGTCAGGTTAGCCATGGAATCAATAATTGTAAAAACTCAAGTGATTCTGCAATGCTAATGATGTTTATAAACGTCATACTGATCAGTTAATATCATTTGTATTTGGACGAAAAAGAGATGAACGATAAGTCACGACCAGATGAATTGAGTACTATATCAAGACAGGAATATGGCATGTATGGAAGGCTTGATTAGAGAAAATCGTCGAATTTCAAGCAGATAAATTTCAGAGTAGGAAATTATACATCATGTAGAGGAAACAGGTAGTCTGGGTCTTTGAATAAATGAAGAAGAGGAAATACATGCTCGTAACCAAAAATTAAAGGCCAATATATATGCTGCCAATAAAGGCAGAACATAACTATTAATGACCATAACTTCGAAGTACAAAAAAGTTTAAATATCCGTGGACGGTTTAAATATCACTGATGACAACCACATAGAAAAGAGGACAGTTGTTACATATGGAAGTGAAACATGGACTCTACATCAGAGGGAAATAAGTAAGCTGCTGGTATTTGAAAGGAAGGTTCTTAGAATGATATTTGGACCTCAACGAGATGAATTGACAGGAGGGTGGAGGAGACAGGAGGCGCCGCAATTGTGAATTGGTGACTCCCTATGGTACTGAAAGCATCGTCAGACATATAAAAGCCAAGCGGATAAGATGGGCAGGTCATGTGGTAAGATCAGAGGAAGACAGAGTGCTAAAGACAATGTTTTTTGAGAGACCAGACGGTAGAAGATCAGTAGGCCGGCCCAGAAAAAGATGGAAGCTGATGATGATGTTGAAGTTGATTTATCTAGTATTGGGGTACAACAATGGAGGAAGCGCAAAATCATAGAAAATGGAGTGCTATAGTGGACGCATGGAACACTCACCCTGAGTTGTAAAGCCAGTCAAGAAGAAAAAGAAATTTCAGAAAATCTTAGTGTGAGTATAGGATCGATCCATAGTATCGTACGCATACTGGGTTACAGCAAAGTTTGCGAGCGATGGCTTCCTCGCCTTTTATAAGAGGACCAAAAATGATGGGTTTCAATATATATATATATATATATATATATATATATATATATATATATATATATATATATATATATATATATATATATATATATATATACATATATATATATATATATATATATATATATATATATATATTAGTTAAACGGAAAGTTTATTGGCGCGAAAATATTTAATACGGTTTTCGTGTATGGCCGCCTTTACAGCCACTAAACGCGAGGACCTATTCCAAAAAAATTTAAAGATTTCAGAAATTCGGTCTTGCGAAAATCTCGAATAGTTTTCTCCTACGTATGATAAGTACTGTCGATGATTCCTACGTTTCGCATCACCCTAAATGCATAATTTTAATCAACGAATAATATTAAAGAGCGAGCTAATAGGACGCGAGCCAGGCAAGAGTAAAGGAAAAACAGGTGGCCCCGACGCGACGATCGCACTATAGACGTATTGAGCCAGTAGCGTTCTGTACCTAGCGAGAGGAGAGCTGCCCACATCAACCCCCGAACTGGGGTATAACGGAGATAGAACAAAATATAAGAGAAAAAAATTTACATATTTGCTGTTTTTTGTGTTTTTTTATACGGTGTGTTCTAATAAGGCGCAAGATTTATACCCTTAAGATTTTTTGATTTATAAACTGCAGGATGATCCTCTATATCAAGAGTATGTGTGAAAAAATTTGGCAAATATAGCTCATATGTTTTTAGAGCGACATCAACAACTGATCATCTATTCATTATCTTTAGCTAATTGTAAAATATAGCATTTGGCCAAGAATTCTACATATTTTTTTGTCGACATCAGAATAGAGAATAAAAATCAACAGTCCTCAGCAATAAGGACAATATTCATCGAAGTCTCTGCAAGCAACAAATACCACGCCATTTCAAATATACAAACAGTATGGCCTTTTAATCCTGCGCTTTGCGCCTCTCAGTGAAACTTCAATGGTTGCGCCTCTTAGTAAACCGTCAGTCGTCGCGCCAAGTCTACGAGACCACAAGTTTTGGAAACAGTTTAGCAAAATATAACAATTTTTGCTTAACATATTTATTTGTGTTTTACTATATAAACAATTATTGTTACACGACGACTGGAAAACTCTTAATAAGAAGAAATCGAGCAACAAAGTCTCGTAGTTTTTGTTGCACTTGGAGTAACGACTTGGAGGTCTGAAACAAGGTTGATATCTATACGCGCACATTATTGAAAATAAACTGTAAAACACAAAAAAGAAAATGCAAAAATATGGGTATACATTCAAACAATAGCATTCTTTAAATATTATGTTCCTCTCGGGGGAACGTGTTACCCTAGAAAGCCTGTACCCAGGTGATTAAACAGGGAGATCAGATAGCACTCTTAAGCTGCAGTGGAAGCAGGTCGTCTAGGGGAAGGCGCACTTCAAAATCAAAACCCTGGCTCTCCGTGGGTTGAGGCATTAGGCTAACTCCCCGTTACTTGAAAAAAACGAAAACTGTTAAAAACCTTTTTTTATGTTAAAAACCTAAAAAAATAACGCGAAGAGGTCAAGGGTCAGAAAACAGGTTTCACAAGACAAAAAAGCTTAAAGGGAAGTAGACATGCCCAACAGAGGAAACTAAGGAAACTCATAATTTCTTAAAGTGAGATTTCTTTTGTTTATATAAATGAATCTGGAAATGAGAGGACACAAATTCGCAATCATAGAAATATATGCAGTGAGCGATAACCTTAGATTAATGAAACTGTAAAGCGATAATGCACTGGTCTATGTGAAAAATGATTTCTTTGAGAAATTACACTCAGAAATTATAAAAATTTGTAATTACTGGAAGTAATACCTTCGATATTACCGGGAAATCTATAGTAGAACAGGGAGGAAACAACATAATACAGGTGTAGGTAAATATGGCGTAAACACTATAGATGATAATGGTACCAGACTAATAGCTCAATGGATTCTTTCAACACCGATATATACACAAATATAATTGGACACGACGGAAAAATGGGAACAAGAATCATAGGAGACTTCACCACAACAAAAGGGCTCCTGCAGGGTTGTTCCACATCTCCAACCCTAGTCAAAATATACTTAGAGAAAGCCTTGACTACATGTAAAAGAAAATGCGAAGGCATGGGAGTACCGGTACGGAACGAATACCTATATACGTTAAGCTTTGCAGACGATCAAGTAGTAATGGCACAAGACCAAGACGACCTCAGCTACATGATAGAGAAACTACAAGAAGAATATCCCAAGGCTGGCCTAGATATTAACCTCGCGAAAACAGAGTACCTATCTACAAGTGAAGAAGACATAGAAGATCTACAGATTGATGACAACGTAACAATCAAAGGAAAGGATAAATTCAAATACTTGTGGTTTATAATCACGAAAAAGGTAACAACAGAGGAAGAAATTACACAAAGAATTGGACAAACAAGAACAGCAATCCGACAACTTAACTCAGTATGTTGGAATAGACACCTAAATATACAGACAAACACACAGATTTATAAAACATTAGTGGGAAGTATTATGACATATGGGGCTGAAAATTTGATCATAAACAAAAAAAAATAGCATTAAGATAGTAGCAACAGAGATGGAATGTCTGCGAAGATGCTGCAGAGTAACAAGAATGGATAGGAGAAATAATGACGAAATAAAGTAAAGAACATCAATATAACAGACATACTATAGAATATATATATATATATATATATATATATATAACAAAAAAGACTAAAGTGGTATGGACATAATATAAGAAGAACTAGCGACAGCAGATGGATAAAGAGAATAACCGAATGGAGCCCCATAAGAAAGAGAAAAAGAGGACGACCCCGAAAATCCTGGAGGAACGAAGTAGAGGACGCCATGAGTAAGAGAGGCCTAAACAATGGAGAATGGAACAACAGAGAGAGATGGAAACGGTTGAGCGAGGGAAGGCAGTGACTACTGTAGAATCCCTATATATATATATATATATATATATATATATATATATATATATATATATATATATAACTGTTTTGGATGGGTTGGAGTCAATAATAGGGCTATTGGTTAACTATTTTTTTTAATCTCGAGCTTTCAATTGTGTTTACAATTATTATCAAGAGCTAAAAAAGACAAAATACATACAAGGTTGAACTAAAAAGAAAAAACAATTTTTGTTAACTTACCAAATAAAAATTAGTTTGGTAAGTAAAAAATCACTGCTTACATGTTCAAAATATTTTATATAAAAATGTTTTTATCTAACAAATGTTTCTCCGAAAATAATATATATATATATAAATATATATATATATATATAAATATATATATATATATATATATATATATATCATCATCATCATCATCATCATCATCATCATATATATATATATATATATATATATATATATATATATATATATATATAATTGGACACAAAATACGCAACAATTAAAACCTATTATAGACTACACAATGGATCAAAATCAACAAATTCGATATATATCAACCAAATAACGAAGAACGTCACCACCATATAAAAATAAGCCTCCAAGAAGCAGCAACAGAAGCTCTACGATACGAAATAGAGAAGAAAAGTATTGGTGGGACGAAGAAATAAAGAGAGAGAGAGAGAGAGAGAGAGAGAGAGAGAGAGAGAGAGAGATGGAGAAATATAGAAACAAAGGGGGAAATACCAAAAATTTGTCGAGTACAAAAGTCTATAGTGATAAGATAATGTAAAAGGAAGCTGAAGCTAAAGTGCACAGAATAATATGTCAAAAGAAAAATAAAAATTAAGCCTGGCGACAACGGTGCAACATGGTTAACACACAAATAGGAGGGCGTAAAAGTAGAGAACGTTGTCAAATTTTAAAGACGGGAAAATAGACATAATAACAGGAATTATACCTAACAAATAAGATGATTATTTTGAAAGACTATTAACAACAACTAAAGGTAACGACATCCAAAATATAAATATCTCAGCATTGCCTATACTAATAGCTGCAGAAAAAGAAAAATATACAACTAAAAAACAATAAAGTCTCACACCCATGTAAAATCCCAGCTAAGCAAATTAAATTTAAATACAGTGTAACAAAATTATACGAAAGTCTAACCAAACTATTCCAGAATTGCCTTAATAGAACAGAAATCCCAGAAGAATGAAAGCCATCTCTCACATCTCACACATTGTACATAAAAAAAGACAGACGTGACGACTGACTGATCTGACAACTCTAGGGGCATTGTTGCTAGAAACTCGGTTGGCACAATATAAGGAAAACTCGTAAAATATAGAATAGCAAATAAATACAAAGATATGGAAGTTTAATTTAGTGCAGGAAGATCAAAGGTTTGATCACAGTCACCCATCACCAATCATCAAGAAAATAGCCGTCAACCACGAGATACATCTATTATATGTACACATTAGAAAAGCTTATGACAAATAAACTATAGGAAGTCTTGGTGGAAAAAAAAAATGGCATAAGAAAAGCGACAAAACAAATGTATACCGAATCTAAAGCTAGGATAAAGAATGTGAATTCTCTATCGAAGGGATTCCAAATTAGTAAATGCCTAAAACAAAGCTGTTGTCTCTCACAAACGCTGCTTAAAATATATTTGGAACAAAGCATAAAACTTTGAAAACGCAAATACAAAAACATGGAATTATTGATTAATAACAATACAATATACACATTGTCATTTGAAGATGACCAACTTGCGAAGATTATGAAGATATGGAATATATGACAAGGAAGTTGATAGAGAAATACAGAGGGGATTGGAAAGTAATATAACAAAACAGAGTATATGTGTATTGATGGAAGACAACAGGACCTCGTGTTGGAAAATGGAGAAACAATAAAATACTGTGACACGTATGAGTACTTGATAATGGAAATCAAAAAAGAAGAAACTGTGGACAAAATGAAAGCGGAAAGAAACAAACAAGAAAAGGAAGTAGTAACCATGCAATAGCAAAAATACAAAATTATGACACACTCGTCAAAAGCATAATCACTTATAGTAACGAAGTCAAACCGCTAAACGAAAAGTTTAAGAGGAAACTTTTAAGAAAGAAAAAAGTGCAAAACACAATAGTAGATGATGCCGTAACGAAACAACTTAGGCGGTTAGTTGTAGTAGGAGTTAGACAACTCATTCAGACAACAACCAAAGATCAACTTCCAATGCGAATACTAATTTAGGCCCCACAGGGAAGAAGAAAAACTGTTGTTGGGGACACAATATGGCTCATTGATTATGACTAGCAGCACCAATTTTGGAATCTCTGAAAGATGTTTATATTGGAGAAACTGGCGGTGCCTATACCCGGATAATTTTTTTATAATAAAACCTTGTTATCCAAGAACAATTTTCAGTTGCGGCCAATGAGACAATTGGAAAATTGTTTTTATTGTTTATGTCAATGTATGGAATAAATAAATTCCTTAGGCTTCCATGAACTGCTGAGTATTAGAAAAGAAATATAGACCCATGTTTACATTATTTTTGAAGGTTGGGGAGAATATTCTTCCGATGTACTGGCACTGAATGTTGTCAAATAAAGTCTAAATAAAATCGAAGGCCTCCACAGTCATACTCAAAATTAACTAATAGTTTTCAATATGTGGGTCCATCTCAACATCTCGCTAACTTTGCAAGTAGCTTTTCAAGGAGCATAGTAAGATTATCGGCCATAAATGATGTTCGAACTTGTTTAACTGCCGTATTGGTATTCATGTTGAACTCTTTAGAAATATTCCACTTTTAGATTTTTAGATGATTTTCTACAGGGCTCTTTTTTTAGGAATATTTCATGGAGGATTAGTTTCCATGTCTGATATCTACTGTTATTTCGTTTCTTATGTTATACATCATTCCACCCATTCTACAAAAGTGACTAGTAATAGGAAACTACAGCAGGCGTGGTATCAATCATCCATCAACAAAAGATCATTAGTCGAATTATTTCCTTCGTATGATGTAGTGCACTTCAGGATAATTACTATAATTAAACATGCACTTTAAATGCGCCTAGTGCATAATAATCACTAATAAAATAATCTTCAAAACCACTATATCCTGTTTTGGAACTAAATTAACCTTATTGATTTCACTGGGATAATATTGTGTAGAGTTTAATTGTGTGCTATAAACCTTATGAAATTGAGCTAATGTAGGCTTAATGTATTCAAGTCATGAAGTAAAAAGGACAAAACTAAATTTATTGCTTTTTTCTGTCTTAATAAATGTGTAATCACGATTTATGATCCTTTTTATTGCATTCTACAAAGGTTAAAGTGACCATAAAAAGCTAAACGCCGATGTACGTTAGAAAAGAAGTTGGTTATCAAACAAAAACTTAAAACCAATTTGTAAAATTGTTTCTTTCCATCTCAAGAAACTTTCTTAACTACACAAATTTCTTCCAGAGGAAACGTAAACACGCCCATTTGCGTTTAGACAAAGATTTGGTATAGACAAACATTTAACTGAAAGGTAAAACTCCTGTTTGGAGTCCCGAACCACAAATCACAGACTATATAAACTATAAGAGAAAAACTACAGATGAACCAAAGCGTAAAATAATAAAACCAGAAGACGTTAAATATAGCGGTTAACGACATAAACGCAGGAAAAACTGCAAGAGCAAGAACAACCTATACGAAGAATCCTGGAATTGATAGAGAATCCTAAAATTTTAGTGTTACTAATAAACAAAATATATACCACCGATATTTTTTTATTCAAAGAAGTTAAAATTATGAACGGAGTCATAAAAGCATGTATATCGTCACCAGGGCCGCTGAAAGGGATGAGCGGGTCCCGGTAAGAAGTGAAGAGCGGGCACCTGGTAAAAAGCTAAGAGCAAAAAAAATTGTTTAATTTTAACAGAAATAAAATAATCTATAATAAATAATAATTAATATTTCAAATATTTATAATAAAGATGCTTTTTGAGATTTATGATTATCAAAGATGTCTATAATTTTCGAAAAAAAATAATTATTTTACCAGATCATGCTCAATGCGCAAAGTCGCTGAGTCAGTTATCCGATCTTGCTTCATTGTAGATCTGATAGCATTTTTTATGCGAGAAAGACAACTAAAGATCTTTCCGCTTCTGCGACTGTCACCGGTAATGGGCAAAATATTCTTAACGCAATAACAACGTTAGGAAATAATGATAAAACTCGCGAATATATCAATTTTTTTCTTAATATTGTCGTTATCGTCGTCTTAATAGTATAACGTCAAGGTAAACTGTTAACATTTCCCGCCATTTTTTTTTTCAAAAGTAAATTATCTGCTCCTGTAATATTTTTCATACTATTTTCCAGTTGTCTTCATTTTAAATAGCAACTTTTGTGGTTTGCACTACTTTGGTGCTCTGGAATTGTACTATATAACTTTCTATAACCAATTTTTTGTCCCCAACCAACAGCTGTACATAATGCAGATCTTTGTGGAAGGGCGATTGTCGACATGGAAAACAAAAAAAAAAGAGATTTTTTGCTATAACTATGGGCTGGACATAATAAAAGTTATGAAGGTGGAATAAAGAAATTGAACAAATGAGATGACCCGATGATATTAAGCAAACTGTAGGTCCAGTATGAAAAAAAAACGGAATACATGGATAAAGACGTATCGGAGAGATATATATTCATGATATGATTAAATAACAGATGTAAAGTAAATTGTACAAAATTCAGCACTACTCCAATTCATATCGATACTGAAAGGATTAGTACTCTCTACTTGCGGATGGAGCATTTGCGGACAAGACAAATTTGGGGGCACTTGCGGACAAGATGAAAGATTAGATTTTCCGTACAATGTCTGTAAGTCTATTATTCAGTAAATAACAATAAAATAAGTAAAAAACTCGTGAGAATTAACTTCCTTTCGTGAGTTATCTCTAACAAACGTTGTCGGTCCAATTTTGCTACATCTTAGTTTTTTGGTTGCATATTCCGAGCATAATTTCCTGAAATAGGCTTTAAAAATATATTCACGAATTTCACAGGTTACTAAAGATTAAACAAATACTGTAAAGAGTTAAGTAATATCCAGTTCCATGAATTTGAAAGACCAATAATAGTTCGGGGAAATGTTTCTGTTCTGTTTCTTGGATACAGAAGACTATTTATTACCTGATAAGAAAGTGGGGAACATTCGAAAGTGGTAGTTACTTTAATTATATGTTTTAATTGGTTGCTCCAGTGGATATAATTAACATTGGCAATACCGAACAAATATAACAAACAACCTTCTTTTATTGTCGAATATTCTTCTTGTCTACTTCGATAGAAATAATTTGGTGTGCTATTTCAATTTTAACGAGTAATATGTCTCAACTGGAGATTATAGAAACAACCTACCCCCACCAACTCAAAAATGCAAAAATCGTCGCCATTTTAAAACCAGGGAAAAGCAATAATTCACCGAAAAACTACCGCCCCATCGCACTCTTAAGTATGGTGTACAAATTGTTCGAAAGACTGTTGTATAATAGAATCAGCAAAACCATATTCCAACACTTACCAGTGGAACAGGCAGGATTTCGGCCAAACCGCAGCTGCACAGACCATGTACTCACCCTGACCAATTATGTGGAATCAAACGTTCAAAAGCAATTAAAAACAACCGCTGTCTTCATCGATCTATCTGCTGCTTACGACACTGTGTGGCGACAAGGGGCAATATATAAATTAATGCGAATAATCCCATGCAGAAAGACCACTGAGGTTATTAACGCCATGCTATCCAACAGATGTTTTAAAGTTATATTGGGAGACAAGACTAGTACCCAAAGAAAACTGAATAATGGACTTCCACAAGGATCCGTGCTGACTCCCATGCTTTTCAGCCTCTACATAGCAGACATGCCAGAAACCACATCAAAAAAGTTTGGATACGCAGACGACTGGACGCTTGCCGCAAGTCATAAAGAATTCGAGGTCACTGAACGCATTCTAACAAACGATTTAAATGCCCTAGGGAATTATTTCCGCAAATGAAGATTGCAACCCAATCCAACTAAGACAGAAGTGTCCTGCTTCCATTTGAACAACACGATGGCCAACTATCAACCTCAAATCCATTTTGAGGATAGACTCCTTAACTATAATAAACACCCAAAATACTTAGGTGTTACACTTGACAGAACGCTAAACTTTAAAGAGCATCTTACTAAGACTGCTGCAAAACTCCGAACTCGTAACAACATCCTGCAAAAGCTCTGCGGCACTACATGGGGCTCCTCAGCACCCACACTTAGATCGACAGCATTAGGACTGGTATACCCCGTAGCGGAATACTGTGCACCAGTATGGATAAACAGTCCGCATACTCACCGTGTTGATGTCCAACTCAACCAAGCCATGCGCACTATATCGGCCACAATCAAGGCCACGCCCACTTTCTGGTTAACAGCTTTGAGTCATATAGCTCCACCACCCATCCGCCGGGAACATGCCCTTGTCAGAGAATTTACAACAATCAATACTGATCCTGAGCTCCGCTCCCATGTCGGAACTTCCGCCAGAGACATAAATAGGCTCCGTTCAAGACACCCGCCTCTAAAAACAGCAAAAAGGCTAGTAGATAAAAACTTTAATGTAACTGAACGGTGGAGAGAACAATGGGAGAATAACGCTGCACCAGCTAACTGGAACATGCCATGTATTACAAGCAAACCTGAGGGCTTCAACCAACCGAGACGAATTTGGACCACACTCAATAGAATAAGGACGAACTGTGGCAGATGTTCCGACTCACTTTTTAGATGGGGAAAAATACAATCACCAAATTGCAACTGCGACGCAGAAAGGCAAACAGTAAAACACATGGTAGAGGAATGCCCGATTAGATCCTATAACGGCAACCCTTCGGATTTCCTGGCTGCTACAAAAGAGTCAATCGAATATATTTATAATCTAGATGTTTTTTTGTAGAATAATATTTTTGTATTTACTGTTGTTTGTAATTTATATAATTTATATATATATATATATATATATATATATATATATATATATATATATATATATATATATATATATGAACCTGTTATGTAGCCATACGCTAAATAAAAAATAAATATAAAAACAACAAAAAAAAGCCTTTGGCGCTGATTAATGGAAAATAGAAAGAACTAGGACTAGTAACGGAATATAGTGAAAATGAAGAAATCAGGTTAATACTACGGATATGTGCTGCTTTACCTTATCTTCCAACTGAAAGCATAGAAGATGGTTAGCTATGTATTCAAGAAGATACATCTAATAAGCCCAAGCTTGTGTAATTATACGATTACTTGTAGAGCAGTGGTCAGAAAATCCACGCATCACACTAAACAATTGGAACTGTTATCGTAAAATACATTTGGAACTGTTGTCGTTATAGAAAGAATAATTCTGTGGAAGGGTGGAATAATAAATTAAATAAATCAATACAAAAGAACAGACCTACAATCAAAGAACTGGTCAAAATATTAAAACAAGATGCAGAGTTCGTTGAAGTTTTGATCAAACTGAACGAATTAAATCTCGATGGTAAAAGAAGGAAAACGAAATACATAGTTAGATGCAAGGATTGAAAAAACCCTTCTTATTTTTGAAAATACGAAAAACTAAACACGTCAATATAAATATAAAGTTAGTTTCTTTGTACCAATCAAAACAAAAAATAACTTTAAGGTTGCCAGTCCTAAGCCTGGATAAAGTGTGCAGTGAAGTTCGTTCTCAGGATTTCTTTCCTTTTTTTATTGCTATTTTACTGATTATTACAATTGAAAACATTGTACTCAAATTCCTCCATTTCATAAGAATTTATTTACCTGAGAATCTAATCTTTCATCTTGTCCGCAAGTGACCCCAAATTTGTCTTTTCCGCAAATGCTTCGTGCGCAAGTGCGCCGATACCACTGAAGGAAGTAGTAATAAGAAAGTACCCACACTAATGAGGTAACAGATGATTAGGCGCACACCATTGATAATTAACAATAACATAACACAACTAACAATAAGCACAAAAAAATTAGAATTTGATATCAATCTAGGGTATAACACAGTTTAAGATTTTTAGCTCTGAAAGTGTAGTGGCGAGTGGTGAGGCCAATGTAAGTCTGAACTCTCAACAATTCATTTACTACCAATTGACAAAAACAATATTTTACAGGTTATATGAATTTTTTATCACTTTATTTCATGAATTTTTTTAAAAACGATTCCCGGATTGATATTGCAACTGGAAAAAATTACTAGCTAGTAAAACCAGTACCTAATAAAGAATTTAAACATCTTTTTAATTCAATCATGCTACTAATGTACATTTTATGTAACAGATTTTGAAACATCCTGTTTAAATAATAAAATTTACCTTATCAGTACGAGATTAAACATTTTGTATTCAGTGACGATACTCATTTTTGCACTAAATAAGTTATCTCTCTTTTAATGTCAGCCGAAAAGATTACTGGAACATTCATTCACTGTTTACAAAAACATAATCTAGATAGATAATTTCTACAAAAAAAGGTCAAAATTATAAACAAACATAATATACGAGAGAGACGATTCTAGAATCGAAAGGTAAAAATCGTGGACTTTAGAAGTACTGTAAATCTCAAATTAGTATCAGGATAGTATAATCAAATGAAAATCTATTATACAATTTATTTTTTTTTAAATCGTTCTGAAACTATTTTCTTGTGACATTGTTAAAACTGATTTTAAGATGGGATTAAATTATTTGCATTGTCTACCGCCAATCATACAACGCTTATAGGATAAAGATTTTCATAATTTGAGAAAATACAAAACTGTATATAAATGACAAGGAAGCAGGTGTAGGATTCAAATCTTCAAATGTATGAAGTGTTGCATCAATTGATGCCAAATGAGGGATCATAGGTTAAGACGTGTAAGGGCGCGTTTAAAGCCGAATTGATAATCATCTAATGAAAATAATCATAGAATGCAACTTCATGGAAGGAGTAGAAGACTTGTGACGAAGCTTAGGGAGGACATGTATGTGAATAGACCAGGGCGGATCTGTGAAAAAACTACTAAATTTGTATATGACAGGTGGCATTTGGATTTTTGCATAAATAGTTACGTGATAACTTCAATAATAATATTTGACTTATTCTCACTCTCAAATAATATTAATTGCGTTAATAAAAAAACAACATTAAGAAATAAAAAAAATTAAAATAGGTATTTAAAAATTACTAAAAACCGATTTTTTCTAATTTCCTTGCTTATAACTTTAAAAAAATTAATTTTGGAGCAAAGTCGTACTAAAATAAAATAGTGCCAATTAAATTTTCTATAAAATACGGCTGGTTAATAATATTTTAATGTATTACCTTTGATACAAAATAACAATAAATACAAAAAAGAGGGGGAAACAAGTCTTAATTTTATTTTTTTTAACTGAATTTTCTAAAATCTGGCAAGACAAGAAATTGAAATCGGATTATTTGGACGGCTCGAGGAATGTTTTAAAATTATAAACAATTTTTTGGCTTGTAAACAAATAGCCGAAAAATTCCTTTTGTCTTTTATATTTCAAATTAATATTTAATTTAGACCCTTACCGGGAGTACTAACAGTTGCCAGAACTATGCTTATTGGCCCGATGTTATCTGAAACCAGAATGTATAGTGAGCCGCCATTACATGACACCCTCAACAATTCTAAGAATTACCGTTGTTTGGTGTAAATGCCTTTTGTGGAATATCCCATTTGCTTAGCCGCCCAATCCTGTGTATTTTTATGGTGAATATTATGTTTCTGCTGTTGATAGATTCAACGTTCTGAAATCCCAGCCTGAGTACCTAGTTGGTAAAAATTAAATCCTTTCTACAAGCCACAGAAGCATTTGGATAATTCAGGTTATACCAATTTTATATTTTTTTACCACTGTGCTCTCTAAAACTTGCAAAGCAAACAGATTGATAAATTAGTCGACGGGAATAAATAATTTGCATTCCACATGCAGAACTAAAACAGAAAGACGGTATTAGATTTGATTTCAATGCCGGGCATCCGCCAGCCATTTTTTTATTGAACAGTGAAGATTATCTATGAACTAAATAACAGTGAAGTGATTTATTATTGATCTTTTAATTACATAAATATCTAAATATATAAATATTTTTTTATGTGAACGAATTTCGAAACTTGGGATAAAGTATTTCTCATTCATAATCTAATGCAAGATATAAAATGTTTGTTTTCTTACGATACGATTTTAATTTTAGTTTCGTATAGGCACTTCTCATTTGTAATTTATTACCTAAACATAGACTGTTTATTTCTTTTCTGGGATGACGTAACCTTTTAACGTATAATCTTTTAATAGCTTTTTGTTCGTTACAAAATAATAAAGGTTAGCTTTGTTTTAAATTTTTTATTTTATTTCTTTGTGTGAGCTCGTCTCCTTACGAGGGTAAACTATTAAAGGATGGTGCCCAATTCATTTTAATTTTAAAGATAATACAAACAGTTTGCATATGATTTTTTAAAGAACCACACCCAAACTCTTCAGACACGAGCAGAAGGGTCTATATTATTTGTGTACATAAGTAAATATTCTGCTTACGTTACAATAAAAGGCCGATATCGAGCACAGTTTTTTATGAAATCTTGCCCAAATACATTCTCTCTCCTACAGCTTCCCACAATGTAGTTTCGAAATAATTTTTAACTGTTTGTCCTTTGTCTAGTGTTAGTTTTTGTGTATTTAATGTATATAACATTCATTGACGTGCAGGATAGCCAATGTTTTTGACGAAATGCCCCTGAAGATGCTCTGAGAGCGAAAGTACTTAAGCCAAGATTTAATAAGAAACTGTGCTCGATATCTGCCTTTTAGTTGAGTAAAGTTCATATACGATAAATAGGGTTAGAGATAGTATACAGCCCTATTTACGACTCATTCAATATTGGCTTCTATTTTCTGCTGTTTATATTAACAATGGCTGTTTGATTCCAGCATGGTAGTAAATTTTATGTCTGTATCACCTAGTTGGATGTTCTGAAAGTCGGTAATTAATTTCGTATGTCATACGCTGTCAAAGACCTTTTAAAATCAATGAAGCATATATATATATATATATATATATATATATATATATATATACGGATTTTCTTACTTCCCACCATTGTTGAAGGAGCATTTTCATATAAAATAGTGCTTCTTTAGTTCCGCAAACTGCTCTTATTATTTCCTTACTCTTGTGAATTCTGTTTAAAAAATATGTAATATTTTAACGGCATGGCTCGTCAAACTAATGACTCTACAATCGCTATATTTCTTAACATTTGGTTTCTTAGAAAGAGGAATAAAGATTTTAACCAGCCCCATGGAATTTCGCTGGTAATCATATATTTGATAGAATAGTATAGTGAACTCTTTTATATTGCCATTTGATAGTTATTTAAGCCAGTCCAGTTGATCTGGTCCACTTTCTTTATTGTTTTTGGTTTGGTGTATGGCTTTTTTAACGCCAGCTATTAATGGCCCTTTATTTGAAGTTAGGTAGTGGTTCCCGATCCTCTTTAAATAAGAGTTTAATGTTTTTTTACATGAATAAAAAAAGTTAGAATTAAATCGTAACTAACAT
Source organism: Diabrotica undecimpunctata (assembly GCF_040954645.1). Classification (NCBI taxonomy): domain Eukaryota; kingdom Metazoa; phylum Arthropoda; class Insecta; order Coleoptera; family Chrysomelidae; genus Diabrotica; species Diabrotica undecimpunctata. The sequence goes on along the minus strand of NC_092803.1, from coordinate 113,220,071 downwards.
GAAACCTGAACATAAATAAAATAATGAGCCACAAAATACCATAGGTAAGAAAGAAATATTAATAAAATAAGACAAGCTAGTGAAGAGTGGTTAGAAGTAGAATGTACTTAATCGAAAACAGACGCAAAGCACGATTCATCCAATTAGCGTACATATATGCGTTGCTGGTAAATTATTGTAATAACAAAAACAGAAGAACAACTAAAACAATAGGAAAATTATATTACAGTATATGCCAAATTACTGGCTCGCCCTATTTTTAATGTACAAAAAAAAATCTTGATTTACTTAAATATCTATGACCACATTGTTTTCAACTGCTGAGGGTTAATTACATTTGAGGTTAGCTTAGGAAAAAAACAGTTTACAAAATTGTATTTAGTTCTGATCTAGTCATAAGTGATATTTCAGAAGATATGCGCAATTTGAAAATTCATCAACATCGCCTAGGGAATAATCAAGGACAAGTTCCTCGATTGTTGAATTTATTAAATAAATGTAGGCAGGTTTGAGTTTTCTATTTCGCAGAGGCATTTATGGAAGGTTATTATGGAGGTTATTTCAGATGAAACATCTCCCAAGTCTTGTGCCCCGTCCACATCACCGTCTAATCCACCATTGACTGCGGGTCAATTGCAACAGCAAGTTAGTAGTACTGCCCTGCAAAGTAATCTGTACACACTATCCAACGTCGGTCGTCTAAAGCAAAGCGGTCTTCTCGCTTACAGTTTACAGTCCACTTCCAGCACTATGCCAGACAGCGGAACAAAAGTAGACTCGTCGTAATTGGGCTACACGACACCTCAATTAGACAATTGGAAACTGCTATTTGGTGGTATCATGACAATTTCATGTGGAAGTTGGTGCCGTCAAGTCTCATTTTCCTACGTCATTATAATTTTTTTTGAGAAGAAAATTGTATAGAAGTAAAAAATACTTTATGAGATCGTATGAAAGTAAAACTTATAGAGGCAGTACAATATATATGAAAATTGACAGTTAATTGAATTATATGTTTTTACACATTTATCATTCCATAACAACTCGTGTAACTGCTCTGAGCAGTACCGACCGAAGATGATACCTTCTGGTATAACCTTCATTTAAAAACAGGATGTGGTAACTGACGCGCGGACAGATAGTTTTAAATTTAATTTATATTAATTATTTTATTGTATGTTATTTTAATTTATTTTAATATATTTTATTTTCGTTTATTTTAATTTATTTCATTGTATTTTTATTTAAGTTGATTTATTTTATTAAGAAACACGCATGAGACTGTGTTTATCCATCATTCCGTCCCTAGTCCACGATAAGAAAGTTGTTTCCAATAATAACCCTGACCAACTACACCTGGGAGGTCACCAAGAATTTGACAGTTACGTAAAACTCTTTTTAATGATCAAAAAGGCACAACTCCAATAATAATGAATATTTAAAATTCTGACAATTTGAAGATTGAACTAAGAAATCGACACTCTATCGATGTGTCGATTTCACTAAACAAATATCGTACAAGGCGATCTTTTAGTATTCTACAAAACTATTTAAAACAGAGTATTAATACTTATAAATTAAATGCTTGTTTAAAAAATATTTAATTTTTGCAAAAAAGATACATTTTTTTAAATCTATGTTTCACTTTGGCATATTCATAGTCAAATTGGATTTTTTAAATTAAAAGTTAAGTAATTTTGTGGGAAAACATTATGTCATTTTAATTGCCTATTTGTAATATTCGTATTAGTTTTCAAAAACCGTATACAGGGTGAAATTTTATCTATGAATATGCCAAACTCTGAACTCAGTAGTTCAGTGACTAGTGAGTGAAGTAGTGTCTGGGGGCTCGGGAGACTGAGACCTCGGAAGCCCTGAAGAAGACATCAGAGAGGATGTCGAAAGCTCGGCAAAATGGATATCGACGGGGTTCAACCCGGAAGACTGGTGAGTTTAATATTAATTTTTATAATAGTATTAATCTTAGCTCTAGGTTTAATATATATATATATATATATATATATATATATATATATATATATATATATATATATATATATATATTAAACCTAGAGCTAAGATTAATACTATTATAAAAATTAATATATATTATGTATTTAATTTATATCGAATGAATAAAAAACCCGAATTAATACTACTTAAATATATAAAAAAACAAGAGAAAATTTTAATATGTATTTAAATCTTATGAGGGTACAAAAAAGGGTATAAGGAGATTGAACAAAATAAATAGGAAAACTCAACATTATCACAGCTGCGCAAATAATTGATGATGAAAACTAGAAACAAAGTTGAATAGTTAGAACTTTCGGAACTTAAAATGATGAGCTTTATAAGAAAAAACATTTAACGAACACTTTTTTCGAAGAAATCATATATCAGAATATAATATCTTGTTTTATTCATACTAAAAATATGTATAAAATATTTTTTTATCTTCATTAAATTAAAACCACCTAACACCTGTTCGTTTTGTTGTTTTCTAACATATAGTACGCATAATATATACACATGATATGAACATAAAACAAAAATCTACATCTCAAAGCTATTACCATGATAAATTAATCATCTTGTCACTATAATTTAGCATCCAAGTCTTAATAACGTTTGACAAAAGGTACACATGATTACAAGAGGATTAGAGTGTTATTGACCCTCCTTGCGATGGTCAAAGGTGTTTGTTTATGAAACGCTTAAGCTTGCTCTTAGCGGAAGACGTATAGGCACCAAGTAATTTGTAGATCCCAATAAATTAAAATGGCGTTAGTGGTATTATAGTATTGCATATTATCGATTACATAGAACGGTTACAGTAAATTTTAGATTAAAAACTTTTCGCACGTTCAAATATAAATTTTACGACTAAAGATAATTTGTGAAAAAGTATATAAGTAGTACAATAAAACTCTTCACTTCGGTCACCTTCCTTAACGGTCGATTTGAGATTTTAAATTTATTCTTATGGGTACAATTTTTATAAGGAACTTCTTAATAGCAAAACCGATTAGAAAACGTCCAGGTCCCTGTTCAGCAATCATTTTTTGATAAAATATCATGCAATTAATATCGTCCTGAAATCTTCTCAACGTCGACGCTGATCGGAACTGAATTTTGTTTCTCAGAATGGGTGTAAATGCCACAAACAATAAAAAAAGAGATCTGGTTTGACTCTGTTTATATGTATGTAGGCGATCCGATAAGTACTTAGTCTCTCTCAAAGCTCAATCGCGCCACTATCGCAAGAGAAATCTATTATTGTACAATACATTCTCGTAGACGGCTAATGTCAAAATTTCAGCCGAATCGGAGTTGTAGTTTTGTTTTGACCACGTATGAAAGCGGGCGTATCCGCGGATTTTAGAAAAATGGAAAAAGAGCAATATCGGTCAGTGATTCGATTCTTGTTTTTGAAAGGGAAAGAGCGCAACGAAATAAAAGAGCGCTTGGATTTGGTTTCAACGTGATCGCACGTCGGTTTTTGACGAGCCACGTCTCGGTGCCCCGAAAATGGCTACCACGGAAGATAACGTGACAAAAATCCATGATTTTGTATTGGCAGACCGCCGACTGAAGATGCTCGAGATAACTAAGACAGCACAACCTTAAGACCACTTCAGAGCAGTGTTTGACGCTATGTAAGCGTAATAGGAAGGAATTTTTACATCGTTTCATAATCGTCGACGAAACGTGGATCCACTGGTACACACCAGAGACCAAGGAACAGTCGAAACAGTGGGCGGCACTCGACGAACGGGCTACAAAGAAGGCAAAGACTGTCTATCGACCGGAAGGGTGATGGCCATTATTTTCTGGAATTTATAAGGGGTTATCTACATCATTTACCTGAAGAAGGGCAAAACGGTCACCGGGCTCTATTGCGTTGAATTATTGTGCCGATTCGAAGCCTAATTGCAGAAAAAACGACCCTATTGCTCTTTCACCATGACAACGCACCGGCTCATGCTTCCACCGTCGCCATGGCGAAATTGGTCGAATTGCCATCCACCGTATTCTCCAGATTTGGTCCCGTGCGACTTCTTTTTGTGTCCAAACTTGAAAAAGGCTGACCAGAAGTTTAAGTCTACTGCGTAGGTTATTGTCACCACGGAAACCTACTTTGCAGACCTCGAGAAAACGTATTTTTCAGACGGGTTAATGAAGTTGGAGCATTGCTGGGTCAAACGTATCGAGCTAAAATGAGACTATGTAGAGAAATAAATCGTCAATCTTCCCAAAATTTTCGTTTTTCTTTTGCAGGTTAAGTATTTATCGGACCGCTCTAATAAATATGAACGTGAAATCTGAGAAATAGCGAACAATAAACACATTGCTTTAACACACAAATTGCATAAGTACACCATTTAGAATTTTAAAAAAGACAACAATGCGGAACATAGTGCAGTGCATACAGTACAGGAAGCCGAGCATGCGTGGTAGGGCGGTCTAAATAAGACTAGCCACGCGTGTGCGGCTTAGGGTGGTTTTAGTTATTAGACAGGGCAATCATCTTTTACTCTGAATCCAACACACGACTTTAGAAGATTTTACACCCTGTACATACAGTATGACCTTTTGGGAAACACCAAATTTTTTCCGTTAGGTATCATTTAAGTAAAAAACACCTAAATAGATCGATTTTTAAAATGAGTTTTGCTGTTATTTTGTATAACCGCAACTATGATGACTTCACTATGACGAATAGAATCGAATATGCTATGACAACCTCGTTATAGGCCTTAGTCTCTTCAAGGAATGGTACCCCCTTTTTTGTTGCGGGGAGTCTTGGTAGGGGGATTAAGAGTATCGTGTTTGGTGCTGGAAGTTGTGGTAGAAGCTGGTTTTTGGATATTGTTTACTCACAGTACTTGCTCAGGTGGATGTTGTTATGCTGCCGTTAAGTTACAATTTTGTTTAGTTTAGTAAAGTTATTAGTTTATTATTTATAAGGCTAAATTACTATAATAGTTACCATTTACATTGTATTTCCATGCAGTTACTACTTATACAATTTAAGTGTTGTTAGGAACGGCTCCTAAATCAGCATTGTTAGCAAATGCAGGTTATTGTCTGCTATATTTTAGCGAAGTTGTTTCTAGGATATTCAGGCGAGAATGGAACTTTAGTTTTAGGGAATCTGGTGAGTATTTTGTCTTCGTCGGTGGCATGTCTTTTTGAGAACCTCCTTTGCTCTGTTGTTCAAGCCATTTATGATGGGAGAAAGCATCTCTTGTTTAGGCTAAGTATTCTATCATGAATGGAGTCTACGTTTGCTAGATGGTGAAATAATGCTGACGGATAATCAAGTTCTTTTACCCATAATCCTCCTCAGGATTTTTCTTTCAGTGGCCATGACTTGATTGTGTTTTTTGTTTAGTAAAGTGTAGATTTTCGCTTTGTTTAGGGTGTTTCGTAGGTCAGCGTTTCACTTGAGTGTCTTTGAAAATTCGACACCCAAGTAGAACACTGACGGTCTGAAATTGAGCCTTTCTCTGTTGAGCAATATGTGGTTTACCTGTTCAAGCACTGAGCTTTTTGCGTTTTTGAACAGAATTAGTTGTGTTTTAGGGTGTTTCGTAGGTCAGCGTTCCACTTGAGTGTCTTTGAAAATTCGACACCCAAGTAGGACACTGACGGTCTGAAATTGACCCTTTCTCTGGTGAGCAGTATGTGGTTTTCCTGTTCAAGCGCTGGGCTTTTTGGGTGTTAGAATATAATTAGTTGTGTTTTTGCTGGGTTTAGAGTTACTCTCCATTTCTTGCACCATTTGACTATAAGGTCGAGTTGTGCTTGTGCATTTTCAAATACAGAGCGTTCTATAGAGTTGGTCCTAGGTTGACCTGAGCAGAACAAGGCCGTGTCGTCAGCGTATAGCAGGATACTCTCAGACGAGGTATGGGGAAGTAGGAGGTCGCTGTTATAGACTGTGTAGAGAATACCTATTAATAATATGTAAATATTAATATTTCTGTCCAATATAATGATGAGTGACAATCTTTATTTAGAAAAACCAACGGATGCCAATAATATAAAGTTTTTATGTGTATTGATGCAATTATTGTTGTTATTGTTTGAGATAATGTTTTGTAAGTTATTGATTTTAGGATTGTTGGAAGAAGGATTTGTAATAGCAAAGCATCTTTCTCGAATACCAAGATTGTTGAGCTATAGTGGGTAGACTAAATACAACAACTAAACACAAAAACTTTCCCCGGCAGAAAAGCCATTATTATACAAGACAATTGACTAAAAAAAACTCTCAAGTCACTTTATAAGTTTTACAGACCTATATTCGAGAGAAAATTTACAAATTTACAAGTTTTTCTTAATTATCTGTATATTAAAATTTAGGCACATATCCCATTTTACAATTCAACGCTTTAAATACGGTTTAGAAACCAACTTTGTAGGAAGAAAACAAAACAAAAACTTACCCTTGTTCAACAGGAATAGGTCCACCCATCTGCCTGGACATCATTCCATGAGCCGGCTCCATGGGTCCCGACATGGGGTGTCCTGGACCAGGCCCGAATGGTGACCCCGGTGGCATACCGAATCCAGGACCGGGACCGAAATGTTGAAAGTGATTACCTGTTGGTCCCGGGCCACCAACAAACGGAGGTCCTGATGACCCGGGACGGCCGAACGGTGGCCCCCCCGCCGACGGGGAGCCAAAAGGGCCCGGTCCGGGGCCATTATAGGGAGGTCCGGCACTATTAGGAGGTGGGAAACCCGCGTTTGGGGGAGGACCAGGTCCAGGGGTCGAAGAACCCGATGGAGCTGGTGAGGCGGTATATTGGGGTGTAGTTGAACCCGGTGGAGGACCCCCCTGGTAAGGAGGTGCACCGGCTGGCGACCCAGCCCCCGCCGGTGGGCCTTGGAAAGGCGAGGGTCCTTGGAAGCCAGCCGGTGGCCCTGAAAACGAGTTGGCTGGCCCTTGAGCGAAACTCTGGGGTTCCGAGCCGGGCGGCGGTCCCTTCCAATTAGTGGCAGGGTCCTCCAGGGTGACTGGCAGCGTGATGGAAGGCGCTACTCGACGGCTAGGGCCTGAAACAAGAAAAATATACAAAACAGTTTTACTGTAACAATATGTGTACTTACAATACAATACTAACAAACTGTTTTTTTTTATATAATTTTCGTAAAGAGGTTACAACAATGTAACCATTCACTTAATTATGCTTTTGGTTCGATTTGTATACAATACAGTATTATATTAAAAAAAAACATTGTCTGCTGAATTATACTGATGTCAAAAATTTGTGAAAAAGATTTCAATGGGAAAGTGTGAATTTTATTTAATAATTTTTTAAAGTTATATACTAATTATTAATTTTTTTTTTTTTTTTTCGACAAGTCATATAACACTATCAAATTTCATTTAGCTACAATTATGGTGTTTACAAAAATACGTTTTTCGTAAAAATTGCATTTAGGTTTTATATAAGTACTTGTTTTGATCCTATAATCAATATAAGGTTCATCAAAAAACTTTCGTTTTGCCAATCCTGCATAAACTTATGCAATGGGCATTTCATTTATTGTCACGAAGGAATCCATTAATTTAAATCAAAACTTTATTTTAGTTAGCGTAAATCTAATGGGTTCTCCAATAGGGACTTCTGAACTTCGACAGTTGGTAGCGGCCATGATATTGAAGCTCTGTCAAATTGGCTGTCATTCGTTCAGTCTGTTTTGCCAACTCACCAAGGATATAGCGTACATGTGCCAAATTTTTTTTTATGTGAATGGGTGTTCTGTTCGGGCAATCTCCAGGAAAAATCAAACGATTAAATTTTATTGATTAATGTATATTAATAAAAAAATTATTATAAATTAATAAAATAAATCTAATTTTTTATTGAATTTAATATTTAAAAAAAAAAAAGAAAAAAATCTTATTAAATACAAACAGATTGGTTTCAAAATTTATTTTAAAACCATTTATTCAGAGAGTGTAAAGACTCATTAAAAATTAAGTCATTTCATATTTTAATTTAAATAAACACATTTGAAGTATTATTTTATAATTAATATTATGTATTTATATTTATTTTATTTATCGTATGGCAATTACAACACATTTAGAACAAATACACAAACACTAGTAATATAGGTATTTGACAAACTTTAAATAGTTACAAACAAACATCAAGTGTATTTATATAATCAATTGACTCTGAAGTTGCAAACAGGAAGTCTTCAGGGCTACCATTGTAGGATCTTGAGAGACACTCTTGAATAATGTGGTCGATGGTTTGGTTCTCCCCACAGTCACATTGAGGAGACGGGTTCTTTCCCCATTTATGTAGCATGTATGCACATCTGCCATGTCTGGTTCGGATCCTATTTAGAGTGGACCATGTTTTGCGTGGAAGATCAAAACCTGGTGGCTTGTGGGTAATGTATTTATATAAATACTATACATGAATTGTTGAAATATAAATATTTCTTAACAAATAATAGTAAAATTCAATAACTTTTTTATGGAAAAATTTAATTAATTTATTTTTGCGGAAGTGAAAATAGTAGAGTTCGTACTATTTTCTCGAGCTAATCACAGTTTAAAAAAAATGGAAGGTTTTGCGTGCCATCAAAGCACTCGGCTATTACAAATTTTTCCAACACTCTTCAATTTGAAGTTACATTCTAAAAAAACGGTGATCGGAAAGTTGTCCTCTCCACTTTTCAGTGGGCGGTATTTTACGAGTACCATCACGTTAACGGGTTATAAATTTTTACGCCTTCTCTTTATATGCCATCTATAAATTGGATGATAAAATATAGACATCAATTATAATATGTTCAATGTTCAGCTCTTAATGTTATTAAATAATGAAAATATGAAATAATGAACAAAATAAAAAACTACATGTTTTACAGTGCGAAACTCCTTTAAGTCTTCATATTCGCGTCCGAATATGGCCAATAATAATGTACGGTAGCGAGACCTGGTCACATAAAAGAAATATGTCTCATATTTATTTTCTTATGTAAAAGTGGTTTCAGTTAAATTATCTGAAACTTTGCAGAGGTAGCTTTGGTCATGGTAATCAAAAGCTCCCATTATCTCAAGACCTAGAAATCAATTTTTTCTGCTACCTCTGCTACGCTACAGAGGTTCAAAGTGTTGGTTTTTAGTCCATTTGAATAATACATATTTGATGGATTCGACCGTTGATGGAAATTCATTTTATGTAACAATAAAACACTGAAAACTTTGTTTTCCAAAACTTCCACAAATTTTTATTTTAAATTATTATCACTACAGCTGTTTCGGCTGATTGCCTTTCTCAAGTGATCTGTTTTTGGCATGGGTTTACACTTTATAGTCTCTAATGAAATAAGTTGAGGAGGGGAGAACTGTTTGTCTCAAGCTGGTCATTCAGAATTATATCTGTGTTTTTTAATTTGTTGATTTCCATAGATTCTAACAAAGATAGCTTAAGGCCTTTATTTTGAATGTGTAGAATTTTAAATTCGTCATCAAAAGAATGATTATGATCATACATAGATTCTACATACGCACTTCACCTTCTAGATCATAATCATTCTTTTGATGACGAATTTAAAATTCTACACATTCAAAATAAAGGCCTTAAGCTATCTTTGTTAGAATCTATGGAAATCAACAAATTAAAAAACACAGATATAATTCTGAATGACCAGCTTGAGACAAACAGTTCTCCCCTCCTCAACTTATTTCATTAGAGACTATAAAGTGTAAACCCATGCCAAAAACAGATCACTTGAGAAAGGCAATCAGCCGAAACAGCTGTAGTGATAATAATTTAAAATAAAAATTTGTGGAAGTTTTGGAAAACAAAGTTTTCTGTGTTTTATTGTTACATAATACATATTTGTATACTATCCAAGGTGTTTACCTTACAAGTAAATAACTGCATCAAACATCAGAGAGTGATTCTGCATGAAAAAATGACAAAAGTTTGCTATATAAACGTATGTCTGCAAATTCTTCGTTTTCCGAGATAAGGGGTGTTGATATTTTTCTTAGAAATTGACGATTTATTTATTCCTCTGAACTGGTTGAGATATGTAGATGAAATTTGGTGGGTTTTAAGAGGTTCTTGCTTGTTTTTTGCGATACAATTATTGGCACGAATACGGATAATGGTCTCAATATGAAAGCTAAATTTGGCTGAGAATGTCAATTCTAGGGCCCAAAAAAGTTCGCCACTCGTACCTCAGGGTTTCCCCCTAAAATTAAAAATTGATAAATTTTATAATCTCATGAGAATCTTAAAAAATGGCAAAAATCGCGACACGTTTATTTATTTAACAGGTTTATAGAAACTGACTGCATTTGGAGCAAAATACAAAAATTCCATACAAAAGTGGCACTCTTCACCATTAAAACGCATTTTTCAAAATCGTCGGTCGCTTCAAGCGTTGTTTTTGAGAGAACAACAAAAAAAGTGCTAATAATCGTTTTTTTCTATAGCGTACAGATTTTTGGTAAATCGGTTTTTTTCGTTTTCCCCCTGCAAGGGGGTTTTATGGTGAAGCCAGGGGTAAGCGTGGTAAACTTTTCCTTGCCGTGATATTGCTATGCCAGCTTTATTGTAAAGTTAGCATACCCACTGTTTCTCGGAAACGGCTACAGCAATAAATTTTTTCTTTCTGTAATAAATTAGCAATAAATTATAGTGTTGGCTTGAATTCGTCCTTATAAAATGGATAATATGCTAACTTTACAGACATCTCATTACATATAGTTTTATTTCACAATTGCATTTTTAAAAACGAACTCTTATAATGAAATTTCAACAAAAATACTTTTAAACAGTTTGAAATACTTGGCGATATACTTATAATAAAAGTATAATTGTCTTTTTATTTATAATATTTGAGATATAATTAAACTTTCAACCCTTAACACCTACGCGTTATGACAAATGCCTGAAACATGAATAGCTTTTAATTTTTTTTTTATTTTCAGAACTACATCTTTTTTTGGAATTGCAAATTGTTATACATTGTACAAGGAGTTTTCCTGGTGCAGGTTTATTTATTATTTTTACTAGTTGCAAAGAATATTCACATTTTATCCATCTTCACATTATTCCTGAATGTTGAATGAAGGTATAAAAAGTACAAAAATAGATTCGAGAATATTTACACGCTGCGAAAATTTCGCAGCGTGAAAGATTTTTTACAATAACTTCTTTAATTTTTAAGATATGTAATTGTTCAAAAAAATATGTTGCAGTGAATTATCAGAGTTGCAACATGTACTAAGTCTAACTCCTTTGTGTTGCAGTTTCGCAACTGTTAATAAACATTTATTAAATATTAAGACTTTATGGTAGTTTTAATTCTCCCCGTATATCAAGATTTCATGTTTAAGGATGCATCTGGGTTAAAAACTACATGCTACGAGACGGGCAATCTGCAAAATGACACAGATGTGTATTGGAGATAAGCGATGCATCTACACAATCATAGTCGAGTTTTATCTCTCAAACCACACACATGTGTGTGCGTTTGGGTTAAGAGTACCTAAGACACTTAGCATCGGTCCTTTGACCGAGGAAGTCGTTTTGATGCAGAAAAGTTACATTAGGAATTGTGTGGTTCCTGTTATTCGTCGGTGAAGACATATTTTTTGCGGTGGCCGGAGTGCCATCTTCTCATTGGGTAAGGAACAATACCATAATTTTGTTGCTGCATGGGCTAAGTACGTTTATTTGGTGCCCAATTATTACATATTGTGTCGCGATTTTGAACTTTTGAACTTTATTCAGAACATTAAACGTTTTCAATTGGACATTTTGCTTTTGTTTTGTGTAGTATTTACTCTATTCTTATTTTTTGTAATATGTCATTCCCGATTATAATTTGAATTGAGTTTAAATATTTGTATTTGAATATATAATTTGAGTTGAGTTTGATATAATTCATATATGATATTTTTGATTGCATTTTGTGTAACTGTATTAACGAGGTTTATTCATTTTATTACGAATTAAGTATATTATAATATGTGCGTATATTTTTCACTCTTTCACGTTTAATATCAATTTTTTTATATGACATATATATTCATATTTTATTTCTTTTTTGTATAGTATTATTTCTATCTATGGTTTGTTTATGGTTCTCTTTTTGTGTGTCGTTACGTATTGATTAATATTTAAGTTTGTACTACATATATTCTTCTTCTTTTAAGTAATATATCCTTCTTTAGTTGTATATTGGGTTATGTGTATTTATGTTTAATTTCACCTCTTTTTAAAATAGAGTTTTATACAGTCCACTTGCTTTCATTTCTTTTATTTTAATATACATACCCAATCCGAAAGGGGGGTAATCTCCTTTAGTTTACAAATAAAAATGAATCAATATTTTGAAAAATGGACAACTTTTTTATTTCTTTATTTCAAATTAAATCAATTTTTTTTCAAATCTAAACTTTTAATTTTATTTCGTAGAGAGTGGGATGACAACTTTGTTTTTATAATAACGTCATTATTTTTTACGATAACGGCTTTTACTAAAGCTTATTTTAAAGGTATTTGTATAAGAGGTTAATTTTTGATTAATATGATTGTGTTTTTGAAATGTAAGATATGTTAGTTATTTATAACAAACCTTTATCAGAAAAAAATGCATATTTTAGATGAAAAATCAATATTCAAATCAACTCGAAAAATTCAGTTCTCGAAAAAACTATACAGAACATTTTTTGCTTAAAATGAATTTTGAAATTTAAAAATGTTCACCCGAGAAGGGGTTGTGTTGACTTTTAGGATAAAAGTCGGCCCAAATATAACTTTTGTTTGTTTGTAACTGGACTATTGTTATTTCCTCTTCTTCCTGCATGTTTCGTTTTGATGGAATTTAATGCAAATAGTTTATTGAATTAGGTAGAAACTTCAATATGTACGTCCACCCAGTAGACACAAAGTTTTTATAAAAGAAAGAAAAAAAACAATTTTCTTATGTTCGATTCTTTTGTACTTATTCAATAAAAAAGCAAAACTTAACATTTTGGAATCATTTTTTCAACAATAATCTTAGTTCAAGAAGGTTAAGTACTCAAGACGCCGTACGACAGAAATATAGAGTTATTGGAAGACAACCTTATACGCATCGTGCAAGGGCACATACAGCTAATAGAGAGTAGTGATGTAACGAGTATTCGCATATTTTTGCACATTCGCATTCGCAAATTTTTTTGCGAATATGAATATAAAAAAAATTGAAGATTCATTTAATAAAATAAAAATCCATTCACTTCTCAGTTTTTTTATTATGAAAACGCACTTTATTTTACAAGCTTAGAAAACTATAAAATAAGAAAACAAAAAAATAAATGATGCGATGTAAACAAATAAAAACAAATTATTCTCTGAAACTGTTTATCCTGTATTATCCTGAAGTTTTTAATCTTAGACAATCATCTTAACAAAGCTAAGAATTATTCAACTACAAACTAAAAATAGTCTATGTGTTTTTATGTAGAGTTTAAACAAACAAACAGTTTGACTTCAGTTAGATAAGTTCAGATAAATTTAGTAATTGTAATTTTGTAATTCAGCAATTTTCGGAACAAGATACATACATATATATATATATATATATATATATATATATATATATATATATATATATATATATATATATATATATATATATATTGTACACTACACTGTAATGTAATACAGTACAATATGATTTGTATAATTTTATTCTGAAAATTGCTGAATTACTAAATTTATCTGAACTTATCTAACTTAACACCTCGCGCAAATGAAACTGCCGGCAGTGCTGGAAACAATTAAAATTGCCAAATTAAAAAAAAAAACGGAATATTCGCATTCTTATTCGCGAATGTCGGTGGCATATATTCGCACTAGCATTCGTGTTCGCGAATGTTCAAAAAATGACATTTGTTGCATAACTAATAGGGAGGATCGACTTTTACACCTACGGGCCGTTGAAGATCGCCGAAGTACTGCTCGAACGCTACAAAATGAGTTGGTAAAAGCTATGGGTACAAGACTACTCAAATTATATGTAATCGACTATACGGCTTCTATACGTAATCCACGGCACAATGGAGTAATGTTATGTTTACTGAAAAGTCCTGCCTTCTTTTAAATCATGTTAATGGACGTGTTAAAATGTGGAGAAGACCAGGCGAGCGCTTTTTGGATTCCACAATTCAAGAAATCCAGGCTTTAGGCGGAGGTTCAATTATAATTTGGGGTAGGAAAACTTTAAATAACCGCTCTGGCCTAGTAGTTATTCGGCGAGAGGCGACTACGGCAGAGCGGTACATTAACGAAGTTCTTGAACCATATATCCCAGTTGCTGAAAATATGGGTTTAAAATTTATCCTTCAGCAAGATTATGTGAGACCGCAGGTGGCCAGGATAGTGCAAAATTATTTGACTACCCAAAATATTCAGGTTATACAGTGGTCAGCAAGAAGTACAGATTTAAATCACATTGAACACATTTGGAATAAACTCGGAAAGTGCTTGACGGATCGTCAGCCACTAAGAAACCTGCAATATGTCGAGGAAGTTCTCGTGGAAGAATACGAACAACATCTAGATCAAGAAACTATTCGAAATGCGATTGAAAGCATGCCCGAACGTTGTGTAAAAGTTCGGCGAGTTAGAGGAGCCCATACTTGCTATTAGTTTTAAAACAATTTTTAGCAACGCTGTTATTAAAAAATAAATCGAATTTTTCACATTTATCACTTTTTTCCCCAAGAAAATTTACAGTTCAGTACCAAAAAGTTTTATAGGCGGCTCTTTTTTCGTTTTGATCAGTGTATAATTGTATGCATGTTTCACATATAAAGCGACTTGTAAGTATTTTGGCGGGTAAATAAAAATTCTTGCAATATCGTCTCCACACTATTTCACATCTAGAAATCTAAAAACACTAAACGACACTGTCACGCATTACCTTGTTGTAGAGTAGACGTCTTTGTTTAACTTACCTTCTTTTGTATTATCTCATACTACACATTTCAACTGTCTAACCCGTCTATACAGTTATGACGAAAACATTCTTATTTTTACTGACTTGATTGGTCTAATTTTAAGCATTAGAGGATGAGTCTCCAGCTATGTTAAAGGTTTCGCAGAAATTATTCCTTATTCGCTCCGTGCGTGACCATGGTAGGGGTACCTTGAAATGATGCCAGCGTGCGTAGCGGCGAAATATGACAAAATTGGACACTATCTTTTTACGCATAAATTTTATCAAAAATGTGTGCAAATACATGTTGCGTATTTAATTAATAATAGCAAAATTAGTAAGTGTAGTTTTTATAGGTTCCCAAAGATTACATATAAATTAGAGAAAAGAAAAAGATGGATCCGTGCTATTAATATGAAAAAGGAAATATCACATAACCTCATTTTTATGCAATTGAAATAGGAAATATTTAAATAATTTACCTTAAATGATATTTTATAAGGCTTCAAGCTAACTGCAGAGTGCCTGATGACTTTAGCTTTTATATCATAACTTTTACTATTACTGTTTTTAATTATGATGAATTTTGAGAAACCCAGTTTTTAATACATTTATTTTGTACATAAACTGAAAAAATATAATTAAAATGTTAATTATTAATAATTGTCAATTTCGCCTGTATTTAACAATGTCAAACATATGTCATATGTTTAACCTGAAAATTGGTAGGTCCAAAACTGTCAGATGAAGGCGGTAGGTGTCGCGTCAGTCACGCACGGAGCGAATATCAATTACGTTTTATAGTGTAGCAGTATTCATAGTATATTTCAGACTAATAGTTATATGAATGTGATATTGATTATCTCTTCTAGTGTTAGCTTAGAGGACCAGGGAGAAGAAGATAATCTTGGCTTCAAAACCTGAGAAAGTGGTTTAATACATCGACAACCGGACTATTCAGAATAGCAGCAAGCAAAGTTAGGATAGCCATGTTGATCGCCAACATCCGGAACGGATAGGCATCGTAAGAAGAAGAAGTGTTAGCTTGTTACTTCCTCTTCTGTATGACCTGTTTAGATATTTTAGTTATTTCTGCTACAAGTTATCGTGTATCTTACAAGAATTTAATATTATAACGTCTAAAAACTCGTAAGAAGAAGGGAATTCCATAGTTCTCTATTGAAAGATGGTCGCAAAAAAAAATATATAAGTATGCTCTAATTTAGTGTTTCGTTTTAAAACTTATTTTAAGTAAGTACCTATATTGCATTAATTGATTCATTTTGACATCTATTGTATTTTTGTCAGTCAAGCACTTTGCGAGTTAAATAAAGTATTGGGCATAAAAACTAATGTATTTCAAAGGAAAGCAATGAAAACGTAAATGAGGATGTTAATAGTCGAGTTAAGCTGTGATGAATTGGGAATATTGCGGACCAATTAAATGAAATGGAACTTTTTCGTTTAAAAGTGAATGGATTCATTTAAATGAACATCTTGTTTGGGATTTAAAGTTTATCGGCTATAAAGGGGGTGGTTAATGGCTTACTTTATGGTAAAATAGATTAAAACGGTTGACTACATGAAGGGGACATAGGTACTTTGAAATCTGATGGGTATTCTTTAACCATTTATGACTTCCTTAGCCGACAGCATGGTAACTGCATATTACAGCATTCTGTCAAATGACCGTTAACTCCCTCGCAGTCAGCGAGCATTCATTTCTTTTTATATTATAATTTTTTCCATGAAGTTATTGTGGCTGTGGTTTGCGGTATATACAATGTGGCTAAAGGGGAAATTTTCCCAGTCGATATTTTAGTTACTCGTAAGATGTCTCTTACGAGTAACCACGTTGGTACGTTTTTGAAAACATTCGCAATCTTTTACCGATGGCCTTCGCATGATATATTATCACGCCTATATCCTATTTTTTTTCAATGTTTACGTCTCAGTTGACTATATGTAATTCTACGGATTAATTTATTAGTAAGTATATTTTGTTTCTTTTTTCTCATGACTGCATATCTTCGATACCTTTATACTACAGACACTCGGGCTATTCATCTTCTAATTTTGTCGGACTGAACTGATTCACTTGAAATTTTGTGAGTTGGTGGGAAAGTTCTCAAATAACAAAAGTTATATAACGCTGATGTGTGCTTTCTCCTCAAAGGTGCATGCTCGGGGGGTGGAAATTCTTTTGCTCAACATAATCACGCAAATAGATGGAGGATTAAATTCTAAGCAGTTTTTTTCAAAGAGTCAATACTGTTTGAGCTATTTATGGTTGAAAACAACGAATTTTCGTCGAAAAAAGAGACGTTTTTTAACGGTAAATATGAATAACTCAAAAAATATGCCTTTGATCGAAAAAGTATGCCAAACAAAAATGAAGCTTATAAAAGAAGAATGAGACTCAATTTTTATAAATTATTCTAAATACAATATAAAGTGAGATATGGTCGGTGAAAGAAGACATTTTTTTGCAAATATTTGGATCAATGTATTCAACGTGAAATTGTAAGAAAAGGATTGTTTCTTCGGGAGCAATGTTCTTAATGTTCTTTTAGTCCATGAAAAGACCTTTAAATTGAGTACTACACAAAGTTATTTAAAAGGCATGTAAACTGTTCCATAATAAAATTTTCTCCCATATATATGTCTGTAAAGTTAGCACATCCATTTTATAAGGCCTAATTTAAAGAAACACTATACTTAATTTATTGCTAATTTATTACGAAAAGAAAAAAAAAATGTTGTAGCCGTTTCCAAGAAACAGTGAGTATGCTAACTTTACGGTAAAGCTAGCATAGCCATAGCTATATCTCGGCAAGGACAAGGAGTACAGAGCAACAATGATTATACAAACTTTAGGGTAAAGCTAGCATAGCCATATCTTGTCAAGGACAAGGAGTATAGGGCTCCTCTCGGCAGCATATTTTATTGCTAATTAATTGCTGTTGATTGGTATATTAACCAATACCCAAAACTACCCTTAGCTCAAAACACACCCCGGAAAAATGAAGATATCGGCAAAAAACGTTGAAACCAGAAAAGTGAACCGCTATGAATTAATTGCTAATTTATTGTTGAAGTTTTATGCCAAGAAGCACTATTGGTGCAACCGTTTCCCAAAATTTATGAAGACTGAACCTATTTTAGCGTCATATCGTATTGCTAATTAAATTTTTTTGAATAATGTTTAACTTACTTGCTAAATTGTTCCCATCGTCCTTTAATGCAAATCTTATCTTTGGCGAAATAGTGCTGATACAGTTTATAAAAAATAATTCACTCATGGACAAAAATATCGAATATTTTGGAATTTTCAAATTTTTGTTTTTTCAAAATAAATTCTGGTCAAGCAAGTAGTTTACTGTAAAATAGAGTTTATTTTAACAATGTTTAATGGACAATTTTAAGTTTTTATGCGGAGAAAATTGTGAAAAAAATAAATGTTTAATATTAGGTAAATAAGGGTATTTTACTCTAAACTTAAATGATAATTTAAATTGCTTTAACAACTGGTTTAAACTGAAAGAAGTGCATGATCAGTAACGAGTATTCCCCCTCTAGCTCTTATTAACGCTTGCATCTTTCTCAGCATGCTTGCAAGTAAATTTTGGACATATTCTTGGGAAATTGCATTCCATTCATCCTGTGCAGCAAGCCGAGGCTGCTCTATCGTATTTGGAACGGGATTTCTTTGTCGTATGCTGCATTTTAGGTGATCCCACATGTGCTCTATTGGATTTAAATCCGGGCTAGAGGGTGGCCAATCCTAACTTCGAATTTAGACCTCATCAAGATAATTACTTACTATGTCAGCGTCATGTGGTCAAGCATTATCGTGCATTAACGTAAATCTTTCATATCCAATGTAACCAACATATGACAAAACATGATCTTGCAGGATGTTTTAAACGTAAGAAGTACCAGTCATCCGTCCAATCACTTCTACAAGTGAGGTACGTACCTCCCAACTAATACCTTCCCAAAGAATTATGCCATCAACTCCAAAACTAACGGTCTGGGCGAGACTGCAGCTGGCGAATCATTCTCCAACTCTTCTGTAAACATAGTTTTGACCATCTGGCTTCCATAATGGGATTCTGGTCTCATCAGTGAA
The DNA here is from genome assembly GCF_040954645.1 of Diabrotica undecimpunctata. NCBI lineage: Eukaryota > Metazoa > Arthropoda > Insecta > Coleoptera > Chrysomelidae > Diabrotica > Diabrotica undecimpunctata. Next base: position 113,200,957 of record NC_092803.1, on the reverse strand, counting down.
AAGAACGATTTTCCAGTTGTGGATATTCCACTAAATATGTGTTCTTGCAAATTCCAAACGACGAATTTTATGATTTTGGAGAAGACGTGGAACTTTGGCGGGGCGCCTGGGCTTTAGGTTTGCTTTATTTGATCTTCGTCTAACTGTTTGTGAACTCATATTAACTTGTCTAACATTTAATAGCTCATTTCTGAGGTGCATCGATGTCAATGAACGATTTCGTGTAGAATTAAGGCCGATTCACATTAGACGTTCAGGTCACGCTCCGCTCAAGTTTCGCTCACGATCAAGAATTGTGTACACTATTCACAGTAGGTGCTCAGGTGACGCTCCGCTCACGATCAAGAATTTCGGTATACTATTCAATTTGGCGGGACTCAGAGAATAGGCACAGTTTTTTGCATATATAAATTTGTTTAACATGTTTAAAGATTTTTCTAACAGTGATTTGGCTGTCATTGCTTTATGTTTGGACGAAGAAGAGCTTCAGTCAACCAATAAACAGCCAAGAATATGGGTGCACAATATTTTAAAAACAAGGAAAACAGAAGGGGAGTTTTTTACTCTGTATAAAGGTCTCTATGACGCTGAAACTAAATTTTTTCAGTACTTTCGAATGACAAAACATAAATTTTATTGTACCGTATCAAAATACAGTCTATCTCCCTGGTTGTACAATTGCTTACAGCAGCGCACCAATTCAATCAACTGTTCGTCATCCATCGAGCTGCGAAAATCATACCTTCACCTGACTGTTAATAATTCACACTACTCTGCCGCTCCACTCCACTCAGATCAAGTCACGATCAAACTATTCTCCTGGAGAATCGCCGCGGTCAAAAGAGCGGGACGGAACGTGAGCGTTGTGTTTACTGTGAATAGCACCATTTAAGATGCGTGTAAGAATACTTGACCGAACCTTGAGCTGAGCGTGAGCGGAGCGTGACCTGAGCTATAATGTGAATCGGCCTTTAAGAACCAAAAAACGTTCATCAATTGCGGTTGTGCACCTTGGGCGTCCTTGACCAGGCCTTCGTACAACATTTCCTGTTTCGCGGTACCTTTTTAGAGTATTTGAAACTATAGATTCAGTTCTGGTGAGACGTCGTGCGATACCTTTTTGTGCATATACTTCTTCGTACAAAATTACAATATGTGGTACTTGGACTTCATCGCAGTGCCGAATTGGTGGGATACTTGTTTTAAACTTAGTTAAATCAAAACAATATTTAATAAAACTTAATAAATTAAACTAAAAATAACCGAATTAGTATGATTTTTTCTTTGCGTGAAGAAGGATTTTTACGATAAAATGTACGAATGACACTAACCACTGAATAAACGTCAAAATAAACATCAAAATATTTCAAATCAGTTGAGTACATCAATCTACTATATGAGTATTATCAGTAATCTAAAATTATTTTAAAATAATAGTGACTACAAAAAAAATTGGAAAATTTCAAAATATTCGATATTTTTGTCCATGAGTGTATATCATTTTAAACTCGCTTTTAGCTTTTTGGAAAGCTTTTTGCTATATTCTTTGCCTAGACCAGACAATATTTCTCTTAAGCTACAATATCCCCATAATATGGTAGCTACGAGATATGGTCCATATTTTATTGCTAATTTAAAGTATCCCTCACACCGTATGCTACCGATCTCACTCCCTTAAATTAATAAAAAATGGAAATAAACTAGTTTTAAGATAATTACACACATGCGTCTTTCATTGTTAATTTATTGGTGTAGTTCTAAGCCTTTTATTAATTCACCACAATCCTAGAAACAATAAGTACTATATCTTCCGAGAAACAATATGTGTTGTAGTGTAAGTATGAAGCTACAATAATGTTTATAAAAATTAATGGGAAAATCCGAGTAGTTGGCTGTATACTATAGTTAAAAAACTTGGTCTGTGCCGTTTTAACTGACAAGAACCACGTGTTCAAGTCGAGCTAAGAAACATGTTGCTCTTTAATAGATCAGTTACTGAGGGGTTTTTACCTCCGAATTCTTTATAACTGAATCGATTCATTTGAAATTTTGTGTGTTGGTAAATAATTACCCAAGGAACAAAAGTTATATAGTGCCGATGTGCGCTTCCACCCTGGAGGTGTTTGCCACCCCTTTTCGAGGGTGGAAATTTTTTCACTCAAAATAACCACGATATTCGATAGAAGGATAAATTTCAAAAAAAAGATGTAGTAAAGTTTTTTCGCTAGATCGATACTTTTTGAGTTATTCGCTGTTGAAAAGTGTCATTTTTTCGTTAAAAAACATGTTTTTCAAAGGTTTTTTAAGAATAGCTCTGAAAAAAGTTATTTTATATGCAGAAAATTAATTTTCTTTAAATAAAATGCACTCAAGAAATGTTCAAACCGTTAAAAATATTTTTTAATTCATTTTTGTCATAAGGGTGGTTGTAAGGGTTGAAAATTTCCAATAAATAAAATATTATTGTATCGCTAGGGTATTAATTTTTATTTGTATTTAAATACATAATTGAAATGTCTCAAGCTGCTACGACTTTTTTTTATATTATTTTTATAAAAAGTATTAGCTTTTAAGGGTTTTTATAGGGTTTTAAGGGTTGAAAATTGTGAATAATTAATTTTCATATTAGAGAACACATTACAATATTTACCTTATGCGAATAAACAAGATTTAAGTGCATAAAATAATTAAAACCGTGTTTTTCCCAGTTTCTTTAATAAGGGGTAGTTTTCACCCCTTAAAAACAAAAAGCGCACCTAGAGCGTATATAACTTTTGAAGTGGAGGGTAAGATAAGCTGAATTTGAAATTTTCAAAGAAATCGATGCAGTTATAAAAAATTTGGAGGTATTACCATATTTTAAGCCTCAATAACTGGATTATAAGTGTTAAGATTTACAACCATTGTTAGTGTTAGCTTCAAGTACCAAAAGAAGGCACTGAGGATGATCTGAGCTAGATCGAAAACGTTATGCATCTATAAATTTTGGACAACACTTTTAACAAGTTTTAAATTAAATGTTTTTATACGAATACAAATTTTGAAGTTTTTTACTTCTGTATAAGCACAATAATTTTTGTGTTTTGGAAAAAGATGAAGCAATAAAAACATTGTTGGCGTTGAACTGCATCAATAAATTAAATAAAAACCATGTATGAACTGGTCTTATTTACTAAAACTATCATTTTTCCTGAAAAGCATACAATTTATCATAAGTATCTAATAAACAGTAGCGTCTTAACCTCGGCAGAGGTGAAACGTATTTAAGTACAGTGATTGAGTTTGCATACACGTGTATCCACAATTCCCTATAGTTTGTGTGGATAAATATATGTGACCACTTAGATAATAATTAACATAGATTATAGCATGTATATTTTACGCTTTTTCGAAAACCTGTAACCCTTTTTGTTGCCGAGATATAGATATGACTATGCTAGCTTTACCGTAAAGTTAGCATAGGCACTGTTTCTCGGAAGAGGTTACAGTAATATATTGATTCTTGGCGTAAAACTTCCAACAATAAATAAGCAATTAATTCCTTGCGGTTCACTTTTCTAGTTTCATCGTTTTTGGCCGATATTTCTATTTCTTGGGGATGACTTTTGCGCTAGGGGATGATGGGACATCAGTCAGCTTAAGCTGGCACCGCCGCGCCGTTCGAAAATTATCGAACCAATACATGGAACAAACCGAAATATTTCAGTAGACAACTGGTTCGCCTCAGCACCTTTGTCTGATCAAATGATGAAGAAATTTAAACTAACTCTCTTTGGTACACTGAAAAAAAATAAACGAGAAATTCCACCGTCCTTTCTCGGTAAAAAAAAGAAGTAGTTACACCATTATTCGCATTGGACGAAAATAAAACTATCCTCTCATACACTCCAAAGCCCAAATAAGTTGTTCTTTTGCTGTCAACATTACATCACGATGATTCGTTAAATGTTATTACAGGAATACCAAACCTTATAGACACCTATAATGAATTAAAAGGAGGTACAGATAAGTTTGACCAACTATGCCATTCTTATACTGCATCACGATAATCCAGACGATGGCCACTAAGAATTTTTGTCGACATGCTTGATACAAGAAGAATAAATGCAATGGTGCTATTTTCTCTCGCAAATCCCCATTCGAAAGAAAATAAAATACATCTAAGTAATAATAGATCATTTCTGAAATCTTTGGAAATGGCTTTAATTGAACTACTAATGTGAGAGACAACTATACTATCGAACGAGTGGATGCCTTTACATATCTCGGCACAGAAATCAATCAGAAGAACTGCGTAAGTAGCGAAATTAATGCACGTATTTCCAGCGGGAATCGTACATACTATGCTAATAAAAGATTGATGACATCGAAATTATTAGACAAAAGAACCAAAATGACTATCTACAGAACACTGATTAGACCCGTAGTTACCTATGGATGTGAAATTTGGGTAATGACGAAAAAAGATGAAGCCCAACTCAGGACATTCGAGAGAAAAATACTGAGGAAAGTATATGGCCCGGTACAAGAGGAAGATGGCACATGGAGAATCAGGAGAAACGTCGAGGTTAATGAGTTAAATGAAGGTTATGACATTGTAAGATTTGTGAAAAGTCAAAGACTGTCATGGCTGGGACATGTGCAGAGACAAAGCGATGCAAAAACAACTAAGAAAATGTTACAATGGAAGCCCATAGGAAGGCGAAAAAAAAGAAGGTCCAGAACGAGATGGTTGGATGACGTGGAAGGCGACCTGAAAACAATGAACATAAGACAATGGAGAAGAAGGGCATAAGAGAGAACTGAATGGAAGGACATAGCCAGACAGGCAAAGACCCATCCAGGGTTATGATGCCAAAAGAAGAAGAAGAATGCGAGAGTACTTTAAATGTTTTCTTTACACAAATCACTCTCCCGAGTCGAAGACGACCTTCCAACACAATATCCCACAAATTTAATAAAACAAACTAGGTGTTATGTCTGTAAATGAAAAGATAGAAAAACGAAGCATGTATGCTCGGCTTGCCATAAAGCATACTGCATTGAGAATAGAGCTAAACTGTGTTTTGAATGTGAACATCAACATGAGTAAAATTCAAATACCTGACTAAGAATGAATATGAGTTCTATAATCGAAAGGTGTTACCTTTTAGTTATAAATACCATTTTGTAGTCAAATTATAGTCAAATATTTTGAATTATGTTGCTGGTTTTTTTAAGAAAATGTTTTTAATACATTTTTAAATATTTTTAATATTTTTTTTGTATTGCTATTAAGGGAGAGAACATAAAATGATCGATTTGATTGTTCTTGTGTATTCAATAGTGATTAGACAGTCTCTGGAAATGATAAAATATTGACTTTTTTTACTTATTCACAAAAATCATTGGATATCTGATACCACTGCGTGCGGTTTATGTTAAAATAAATAAGTTTGATCTACCAGGATTAATCATAAAATATGCTTTTCATAGAAACATTAATTACTACTAAACATTTTAAAAATTTTTGATAGACTTCTAGAGTTTCTGAACCTGCACATTTCTATTTATGAATAAAAGTAAATTAATCTTATAAAACAAATAAATTTACCATAAGCCAAACGTGTATAGATGAACATGTAGATAAAGATGATGAAAAAGAGATTTTTCCTTAATTGTATTCATAACAAATTCGAGTTAATGTATTAACAAGTTCAGTAATAAGAAAAATATAAAAAGTAATATATCTTGGAAGCATAGCTTTCTTATTGCGAACGAACGAAATGAGCGGTGGATCGTGCATATGATAGAATATGTAATAAAATAAAAACATATCTGCAAAGTAGATCAACTTTCAGACCAACACTATAATTTATTGCTAATTTATTACGGAAAGGAAAAAATTATTGCTCTAGCCGTTTCCGAAAAACAGTGGGTATGCTAACTTTACCGTAAAGCTAGCATAGCGATAGCTATATCTCGGCAAGGGAAAGGGATACAGCATCTTGGCAGCATATCGTATTGCTAATTAATTGGTGTTGATTGGTATATTAACCAGTCCCCAAAACCTACCCTATCAACAAAACACAGTCGTAAAACCGAAGTCGAAGTTTTATGACAAGAAACAATAATTTACTGTTGTAACCGTTTCCGAGAAACAATAATTATGCTAACTTTACGGTGAAGCTAGCATAGCCATATCTCGACAATGAAAAGGGTTACAGGACATATCTTGGCAGCATATTTTATTGATAATTAATTGGTACGTTGACCAATCCCCAAAAGCTACCCCTTTCTCCCCGTAGAGCAAAAATCATTCCTTGAAAAATCGAGATATCGGCCAAAAATGTTGAAACCATAAAAGTGAACCGCTATTTATTGCTGCAACCGTTTCCCAAATATAATGATTACTGAGCCTGTCTTAGCGTCATATTGTATGGCTAATTAATTTTTTTTGAACAATATTCAACTTACAGCATCATTTGACCTTCGCTTTTAATTTGAAAAACTTTTTGCTATTTTCTTTGCATAGACCAGACAATATTTCTCTTAAGCTACAATACACATATAAAATGGCAGCTACAAGATATAGTCCATATTTTATTGCTAAATTTTTGCTAATTTAAAGCACCCCTCACATATTGTGCTACAGATCTGACTCCCTTAAATTCACAAAAAATGGAAATAAACTAGTTTTAAGATAAGTACACACATGCGTCTTTCATTGTTAATCTATTGCTGTAGTTCTGAGCCTTTTATTAATTTACCAACCGACCTATACATTTATGTTTTTCATTTGTATGTTGTAGGAACTACGAACTATTTCGATCATATTTGCTTGATCTCGGATAATTCTGTCGAGTTAAGAACACCCAATTCATTATCCTATGGCCCCAAAAGGAAAGAAACACTTGCTATTCCACGGGGGCATCCTTAGAACAGAGTCAAAAAGAATTTTCGTGTTTGGAGACCGCATTGTTTTCCTTAACATTTAATTTTATCTAATAAATCTTGATGTTTACGTATGTGGCATTTTTCAGATGAATGCAACAGCCTATTTTTACAAAAATACTTGCCAATCTTATTAAACGTTAATACAACTGAAAATCTTTTTGATAAAATGAGTACTTACTACTTGAAAAGCAAGATCATTACATTGAACAGACAACAGATCTTTATGCAAGAAGAACTTCTTCACATTATTTTGGAATATGTTGTACTTTAGAATAGGTAATTTTTATTTTTAATCAAAGAAACATATTAAGAATTAAAAATGTCTGTGTTTTTCAAAAAAATAAGGTTACTTTCTATAGACTTTTGCATGCTACGCTTCAACATCTTTAATGTTGACATTGCATTGATTTTTGATTTTTAGAAACATAAGAAAACAGTTAGATTTTTAGTACTTATGAACTTTATATATACAGAAAATGAGATATCACTTCCAGTGGTCAAAAGGATTCTACGTTTTTTATTTATGAAAAATTTATTTTTTTTTCATTTATGAAAAACTGTTGATAAATTAAGTAATGATTGTACACCACTCCAAATTTGCAGTTTTCTATGACCTTTTACTTCCAGTTTTGGACAAAAAACACCGGGTTGGAACTCCTAAACTGGTGATTGTTATTTAGTTTCCGGGTTATATGCACAAATCCTATTTTCTACTTCTTCTTCCTACTTTATAAATGGGCAAAATGCATGTTTTACTTCGGTTTTTAGCCTCAATTGACTTTGTCTGACTATCTTTTCCTCGGTCGTCCCAATGATCTTCCATTTGGCGATTTGTCTCTTGCTATTCGTACTATTCTATTTTCTGTCATTCTTTCGATGTGTTGATTCCATTCTACTTTTCTTCTTTGGGTCCACGCGTTTATTTCCTCTATAACACATCTCGCTCGTATTTCCTCACTTCTTACTCTGTCTCTTAGAGTTTGGTTTGTTATTTTTCGTAAGACTTTCATTTCTGTTCTTTCCAGTAGTCTTTGTGTTTTCGCCGTATCTGCTCTTGTTTCCGCTGTGTACATCATTATCGGTCTTATTGTTGATTTATATATCCTGGTTTTCGTTTCCGTTGTGAGGTATTTGTTTCTAGAGATTGTGTTGTTGAGACATTCTGCTGCTCTGTTTGCCATGTTCACTTGTTTTTGTACTTCTTCCACTTTTCCGTAGCTTGACAGTTTTATTCCCAAGTATTCAGTTTCCATCACTTGTTCTATTATTTTGTTATTTACGACTAGTTTACATCTTCTCGGTTCCGCTGATATCACTATCGCTTTAGTTTTCTCTGTTGAGATCTCCATGTTGTATATGAGCGCCGTATCTTCGAATTCTTTAATTAATCTTTGTAGGTCATCTTCATTTTCGGCTGTTATTATGGCGTCGTCGGCGTAGCATATTATCCTTATTTCCTTTTCTCCCATTCTATATCCTCTTCTTTTTTAACTTTCTTTATGATTTCATCCATTATCAGATTAAATATTAATGGGCTCAGCGAATCTCCTTGTCTAATGCCAGTTTCATATTTGATAGATTGCGATAGTTTTCCTTTACATCTTACCATAGCTATGTTATCTTTATATATATTCTCAATGGTTTTTACTAAATCTAGTAAAATCCTATTTTCATTAATACTAATAATGTCATATCAAATGTAAATTTTCTGAATTGAATCGTTTAGTTATTCAGTTTTCATGCCCATGTCCAAAGATGAATGAATTTTCCTATATATTATTTGTCGATCTACTATTAATATTTCTCATACAGCATCAATATTTGCTCCTGTTTTTGATGTCGGTTAATCTGCACGACCTTCATGATTAAGGCTACTATGACCAAATTTAATTTCCTGATATTACCAAAGCACAGCTGTTTTTGACAGTGCCTAATCACCAAATAGAAGTTTTTAGACTATCAATGTATTTTCACTTTGTTTAATAAAAAGCAAAACAAAACAATGGCTTGAAAATTTTCCCTTTTTGATTATTGATTAATATTCAAAATGATGCTGTGATTAAACAGCTCAATATTATTGCATTTTGACCCTTTTCATTGTATTCAACCCATTTCATTGAATCATGAATGTTCAACTCTACTAATTTTTATGTTACTCATTTGATAACTATAGTATTATCACATCTTGAAATTAAAGCAGGCACTCCAGTAACATAAATGTTTGCTTTTGGAAGATTTTCCACACAATTTTGATTTTTATCCCTTTAAAAATTCAATTGTCCTAGTTTTTTGTTGAAGCAGTTTATTTTAGAAGCATTTCTATATAACATTGAAATCAAAACAACCAGAGAATTATAATTTTTAAGAATGTGTTATTTAGTATGTCTCCCAATGATAAATTAAATCTTTGACCCTGCAATTATGAAAAACGACGAAAATAAACCATTATCAGAGAGCAATTAAAAAAATTATAAAATACTCAATAAAATTCATTACACATTATAATAAATCCGGCAATTATCAAATATAAATATACTGTAAAGTAATTACGACTAAATTGATGATGGTTATTAATTTATTGACTATGATTTATAGTAGTTGTGGTAGACTAGTTGTATAGTTGTGGTACAATCAGTTAAGATTTATATCAAACAATAGTACTACTGTTTACACCATGCATTTTCATTTGTAGTATGAACTATTAGATAATAATTAAAAGGACTGATAAATTGTTTTCTATAAACAAAAGATCACGTGTTTCTACTGAAGCAAGCTATTTTATATAGTTTATATTTAAATATAAATGCAATAGCTCTTTATAACTACATAAAATTATTGTAGAAGTATAATTTGTATGATTCAAGGTATCCTAACATCCGCCATGAGTCAACCAAACAAATAAAAAAAGCAACTGCATTCCTAATATTGGTGTGGCACAAAAGAACTGTTTTTTTATAAAAAAAAAAGATCTTCCCATGATAAACCAGTCTGTTTAGAGTTGGTTCAGTGTTTCTCAACCTGCGGGGGCGCCCCTTAAGGGGTACTAGCACATCAAAATGTAAAAAAAAACGATAATTATAATTTCTTTTTGCCGATTTTAAAGCGGCAGTGTCATAATACCAAGTCTTTACAACGTTATGAGTAAGTTATTAATTCCAAAAAAACTCATATGCATGATAAGTGCCAATGGCCAAAATGCTATCAGCAGTAAAAATTCAGCACGACTCGTCAACCCCATTTGAAATACATAGGGGGTTAAGGCAGGGCGCTGGAGTCAACTTTTTAAAATAGCTTTAGAAGGGGTCCTACGAGATGCTAAATTAGACAGCAGGGAACTATATTTAATAGATCAGTCCAAATTCTAGCATATGTTCGCGACGTGGACATTATAATAAGAACCAGGGCGAAAACCACGGAAATTCTAACAGAGCTAGTAACAACAGCGGAGCGAATGGGATTACATGCCTTACAAGGCGTAGATTTGAACTACAGAATATCTAAAAGCATAAGTTTGGTGGAAAATATATTATCACTATAATCAAGTGAAACCGTTGGCAGTGGGCAGGAAATGTAGCCCCGGAATTGAACACGATAAAAAAGATTTTAACAGCGCAACCGGTGGGAATGAGAAAACGGGGAAGATGGTATGAATAGACGGAGTAACAAAGGATGGTGAGCAGGTATTGCCAACTGGAAAATCCACGGTCGATGTCCTTGGGCTGTAACACCACGATGATGATGAATTACTAATAAAAAAATTAATTCACAGAAAGAAAAGCACAATGATATTCATTCTGACATTACAAAAAATAATAGGTATACAGTTTAAACTAATATACTATTTAATTATAAATATGATTAACAGCATCCAACATATACGTTAAATAAGTTAGGTATATATATTAGTGATGTAACGAATGTCATTTTTTGAACATTCGTGAATGTGAATATATGCCACCGACATTCGCGAATGCGAATATTCATTTTTTTAATTTGGCAATTTTAATTGTCTCAGGCACTGCCGGCAGTTTCATTTGCGCGAGGTGTGTAGTTAGAAAGTTCAGATAAATTTAGTAATTCAGCAATTTTCAGAACAATTATAAAAATCATGTACTGTATTACATTACACTTTAGTGTACGTTATATGTATCTTGTTCCGAAAATTGCTGAATTACTAAATTTATCTGAACTTATCTAACTGAAGTCGAACTGTTTATGTTTGTTGGTTTGAACTCTTTACATAAAAATACATACACTATTTTTAGTTTGTAGTTGAATAATTCTTAGCTTTTTCAAGATGATTGTCTAAAATCAAAAACTTCAGGATAATAACAGTTTCATAGAATAATTTGTTTTTGTTTGTTTACATTGCATCATTTATTTTTTGTTTTATAATTATGTAGTTTTCTATGCTTGTAAAATAAAGTGAGTTTTCTTAATAAAAAAACTGAGAAGTGAATGGATTTGTATTGTATTAACCTAATCTACAAATTATTTTTTTTCTTACATTCATATTCGCAAAACATTCGCACAAATTTCGCGAATGTGAATATGCAAAATATGCGAATATTCGTTACATCACTAGTATATATCGAGACCGACCAGAATGATTTTTATAATCCCGTGTACTTCCAGTATAGTGGGATTAACCGCTCATTTTCTTATTAACAATATGAATGAGGCTGTTATCGCCAGGCTGTTCTTCAAATAGATCGACTGCGTTAGAGATTCTACGGCAATTTCGGATACTGCGTAACGAACAATGAAAGTTGTTTACTTCCAGGTGTCCTCTTACTCTCTTGAAGTATTATCTTTGGTACGGAATATCACGAACCTTTCAATTAGTGACTCAAATATGACACTTTACTTTGTTTTACGGTATTCAAAAGCTGTGTCCTTTTGGAATTTCATTCTTTCCACTAGATTGAGCACGGAGAATACTAAGTGCTACTATTATCATGAAAAAGGCTTGTAACATAAGTCTTCCATAAACTCAGTAAAATTCATTTTCATTTAAAGCGGTTTTTCCATCGTGACCTTTAGGCGACCACGAAGATTTGTGCTTCATTGTTCCGGATAATTGTTTAAGAATTTTTTGTAAAATTTAAAACTATCATGTAATTTAAAATTTTATGCCTTATCACAGACAGAATACACGACCACAAATTGACAAACCGGACAAGAGAGAAAAGTCAGAAGAAATGACACATAAAAAAATGGTAGAGCATATAACGAGGCAAAACAGAAAAATTTAATACATACTTTCTTCTAAGTTGTCGTTCGATCAATACTTGATGAAACAAAATTTTATAAATAAAACAAAAACTTAATTAAAATTTCGGTGTCAATACTACTAAAGAGGTATTATAGCCCAGGGTAATAAGGCAAAATCATCGAGCAAAAAGACAAAAGAGGGAATGTAAAGGTAGTGGGGGCAAAAATATTGTTAGACAGGAAGTGCCATCTTGAGAGGCCAAATTAAACAAGGAAAGAGAGTCTTTCCTTGTTTAAGAAATCAAATTTAGTTAGGTTATGTTATTATTTGTCCCAACTGTCATATTAAATCTTATTTATATTGAAGTTTTTTAACAATTGTTTCACATTTTAGACTGTTATCGTTAATATTTAATTAAAATTTTTTCGTCTAAGACCCATTCTGAAAAATATTTTATAGCTACTGTTAATGTGTCGTAAAATTTAAATTTGGCGCATTCGCATTTCCGGATATGTCCGCCATCAGAGGCCACTTTTTTGGTCGCCTTTTCATAACGATTAGATTCCCTCTTTTGTCTTTTTGCTCGATGGGCAAAATATACCCTGTTCGTGTCGTGACACTAAAAAAGCCAGAGTACTGAACAGGTTTTTTTTTATTTATAATACTTATACAAACATTTCTAACCGTTTCCTGCTTGAGATTTATTGATAGTTTTTATTTATAAACAAATTAGTGTGAAAAAATGTACTTTTTGGCATTTTTGTCTATCATTGAAAAGCATAAGGTTTTGAAGGTTTATTGACATAACCATCTTTTAGAACACGCAAAAAGCTTCAAAATGACGATTGACGTTAATATTTATTATATTTTACTATTTGCTATCAAAACGATCGAAAATATATACCAAAACAACACAATAAAAGTAAAAGTAGAACACCTAACCGACCCTATTGAAGCTGGCAATGGGATAAGACAGGGAAATTCCCTGAGTCCTCTATTGTTCAACCTGATTATAAATGAAATAATAATAAAAGTAAAACTAAAAAAGGATACCAAATGGAAGAAAAACTACCTAAAATAATCTGCTATGCAGACGACGCAATACTACTCTCTCAAAGTGAAGATGATTTACAACGTATGCTGCACCAATTTAATATAACCGCCAGAAAATATAACATATTAATTTCCCCCCCCCCCCAAAAAAAACAAAAAGCATGATTACAACAGCAAATTTACTATGATGTAAACTGGAGCTGGAACGTCAGATAATAGAACAAGTGATGGAGTTTAAATATCTAGGCATCTCATTAGCTATGGAAGGCTCGAAACTTAAGTAGAAGATCAAGTGAATAGAGCAAACAGAGCCGTAGGCTGCCTGAATGAAACAATATGGAGAAATAAAAATATCGGGAAAGAAACGAAAGTTGAATCTACAAAACAGTCATCAAACCAATAATGGCATACTCGGCAGAAACAAGACCTGACACATGAGAGGACAAAAGGGATATTAGAAACATCAGAGATGAAAACACTTAGAAAAATTGATGGTAAGACACTATAGGACAGAGCTAAAAGTACAGATATACGACGTAGATGCAAGGTGGAGAACATCAAGAACTGGGTACGAAATAGAAGAGTAGAATGGAACTATTATATAAGCCGAATCACAACAAATAGAGTAGTAAAGACGGCAAGAGACGGTTCCCCAATAGGAAGGCGATCAGTAGAAAGGCCACGAAAACGATGGAACGACAACTTACTGGAGACACATTAAAAAACAGACAGAGTCATGTCTATATAAAAAGAAGAAGAAAGAGAAGAATAAGATATTATGCCGCTTAGTCGGCGTTGAAAAAGACTCGGCAACATGCTTCTGTTAAAAATACCAAAAAAAATTTGGTTCAAGAAAATTGAATTTCAAAGTTCAAAATCGGTAGACGTAAAAAAGTATTTACCAAAAATATTTCCAATGGAGTAATTTTGTTCATTCTCTCTCTTATTAATCTAATGTAAATCGAGCAAAGACGCCTAATAAACGTATGACCAAATCACAAATATGCTTTAGTTTTGTTATAACTAAGTAAATGAATTTATACTCAAGTAGTCAGAGATGAAAATGCCACTGAACTTCTAAAAATCATAAGAAAGCTGAATTGTGCGGCAAAATTCAAAAATTTAACGGAAAGTTGCACTCTTCCCCATTAAAACGCTTTTTAATTTTTGTCGATAGGACACTCTGATCAAAAGATATCGAATTTTTACCGTCGAATGAATACAAATTTTATTTGAAATTGATTTCGCGCGCGTAGCTGACATTCAAAATCGCCGGTTGCTTCAAGGGTTGTTTCTGAGAGAACCGTTCATTTTACAGAAAGAGTGCTAATACAGATATTCGTTTAAAGAGATCTCAGCCACATTTTTTATTAGAAATATTTTTTCCACTCTACGACGAGGGGTGGTTTTAGGGGAACTTAGGGGGTAGGAGTAATAACTTTTTTGCATATTTTTTGGGGTCCCAAAATTAACATTCCTTGGCAAAGTTCAGCTGGTTCGTATGATTTTCGTAGTGTGCCATGTGAAGTTCAGTGTCATTTTCGTCTCTGACGACTGGAGTATAAATTAATTTATTTAAGTATATATAACAAAACTAAAGCATCTTTCAGATTTAGTAATAGGTACCTAATTAGATTTAGTAATGCCTAATGTCTTTTTTTAAGTGCTACATATGGTCCATCTTGCTTTATGGCATGGAAACGTGGACTTTGAAAAAAACATCTATCAACAAACTTGAAGCATTTGAAATGTGGTCATTGAGAAGAATGATGCGCATACCTTGGGTGGATAGAGTTCGAAACGATGACGTCCTTAAGAGAGCCGGCGTGGAAAGAGAACTCTTTGAATTAATTAAAAAACGCAAGATTGGTTACCTTGGCACATATTGAGAGGAGCAAAATATGAAATACCACAGTTAATCCTACAAGGGAAGATCGAAGGTAGGAGAGGAGTCGGCCGCAAACAATTATCCTGGTTAAGGAATATTAAAGAATGGACAGGAATACACAATACAGGCGAGCTGTGTCACGCCGCCAAGAACTAGTAATGAGATAGTCGCCTACGCACTTTGGTGTATGGCATGTTAAGAAGAAGAAGAATGTCTTAGGCGTCTCTATTCGAGTTACATAGGTTTAATAAAAGAATGAAGAACATTGTTTCGTTGGAAACCCAGAAAATAACATGTTTTACGCATACCGATTTTGAACTTTGAAATTCAATTTTCTTCAATTAAATTTCATTAAAGAGGTCAGTCAGCTGTACTTCATTTTTAAAACTTTACCGACGACTCTCCTGAAGTGCAAATAGAACCAAAATTTTTTGACACAAACTTTAATAATTCATAATTAAAATGGCGTAAATTTCGTCCTTTAATTGTTATAAACAAATAATCTGTGAAATTATCAAAAAAATTGACTAACCTTAGCCCTAATTGACCCAAGTCAATTTTTTTCTTTATATAATCGCGAAAAAATATACGCATTCTGAATATGTAACAATCATTAAAAGTATAAGATTATTACTAAAATTTTGATCAACACAACAGTCTGACCACAGAACCAAGTTTTTAACAGGTGGATTAATATGATCTTTTATGTACTTCCTTAAGCAGAATTCTACCTCTTGCGTTCCTCTACCCGCTTTATGTTCCCTTTAAGTACATAAAATGTTGACTTTTTATTACTATTAGGAAGGTTTTACAACTTTCCATATGGTTTAGGATGTTTTTAATGTATCAAGTTTAATATTATAAAACTATTAACCAATAATAGAAGATAACGACGATTCTCTAATCTACCGTTTAAATGTTATGGAGCCAATGTGTGTTGACGTTTTGAGTGTTTATTGCAAAATAAACTTAAAAGCTGACTGTGCATTGAGTGGTCTTTAGCTTGAATTGAGGGTTAAACGTTTTTTGCGTAATTGAAAGTTGAATATTCAAAGATTGTGGGTTAAAATTTCAACTGTATCACTCTTTTAAATATTGATATGGCTTAAATCATTTTTGTATCATTTAAATAACAATGTGATTAGGATAATTCAATTTTTATGTTTTGTGGTTTAACTGCTTTCTGCATAATACCATCCAATTATTTGGCGAACTATTGATATGACGATCATAGATAAAACATTCCAAGAAACCAGACCTCGATATTAGTGGACATACTTAACTCCTTACTTATCATTACCTTTAATTTAAAAATAATATTCCTTATCATTTTCAGATGAATAATTAGAATAAATGCAGAAGTATTCAATAAAATAATTGACAAATTAGAGCAATCCTTAAAAATAAAATCAAAATAACGCTGTATTCAATGCTATTGAAATCCGCTGCTTCGTTTTCAATTGTGTCCTTACGTTATCTATAAGCGTTACTTAGCACCAATATCTAAAAAGTTACTTAATCGATTTTTGTTTGTCATTTTGTAAAACTATATATATAATCTCATTAACATAAAACGATTCCAGGAACTTATATTCTCTTCAAAAAGGCTTGTTAAGCGATCTATAGCAACGCAAATCAGAGTACTGCAGTCCTTTTTAGAATATAAAACAAAACAAACAGCATTTGATTGTTGTCCGTTATGGTAGCATTCCTCGTAACGTGTACATAACGGAATATCTACGCAAACACAGTATTCATTAGTTCAAATCTAAAAACATTTTCTCTAAAGCTATACAAACCGGAATAACACCAATTTTTTAAAGGGAATTTTTAGTACACAAATTACTTTCATTAACAGAATGTCACCAATTTTAAGAATAATACGAGGGCTGCCGCAAGTGTTAATATATGACAAAATCAGTAAAGAAACGTAAAATCTGAAAACGTTATCAGAAGAATTTGACGTTTTAATCTATATTTCCATTTATTTATTGTAATTGTTATAAATATAACTCATACTTAAATATTTATACTTTAAGGTCTTAGAGTAGGTAGCATTTATCAGTAGTTTACTGTACATTTTTATCCATTTTGATCATTGGAACATTCGTAGAATTTTAGTGTAACATAGCTTATTGAGTCACCATTATATTTCTTATTTTAATTGAAGTAAGTCAACACTTTGAATCCAAATAAAAATTTATTACAATTAAATGTCCAAAATCAAAATAGCAGACCAGTTATAACTGATAATCACAATATAACGTCAATAACGTGGAGTATTCGCATCGATAGGGATGTATTTTATCCCCCCTGATATTCAATATTTATGTTGTATGTGTCTTTAGGAAGGGTGAGACACAGGAATATTAATAAACGGTGAATGACCAAATAACATCAGACACGCAGATGGCACCATAGTTTTTGCATTCAGCAATAGAAAAATTTTTGGTAGCCGAGAGATATAATTAAAAACAATATGCCGTCTACGTCAATAAGGAGTGGACATTAA
Organism: Diabrotica undecimpunctata; assembly: GCF_040954645.1. NCBI lineage: Eukaryota > Metazoa > Arthropoda > Insecta > Coleoptera > Chrysomelidae > Diabrotica > Diabrotica undecimpunctata. The sequence goes on along the minus strand of NC_092803.1, from coordinate 113,183,353 downwards.
ATGTGACAAATATGAATAGATTCGAGGCTTTCGAGATGTTTTTTCCTGGAAGTCATGTGTTATAAACTGCTCCTACTGCAGCCTTCTAAACTAAGGGAAGATAGATGGCACCAGTGGATCAGGAAGAAAACATACATCCTGATTGTACACTCTACGGAAATGGTATAACACGAATACCACTGAGCAGTTCCTCGTTGCGGCAAAGAAAGTAAAGATAACCGTGATAATCGCCAATATCCGGAACATATAGGTACCAGAAGTAGAGAAGATTCCAATAAAATCCACATTGGAGTCAGTATTATCAAGAAATGCTAAGTACCACATGAAATATCAAGACACAAGAGACGCGCGTTCTTTTTAATTTGACTGTTTCCATTCATCTACTTCTGTAAATGTGTGCGATGTTCACCAAAGCACATGATTGTCCTGTACTCCTCTATGAAATCCAATATATTCTCAATGTTCCAAAAATATTAGTAGTAGTAAACTAGCACACAAGTAAAACATTGACAATTAAAACAGAAAACTTGAAAAGGTAAAAGGATTCGTAATCATTGTGTTACAAATTTAAATCTTGCTTTTCCTCTCTTTTATGGCACGTAAATGTGACATTAGACGTATTATAAAATTGTGACACGTGACGAATCACGGATAACAACATATTAACCTAAAACTAAGCAACAGTCGACTAAATAGGTCTCTAAAACGAGACAAATCCAACAAAATTGCCTCTCGAACTGGACATTTCGAAGCAAATGGTTGCATGTTCCGTCATAAATAGTGGGTACGTAAAAAATCGCGCCAATTCAACGTAGATCCCCCAACACGGAATAATACACCACATACTTTTAGACAGAATGGTTCAGAGAATTAAAAAAATCACACATGATGATTCTTCTTCACTTTTCAGCTTAATGACTGAGTATTCACACCACTGAACTGATAGGTCATGAGCCTTGACCTCCAATTTAACGCCAAATCCTTTTTATTCTATCCGCCATATTCTATCCGCCAAGAATAAATTTCAGAATCAAGGATATAAATGAGGTAATTGATGAGTTTCAAACAGGAGTTTTGAAATTTATTGTCTAGAATAGGAAAATATTTAAAGTATATCAATATCTTTATTAAAAGTGTTACAGCACAGGATAACAGTGAAAGACACAGAGATAAACTTACGACTAAGTATATATTTCATATTTACATAAACATTATACAATGATAATTTCAAATTTTTACACATTCAAAATAAAAACTTTGTCTAGAGTCCAAGAAAATAACAAAATTAAAACCAGACATAATTCCTAATTACCAACTTGAGACCAATAATAATTCTTCTCTTTGTCCCTTTGTCTTCACCAAAAACCCATAAATAATATTTTATTTTATATGTTTCAAATAATTTTGTTGTCAACAGAAAATTTGGAAAAGTAAGTACTAGGTAGTTTGGAGAAATGACTTTCATATGTACTTATAAAAATGTTTGACTAGATCGACCAAGTAGTTTGTAAGTTATTCACTTTGTCTATCCCGAAGTTATTTAAACAATTGTACTTGCCCAAACAGTGACTATATAAGATATATCTATTATAGAGGTACTTAGCAGATTACAATCGATTCTTTGAGGTTTCAATTTTAAGATGTATTAAAAAAACAGCCGACTTTGTAGCTTATAAACATTTATATATAATAACTTTAATATTTTTTATGCCACGCGCTTGTAAGTAGACATACAAACTATACAAAGATGATGGAAAAACATCATTTACAAAAAAATAATCTTCTATGACCAATAGGAACCAAGGTAGCATTTTTTCTTTATTAAATCACATTTTCATTGTTTTTTAACATTATGAGCTGAAAATTGATGCTGAAATGAACAGATTATAAGAGAAGATCTAGATTTTATGACTCAACTTATAGATGGCATATACAGAGAAGATGTAAAAAGTTATAACCCGTTAAAGTGATAGTACTCGTAAAATACCACCACGTTAAAGTGTAAGGGAGAACTTTCTGAGCTGTTTTTTTTTGTAGAATGAAACTTCAAATTGAAGCGAGCTGGAAAAATTTGCACCTCACTTTCTATGGCACGCAGAACAATCATTTTTTTTAATGGGGTAGCTCGAGAAAATAATAAGAACTGGTCTACTTTCACCTCCCGGAAAATTCTAAAAATCCCGAAAAAATAAATAAATAAATTTTTTCCATCAAAAAGTTATTGAATATAGAATATTAGTACTAATTATAAATGAATACTCCAAATGTGTTCATTTAACTTAAAATATGAAACGATAGATGTTTTTACAATATCTGAATAAATGATTAATTTAAAAATAAATTAATTTTGAAACGAATCTTTTTGTAAAATACCGACACGTTTTAAAGTGGAGGGAAAAATTTCAGAGATCCTTTTTTTTTAATGGAACTTCATATTGACGCGAGCTGGAAAAATTTGCATCTTGCTTCTATGGCCACCAGAATAATCATTTTTTTTAACTGGGGTAGCTCGAGAAAATAATGAGAATTAGTATACTTTCACCTCCTGGAAAAATCGTAAAATTTCGGAAAAAGAAATAAATTAATTTTTTCCATAAAAAGTTATTATTGAATTTTAAGTACTATTAGCTAGTAAAAATATTTACATTTTAATAATTAATGCTTATTATTTATATAATATATATATATATATATATATATATATATATATATATATATATATATATATATATATATATATATATATATATTGTTTATTATAAATTAATACTCTAGTTTATTTAAATTAAAAATTTAAACGACTTATTTTTTAAGAAGTTTTTACACTCTAAATAAATGATTTTAAAACAAATTTTGAAACGAATCTTTTTGTACTTTACAAGAAGATTAATAATAATTATTATAATCTTAGGAAATAATAGTAAAAATTCATTTTTTTTTTATGGAAAAATTTATTTAACTATTGATTTTTCCTGAAAATGAAAACAGCACAGTTCCTATTATTTTATCGAGCTGCCGCAAGTTAAAAAAAAATCAAGCTTCTGCCTATTATAAAAAACGAGATATTTCAATTTTTTCAGAGGGCTGATCAGCTGTTCTTTTCTTTATCTTTTCAAATCTTAATAAACAATGGAAATATGATTTTAAGAAAAAAAAATTGCCACCTTGGTTCTGATTGGTCATAGATGGTTCTTTTTTTTTAGATCTTGTTTTTTTTAAACAATCTTTTCAGTGAGCCTACTTAAAAGACCGTGGATATAAACATAAACAGTATCGAAGTTATTATAAAAGTTGGTCCTTTTTCAAACGGTTTTTTTATTAAAAATTTTGATGAATGTTAAAACTGAAGCCTCAAAGAATTGACTGCGATGTGGTAAATACCTCCAGAGTCACTGTTTGGACCAGTACAGTTGTTTAAATAATTGCTCTCTGTGCCCAAAAAATTGAATAACTTAGACTATTTGGCCAATTTAGCCGAAATTTAGTACACATCCATAACTCATTAATTGCTATAATTTCAAGTAATTATATTACATGTCATTATGCAAAAAGGGCATGTTCAACGGATGCCAGCATCAAGACTCCCCAAAAAAGTAATAGAATGGCAACCGATAGATCGCCGGAAAAGAGGAAGACCCAGATTAGAATGGCAACACGGCGTAAACAAGTCCATGAGCGAAAGAAATTTAACAACAAACGACTGCGAAGATAGGTCAATTGATGTAAGTATTTTACTTCAGAAACTCGAAAAGTAAAGAACTTTAAGATCCACAACTTTTATTTGAACCATTTTTCTCTAAAATTTATAACAGACAAAAAATTATTTTTTTTTTCATCTTTCATGATTGTTAAAAAAACAAAGTAAAATCAGCTGTTAGTCTTCAAGGATTTGTCATTAGCTATCCCTCATATACCCATAAGATTTTTTCAATTTTTTTTCCTTTACTGGTCTAAGTAATGGTAAACTCACATTCTCTGCCATTGAGGCATGCAATTCTGGCTTAAACCATTAGTGCTTGCTCATTTGCATTATATGTACTGTATGTCGAAATTTAGAGTGGTGGTCATATTATTTTTATAAATTCTTATACAAAACTAACACAAGAAGATATCTATATTCATATTTTTTTCTAATTTGACAAGAAGATATCAATATTCATATTTTTTTTCTGATTTGAACAGTCCTGTATAAAAACTATACTATCTTGTATTTTCAAATAAATTCCAATTAAGTACTTATGACAAAATAAAAAAAAGTTTTTAAGTTTCAAATTAGGTCCTAATAGGATATATTATCAGATCAATAAAATTGTAATTAGAAACAATGGCAAATTTTTGGAGACCAATTCACATTATATGAGTTAATACTGAAAGAATAAACTCTTTTATCACATACTTAATTTGAAAAATAAAAACCTTATTTTATGATTAGTTTTGACAGATTTGAACATCTTTTTAAAAACATCTTGAAGAAAATTGTATAGAAGGATGTGGCAGCAATACTCAGTGGCTATGGTATTGGCTTACCAAATCAGACAGCCTGGTCTTGATCCCCAGTACAAGTCGTTAATACTAAAACCTGAGCCAGAAAGTTACACAAATGGAAGATGTAGTATGACTGATGCCAATTTGTTGCAGTGTTGAAAAAAGAAAGAACACAAAAGAATGACATAAAAAAACACTAGTAAATATAACTTAAGGATACAGAAGAGTAATAAAGCTTGATATATCTAACATAAACATGCTAAGTATGCACTATAACTATAATAATAAAGAATTGACCAGTCATATTTTGGTCTTATAATCAAATTAGTGGTCACTAATTGTCTTTTAAATCTAGAATTTTCGAAATTCTGCAACTACAATTTAAATGATACTAAAAATATGCAATCTCTTTTTAAATCTTACTTTTGGGTTTCAGATCAGAAACAACTGTCAGTAGCATACAAAAATGTTACATCTGGAGAGAACAAATTGCAGGAGTATATTTTCCATGAATGATGATTTTCCATAAATGATGGTTTCCATGATGGTTTTCATATAAAAATTGTGGTATATTCAGAAAATAGACTGTATTGCTTACTGCAACTTAAACAAATCTAATGTATATGCTTATGGTAATAAAAGTAGCCCTATGAAACTACTAGCAGCATGAAGCACCAGACCCAGGGGGACGAACAAATGAAACTAAACTTTAGCTGTTTTGGCAAGCAGGTGCTAATAAATGTTTACAAAACATTGAAATGTAGCTAACTGGAATGGAATTAATTTTAGAAATAGTAATCCTTATATATTTTGGCTTTATTTGTTATTTATTGATCTTGTGTTCTTAAGTAAATGTAAAAATGTAAGTTTAATCATTTATCTGCTTCTTAGTTTTTTGGCAAACATTTTTTATCACATAGTAATCCTGCTTGGTTTTCACATTTTTGTCCTAGAAAATATATTCTAGAGCAAAATTTTTTCTTTTATTTAAGTCTTCCTAATTCTGAAGAAAAAATTTTTTTAATCATGGATTGTTTCTTTAAGTGCTTTAAATTTGTATTACTTCGTGATAATGATTCTTAGCAGCCTTCACTGGTAATTGATTAGTAGAAAGAACTTGATTCTTAAGTGACAAGTCACAAGTTCAAATCTTGCAGAGAATAGAGTCATGTCCTATCTTAAAATGTTTAGTTCTTCACAAATGTCAAAAAGTATATTATACATTGGAAAAGAATTTTGTTGAAATATCATTTTATTATATTACCAGTAATCTGTATGCCATTAAAAAATTCAATTCTAGTAGTATTTGAGTAAGTTAATAATTATACTAGATATGACCAATCTTCTTGTAACCCTTACGGTACAAGAATTTGACAAAAACAGAAAACAAGATTCTAGGATCCTTGAAGATGTCTTCTGGGTTAATAGAAGTATTGTATATTCTTAATAAACATGAATAATATAGAAATGAAATGATGATGAAAAAATAAAACAATAAATCATTAATTCTTTCTAGATAAATTATTGGATAGGATTAGAAACTAATAAATCAGCACATACAAATTGAGATGCCAACTTCAAATATCAACATCAAGTTTGAAAACATGTCAATTATTATACATAACATATTTTATTCATGCTGATATTAAGTTTTACAAAGATAATAGTTTTTTAAAAGATCATCTACTGTATGAAAGAAAATCATTTATGAATCATGGCATTTTTATTAAAAATTATATGAATGAGGAACATAAAGCTTAAAATGGTGTAAGTCATAATGTTATAAAATTAAGAAAAGTTTGTAAACATTGAAATTTAGAACTTAAAATATCCTTTAAGATATGTTTCTAAAGATGAAACCTAATCATGAATGAACAAAAAACATTGTAATCAAAAAATACCTTGTGCATGTGAAAAATAGATGGAAGAATGAACACAAGATTACAGAGACAAAATTAATCAATATTCCATACAGATCCAGACAACAGTTAAAAGAGACTTCATTTATTTTGAAAAAAATTAAAAAAAACAAAAGTAAATAAATTGCTAAACTAATGAGTTTGTAGCATAGTTTGTAGAATATTGTAACAAATAGTAATATGAATTGTATGCTAATAAAAGTATGTCAAAAGTAAAATACCTTTGACAAAATAATTTCTTAGAGCAAGTTGTAACAAATAAATACATTATAATTATTTAATCATTAGAGTCTAGGGAAAATATTACTTGAGATAATTAAATTAGCTCTGGATAAATAAAATTTCCTTCTCATTCAACAGTACTGGCAAGTATCTCAAAAATACTGGTAAACACAATACTCTTGTTGAAAACCTTTCTTTCTAGATTTTGATAATGAATTAACTCAAAGACAAAAAAGAAACATCATTTCCGCTATTAACTATTTGGTAATACGTCCAAAAAGCTTTATAATAATCATCATCTAAATGTTTAGAAAATTGCAGTAGTATAAATTGATTGAAGTTATGTTTTCAGTAGATCAAGAACAAAATTTTTAATGCAATGTAAAAGGTTAGATAGAAGTTATAGAAAATAGTTTTAAACATCTATAGAAACGAAATAACAAAAAAGAAAAAATAAAAAAAAAATGGTAAAATTTTAAAGGTGAAAATAGTTTGTGTTGTGTAGATAATATTTATGCATAAATGTATTCACTAAAACCTCACTATTAGAAAAGGTATACAGAAATTTCAAATCTAAAAATAGATACCTGCCTGGTTATTGCCTAGCAGGTACCTGGATTAATTATTGCCCACCTACTAAAATGTAGTAGGTGTACCCAAAAAGTAAGGTTATGTTTACCTAGTTTATGCAAAGTTTAACCTCTAAAGCAAATAATAAATAAAATTACATTTTGATTTCCTGGGTACCCGAACCTGTTTCATAGTTTCCAAATCAGTTCTGTCAATTCATTTTCATCACTAGGGTGCAGTTTATTAATTGTTGAAAAACACCACATATTTCTAATCCCGCGATATTCCCGGTTTTCTTGAGAATAATAAATTGCACATATAAAATATCACTGATTACACATTTTATATATCAAACAGTTGGTTTTTTAATCAATAAAACTGTATTAACACACCGCTTTAATTTCTCCAGATCTACACGAGATTCGCCATCCGAGGTATAATAAACAGAATCAGTAGAAGGCGCATGTTTACAGGCCGCCATTTGTGAGATGTTTACTTACAAAGAACCTACACAGACAATTGTTTCGCCGGCCGTATTTTAGATTTACGTTTAGAATATATTCAGATATTTATATTTGTATTAAAGAAAATGCTTTTTACGTTATTTTATACATTCTACAGGATTTGCTTTCGAAAGGAAGAGATTTTTTATAAATGAAATGCTCGTGGAAGTATAGGTTAGAATCATAAATGAATGTCATATTTGACAAGTAGCGTGGTCTAATCTAACGCATTTTTTTTTTATTTATATTATAATAGAATAGATACGTATTTCCCAGAAATCGTAACAACGCGGGTGTTACTCTTTAGTTCGTTGTTATTTTTATGAATAAGAAATAATATGAAAAAGTGTAAATGCCCACCTTGTTCGGCTTTGCCGTAAGCTTTTTCTAGTAAGGGAGCAATGGCAAAAGCGTCAACTGAACTTCTTCTTAGGTCTCCTGCAAAAATGATCCTGCGAAAATCCTCCAATTGCTGCCATTTTCACAGAACAATGCTGATGAGACGAACATCAGCGCTATTCGAGCCGTGAACACCCGACGAACGACACATACCACCACCGGTTTTCAAATTCAAAACACAACCACAATCACAAAATATTTATGAAAGAAAACTTCCAAAAGTGTTGGAAACTCTCGCAAATTTCTAAACGCAAGATTAGCCATCGAAGAGTTGAACTTAATTTTGAAAAAAGTATCCCCGTGTGTAGATTTTTTTTCCTCCGCGAAACACGAAAGTCGGCGGGAGTTGACAGTAGTGTCACCCTAAAAATCAATAGAGTTAACCACCCCCTTTATCCCTTCCCCACCCGCTGCTCATTGAACATGAACATCATTAGCAGACGGGGCCGCGCGTCAAATCAGGCCGGGTTTTTCGATCTCGAGATCGGCGGGATTACGAGCACTGAGGTCTGGAAGAGTATAGAAGAACAAATAACACCTTCGGCCAGTGTGGGACGTCACTCTCTGTCACAGAGACAGCTATGCCACGTCTAAAGTAGAGCAACCGTGCCGATATGCCGGTTTGTGTTTATCGGATGACTACTACCACGCTCGTAGCGTGACTTTACACTGTTGGTTCATTCGCATAAAAAGCAAGTTGAAGTAGAAAAGTGCGACCGGCGAGGAGAAGCGACCCGACCGACCGCACATGGGCTGCCGTCGCTGACAAACAATAGAGGGGATGACGTGACAATTGACAACCTATAAATACTTCTTTAGTGCGTTGATTTGACTGAACAAAAGGTGCTTAGGTATAAGGTCGCCTTTTCGTGGTTGCTCATTTGGTTTGGACCAGACTAATTCAATAAACCGCAAGTTTATAAACGCATACGAATAATTTAAACACATACATTTTCATAAGACGGATAATATAGCGCTTGTTCTCCAGTTGAAAAAAATGGAACATAAAACACATGAGCGTTTCAAATTCGGAAGGGACTAAAAAAACTTAGAGAAGAAAAAATATTTGTTGAGAAAAGTATAATATCAATGGCCTTATTAGGATGCTTGTTAACTAAAACTAATAAAATATAAATAGAGCTACATTAAATATTCGTTTTAATTAATATTTTGATATCAAAATAGTAATGTGGTTTAAACAATTTCTCCAGGTATCTTCACTTCAATTGAGGACCATCAGAGTTTTTTATGTTATGAACTACATTTCCAGAGCTAAAATCTTTTCGTTTTTTTTAGTTCTCTAAGACACGATATTTGGGGCTATTTTCTTTGTTTTAATATCTTGACTTGCATATTTAGGCTTCTTAATAATTATTATTTGACATCTTTCGGCGTGCGAGTTTATAATAAACTATATGGGAAAACGTTCCATATGTGAAATAAAACTGGTTGTTAAGTCCTCGTTGTTAAGTGACCCCGAAAGGCCACTATTTGGTACCTTGACAATTAATAATTCGCGAGGAATCTCTGATTTGAAGCGCCGAATGGGTCAAAAAATCAACCAAGCTAAACAACTCGGACTGACTTGGCTTGACTTAAAGTTAAGTCAGGCTTGGTATGCTGCCTTGAGTTTACTAGGGTGATTGATAATATATCACTATAGGAAAGGAATATAATTAGATTACAAACGGAGTTGATTTATTGAGTACAGAAGATTTGAAATAAAAACAGACAGAAAACAAAAAGAAAGCAGTTACTGGAACTATTATATTTTAATCTCTATATATTTTGAAGATATTGAAAAAAAATCCTATCTCCATCATGAAAGATATTAATGCGAAGATTGAAAAATATGTACGTATATATGTACTACCAGAAAATATAAATATAGATAAAAAATAAAACTTAAATAAAGATTCAGGTAGAAGTAACAGAACCCATCGAAATAACAACTGAAGTGAGGCAGGGAGACGCATTAAGTACGCAAGATTTAACTTTATATTGGATGATGTGATAAAATAAATAAAAAATGAAAAAGATGATGGTATTTTTTGTAATGAGTATATTAAACCCAATATGTTACGCAGATGACTCAGTACACACACAACAATTTTTGTAGAACCCTAGATCCGAGTGGCATGTGTGTTCAAATGTAACAGTGGGACCAACATGCCCGAAGAAAGTTACTTTAGATGGCCTGGGTAATGTGACATCCTCTATTTTACTTTATGTGGTTAAGCCACCTGATTTTAGGGGTAGCTAGAATAGCTTGTCTCCCTATGAATGACTGAAGTGAATTTTTACATGACTTTGGACTTGGATCCCAAAATGTGTGTTCCGGACAGCGAGTCACCGACCTAAGACGGTGACTTCCCGCCCGGATTGTGTGTGCGCGGTCACTCAGCCGCCGAATTAATTTTGTTCTCTAGTCGACTGAGCGCCCGAAGTATCTAGCCATCAAGCCCACGTTTGTCGGTACGTGACCTCGATGCTCAAGTTCCGAGAACTTGGTCGTTTTGACCTACCTAAAGGCTGCTTATAGCTGAACAGCTTTTCTGCCTGCGCTGCTGATCAGCATTCACCCTACTTTTTTGTATTGCATTGGTGCTGCATGGCTGCTGTAACAGAAGGTTATAAGTATTAAAAATAACTAAATAAAAGAAATAAAATATTAGGATAGGGTATTTTTTGGCCTTCTACTACTGCGTTTATTCGACTACTGCATGGCTATCATTTCTTCATTGTTCTTATGAGTCTTCTCTATATCCAGCTAGCTGCTGTCTGGCCACTTATGTACCTACTGTCCTTTGGTTTCGTCATAGTCTGTCAACTCTCTTAATAGTCTACTAGGATGGTTCCTGAGATCGTTGAAAATTACCTGTACTTTTTCGTTCATTGTTCTCAGGATTCTGTTTTATTCTAAGTCCCTACACACGTACCTTAGTGGAACGTACTTAGGTATATTCAGGCCATATGGTTCTGGACTATTTGTATTTTGTTTCTGTTCGATTTGCAAGTGTGTCCCATGCAGCCGAGGCGTATGTTAGTGTTAGATAAGATAGATTAAAAAGATAAAATTGAGATTAAAAAAGATTACTAAATTGAAAAAAAAAAAAACAGTTCAGAAAACAAGATTCAGTGAAGTAACGAGAGCACGAAAATAAGGGTAGATGACAGGATACTGAACCACATGAATCAAAAAAGGGAAGTCAGAAATAAAGGTTAAAACGAGCACAAGTGAATCCATACAATAATAAGGCAGAAAATAATATATGAGAAAGAAAACACAATTTCATATATGTATAGTGAAAAGAAAACTAAGAGAAGAAGCATGATAATACCTTTCCCCTTAAGTAAAGTAAACTATATTATATCACCCCATTTTTTACAATCATCATGGCTCCATTCCCATACTAAACGATTAAGTAGTATTTCCACGAAACACTTTTTATCAATTTGATCAACTAAAATTAAATGACTATTTAGGGTATTTTTCTATTCCCTTTTTAAGAAGGTAATACCGACGGTCATGTAGAAAACTATAATCTTTTATTTCACGCCACGTGCGCAGACATTTAGAGGTAGCAAGGGTTGATTCGCTAACTTAAAAGCTTGCAGCTTTTATTGAAGGGGAAATAGAATTCCTTTATTTTGGTTTTATTAACAGTATCGTTGTAAAATATTTTTTATTTGCATCGCTATGACAGATTCTGTTAAATCTTATGAGTTGCTAAAAATATTTAAAAATATTAAACAAAATATTTTTTTTATTAATTATTTACTTATTGCAACGTTCTGTCTACTCAATAAATAAATAAAGTATAAATATGTATATATATATATATATATATATATATATATATATATATATATATATATAACTATTAACTATATTTTATTGTAAATTTGCATTATGCATAAATTTAACCCACTCCTTCTTAATTATGGCTAGCGTCCTTGCTTCTGTCTATGTTGTTTCCCTTGTTTCGATAATGTTTCCCATTGTTCTATCCTATGTTTGTCGTGGTCTACCTTTCTTCTTTCTTCTTTGGGTTTTTGCCTGCCAAATTTCTTTCAGCGGTTTTGTATTCTCCATTATCTGAAGATGACCCCACCAACGCACCAATTAAGTTGCCTTGTTTCTATATATCCTAATGTTGTCTCTATTAGCAAATCTTCTCTTATTTGAGTGTTGAGTGTTCCGTAGTCTATCTCTTTTGGTAACTCCTCGACCTCAGATTTTTCATTACTACTGCCTGTATTTTACTCTTTTGTCATTCTGTCGCCCACGACTCGTAACTAAAGGTTAATATAGGACTATTTGACTTGAACACATTAATTTTTATTTTTCTTATAACTTTAGTCATGTTTATGAATTTATTGTTCATTGTATAGTATATGTTTATCGTTTTCTGAATTCTATTATTAATATCTGGTTCCTGTCTTCCGTTGTTTTCTAATTCTACTCCGAAGTAGGTGTACGAAAGTTCGTGCTTGTTCTATATTTACTTCTTCTATTTTTAAATGTATCTTTTCTTCTTCTTTATTTTCTCCCACCATAACTTTTGTTTTATTTTTATTAATTGTCATTCCAAATTTTTTATTACTTCATTCCATATTTCTTTGTAAATGTTTCATATTTTAGGCCAATATGACGACGTCGTCGGCGAATGCTCCTTCTGAAATGTCTACTCTTCTTAAATTTCTATAACCCAAATGCATATTTTTTTTTCACTTTTACGTTACATTCCTTAATTATCTCATCTATGAATATTATAAATAGCGTTAGACTTAATCCTCCTCTTTGTTTCAGACTCTCGTTTGTAGTAAATGTTTTTGATGTTCTGTTTTGACTGATAACTGATAGTTGATATTGCTGCTGTAAATGTTCTTAATTACCTTTATAATTTTGTTACTAATACCTCTCTTTTCTAATATTTCCCATAATTTTTGCCTTGGTCCCGTGTCAAAGGCCTTTTCAAGGTCTGTATACGCCAGATTCGTCCTTTTTTACAGTTGCTGATATTTTTCTATCATTTTTTTTTTGATGGTAAATGTATGATCATGAGAGTTTCTGCTTTTTCTGAATCCGCTTTATGATTCCTTAAGTGTGATGTAAATTTTTTCGATTATTTTGTTCAATATTTTTTCGTATATTTTCATGGCAGTACTTAAGAGTGTTATTCGTCTGTAGTTGTTGCAATCTGGTCTATTACCCTTTTTATAGATCGGTACTATCTGAGCTTTCTGCCAGTCAATTGGTATCTGTTCTTCTCTCCATATGGCATTAAATATCTTTAGTAATAACTCTGTTGCATTTTGTCCCATTTTTTTCATCATTTCACCTGTCATTCTGTCATACCCTAGTGCCTTTCTGTTTTTATTTCTGCAATAGCTTCTTGCAGCTCATTTATGTTTATTGGATCTACATTATCATCTTCTATTCTTTGGTTCAACAGGTTGTTTTCTTCTTGGTAGCAGTGTGTGTGTAGTATCTCTTAGAAATATTCTCTCCATCTTTTCATTATTTCACTTTCTTCTGTGAGAAGATCGCTACTTTTATTCTTTACGTTTTTTGTTTTGCATTTTTTCTTTTCTTATTGATTTTAAAACTGCATATTTTTTATATTCTTCATAGCTTTCTGGTGTTTTATTTTCTAAGTATATTTTCGAAGCAATTTTCTTTCTGTTAATTTGTTGTTTTATTTCTTTATTCCACCATGCAGGTTGCTTTCTTTTATTGCTCTTCTTACTTGTTCCACATACTCCTGTCGTTGTATTTATTATAATCTCTTTGAAATAGTTCCACAGCTGTTGTGGAACTACAATCTACGTTTCGACCCACTATCTTTTCTTTAGTATTTCCTAGCTTTTGATTTATGGTCATCTGGTACCTAATACATAGTTTCATATTCTTGTTTCTTTTCTTGCAGTTTGTTAATATTATTATCATCTGAATTATTTTGTTTTATTTGCATTAATACTAAATAGTGGTCATTTCCTATTTCTGGGCCCCTTCTAACTTTTGTATCTATTACGTTGCTCCTGTTATTTTTTTCTACTATCATGTAATCAATTATCGATTTCTCTTCTCTACTTTTAACTTCTCTTATGTATATTTATCATATTTTTGTGTTCAAATATGTATTAGTTATTACTAAATTATGCATCACACAGAAGTATAGCATTCTTATGCCATTATTGTTTCGTGCTGTTCCTCTATATTTCCTAATACCTCTTGCTTTTGTCTTTCATCTCAACTGATAGTCTTCTCTCTAACCAGGCTTCCCAATTCATTTGTTCTGTTAATCATTGTTTACCATTCCTTATCCTTTTTTCTTAGTTTCAGTTATTGTCAGTATACATAGCCCTGTTTCTTCAAATTCCATCTCTAGTTCTTTTTAATTGCCTTGTATACTTCTAATATTTCAGGTTCCCAACTTCCATATTTTTTTTCTACTCTCCTTGTTTTTGTTTCTTGTTTTTTTGCACTTCCCTTTCCTGTCCATTATTATTTTCTGTACTTTTTTCCTTATTCATTGTCAATCTATCATTTACGATTAGTTTTTTGTTATTTCTAGTTTTCCTTCATTTCTGTTCCATTTCCATTCTTCCTTTCCTATAGTTAGTTTGTTGAATCCAATTCTCACTAAATTCCCTTTCATTTTTCCTTAATTTGCCCTTTGTCTTATTTCTTTCCGCATTTCTCTTTCTAATGCGGTTAGGTCGTGATTAATATATAGGGATATAGGTATGCGTTGGTCCCTAATTTTTTGCAGTTTGGATTTATTTTGCAGGATTTTTTCTTCGTCTTCAGCATTATCAAACTTCAGCTTATATAATCTTTCTCGCTGCTTTTACCTGAATTTATATTTCTGCAAGAAAATTGGTTATATTATTTGTTAATATTTTTGGATTTGCTCTCTGCATTTGGAAACCTTGTTTTCTTTCTTTTCTCTTTCTATTCTCTCCACATTCTGCTTCAAGCTGCTTACTTCTTGTTTCATCAACTCGTTTTCATTCTTTACGCTTTCAATTCGTCTTTCATAAATTGGTGTTCCTGTCTTATTTGATTAATTTCATATCGCAAATCTTTCAACTCCTTTCGCATTTCTTTCATTTAATTTCCCATTTCATTCATCAATTCCAATAGTTTGTCAATATTTTCATCTTTTTTCTGTTTTATTAGTGTTCTAGTTGTCCTCTTGCTAATTTCGAAATAATCTCTTTCTTTTCCATTTTTATTTTTTTCTCCTTGTCTGTTGAGTCACTCTGTTGAGTCACTATCCATCTTAAATTTAATTCTTCTTTCCACTAGCTGGTTGAAGGTTTTAGAGTCTGGTTTTTTGCATTCACGCTGGTTTTCATTGGATCGTACGACTTCTATATTATATTATGATATGCTTAGATGATTTTATTAAGGTTTGTTTAAGATATGCTATGACAATAAACGTATTTGAGCCATATAAATCACCGGCTGCTCAGGACTGGAATACATACCAAAAGCATCGATTCTCTTAACGGTGGCTTTTATACTCAAGTCTGGCAAAACAGAAGAGAAAAAGTAACCGAGGTCTATAAGTCTAATGTCATTCGTATTGAAGACTAGAAAAACTGCTCGACAGACACATTCGAGATAGTGTATTGGTTGAAAGTGCGATATATCAGGGACAATATGCGTAAGAGGTGATGTGGAATTTCATTTCTCAATATAGAAGGAATATTTAACGACAACTCCTACGGCCTACCCGATATGTTTGCTTACGGCGCAAATTTAATGGCACAATCAGAGATATAATGTAACAGGCTCTGGCTTAAGTTACAGAATAGACTTTAAATATAGGGTTCAACATACGCGCCCAAAACACATGAAATTTACCAGAAGGAGGAAGTTAGGGGATTTGGTCCCCTAAGTCTAAGTAGTACTTATCTAAATGTGGTGGGTGAAATAAAGTATCTTTGGGTAATATTAGACTCGAGGCTTACTTCGAGTACGAATAACCAAGAGAGCGCTAACTACATTAATAGAAGCCAAACGCATTCATGGAAAAATGTGGAGTTAAAACCAAACTTGTTATATTGGATTTATAACATCGTGGTAAAACCAACAATTACATATGTATCAGTGTTATACTGGCCAAAGGTGCCGCAAAAAAGTGCCATCCTCAAACTAAGGAAGGTGCAAATATCTGCTTGCCTTGGAATCACGGGCTATGGAGGCACACAATCGGCAGCTATAGAGGCCCTACTTTTTTTTTTTTTTCTTCTTCTTCTTCTTTTATGAGTGGGGGTGGTCCAAATGTTCGAAACATACCTCGAAACATAGAGGCCCTACTGGACCTCTCCTTTGCACATAGTTATAATAAGGAGGTGAGAATGGGATTAGATAGACTGTCAGAAAACCTGAGCAATGTAACTGTTCTGTCAGGACATAGTACTATTATAAATGAAATCACGGATATCGAATGGATGATGATTTATGACTATGTGGTATACAGATACAGCCTTAAATTACATTTTCAAGTAGACATTTGCCCAAGGAAAGGATAGGACAGAGGAAAATTGAAGTCTTCATTGAAGTTTCGTTGTTCGTACGGGATGTTGTCTTTAACGGATTGGACAAGAGATGCAAGTTTTTGATAAGGGGTAAATATTGTTTTTATTTCTTTTGTTTAACAAATATTAGCGATTTTGTCAGACTTTAATATAAGGAAAAAGCTTTCGTATGATGAGGATCCGATTATTTGGACTGCGATTGAACAGGAGATATATGCCTGTGGATGCGCTCCCATTGGTATGATTTTCACGGTAACCGTATTGAACGAGGGCTTGTTTTAGAAAAGAAAGTTATGTGAAACTACTTGAATCATCGAAAAGGCACATTCATCTGAAAACAGGAGTAATAATGAAAGAATTAATTTGTCGAAATGAATAATGGGAGCTGGCATGCAAGTAGCAGTTGGTATGGTTGTGTTTTCGGTAAACAGAATAATGGAAATCCTGGTATTGGCTTTTTTTATAAGGACGTTAAGCAACGGTAAGGATAAATCAGTTTCCATCTCCATCCTTAACTGGATGCTAGTATCTATACTATTCAGATGGATTTGAGCATTGATGAGGATATTGCTCGGGTCTCGAAGTTTTTTATGAAGATATTGATAATTACTGGAGAAAGTGTGGAGCTCATTGGGGCGCCATTTACTTGTTAGTAGAACTTATAAATGTTATACATGCAATATTTAATAAAAGATAAGTGGTCTTATCAATAAAGCTGCTTTAAAACAGTCTAAGAATGGTAAGGCTACAGGTCCGGACGAAATACCCGTTCAACTTATGAAGGTGATGAGTGAAGTGAGCACAAAGGAGTTAACTGAACTGTTCAACGCCATATACGATTCAGGTAATATCCCAGATGAATGGCTATTGTCAACATTTGTAACGCTACCAAAAAAACGATCTGCGAAAACGTGCGAAGATTTCCGAACTATCAGTCTTATGAGTCATGCACTTAAATTTTTTTTTAAAATCATACATGCCAGAATTTACAAGAAATGCGAAGAAAATGTCGGTGAAATGCAATTCGGATTCCGCAATTCTATGGGTACACGTGAAGCACTTTTCACCTTACAAGTCCTACTTCAGAGATGCCGCGATGTCAGTTGTGATGTCTATATTTGTTTTATTGACTACGCCAAGGCATTTGACCGTTGTCAGCACCAGAAGATGGTCACCGCACTACAAAGAGTAGGATTGGATGAGAAGGACATTCGGATCATCATGAATTTATACTGGAACCAGCGTGCTCAAGTCAAGGTCGAAGACCAACTGACCGACCAAGTGAAGATCATGCGAGGAGTAAGGCAAGGATGTGTGCTATCGCCGACTCTTTTCAATATATACTCTGAGGAGATTTTTAATGAAGCCCTCACAAACCTAGACATGGGAATCCGAGTGAACGGTGAATACATCAATAATATCCGCTACGCCGATGACACTGTGTTACTAGCAACCAGCCTAAACGATCTGCAGGCCTTACTAGACCGAGTGCGAACTGTGAGCGTATCATACGGACTGAACCTTAATATTAAGAAAACTAAATTCATGGTTGTCAGCCGTACAAATTTAGATCCCGGGGCACTAATGGCAGGTAGCGAAGAGATTCAGAGAGTCGACAGATTCAATTACCTCGGAACTACCCTCAACGTACAATGGGACTACGCTCAAGAGATTAGATCCAGAATTGAAATGGCACGGTCTACATTTATTAAGTTGAGATCCTTGCTGTGCTGCAGTGATCTCAGTTTGGGAACCAAGATGCGGATAGTGAGGTGCTACGTTCTTCCAGTGTTACTATATGGAGTTGAAGCCTGGACACTGACGCAAGCCACTGAAAAACGAATCGAAGCCTTCGAGATGTGGATATACAGAAGGATACTAAAAATATCTTATGTGGACCATGTCACCAACGTTGAGGTCCTACAGCGCATGACAAAAGAAAAAGAAGTGCTTAATTTAATTAAACAACGTAAGCTTGAGTACCTCGGCCACGTGATGCGGAACGAAGAAAAATATCGAATTCTTCAACTTGTTATGCAGGGAAAAGTATTTGGCAGAAGAGGACCGGGACGCCGTCGTATCTCGTGGTTGA
Source organism: Diabrotica undecimpunctata (assembly GCF_040954645.1). NCBI lineage: Eukaryota > Metazoa > Arthropoda > Insecta > Coleoptera > Chrysomelidae > Diabrotica > Diabrotica undecimpunctata. Next base: position 113,164,607 of record NC_092803.1, on the reverse strand, counting down.
AAAATCTCCGACAATGGTTTGGGATGACCTCAGCGGAGCTGTTTCGCAGAGCAGTCAACAAAACCATGATAGCCTTGATGATCGCCAACATCCGGACCGGATAAGGCACTGAAGAAGAAGAAGGTCTTATCAAAAACACAAAAGAGGGCAAAGCTACCGGACCAGATGATGTGCCCGTCGAATTATTAAAACTCATTGATGAAGTTGTTATTGATATAATGGTTAAACTGTTTAATCAGACTTACAAAATCGCCAGACAATGGTTGCAATCGACCTTTGTGGCAATATCCAAAAAGTCTAGTGCAATATCCTGCTCAGATCACAGAACAATAGCTTTAATGAGTCACACACTTAAACATTTTTGAAAATAATATACAGCCGAATTGTTAAAACTCTTGAATATGAAATTAGTGACACACAATTTGGCTTTAGAAATGGTATGGGCACAAGAGATTCTTTGTTTGGCTTAAATGTGCTGGCCCAGAGATGCATGGATATGAATCAGGATGTGTACTTATGTTTTGAAAAGGCATTTGATAAGGTTCAACATAAAAAGCTTGTAGAAATATTAAAAAGCAAAAATATAGACAGTCATGATATGAAAATTATATCTAATCTATATTAGAATCAAACTGCCAAGGTAAGGGTTGAGAACCAGAACACCCGAGATATCAAAATACAGAGAGGAGTCCGTCAGGGTTGTGTGATATCACCACTATTCTTCAATGTATACAGTGAAGAGGTATTTAAAGAAGCGCTCTCAAATCAGCAGATGCAAACATCCAATTTATTGTTGAAGATACTGTAATTGAGAGTGTAGATCCCTAAAAATACTTCGGAACATGGATAACATCAAATGTAAACAAAACCAAAGAAATTAAGACACGTATTGGAATAGCATGTGCATCATTCGTTAAACTTAAAAAGTTTCTTTGTTGTCGAGATATAAGGTTAGGACTACGCCTAAGAATGCTTCGGTGTTACGTATTCACTACTCTTCTTTATGGTTTGGAAGAATTACCATTAAAACAAGTGCATCTAAATAAGTTGGCCGCCTTTGAATTTTGGTGTTACAGAAGAATCCTACGAATATCATGGACTCAAAGAATGTCAAACGCAGAAGTTATTAGAAGAATAGGAAATGAAGCTGAAATAATATTGACTATCAAAAGAAGAAAACTTGAATACTTTTATTCAAGTTTTCTTGATTCTCTATTGATACTCTATTAAATTTGCTGTTTATATCTTTTTCTTTATTTGACTATTATTTACATTTCTTATTAATAAAATCATTCTTTAAATGCATGTATAGGTATCTATGCGTTATTCATATATGGTAATTAAAACATATATTTACCCTGTAACATACTTTTCTATCAAACGTTAAATGGAGAATTTGTTAACATTTGTTTTAGATATGAGTATGACGCACGGTTATTCATCGGTCGGAAGAACTGTATAATTATACATTTAAACTGACTAAATGACCAAACATTACACTAGAAAACCAGTAGGAAAATACTATAAAACGAACAATTTTATAAAAAAGTACGAAGGAAGGAAAATTGTAATGTAAAATAATCAAAGGATGAGAATATTAACTTTTTTCTGCAGCCGTCCCGAAAATAAAACTTTCGAAAGTACCATTTTTCAAAACTCGTACCGAAAGTAGCTACTTTCGGGACTAATTTTTTCACTTTAGGGATGATTTTGTGTAGCTAGGTAACCGCTTTGACAATAACATCAACTTTGTATTATATTACGACAACGCTTGTCATTTAAGATTCGCGTGTTTTCGCTCAGTTTTTCGTTTTTCAATTTCAAGAAATGGAAATCAGCAGTGAAAGTAAGCCGAAATCATTCCTAACGAGATTAGGGAAACTGTTATGAATTATTGCCGGTAAAGTCAAGAAAGAGGTATGGATTGGTCTACGATTTATTTCAAAAATGAAGCAATGATAAAAATGTACATACTATAAATGAAGAAGTCATTCTTGCATATCTAATGGAAAAATCTAATATCTTGAAGCTATAAAGCCTTTGGAGCAATTACTCGATGCTTAAGTCCACACTTAACATTAAAAATAATATAGATATAAGCCCCTATCCAAAAGTTATTGCTTTCCTTAAAAGAAAATCCATCGGCTACAAACCAAAAAAATCGAAAGTATTGAATAAAGAAGAAATAGATAAATTTTTATCAAAAGCTGAATATGAGATCTACTTAATGAAAAAGGTTATATAATTAAAGTAATTAAATCTAATTTCTCTTTTTTATTTTTTTTTTGTAAATTTTAGGTTGCATTAATAATTGGTTTGGCAGGCGCTTGTCGTCGTGAGTTTTTTTTTTTGGAAAATGGGTTTAGATTATATAGAAGATAAGATAAGCATGTTAGTGATTAAAATTCCTAATTCTAAAACAAACATGGAAAGAACCTTTGTGGTTATTGGAGAAAATAACATTTCTTTATACAGAAAATATTTGTCATTACGGCAAGCAAACACACAGCCTCGTAGATTATTTGTATATTACAAAAAGGTGTACTATACAACCTCTTGGTATTCACACTATTGGAAAAATCGTCTGCAAGGAGCTCAGCAATTTTACTGGCTGATAGTGATGGTACTATAACCAACTTAAAAAGACATGGAGGATGGAAATTAATCAATGTAGCAGAGGGATACGTAGAAAATTCTTTAAGAAATAAAATGCACATAGCTTTACAGATTAAAAATGGCCGCAACCAAGTTAATAACTCAAAAAATAGTAAAAGTACTGACACGTCTAACACTAATTTCAATACTGCGACTTCTGTTAATATTCCTAACAAAAGCAATGTAAATAATTGTTATAATTGTGTTATTAATAACATACAAAACGGCTACAGAAAAAATATTGTACGTAACACGATCCAAAAGTATTTTTTTTTACTATATATATATATATATATATATATATATATATATATATATATACACATATGTCCAAAAGTTTGGAATATTGGAATATTTCATCTTTTTATTGATTTTTATATATAAAATCTTCTGAATAGTTAAACATCATTTTGTTTCAATTCTCAACAATACTAAATAAATCTCAAAACCAGATAAACGATATGCGCAAAAAATATTTATTTTCTTGGAGTGAAAAACTTACAATGTAGAACTTACATTTAAAAATAAATTAGTATAGAAAAAAATTATTTTTGATAAAACTAATAATAAGTATTTCCTCCATTGCCCTGTATTCAAGCCTGTAGGCGATTTGGAATGCTGCCGATTAACTGGTCGAGCTGGGCTTGCGGAATTCTATCCCACTCTTCACGATCAACATCTTTAAGTTCTCGAAGTGTAATAGGGGGATTGTTTCGCTTCTTGATGCGTGTTTTGAGAATGTCCCAAGCATGTTCAATAATGTTAATGTCGGGGGAATTCGAGGGCTACTGTAATGTAGATATTCCTTCTTCTTCAAGAAAATTTTGTACTGCTGATGTTCGATGAGGAGGTGCGTTGTCATGCATAAACACAAATTCATCACCTACTGCCCCTCGGAATAGACGTACGACAGGATTTAAAACTTCCTCGATGTATACAGCACCAGTGACTCTTCTCTCCAGAACCAGCAGTGACGTCCGTGTACCACTCATAATACCACCCCAAACCATAATACTGCCACCTTCAAATGGGACACGCGGTTTAGCTGTTTCTAGTGGGGCTTGTCGTCCTGAGGCCTTCCAAACCAGTGTTCTTCGCGAATCAGATACCAAGTCAATTTTTGACTCATCAGAGAACATCACGTTATTCCAGTTAGGATCATGATGCACCATTTCTCTAGCCTATTGCAACCTTACTATTTTGTGTTGGTAGGTTAGTTTAGGAACACGTAGCGGTCTTCTACGATACAAATTTACCGCATTTAGTCTGCGTGTTATTGTTTACCGTGAAATATTCAGTCCTTGAAGCCTAGAAATTTCTCTGGATATACCACTTGTAGATTCCAGACGATTTCTACGAGCTATAAATGTTATTTGCCGGTCTTGTGCTGCTGTTGTACATCGATTTCTACCACTTCTGGGACGATTCTTGACGTCATTTGTATCTTGGATTTTTTTTTAATTTTCGATACAGAACTCTGAGTAACATTAGCAATATTCGCGATATGACTTTGACTAAAGTCCTGTTGTAACAAAGCAATTACTCTGGATCTGACAAAATGAGATATCACGTTTTTGGGCATTTTTAAACGGCTCAATTCAAATTTAAACAAAGACTGAAATAATGTGTAAATACGCTAATCAGTTGAATGTGACCAAAATCATACAAAAACGATTCAAATTTTTTATCATTTTCATTTAATAACCCTCTAGAATGAATATCAACAACAGTTTTAAAACCACCATAGGCGTAGATATATTATTTGTACGTATTCCAAACTTTTGGACATGTGTATATATATATATATATATATATATATATATATATATTAGAAGTGATTATTTCGACCAAAAAATAATAAATATATATATATATTTATAATTATATATATATAATTAATAAAAATAAAAACACTTTAAATTATAAAACGGACACTGGACAGTTAAGTAACATATATTGTAACATATTGAACAAAATTTATAAATATTAAAAATAGCCAACATTCATTTTAATAACAACTAACCTTAATAATTCATCAAATAAATATTATTCTTCTAACTTTTCTTTTGTTGTTATTTTTATTTTTACATTTGAAATAATTTTAATTTTTTATCGTATAGCTGTAACGAACGTGCTTAAGACAATTTAATCTTGACATTCAATATTTCAAATACTTCAATTTAGAAAAAAGAAAGATTTTTATTATAGACCACTATACCCAATAATTTGAACTTAATTATATATATATATATATATATATATATATATATATATATATATATATATATATATATATATATATATATATATATATATATAGAGGAACTGGAATCCAGAATGTGGTGAGATGGACACGAGCACGACGCCGCAAATTGAGATATCATGTCGACAGAATCGATCCAGAAAGAATACTTTATACACATAAACCCAATACAAAAAGACCACTTATAGGAAGACCCCCCGAAGAGGTGATATGAAAGCTAAACATTAACATCACAAGAGCTGGGATAATAGAATAAACAGAACCATGTCCTACAAGAAGAAGAAGAAAAATAAGAAGAACAAGAAGCAAAATAAGAACAAGAAGTAAAAGAAAAAAACGAAGGAGGAGAAAGAGAAGAAGATAATTAAAAACAAAAACAAATTAATTTTATATAAAAATAAAAACGAAAAAGGTCTCTGGACAAGATTCGAATCAGTACGGACAGAGCCCAATTGATTTCAAGTCCATCTTATACGCGCCACAGACACCTAAGCTTAATTTAATTTGTTTAATATAGTAAACATATGGTGTTTTAGTTTTTGTTTTAGAAAATTATGAATACGGTCACCCGTATTCATAATTTTCCCATACATAATTTTTGATACTGAATCCGAATCCGTCATCAGTTTTTCTTTGTCTGTTGAAGTTTTGACAGATTGAAAACAAAACTAATGGATCGAAAATTATTTTAAATTTTTCTATTTTGCTGTAATGGAGGTCCAATGCTAGAGAAACACTCAGCAAATAGATTAGGGAAAAAAGTTATCGGATAAAACGTAATACAGGCAATATCACGCAATTCTCGTGTTTAAAAAGGAGCTGCAAATCAATTAACGTACTCAACATTTTCCGAAAATTAATACCGAAAGACATCATAAATAAAATACAGAGTATAATATGTTACACAATATATAACAACAAAAATTTTACTAGGAAAGGTCTAGCATCTGGATGATATAAAAAAATTATCGATAGAAAAATTTGTAGAATATAATATGCATTTTTATGTGTTTTCTAGATTTAAAAATTATATTTGATAGAATTTAAGTAACATATATCACATTGTGATATGCATTTTAAATCAGACCTATATTAATCTACTACACGGACATATCTTCTGTAGCTTTCCTCTCTACTTCTTCCACGAAGTTAATACTTGCCACCTCTTCGTCAATTTTTTTCTTTTATCATTTTTTGCCACTTCATTCATCTCTCTAAGCATTCTTACTTCAACAATGTTCATTGGTTGTTCTTTTTTCTTTATCTCCTTTCTCTCTATAAGCAATTCTGCTTGTTCATTGGCGGACTAACATCTCTCTGGAACGTGGTCATTTAATTTTTGGTGCGGTTGGCCGCTACTTCTATCTTTTAGTGATTTATCTCTTGCTATTTTGACTAGCTACTGTGCTGTCCTCCATTCTACTTATGTGATTATTCCATTCTTTTTGCTGTTTAGTATTCACTCGTTTATTTCATGTATCTTACTAATGTTGTTCTAATATCTTCACTTCTATTTCGGTTTCTCAGAGTATTTCCTATAATTCTGCTCAGTATTATCATTTGTTTTGTGGTTTTGTCAGGTCTTGTTTCTGATGCATACGTCATTATTGGTATAATGCTGGCTTTATAAAGTAATAATTTTATTTTAGTTAATCTGTAGGTTTCACCGTAATGTGTTTTTAATGCATCCTGGCAGTCTATTGGTTTTTGATTTTCATCTCTTACCTCTCTCTCGAGGTCTCCATAGCTGCAACGTGTAATCCCAAGATATTTTACTTCAATTACTTGTTCAATTCTGACGCCACAGATTTCTAGTTTACCTCTGGTTGGTTCTTTACTGATCACTACTGTTTTGGTTGTCTGACTTAAGATCGTCATATTAAATTCTTTTACTCTTATATTGAATCTATAGACCAGTTTTTGTAGGCCATCTTCATCTTGGGCTAGCAATATTGAAATGCAAAATTATAAAAGGGACACACTAATTATAAATTTAAATTAATTATTAATTATAAATTTGTTTTAAAAAAATCAAAAAATGTTTAGATACTTAGCTATAACTTGGTTTAGAACTTGGTTTTCTTTGAATTTTTCATATCCAACTTAAAATGTACAGCTTTACAGTTAGGTGGCGTTCAAGAATTACGCAATGCAATTTTAAATATTGTTGACGCCTCACACCCTCACCCACATGCATTGTAATCCCAAGCATTGTAACGCATTTCTGTAACACCTACCTCTACTAAACGGTATGTAACACCGAAGTTACCATTTTTATCTAAAAGTAACTATTATGTTGCGAAAAGTACTTAAAAATCTATAAAATAACTTTGTTATTGTTTAATCGCATTTGCGGTAATAATAAATAAAACAAGAGATTTCTAATCGCATTAATAAACTTTTACTGCCAATCTTACAATTTTTTACATTTTTCTTTTGTTATTCCCATGTATTCTTTTATTTTAAATTTTTTTAATTGAAAATAAAATAAAATATTTATTTCTAAATTTGGCAATACGATTAGAAATAAAAACCTAACTGAAATAAAACATTTAATCAAATCTTCTTCTTTATGGGCCTTATTAAGTCCCCTAACGTTGGCGATTGTGTTGGCGAATTGTTCATGGTCTTCAGCTAATCGAAATAGTTGTTCGGTAGTGCGTATTCCTATCCAATCGCAAATGTTCTTGTGCTATGACACTTTACTGGTCACCTCTAATGTTAATAGTTTTAAATAACTCAACAGATTCATTTGCTGTATTTAACACGGCTTCGTTGGTCTGGATCTCTCCAGGGTATTCCGCCTATTGCATTCTTCTATACAATCTCATCTCAAACGCCTCTAGGCAATTGATCTTATCAGCCTTCAGAGTCCAGATCTCGGTGTCATATAAAAACAGTGACCAAATATAGCATTTGATCATTACTTTACGTAATTTTATGTTTAAACTGTGGTCACAGAAGAATAATTTCATTTTTAGGAACGTTGTGTGAGCTGTTTCAATTCTGTACTTGCATCTTTTTACTTGGGTCTAATTGGTATGTAATACAGCATCCCAGATATTTATAGTAAGTAATTCCCTTAATTTTTTGTTGATCTATCCGTAGTGAAGCATTTTTTTTAAGGTTGATGACTGAATATCATACATTTTGTCTTCGAAATATTAATTTTTAGACCCAGTTTTCTTAATGTCGTTTTTTAGCAATGCAACCACTCTTGAATGCTCTGAAGACTATCGCATAAAATGGCAGGGTCCTCAGTGTACCAAAGTCTTGATCTTGGAAAGCCTGTTTGAAAATGACATCCGAGTAGATATTAAATAACAGCGTTATTAACCGTAAATAACCTTTTCATCATTTAATACATATTAGTCGCAAGTGAATCTGACAGATCAATCAATCAATAAATATGTGAAAAAATAATAAGAGTGGTGAAAACTTGCATGATTCTTTATCCAATTGACTAGGTACCACGAGCTTGCTTAGGATTTGAAGGATTGAGCAGGTTGACGGCGGAAAATTCAGAAAGATAGATTTCAGTGTACTTCTCGTACGTATGTGCTATACCATGTCAGATTAGGTTCTTCTGGATCCTCCAGATTACTAGAGGATCCAGGAATTACTCCAAATCATATTGGAAGGTAGAGTACAGGGTAAAAGATCAGTTGGAAGACGCCAGAACTCGTGGCTGAAAGACCTGAGGAGATGGTTTGACCGCTCATTAACAGAAATCTTTCGTGCAGCAGTTTCTAAAGCTACAATTGCCATTTGGATCGCCAACCTTCGAAAGGAGACGGCGCAATAAGAAGGAGAAGAAGGATCCTGCAAACTATTTTCAGGCTTTCTATATACCACCAACATTGTAGTTGTCAATTTTCGCAATTTTTTCAACTTGTGATGACATTACAGTATGAATTCACTTTAGCAACACTGACTCCAGCAATGTACTTTTGTACAATATAATCGAGGGATTCCTCGTAAAACATAAATAAAAATGATTGTCAACCAGGAAGATTTTATTTCCATAGTTTTTTATTTTACTTAAGTAAAAAAACAATTTTATAACAATATATACAATGTTATTTTGTTTTACGTAACGCGTTGTTCTAGACTCTCCTCCCACTCTTGCTCTTGTAACGCACCGTAACGTTTTATAAGAGCCCCCCCCCCCCGAAATTACGTTACGTTGGTAATACTTAAACGACCACTTATCTACAATATGAACACAGAGTAATATATAAAATAATCATCATCATCAGTAACACGACGACCTTTGTGGGTCTTGGCCTGTTCTGCGATCTTCCTCAATTCCGGTCTATTATGAGCTTTACGCATTCATTTGACGATTTTTAAGGTTTTTGGGTGTTGTTCTACCTGCTCCATATATCTAAGCCTAGGTCTTCCTTATGGTCTTCTTCCCTTTGGTGCTTGCCTTATGATTTTCTTGGGGACTAGATCTTCTACGTGACCCTTTCAACGTAGTTTTTCAATTTTTATAAATGTGGTGACATATGCATGGTAAAATTCAAAGTTGTATTGTCTTCGCTATACGTTGTTCTCTCGCACTCCCTTGTATATATGTCTTAAAAGTTTTCGTTCGAAACTAGTAGCTAGTAGCTTCTCATCGCTTTTTGGCAGCGACCATGTTTCTGATCCATATATTAGGACTGGTCTGATCAGTGTCTTGTCAATTTGACATTTTGTTCTTCTTGTCAAGTTATCAGATCTTGAGTGTTTGACAAGTTATTATCAGATCTTAAGTGTTTGTTTGATAAGTCGTTATATGTTTTATTTGCGATGTATATTCTCTTTCTGATCTCTTCTCTATAATATTATTCTCGAAAGTGACTAACGAGACTAGATATTACGTAAAATTTTTCACGTTCTTAAAGTTGTAGTTGTCCACAGTTACACTCTAAAGTTGCCTCATCCCTTTCAACCTACTAATGTTTATATATTTTGTATTGGCTTCATTGATTTTTAGGCTACTGTTTTCTGTCGCTTTGTTATTTGTACAATTTTTATTATTATTGTTCCCCTGGTATTGACTGTTGATTCTCTTATGATTTTTTTCCAGCGATGTTAAGTAAGATGCAGGATAAGGCGTCTCCTTGGCGTAATCCTCTCTTAGTAGAGATTATAACTGTTAATTCATTTTGGATTCTGATATTTCTCTGTACTCTATGCAAAGATTTGATCTATTGTCAATTTCTGTCTGCAGAAACCGCATTGGTATGCCATAACTATTAGTTCCACATAAGGTAAAACTAACTATTTATAAACGGCCTATACAAATTCGTGATGTAAACCCGGCCTATTCAAAAAATTGAAATTGTTTTGCAAATACGTTTAAGTTGGTTAAACTTAATACTACGGTGCGTGTTTATCCTAGCGAGAAATTTATTAAGCCATTTTTTTATGTATAAATGGTGGGGTAAAATGCTCTAGCTTTTGTTTAAGTCAGCTTGATTTAATCAAGCGACGCAATCAGTTCGAGAGCGGTCGTCAATCCTTAATGTTTCAGGTAAGCATTAAGAAGTTCATTGGTTACAATATTTGGCCGGTATTAGGGTACAATTTTAGTAGCTGATCTAATTCCGGGAAAATGAGAGTGCGACAATGGGAATTACTGGCACAGGACCGACAAATATGGAAGGCAATAGTAAACGCGGTAAAGACTCACGAAGAGTTGTAGCGCCATTGATGATGATGATGATCTAATTCCGGCTTAATGGGCCATAATTACGAATGTGGTTTTTTTCAATTCAACTTTTTGTTCTTTAATATCAAAAATTATTCAAACAGCTGTAACGAAATAGCCCATCTCCGATGCATGATATGTGTCACAATTCGTAGAAGGATAAATCTAGAAAACTCGAAGAGTTGGCATTTCAATAGTGCACGCCTTCTATGCGCTTTCGATGAGACGAATTAGAGGTGGGCTACTCCAGAATATTCTAGTACATAATTACTTTTATATATGAGCCTACCTTCTATGAGTTAAGTTTAGTTGATAAGATATTACCGAACTGTAAACTAATAAATATATTTATATAAATTCGAACCGCTCGTTTTATTTAAAAACGGTACAGTTGGTGTCCGGTGTGAGGATAATTGATTTAAAAAAAAATAAATTCAGCAGTGACTTTTGAAAAGAACTTTTGAAAAGTATTGTTCGTCGGGAACATCCGCGTAGTTCGGTAGTGATCTTTGTACGAAAGAACATTTAAAAAAGTACATGTGTGCCTGACCAAAGATGCTGCTAGTAGAACTTTCAGCAAAACAGTTGCGTGAGCAACTAGAAGAACGCGATGAAGACTGCAGCGGGTCCAAGAAGATACTCCAAGAATGACTGAAGACTGTTCTCAACAAGAATGGAGACGACTCAGAGACATTCCAGTTCCAGTTAGCAGAAGAAGCAGTTTTAACGAAAATAAAAAATGTGTCGCAAATGATTGAATAATCTTCTAGAAAAAATGATGATAAAATCGAGAATGTTTTCAGAAGATTCGATGAAACATCTCAAATTATTAAAGAAGTAGCTAGACAAAACGACGAGAAAGTTTCTAAAACATTCGATAAAGTAGAAGAGAAGATCAAACAGTTAGAGAGCATGATAACCAATATAAAATTGCTACCATGAGTTAATACAGTGGCTTTAGATCCGGTAGTGAAAGAAGAATCACCTAGAGACGAAACCACACAACATATCAGATTCAAATTGCCACCATTTGATGGAAAGTCTTCTTGGTCCATATACCTTAGACAATTTGAAGCTATTGCGACAGCCGATTATTGGACAGAACAAGAAAAAGCTGCTGCGGATATCCTAATATCGATTGCTAAGGGTCAAGAAAAATGATACCAGACCTTGTTCACTCGACTAGACAAACGTTACAGAGATGTCCATCTACAACAAGTCTACAAGGCGCAACTAAGAAGTAGAATTCAACGAGCAAGTGAAAATTTGCAAGAGTTTGAAGCAGATGTTGCTCGTATATTGCTGTTAGCTTATCCAGAGGCACCAGACAACATTTTGGAAGAAATTGCTGTAGATACCTTCATCGATGGGTTGACAGTGAACTACAGAAAGCTTTACGACTAGCAAGACCGAAAGTTATAGATGAAGCGCTCGCCATTACCTTGGAACACGAGACAGCTAGTCGAGCTTCACGGAGCTATCGAGTACGAACCTCTGAATAGAGCGACGAAAAGAACCATAAACGTCTAGAGGAAATCGTACGGAAAGTAGTTTGTAACATGATGCCGAAGAGACGCGAAACCAGATGTTGGAATGGTGGCGACGTCACATTCGCCGTAAATTGCAAGAAAATAATACAACAGTGAGAAAGCTAGAACAAATCGAACACAGAGCTGGAAAAAGTCATTCAAAAGCTGATGCTCAGTTAAGACGGCCGTACGGTGCAAATTGTAATCACTGTCTTAAATTAGAAGAACGACTTTGCCCCGTGAGACGAACCAACGTCATTAATGATCAATGGAAGCTTAAAAGGTACAAGACGCTCAAGAAGATGATCCATGTATAAAAAGAGTATTGGATTGGATGCGTCGAAGTGAAAGACCTCCTTGGCAAGACATTGGCGGATGTAGTGCCAAAGTCAAGTGTTACTGGAGTCAATGGAATTGCCTAGTGCTAAAAGATGATCTTCTGTATCTTCTTTGAGAACGATGATGGTACAGAATCTAAGCTTCAGTTGATTGTACCTAAAAGTAAAGTGTCAGAAGTATTGCGTCAGTTAGATGACGGTGCATCAGGTGGACACTTTGGTATTACGAAGACTCTGCAAAAGGTTCGAGAACGGTTCTATTGGGTGAATTGTAAAGATGATGTAAGAAGATGGTGCCGGAAATGTGCAACCTGTAATGGTCCAGTTGGTAGTAGAATAAATGACGTAATATACCGAATTAAGAAGTTGCCGAAAGGTAAACCAAAAGTAGTTCACATGAATTGTCTTGCACCATATGCTGGCTCAAATGAAACAGAAGAACCACGAACCCTTCAACATGAGATCAAAGATGACCGGCGACCAAGCTTTAATGAATTTATGTCAAATTACGCAGGGAGAAAGAGTACTAGATTCGGCGTGACCACAGAAATTCAGCAGGATCTTTTTAGTGTTTCGCATAACGTCTCTCTAGCCCACTGTGTTGCTCAAAACCTTGAGACGAATAAAGGAATCTCATCCGTATTTTATAAGAAGTTCGGTCGGCTGGACGATTTAAAAAATCAGCATCCTAAAGTTGGAAGAGTACTGAGATTAGAAGATGGTCCACGATCTTTGCTGTATATGGTGACCAGGAAGTCGTATACAGACAGGACAAGCTACGAGATATATGGCGTGCTCTAACTAATTTCGTGTACAATTATGACATCAAGAACTTGGCCTTACTCAAGATAGGCCATGCACTAGAAAATCTGGATTGGAAGATTGTCAGAAGCATGCTTGAAGTGATCTTCCGAGAAACCGGCGTACGAATTACCGTGTGTTGTATTAACCCGAAGAGATCGTGTCCTTCAAAGTCTGTAGGTTGTTATTTCTTCTTGAGGGGTTCATGCAGAGCTGGAGAGTTCTGTAGATTCCGCCATCCTGGACCTACATCTGAAGTTGCTGACCGGGACGCTCAGATCTAAGAGGGGAGCAGTGTAACGAAATAGCTCATCTCCGATGCATGGTATGTGTCACAATTCGTAGAAGGATAAATCTAGAAAACTCGAAGAGTTGGCATTTCAATAGCGCACGTCTTCTATGCGCTTTCGATGAGACGAATTAGAGGTGGGCTACTCCAGAATGTTCTAGTACATAATTACGTTTTTTTTTATTGAAAATTAACGTGCTCGGCAACAAAGGCCACTTACACGAAAACGGTTACAAATGTAAAACTGTTACAATAAATTACAAGAATATGTTATAGAGTACATACTGTTACAATACAATCAAAATTATATTTTAAAATATAACTGAACGTCTCTGAGGAATTTTAGACTTGAGGTTATTTGTTCCAAGTTATTGAGTATGTCTTTTAAATTACTTTTAAGGCAATAAAATAGTCTTTCTGCTGAATATTGATGACATTCAATTAAAGTTTTTATTTAATTAAAGTTTTATTTAAAAACTGTACACAGCAATATATTCTTAAAAAAATATATTAACAAAAACGTACTATCAAATTCTGTCCCATACTTTTTTTTCTATAAAAGCAAAAAAGGAAGTTTACAACTATGAACGTCAGGTACTTATTTCTAATAGTAAAAAATTGAAAAAATCTGGAATTTGTTATTTATTTGTTTTTTGTAACTTACTTGAGTTAAAACATATAGTTTGACAATTAATTAATTACAAAAAAAGCAATAAAATAAATTTATTTTATTCTGGGTGGTATTAGATTTTATTATATTTCGCATGTGCTCTAATTTCGGCCTAACTCAAATTTAACCTGAAATGGTATCTTCAAGAAAAAAACAATTATTCACATTTAACTTTTTTTTGTAGAATCATGGTCAGAACTAAAAAGCCTTAGCCAATGCAAAGAAAAAAATATTCACAAGAGGTACTGGACTGGACCCTAAATGACATGAAAACTGGCATGTTTGCCTATAAAGCATCGAAGATATATGATGTACCAAAAAGTACATTGAAAGATAAAATAATGCAAAAGTACACGCATGAAAATATTGGAAGACAATCAGTTTTAACTAGTGATGAGGAAAAACTAATCGTAAAATAGATATTGTTTTTGGCTGTAGCGGGTTTTCCCGTGACACGCGATCAGCTTAATAATACCTAGCAGTGCTCATTCAAAATCCAAAGTGAGCCAATCCATTTAAGAATAGAATTTTTGGAAATAGATGGTACTAAAATTTCCTAACCCGGCTTCCGGAAGTAAGACCTCGTGTATCGCAAAATCAACTGCGACGAGACAACTTTTTTCATGGCTCCACAGGACAAACAAGTGTTAGACAAAAGAGGGTCTAAAACTATATAACAGAACTGCTAACGACGAAAAAGAATGTCTGACCGTATTAGCAATAATATCAGCTACAATAGTGGAGTTATTCCACCACCAATGGTTTTGTTTCCCTATACAAGGCTACCAAAACATTTAGTTCCAACTATGCAATAGTTTGCGACATACAACTATCCGAGTATGTCGCAAACTATTTTAATAAATGGTTGAACGAAAAAAAAAATACATTAAGCAATCTGTGGTGTTATTTTTGGATGAACATGTTAGCCATATATCTTTGGCATTGAGCGAATTTTGTCGTGAAAATGGAATTGTTTTGGTAGCACTGATTCCAAATTCCATACTTATGATGCAACCTCTTGATGTTGCTATATTCCGACCTGTCAAAGCTACATGGCGCAAAATAGTTCATGATTTCTGAACCTATTAAGAAAATCAATCTCCCATAAATTCTGCTGAATCCTATTTTGCCACTCCTCAAAAATTTCCAACGACATTTAAAAATACATTTTATTTCCCTAGAAAAATATCTCAGACGTCCAAAAGAAAGGCTAAAAAAAAATTGCCTGTAGTAAATATTGCTGATAATTTTATGGAGTACCAGAGACAAGTAGAAGCTGAAAAAAAATGAGAGCAAGAAAATGAAATTTTAAACAAAAATGTTGGTTGTGGCAGAAAAAGAGGTGAACGAACTAGAAAGCCGAAAGCTAACAATTCTATGGATTTATGGGGGACTACGAACTAGGTAACTACGTCACTCTAGTTAACGAGGAGAAACATTTTCCAGTAGTAGAAGAAATAACAGAAGATAAATTCAAAATCAAAGCTATGGAAAAAATATGATATCATTGAAGATGACCAGAGACAGATTATATTATTTGGTATGATCCAGAGGAAATTGTTTGTTTAATTGCACCGCCTCAGTACATTAATAAAAGGGGTCTTTTTTCCGTACCTTAGGTATTTGTAGGTCTTTCTGCTGTTTTGCAATAAATGAAAAACAGACTGTTGCTAAGTAACTTATGAAAGTATTTTTTGTTGTTTTTTTATGCTCAAAATGTATTATGTATGTACATACATCGTTTAAATTTATTTAGTTTTTCTATGCTTTTATATATAAAAATTGTGTTTTTGTGCTTCTGTATTTTTTATACTTACTTTGAAAATATTAAAATACATTTTCACAAAAGACTGTGTGTATAGATTAAAACAAAAAAAAGATAATTCTTTTGATATACAGGCCGGAATTAAATCACCATTAGGCCGGAATTACCGCTAATTTTTCAACATAGGCCGAAATAAAAGTTTTTTGCATTTTCGTGAAAACAATTTTTTTTGTCAAATAAAAATATGTCACATTTTTCATTTTTTTATTAATTATTTTGATAAAGAAAACAGTAAGCTATCAAATATACTTTAAATCAATTTTCTCTATTATTTGGTTTTCTTAATATTTACATCTAAAGTCAAATATTCCTTAACTGGGCCGTTATTAGGTCGGTTTACCTTACGTTCTTACTCGTTCATATTCTATCTTAGACAGTATTCTGTATGCCGTATTTAGCAACTTAATTACTCGATAATTTCCACAATAGAGTTAATCTTCTTTTTTGTATAAGGCACGGTTATTCCAATATTCCATTCCAGTGGAAGTTGTTGTTTCCATACGATCAGTATCAGTTCGTGCATTGGCTTAATTTAGTCTTCGCCCTCTTTTATCAGTTCTACACTAATATTGTCTGATTCAGGTGACTTATTGTATTTTAATTTTATGACATTTGCTTTCACTTCGGCTACTGAGGGTGTTGGTTTCTCTTAAAACACAAAATAATAACGAAACAAAAAAGTTTATAATAATAAATTGATTTAATCATTTAAATTGATATTAAAATTTCGAGTATACATTAATATAGCCCAATTACAAATAACGGCTTGACAGATCAGAGATATTGCTCTCTATTGCTATTGACAAGGCTAAACGCTATTGGGGTTTTACTACTTTGAAGTCAGTTTTGCATTCTAATAGTAAGTCACTCTAATTTTAATTTAACATTTGACTATTATCTCTTGACACTACATTAAATACAATAAAATTTCCAATTGTCTTCTTTTTGTTCATATTGTAGCTCAACAGTTTCTATTTTTTTAATCTTGCTTATTTGTGCATTACGTGAACTTTCATGCAGGGGAGAGTGGGGCAAAATGGTCCATGTGACATTTTTTTAGGCTAAAAATAATAAAAAACGAAATAATTCAGTACAGTTTAATTAAACAGTAAGAGGAGTATAGCAGAACATATTTCTTTGAAAAAATTATATATAAGAATGCATTTAAAAGAAAAATAACACTATTTTTGAAAAGTTTCAAAGGGGCCGTTTTACACCGTGGTTAGGGTAAAATGACCCCTATAGTTCTTTTGTACATAAGAGTAATAAAACATTTCTACTTACAAAAATCGTTAATATAGAATTTCTGCTTTCCGGTTACAACAGTACACAATAAATGACAGCATTTATTGCACAAACTGCACTTAACCCAAAATGCTATTTACTGAATAATTCCGAGCAAGATTTACAGGCGACGTCACCGTCATCTTCATTATTATCAAATTTCTTATTATTTTTTGTTTTTTTTAACACCTTTCTGCTTACAGTTTTCCTAGCTACTTGTAAAGTTGAATTTATTGTTTTTTGTTTTTCCTTCATCAAACGATAATTTGATGATAAACAATTGATCCTTGCGAAGGTCTTGAACTCCTCGCCTGAGTAGGTGACCGAGGTAGTGGGGATATATCATATGGAGTTACAAAAGTATCCTCCAGCGATGATGGAATTTAATTTCTTTTAATGCTACCTTTGGAACAGATAATTTCTAAAATACCATCTACAGAGCTTGGAATGTCAACTTGGTGGTTTAAAGCAACAACTTCAGAATTTCAAGCTACAGTGAATAAAGTTTCGTTTCCCGATAATCCTCCCAGTCTATTTCCAAAGAAGCTGATATCATCTGAATATCATCCACTCGTTATAATGTCATTTTCTCTACAGCATTCTAAAGCTTCGGGAAACTTGTGACTTGAATGTCCTTCAAGCAATAATAGAACCCTATTTTCAATTGAGCACTGTGTATGTTGTTAAAAATTCTTTAAGAACAGAATGAAGGTGTCAGATTTTATGTACCCAGATTCGTTGTAAAGAGAAAGTGTTCCATATGGGGCACCTTGAAATAATAATTTATTTCTTTGTTTGCAAGGGAATATTATTTCTGGAGGGATGAATTGACCCGCAGCGTTTACGCAAAGAAAAATGGTGACATTTTTTCCCTTTTCAGCGCTTGTTAGGAAACCAACCTGTTTCCTCTCTTTATCTGCTAATTTTTTTTTGCAACTTGCTAGGGACCGTCAGTATACTATACTAACCCATATTATATAATATATGTTCATATGATTGTTCTTATTATTATTTTGTATTTCTCCAAAAGAAAAAAAAAATGACTTATAGCGACTGCCTCTTTATTAAAGCCTCTGGCTGTAGCAGCTGACGTAACATCAGGAGTTCTAAAAGAAACCTTTGGATGTCTAAACTTTATTTAGTAGGCTAAGCAAGGGTAAAATTTTTCCCAGAGTAATTTTGCCTCATAATGGAGGAACCTTTTTACATCAAAATCTGATCAAATATAAAAACGAAATTTACATGAGTGACTTGTGATAATTAAAGGAATTGTAACAGACATTTAAAAGAGAAATCTCTTTGTCAACCATTTTCCATCCACTCCTGAATGTAGGTCTCTCCCAATTGCTTCCATCTTTCTCTGTCTTGCGCCAATCTAATCCACTGTTTGCCAGCCACTGTCCTTATGTCATCTACCCATCTTTTTTGAGGTCTTCCCATGCTTCTTGTCGTCCTTGGTCTCCATTCTAGAATTCTCCATGTCCACCTGTTATCATTATATCGGGCTACGTGACCTGCCCAGCGCCATTTCATTTTTGTAATTTCTTCCACAATATCCCTAATCTTCGTTCTACGTCTTATTTCGGTGTTTCTAATCTTGTCTCTCAGTGATATTCCAAGCATGATTCGTTCCATTGCTCTTTGCGTTGTTTCTAATTTTTTAGCAGATTTTTTGGTAAGGACTACTGTCTCCAAGCCGTAGGTACAAACTGGTAGTATGTATGTGTTATACACCTTTTTCTTTAATTTTACAGGAATGGAGATGTTTTTCAAGATATATGCTAGTTTGCCGACAGCGCCCCATGCCAGTTGTGTTCTTCTTTTAATTTCAGCATCTTGATTTGGTTTTCCTAATTTGATGACATGATCTAAATATACATAATCTTCAACATTTTCTATGGTATGATTTTGTATTGTTATATTTGTCAGGTGTCGGCTCAGTATTTTTGTTTTATTGTAGTTCATTTTTAAGCCTACCGTTCCTGAAACTGCATTTAATTGTTGTAACATATCATTTAGCTCTTGGATATTATCGGCTATTAAAACTATGTCACCTGCGAATCTCAAGTGGTTTAAGTATGATCCGTCGACGTTGATACCCTTGTTGTTCCATTCTAGTTTCTTAACAATGTCTTCTAGAGCAAGGGTAAATAGTTTGGGAGAGATGGTGTCTCCTTGTCTTACTCCCCGTTGTAGAGAAATATTCTTTTTAAACTCCATTAAAAATAATTCTACTTACTTCAATTAAACCGTCTAAAAACACAATTTTTGTGAGGACGAAATTAGCAACATTACATGTGTTTTTTAGGTTATAATATATGCATAAAGGGCTAGTTTTAATATAAGCGTTGTATTAAAACTAGCCCATTATGCTTCGCACTTTTTCACAGCTTCATATATACCTAAGTGGCGCTAGTAGTACTGAATATAATAAACAAAGCTAAATGGCGGTTTTATGCAAATTATGAGAACTACGTTAGGGGACCATTTTACCCAAAGGGACTATTTTACCCGACTTTCCGCTACATGATTTCATTAACAGAGTTTTAAACATGAAACTATTTGCATACTCTTTCTACATGAATAACATTTACTACCTTAACGTATGCCCTAAAAGTTTTGGAACAAAATATCGGATTTTTTTTATTGAAAAATTTATTAAACCCACTAGTTATTATAAAATTATAACTCAATGCTTAACTAAACTATACTATCGAATTATGTGGAATGGTCCATTCTGCTCTACCAGCTGCAAATTTCTTCGAATGTCTCTCATGCGGTACTGGGCAGAATTTACTTCCTTGGAGGTTTTTAAGTTGCTGAACACGAATAGGACTTGCACTTTTCATATGAAGCCCACGATTTACATCTTCTAATTCCGATATTCACATTTCTGCTGTGACAGAATCCTGGTAAACCCCAGAATACCTAATTCTTTCGTAAAACTAAATGGTTATTCCATTTATCGTAAATATAGTTTAGATCGAGTAGGAGGCGGAATATGTGTTTACTTTCATAATGGCTTCTTTAAATAATCTAAGATAAGTACTGTTTGCCATAATCTGGAAGGTACTGAATCTCTTATGTTTAAAATTATCTTTCCTAGTTAAGTTATTATACACCTTCTTGTCATCTACATTTTCACGTTCCCCTCCCCTTTCCAACAACGTTTCATACGTCCCAATAAGACAAGATCAAGCTAAAAGTGTCGCAAAAGAATTTTCTGACTACACCTTGTATATCAGTATATTTACCTACAAACCTGTTATACATTAGCTGCCAGTTGACAAATAGTTCCGGTCTTGACGAAGGTGTACGTTTTGACTAAGATCAGCAGGTAATGCAGATCCAACGCTTACCGACATTGTTGCCAGAATTGGACTTTGACCGTTTGGTTCAAGTAGCCCATTTCTCTCCGTTTTTCGATTTGCTTTCATGAGTTATGGCATGATGATAGGTTCGGCCAAAACATGATATCGTCATTAGCATGATGTTCGTGGACAAAGCAATTTGGAATGATAGATACCAATCAATATAAAGCTTCGATCCTCACTCTTCCCACAAAAGATGGGGATACACCCCTGTTAGAATCAGAAATTGCGCACCTGACAAGGATTTTATCTGCAAATTTGGCTTTATGTTTGTATCTAACATTGTTTTCTACGTTATCCTTATACAATTCATGGTTTGCTTTCCTTTCAGAATTACTCAAAATGGCAAATTTTTCATTAGCAAAGTGTATCCACCTCAGATGACGAAAGTATCTTGGTATACGAAGGAGTTTCGCGTCAGAGTATTTGGGGCACTTACATCGCTTTCAGTATTTAAGATTATTCCTCCTTAATTCTAACGTTATCTTATCGTACTCTTAGAAGATCTGTCATCTGTATTGACGAGCAAGTCTCCTCGTTGACATTCCAACCTGGTTTTTTGCTCTTCTCACAAATCTCTCTGACCTCTGTGCAATAAATTCACTTGGTCATCCACTTCAGAGATTCAAACATGGTCTTTCCTGCTGACACTCATTTCATTATGGAATATTAGACTGATTTCAGCTTTGGATATCCTCCCAACCAACTTGTTGATATCTACTTTCGTATCTCTAATTTATACGACATCTTAAAGCGAAAAAAATAAATAAATCTCAACTAACAATAAACAAAGTAAACCAACTTTTGTTGCCAAAGGCAACCTGATATTATTTTACTTTTGTTAATATTAAAGCCCATTAATTTTCTGCTACAACTTTTAGGATATACGTTATTCAGTTTGTTTTTGTAAATGCTCCTACATTTCACAATCTTGTGCTTAAAAATGTTTAATCCAGGTTGTATTACAAGTTGTTTAAACAAATTTATGCTCAAAGCTGGTCACTGGTTCATCACAAATACCAATGACATCACTGGAATTCTTGATTCTAAAGTAGTTAGTTTCTTATATTAGCTTATTTTGTCGGATTTCCTTATGCTTCATAACTTTTGAAAATTCTTAAAATAGGCCACATAGGCAAATCAGATTTAGCTTTTAACGATCTTGTTTCTTTTTTTATTTCATTCCTGAGAAACAACTCTCCTGTATATATCATAAAAGCAACCGAAAAGGCTTACATGTGTTTTTACTCCAGTCGTCAGAGATTTGCCATCTAAAAATCATACGAACAAAAAAGTTTGCCATTCCTACTGTTGGGCTTCCAACTAAAACCCCCCTCGTAAGGGGATAACCGGAAAACATCGATTTACCAAGAATCTGTAAAACGTAGAAAAAATATTTCAAACAAAAAATCTAGTTGAGATAATTTTGAACAAAAATGTTAATTAGCACTGTTTGTGTAGAATGAACCGTTCTCTTAGAAACCTGCTAATAAATGTCAGTTACGCTCGCGAAATTATTTTTATTTAAATAAAATTTGTATCAACTCGACGCGATGGCAAAAATTCGATATATTTTGATCCCATCGACAAAAATTAAAATGGGATTTATAGGCGAAGAGTGCAGCTTTTAAGTGAAGACACCAAGATACAAAAACTGCTGTATGTTGCCTAAACGACATAATGTGAATAAATAAAACATGAAAACTAACTAAAACATAACAATACTCCCTATTATGATGTACACGGCAGAAGTGAGTCATAACACAAGTAGAAAAAAACAAAAAATGTAAAAAAAATAGAGATGAAAATATCGGCAAAACTTTATATGATAGGGAAAGATGTGAAAACATTAGAAGTCAGTGTAAAATAGATGATGTTAACACATGGGTATAGCAAAAAAAAAGAAAATAGAATGAAATAGACATTATTTATAACAAAATGGCTCAAAACACAAATAGTAAGAATATCTCGAGACAAATTGCCAATAGTACGAAAAAGCATTTGGCAATCTAAAAAACGCTGGCGTGACTGCTTATGGATATCTAAGATTGAACAAGGTATTTGCCCATCAAGAGGGGTGAAGAAGAAGATAAATTGTATAAGTTCATTCATTTCTTTCTGAGTTTTATTCATTTTAATCAGTTAAATTATTTGTTTTATCAAGAAATCCAAAACTGCCTCAAAGAGGGATTAATAAGAAAAAGAAATAACTAAAATATCTGTATATATGAGTCAATTTGGTATTGAAATAAAGCAAAACAAAATAGTTGTTTCATTTAAAAATATTGATTTGTAACATTACCAGAATGGCTTTATAGGAAACTTGTATTAGTTTAAATAAATGACAATAGGCGGCGGCAGTAAGAAACATACACTGTTCTCCTTAGCGATAGGCAATTTACATTATATTACTTAACTGTATAAAAGGCCACAATATTATATTGTTATGCTAAAATATTGTCCATATTAAATATAACCTGTTTCGTTAAATATGTAAAAGAAATTCTTTCCAACAAAAAACTAGTATCCGCTAACGTAGCCATTAAAAAGTACCATTATTTGGTCAATGGCAATTTGAAATTTTATACTTTCGATCTAGTTATTTTTGTATATTTCTGTTTTCTGGCGTCGTAATTTTTTTCAGTAGGGATCAATAAATGTCCGATACCTAGACGGAAGATCCCATCTCTTAGCGTACGGCATGCATTTGATTGGTTAAAATATGGTACTCCGACTGACAAGCAAATTATTAAAAAAAATTTTAAAACTAATTACCAACTATTTATAAATTAAATTATCGTTTTCAAATTAAACAGTATGCAACCGCAGGTTTATTTCAGCTCTTAATAATAAGAGGTAGGAATTTTTATGTTGTATTTTTTCAACAATAATTCTGTCAAAATTTTTCCCAAACTCAGTAAATCGACTCTTTAGCCTGAACTATCGGGACCACCCGATAATTTTTAATTATTCTTACCACGGTGTTTCTCAAGGGTCAGCTCTAAATAATTCACGGGAAGTCAATATTTATTTATACCAAGTTTCATTTAGCTTAATTTTCCTTCTTCTTACTGTTGTTTCGTACTGTATATATATATATATATATATATATATATATATATATATATATATATATATATATATATATATATATATATATTTAACGTGATTATTTCTTCGACCAAAAAAACAATATATTAAATATAAAATTTAATACAAGTCTATATTAAATAAAAAATCTTTGTTTTTTCTAAAGCTCAATATTTCGCCATTTATTTGATAGCTTCATCGGGAGTAACTGTAAAAAACAAACATTTCAAAACACTGACGTACACTTAGATTTACAATACTTACAGAAATTAAAAGATTATACACATAAATAAAATTGAATACTAAAATAACATTATTGTTGATGAAACTGTACATTTAATAAAATGCATGTAAAAATTTAAAATATCTTTGAGCACGTTCGTTAACAATAAATAAGATGGAACAAGTAAAAATTATTTCAAAATGCAAAAAATAACAATATAAGAAAACATTAGAGGAATAGTATTTCTTTAATTAATCATTAAGGCTAGTTAGTATGATTAATCATTAAGGTGAGTGTAGTTTTAAATTTTGTTTAATATATTGCAATATATGTTGCTTAATTGCCCCGTGTCTGTTTTATAATTTAAAGTTTGTTTATTTTTGTTAATGTGGTACATCTCCAAAAATAACCTACTTTTGTAATTTTCAGTCTGTGCCAAAATACGAGTATTGTTGTAGTCTAACAGATGACCGGTGTTTTTGTAGTGCTCGACAACTGCGCAAGAATTTTTTCCTAAGCGGCAATCACTTTTATGCTGTGTGATACGTTGTTTTAGCCACTGCGATGTATGGCCAATGTAGCCAAAGGTAATTTTTTACTAATTCTCAGGTTCATTTTTAATAACACTTATTTCAGTTTCAATGAAAAATTTTACTCACAAATTTTTGGAACACCTATGGGTTCCCCGATTAGTCCCATCCTTGCTACTATTGTAACTGATCATCTCTTAGACAATGTGATCACACAATTACCTTTCGAATTACCATTTATATATAAATATGTCGATGACATCATATGTGCAGTTCCATCTTATCACATCAATACCACATTAAACATTTTTAATTCATTTAATGAACATCTTCAGTTCACAATTGAAACCAAAACAGATCTTAGTATACCATTTTTAGACACAAAGGTAATAAGAACAAATGACAATATTCTGACATTGGATTGGTACCAAAAGCATCGGGAAGGTATATAAAATACTTTTCAAACCACACCACTCGTCAAAAATATAATACAGTATTGGGTATGAAAAACAGGGTAATGTCCATTGTTGATGATAATTTGTTACAAAAAAATCTGGACATATTATACAAAATTTTTCGAAACAACGGCTATCCTAAACATATTTTAAAAAAACTCATTTACAGCAGTAATTTCTATGATGGTCCTGTCCTTGATTCTAACAATGAGTCAATCAAATACAAAAAACTCCCCTTTATTAACGGTCTAACCCAGTCTGTCGTATCCATATTTAAAGATGTTTCCAATATTAATATAGCTAAATACAATACCATAAATAGCAAACAACTTTTTTCTAAAATTAAAGACCCAGTACCAACCTTATATAGGAGTAATGTGGTATATGAAATACCGTGTCTAGTATGTGAAAAAAGCTACATTGGCCATACATCGCAGTGGCTAAAACAACGTATCACACAGCATAAAAGTGATTGCCGCTTAGGAAAAAATTCTTGCGCAGTTGTCGAGCACTACAAAAACACCGGTCATCTGTTAGACTACAACAATACTCGTATTTTGGCACAGACTGAAAATTACAAAAGTAGGTTATTTTTGGAGATGTACCACATTAACAAAAATAAACAAACTTTAAATTATAAAACAGACACGGGGCAATTAAGCAACATATATTGCAATATAATATATAATAGTCTCCCGTTTTATACCGCTGTCGCGGCTTTGGGAGTATAGCAGGGTAGTCTGCTATATCTAGGGCCTACGGTATACAAGGAAGGTAACATGGCCAGTGCTACGCTTCAACCGTCTATTATTACCCCTGGTTTTACCCAAGGTACTCATTTTTATTCAGGCTGAGTCGACCTGGGGCCTATAGACATTTTTAAAATGTCTAGATGTTCTTGCCGGCGGTGGGATTCGAACCCCGGACCACCGGCTTGCGAGTCAAGCATCCTACCGCTTGCGCTACGCAGGCCCTATATTGCAATATATTAAACAAAATTTAAAACTACACTCACCTTAATGATTAATCCTACTAACTAGCCTTAATGATTAATTAAAGAGATACTATTCCTTTAATGTTTTCTTACATTGTTATTTTTTGCATTTTGAAATAATTTTTACTTGTTCCATCTTATTTATTGTTAACGAACGTGCTCAAAGATATTTTAAATTTTTACATGCATTTTATTAAATGTACAGTTTCATCAACAATAATGTTATTTTAGTATTCAATTTTATTTATGTGTATAATCTTTTAATTTCTGTAAGTATTGTAAATCTAAGTGTACGTCAGTGTTTTGAAATGTTTGTTTTTTACAGTTACTCCCGATGAAGCCATCAAATAAATGGCGAAATATTGAGCTTTAGAAAAAACAAAGATTTTTTATTTAATATAGACCACATACCCGATATTTCCAACATATATATATATATATATATATATATATATATATATATATATATATATATATATATATATATATATATATATATATATATATACATCTACGTCGTCTTCAGTACGGTGCAGCCAAGTTAAAAAAGGAATATGTTAACTTGGGAAAGGATCACTACAGGAGCAATGCGACCAATTTGTGGCATTAGAGTTAGAAGAGTGACATTAGATTATAAAGCAGCCTACAACTCTGTGAATAGAAGAGAAATGTTCAAAGCAATGAAAGAGCTAAGAATATCAAATCCGTTGGTAAATTTAACAAAACTAACTCTTGAAAAAGTTGAATGTAGAGTATGAATTCAGGGGGAACTGTCTGAACCTTTTAAAACAAATGGATTGCGCCAGGGAGATCCTGTCTTCTGTATACTGTTCAATCTGGCTCTGGAAAAAGTAGTACGTATGTCACAAATCACAACCACTTTTTCAATATATAATAAATCAGTGCAAATTGTTGGAAGAACGGAAAACGCTGTTATAAACTGTAGAATTTGCACGGCCAACAGATGCTATTTTGGGCTCAATCTCTTCCTTAAATCCACAATTATAATATCGAGAAATACAAAAATAAAACTCTACAAAACAATAATAAGGGAGGACGGAGTAATGCCGTCATACGGGGCAATTCCGTCACCGAGAATTTTTCACAAAATATTAGTCCTGCACGCACCTGACTAACGCTGAGACATAGCTTCCGATTGAGCGTGCTTTGATTAGTACATTTATTGCCGCTTTTAAGGTTAGTTTGTGTGAATATCAGTAAAACGGTTATAGTTTCATATTTCTACTTACTTCTGCCGTATTTATAACTTGAGGTAAGTGTGATAGTCAGGTTCTTAACTGGTTTGTTGAATATGTCCTTTAATAATATGATACTTTAGATACTTTTCGGTGAGATTGCTTTTAAATGTTTGGTTATTGTTTGTAGTATGTAGTGATATATCCACCATGTTGTTCTCGAGGGGTAATTACATCACTTTACTTCGGGGTAATGCCGCCATGACGGTATTGCCCCGTATTTTCTTATTGAAATGAAAGGTTAACAACGCATTTTTTTGTGATTTTCAGATGGTACGATCACGTAAAAGAACAACAGAAAAGTCTATGTGGGAGGAGGAAAAGCTCAAAAATGCTATTGAAGCAGTTCGCCAAAATGGTGTGTCGCAAAAAAAAGCAGCTACAATGTTTGGCATACCCCGAACAACATTAAGGGATAGGCTAAAGGCAAACGATGGTAGTAAGCCGAGATTGGGTCAGAAATGCGTTTTTTTCTGTAGAGCAAAAACAAAACTTAGCAGAGCATGTGGTTAGCCTATCAAAACTATTTTATGGCATCACTACAAATGAACTAAGGCGACTGGCTTTCGAATTGACTGAAAAACATCAAATTAAACACAACTTTAGCAAAGAGACCAAGTTGGCCGGAATAGATTGGTTAAATGGGTTTATCAGCAGGCATAAAATTAGTTTAAGAAAACAGGAAGCCACTAGCTTGAACAGGGTCAGAGACGAAGTTGATTTGTTTTACAAAAATTTAGACACTGTAATGACTAAGTATAACTTTCCGCCGAACCGTACCCATAATATGGACGAAACTGGAATTACCACAGTACAAAAACCGGGAAAAATTCTTGCACCAAGAGAACAGAAGTAAGTGGGAGGAGTTACGAGTTTTGGAGAGTGGCAAGAATATCACTGTAGTGTGTGCCATGAGGGCTTCAGGAATATATACGGCACCGATGTTTATTTAGACAAGGAAACGGATGTCACCTTTGTTGCAGCGAGGAGGACCTCCTGGAGCCATTTATATATGTTCACACAATGGGTGGTCCAACGCAGATTTATTTTTAGATTGGCTGAAACATTTCCACAGAACCACTAAGTCAAGTGAAGAGGCCCTGTCCTTTTGTTAATGGAAAATCATGGAACCCATATTTCTTTGCCATGACTTTTGCAGTTCAAACCACATTCACGTTGTGTTGCTTCCAGACTTCAGCCTCGCACAGAGTTCAGCCCTTAGATGTATCTTTATACGGGCATCTTAAGAATGCGTTCAATAAGGGGTGTGATAATTTTATGAAAACAAATTTTCATCAAAAAATCACTCCATACGAGATTGCTCTGATATTCAGCAAAGCTTACTTGAGGATTGCTACCCTTGAAAAGGCAGTGGCAGGATTCAAAGCATGTGGAATTTTTCCGTTTCAACCAGATAAATTCAGTGAAGAAGATTTTGCTCCTGCTCATTCAGTCATAGAGCAAATAATTGTTGAGGACAAGGAGGAAAATTCTGAAAAACTCAATGATACCTCTACTAATGAGGCACCTATTAATGAAAATCCTCCTGAAAGTTCTGCTACTGCTACTACTATCGAGATTATTAATCGTAGTCAACCGGGGACATCGTCAGAAAAAGTAGATTTTTCAAAAAGCATTCTCGACATTTCCCCAATGCCAACTAACAGGACCGATTCTAAACAAAAAGGTCAGGATAGAAAGCAACATTGTATTATCCTGACTTCGACACCAATGAAAGATATCCTGCAAGATGCTAAAGAAAAAAGGGAGTTGAAGTAAAAAACGGAAGCAGTGAAACAAAAATTTACAGATTGCGAAAATAACAAAAATATTGGAAAAAATCAAAAACATTAAAACAAAAGAGAAGGACGTTTATATCTGAAGACGAGCTTTCTAAGAATAAAAAAACAAAGAAAATGAAGAAAACTATCAGACCAAAATTCGATTTTGATGAAACATCGTCAGAAGATTTTGATGATGACAAACTTTGTGATGATGATATCTCCCTACCCACTGTGTTTGCCGATGAGGAGAAATGTTTAATTTGCGGAGAATTTGGAGAGACTGAACTTTGGTACCGCTGTACACTTTGGTCGAAATGGGCTCATTCTTAATGCAGTGGAAAAGGCAGTGCCAAAAATTATGTTTGTGACTTCTGTTAATAGAATAGTAGGTTGTTTTTAGGTTATGTTTTCATTTATCATTTATTATACTGTTATTTTTCCACTACTGTTTCCAAATAACATTTCAATAAAGATATTTGCTTAGAACATGTTTTATAGAGAAGTCTTATCCATCATTTCAGTTCAGTAGGTGGTGCCATTACCCCCTACACCTGGAACAATTCCGTCACGTTACACAAAAAAGTGTTGCGTTTATTGTCGCTTAATCAAGGCGAATGAAAAATTTCTGAAAACTAATTTAAGTTAAAAACTTAGTTCTTAGATCGCTAGCATAGTTACATATTTCTTTCATCTCAAAATTAAGTCACAAAAAATTATGATCTCTTAAGGTGACGCCATTACCCCGCCCAGTCCAGTCCTAACATATGTTTCAGCGACTTGGACTCTAACAAAAAGTAATGAAAACATGTTAGGATGTTGTGAAAGAAAAGTACTAAGGCGAATCTATGGAGCAGTGAATGACAATGGAGTGTGGAGAAGACGATACAACTTCGAACTTTATAGAATATACCAGGAACCTGATATCGTAAAACATATTAATATAGCACGTCTGAGGTGGATAGGGCATGTAATGCGGATGGAACAAAATGACCCAGCTAGAAAAACGTTCCTTGATAGACCCATAGGTCAGAGAAGAAGAGGAAGACCCAGAACAAGGTTCCTCGATAACATCGATGAAGACATGAGAAATATGGGAATACGTGCTTGGCGGAGAAAGGCGATGGATAGGGACGACTGGAGAGAAATTCTTGAGGAGGAGAGGACCCACGCAGGGTTGTAAGCCATAATGATGATGATGATGATGAGTTAGAAGACCCTGTTGGTTTCCAGAGCAACAACTAACAATAACCACGGAGGAAGCTACAGCTACCTGGGGAAAGGAATGCCAAAAGTTAAAACAAACTCCTTTTTCTTTCTTGGATTCTTGAACCTAAAGCTCCGTTGCCCCTTTGGTGCATCCGAACCCTCTCATTAGCCAGGATATGCACCAGCCACTACTTATAAGGCAATGATTGAAACCGTCCTGTAAGCGCTGCATACCCTGATCCATGGTTTCTTCTGTGTCCTAAGAAGCATGCCTTTATATTTCGCTTTGTTGAGGATCTTATGCTACACTGGGGCCCCATGTAGTAAGATGAGGCATGATTGATTGTAGGATAACCGATCTTTTGTGTGACCCGGGGCCTCCTATATTCGGCATTATATTATTTAAGGGTCGAGGTTTTCTCTACCGTCTTCCGACATGCCTCTTGTATGTAATGTCTGAATGCCATTTTGTCGTCTAGTATGATTCCCAAGTATTTTACGGTCTTGTGGGGTCGTAGGTTGGAGCTTCTGAACCGAAAATTTACGTTTTTTCGGTCGCGGTCCCCTCAAGATGATTACTTCTGTCTTTTTTACTGCAAGTTTTAGGTCATTTCTCCCTATCCATCTCGCAGTTTTTTTATTCCTTCATTTACTTTGTTTATAATGCCCCAATTCATATCTTCTATAAGTAGGGCTAGGTCGTTTGCGTCGTATGCAATAGCCCTTACTCCTTGTGTTTTGTTTACTTCTAGTACCCCGTTGTATAAAATATTCCATAGTGTGGGTCCCAGGACTGACCCCTGAGTACTCCAGCAGTCATTTTCATCTTATTTTTCTTCGATATGCATACGCTTCTTTGCGATAGGTAGCACTTTATTATATTGGACACATATTCCGGGGTCTCAAGTTCGACAATCTTGTCTACGATGAGATCCCAGTTCGCTGAATTGAAGGCGTTTTTGATGTCCAATAAAACAAGAACCACCCATTTCTTTTTGTTTGTTTTCACCGCGTCTCTTATTCAGATCGCGGCGTCGACTGCTGATCGACTTTTTCTGGTCAGGTGGTGACCAGAGGATGCTGAATTGGGGGTTTCCCAGGCTTTTGGATCAAAATCAGATTTGCTTCCTTTAGTTTCCTGTGAAACTATTGCTTCCGCAGTAGATCGTTATATATTCTTCTGATCAAGCCTGGTTTCTCAGTTGTTGCTAATTCAGTGCCTCCGGTGGCAGTCCATCGGGGCCGGGAGCTTTCTCCGTCTTAATTTCTTCTTCTGTGGATTCCTCCGCCACCGCGGGGGAGACCTTAAAGAAGATTTGTTAGTCCTTGGTGGGGGAAGAGGAGCTCTGCCAATTCTTGCCGCTGGTCCTCGTATATCTTATATGCAGCGATCATCTTTAGTGACTTCATTGTTATTTTAAATGCGTCGCTCCATATGTCGTCTTCTAAAGCATTTATTAGGGTCTCCCATCTTTCCTGTTTTTCTTGTTTTATTCTTTTTTACTGTTTTGTATACTTCTTTACACCAGTAGGGGGTTTTTCTTTGTTTCTTTTCTTCACAGTAGTCAACTCAACAGCGTTCTCTAGTGCCTTTCGGAGTTGGTCAAGGTCAGATATTTCCTCTTCGTTTATTTTCCTTAATTTCATATGTAATGTATCGGTGGTAGGTGAATAATTAATCGTCGAGGACGTCCCAGTTTTGCATTCGTCTGGATAGTCCTTCACTTGCAAAAGTCAATGTGTGTTTGGCTTGCCCCATTTATAAAAGTTGGTTTATTATTGTTGAGTAACTGGAGGCCAGCCTGGACTAATCATTCGTTACATATCTCCCCTTTTTCGTAATTTGCGGGAGAGCCCCATTGTCGAGATTTAGCATTTATGTTCCCGGAGATCATAATTTGTTTTTCCCTAATGGCGGTGTTCATTATTTCGTCTACTATATTCTTATATTCTCTAATCCTAATATTTGAAGATATGTAGCATGCCAGTAGGCTGAAATCCCTCATTTTTATGAATATGTGATTCACACCCCTGACAATACCACGCACTCCAAGATCTTTGTTTCGGAATAACACCGCCAAATTTTTATCGGTGTCTTGCACCCAGCAACCGCCCTTTGTAATTTTTTTGTTAGGTTCGGGGACAATGAGCAGGACTGTTTTCAACATGTAGGGTTTTGCGTGGACAAGATCGTGTACTCTTTTCGCTATGCCACGTTCATCTGTAATATCCTTATACTAGGTTGATCTTTGAGCTCCATTTTAGGTTCAGTTCTCTAGAGATTCGACCTTACATCGGTATTCCTGCTTATATGATCCCAAATTAGCTAAAATAAACAAATACATATGTATAAATAAATAAACATATATATAAAAAGGTGATTGTATAATTAATATGGAAGCACATGAAAAGTTAAAAGGATAACATATATGTACAGAAAACATAAAAACACCTAAGTCAAATTGGGACATACAACATGAAGAATAAATAAAAACAAATATTAATACGTGCGAGACATTTAAACCTATGCAACATGCATAGAACCGATGGTTGGAAGATAAAGGGCAAGAGTTTGTGCACCTTGGTGGGCTGTAGAGGGGCCCTTCAATTATACCTGGATATCTATTTAGTACTATTTGTATGTCTATATTTACTATACTTGCCCTTTCTTTTCCCCCCATATACCAGGGGCTCTGTAGCCTGGACAGGTCATCCTGTACATCCTATGGCCTTTCTCTTTACCTACCATACTGTGTGCGTGGTTGGGACAGCCTTCCACTCTATACCCATCTTTCAAACAATTATAGCATAATGTTGTCCTATTTACCCTTACATTCGAACGTATTATGTCCAAATTCTAAGCATTTAAGGCAACTTGTTGGGGTGTAGCGCTCCATTATTGGGCATTATTTTTATTGATCGGTGTCTCCTCATTTGTTCGGCTCTGGTTGACTCACTGCGATTGTTACCACCTGTTGGGCCCATTTATTTTCCCTGAGGGCTCTAACCCCTACGTCGTCTTCGGGGATACCTGTCCATTTCTGGAAGGCTCTCTTTAGGATAGTTTCATTTACGGATGGGTGAATGTTGGTGACCGTGAAGAGTTTTTCTTTTCTCCTCACGGTCATGATAATGGCGCCAACTTTCTCATTTAGTTCTTGCTTGAGTTTCTCAGCCGCCCCTTTCCCTGTTAATTTTACCTGTATATCTCCCCCGTTCCACTCATATTGAACCTAACCTAATTTAACCTACAGTTTCAATTTTAACATTTATATTTATACAATAAATACGTAATCTCTATTTATATAATCAATATCTAGTCTATATTTATACAATCTATATCTGATTGATCAGCATTTAAAACAATGCCTTCACCATCCTCTCCAGCGCTGTTATTATCTTCATTATTTTCTTCACTAACCTTTGGTCTATTAACGTTTGCACTTAATTTTGAATCATTCTCTGATAAGACACTTTCTTGTTGTTGAGTGCGGTTGTCTAATTTGTCTACGGATACCCCTGACTGTTCTTCAACTTCTTTACTAGTTTTGCTATGACGAGAAATCTTAGTTTGACACGAATTGTCTTTATCTTCTGCCTTATCAAAAGTTGGCTTGTCAGAGATTTCTTTTCCATGGCCAGAATTTTTACTTTTTTGTCGGTGTTTTATCTCAGTAGAGACATCACCCAGTGACTTTTTTGATTTACCCTTTGGAAGAGGTATTTCCATTATAGAGCTCGCACTGCTATCAGTGACGGAATCGTGACTTTTCTTGTTAATGCCATTTTGTCCGGCTTCTTTGATTGTTGTATTTTTAATGATTCTAACAGTTCTTGTAAAATTCGTCGTCGCCGTATCTATCATAACATTTTTCCAATTTGAACTACTACTCTGATCTCCTTCTTTGTGAGTCGATTTCTGGATTAGTTTGGTTTTATTTTTAGCTACTGCATTCTTTTCCCTTTCAGAGTCACTTTCTAATTGCTTGTCTTCCGCTGCTTCGTCACCTTCCGTATCACTAGATGAGATTACTATTTCTTCATTCTGTGGACTCTCTACTATCACTGCATCTTCTTCATTACTACCCTCTTTATCCTCGATTTCATTACTAGGTGGTGCTGGTTCAGCAGGTTTAGTGGATTCCAAAACCAGTTGAGATCGTATAGCTCTAGCTCTGGCTTGAAGTTCCAGCAGTTCTAGTACACTCATCAAATTCTTTTCACTCATGGGATTTGGTTCTGTCTCTTCATTTTTGCTTTTTTCTCTTTTGTACTTTTCTGAACCATGATCCTTGTCTTGTTTTTCTTTTTTTATCTTTTTGTGTTTATGTTCTTCTTTTATTCTGGTCCTATGTTTTTTACCCTTTTTTACTTCAGAATCTAAAAATAAAAACTGAATTATTGGAAAAATAAAACACATCATACACATAATATAATTATTCAAATGACGATTCGTTGTGAAATCTTCCAAATATGTGAAATTTAAATTTGAATAAAATTTAATTATAAAATAAATTTTCATTAAAAATATTCTTCATTTATTTAAATGCTATCTTTCGTAATAAGTGGAAAAATTAATTTTATAAACAGATCGATTAAACGGCAATGGGAAATCCCTTGAATCCAGTATTTGCAAACTATATTAAAAAATTCGAACAAGTCTTACAATTAGCAGATAAAGTTCCATTGTACTGGCTCCGCCTGTACCGGAGTATCCACACATAGATTTTTTTAATATTGCTAAATTTAATTATTAAAATAGAAGCTTGGAAATAACTACGATTTAGTTCATGTCACATACGTGTATACAAAATAGTCTGGTCAATTGGCTATGCCTAGTCCATAAAAAAAATACGTGTATTTGACGTGTAAAAACTATGTATAATAAAGTATATTGTTAAACAATACGTGGATTTACAATAGAAAAGGCATGTACGCGGAGTTGTATAAACAGCATAAATTATTTATTTTAATCAACTTATTATAGATAGATATGATTCATTAGTTATGTGTTGGGTTGTCATTAGTAGAGTGTAGACATCGGTTTTTGTTTACGATGTTCGACTCGACCTGAGTTAAAATGTACTTGTAAAGTTATCAAATAAAGCACGCAAAACTACCATCTCTAAAAGTGCAACATGGAGAATCGGCTGGGTTAGGTTAGACACCCGAAACCACACGTCATGTGGATATTACTTTTGTGATGACGAATTTCTGAAATCCAGTACGCCATGGAAATAAAGAAGAACAAATAGATTGCATTTTTAAGAGGTTTTAGATTAGCGAAAAACCTATTACACGAAAGATTTTTCCACAAAAATAGCGTAAAATAAAGCCCACGCATCATTATTTGAACAACAACTCTAACCATCATCTTAGATAAAAGGGTAAAGCAATAAAATATCCTTAACGAGTTCATCTAACATATGAACCTGAAGATTTAGGGAACGAATTGAAAATCAGAGAAAAATATTTGTGATATAACGGATTCGACCCAACTGAAATCGAACGACCCACGCGGCTAAACACTCAACCGTAAAATCGAACAACAACCAGAACAAAGTGCTTTCTTACCTTATATTCACAATACAATGGATCGAGTTGGCAAACTCTTAGCAAAACATGGCGTTAAGTCCACTTTCAAACCAATGAATACGATGTCGAAAAGATCGGCCAAAGATCATAGATGAAATTTATCTAGTAATTTTCCGTTAGTTATGGTTCAGTTTATACTGAAACAATAATATGTAGTATCTACAAATATTGATTTGACTAAATAGTAGACCATAGAACTCTGTAAAAAAATCGACCAGAATAACAGACCGTTGCAGAAAGCTCTGTTCCACACCAGAAACGAACATCAGTTTTTACTTAAAGAAACACATAAAATTAATACCTACAGATATTCAGAGAGGCGTAGAAATCGAATATTATATTTACTGTGAATTGTAAAACCCAAAGAGGGTTGCGATAAAGTATGGAACAAAATAAATATCTTTCAAACCAAAAAGACGACACTCATGAAGTTTTGCATGCAAGTACAATGACACATAACGCATCTGATCCATATTTTTGTTACTATCTACCTCCAGTTTCACCAAAAATACCCTTAACTTATTTAATTTAAATGGGACACACTATATTTTTGCAGTTTTTAAACGGCCTTGTTATTCCTAATTCTAATATTAAATATAAAAAAATCACTTCAAATGTTCAACTTGCAAGCCATTCACCTCCTGATAATGTGCCAGCCTATTATTAAATTCGTGAATCACTCTTTCCAAGACTTCACGTATTAGTTCACATTTATCAATAATCCTTTGCCTTAAATCCCGCAGGCATGTTGATCGCCTAATGTAAATACGCGATTTTAGATAACCCCAAAGAAAAAATCTAATGAGTTAAGGTCCGGGGAACGCGTAGGCCACTCTATGAATCCTCTATGTCTAATCCATCGATTTGAAAAGTTCGCATTCAAAAAATCTCTAACCCAGTCGATAATAGTCGAGAGACGCTCCATCTTGTTGAAACCAAAAATTTTGTGGTAACTGGCCTTTATGTTGAAGTTCAGGAAAAATTCTGTTATTTAGTAAATCTAAATACTTGCCACCCGTCAAGTTTCCGTATATAAAAAATAGGCCCTAAAGCCTATTTTGGACAATTCCATTATAAATATTCAACTTTTTTTAAAGCTGTTCGATTCCGGTTGCGGTTAACTGTTCCAATTTAAGCAAGAAAACGCATCAAGTAATTAAGAAATAGAAACATAAAAATGCTAACAAAACAAAAACAATAATTGATTATATGTATTTATATATCACAATAAATCAAGAAAATAGAAGATGAATGCATTAGTAATGCATTGATTCGTGATCAGTGTAGTAGTGTCTGGGGCTCGGGAGAGGATGTCGAAAGCTCGACACAATCGGCACCGGTTCAACCCGGAAGACTGTTCAGTTTAATATTTCCTGTAATGTAAAACCTGCTACATCCGGATCAATGTGGCGACCGACCGATCCGGATATGAAAACATCCGGATATCAAGACCATTTAAAAATATGTAGCTGTAAACGGCCTGAAATTTATACAATAGTTTATAGCGTTTTAGGAATTTAATAGGTATCAGGAGTAAAATACAGTATACGTACATTACATAGATAAGAAAGGTAAAATAAAACCTAAACATTATAGAGTTTTCAAGCTGTATTTCTCTTCTTATAAACAAAAATTAAACGTTTATAAACTTAGTACATACATACATACAATATGCTCCATATTAAAAACAAAAGGTTACACAATTTATTTACAAGTTACACATTACAGCATAGTATTCGAACGAAAATTTACTTTAAATTAAAAAAGAACACATGTAATTTAAACAAAGTTCTTACTCACAGAATATCATTAGTTTTAGCAAAAGTTGGTTACTTTCTGCTGCTTTCCACACTGTACACTTTTTTTGAAACCATATCTCTCATCCTTTTTTAGAGCATCACACCACTTGCACAAGTATCTTCTTGACTTCGAACGTAGCACAGCAGAGACTCGCACGACTTAAATCCTTCGGAGTGGCTCATTACGACCGGATTTTTGTCAGTGCTTTCATCACCTTCGTTGTCTGAGTTTTTCTCATTATTCTTGCACACCATGTTCAATATATCGCCGTCTGTTAATTCGTTCAGTTCGTCTGCACTCAACCACTTGTTAACATCGTCTTCCTTCATTTTTTTTCACATCCCGGCAGGTTCTTTATCACTTCAGCAATCTCTTCTTAGTTGGAAGTTTCATCGGTACCTTCCTCTGTTTTCTCTCTCGTCCATTCATCAGATGCTTTGTGGTCTAACAGCTTCCTCCATGACTTTACCATTGTTATTGGTATTATGTCATCCCATGCCTAAGCCACCCACATCACCACATCTCCATGTCCACTTTTTTTAGTCTCTGTAACGGTTTCTCCTTCATCCATTCCAGCATTTAACGCCGTTGGTAACTTTCGACAATAGACACGTTTTATAGATTCTATAACGCCGTGCTCCATAGGCTGACAGAGGGATGTCACATTTGGAGGCAAAAAAGACACTTTTTTTCATCATCTTTTAGTTCTTTTGGGTCGGGATGAGAGAGTGCGCTGTCCAACAGCAAGACTGCTTTTCCCGATAGATTATTTTTTGTTGTCACTGCTCAAGAGCAAACAAAGATTGAGAGCAAACATAGACCCACAGTCGGGACGTATAGAAAGAATGGGAGAAAGTCAACTCAAAGTCACATACCCCACTAGAAATATACCCATGCGTAGAGAACTAGGAATGAAATTCTTAATATCTTCTTTCGCTTGTCGCACAGTTCGAATAATTTGTTCCGCGAACCGTCCAAATATGGGGATGTCCGGATATAACAGGTTATACTGTATTATTAAAAAATAATAAGAAACAATAAGTATGTATTGTTTTAAAAATAAAAAAATTAATAATATTAACCTTGATCCAAATCTATAATTTCCAAATCGTCATCACTTATGTCATCCAAAGATATTACATCATCAGGCTGGTCCTCTGGATCAGTTGAACTACTTTCTTCATTCAGATTTTGTCCATTGAAAATGTATTTCAACCTCTTATTAGATATGCCCAGGAGTTCTTCCAACAGCATTGAATTAATTTCTTCAATATCCATACTCTATAAGATAATAATATATTAATTTTAAATTAAAAAGGATAATTTATTACAAAATACATAATAGAACAATAACTACCATTTCTTATATTTTAATACTCTGCTGTTATATTGACATGATACATTATATATTGGTAAATTGTATATTTACAATGTAATGAGCTATTAAAGAAGTACTCTAGTTACAGAGTAAAGCCGGGGATACGCAAGTTGCTGGCATAAGCCAGTAATTGGTATAAACAAAAACACATTTGCGAGTAATTTGCATGCCAGCAGCTTGCATGCGTGTACTGGCAAGGCAAAAAAGCAGGGGTAGATATACACATACCAGTAATCAGACTGGTTTCCATGTAAAAAATTTTAAAAAGTCATTTTTAATATTTTTTAAAAAGTCAATTAAGTTTTTGAATTTTTTAAAACAAAAATGGAAAGTATTCGGAGTGAATTAAACAAACACGTATTGTTCATAGCCATGGATATTGTTAGAAATTTAATAATGAAATGCAAACGGAACTAAAAAACATTGGGTGAGAAATTGGATCAGAAACCAAAATTTAAAAAGGAAATTACCAGTGGTTGGCTGGTATAGCATAGTTAAAAAAAAAAAACTTGGATGAAGTGAAAACTTCTTTTTGTAAAATGGTATAAAATTTTTAAAAATGGATTTATAAATTTTCAGAACGTTTTCAATCCCATCAAATCATCATCAGTAAAAAACGTCTATAAAGTAGTTGGAACTAGCCACATAATGAGGTGAGATGACCCTTAAATTATATAATTTAAGTAACGAACATTATAATTTTTAAGACACTAGGTCGATGATAAAGGATTACATTTTTTAATGGGAACGTACAATTTCCCAGCTCGAAAAAGGGGAGAGTTACTGAAATTATGTAATTTAAGGGTCATCTTGACCTCATTATGTGGCTAGTGCCAACTACTTTAAAGACGTTTTTTACTAATGATCTGAAAATTTGTAAATCCATTTTGGATAATTTTTAAAAATTTTAATAAAAACTTTATACCATTTTATAAAATAAGTTTTTACTTCACTGTAAGTTTTTTGTTATAGAAACCATTTGAGAATGCTTCCAGAAAAATTGGATGAACTGCTTGGAAAAATTGAGAATAAAATTAAAAAAAACCCATATTATGCGAGATGCGATCCCAGCCAGAACTAAATTAGAAAGAACTCTTACATTTTCGGCTACTGGCGATGTTTATATACATCTTTGGAGGCATTGTATAGAGTAGGAAATTCTACGATTTCTAGATTTGTACTAGAGGCTTGGGTGAAATAGCTACTACGTTGAAGGATTTTATCAAAGTAAGTAAAACAATGACAAACAAAATAAAACAAATGAAACTACAAGAAGAATATACCAAGGCTGGCCTAGATATTAACCTCGCCAAAACAGAGTACCTATCTACAAGTGAAGAAGACATAGAAGATCTACAGATTGATGACAACGTAACAATCAAAGGAAAG
Organism: Diabrotica undecimpunctata; assembly: GCF_040954645.1. NCBI lineage: Eukaryota > Metazoa > Arthropoda > Insecta > Coleoptera > Chrysomelidae > Diabrotica > Diabrotica undecimpunctata. The sequence goes on along the minus strand of NC_092803.1, from coordinate 113,124,181 downwards.
GATAAATTCAAATACTTGGGGTTTATAATCACGAAAAAGGCAACAACAGAGAGAAACTAGGAAACAAAGATTAGGACAAACAAGAACAGCCATCCGACAACTTAACTCAGTATGGTGGGATAGACACCTAAATATGAAGACACAAACCCAGATTTATAAAACATTAGTGCGAAGTATTATGACATATGGGGCTGAAAATTGGATCATAAACAAGAAAAACAGCAGTAAGATAGTAGCAATAGAGACGGAATGCCTGCGAAGATGCTGCAGACTAACAAGAATGGATAGGAGAAGTAATGACGAAATAAAGCAAAGAACATCAATAGAAAAACATACTAACATACATAGAACAAAAAAAACTGAAGTGGTATGGACATGTAAGAAGAACAAGTGACAACAGATGGATAAAGAGAATAACCGAATGGAGCCCCATAGGAAGGAGGAGAAAAGGACGACCCCGAAAATCCTGGAGGAACGAAGTAGACGACGCCATGAGTAAGAGAGGCCTAAACGATGGAGAATGGAACAACAGAGAGAGATGGAAACGGTTGAGCGAGGGAAAGCAGTGAATACTGTAGAATCAGTATTCAGTATCACCTCCCAGCTTGCATGGGAGGTGAATGCATAATGGAAAAAACAGAATATGGAGTGGAGGGTTGAAAATAGGACACCATATTAGAATGAGGGGAAGAAGAGGAGGAAGATTGATATTAAGGGGAAGTTGATTGATGTGATTGACACCTCTCATGGTAAATTAGCATTTGAATTGTCGTTTGTAGATCTAATGCATGTACTAAAGGTAATGACCTTAACTGGACGGCAATATTTTAACCGAAATAGTAGAACTCATCTTCAGTATGAGTATTTTTTGGATTATTGATTGCAGTAGCAATATTTTCCAGTCGTTCTAATGCATTCAAGTTGTCATTATTATTTTCGTTTAAATTCCTTTTCCTCGTTTTGACCATTTGAGGTTTTTTAATTGTATTTTAAAGCAGGGGTTTTTAAAATAAAGCAGTACTTGCTGTACTTATAGTAAATGAATGTTGCTGTTCTGTTACTTCCGAAGATGGCTGTGTTTCACCAAATGACTATTGCTGTTCTGTTAGTTCTGAAAATGGTTGTGTTTCACCAATGTTGAAGACTGTTGTTGTAGCTGCAACAAAAGAAAAAAATGCTTCATATTAACATACAATCTATTTTTTATTTTTCAGATGAACAGACGTTTCAGACGAAACAAGAATGGAAGCAAATAGAATATGGCTTTCTACCGAAATGAAATTTTCCAAGATGTATTGTATTGATGGGAAGCATGTAAATATAAAGACTCCCGATGCACTAAGACTTTTTAACCATAAATATCAAATAGTATAATACTTCTAGCATTAGTTGATGGTGATAATTGTTTTTCCTATGTTGACACTGTTTGCAATGGAAGTGCTTCAGATAGGGAATTATTCCAAAGATCAAGTTTTTCAAGATTTGGAATCTTTGAAGCAAGTATATCGCTTAAACAAGAAAATGTAGATAATATCGTATTAGCGTCGTGTTTTTTACACCACTGGTTGGTGAAAGCTTCTGAAGCATACGTAACACGAAGACGTGTAGACTATGAAGATATTCAGGTAGGTGAAGTGATTCCAGGCACATGGCGTCAACAGCCAACTACATGTAACAAAAACGCGTAATAATCATTCATCTAAAGAAGCTTTACTTGTTCGAAACACTTTGGCCGATGCCTTCATTACGATAGAAGCATTGACTTATCAAGAACGTATGATCACTATTATAAGTTAGAAGATTTGAATACTTATTGTAATGGGTATCGATAGTATTTAATTTTTAATTAAAATATCATTGTTTGCCTTATTTTAATACCTACCGGTTGTAATTAGTTTTGACTGTAAGTTTGAACCCTCCGACGGGCGCGCTATTGGTCTTGTGTGCCGCTTTTTTACTAATTTCAAGATTTCGTAAAGTATTATTAGTTACATCTGCTTGTTCGTCCCGATATTCTCAAATAACTATATTAGACTTCTTACGACGCATATACCACGTCGGTATATAATTAACTTAGGAGTCAGTGAGACGCTGAAGTTAAATGTATTAAGTTTATGGCATTCCGTGCCGCAGTGCGTCCGACAATGTAAGTAAAATTAGTTTTGAATTTTATCTGTTTTTATTACTTTTTATTTAGTAAACATGTTTTTTGTGATAAAAGGTATTCTAGGATCTTAGAAATAGTTGTAGTAAATTATTAATTATATAAAAAAATCTAAAAAATATTTGCGACCACAGAGTTACAAGATTCTATGAAAATCCAGGATTTTGATTATTTATTCTAGATTGCCAAAGATGAAGAAAATAAAATGTAAACATTTTGTTTCCAAGGGGCACAGCATTAAGACTACTACCTGCCAAAAACCAAAAAAACCAATTAACGGAAAAAATCAACTATATATTAACAGTCAGATACCTGGCTATTGCGAAGTCTTGAGAAATCCTTATTTCCCTGGACTGCATTTGCTTATTTAAAATGGTTCATTTTAGTACAATAAGCTATTTAGTTTTATTTTAAAACAACTTTTTTTGTAGACTACTCGACTACTATAATGTTAAACGATATTTAAAAAGGGTAACGATGAAGGTTGAATACAGATGCAGATTGATATAGAATAGAATAGACAACTACAGAAAGAAATAATAAAGACATTTAGAGAAACCTTCAAATATAGTAGTTTGTAATCGAAACAAGATTAGTAAAAATCAACCGAGAAGTAAGACAAGGAGACACAATATCTCCAAAATTATTTACAGCTGCCCTAGAAGATATCTTTAAGTCAATAGACTGGGAAAATAAGGGAATCTCTATTAACGGACGATACTTGAACCATCTTAGATACGCAGATGATGTAGTACTAATTGCCGACACGTGGAATGCACTAAATACGATGATTGAGAAGCTGCACATAGAATCCCTAAAAAAAGGACTGAAAATGAATTGCAGCAAAACTGAACTAATGTCAAACAAATATGACAAGCCTATGATAAACATCGAAGGAACAGAGATAGAACACGTAGATGAATATACATATCTGGGTCAAAATGTCAAGGTAAGTAAAGAAAATCAGACTACCGAAATAAGCAGACGTGTAAAAATGGGATGGGCAGCATTCGGAAGACTCTCATACATATTTAAAAATAAAAATATACCTCAAAGACTGCGAACCAAAGTATTTAATTCCTGTATCCTACCTGTACTTACATATGGAGCTCAAACCTGGACATTCACTAAAATAAACACGGAGATCAGAAAAACTCAGAGAGCTATGGAACGACAGATGCTGGGTATCTCACTCAAAGACCATAAAACCAATGAAAACATTCGTAATAGAACAAAAGTAAAAGATGCTGTCGAACTGGCAGCTAAACTGAAATGGAAATGGGCTGGACATAACGAACGTCTTACGGATGGCCGATGGAATAAAGAAATCGGGAATTGGCGGCCATATGAAGCCAGAAGACCACGAGGAAGACCGCAAATGCGATGGAGCGACGATATTAAAAGAACTGCAGGGCCAATGTGGAAACGTCTTACAAACAATAGAGATGAATGGCGAGAATTAGGAGAGGCCTATATTCGGCAATCCGAATAGAGAAAAAGGCTTACAAAAATCAATAAGATTATATTTTGTAATGGAGAGATTTTCATAATAATTAGACATGTATGAGATATTTCATAATAATGATAAGAAATTTTAACTTTAATCCTTAAATTTTAGGATCTGTTGAGCTAAATAAATAATGGGAAAAGACATTTAGATTTTAGATTACAGTCGCAGTGAATAAATTGAAATTGTTTCCATGTATTAGATTTCACCTTCAATTCAGATAACATATGTTTATAAGTACTATTTAGTCCCTTAACTGATATGGTGTCAGCATGTATAAGTGAAAATACATAAAGCCAAATCTGGTTAATACATGGGTACAATGGGTACAATGGGTACAAAGACCTGAGAAAAGTACCTACAGTTTTTTTCCTGATAAATGGCTTTGGCAGAGCCAATTAGCAATTCTACAGTTAATGCACTTCTCAAGGTGGAAAACAAGATTATGAAGGAAAAAAATAAAATCCAAATGGAAAGAACAGTACTTAATGATAGAAAAAAAAAACATTAGAAGGAAGGATCTAGTAATACACGGAATAGAGGAAGAACAAGGAGAAGATTATAGAGACCTTAATATTGTTCCAAACATTAATCTAAAAACTAAGAATTAAGATAGACCCGGAACAAGAAATACCTGATATAAAAAGAATAGATAAGCAAGATGGCCAAGGAATGAAAACCAGACCTATATTGATGGAAATGAGAAGTGAAAATAAGAAAACAGATATACTGAAGAAGAGTCCAAATATCTTAAAGAACAAAATTTATATATGCGAAGACTTACCAAAGCAAGTAATCTCTGAAAGAAAACAACTCGTCGAACAAATGAAAAAAGCAAGACAAGAATCAAGGTAGCCACCAGGCACAATTAAGGTACCATACGATGTGGATAAATGGAGAAAGACATTCGCTCGACCAACTTCAAAGCTATGATATTGTTACGATAGATAATGACGTGTCATATGACTCAAAACTGTAAACATATTTATTACTAATATCCTTTCTCATTCAAGTATTTTCCAGATCATATACCTGCCGGCAGAAATGTCTAGTCCCCTACGGTAAAAGACCTGTTTGGCTCCACGACGATCGATCGGAGAAGTTCTGGAAGGTCAAATTCCACTTCGAGAATAACTGTATTTTATATATAAACACGAAAGTTGTTGAAGAACAGTTAGTTTTGAGTCCAAAAATATAATTGTACGCGATAAATAAATATTGTGAAATAAATTAGTAATAAAGACTTTAATAAATTTGTAAGTGTTATAAATAGAACCTGTAATAATAAATAAAAACAATAAATTAGAATTATAATAATACTACAATATAAACAAACCAGCAAAAGAAATGTGCACAATAAGAAAAACAATTGAAGAACAAAGTAAATCACAGGAAAAGAAAACAGTTAGATCCCCCATGGGAAGCCCAAGTACAGAAGATAAACTTAATTTTACTAGGCGATTTCAACGCAATGACAGGAAAGGATGACATAAATAAAGACGTAGCTGGAAAGGAAACTCTCCACACAATTACTAACACTAACGGGATAATGCTTTGTAACCTAGCCGCAACAACAGACACATTTATAATGAGCACATATTTCAAAAATAAAAAAGAGCATATGATAACATGGCTAATACCAGGATCAACGGAGGGCAATCAAATAGATCATATTTTGATTTCAAAAAAGTGGACAAAAACAATTCAAGATGTCAGGTCATATCGGGGTGCAAATGCAGATTCTGACCACTTCTTGGTAATAGGAACTATGGTAATGAAAATAATTAAAAACACAAACCAATACACAAAAAAATAAAGTGGAATGTATGGAAACTAGAGTTAAATATTATTCAGAAAGATTTTTTTAAAAAAGTTGGAGGCAAATTTAAAAGTTTCAAGCCCTAACAATATAGAAGAAACGTGGAAAGAAATAAAAGGTAAGGAAAGAAATAAGAGTAATAGGATATAAAGAAATTAAAAGGAAAAAATAATGGTACGACAAAGACCGCGAAACAGCAACCAGGGAAAAAACCAGGCAAGAAAGAAATGGCTGAAGACAAGTAGAGCAGAAGACTTAGAAGAGTATAGGAGAAGAAAGACAGACTCGGACAAATGCTGTACAAGTAGAAAACAGAGATGGATTGATGAACTTATAAAAGAGTTGGAAGTAAATAGCAAAAATATTGTAAGGTTATATAAATATATAAAATCCCAAAACAAGAAGAAACCAACAGTTAAGATTGATGTCAAAATATGGGAGAAACATTACAAAGAGTTATTTAAGGCTAAAGAAAGCACTCACGCATGCACGGAAGAAACATACCTGAATGATAAAAATGAAATCGAAAATCCGTCATATGAGTATTTTTTACGTATGATAAGAAATCTAAAGCAAAAGAAAGCAGCAAGCCCAGACGAAATCCCAAACAAACTAATAAAACAAGGTGGAGAAGAACTACAACGAAAAATATACGACCCAATAATAAGGATTTGGGAAGGAAAGAAAGCTCGAAGAATGGAAAACAGGGTGGAAATTTCTTACTTTAAAGAAAGGGAACACCGCACAATGTAACAACTGTAGAGTAATAACATTGTTAAACAGCTACAACAAAATAATGACATCATTAATCAGACAAAGACTGCCAAAATACACTGGAACTAAAATAGGAGAATACCAGCACGGATTTAGAGAGAGAAGGTCAACAATAGACACAATACACATACTCACAGTCAATTTAGAAGTGTTACGACCATGATATCGATATTACACATCCTTTTCATAGATATCAAGCAAGGATTTGGCATCTAATAAGACCCGACCTAATAAAAGACATGAAAAACCTAGATATCCCAATGAAACTCATAAAGCTTACGAAAATGACAATGGAAGGATCGACGGCAGAAATAATAACATACGACGGCACCTCCAAAAATATAGAAATAGTAACTGGAACACTACAGGGCGACTCTCTATCAACGTTACTATTTAACGTCGCTATAGAAGAAACAATAAGAGCTACTGAAATGAAAGGTACAATTATTATAACATCGACGTCACAACTTGTGGAGTATGCTGACAACATAGCACTGATTAGTAGAAACCTAGACAGTTTAAAGGAAGAATTTAATAATAATCTAATACGCTCAAGAAAAAGTACAGTTAATTTGACAAGGTTAAATATTGGGAAATATGAGTTTGAAAAGGTAGAACATTTTAAATATCTTGGAGCCCCCGTTAATGGAACTAATGAAAGAAGTATAGTAATCAATGAAGGAATTCTAGCAGGAAACAGAACTTACTGGAAATACAACAACTTTCTTAAAGATAAGAAGCTTACTCAAAATACTAAACTGAAAATTTACAAAGCAGTAATTAGACCAGTAATCACATATGTTGCTAAAGTAATGTGCCTGACACAGAAAGATGAAGAAAGATTGAGGATCTTAGAGAGGAAAATCATTCAGAGAATATCAGGCCCACTAAACTTAGCTAATAATAAATTTAGAAAACTAATGAAGCATGAAGTAAGAGAAGTTTTGAAAGGAGAAGACATCATCAGATTTATCAAGGAACAGATACTTAGATGGATGGTACATCTAGAAAGGAGAAAACCAGAAGCAGTTATCAAGAAAATCACCAAATAGAGACCAGTATCATGCACACCACAAGGAAGAATGAGATGGTAGAACCAGATAATTGCGGACCTTAATAATATGGGAGTTAGAGATTGGAAAACCATAAACAAACAAAGGAAAGAATAGAGAAATATTGTAGAAGACGACAAGACACACAACCAATTGTAAAACCAAAATCTTAATGAAGACTGATTTCCCACGACAAATAAATCGGAAGAGTCCAAAGAGAACAGCAATCACTCTCCTAGCTGTGTAGATGCCATGATGATGATAAACACCAATTATCAAAAGAGGTAATAAGCATGACCAAAAATTATCATCCTATATCAATATTAAGCACTATTCAAAAACTGTTTGAAGCAATATTAACAGAACATCTATCTTTAGTATTTAGGCACAAAATAGCTTCCCAACAATATGGATTTTGCAGTGGCAGATCTACAGAAATCAACCTTCTATATTTTGTTAGTTATATACAATCATCGATGGAGGTAAGATGAAGCTATTTATACAGACTTACCAAAAGCATTTGAAAGAGTTCATCATGAGCTCCTATAAAGTAATCTCGAAAATTTTGATATGACTGGATCTTTAACAAAATGGTTTGCAGATTATATTACCACCAGAAAACAAATTGTATGTTTTAACACTATTAAGTCTAATGAAATTTTTGTAACTTATTTATTGTGTAACATCTTAATGTATGTGCCTGTCTCTGACATGAGCACACCTTACTAGTCATTTTGTACACCCTCGGATGGGAGACAGGCAACCTTAAATTTTTCAAGTCCCAGTGAATCTCGTATTTGTATAGAAACATATAAGTAACTAAATAGTGGTGCCAAAATACCATTTTTTATTGCTAGCCAGTGTCATTGTAAAATGATATTTATTATCTAATAACTTGCAGTTGGAATCAATGATAATTTATATGGATTCAAAATTTTGTTTTCATATAAAGCACCAGTCTATCTGAAGCGAATTAAGTTTTTTTGAACTATTTGGTAAGTAAATTTCGTATATAATAATTGATAGATATGAATGTAATATACATTTTTTATTTTACTAAATTTATTTCATTATAATTTTTATACAAAAATTTAATTAAACACATACATACAATTTTCACTTACAAAAATTCGATAATTTTTGGACCAAAATTTCAAAATTAATGTGTATTAAGTGGTTTTAATAATGATGTAGTTGAAAGTTTTCATCATGGAGTGGTACTGATATTTGTCGATAATTTAAAGGTATTTTTAGTAAAAAGGTCACGTGAAGATGCTGAAAAATTACAAGATGACTTGACTAAACTTCAAAGCTAGTGCATCAATAATGGTATGGAACTGAACACAAGTAAGTGTCATGTCATGTAATTTTATCGAACTAATAACCCTTTACTATATGATTACAGTATTATTATTTCAGTTCTTTCATCACAAACTTTAAAAACCTTTCGTGAGAACTTTAAAACCATCATTAACAAATCTTTCAGGCTTCTTGGATCTATCAAATGGGCTACTTCTGATTTTACGTTCATCCAACCATTAAAGATATTATATTGTCGGTTGGTTAGATCTCATCTGGAATATTGCTCTTTAGTGTGGTCTCGCTATTAAGTGACAGAATTGAGAATGTGTAACATAAATTCCTTCAACATATTGTGTTTAAAATTGTTAAGTATTTTAATTATGATAATACTTTAAAGATGCTAAATATTTCTACATTAAAGAGCTGTAGGATACAGCATGACTTGATTTTATTATTTAAGTTAGTTAACTCTCAAATTGACTGCCCTGCCATGTTAGCCAAAATTTGAATTTCGCAGTTCCCAACTGCCAGACAAGACAATTGGTTTTATTAACTGTACCAATGTGTAGAACAAATTCAGCATATTACTCATTCTTATACTGAAGGCAAAGAGTTGCAAATCAATTCAGGGACCATGTTGTCAAATATAAAAGCATATATTATTATCAGAAATATACTTAGGATTTATGTTTGCTTTTTATATTTACTTATATTTGTCTATGTATTTAAATTTTTATTGTTTTACAATTTAGCTTATAAATTTTATGTTGTTTTAAATCTTTAACTTGTAACATGTAGCTTTTAAATTGTACTTGTTTTGTAAAATGGTTTTGTCTGTAAATAAATAAATACAGTTGGAAAAATGAAAGATTACCCATGAAGGATCACATCAATCACTTATTTTGTATTTGCTGTCTTTTTCTATAAATAACAAATGTTTGTTATATAAAAAGACAGCAAATACAAAATAAGTGATTGATATGATCGTTTATGGGTAATCTTTCATTTTTCCGACTGTAAGTAAATAATCTGTGGGAGAGTATAATATGTTCATGTAATATATAAATGTTTAAGATTTTTCTCTTGTATTTCCCTTTAACTAGTATCATTAATCCTTTCAGTGCTGTCTGTCTTCTATGATAGCTAAAATATTGATGTTTAATTTTTGAGCTTTTTTAGCAATTTCATTTAATTTTGTTCTGATACCTTGTATGTTCCAAGTTCACAATTCATAATCAATTTTCATTGCTTATTTTAAATTCTGTGTTTTCTGCCCATGTGTCAAAAACAAATCCATAAATCAATATAACTGATTAATGTGCTAATCACCTATAGAAAGTGAACTACATTAAAAAAAAAATTGGGTACTCACTTAGTACAGGGAACATAGAACGAATAAAGGATCAAAAGTAATTTAATATAATTTAATTTTAATATTGTTCAATCTTACCTTCATACAATCCGGTGCCATACTTTTAATCTTTCTAGGTTTAATGATTTTTAGCACTTCTTTCATTAATTTAACTCTGTCATTTAAATAGTACGATAATTCATGTTCACTGCCTTCATCTTCAGATTCAGATTTGGATTTTATGAGTTTTATTAGTTTTTTATCTTTCTTTGAATGTTGCCGTTTATCTCTACTATGCTTCAAAAAACTGCTCATCTTTTATATTACTATCTAATATGATTTCAAATGTACAAATTAATTATATTTCTTGCATACTTCTTGTTATTCATAACATTTGTAAATAAATATAAGTATAAGTATTCAAGTTTCATGTTTCCTAACCTAAAAATATCAGTTTGATTTTCATTTCATCTGCAGCTACAGTGTCAGGTGTCACGCTGTAGGAAAAAACGAAGAACAGCATAATTCTACCAGGTCTACCGGTGCAATATTAATATAAAATTATATAATATTATAGTTAATGTACAAATATAAGACTGTAGCTGTAGAAAGAAATTAGTTTTAAGTATAATTTCAAAAGTTTATGTTTAAGCTATCGGAATTCACAGGAGTACTGGATACTCGAATATTCCCAGGTATCGAGCAGGCACATTGCCTATGACCAGTGCCAAAACATCTCGGAGTCTCGGAGCCTGAGCCAAAAGTGAAAAGAAGAAGATAGAAGATATACGTCAACGATCAACGTCATAACAAATATTTAAAATTTCAATTCAAGTTTACAGTTTAGTCTCCTTTCCTTTCTCCTTTTTCCTTTTTTACCCTTAGCATTACCGTTGTGGTATTTTGAGTACCTATTTTATGTGCGTAATTTGAAAATGGTAAAGAAGTGTTGCATTTGTGGAAAAGAACAATCAAGTGTATATGAAAATGTATCATTCCATAAGTAAGCAGTTGATGTTCTTGAATAATATTTAAAAAAACAGTATTTCTAAAAGTTCCTTTAATTTTTAATATAAATTAAATCAATCATTATGTACCTACTTCAGATTTCCTAAGTCAGAAGAATTACGCAACAAATGGATTAGTGTAGTTGGAAAAACAATATCTTTCACTACTGCACTTATATGCAGTGAACATTTTCATCAAAAGGATTTTATTAATTTCGATTCAAAACGTAGACAGCTGATAAAAGATACTGTGCCAACTAGAAATTTATCAAACAGTATATTAATGTAAGTTTTTGAATATTTTTATTGTTAATTATTTTTTCTGAAAGATGTGGGCTCCGAAAAATTGTAAAGAAAATGTTGCATACAATAAAAAAAATTTTAAAACTACGTATTTGTGGTACAGATTTTATTGATTCAATGAAGTTGCATTTTTATTTATTACATAATCTAATTACAAATTCATAATATATATTTACAATGAGGGTAAACAAAATCTATCTGTATAAAATGCTAGGGCTCATCAAGTTAGAATCTATGGAGAAGCAAGAAGCTATGAGCTAACAGTTGAATTCTAAAGCGAATGGGGATTTTTAAATGATAAAATTGAAACTTAGTAATTGCTTATTCACCTTTATATCATAAGTGTAGTGGTTCCCTCATCAAAACAGATTGTTACTAGAGAAGGCCCTATTATTGCAGGGGAACCACCAGTATCAGATATAATTTTAGGAAATTACCTACCTACTTATATATTCTTATAACATGCAAGATATGGATTTATCCATTCAATATTGAGCAATGATTATATAAACTTCAATGCACATTATCAACATCTCTTGAAAGACATAATGTAATATGAGATAGTTTACCCAAGAATATTAAGTATAATGTGTATACATAAAGCTAATTTTTTTTCTAAGGATTTAACATTTTATTGGCACATTGGATTTCAAAGTTATTGAAGATGAAGTACAAGTGGTTATTATATGATATTGCTGATTTTGTTTGATATCTCAAACACACACTTAAATCAATGTTTTTAGGCCCATTGATCCTTTAACTGTAGTTGAAGCCATGTATGAAGACAGCTGTGCTATTTAATGCTGATTACTTATTACTAGTTGACCAAGTAAGTGAAGATATCTTCTACAACATCTTTATGTATAACATTTTACTGCTCTGTTGTGCCAATCAGTGCTGCTCAACAAGTTTTTGATTTATTTTATTGAAATATGACCTACAGATTATAATATATTGTATTCATGCAATGAATTTATTGACAAACATGTTTTAATCATTTTTGTTTAACTTTTTGTGACATATACTGTAGGTTTACCAAATAATCAAAGTTATGCCTTTTCAAGAACTTATTGAATTAGAAAAATTAGGTTCCATCTACACATATAATTAAACAATTATTCATGTTATCTAAATGTCATGTTATTGTTATGGACAAAGAAATATGTACTGTGGTGGCGATATCTGTATTTCCATCACATTCATACTTGTCATCATATATTACATTTTTGTTGACAGTTAAAAATTAAATTATATAGTATTAGAGAGTTATTGAAGAGCTGTTTTATGTCGTCCTGTAATAAAAACACCTTTATTTTGACATACCTGCATTAGCAGTTTTGTGTCCTTTATTTTTGTCTTTTAATAAAATATAGGCCGCCTGTATTTAAATTAAATACAGGACAGAGAACTTAAGTTACCATTATTTTGATGTAACCTGTCAAATTATATGTAGAAAGACATCTAGCTCTAACTCTATATTTATAATTATATACATATTTGATCAAATTTGTTGTATGTTCTGTTTTATTTAGTGAACATTGTTATTGGTATTATTATTATTCTTAATTAGTAAATCTTCCTGATTATTGTTTTGTTGTATACTGATAATATTCATAAGTAATAAATCTATTTCTGTATTATTTGTACTATCCAAATTAGCTATATCTAATGGTTCTTCCATATTGTAAGATAAGTATTATGGATTATAATATTCTTTAAATAACAATTAAATTAAATTCAACATTATACTTTTTCAATGATCTTATTTTAATTTTTAATCTAGGATTAGGTATATAAGTAACACATAGGATCTTATAGGCATTAGGCATTTATAGGTTATTGTTATATTATACAAAAATATTTAATGTCATTTGTCAAAATAAAAGATTTCTTTAATATGATAGTAATAACTGTCTTTTAGACATTTAGACATGGAGTATTTTGTACTTTAGTAAAGGACTAGTAATTCTGCTTGTTAGAATGCTTTCATTTAAACCAAGTAAATATAAAGTGGACCTAAGAAAGTCCTTGTGGACCTGAGAAAGGCGTATGACTCTGTACCAAGGTCAGAACTATGGGAGGCAATGTACAAATTAGAAATACAGACGGAACTCGTAGAAGCTACAAAAGCTCTGTATAAAGAAAATAAAGTGTCCATTAAAATGGGAACAAGAATCATAGGAGACTTCACCACAACAAAAGGGCTCCTGCAGGGTTGTTCCACATCTCCAACCCTATTCAAAATATACTTAGAGAAAGCCTTGACTACATGGAAAAGAAAATGCGAAGGCATAGGAGTACCGGTACGGAACGAATACCTATATACATTAAGTTTTGCAGACGATCAAGTAGTGATTGCACAAGACCAAGACGACCTCAGCTACATGATGAAAAAACTACAAGAAGAATATACCAAGGCTGGCCTAGATATTAACCTCGCGAAAACAGAGTACCTATCTACAAGTGAAGAAGACATAGAAGATCTACAGATTGATGACAACGTAACAATCAAAGGAAAGGATAAATTCAAATACCTGGGGTTTATAATCACGAAAAAGGCAACAACAGAGGAAGAAATTACACAAAGATTAGGACAAACAAGAACAGCAATCCGACAACTTAACTCAGTATGGTTTGATAGACACCTAAATATGAAGAAACAAACACAGATTTACACAACATTAGTGCGAAGTATTATGACATATGGGGCTGAAAATTGGATCATAAACAAGAAAAACAGCAGTAAGATAGTAGCAATAGAGATGGAATGCCTGCGAAGATGCTGCAGAGTAACAAGAATGGATAGAAGTAATGACGAAATAAAGCAAAGAACATCAATAGAAATAGACATACTAACATACATAGAACAAAAAAAACTAAAGTGGTATGGACATGTAAGAAGAACTAGTGACAGCAGATGGATAAACAGAATTACCGAATGGAGCCCCATAGGAAGGAGGAAAAGAGGACGACCCCGAAAATCCTGGAGGAACGAAGTAGACGACGCCATGAGTAAGAGAGGCCTAAACGATGGAGAATGGAACAACAGAGAGAGATGGAAACGGTTGAGCGAGGGAAGGCAGTGAATACTGTAGAATCCCTAAATATATATATATAAATATAAAGTATGATCTGCTCCTCTTCTGATCATTTTTTTACTATATCCTGTATAATTTTTTTTTCTCTCAATGGCACACTATATAATCTACTACATGTCTCTCTCATGTCGTTTTGTTTGATAAGTCATGCTAGGATTCGGCTAGTTGTTTACTTTGTTCTCAGTCAGAGACCTTCTTCAGGTCAATAAAGCAAATTTTACCTTATAGTGTATCTATTATCATCCATAGTGTCATGTGATCTCTTGTGCCCTATACGTTCATTAATAACGAAATGCTGTGTAACGCCCTTTTGGTAGTCGCTTTGTTTGTTTTTTTCATCTTCATATATTCGTTATATCGTCCCCTTTCATTTGCTATATCGCATGTTAGGATTCAGTCAGTTGTTTATTTTGTACTCAGCCTGAGGCTTCCTTTAAGTCAATAAATCAAAATTTGTCTTACAGTAAATATATTTTTATTCATAGTGTCCTAATGAAGGTACCATAGTGTACTAATGTTCATTAATATTGAAGATACTCTGTACTGCCCTTTTGGTAGCTGCCTTATTTGTTTTTTCTATCTTAATATATCCGTTATTTCCTTACCTTTCATTTAACACATCACACGCTCCAATCGGACCAATAACAACGGAGATGTGATATAATACCCTTTTGGCATTGCCGCTATGTGTGCCTTTTTCCGTCTAAACATATTCGCTACCCCTTCTCTTTTCCAATGATGTATCATACGTCACGACCCGACGATCTATTCTACACACACCACAAAACATTAAAAAACTATTTAAATCATCAATACGACTTTTTATCGCAAAATAGTGTTAGCAATTCTTTCCGTACAGTTGCTTATAAACAAACATGTTAGGTTAGGTTAATAATATAAATAACAATAAAGTGCATGTGAACACATTCCTAAATGGGATAAAAAATACAAAAGAAAGTCTATTTATTGACAAAAAAATACTAAAATAAATAAAAAAGTGCCCAAATTAGCATATCAGTTTGATACAAGGAAGCAATGTCATTACGAAATATGTAGAAGTGGTATATAATAAATACACGCTCTAAATCATTTAAAGAAAATATATATTATTTTGTAAATTTTATAAAGCCTTTATTTCTTTATAAACAATCTTCTTCTCATTGCGCCGTCTCCTTTCGAAGGTTGGCGATCCAAATGGCAATTGTAGTTTTGGAAACTGCTGCGCGAAAGATCTCTGCGGATGAGCGGTCGAACCATCTCCTCAGGTCTTTCAGCCACGAGTTCGAGTTATATACAATGTTATTTCTTTATTAAATAAATATATTTAATAAAGATTTTAATCTATATTAAATAAAATTATATATATATATATATATATATATATATAATTTTAATAAATATTTATAAATTTATAAACCGGTGACGTATGAGTTGTAATATATATTATACGTCATTAATCAAAATTGTTATCAATAAATCAATTGTATCGTTTCAAAACAAAATATGATTGAAATGTCAGATTTATACAAATATTTTAAGATCAAAATTACCCAACTGGATCCGGTATTTCTCGAGTTGTTATAAAAAAGTTTTAAAAAAATTAAATGATGTCTTATTAAATCGATCTACGTACAAAACCAACATGTACTTTCTTGCATATAAACCAAATAAATATAAACTAACATAAATTATTTTGCAAAATAAATCTTACCTTTAAATTAGAGCAACCAAGGTTTTTGTCAATTTTGCGAAAAAAAAAAAAAAATATTCGTATTATGAATTATCTATGTAATTAATATTTTTATTTGAACATATCATCAAAGAATATAGAAGCATATGCATCTATATTGTTTGGTGTCATTACAAGAACAAAATATGAATGAAATGTCAGATTTGAATAGTTCAGATTTTCTTTCCTAGATGGCGCTAGGAAAAAGGTTTTAAATCTAAAATAACGTAAAGCTTTACATTGTTTTATAAATAAATTCTACCTTAAAAATATTAAAATTAATTATTAATTATATTAATATATAATTAATACAGTATTATTAATTAAACGTATCGTTTCAAGAACAAAATATGATTGAAATAAGGTAGTTCATATTTATTTCTTAGATGGCGCCGTTAGTTGACTGGACTTACAGTGTGAGATGCCACTGTCATCATAGCCTTTTACATAGATAGATCCTGTAATAAAGTCGGCTCTCATCTTATTAGGCTTGCATAGTTCATGAGCGAACTAGTTAAAAAACCGGCTCCGATTCGTGAACTAAATCAACTTGTTTACCAGAGCTGACTTAAATATTATTATAAATATTATTTAGAGTATTTTCAACTTTATGAAATTAAATGAAATGCCTGATATAGACAAAGTCTGTGTAATGTCCTTTGATGAGATAAAAATTAAAAAGAATTATTTATATGATAAGGCAAATGATGAAACTCTCATGCCATACAGTTATCTCCAAGATATAATATTAAGAGGATTGTTTAAAGCTTGCAGAAACTATGCAGAATCATCAGGTATTATAATTTGGTATTCACATGAATATATTGTCTGATTGTTTGTAAGAGAGTTCGATGAAATAAACCTTAAAACATTTCATATTTCAAGTGATTGGCACAGTTAGCAGTAAAATTTTCGAGAACAACTGAGTTAGTTTTTCCTGAATTATTATGTTTTAATAATTCTGTACAACTTTTGTAGGTTTCCAGTTTTCAGTTAATTAGAAACCATTTTGTTGGCCAAGGTTTTATACTAAAAGAAAAGAAAGCAAGCAAATCTATAATCGAAGAAATTATAGATGTAACTATCTCGTCAAATCTTACGATATGTCATAAGATCACTAATACTCTTAACGTCCAAGGAGCTGCAAAAAGTGAAATGGCAAAAAATTATTTTCAAACAATAATTTTAATCTTTGACTTAATTGGTTTGACGTCTTAAACGTCAAATATGATATACCAACTGATACCAGGGAGAGAATAAACGCTTATGGGTTAGCATTAAGCACCCAAGATAACATTGTTAATTTGATGACCACACATATTATAAACTTAAGGGTCAAAGGCAAAACAACATTACTTCTATTTCAAAAAGATACTGTAAGGATAATTATTTATAGTTATTTATGTTTTCTTTTAATTTTGCAATTTATTTTAGGTATCATAATGACTAATACGTCACTCCAGCTTTTATTTACTGATCTAAATGACAGATTTGGCACAAAATATCTTCTACCGATTGAATCAAGATATTAAAAAATTTTGGGGTAATTAGGGCAAAAGGTGGCCTTTATGATCACCGTAACGCTTTAGAATTAAAGTATCGTTAACGATCATACATTCTTGTGGAAGAAGATATTACTCCTGATGCTCCTATGGAAGATTACATTTATGTGCCAAATATTTTTCTTCGTTTAAAATTGATGAAAACTTTGATGAACTGAACTTGATTGCAAAGATATAGAGTATGATGGACTAGAAAATTTGGCAGCCTGACAAACATTTAAAGTCATCTGATTCAAATAAGTATATTTGGATGACTCATTTGAGTGAAGGGGGTTTAACAACACCTTCACCTGAATTTATGAATAAAATGGTTGAGTTGGAAAAAATCTTCAAATCTGAAAATTGCGACTTCTAATTTGTAAAAGCTATTTAAAGTATTTGATTGAAAAGTCTTTTTATTGATTGCTTAGATAAAACTAAAGAAAAAGGAAAATTTATAAATGTTTGTATATAAAAATTATATACATGTACAATTACCACATGGTCTTTAGCTGTGCTAAGTTTGAGTCAATTTGTACACTGTGTTTAGTTTCAATTAATTGTGTATACAACATAATCTTATAATGTCCATTGTCGTAAGCTTCTTTACATATTTAATATCATCGACTGTTAGATGTCTTTTTAAGGTAACACAATTATAATAACTTTTCTATGGATATTTGGTTTTTCATATTGTTCTTTTTAGATGAACTGATGATGCTTTCTGATTAGAAAGCGAAATGTCTTCAATAAATAGATGAAGTAGCCACCTTCTTTGTCTTTTTTCTCTCCACCTTTTGACCGAAAAATCCACCACTCATCGAGTGATCCTTAATTTATATTGGATAGACGGTCGTATTCCTTTTCTCGATATATATATATATATATATATATATATATATATATATATATATATATATATATATATATATATATATATATATACACTCGCGATCATAAAATCCGGGTCACCTTGAAAATCACCGATATTTCATTTTTAACGAGCTTTATCGTAAATAATAATAATACAAATACAAACTAATGCATGCTTCTGAGAATTGTTGCAGTCTTAGCGGTTTCCTTTGCAACAAAGAATTTCAATAGTGCCGATTTCGCGGGAAAGCGCACACTTCCCAAAATGAACGGTACCTGTAACTGCCGCTTGTTTTAAATGTCTCATTTGTGCTTCGACTTTCTGTTCAAACGCAACGAACAAACGTTTATTATTGCCACCATTAGTGTTTATTAGTGCCATTATTAGTGTTTATTATTGTTTATTTTTTGCCAAAAATACCCTTGACTGTTGTTGAAACGGCACAAATTGTTGCTCTTGTGAAAGACGGTCACACTCAACGGCAAGTCGCAAGAACTGTTGGCGTAAGCCTTTCTACGGTTCAACGAGTGCTTCAACGCTTTCAGGAGAAGGGTTTGCTATCCAGACGACCTGGCTCTGGACGAAGAAGAATGACCACGGTACGAGATGACCGTTTTCTTGTGTTTCAGGCTTTACGAAACCGGACCTCAACTGCGATTATGCATCGAAATCGTCTACAGGAAGTACGAAATGGCAATGTTAGCATTGCAACAGTCAGGAGAAGAATTCGTACTTTTGGACTATCTTCTTGGGTAATGGCTAGAGGACCGCTACTTCGCCTAGCGCATCGAGTTGCACGACTAGCTTTTGCTCGACAATACGCGCATTGGGGAATTAACGATTGGAGCAAAGAGTTATTCTCAGATGAATTCCGTTTCTGCCTAACTGGATCCGATGGACGTGTAAGAGTTTGGAGGAGAACCGGCGAATGATTTTCACAAGCTTGCATTGCTCCAAGAATGCCATTTGGTGGAGGCTCGGTCATGGCTTAGGGAGGTGTATCATCCGACTTCCGCACAGAATTACCCTTCATCGAAAATGGGTAGAAAATGGGTCTTCTGGAAGAACATGTTATGCATACCATGGCAAGGCTTGGAGAAAACGTTGTTTTTATGCAGAACAACGCGCGAAAGCACGTTGCCACGATCAGTATGCAATACTTGGACGAGGTTGGAATTACGAGGTTACCCTATCCAGCTAGGTCTACGGACCTGAATCCCATCGAACATATCTGGGACGATTTGAAAAAACGTATTCAACCCCTAACATCTCCTCCCTAACAACGGACAGGAGCTTAAGGATCTGTTAGTGAGAGAGTGGAATAACATACCACAACATGTAATCCGGAGAAAAATTGAGAGTATGCCCCGTCGTCTGCAAGAGGTCATTAGAGCAAGTGGAGGCAATACACGATATTAGTCATTGAAATTTCACTGATATTTTACCACGTTCTGTATGTTCCATTATTTTTTTCGTATGCCTGTTTTATCAACAATTTTGTTTGTTTTCAACTTTTTCAATAAAAACAATAAAAAACCGTTTTTTTCTTTCAAAACAAACATTGATGACAAATAAAAAATACGTTTTCCAGAAACTTGAAATTTTCCAGGTGACCCGGATTTTATGATCGCGAGTGTATATATATATATATATATATATATATATATATATATATATATATATATATATATATATGTATATATAGATGAACGCTTATTGGGATGAAAGTTAGTGGCTTCTATAATAGAGTTAGCATCATCTGAGAAGTTGTTAACAATATTTTTAATTGTATCGCGGTTTTTAGTGCAAAATGTAACTGCATTTACCCATGTTCCCCATCCAGTTACTACAGGTTGTGGGGAAAATGTAAATTTGGCAGTGTTCCTCTATAATATTGTACTCATAAAGGTGACAATACATTTATTAACATTATTAAATAATTCATTTAAAATCAGAAATAAATTTTTAACTTCTTTGTCCACTCAATATCTCGACAATTCTATCTGGCATTCTCTTAATTTCGTGATGAAAGTGCTGACTCGACGTTCATGACTTCGCTGGCGCTATCTAGAACATCTATTCGTGGATAAAAACAGCTGCGATGTCACTTTGAGGGGGAATTGGTGCCAGAAGAAAGTGGGATTATTAAACGTTCCAATATTTTTAAATTTGATGAAGCTTTGTTCATGTATGAAGCAGTATCAGATGACATTAAAATAATTCTTTCAACTGCAATACGACTGTAAATACGACGTACCATATTTTTCACTTCTCAAAACACCAATCAACAAACTAGCAACGTAACGACCTCATGAATCGGTAGTTTCATCTACATGAAAATAAATGTAACTGTCCCTTTGACATGGTTATTTGACGGATACTGTCCATGGTTTATTGAAATACCTTATCTACGTAGTTTTTTCTTAAAGTGCTCTTATCTGGAACATACTTTTTCGTATGTTTCTCACTAAATGATCAAGTCTAAGATTATTCAGTTTAGATAAGGAATGTCGGCATGATCGAATTTTTCACATAATTCTAAACAAAATTCTTGTTGGGCCGTTGTCTTTTGGCTGTTGGAAAAAGTTTCAGCGAGTAAATTTTGAGTCTTTGCACTACTGGAATTTTTTACTTTGGTCTGATCCAAGCTAGTCTTAACATGTTGTGTTCTGGAAAATATCTTAAAGTATATGCAAGGAAGGATGTAAATGAGGATCTACTAAATGTAAATGAGAAAATAGAAAAACTGAAAACAGAGAAAACAACAAAAATTATAATATCTCAAAGAATGAAAAGGGATACAGAACAACAGAATGTACTGCAACTAATGGAGAACTTCATGAAGAACGAATTAAAAACTGCAATGCCAGAGCTAAACAGTATGAAAAATAAAATTGAAGCCATACAAAATCCTGCCTTGCGAAGAAAAAATTTTAATTTGATGCTGATGTGGATGGGGCATAAGCATATGATAAAAAATAGATGCACGTAGTGATCGATGTCGATGACGATGGATAAGCGTCATGCAATCTATACCTACCAACTACTCGATATTAAGAATTAAAATAATTTCCTTACAAGATCCTATCCTAAATTTAACGATATTTTATAATAAGAATAAGCAATTAGTGATACAAAAATTTAAACTTGACCCTTACAGAATATATTTGACCTTTACATTTTTACAACAGGCTCTGCAAAAAAGAGTCTGCGAATTTTCTTCCACAACTAGTCCTGTGTAATTTTTTTACCTGGGTAACTTTTGACATTATGCACTAATTGTAGTTACGTGACAATAGCCAAATAACAATTTATTTATTTGATAGTACTATATTTTACTATTTTTATTCTAAAAGTATATTATAGTAGTGTACCCGTTTCTTTTGCACAGTAGGTACTGTATTTCGAAGTAACGTCGAGATCAGAGCAATTTTACTCGTATACGCGTTACGGCTACATATTATTTGGAGAAACATTATTTGGACAACTTATTTGAAGTGTGTTTGGATTTATTTTGTTAAATTCACCCGGCTTCGTTCTTAAGTGGTAATTTTAAAATGTCCGAAAGAAAAAGAAAACGGCTTTCAATATAGAAAAATAAAAGAGGCAAAAACTGAGGAGAAAAAAACTTAGCGGTGCTCTCATCATTTTTGATGAAAAACATACATGAAAATATAGAAGACTCGGATATAAATTTAGGACCTTAAACTTCAAGCGAAGTCTAAACTATAGAAAAAAGTACCAAACAATTGAATATTCCTGCGGATAGAGACGGAGGATTTGATGACAATAATAGCGATAGTGCGAGTGCTGATGCTGAAACGCCTGAACCTGAAACCACCAACCAAGACACAACAATTAATGTTCTAGATAATCTGGATTGCAGTGTAGGAAGCTCCAGCATCTACTTGGTTTCAGATGATCCTGGAAAATGGCCTGCAAATATGAATCCACGTGAAGTTCAATTTGTTGTTAAAAATTTTCCTCAGCAAATTACAAAAATTAACTTCCCCAGAGATATAAATAATAGGAAATTTTCAGAAACTTATTATTATCGCACATTTCCTAATCAAGACCAAATTCATCGCCCGTGGTTACTTTACCCATTATCACTAAATAATAGTGTTTTTTGTGCACCTTGTAAACTGTTTTCTTGTGATGAAAGCAGCCGACAATTCGTTATCCTAATATTACAAGGTTGTATGTAACAATATTGCTAATTTGAGAAAAATCGATTTAAAAAAATGAGCTTTCATAAAAATCAAATTGTTTTATATATTTTAAATTTGAATTTAAATTAAAAATGTACAAATGTATTAAAGGTGATTTAAAGAAAAAATTAACAAAAAATTGGTTTTTGTATTAGAAGAAAAGGTATTTGAAAAAAAAA
Organism: Diabrotica undecimpunctata; assembly: GCF_040954645.1. Taxonomy (NCBI): domain Eukaryota; kingdom Metazoa; phylum Arthropoda; class Insecta; order Coleoptera; family Chrysomelidae; genus Diabrotica; species Diabrotica undecimpunctata. Next base: position 113,101,270 of record NC_092803.1, on the reverse strand, counting down.
CATAGAACCTTGATATAGCAAGAAAATTTTACTTATTTAAAAAATTAACATAGAACTTTGTTAACTACAAAAAAAAAACAAATTAAATCTTATTTTTGGAGGAAAATACACTCGTAGTATTCCTTATCAACTTCAGGGATATACTTGAACATAGATTTTAGGGCATCTATCTTATTTGGGGGAAGTACAACAGCCTTATCACATTTTTTTAATTGAAGCGGAATGAGTGGTTCTGTTTCGGTTTTAACATGACCTTTTCGTAATTTTCTTTGATGTAAATTTACAGTTTTTAGCTCTTTGGTTGGATCAAAAGTATCTTTATACTTCAGTTCAAAAAAAGATTTAGAAAATTCTAATGCTACTACTTTTGAAAATGGTACAGCGTTGTAGTTCAGTTGGCTGGAAAAAGACTGAAAATCTATAAAATGTTCTTGTTTCATTTGAATTATTGTATATGGATTTTGTCGGTTTACTTTTAAAAGGTAGCGCAGAAGTGATATAGGGCAGAAGTGATATAGGAGAATAATATTCTACTTTATTCAACGTTCTTTCAATTGCACTGTGGATTGCATCGACCTCTTGAATACAAGCATGTCCTGGAACAGAAAATTTCATGGAAATATTTTGCACATTCTGATGTTTTTGAATTAGGTAACTGAGAGCATAACTCATAAGACTGTTTCGATTCTGTGGAACGCAGCTATCGCTCCACAAAATGATTTTTGTAAACTCTGGATGGTCCTCCAACACTTTTCCTACTATTTTATAAACTGCGCTTGCAATGTCATTTCCCTTTCTTCCATGTAAAGCTTCTGTCCACACGGCACAATACACCTTTTTCCCAACCGAAAGGTGACCGGTCATATTGTACACATTTAATTTGCTCTTATAAAAGAAATTTTTTATGTCTGCTTTTGGACATGTCAAAACATTTTCCAGATCGAAACATAATAAAGGTATTCCGCTTTCTTTATCTCTTTGTTTTTCTTCTCTCATATACTCTTTCTCTTTCAAATTATCAGTATATCTTCGTTGTGATTCTTCGTCTTCCCTCTTCTCCATTTTTCTTAATTTTATTTCTTCGCAGGTATCACATCTATCTTTTCTTGGTTTGTGAAAAGCTATATTAAAATAGTTGCAAAATATTTTTCTGTAGACAGCAAAAGAAACTGGATTTTTTTTGCATTCTCCAGCAAAATCCAAATAAAGCTCATACAATTTTTTGATACTTAATCCGCTTTCTAAATACTCTTTATTAGTTTTTTTGCGACAGTAATGGGATTCCACTCTTGGAATCATGTTAATGTGCTCCTTGACCAAGTTACTATCTTCGAGTGATGTTACCCGTTTTTAATGTTTGCCTTGTTTACTTTCGGGTAAGGTTTTGGTGGAAGTTTTATTGTTGTGCACCGTATAAATTGGTTTCTGGCTTATGCATAAAGTCCCAGTGTAAAAAGCCTTGCAAACTTGGATCTTTTGATTATTTATCTCAAAATAAAACCTAAAACTTTTGCTTTTTCTCGAATTTTCTGGATTTTTGCCTTTTCTTCGTCTCCAAGGAGTCTCAGCTTCTGTGGTATGCAAAATATAGTTTTTCTTTTCGATGGCTGAGAGTAAATAATAGTTTTTAAAAATTTCCTTCCTTTGTTCGTCGCTAATTTGACGCGAGCACTTCATTCTGCACTTTTGTACACAATCTTTTTTATTCCTAATCTTTCTAGCAGGTACTACCTTTTTTCGAGAAGAAATATACTCTATACCTTGATCAAATAAAGATTTTCTTTTATTACATGTCCATTCAGAAGTGTTTTTCTGTCGTTTTCTAGTAAATATCTTTTTATCTTTTATTATATTATGAGTTGCTTCTTCTAGTAAAATTTCTTCGGAAATATGTCCAATATTATTTGTATCATCGAAATCAGAATGGTCTGGTTCTAGAATCTTAATTTTGTTATCTTCTGAAGACGGGATTTTCTTGGTGAATTCTGGAACTAAAGTTGTAGAACTGCTAGGTACATTTCTAAAATAAAAATAAAAAAAAATGTTTTCGCGATTTAGTTAAACAAAATTATTGTCAAAAATATTACCTATTTAAGTTAGACTGCAAGTCACCAGAACCAGAGTTAGATGCATTTTTAATCTTAATATTGCTAACAACTATGATTGGGGCCTTTTTATTCTTTGGAGTGTGAATGATTGAGGTGGAAGACGAACTAGGAGCTTTTCTAAAACAAATTAGTTTTTAAATAGTAACAACAAGCTAAATTATAAAAAGAAATTAATAAAATGTTACGTTGTTTAATTTTTTTTGTTTAGCAAATCATGCCTACCTGCTTGAATCCGTTTCTGAGTTAGTTTCGTCATCACTTTCGCTGCTACTTCTTGACACGGGAATATTAATAACACGTCCACGAATTTTAAGTCTGAAACAAAGAACTTTTTGTAAAAAAAGAAATAAAAAATAAAAACCTAACCTCACAATATAAGATATAGAAAAATCTTACCTGCATTCTTTCATCTTCGATGATTTTTGAACTGGTAATACGTAATCCTCATCATCATCAGAGTCTTGGACATAGTCATCACTTAAGTTACTCATTTTTTTTAATTCTAGACGCAAATAACACTCTCGAAAACGCTTGCGATTTGTATTATAAATACAGGAACATAACCTCACTTTTACAAAAAATACAATAACAAGGTTGTATGTTACAACATAGAACCATGTAATATTTAGATTTTAATCAAATTTTAAATTCCAAAGTTCTATGTTTACCATAGAACTTTGCTATTCATATAAAGCATAATTTTGTACATACACCCTTGGTTTTTTTAATATTACCAGAGTTGTATGTGAGCAAACTAATTTCCATACAAATTGTGATGTAGTGCTAGTCACATAGAACTTTGTAATATTGAAAACTTAATTTAGTAAAAAATGTTACATAGAACCTTGTAATATTAGGGTAACGAATTGCTTAGTGGAATTAATGGGATAAGTGACTGGCAACATTTAGCTATTATTTTAAAAAGACATGAATCCGGTTCAGCTCATATAAAATATTCTCAAAAACTGTTTGAACTATCTACAGCATTAAAAAGGATTAACAGTTGACTCCGCTCATTAAAAATTATATGAAATGGAGAAAAAAAATAGGGGCGCTGTTGTTGAAAGATTATTATCAATTGTAAAATTGTTATCTAAACAATGTTTAGCTTTTAGAGGATCATCCAATAAGTTATTTGAACCAAATAATGGAAATTATTTGCAGTTAGTTGAAGTGATTTCTAAGTTTGACGCTGTATTATCAGAGCATCTTCGTCGTGTAGAATCCAAGAGTACAGATATGAATTGATTGTTTTATTGGCAAACTCTGTTCAGGACGTTATCCTGAAACAAATTCAAGAATCTAAATATTTTTCTATCATATTAGATTGTGCCCCAGATATAACGCACGTAGAACAAATAACAATTGTAGTCATATGTGTTTCTGCTTCAACACCAGTTCAGATATTTGAATACTTCTTGGGCCTTTCTCCTGTAACTGGCGTAACTGGACAAGGTCTGTTTGAATTTATGAAAATAAACAGAATGAACTAAATATAAATATTAATAATTTGCGTGGACAGGGTTACGATAATGGAGCCAAAATGCGTGGTAAACACATTGGATTGTAGAAGAAAATCTTAGACAAATATCCTCGACCATTTTCTATTCCCTGTTCTGCGCATAGTTTAAATCTGGTGGTGAATGATGCAGTAAAAATAAGTTTTGAGTCAGTGGAATTTTTTAATACTGTACAGGAACTATATGTATTTTTTCTTCTTCCAATATTAGATGGAACATTTTTATTAAAGCACCTTCCAAAGTTGACATTAAAAGCATTGTCGGACACGCGATGGGAGAGTCTGATCGATGCGATCGCACCATTAAAAACACAGATTATTGAAATATATGATGCTTTAGAGGAATTGCAAAATGATAACACAAGGGATATGAATACTAGGATTTTAGCAAAATCCCTTAAAAATAAAATTTGGAAATTCAAATTCAGGTGTTCTGTTGTAGTGTGGCAAGATATTTTAAGTAAAATGAACGTGGTTAGCAAAATCGTTCAAGTCCAAAATTTGACATAAAATCTTCACTTGATGCACTTGATAATGTAAAAAAATATTTCATAACCAAACGTTCTGATGAACATTTTAAAAATTTTGTAACCGAATCCAGAGAGATATCTACAAAAGGTAACATAGAAGAAGATTTCCCTAGCTCCTCTACCGAACGAATTAGAAGAAGAAAAGTGCATTTTGAGTATAAAGGAGGTGATGAACCTATATTATCTCCGGAATTGTCATTTAAAATAAATTTTTATTTTAAGATTTTAGATGCTGCCATAACAGCAATTGAAGAACGATTTCAATTACTTCAACAGCACACAGACATTTTTAGTGTAATATATGGCATGATGAGCTTAAAACCAATTGTGAGAAAGTGAATCAAGCCCTTACAGGCATAAACAGTACAAAGACTGCCATTAGTGCAACCGATTTATATGAAGAAATTAAAGCTATTCAACCATTTTTTTCCACAGAAAAAAGTCTTAGTGATATTCTTGAATATATTTACGAAAATAATCTTGTATCAACATTTTCCAACTTAACTATAATAGTACGTATACTCCTAACTATACCTGTTACTGTAGCTATGGGTGAGCGGTCATTTCCAAAGCTTAAGATTATTAAAAACTATGTGCGATCCTCAATGAAGCAAGATAGACTTTCTGCTTTAGCAATATTATCTACATTGGACATTAGACATTAAAGATATTGTCAAAAAGTTTTCCGTGACGAAAGCCCGAAAAGTGCGTTTTTAGTTTTTTTATGTGTTTATGTTTCTATTCACGGTTTATTTTAATTAAATGGACGTTTAAATTAGGATATTAGGATATACATATTCTGGACGTTGGATCATGGTTATTAAATTAGGATAAAGGACGTTTAAATTAGGATATACTGTTGTGAATTTATTAAAAGGTTCATTATTTATAACACTTACGGATTTAATTTATTTCTTTACTTATATTAACTTATCTGACAATAATTTATTATATCCGTACGTACAAATTCGCGAGCGCGGGTCTTGAGTATTAACTGGCCCTCCATATAAAAATGTTGTATTTATATACGAAATCTTGATATACTAGAACAGCATCGAAAGATCGCATTATCTTGCATCGAAAAATCGAGAAGCATCTAGTTTTGGAGGATTCACCATAATTTGAACCTAGATCCTTCGCCAAATTTCTACAACAAAACAGAATTATTAGTCATCATATATTTAGGCCAGTATATATTTATCGTAACATTGCCCCCCTTTTAAAAGATGGTTCCTCCTGGAACCTTGTCGGGACTGGAACCGGAACTGTATGCTGGTATCGGCAACTGGACCCTCTTTTACAACTTCCAGTTGTATAAAAATGACAAGGGACGGTTTTCCCTCCGCACAAGGTACTTAGCGGATTGCAACAGACTAACACCTGGACTTCGGTGTCTTTGAAGATCTCCTCCACCATATTTCGGATAACCCTCCAATCTAATTGGCGGCACTCCAACTTTGGCATGGCTAACTTTTGCACGTCGGACTCTAGTACGTGCTCTCTCAATTGAAGTAAGGCTTCCCATACATCTCGGTAGGTAGGTTGGTCACGGGCAGTGTCTTTTGTTACCAGGTAGAAAAGGTAACGTGATGCATCTTGGAGTTTCAAGGTTTTACCGGGAGCTGGCACCTGGCATTGCAGTTCTGCAACTCGACCAAACTTCCTTCGAAAGACGGATGCCAACCCTGGTGCGTCTTTGATACTGGCCGGGATGGTAAGGGCCAGCGAGTAGTCATCGGGGAGCGCGAGTAGATCTTGCTTTTCTTCAGTGGTAACACCATGTCTTGCTTTACCGGTACCTCCATAGGCACCCATGAATTCCTCAAACGTGAGGTTAAACACATCTTGGACTTGGTTTACTTCCACTTCTTCATCTACGTCGTGGTCACCTTCGAAAGATGCCAACCGGTTATGGTGTACTATCATCGGCTTTCCCCTCGGAATCTTGCTTATTCGGTAGATGACATCGTTGATCTTCTCCATGATGAGGTATGGACCTTCCCAAAACTGCTGCAATTTGGGAGAACAACCTTTTCGCTTCTTGGGATTATACAGCCATACTTTGTCGTTCTTCTTAAAGCAACCCTTTTCGGCTTGTGTATCGTACCGTTTCTTCATTCGGTCGCTAGCGATCTGAAGGTGGGAACGGACCAACTCATGTACATCGTCCATTCTTCTTCGTAATTCGATCACATAATCTTCACCTGCTACATCTTCTCCAGGTCGACACCCAAACTCTAGATCACAAGGTAGTCGCATTTCGCGTCCGAATAGGACTTTCGCTGGTGTCTGGCCTGTTGATTCGTTAACAGCAGATCTGTAGGCCATTGTGAAGAACGGAAGGTATTGGTCCCAGTCTCGCTGATGATCGGACACCATCTTTGTCAAATATTTGCCAACTGTCCTATTCATCCGTTCTACCATACCATCAGATTGCGGATGATATGCTGTCGTTCTTGTTTTCTTCATGCCTAGTCTATCACATATTCCTTGGAATAGATCGCTTTCGAAGTTCCTGCCTTGGTCACTATGGATCTCCAAAGGCACTCCAAATCGGCTGATATATTCTTGGATCAACTTATCTGCAACGGTGGCGGCCTTCTGGTCTGGAAGTGCGTAAATCTCGACCCACTTAGTGAAGTAATCCATTACTACCAGCATGTACTTGCCTCCATTTTCACTTTCTGGAAATGGCCCAGCGATGTCCAAAGCTATTCTTTCAAACGGGCTTCCAACATTATATTGTCTCATAGGAGCTCTCCTTTTTCGGTAAGGCCCGTTACTCGTGGCACAAATAGTACATTTCTTACACCAGTCTTTTACATCGTCGGAACTGTTCATCCAATAAAACCGTTCCCGAATTCGCTGAAGGGTTTTCCTTACACCAAAATGCCCTCCCGATGGACTGTCGTGTAACTGACGAAGTACTTCGGCTATTCTGCTCTTTGGGATCACCAACTGTCTTCTTTTCTCTGAACCGTCATCATTTTCCAGGACTCGTTTGAGCAAGCCATCTTCGATGATAAATGAGTCCCACTGGGCCCAATACGTCTTAACTACTGAGCATAGGTTTGATATTTCCTGCCAAGGTGGTCGACGGTTTTCCTCTTTCCATTTTCGGATTTTCTGTATAACTGGATCTCTCTCTTGTTCTGCCCTTATCTTAGTAGGCGTCCAGTCGTTGTTGACAATCGTCGTTCTTAGCACTGCTGCTTCCTTGGATTCCGTTTTGTTGCAGTGGGAACACTCTGCTGGGCATGGCCTTCTGGAAAGAGAATCAGCGTTTCTGTGGCTAACTCCGGCCCGGTGCTCAATCTTAAAATCGTATTCTTGGAGTCGTTCGATCCACCTGGCTATCTGACCCTCTGGATTCTTAAACTGCATCAACCACTTAAGGGCGGCATGGTCGGTTCGGATTAGAAACTTTCTGCCATAGAGGTATTGATAGAAGTGCTCTACTGATTTAACTACTGCTAGAAGTTCTCTTCTCGTGACGCAATAATTCCGCTCAGGTTTTGAAAGAACTTTACTAAAATATCCGAGGACTCGTTCCTGTCCTCCTTGAATCTGAGACAGCACTCCTCCAATTCCCACATTACTTGCATCCGTATCTAAGATGAACTCTCCTTCTGGCAGTGGATACCCTAAAATTGGTGCTGTTATTAGATGTTTTTTTAAGGTCTCAAAGGCATTTTGGCAGTCTGTATCCCAGCGGTATTCTCTTGCTTCCTCTGTAAGTCGCGTTAATGGCTTAGCGATATCTGCAAACTTCTTAATAAACCTCCGGTAGTAAGTACATAGTCCAAGAAAACTTCTCACTTGATGTTTGTCAGTTGGTTTTGGCCATTCCTTAATGGAATCGATTTTTCCCTTATCCACGGCCACTCCTTCTTTACTGACTATATGACCCAGATAATTGACTTTACCTTGAAATAGCTGGCACTTCTTGGGGTTTAGCATCAATTGGGCAGCTTTAAGTCGATTAAAAACGTTTTCTAAATTCCTCAAATGATCTTCGAATGTCTCCCCCAAGACGATTATGTCATCTAAATAAACCAGGCATGTTTTCCAAGATAACCCTCTCAACACATTTTCCATAAGCCTCTCAAATGTCGCAGGAGCATTACAAAGTCCAAATGGCATAACGTTGAATTGCCACAATCCAGATCCTGTGGTGAAAGCTGTCTTTTCTTTATCGACTGGGTCCATTTCTACCTGCCAGTATCCAGACTTCAAATCTAAAGTAGAAAACAATTTACTTCCAGCCAATGTGTCCAATGTGTCATCGATCCGAGGCAGAGGATAACTATCTTTCTTGGTAACGTTGTTCAGCAAACGGTAATCCACACAGAACCTCGTCGTTCCGTCTTTCTTCTTAACCAGGACCACCGGAGAGACCCATGGGCTCGTAGAAGGTTCTATCACCCCGTCTTTCTTCATTTCCTGAACAATCGTTTCAGCTTCCTCTCTCTTCGCCTGTGGTAATCGTCGAGCTGTTTGACGAATTGGCTTAGCATTACCAGTATCAATTTTATGCTTAACAACGGTAGTTCTTCCCGTCTTTCCTCCTTTCGGTACGAAAATATCACGATACTGCCGCAGAAATTCCCTTAATTTCCTTTTCTCCATCTGATTTAGAGACTGTCCTGCAACTGCAACCATTTGGTCGAATTTGTCGTTGGAATTATCAGATGTTGTCGCCTGACGGATTATGGATGTCACAGGTACACAAGTTCCTACTTTTGTCTCTTTCTTTATGGTCACTGGGTAGTCGTTGACATTGATAAGTCTCACAGGAATTTCCTTAGCCGAAGTCACCAATTCCTTTCCAATTATGATTCCACGGCCAACCTCATCGTCGTGGTTCCAAGGCTCCATCATAACAGGTCTCCCTTCGTCCACAAGTCCCTGTAGCCGCGCTACTATGATCGTTTCGCTTCTCGCAGGCACGACTGTATCTTCTGTAATGGCTGCTTGCACAGTGTTGTCATTATGTGGATGGAGAAATACCTCCTCATTGCCAACTTTGATTACCTTATTCTTAAAATCCAATTGGAATCCATGCATATTCATTACGTCCATTCCTAATATAACATCCTCTTCGATGTCAGCAACTATAACAGTATGGACGAACTTTTCTGCTCCAATTCCCAATTGTACCTGGATTTCTCCATGAATGTTGGCATTTTCACCTGTAGCGGTCCGAAGTCGCAACCTCGTTGGTAACAGTTTCTTTCGGCTGTTTAGAACTGTCGGGCGTATAATGGTTCTGGTCGCTCCGGTATCCACCAACAACGTATGCTTTTTACCATTTATGTCTCCATCTACATATACACTATCTTCACGACATTTCAAAGAAGCTATTAGTATAAGAGGGTCTTTGGAAGAGTTCCGGGTCGAAGCTGCCTCCCTAGGGTTGACTCGTTCTGGTTTTCCTGATGGTGAGTTTCTTGATTTTATGGTCTTCTTTTTCTTGCATGTCATGCTTTTCATCAAATTAAAGAGCTGGTCAAGTTTATCTTCATCTCCTTCCTCTTTTACAGTCCTAACTTTACTGTACCCGCCAGAGGCCTGCGTAGCTGACTCGTATTCGAGGGCGGCGGATAAGACATCAACCAGCGTCTTGTGACGAGCTAATCGTAGTGTTCTCTGCATTTCATGATCACGAAGACCATCAATAAACGTTTGAACGGCCAATTTTTCCATCATGTCTTCGGGAGCTGTTGGATAAGCATATCGTACTAATCTGGCAATATCTACCTCATATTCTTGAAGAGCCTCATCTTTCTTCTGTCTACGATTTTTAAGCTGCGACTGATATACATGCTCCAAATGTTCGTGGCCATATCGCATATTTAACCTCTTCTTCAGTTGTTCGAAATCATCGGTCTCCTCTACTGCTATGGCCTGAAGCACATCTAAGGCATCTCCTCGAAGAGCGATAGTCAGGTTTACAGCCTTTTCTTTTTCAGACCATCCATTTGCTCTTGCGGCTGATTCGAACTGTTTCATGTAGTTGTTCCATGATGATTTTCCGTCGAAAGTTGGGACTTTCACATGGACAGAACCTCCACTTCCTTCAAATTTCGGTCGTGTTTCCAACTTACATTTCGTCTCGTCTTCTTTTGTCTCCACTGTAATTGGATTGTTTCCTCTCTCTGCTGTCCCGGTTTCCTCCATCTTCTTTTCCATCTCTTTCCATATCTTTTCTTCGAAGGCCAACATATCGGCAGCAACTTGGTTTTTTAACGAAGATATTCTATCGTCCAGGGCAGACATCTCAGAAGTGACTTTAGAGATTTCCGAAGAGATGTTAGCAGAGACTTTGCTTTCCAGAGAAGAAATCTCGTTAGAAACTTTGCTTTCTAAAGAAGCGATGTCGCCGGATACTTTGTTCTCCAATGATGCGATGTCGCCGGAAACTTTGGCTACATCACCAGAAACTTTGGCTACATCAGAAGAAACTTTCGAAATATCGTCAGAAACTTTGTTCTCCAATTTCGAAATCGACGAGATGACAGCATCATGTTTGTCTTCAAATATATAAGTCTCTGGATCTAGTCCTTCTTCTAGTAAAGCGTTCTTTAGTCGTTGGACTAACTCAGCCTTTTTTCCGGTAGAAGCTAATTCTCTGTCTTCAAGATGTCTTCTTAAATTAGTCACTGTCAGCTCATAAATCGTAGCCATTTTCACAATTTATTTTATATTCACTTGTAATTTATTTTCGCAATTTATCTTAAGTATTCCACTGTTCTGACACCATTTGTTGTGAATTTATTAAAAGGTTCATTATTTATAACACTTACGGATTTAATTTATTTCTTTACTTATATTAACTTATCTGACAATAATTTATTATATCCGTACGTACAAATTCGCGAGCGCGGGTCTTGAGTATTAACTGGCCCTCCATATAAAAATGTTGTATTTATATACGAAATCTTGATATACTAGAACAGCATCGAAAGATCGCATTGTCTTGCATCGAAAAATCGAGAAGCATCTAGTTTTGGAGGATTCACCATAATTTGAACCTAGATCCTTCGCCAAATTTCTACAACAAAACAGAATTATTAGTCATCATATATTTAGGCCAGTATATATTTATCGTAACAATACATTAGGATAATATATTGACGTTGGATCATGGAGATTAGTCTAAATGTTCAAGTAAGATGCATTATTGTTATATTATGCATCTTCTGCACATTTCTTTAAATAATAATATGTATGTCTAAAGTGTTGGAAGAGGGGCGGCAAATATTAAGTTGCACACGGGCGGCCAATACCTTAGCGGCATCCCAGTATTTTATCCAATAAGTGGAGGATATTTCACAGGCCATTGAATGTGCACATAGATTTTGCAAAGGCATTGTTAAGATTTGTTGTCTGTTGCATAACTTCGTACGTATTCGAGATAGATGTTCATATAATAACATCCTAGAAATTATAGGCTTCGATGATGGCATGGAAATAAACAAGAATTTGAATCAAGGAGGATGAACAGCACAATCAACTCGAGATGAATTTGCAAACTATGTTATAACCGAAAATGTACTTTCTTGGCAGAATAGAAGTATTCATTAATGTACATAAATGAATTAATTACCTATGTTTATCTAATAAAAATTAATGAAAACTTATCCAACTCTTTCTTTTCTCCAGAAGCCATTTCTTCTCCACAAAATAGATTAGAGAGTTCCTCCCAATATTTCTTTGTTAGATCTCGGTTAGAGTAATCATTTGATGAAGTATCCCAAAGTGAAGAACTGCAATCAATTTCTATGATAAATCTCTCAGTATTAAAACGCATGATATTACGATAAAAACACAATTTCGCAAGTAAAAACGTTCTTTCACTAGCACTGGTTGCCAATAACTGGTGTGCCAGTGAGTGATGCGTTGTATAATAATTATGTACATAAATATTACACTACTAGTGGCGCAACCAGAGCGGTGGAAACACCAGTAGAATCTTCTTCTTTAAGTTCCGCTCCTATCGGAGATTGGAAATCATTCTGGCAATTATAATTTTGTTGGTTACGCGCCTGAATAGTTCAATTGAACTGCATCCAAACCATTCACGGAGATTGCGTAGCCACGAGATTTTACGTCTTCCTACGCTTCTTCTGCCTTTGATTTTACCCTGGATTACATACCTTAGTAGTTCGTATTTTTCACCTTTCATGATGTGCCCCAAGTATTCCAATTTCCTGATTTTTATGGAATTTAAAACTTCGCATTGTTTTCCTAGTTGTTCGAGAACTTGTTCGTTTGTTTTGGGATCCATCCATGATATTTTCAAAATACGTTGGTAACACCACATTTCGAATGCTTCTAGGTTTTTAATGTTGGATTTTTTAAGTGTCCAAGCTTCAACCCCATAAAAAAGGGTGGAGAAAATATAACATCGAAGCATTCTTATTCGGAGCGATATATTGATATCGCGATTACAAAAAAGTTTTCTCATTCTATTAAAAATTGACCGTGCAATTTCAATGCGGCATCTTATTTCTTTTGTCTGATCAGTATCTTCTGTGATCCATGCTCCAAGGTATTTGTACGAAGATATTTGTTCAATTTCTGTATTATCTAGTACTAGCTTAACTTTGATGTGTTGTGCTTTTGTAAATATCATGAACTTGGTTTTCTTCAAATTTATTTTTAGTCCATAATCGTTGCAATATATATTTAAATGTTCAGCAAGGTGTTGCAGTTCTTCTAGTGTTCCTGCCAGAAGGACGGTGTCGTCAGCATATCTTATGTTATTAAGTGGCTCATCGTTTATTATAAGGCCTTCACTGACCTCGGCAAGCGCTAATTCTGAGATGGCTTCACTGTATAAATTGAATAACAAGGGTGATAAAATACACCCTTGGCGGACCCCACGGCGAATTTGGATATCCTCGGTCAGTTCATTTTCAACTTTCACTTTTGCTGTTTGGTTCCAATAGAGGTTACATATGATTTTAATGTCTCTACTGTCTATGTTTTTATTTAATAAAATTTCTTTAAGCCAATTATGATGCACTCTGTCAAATGCCTTTTCAAAATCAATGAGACAGGCATATACTTCCTGATTTATATCTAAGCATCTCTGCGAAGGAACACTTACTGCAAACAGTGCATCTCGTGTTCATAGTCCTTTCCTGAACTCCATTTGTGTATTCCTTATACCTTCATCTAATTTTCTATGTATTCTATTGTGAATTACTTTTAAAAACAATTTCAAGACATGACTCATTAAAGCTATGGTGCGATGTTCATTGCACTCCTTTGCATTGGCTTTTTTGGGTAGCAGTATGAATGTTGATTGGAGCCATTCTTTAGGTATTATACCTGTTCTATATATGGTATTGAATAGATCCAGAAGAAGATCAATAGATTCATTATTTACAATTTTGAGTAATTCGATAGGAACTTCATCACGCTCGGGAGATTTACCACCTTTAGCTTGTTTCATTGCATATTCAATTTCTTCTCGTATAATGTCAGGCCCAGTATCATCCTTAAATTCTTTTGGTGCTTCTGTTCTCCGTTTGTCTTCAAAAAGTTGTGCGATATATTGTGCCCATCTCTCCATTTTTTGGTTTATATCTGTTATAAGTGCACCACTTTCATCTCTTAGTTGCCTAGTTTGAAGTGTTTTTTTCATTCCTGTTAATTCTTTTATTCTTTTATGCATGTTAAAAAAGTCATATTTTTTCTCAATTTCTTCTAGTTCTTGGCACTGCTCATGTAACATTCTCTCCTTAGCTTCTTTTATTCTCTTTTTAATTAATCGATCAGTTTCATTATATGTAATTGGATTTTTTGTTTTGAATGATTTTCTTTCATTCATTAATAGTAGTATTTCTTCAGTCATCCAGTCTTTATGTTTTCTTTTCGTTGGTTTTAAGTTTTCATTTGCTGTTTTAATTATTGCTACTTTTATATTTTCCCATTTCTCAATTTTCCCATTCTACCAGTAGAATATACGAACGTTACGCGACTGATGACGCCACCAAACTGGTGGAGGAATCAAACTGACACTAAGTGAGATATGCTCCTAAGGATTCGGTGATTCCAAACTGAATCGGAAGATAAAAGGCTCCTTCTAGGCTCCTCATATTATCATTTTCTAGACAGTTCGTAAAAAATAGCTATACTTAGACTAACTATCGGCTTTTAGACGTTTTCTCCGACAAAGACCATTTTAATGTTTAATACTTTTCTAATACAAATATCCTGGTTTATAAAGGATAAAAAAAATTAAAAATAGTGTTACGATAATTATGGCGTTTGTAACGCACGTATCATAATAAATAAATTAGAATTAATAAAAACATTACAATAGCAAAAAACCTGCAAGAGTTGGCATGACACTTTCATCTAGCTCTATCTGTTAGCGAATATTTGAACTATAAATAAAAGTTGACTCTTTGATCACGTCACGGTCAAGGCATTAACACATATGGTATAATTTCACTATTTGAGAGAGTGAGTCATCGTTTAAAGGCCCAGAAATGCGGAAAGCTGTTTGGAAATCCAGTGACGTACACTTACTTTTATTTTAACGTTAATTATATTTTATTTTTCAAATATTAATGTTCGAAATAGGCCACAATATATTTATTTACAAGTTTTTACTGACGTTTCGATCTCTATATCCAAAGACCGCTTTCAAAGATATAAATGATAGTTATATTTATTTTATTTGTTTATTATTATATATTTTTATAATCTTATATTGTTTATTTTTTTTTCTATCTTTAAAAACGGAATAGAGATCGAAACGTCAATAAATAAACATATGAATAAATATTTTGTGGCTCATTCCCTACATTCCCCTAAAAATACAGAATGCAACAAACAAAAAGCTATAAAAAAGAAGTAATTTTGCAGAAAGTTTACTGATACCAACCGGCTGTCGCGGAAGTTACGCTAAAACGTCTTTTGACGTGACCCGCCCTTAAAGAGTTACACAATGAAATTTTTTTTAAACAAATTTTAAGACAGTTTCCACACCACCCCAGAGGTATGTCTTGTGGCGCGATACTTTTTTTAAATGGGTGTTCGCCAAGAGCCATATTGTCTTATTAAATAAAATGAACAAAACACTTAAACAGTATAAAACAAAACAAAATAAAATCCTATAAAACAAAATAAAATTCTATAAAAACAAAATAAAAATAATGTTTGATGTGTTTAAACACAAACACTATACACACTTACTATGTTCTTCTCGTTTTTTTTGTTTTTGGTTTTTTTATGCTGATGTTCTTATTAAACTATTAGAAAATATTATTCGCTGTCTAAACCTGAAGATGCAGTGCTGCTATCGCTGTCATTATCTTCACCACCTGGTGTAATTATAATTGGCTCTAGTAAAACTTTTATATAAGTGTCAAATTCCCACATACGATGTTCTTCTTTAATTATGTGGCCCATACATTTAGCCCATTTCTCTGAAGTTACATGGAGGATTGCTTGAATCAAAAGTTTCTTAATTTAGTTTAATTTGAACGATTTGTTATTGCGTGCTACTTCTCCTTTCACTTGCTCCCAGATAAGTTCAATGGGATTAAGTTCGCAATGATAAGGTGGTAGACGCAGAACTTTGACACCATAATCTTTTGCAGTTTCATCTACAGCATATTTAAGATATTCAATTTTCCTTAACCGTGCAATGTCAAGGAGCTAAATTTTGAGCATTGATTCTTCGTATGCAATCCCCTTTTCTGTAAGCCATTGTTGAATCCTCTCTTTCAATTTCTTTAATAATCACCTGTTTTTTTCGACTCAAATTGAAGAAAACCATCATCAAGAAACCCTGTATCACTTCCTATATGGGTGACGATTAAACGCCGTCCCTTTCCTGATGGAGCTTTTAATCCTGTATACCAGCCTTCTATAAATGCTTCGCGTTTACTTTTGAGATTTAAATCTTGCCAAACTTTTCCAACTGTATGACCTTTTCCAACCTTGGTTAATCCAGGTTTCATCCAAATAACATATTTTGCGTCCAGTGCTGCGAATTTTGCGTATTTCTTCTAAATATTTTCTTCTCCGCACAATAATTTTATTTTTTTCTAATAGCATACTTTTTCTGTTGAGTTTTACATATCGAAAGTTCATTTCACGCATGGTCCTGGTTAAGACTCTACGAGATATCTTGGGTAAGGAGTCATCGTTTTCGAGCTCTTGAGAAATATTTTTCAGTGTTGGAATTTCACTCCGAAAATAAAATGAATGAATTTTTCGACGTATAATATTCCTTGTCTCATCCAAAACAATGCTTTTCCTACCTCTAGTTTTACCTTTTTCTTGCTTTTTATTTTCCGATGTATTTTTAAGTACACGATAAATACAGCTAACGGATACTTTTGTTAAACTGCTACAAATGTCGACCGCTTGGTTAACATTTAATTCCATTTTTCTGCCGACAATTCCTTCATAAACGTTTCGTATTATTACCTTCTCTTCGGACGTTTGCCGTCTCTTTTGCGGCATTTCATTTTTGGAATCAACATCAGAATTTTGCAGACTTCTCTTGGAACAACTCGGTTTTTCGTCCAACTCCAATAAAACTCAAACCAAATAATCACAGAATATAACTAAAAATTTACTATAAAACGACAAACTATAACACTCGTATTATCAATAACACGTTTTATCAATAACACAAACTTATCGCATAAAATACCCTACCCTCAGAAACGCCAATGTAAATAACCTATTGTTGATGAGCACTCGCTCGACAAAATCTAGTCTTACGGCTTTCTGTGGATCTGAATTGAAACGGAATTCCGTCGCTAATTCCAAAGTTGCCAAACGTTTGAAAAATATTGTTTTAAAATATCGATTTTTATTTTATAAATTTAAATATGTAACGAAACGGAACATATAAATAAAATTTATTTCATTACAATTTTGTGCTTAATTTTTACTATTGAAAAAATCAGGTTTTTTTGTATTTTTATGACGGTAATAATCGCTGCATGGAAGAATACAGGTTTTGTATGACCATAATTACTACTTGTGAACAAGAATTGGCTACATTGTACGACAACTTCTGGTCAAGTCTACTATAGAGAAGCACAAATAAATATACTACTTTATATATTCTGTAATTTCTTATAAGGAAACGCAAATTGCAATCGAGAAAACAGGCAGTTTTCGAGGGCTGCTGTGTACATTTAAATTTGAGGATATTCCGCGTTTAAACTATGATATCACTCTTCTAAATTGAGGGTTTCTACTTTTAGGTACATCACTTTTCGGTCTTACCATATTTTCTTAAGTTTTGGCACTTACATCCCTTTTTAACTTCAAGTCTTCAATTATTGACTTCTTCACTGTTCTGTAATAGCAGCTATGTTAGTTTAATACATATGGTGAATTATTTTTATTTTTGTTTTATTTCATTTACGCCAAATCATTTAATGTTACAAACCAAATGCAAAGACAACCTATATTCATCAAATTAAGTATTCTAGAAAAACTAAATTTCCTACGCCTATAAGATTGTCAGATATCATTGATAAGCTCGAGACTTTCGTTTTCAATTGAATTTGGATCGACTTTACAGGCTATGAGGGATTCAATAAAAATATTTATGTTAATCTCTCAGAGCTCACTGATTATAACCACATTAAATTCTAGGCTATAACCAATCTGGTTGTAACAAATATTTTGCAGGTAAATGTTGCGTAACAACAATATTTAATATTTTTATTCAATTTTGTATCATATCACCATATCATACCGTATATTTTAAGTCTAATATTAGTTATTAGTCTTGCTCTCTACCCTGATTTCAAATATCGTTCTTATTATTTCATCAAAGCTTTCTTCCATAGCTGCGATTAGGCTGTGGACAGACTCCCAAATTTTACTCGCGTGGATAAATTCTCACCCTTCTCGTTGGTCAATCTTCGTAGCAAACCATTTAACTCAAATACAGGAGTTAACGCGAACTTATTTATGGAATCACGTAGGGTCTAAAGGTAACCCAGCAGATATTCTGTCTCGCGGTACCACACCGGCCCTGCTGATAGACAATACATTATGGTGGCATGGGCCCCATTTTGTAATGAATACAACCACTAAATTTAATGAATTCGTTCCAAATATTGATTTAACATATGTCCCTGAAATAAAAGGCACTCTATACGCTGTAAATAATTCGAAACCTACTCTATATACAACTTTTTGTAAATTCTCATCTTTCACTCGGTTACAAAGATTAATTGCATATTGCAATAGGTATATTTACAACCTTAAAAATAATGAAAATAAAAGAAATGGTGTACTTTCGGCTACCGAACTAATAGAAGCTGAGCATAGAATAGTTAAAATCATTCAGTCAGACATTAGTCAAACATTAGACTCACTTATTGGTCTGTTGATGGACTGAGAGAAATCAAGAGGATCGTATACAAATGTAAGAACTGTTACAGATTTAACGCAGGCCAGCTCATCAAATAATGGCCGATCTACCCAAAGAACGGTTTCAGGTCTCTCGACTATTCACAAATGTCGGCATCGACTACGGGGGCCCATTTCAAATAAAAGCTTCAAGACTACGATGTGCACCCATTTGTAAGGCTTATATAGCATTATTTGTATGCCTCGTTACTAAGGCAGTCCATATAGAGCTAGTGTCCAGTATTATCACTGAAGAATTCCTACTAACGTTGAAAAGGTTCATTTCACGTAGAGGTATCTCTAAAACCATTTATTCGGACAATGCGTCCAACTTTATTGGAGCTCGTAATCAGGTAAACGAGCTTTACGATTTTTTTATGGGAGCGGATGTTCTACCTACCATAAAAGAATTCGCAGCCTCAACATTAATTGAGTGGAATTTCATTGCACCTCGATCTCCACATCAATGTGGAATTTGGGAAGCGGCTATAAAAAACTACATGTATCATTTGGAAATAATGATGGGAAATAATATTTTTACATTCGAGGAGTTAACCACTATTTTGGCTCAAATAGAAGCTGTTTTAAATTCAAGACTCTTCTGTCCATTGTCAGACAATCCAAATGATTTTTTGTTTCTAACCCCCGCTCACTTTCTCATCGGAAGCAGCATGACTTCCTATCCAGAGAAAGATATCTCGACAAGATCCGAAAATAGTTTGTCACTGTGGCAGAAATGCAGAACAATTCAGCAGCATTTCTGGAAATGTTGGTCTAGGAATTATTTAAATCGCCTCCAAAATAAGCCCAAATGGTTTCTGCCCCAAACAAAACATTAAAGTCAATGATCTTATACTCCAAATCGATGACAATGCTCCCCCTCTAAAATGTCCACTGGAAAGAGTAATCGAAACATTGCCAGGCAAAGACGGTAGGGTTCGAACTGTAAAACTAAGAACTAAAGACGGAACATTTATAAGATGTATTGTTAAAGTGTGTCCTTTACCTCATACTCATTTAGATGTAGATTAAATTAACCGGGTGGGGGGGGGGGGCTATGTTGCGTAACAACAATATTTAATATTTTTATTCAATTTGTACGGCGCCGATAGCTTGCATTCAAAATAACTTTCTAGATACACGCTTCTAAAATCGTCAAAAAATAATCATAACGATGAAAGGATTAGTAATTTTCAAATTATCGGTTTGAGTCATTCGAAAAATCCCAACAGTAAGGAAAGTTGAAAAATACCCTTCTTAGGTAGTTTTACCAATGAAAGGAGAGTTGAAGGTAATTTAAATGTAAACATATCCTTTATATACGTCAAGGGTCAGGGGGGTGTCATTCAAGGGGGCGAGTTGACATCAGTTCGAATTCAGCATTGGATGAGTGCTAGGCTCTTCAGAAAGTTTAACACAGTCGGTGTATTAATAATTTTACGCAGTTCTTGTCAATATTGTAGTACCGACAAGTTATCTAGTTTTTTGCACTTAAATCAAGACGACTAAATTTCATAAATCAGCTATCGTAATCAAGTTATCGGCGTCCAAAATACGTTGTGGTAATTGTTTAAATAGACTTGTTAAAACGTTATTTGCGAAATCTTCACTTCTCTCAGTTTCCTGGGTGGTATTTCAAAAATAGTATAGAAAAGTGAACCTATTTCTCCAAGGACAAAATTTGTTCCTCAAGGGAAAAACCAGCGACCTATGACTGGTGCGTGAAACAAAGGCATCAGGACAAGATGTAAGGACAAACATACCTGCATCTTCGCTGAGGTAAATATAAAATAAAAATATGCTTCAAAAATCTAAATCTTCATAATTTTGTTAATTAACATGGAACTGTCTTTAATATTGAACAAAAAAGGTAAAACTGCTACAAATATTTTTGTACGTAAAATGTGCAGTGCACATGAATTATATCAAAAGGATTTACTGTAAGTAACTTCTTATTAATATAAAAAAAGATTATAAAATAATTTTTTTAATTCAATTTAGCAATTACTTGTTTCATATTTTATTACTTTGCAAATTCGTGAAACATAGTTATATTTTATAAAAAATTTTGAGGATTGGTTTTACGACAATGGAGTACATGGTGGATTTGTAATCATAAGGCTGATGCGGGTTTGAGGGATAAGTAAGACCGTTGCCGTGAGGACTATAGTGGATTATAATAAAAGTAACTAGCACCAGGTAAATAAAATTCGAATAAAAAACTACTTCATAATTATGTCAATCAACTGGTATAGATAAATTTTTTAACTTTCGCATCCTGTTTGTTAGAGATTAGCAGATATTCATTCCGTTATTTTAATTTTTTTGATGGTAAATAATTCCTTAATACAATTTAATGTCACGATTTTGTAATCTTATCAAGAAATTTTTTTATATTTTGAAATGTGCGTATCAGGTTTATTCAGATCGATGAATTGATTTGTATGGCTAAATCTGATAGGTATTTCTAACTAAACTTAATCTAGAAATATTTTTTCTTCTTAATTCAGCCGAAACACTTCCTGGATCTGATAAAATTTTATTTTTATTACTCTGTTTGCTTTTATTATCCTTTTATTATTTTATTACGATATAATACCCTCTTTACCTAACTAAACCTTTCTTCGAGATATTCCTATATACTATATACTATATTTTTCAAAATTTTTAGAAAGATAAATTTCTCTATACTAATTTAGATTCACTTTCCGCTACGTTTGACGAATTTGTATGCACGATCCAACTTTTTAAACCTTACATTATTTGTATTGCCGAATTTTGACCTAAACCCTTAATACCTGACCCTTAACTCTTAAAACCCTTAATTCCTGACTCCTCTGTTAATATAAATGGATATATAGTCGCCTCGTATTTCGGTGAGACTGTGTAAAAATATATTTATCTGTAATAAAAGCAGACAATAAAAAATAAAATAAAAGTACTCTACCAGGAGTAGTTATTAACTGCAAAATTATCAATGACTGAGATGTATAATAATACAAAGTTTTAATATTCTCATCGATATTTACATTTAGATGAGCCTGGTAAAATATGTACAGTCGCTCAGATAAAGTTATCATCGATGCATTCTTTGCGTAAGATAACAATTTTTGCCTGAGCAACCGAAACCATAAAGTAGTTTATCCCAATAAATTTCGTTTCGACCGTCCAGTGGTTTACAATTGGGTAGGCAGGTATAATATTTTATATTATTTTAAACTTTATTTTTAAACGAAATATTGTTTATTTGGATGAAACCTAAGGACAGAATTATAATTTTACACTGCGGTGTAGAAAATGGATGCATCGACGATTTATTATTAATATCTGTAAAAAAAATAAAGA
The DNA here is from genome assembly GCF_040954645.1 of Diabrotica undecimpunctata. Taxonomy (NCBI): domain Eukaryota; kingdom Metazoa; phylum Arthropoda; class Insecta; order Coleoptera; family Chrysomelidae; genus Diabrotica; species Diabrotica undecimpunctata. The sequence goes on along the minus strand of NC_092803.1, from coordinate 113,079,359 downwards.
CGTGAATCTAGATTATCATGAGGATATGGAGGGTTCAATTTGTGAATCATGGTTTGAAAAATCTAGATATATATATATATATATATATATATATATATATATATATATATATATATATATATATATATATATATATACATATATATCGCACAAGAAGTTCGAGCGTCAATTATAATGCTTTCAGCTATCAATATGATGGAAATGAAGTATAAAAAACGTTCAACTCAGGAACCATAGATGTAAACGTTTAATGTTTTTTTTTTGAAGAAAAAAACAGAAGTTAGTTTTTATGAAACTAACTTCTGCAGCTGAAGAGCCAGCGGAACCCTCTAATCGATTGGAATATCTTTACAAAGCCGTGTAGTAAAATGTAAGCGACATTTTCAATACCTCTCTGATGATACCATCCAAACATATGCTGAAACATGTTTATGAAGAATTGTGTTCTAAATTGTCTAAATCAGATGCAATTGTAGAAACATGTTTATCAGAGTGTCCAAAGCAATCTGCTACAAGACTATAGGAGAAACATCTTACCTACATGACAGGACAGAGAATTATAATTTTACACTGCGGTGGAGAAAATAGATGGATCGATGATGTATTATTAATACCTACAAAAAAATATTAAAGGAACCTCTTCTTCCAAGATTACCTAAATCTAGTGTGATTATCATGGACAACGTATCATATTATTCAAGATTAATGAGAAAATTCCAAATATTACTTGAAACAAATTACAAATTCAAGAATTTGTTTGAGAAAGATTTGTACTTTGAGGCATCATATAGTAAAAAGGAATTGTTGGAGGTTGTTGACAGTAGACAGTACCAGAAGGAATATGTTGTTGATAACTGTACTCGCAGTAATGGGCATACCGTGCTTGGTATGCCCAGTATTACAATTACTTCCTCCTTACTATTGTAAATTGAACCCAATAGAGTTAATATGGACACAACTTAAAGGTAATAGAAGAAGAAGAAACGTGGCTCCTAAATTTTTGTCTACTGCTCTCCAGTTAATTAGAAGAGAAGTCACAAAGATCACAGCAACCAACTGGAAAAGTGTAATCAAACATGTAATCCCAGTGGAAAATGACTATGTTAAATATTTACCAGCATTAACCAAATGAACTATAAATATAGAAGATACAACTGATACTAGTGATAACAGTGATTATGAGTAGATTATTAAGTTCTTATTTCCAACTAGGTGTTAGTTGAAACCTTTATTTTTATTGTAATTGTACAAATTCTCGTTTTGCTTATATATCTTTGAAAATAGAGTACAAATACACTTCGTGATAGAACAAAAACATACAACATAATTTAATTTAAAATAATCAAAGTACAGGTTAGGTTATTATAAAATACCTGCTAGATATATAAAAAAGATGTTCATAAAAGTTTTAGACCTATTACCCATTTTTAAATTATTGAGATACTAAGTCTTCTCTCACACGGTGTCAAACCAAAGTTGTTAATAGAATACGCTGTATATAATTTAAAAAATTAATTCTTTATTTTTTTTATTACAATATCTAAGTTATCAGGGATAAAATGTGATCATAAGTTTTAAAACTTATGAGCAGTTGTGTTATTAAAACGTTTGTATACTAAAATACTTGTACATAAAAAATTTATTTAATTGTATGTGATAATTACTTTTATTAACAATTTTTTATAGGTATTGTTATTTTACAATAAGTTCTATTTAGCCGAGTCGATTAGTGTTATCACTTCCTAGATATATCACAGAAGTTAACAACACCAATATTTTTTATTTAAACTTTATAGAAAATGAAACTTTTTCTTAAATAAAAATAAAAACTTTTATTTAATTAAAAATTAGATATCTACGCTACTGTTCAATAAAGTAGTGGTAACTCTAACAGTGTTGCCATTTTAGTAGTATTTTACTCCTCTGGTTCCTATAAATTTTCTCACGAAATTACGTGTCGACTATACAATATATCGCAAAGACAGAGAAAATCGTGTGGGTGGTGGTGAATGCATTTATTTATCTAATTTTATTACAACAACTACTAAATTAATGCTAAAAATCCCCATTTGTACCTATCCCATATCGTCCACCTGTTACACTACTTACACACGATAATTTTTTTTTATAAAACTTGAAGAACTATCATCTCTTGATAATCTTATCATTACTGAGTATTTTAATTTCCCAAAGATCACCTGGTCAATAACTTCATTATCTGACGTCGAAAACGCTCATAATTTGTTTATAAGTTTTGTAGTAAATTCAAACCTGATACAACTCATCATAGAACCCACTAGATTTAGAATTAATAACCAACCTTTTAGTTTAGATCTTGTGCTTATTAACGACGAACAGCTGATTTCATCTTTCGAAGTCAGTTCTCCTAAAAGTCATATCATGCAGTTATAACGGATCACATCCAGCTCAATCAAATACTATCCCGCAAAAATAATATTGTAACATGAACTACTACCGACTTTTCCGAAGTTGAGACTGAACTATCTCAAATTGAGTGGCATTTATTTTTTGCAGACTTAAACGACCCCCCATTAATGTGGACTGTATTTCTCGATACCGTCCACAATATAATTTCTATAAATACCACCTTCCGTAAGATTTATAAAAACAACCTTAAACCCTGGATAAATTGAACAGCAATAAAACAAATTAATTACAAAAGACATCCATGGCGAAAATTTAAACACACCGGGCTTCTGAGTTATTTCTAAAACCACCGCAGATTTTCAAATAACTTACAAACATCTCTAAAAACTCTAAGATAAAATTTTGAAGCAAATGACCACTTATTGAAAGTGGTAACATTAAAAAAGTCTACATATACACACGATCCTCCTTCTAACGTTTAAAGTTTCCAGTCCTGTACTTCAAAAACTCAACCAGACTTTATGCTCTTCAGACAAAAAATATTCCGAAACTCTCTATAGCATTTTCACAGGATTTTACTAAAGAATCGAATGATGGCTATCTACCTGCTATGAACTGTAATCGTGTCAGCGCATCCTTACGGCAACTTGAATTCACAGTGGATCTTAATTAAACTTCGTACAACCGCTTCACCTGGTTTAGATGGTTTAACACTAAAACTGTTAAATAGATGTGCAGACACGCTTGCAATACCCTTAACGCTAATTATTTAAACTTCTTTTATACAGAATTCCTTACCCCCTAGTTGGAAAATACCATCCGTCACCCACATTTTTAAAAAAGGCAACAAACTCGACCCCAATAAATATTGTCCGATTAGCTTGCTGCCAGAAGTTGGCAAAGTCATGGAAGCTATTATTTCGGGGGAAATGACCAAATTTCTTCTCCAGAACATGTTATTCCAACACAACATGGATTTGTCTCTGGTCGCTCTACTCTATCCAATCTCCTACATTGTGTTAACGACTGGACGTCATCCCTTAACATTTCGCAACCGATTGACGTTGTTTATCTAGATTTCTCTAAAGCCTTTGACCGTGTACTTAAGCCGCGGACTTCTACATAAGCTAGAACATTTCGGAGTGCGCGGTACGTTACTTCGTTGGATAGATGATTTCCTGACCGATCATTACAAAGTTAGAGTTGGCGAATTTTTTTCACAAAACGGGTTAGTGAAAAGTGGAGTGTCTCAGGGTTCTGTCTTTTGATCTCTGCTTTTTACGGTTTATACCAGCGATGTTCTTTATTATGTTTCAAGTAAAATATCGTTCTATGCTGATGACACAAAAATATATGCCAATTCTATCACAAACCAGCTAACTCTCCAAATGGACTTGGACTCTATTTTAACTTGGTGTTCCCAGTGGCTACTATCCTTAAATGCAGAAAAATGTGTAGTGCTTCGAATTGGTAAAAATAACCCACTTGTGCCGTACTTCACTATTAGATTCTGTGTCTCACGACCATGGTGTTATCGTAAACAGCAGCCTAACTTGGTCCGACCATATTACTTCTATTTGTAAACGTGTGAACTTTAGACTATATCTTATTCGGATGTGTTTTTCGAGATTTTCAATGATATTCAGTGGTATCCTAGTTTGGTTCGAGACAAAACTTTGAAAAGCGTTCAAAGAAAAGCTACTTGAATTCCTTTGGGACCGAGAAGACCTTCTTAAGCAGAAAGTCTTAGTATGGCTAACCTAACTTCTTTTGAACTTCGCCGACAACGTGGAGACTTAATTCCCACATTCAAAATATTAAAATTAAACTTTGGAAATCTCGATGAAATGTTAAACGTAAGTCCAGTTGAACGCTTCAGAGGTCACAAGTTTAATCTTAAAAAAGAGAACTTTTCTACAAGAGCAAGACAGAACTTTCTACCAAATAGAGTTTTTGAGTGCTGGAATAACCTTAATGTTGATAACATTGTCTCTGTTCGCTCTACCAACGCGTTCAAAAACAGACTTGACCGATTTATATTATAGTTAAAATATCAAAAAGAGAAATCAAACGATTTCTACTTAGCGAAACCGAATTCAAATCTTAACCACTGTGTTTCCTAAAATTTGCGAAACAAACAGCTGGATAAATTACTCGGCAAGGGAATCTAAAATTGCATTCCACAAGCTGTTCATCCTGGTCAAAATTCGTAGTGAATTCAGTTTCTGGTACTTCAAACGAAGTAAATAACAAAACAGAATGACGGTATTAGATTTTTGTTTTGATACAGTGCAGCAACAACCGCTGATACGTATTTCGACCTTCTTAGGTCTCTTCAGAACGGTATAGTCACTGCTCTCATAGCAGTGACTATACTATATGCAGTGAGCAGAGAACAGACCTAAGAAGATCGAAATACGTATCAGCGGTTGTTGCTGCACTGTATCAAAACAAAAATCTAATACCGTCATTCTGTTTAGTTAAAATATCGTTTTTCTTTTAAACCAAAAATTGTATTTTTTTGTAATTTACTAGTAGGCTACTCTGGTAATTTCTTTGTTTTTGGGTATAACAGGGACTTGTCCCTCTGCCCTTGCTTGTGTATAATGATAATTATAATAATATTTATTCCTTGATAATATAGTCTGCAGATAACAGTGCCATGAATAAAAATTAGAATGAGTGGAAATCCGAATTATTGACATGAATCTCTTAAGTGATCGAGACCCATTAAACCGGGTCTTTAAAAGTTTCGCATTTCACATGACTATTCACGGTTTCCTTGCTGGTTCATGGGACCTTTGTAATAACCTAAAGACTTGTAACCAATAACCGTATCATTTGTATTGAACCGACATACATAAAGCACACTCCAGAATGTTATAAGTTTCATATAAAGCTCAACAGTTGACACACATGAATGCAATATATTACCGATCGTGCAGTGATAAACCCGTGGGGCTAGTCAATTGGCAACTATAAAGTGACTAGTCGAACTTCGAATATATTGCTTAGCGGAAAATGAATTTAGATCATGAAGATATTTCTTTTATAGAAAAAATATTAAAAAGGGGATACCGATATTTTGGTGCGTGGTCCAAAATAGACGGAAACGTCAGGGTAGTTCATAACGGGATATTTTCATTTCATTCACACCTTCTAAGGGACAATAAAAAATTCAAACCGACCGTCGGCACTATATTTGTAAACAAAAAACTACCGACTACTTTAGTTAAAACAGCGGGGGTTGTTCTAACGGTAATTATATTATAGTAGCCCAGCGGAAACTTTTAAAAATGTTTATTACGGTATTATTAAGTCGGTGATTTTACGAAATGACCTCGTGCAAAAATGTTTATAAGAATTAAAATGTATATACAGGGTGAATTAAATTTAATAAAATAACGAAAATTTTGACAAGATGTAACGTATAGGAATTTTGACACGTTAAAATGTAGAAGAAAAATTATTTAATAGGCCTATATTTAGTGATTTTCCCTTAATTCCTTATACATCTTATCACGATAATATAAGATCCTTGGATACCCTTTTCTATTGAACTTAAAAGGTCTTAATCTTTAAGATAGCTAAGAAAAGACTTGCTCACAATTGGTTTTGTCCAAGCTACAATAAAACCAATTGTAAATCTATTCTTTTCTTACCTATTTTCTTCTCTTACCACAGTTGCTCCTCTGCTGAATTTTTAAAAATCTTTTAAAGAATCGTGGCCACTGGAGAGGTCAGTTCCTAGATATTTAGACTTGTTATCTGTTCCAAAGTGCTGTTTTTGAGAACGGTGCATTTTTTTTGCATTATATTGAATCTCTAACTGTGGTCTTCCATTTTTATTTCTTCGATAATTATTCTTTTTTTTTCTGTAATTACGGTCATAATAATTCAGTCTGTTATTTATGCTGTATTCACTTTTGGCACTGGTTACTTCTTCTATTATTTTATCAAAAATTAAATTAAAGAAAACTGGACTTGGGCTGTCTCCTTGTATAAATATATTAATTAAAGCTAGGAACCAAATATGCACAAACACAATAATAAAAATAAATACGAAATAAAGTGGACCATAAGCTTGTATGAAAATAAAGTGTTCAAACAAGGTTGCTCTTTGTATTGTTCAATATATACGTTTGAAACAAAAATATATGCCAATCCAATCACAAACCAACTAATTCCTCAAATTAATTTTTTTTATGTATCTATCTTGGTGCTTCCAGTTGTTATTACTCTTAAATGCCGAAAATGTGGAGTGCTCTGAATTGGAAAAAATAACTTACTTATATTTTATTAACGGACAACCATTAAGGCGGGTACACATTTGCGAGCAGAACTGTTCGCGAACCGTTTGTGAACGCTATATTCGTTAATGTGTACGGCAGAAAAAACCGCTTGCGTACTGTTTCATCGTGACTCGTCGCGAACCAAATTGTTGCGGTTTATTTCACGACTTCAAAGGAAGCTCGGCTTTCAGTTTGGACGGCGCTTACTAGACGCAGCGAACATTTTTATTGTGTCATCAAATCGACATTGTGTGAATGACGTGTTCCTTCCTAGAGAGACGTGAGAAAACAGTAAACTGATTATTGTCATGGACGTATAAATAAAGATAAAATCTTTATTTATACGTCGATGATTACTGTACATAATTTTATTTTTGTTAAACAAGCAAAAACAGGAACATAAATCAGTACCCAAATTATAAATAAAATGAATCATTTCACACATGTGTGTTCGTTGTTGGTTTGTCGCTTTCCATGGATCGAGATAAGTATGCGATTAGTACGATGTAGAATATTTTTCAAGGATCTGTACGCGTACTGTACGTATACCGTTCGGCTCGCATATGTGTACCCACCTGCATTTTCTTACAAATGACCTTGATAATATCGTAAACAGCAGCGTAACGTGGTCCAACAATATTACTTTTATTTTTATATGTGCGAATTATTTTATTCAGAGATGTTTTTAGAAAGTTTTGACGCCGTAGTTCTGTAAGCTTAATACTATTAATGAAAGGCCGATTCTTACGTAGACTGGCCAATGGTGTATCCTTATTTGGTTCGAGATAAAACTTTTTTGAAAATGTTTAAAGAAAAGCTACTTGAATCCTCTTGGGACCGAAAAGACCCTCTTATGTAGAGATATTTAGTATAGTTAACCTAACTTCTTTTGAACTTCGCCAGCAATGTGGAGAATTAATATTATAAAATTTAAAATATTCGATAGAGATAGCCATTGAATAATCTTCTTGTTCATCTTCCTCTGGTCTCTTTCTAGATTAAGATGACGTGATCACAATGGACATGATTAGTTTTCCTTTCATTCGTTTCAACAGGGGCACAAATTGCAATTTGGCGTTTTAAACTTTCTTCAGATGCAAACCTTAAATGCCAATATTCTACACAGCATTTCGAATCTCACAACACAATTTTTAGATTTGTGTTATATTTCGTTAATATTCTTACAATTGGCAATTGATCAATTATGAAAATAAAACGTAAAACTACCGAGAACTCTGATACAAAGACCTAAATACTCGTAAACTTTTATTGATGAAACCTCATTCCTCAATTAATAATATCATTTTTATTCGAGAATATTAAATTTATTAATTAAAAGAAAAAAACTCAGGCGAATTGATAAAATTAAACCTACAACTCGTTACATAGCTGTCACATTTTTCATAACTTTACAAGCCACAATAGACATACATACTTTTTTTCATACATTTTAGTGTTTATTTATTAAAATGAGTTTCGGTTGGCTAGAAAGCTTGACATGTTCGAGGTAGTAGATTTCCGAATAGGAAAGGTTACTTCTTGGTGGGTTGTATGTGGAGCAAGACGTGTATACCTTTACGATTTGATTGATTTTATTTTAAGTGCAGAAATCTCACTAAAATATTTTGTTGTAATTTGTTGTAATTCATATGTTTAGTGTAGAGTTAGTGTTGAATTTTCAAGAGACAGACCATCATCTCTAAGTTACTTGTTACCTATATGTTACCTAGAAACGCTTGAGAATTGCTGGATCTTTGGCAAATACAAGATCATATCTTTATAAACAAGTTGAATTACTATTGTGCTCACATTTTAAGTTAAACACAGTGCCTGATTGTTTTTTGTTTACAATAAATATTTTTATTTTTTTTTATTTTTATGTTATTGTCCAGAAATCGTCAATTATCAATAAATAATAGCCTAAGAATTAAATTAGATTATGAGGTTTAGAGTTTTCCTTAACACAAGTTAAGTCCTTATTAGGTAAATATTATATTTTTTGTTTTATTTGATTTTGGATTAACGGTAACCAGATCTTTACTGATCAAATACGATATTATTTAGTTTTGCATATAATTCTATGCTGAAGATTTGTGAAAATCCAGTCTTCTTGTATTTTACCATCTAGAAAATTTATAAATTTGTTTATCACTTTTATTTTTATTTGCTTTTCAATCATTAGTTGAAATAAATTGTTTTTGTTTTGAATTGATTTATTTATTCCTTCTACTAACAATAAGTTTCCTGATTGAATATTAAATTTAAACAATTCTAGAGTTTTATTACGACGAGCAAGAAATATCAGGCTGTATAAGCATTAGGTAAGTGTGTGGATTAATTCCACCGAACATATTTTTTATTTATTTATAGAGTGTGTTGGCAATATTTAATCAACAATTGTAACTTCCATATTTTCTTACATTTTTGGTTAACATAATTTATTGTTTCCCTTTGTGCCTTTTGTTTTCTGTTCCTTCTTACCTGTGGTAAATTGTTCTATTGAAGCAAATTTCGAAAGCTAGTTGCGAACCCACGACTCGCTCTCCACCAACCAACTACACTTGAATGCAAAACAATCGACTCAAAAGTGATATTTGAGGTTACACCTTCTGTTTTAATGTAAGAAGTGTGATCATAAAAAGATGTCATGTGCAAACAATAACTTTATTATTGAACTTACAAAAACTGCTATTGCATTATTTGAAAGACGCATTATAAAAACAATATGCAATACAAACAGAGTTTCCTAAATATTCATCATTGGAACTAACGCAAGAAAGACGTTATAAAGAGAGAAATCATCAATTACAAACTAAATTTCTTTATTTTTCAGTATTTGATATTATCACCTCTACCCCTAATTACGCGTTCCAATCGATTTCGCATGGATCGGATGACTTTTATAATAAATTCTTAAGGCATTGCTTCCCATTCATCATTAAGCTCAGCTCTCGATTCCATTATGCTCCTTGATGCATGATTCATGTCCTGGACCCTTTATTTAAGCTCATCCCAAACATGATCTATTGAATTTATGTCCACGCTCAACGCAGACCAATTTATTGTAGGTATACCGATCTCATTCAGATAGGTGATGGTGACTCGTGTGGTATGGCATCGTGCATTAAAATAATGGCATCACCAATAAATCCCGCGTATGGAACCACATGTTCCTCCAAAATGTCTCTGATATAACGATCCGCCCTTAAAACTCCTCACCGTCCGCCACCAGGCACGAAAACCAACTCGGTTTTTTCATCCATGGAAATGAGTGCCCAAGACATACAAGAACCGTCTCCATATGACACAATTTCTCGTATACAACATTGAGCAAATCGGTCTCCTGGTCTTCTATAGACTCGCCGCCTCTTGTGGTATCCATTTGTAATGCAGTTGCGAACTTAGTGACTTATGTATTAGTGGGTTTGCTACGGAAATTGATACGTACGATGTTAACCGAACGCGTTAAGTCGGTGCGTGTCGATTTAGATGAGTCAAATTCTGACCCACTCTCTACGTGTTGCATTATTTACTTGTAATAAGTCATCGGATTCACCAAAAAACAAAACTTTTTTAAAGCCCAATAAGGTTTAAGCCAACGAGGTTAATGATTATACACTAAATATTTTTAAATTTACACTTTTTAGGTTGAAACAAGAGACATACTTTCGCAAAATAATTTTGAGTCGATTATTTTGTACTCAAGTGTAGTTGCTGTTTGCATTATATAATATTGGTGGCCTTTTTAGCTGTAAATCGCAATAAATAATATGAAATAACACCACCATCTATACGTCAATAGCTTGAGGGGACTTTTATCCCACCCATGTTAATCTTTCTAAGAAAGAATATGAATTTGCAACTCAATCAATCAATAAATCTATAAAGCCTTTTTATTTCTCATTAAAAAAAATACAATACAATATTCTCTTTTAGCGACATTTGTTCTCCTTGGCACATGCCATCAGGAGGGTTGGCAAACAAATATTATTCCTTAATATACAAACAAATGAGTTATTTAAAGGTTGTTTTTATCAAATAAAATATTGCTACTTTTATATCATTATTTATTTAGGTATTTCTAGATGAGACTATTTATTTTTCTGGGAAAATGAATTTATCTTTACGAACTAATTTATCTGATCTGATAGATCAATGCATTTAATATATATAGCTACACAAAAGATTATTATTTGTGTTTAAACTAAATCAGTTATCACAATGAAGATATTTATAGTGCTTTGTTTAGTAGCAATCTTTTGCACTGCTACTACCTTGGGTAAGTTCAATTCTAAAAAAGTACGTACTATATTATTCCACTGAATCCAAAATGTATTAACTTTAATCAAATAAAAGACAGATATCGAGCACAGTTCAGGGGCATCGAGTTCAAGGGGATTTCGTCAAAATTATAGGCTATCCAACAATACCCATGAAGATGCTCTAGGAGCGAAATAGTACTTGGACAAGATTTAATAAAAAATTTGTGCTCGATATCTGCCTTTTATTTGATTAAAGTTCATTTATTCGACCATATATCACAAAATTTATTATTTTCATCCTCAAGAAGTATCATTTTTTGCAACTTCATCATCATTATAATCATCATAATTGATCTTTGATACTCTATGTAGGATCATGGTTGTCATTTAGTCTAATGATGATTGTAAAATTAATCAATTCCACTTTAAGTTTTGCTTAATCTTTGGTCTTGTTTAAGATTTTTTGTCTATTTGTTCATGTTTACCTTTTGTTTTTCTATCAACTAGTTCATGATTTCAAGGTCGATTTTAAAAGTTTTTTTTAAAGGGCCTAATTGTCTATGGGATGTCTCTGGGTCCGAACCATTATCGTAATTTTCGTTATATCTGGGAAGAGCAATTACCGAATTCACTATAGTTCAGGGTACATTGGAATCTTCTTCTTCTTTTAGTGCCAATCCGTTTGGGACGTTGAAAAGATTTGTGGTTGTTGTTGGTTGTGGTTGTGCATTGGAATAACAAAACGTAATATACTTGTTTCACAACATAGCCGTTGCAGATTAAACTATTACACAAGAGAATCACCAAATTTTATTTGAAGAAATCTAGGCACTTAGAAGAACATTACGCTACTATCCACACATATTTAGAGAGGTTAAAAAACTACAAAAACAACATGTCAACTTTAGTCTTAAAGAAGAGAATCTCCATCTAAACATATGTAAGAAATAGAAAATCTACATCTTTGTTGATAATATCTGCCGCAGTTGTAGACAACGAGACATCAAGAAGCAATAATTTCAAACAACATCCTACAAATCACGAAAATTTATGTAAATAATTTTCTAATATCCATAGATAAAATGTTATTGATTAATCGAAACAAAAAAAAAATAGTACAAGACCATCTCTCTAAATCAATAAAACGAAAGTCTCAGAAATCTTCAGATGAAAATTTAAAATGTATCGGTTTCTGTATAGTTGTCTAAGAACTAAGTAAATATTTGCAACAATTAAAAATGCTCTTCGGAATAAACTTTTGTACATAAATGTCCTTAAATGCTCTAAGTTTTTAATGCCAATGTAACATATTTGACGTCTGATAGACAGTGCTCCATTTTTAGTTTTTTTTATTTAGCTATACATTATAGGTGACTTACAAACTGTGCAAAAGTTTCAGGTCCTGTTCATGAAAGAAAAATAAGTTTGACTATCGTCCACAAATATCTTACAATGAGTTTTCAATTTGTTCAGATCGGAAAATTAAATATAGCAAAAGCCATAATACCGAGCTCTATGTGGTATTTCTGATTCTATTGCTGCAATACTACAAAAATTAAATCAAATTATACACTTTGGCCGCCTCTTAGGTATTGATCAAAGGGATTGTTCACAAATATTATCTGTAAAATTACATATTACTTAGTCTTACATATCTTCTTACAAATATAGTGTGTCTGCGTAAGTTGGCGGCATGTGGGAAACTTTTTTTAATATAAATTTTGCTAAAAAAAATTATTATTTATAAAAAGTTTTGCATTGTCCAAAACCTAAAATGCAATCATCATATTAGTCATATACGAAATTTGTCAAAAAATGTGAGTTTTGCTTAGGAATAAAGTATGTTTATTTTTGACAGTAACAAAAATTATTATAAAGAAAAGATGTTTAGAACTAAAAATAACTATTAAATTATTAACATTGTTTATTTATATTTAAAAAATTATTTTATATAATATTTTCCCTACAATAGCTTTGAAAATTGCACATTAGCAAAATTCGTTTAATAATTAACATTATTAACATTAAAACAATTTTAAATAAACTTTTTAAATTAAAATCTACTGTTATCAAAACAATTATCTCTAATTTCTATTATACAATGATAACTGCTTAATCAACTGTTTGTAACGTAACAATATATTTAAATGAATAAAAAACTAATTTATTCTGTTATAATAAACTAGTGATTTTGCCTAGTAAGCTTAGCCTTAGCCTTTTACTTAGTAAACTATGTATAGAAAAATTTAATAACAAATAAAAAAATAATACATGTTTAATGATTCTTCTGAGGTTTCTCCATAACACTAAAATAATATGTAAGGTTAGCTCTAACATCTTCATCTTTGGCAAGTTCAATGTTTTCATTTAGCAATTCATCTTCAAAATCGTCTTCATTTTGATCTCTCGTTAGGGTATACTCTTAGAATGTAGATTAGAACGGTTGAATCTTTTCAAGTTTACAACCACTTCCATTGGAAGAAATAGTACCTAAACCTTCTCTTCCATACATAAAAAGTACTGTTACATATCTGGTTTTAATAAGGAATTCATTATAGAAATTTTCTTTATGGATTGTTTAGTGTACTTCTTAAAAATGGCTTTACTGTATAATCAGCATCTCCTAGTAACAACCCATTTCTATTATTTCCATTTAAACTTCTTATCAAGCATATAGAATTATTTATACCTACCTGGTAGGTACCTGGAAAAACATATCCAAGAAGTATCACGAAATTGTCAGAATTTAAAGTCAATATTCCATATATTATATTGTTACGAACATGCATATAACGGTTGCAGGCCGGGACGAGAATGCTCTGCCCTTCCAGATGCGACGGAAACTGTCGACCGCTAGAAACTAGAAAGTTCGATCCAACGAATTAGAGGTGGGACTACCCCAGAATATTCTCGAACATAATACTTTTGGTATATATATGTTACGATGTTATGAGTGAGTTTAGTTAATAAGAGAGTACCGAACTGCAAACTTATAAATAAATATATTTATATAAATTCGAACCGCTCGGTTTATTTAATCTCGCTACAGTTGGTGTCCGGTGTGAGATTTGAAAATAAATTCTGCAGTGACTTTTGAAAAAGACTTTTGAACTTAAAAAAAAGTATTACTCGTCGGGAACATCCGCGTAGTTCGGTAGTGATCTTTGTATAAAAGAACATTTAAAACGTACGTGTGTGCCTGACCAAAGATGCTGCTAGTAGAACTTTCAGTTACGTGAGCAACTAGAAGAACGCGATGCAGACTGCAGTGGGTCCAAGAAGATACTCCAAGAACGACTGAAGACTGTGCTTAACAAGAATGGAGAAGACCCAGAGACATTCCAGTTTCAGTCAGCAGAAGAAGTAGTTTTAATGAAAATAAAAAATGTGTCGCAAATGATAGAAGAATCTTCTAAAAAAATGATGATAAATTCGAGAACGTTTCCAAAATATTTGATGAAACGTCTCAAATTATTAAAGAAGTAGCTAGACAAAACGACGAGACTTCACAAATAATTAAAGAAATATTTATTCAGAACAATGAGAAATTTGAAGAAATTTCTAAAACATTCGATAATATACAGAAAAATGTAAACGACAAGATAGAAGACATAGAAGAGAAGATCAAACAATTAGAGACCATGATAACTAACACGAAAGTGCTACCACCAGTTACTACAGTAGCCTTAGATCCGGTAGTGAAAGCAAATCGTTGGATAGAACAAGAAAAAGCTGTTTCCTTAACTGTTGCTTTACGAGGTGATGCTGCGGATATCGTAAGATCGATTCCTAAGGGTCAAGAAAAATGTTACTAGACCTTGTTCACTCAACTAGACAAACGTTACGGAGATGCCCATCTACAACAAGTTTACAAGGCGCAACTAAGAAGTAGAATTCAACGAGCAAGTGAAAATTTGCAAGAGTTTGAAGCAGATGCTGGTCGTATAGTGCGGTTCGCTTATCCAGAGGCACCAGACAACATGTTGGAAGAAATTGCTGTAATCTTCGTCAATGGGTTAAAAGACAATGAATTGCAGAAAGCTTTACGACTATCAAGACCGAAAGTTCTAGATGAAGCGCTCGCTATTGCCTTGGAACATGAAACAGCTAGTCAAACTTCACGGACCCATCAAGTAAGAACCATTGAAGAAGGCGACGAACCAAATGATGAACGTCTGGAAGAAATGGTACGAAAAGTAGTTCGTAACACGATGCCGAAGAGACGCGAGCCCAGATGTTGGAATTGTGGTGACCTAGTAACTGTGAACATTACGTCCTCCGGTGGAATTCCTAGCTTTTACATCGAGGGTCGTATCAATAATAAATGTAGATCGTTTTTGGTAGATACAGGTGCAACGAGAACTATTGCACGGCCAGAAGTAGTACGAGGCCATCTTAAATTATCGCCTGCAACAGTAAAGCTTAGAACAGCAACTGGTGAGATAATTAATACATATGGCGAGGCTAATATGTCAGTATCCATTGGCCAGACCACAGTGAAACATAGAGTATTAATTGCAGATATCTCCGACGAGTTCATATTGGGGATGGATTTACTAATGAAAGTTGGGGCTGTATTGAATGTCAAAGATGGAGTTTTCGAGATCAGTGGTGAAGAGTCGCCGTTTTATGAAGACAAAGAAGATGTTATCAGCTTAATAACTACTTGTGACGTAACAATACCCGGTAATAGTGAGAAAATTTTGATGACCAGACCTGATGGTTACTGCCGAGAGGGAAGTTTAAGGATGGTCGAAGATGTGAATAATGCCGAGTTCCTAACGGCAAAAGCTTTAGTGAGAATTCGAGATGTCGTTCCTGTAAGAGTTATGAATTTAAAGGGAACTGCTATTAAGTTAAGTAAAAGAACTTTCATCGGACAGTGTGTTCCCGTGGCTTCGATTTGTTCCATGAATACTAATGAGAAACAGTCGAAATCTAAGTATCCAAAGGAGCTTGTTGAGACGATGATTAAAACGTGCCAAGATCTTGATGGTGAACGAACTAAAAAAGTGAAGTCTATGCTGATAGAATTTCAAGATGTTTTTGCCATTGATAAGAAGGATAATGGTAAAACAAGTATAGTAAAGCATAAAATTAATACCGGAGACGCTCAGCCAATCAGACAACAACCTAGACGACTTCCATTTGCAAAAAGAGATGAAGCCGAAGACATCATCAAAGATATGAACAAACAAGGGGTAACTGAATCATCAAACAGTCCATGGACATCACCAGTAGTGCTAGTAAAGAAGAAAGATGGTTCAACACGTTTTTGTATTGACTACCGACAGCTCAATCCGGTAACTAAAAAAGATAGTTATCCTTTGCCCAGAAAAGTTAAGTCCGAAGAAATGTCACTTGTTTCGATGAGAAGTGAAGTACTTGGGACATATTGTAACAAGTAATGGTGTAACAGCTGATCCTGAAAAACTTACAGCAATTAAGGATTGGCCAGTACCAAGAGATAAACACGAAATTAGAAGTTTCCTTGGCTTATGTACATATTACCGACATTTTTTCAAAGGATTTTCATATTACCGACATCTCCAAGCCATTAACAAGGTTGACAGAAGAAGGCAAAGAATATACATGGAGCGAAGAGTGTCAAAGAGCTTTCGAACACTTACAAATGGCTCTGATCAGCGCACCGATTTTAAGCTACCCTAGACAGGCAGGAAAATTTGTGTTGGACACCGATGCCTGCAACAGTGCAATAGGAGCTGTTCTCTCCCAAATCCAAGATGGGCAGGAGAAGGTCATCGCTTACTTTAGCAAAGTCTTGTCGAAACCAGAAAGAAACTATTGCGTTACCAGGAGAGAATTGCTAGGCGTAGTAAAGTCTTGCGAGCATTTCCATAAATACTTGTATGGCAGAATGTTTCTTCTTCGCATGGATCACGCTGCTCTAAAATGGCTCCTACAATTCCGTAATCCAGAGGGCCAGGTGGCAAGATGGTTAGAACGATTACAAGAATATGATTACGAGATCGAACACAGGGCTGGAAGAGTTCATTTAAATGCTGATGCGCTTTCGAGACGACCGTGCAGTGAAAATTGTAATCACTGTCTTAAATTAGAAGAACGACTTTGCCCCGTGAGACGAACCACCGTCATTAATGATCAATGGCAGCCTCAACAGCTACAAGACGCTCAAGCAGATGATCCATGTATAAAAAGAGTATTGGATTGGATGCGTCGAAGTGAAAGGCCTTCTTGGCAAGACATTAGTGCATGTAGTCCTGAAGTCAAGTGTTACTGGAGCCAGTGGAATTGCCTAGTGCTGAAAGATGATCTTCTGTATAGAACCTTTGAGAACGATGATGGTACAGAAACTAAGCTTCAGTTGATTGTACCTAAAAGTAAGGTGTCAGAAGTATTGCGTCAGTTGCATGACAGTGCATCAGGTGGACACTTTGGTATTACGAAGACTCTGCAAAAGGTTCGAGAACGGTTCTATTGGGTGAACTGTAAAGATGATGTAAGAAGATGGTGCCGGAAATGTGAACTGTGTGCAACCAGTAATGGTCCAGTTGGTGGTCCAGTGGTCCAAGCCGTCCAAGAGTAGCAATCGACATTGCAGGTCCACTTCCGGAGACGAATGATGGAAATAAATATATCCTGGTAGCCATGGATTATTTTACGAAATGGACTGAGGCCTATGCGATATCAAATCAAGTAGCTGCTACCGTTGCAGAGGTACTTGTTAAAGAATTCTTTAGCCGATTTGGTGTTCCCTTAGAGATCCACTCCGACCAAGGGCGAAACTTCGAGTCAACCCTTTTCCAAAACGTTTGTAAATTGATTGGTGTCAATAAGACCAGAACGACACCCCTGCATCCTCAATCGGATGGAATGGTCAAGAGAATGAACCGAACAATGGGTAAACACCTGTCCAAAGTTGTATCAGAACATCAAAGAGATTGGGACCAGCACATTCATTTATTCCTAATGGCCTACCGCTCGGCCGTGAATGAAACTACAGGCCAGACTCCAACCTGCCTGATGTTAGGTCGTGAAGTTCGTTTGCCCTGCCACCTAGAGTTTGGCTACAGACCTTCCGAACAACATGTTGCAAGCGAAGATTATGTCGACCGCCTGAAGTTAAAAATGAACAACATTCATGAACTTGCCCGACAACACATCCATTTAGCCAGTGACAGAATGAAAGATCAATACGATTCTCGATGCAAGAATGAAAGCTATGAAGTAGGTAATCTTGTTTGGCTTTATAATCCACAACGTCGTCGTGGCTTATCTCCTAAACTGCAAAGACAATGGGCGGGCCCGTATGAAATTAAAAAGAGAATAAATGACTTAATATACCGAATTAAGAAGTTGCCGAAAGGTAAACCAAAAGTAGTTCACATAAATCGTCTTGCACCTTATGCTGGCTCAAATGAAACAGAAGAAGCCCGAGCCCTTCAACATGAGAGCAAAGATGACCGGCGACTAAGCTTTAATGAGTTTATGTCAAATTACGCAGAGAGAAAGAGTGCTAGATTCGGCGTGACGACATAAGTTCAGCAGGATCTTTTTAGTGTTCCGCTTAACGTCCCTCTAGCCAACTGTGTTGCCCAAGATCTTAAGATGACTAAAGGAATCTCATCTGTCTTCTATAGGAAGTTCGGTCGTTTGGACGAGTTAAAAAACCAGCAGCCTAAAGTTGGAATAGTACTGAGATTAGAAGATGGTCCTCGATCTTTGTTGTATATGGTGACCAGGAAGTCGTATACAGACAGGGCAAGCTACGAGGATATATGGCGTGCTCTAACTAATTTGAAGAAAATCGTGTGCAATTACGACAACAAGAATTTGGCCTTACCCAAGATATTCCATGCACTAGAAAATCTGGATTGGAAGATTGTCAGAAGCATGTTTGAAGTGATCTTCCGAGAAACCGGCGTACGAATTACTGTGTGTTGTATTAACCCGAAGAGATCGTGTCCTTCAAAGTCTGTAGACTGTTATTTCTTCTTGAGGGGTTCGTGCAGAGCTGGAGAGTCCTGTAGATTTCGCCATCTTGGGCCTACGTATAGAGTTGCTAACCGGGACGCTCAGATCTAAGAGGGGGGCAGTGTTACGAACATGCATATAACGGTTGCAGGCCGGGACGAGAATGCTCGGTCCTTCCAGATGCGACGGGAACTGTCGACCGCTAGAAACTAGAAAGTTTGATCCAACGAATTAGAGGTGGGACTACCCCAGAATATTCCCGAACATAATACCTTTGGTATATATATGTAACGATGTTATGAGTGAGATTAGTTAATAAGAGAGTACCGAACTGTAAACTTATAAATAAATATATTTATATAAATTCGAACCGCTCGTTTTATTTAATCTCGCTACAATATATAAGATTTCGTACCACATAGGTACTGGATATTGTGTATACTTACTCTGATTCTTTTTTTATATAATTTAATGAATTTTATAATTATTAAAAGAATCTGAGAATCTATGTACTATGTGCATATTTTTCATTTTGGAATTCTATACTACTATTATTATTTAATCAATAGCACAAATATCTCTTAAAAACATTAATCAAACCATTTTTTTATTTTCAATATTATGAAAACATTGAATACCTAAACTAAGTAAAGAAAAAGAGGTATACACCTATTTTTATAATAATTTATGAACAACCATTTACAATATTTTCTCAGAATATAGATCATTGTCGGTTTACTTAATAGTTTAATCGTCAGAGAGTTAACCCCCAAAATTCATACGAACAAGCTGAATTTTGCTGAGAATATTAATTTTGGGACCCTTAAAAAAATGCAAAAAAGTTTACCACATTTATCCCCGGGCGTCCCCCTAATACTCACCTTGTAGGGGGGTAAAAAAAAAACGAAAAAAATCGGTTGCCTGTAAAGTCGGTTTTACGGGCGAAGATTTTACGTGACAACGTCTTTTTCTCGGTAGAATATTTATTGATATGAATATTATTAAATTGCACAATAGTTGTTTGCAGTTGAAACGCGCTGTTTCTTCCCAATCGACTGAATTACGATTGATTGCAGAGTGATTTAAACTAATAATTTACTTAACACTATCAACATTTGTCAATAGTATGACATAACCTATAAACTCAGTTTCTCAACTTTTGTGTCAATCTAACAATTAATCAATCAATCATAGTTTACGATAATTAAATATTAGTGTACAATTATTTACCTTTATTGTTGTAGTTGTTGTAAATGACGAATGTAAGCACTCCACATAAGATACTTTAACCACACGTGTGAACTTGTATTATGACGCTTTCTCGGTTTTCCAACGCCAAGAATGCTCGAGAAAGACAGAGACACAAGCACGCACCGATTCAACGCGCCTAATTCTCTAGTGCTGCGCGCGCAGCGGACCGATCATGTTTGAGTGGGAGAGAGACGCAAGGCATTCGCCGGTCCGGCGGGCCTCTCTCTCGTTCGGTGACTCATCGTAACAGACGTGAGCGGGCGTTACACTTTTTCATGAGTTTTTAAGACGTTGTCACGTCAAAAAAATTGATTTACCAAGAATCTGTACGCCGTAGAAAAAAATGTTTCAAATAAAAATGTAGCTGAGATAATTTTAAACAAAAATATTTATAATCACTTTCTGTGTAAAATTAACCGTTCTCTTATAAACAACCCTTGTAGCGACCGTCGATTTTGAACGTCAGAAAGAGTGCAGCTTTCGTATGAAGTTTTTACATTCAGCCGAGAATAAACTCAGTTTTTATAAAGGTGTTAAATAAATAAATGTGGCGCGATTTTTGTCATTTTTTATGACTCTATTGATCAGTCGTAGCAAAATTTCCATTTTTTTCAATCTTTAAAGCCTATGACATGAAATTTCAATTTTGAGTGGTAGCAACAAATATGAGATATTTGAAATATGAATAAAAAACGCAGAATTTAATGTTTTATATTACAAACGATCGCACGTCCCGGAAAATGCATTCAAGACGACGGTTTTGTGGGTAGTTTATAGAAGAAGTTTGTCTCTTTTGAAAAACGGACTATTGTATTTAAAAAATAAAAGTTTTAAATGTTTTAGATCGTTTATTATGTAGAAGTTTAAATCCAGCGTTTTTTAAGCGTATTTCAAATGCCAAAACTCAAAACTAAAATTTCATGCTATAGGTTTTAAAGGTTAGGCTCTAGTAATTGAAACTGAATAGTTATCAGTCAATAAAAGGCATAGATTGTATTGATCTGAGGAAAATCATAAAAAATGGCAAAAATCGAGCCACGTATATTTATTTAACACCTTTATAAAATCCGAGTTTATTTGCGAAAAAATACAAAAATTGCATACGAAAGGCCGAACTCTTAACCTTTAAAACGCCTTTTGATTTTTGACGATAGGACACTTGAATCAAAAGATATCGAATTTTTATCGTCGAGCTGATACAAATTTTATTGAACATTAATTTCGCGCGCGTAACTGACATTCAAATCGACGCTCGCTTTAAGCGTAGTTTCTAAGAGAACGGTTCATTCTACACAAAAAGTGCTAATAAACATTTTTGTTTTTAATTATGTCAGCTACATTTTTTATTCGAAACGTTTTTTTCTACATCGTACAGATTCTTGGTAAATCGATTTTTTTGCATTTTCCCCCCGTCGAGGGGGGGGGGTTTAGGTGGAAGACCGGGGGTAAAAGTGGTAAACTTTTTTGCATCTTTTTTAGGATCCCAAAATTAATATTCTTGGCAAAATTCAGCTTGTTCAGCTGACGACTGGAGTATAATCTAAACCTTTTAAAAAAGTCTGTATCATTACAAAAATTAAAATGTTCGATTTTGTTTCAATTATATTCTCACACTAAGTTTATAAACGTTCAATATATTTTTATTCAGTGGGTGCTTATTGGTGCCAATTCATACTTGGCAAATAAATATTTTACATTTTATTTGTCAGATAATTTTAATTTATTTTTTCTGTCAGTTGGTAGTTCACATTTCTTTCCTAGGTGGCGCTAGGTGTTTAAATCTAAACTATCATAAAGCTTTAAATTATTATGTTATTACCTTATTTTAAAATTACTAAAAACAACATTTTTGGAAATTTTGCAAAAAAATTAATCATATTATTAATTATATTAAAATGTTATTAAATTAATATTATTAGTGTTATTAATTACACGTGGCGTTTCAAGAACAAAATATGATTGAAATGTCAGATGTTGGTAGTTTAGATTTCTTTCCTAGGTGGCGTAGTTACCTTACTTTACAAATGGTGTTACTTATCGTCCTAGCCTTTTATACAGATAGAAGATAGATACAAATGAACAATTATTATCCTTAATTTACTCTAGGTGGTTCTAGTCTAGTCTTACTCTAGTCTAGTTAATATATCCTCCATCTAGGTTCATACATCTAACCATTCTATAACAAGATTCTCGTAAGACAGTCCTAACCATACGTGGAGTTATACTATGAGTTGCTTCGGTAATTATTCTCTTTTAATGGTCAACATATTGGAAAAATGTACACAAAATGGCTGCTGCAAGTACAACTTTTTCGTTAAATAACTCAACAAAAAAAATCGAGTGGGTCTAAAAACTCTTCAATTTAAAATATTTTTAATGTATTGAAGTACATGTAATCTGCTGTGATATGGAGCACCATCCTGCTGAAACCATATCTACTGACGTTCAATTAGAAGAAAAGCACTTTTCATTGTTAAAAAAAAAACACAAATAACGATCCACATTCAGGGTTTCTCGAAAAAGAAAGCTCCATATATTTGATCTTTATATATTCCGCACCAAGCATATGCTTTGAAAGTAAAATGTGGATTTGTATCACTCCACCAACCTGGCAGTTTTGGCTGGAAACTGTTCCAGCCAAACAATTTTATGAGAATGTTGCTTCATCAGAAAAAACAATACACCTTGTTATATATAGGTTATAGGTATTACAAGTTTTCTTATACTCATATTACAATAGAATTCAAATCATCTATCATTATCTCCTAGTCTTAAAGTATGAATTTTTTGAGATTTGTAAGGTTGATATTTGTTTTTTTATAATCTTTGAAGCTGAAGGTATCTGGCAACTTCTCGAATTGTTTTATACTTATCATTCACTATTAGTAAAATCTCAATTTTCTCATCCAGACCTAAAGTTGCATACATTTCTTCTTCTTCTTCTTCAAGTGCCCTGTCCGTTGCGAACGTTGGCTATTAACATGGCAATTCTGATCTTATTTGCGGCGCTTCTGAATAGTTCGACCGATGTGAGCCCGAATCACTTCCTCAGATTTTGGAGCCACGAGTGTCTTCTCCTTCCTGGCCCTCGCTTACTGTCTATTTTTCCCTGGACAATCAATTGCAGTAGACGGTACTTATCGTGTCTCAATATGTGGCCTAGATGTTCAAGCTTTCTTTGTTTAATTGTATTCACGATTTCTTTCTCCTTTCCGATTCTTTGGATTACCTCTGTGTTGGTGACATGTTCGGTCCACGATATACGAAGAATGCATCGGTACACCCACATTTCGAATGCTTCTAGTTTTCTCGTGAGCGTCTCCGTCAGCGTCCAGGCCTCCACACCATACAGTAAGATCGGAAAAATTTAGCATTTAACTAGACGTAGTTTTAGAGGAAGAGACAAATCTCTGCTTATAAGGAGCTTTTTCATATTGCTAAATGCTGCTCTAGCTCGTTCTATTCTCGCCTTAATTTCTGTGGCCTGTTCCCATTTTGCATTTACGTTGGTGCCAAGGTACACATAAGATTCTACATGGTCAATTAGTATGTTACTTATCCGTAACTGTCGAGCAGGCTGTTGCTTCCTGCTTATCAGCATCCACTTTGTCTTCTTGAAGTTGAGGCTCAGGCCGTATTCCTCACTAACTGAATAAACTCTTTCCATTACCTGCTGTAATTCGTCTATGGTACTGGCAAGGATCACCGTGTCGTCGGCATATCTTATATTGTTCGTTAGCTCGCCGTTTATTTTTATGCCCTCATTTGCATTTTCCATACATTTCTTAAATATTTCTTCGGAATAAATATTGAATAGGAGTGGGGATAATATACAACCCTGACGGACACCTCTTTTGATCTGCACACTTTTAGTGAGTTCGTTGCCAATTTTTGCTCTTGCTGTTTGACCCCAGTATAGGTTTGCCACAATTCGAATGTCCTTGTCGTCAATACCTGTCTTTCGCAAAATATCTATCAATTGTTCATGATTGACATTGACATTGCCATTTACATACATTTCTTGCTTTTCATAAACAAATACTCTTTCAGACATGAAACAGTTTTGACAGTTCTCTTACATGCCAGTTCATCCCGGGTTAATTATGCATTATTGTGCAAACTTAAATTTTCTATGTTATCCCAGAGAAAATGTCAAACAAATTAGTTTTGATAATATAAATAACCAATGCTAAATATTTTAAAGTTATTTTTAATTCTTTTCTTTATAATTATTTTCAATATTGTCAAAAATAAAGATGCTTTATTTCTTGAGAAAAACTTCTTTTGAGAAAAAAAATTTCTTTTTTGGCAAACCTCACAAACCCCATGTACGTTGCATTTCAGGTCTTGGACTATGCAGAACTTTTTATAAACAATACATTTTTTCGTAAAATTAATATTAAAAAGGTACACTAGGTATATATAATTATTTTCGGACAAATAAGAATATATCGTAATCAGTATTTCTCATTGTTTTCTCTTTCCCTTGTATATCCTTTTCCAATGAAAACAAACATACACATAAAAGTTTTTATTTATACCAAACAATTTTTTTGTAGGCTCAGGAAAAAACATCATATGCTATTTCGCCAGCTGGACAGTTTATAGAACCGGAGATGGATCTTTTGATGTGCGTAACATAGACCCATCGTTGTGTACCCATATCAATTTTGCTTTCATTGGTCTTAACGAAGATGCCTCCATTCACATTTTAGATTCATGGGAGTCAAGTGATCCCTCAGGCTACGGTAAGTGCAAACTATTTAAAAAAAAACTTATAAGGAGTACTTACGAAAGTCATGAAACAAACAAAATAATATTAAATGGAAATATATATAATACAAATACAGGGTGTTTCAAAAAGGTATGTCATAAATTAAATCACGCATTCCGGAGACAAAAATAAATTGATTGAATCCAACTTACCTTAGTATAAAAGTGTACACAAAAAAGTTACAGCTCTTTAAAGTTACAAAATAAAAATTGTTTTTTTGCGTTATCTCCTAAATTACTTGATATTTTGTAATAAAAATGGAACGTTACTTTTTTGTTATGAAAGCATTTTTCATACAAAAGGAACAACAAAATCTAAGCGCACATAAATATTTTAAGGGGGGTTTGCAGCCCCAAATCCCCCCAAACTTTTGAGTACGTTTAAATCAAATGAATTTTGTGGTACCATTAGTTTAACACATTATTTTTAAAACTTCTTTGCCTCTTATCACTTTTTTCAAAAAACAGTTTTTATTGAGTTACGGCCCTTTTCATTAATCTTTTAAAAATTACGTTCAAATAAATAAATGGCTTAAGTGAATTAACAAGTACAAAAAATATCTATACTCTATAAAAATATGATATTACAATAAATGTTCAAAATGACCCCCATTTTCTTCAATACACATTCGGTATCGTTTTAATAAGGAAAACCGAATGCGCTGAAAAATCATATTTTTCTGACGAAATTGATTTGCAGCTTTAATTATTCTAACCCTCAATTGTTGTTCGTCCTCTATTGTTACAGAATACACTTTCTCTTTCATAAACCCCCAAAAGCAAAAGTCCATGTAGTTAAGACCTGGACTTCTGGGTGGCCAAGAAATAGGTGCGTCACGACCCCTTCCAATCCACCGACCAGGATACTACCTGCAAAGATATTCCCTGACTTCATTACTGTAATGCGGTGGAGCGCCATCTTGTAGAAACCACATATTTTGCCTTATTGCAATATTCACTTCTTCCAAATAATCTTGTAAATTGTTTGCCAAGAACTGCAAATAATTATCACCTTTTAAATTGTTAGGAAGAAATACTGGGCCTATTAGATTGTTATCCACAATTCCTTCCCAAACATTAACTTTGAAAGTCCTTTGGTGATGAGTCGTTTTTTTGGCGTGAGAATTTTCGTCGACCCAAATATGCTGGTTATGATGGTTTGTTATTCCTTTTCTACTGAAGGTAGCCTCGTCAGTAAACAAAATATTTCTAATAAAGCTAACATTTCGAGTGTTTTCCATTAACAACTAATCGCGAAAACCAATCCTATTAGGATAATATTCAACCAATAACTCTTGAACCGTTGTTAAGTGGTAGGGTTTAAGCAGCTGATCCTTCAAACGCCTCCAAACCCTTACGTGAGGAAGATTTAGTTGAGCAGCTATTACCCTTGTACTTGTTCCAGGGACTTCTTTAATGATTTTTAAAATGTCTTCATCCATTTTTCCATCCGTCCGTTTTCCGTCCATTTTTATTAGAAAATGTCAAGTAGTTTAGGAGATAATGCAAAAAAACAATTTTTATTTTGTAACTTCAAAGAGCTGTAACTTTTTTTGTGTACACTTTTATACTAAGGTAAGTTGGATTCAATCAATTTATTTTTGTCCCCGGAATGCGTGGTTTAATTTATTACATACCTTTTTGAAACGCCCTGTAGATTGAATACACATATTCACTGAAAAAAAAACGTGCGAAAATTTACTTATTTTTCCAATAAATTGGTATGTTGATACTCCTCCAATGTTACTCTAGCATTCCTAATATATGCGTTTCTGTTACTATTTTTAGTTTTTGAAGTTTTACATTAACTTAAACAGACTCCCGCTGATTATGGCATGTACTCAGTTAAAAAACTTCACATTTCAAACTTTTCAAAATATATCTTTTCGTACATCTTTTCGCAAGTTTTCGTAAAAAAATTAGAAAATTACATGATTCTAACTAAAAAGGGCTATATAGCTATAACTAAATATAGCTAACTAAATCAAGATACCTATGAAAATGTCTAACTTCATTCACATAAACCACTATAGAAAAATAATAGTTATAAGAAAGTAGAATAGTTTTTTCTAATATTTGTGTCAGTACTTGTCCTTTTATCATCTTAAATTACGTTTAATTGACAGCTTTTGATGAGGTTAGATTGCCGCAATAGACATAGAAGTTCCATTAAAACATTAATATAAATTTTACATATTTCAATCAATCAAGCTTATGTTTTACGTTGTACTTTCAGCTTTGCCTTATAGAATTGATGATAAATTTCGTGACTGTAGGTTTATACTACTCCATCCTCTTTTTGTTCAAATCATAAGTACTTCAAACAGTATTTTCCAGTCGTCAGAGACGAAAGTGCCACTGAACCTCTTAAATAAATGCATAGGAACAAAGCTAAATTTTGCTGAGAATGTCAATTTTGGGTCTCCAAAAAATATACAAAAAGTTTACCTTTCCTATTCTCCGGCTTCCCAATAAAACTCCCCTCCCAAGGGGAGAAGAAAACGTAAAAAATACCAAAAATTTGTACGCGGTAGAAAAAATATTTTAAATAAAAAATGTAGCCAAGACAATTTTGAACAAAACTGTTTAGTAGCACTTTTCTAAAGATTGAAACGTTCTCTCAGAAACAACACTTGAAGCGGCCGGCGATTTTAAATGTCAGTTACGTGCGCGAAATCAATTTTAAATAAAATTTGTATCAACTCGACTGTACAAATTCGGTGTCTTTTGATCAGAGTGTCCTATCGACAATAATCAAAATGTATTTTAAAGATGAAGGGTGCAAGTTTCATATGCAATTTTTGCATTTTGCCGCAAATAAAGTAGATTTCTATAAAGGTATTAAAGAAATAAATGTTGCGATTTAATCTGTACTTAATTGACTTAATTGTACAATGACCAAAATATGGAACAGTAAGTCAATCAGAAAAGATAAAGATATATGCCACTAAAATGTTCTGCTGGAGACGAATGTTGCAAATTCCATGGACCAACCGTAGAAAAAATAATTCTATTCTAAAAGAACTAAAGATCTGTACAAGGCTCTTTAGAAAAATCCAACTACAACAATTTAAATATTTTGGATATGTCGGTCAGACATAGGAAATATGGATGGACTTATTATTAAGTGAAGGTAGAAAGCCGAAGACTACGAGGAAGATCTACAACGAAATGGATTGACCAGATTACAGGAAGTTACAAGAAACCTATGACTGACCATACACGATATCACGACGAACACTACACTCCCTCTAGGAGGTCAAGACTGAATAGACAGATTAAGTTTGGTTACTACTTTTTCTTTATTAGCTTCGTTTCGAAGTATTTTAATGTTGCACTTTTAGGATTTGCTTCGGTGTATTGTTTTCAGTTTTGTCTGAGATTGGCAACGACTGGACTGTGGTCTGACCCTACGTCCATCCCTGGACAGTTTTGTACTCTGGATACTTAATTTAAATCTGTGATTAATCAGATTAATCAGATTAATCAGAAATGTAATTAAGACAGCGACGCACTTTGTGAATGTGGGGAAATACAGAACGTGGAGCACCTGAGAGTATGCAGACTTTGCCCGTCACAGTGCACCCTCGATGATTTATGGCTCGCAAATACAAAGGGTGTAGACGTAGCCCGATATTGGGCAGAAAAACTGTAGTCGGATCCAGACACGAAAAAGTAAAGTGTGATTAATCAAAGCATTTAAGTAAATAGGCAGCTGGATCAGTGAAGATCCAAATCTTGACTTAGAAAACCGAGCCCGAATTAAAAGAGCCAGGGCAAACTTTTTAAAAATGTGAAGCTGCTTGCGCGATAGATTACTCGATTTTCAAATAAGATACAATTTTGCGAAGTGCTACGTATATTCGCCACTGTTATATGGAGTTGATTCGTGGACGCTAAAAGTTGCCAGTTTGAACAGACTTAAAGCATTTGAAATCTGGGTACACAGACGAATGTTACGAATACCTTGAACTTTCTACACCACCGGGAAGTTCTCCATCGAATAAGCACAGAACGTAAGCTCATTAAAATAATAAAAATCGATGATATAGGAATGATAAACAACAGATACGATTTTCTACAGTTCGTAATCGGGGGTAATATTGGGGGCAAACGTGAACCACGATGAAGACAGTGCTTCCGACTTAAAAATATACGAGATTAGATAGGCTTGGGCTTGAACGATTTACTGAGAAAGACCTAAAACGATTTTTGACGATCTTCGGTAGTAGAAGGCACTCGAAGAAGAAGATTTAAAGCAACATTGATTTGATTCCTTACTATCGTTTGATTATGGTCTTAAGGTGATTTTCATGTATGGATTCGTCTGTGAGGTAGTTTAAACTAGTTACTTTTTCTCTTTTTCAGTATTTTATTATTTGATTAAATATGTACAACTAAACAAATTTATAAATGAGAACCACAATAACAATTTCTTCTTTATATTCACATCAAGTATGCCTAAAAATGTAAAAATTACAGTAAAAATTTGTAACAGCACCTATATCTTAGACAAGGAAAGAAAGTGGACAGGTAATGTTCATATAATAAACCTTCGAAAAGTGAAGCCAGTTTCGATGTGACCGCATGTTTTGGTGCTCATACGTTGCCCATTACTATCTCTCGCAGGGTTACCAGGTGTATTGATTTTTCAGTAGATCTACTGATTTCAATTTCAATTTACTGATCTACTGAAACACTATACCGATCTACTAAAAGATATGTAATGATAAAATCATGTTCAAAAAGTGATCATTATGTCAATGTTCAATTATAAATTAAAAAAAAATCTATTTATTGATATGTATTCATTATTCTCAATCTACTGAAGAAATAAAATATGACCTGGCAACTTTTCTGGTGCCGGTTGGTGCCAGTTTAGGCTTCAGTCAATTTTAAACGATTACGCGTCCCCTTTCTTTCCTTGTCTAAGACCTATATATAATAAAAAAATTCGTCAAGACATAAGGTGACAAATGGCATATTGGAAATAAAAAATAAATATAGGTAGAGAGAAATTAAATTTATTTAGATATAGAGACTTCATTTTGTTTGAAAACCTTAAAATATCGAGAAGTTTTATGACTATCATTTCGAGGTTGTATCTTAAAATTAATAACGTGCACATTTACCGTAAATGTGAGGTGAAAAAAAATCAGAGTTGATGATAATGATGATCAACTTTATATTTGGTAATATTTACTAATGAGCATTACCTTTTACAGAGGGCTTTAAAAATCTGGTAGCACTAAAAAAATCAAATCCAGATCTTAAAGTAAGTGTAAGTATGGGTGGCTGGAACGAAGGATCCGAGGTATACTCAGAAGTAGCTTCAGATGCATATAAAAGAAAAATCTTTGCCAACCACATTTTAAACTTTGTAAAAGAGTGGAACTTTGATGGATTTGATCTAGATTGGGAATATCCTGGATTGAGAGGAGGAAACACAACCATTGACAAGGTAAGATCTATTTGATTCGTTTTAAACCATATTTAAATATCTATCTTTTATACTCGTGGTTTGCTCTTAGTCTTCTTTGTGGTATTTTTAACATTTTAACTGTTAATGTCAATTATTAACAAAAAATAAATATTTCTTTATTTTATAAATATTGGCTTTTGTTCAAGTTTGATCAGTTCGTCCGTCCAGCTATAAGATATATTTTCAACCAACTTCTATATTCTATTTTTACAAAAATTAAAATGGGTAGTGCGTATGTTTTGTTTCCATTAATTAGAAATTCATTCGCTCATTATTTTGAAAGAAAACTTTTTTAACACAGTCATTAAAATAATTACTTGACATTGTGTCTATTTGTGTATTTTTTTTTGTAAACGAATTTTCGTAAACGAATGAATGTGAATTTTAACCAATAATCTAAGGAGCATAATTATATTCATATACAGTGTGTCCCAAAAGTAACGCATAAAATTCGTAATTTTATACCTGATCGAGTTTGGAAAAAACACAAACACAGGTCGATTTTTATTTTCAAACATTAATTTTTCTTGTTTCACTTCAATTTTTTGTCTGTTATATTTGTCGAAGTTATGGCATTTAAAAAAATAGAAGGTAAGATCATAAACAACATACTGCTTGATAGATTGCACAAGACAAATCGCAAATAGGCCATTAATATTAACACCACAAGAACAAAATGGATGTCTGTAAATAAAATAAATATACAACCGATCCCTATAACAATCAATGGTTACAACATTGAGATGAGATCGTTTCAAATGCGATTACGATAACTCCGATGTTATATAAGGAGCATCATTCTTTACGGATGTGAGACTTGGACGCTTAAAGCTAATACCATGAATAAAATAGAAGCCTTTAAAATGTGGTGTTAATGACGAATTCTCAAAATTTCTTGGACCATCCATAGGCTAATGAGGCAGTCCTCAGACAGATAAACAAAGATCGAGAAATCCTGACTATTATCAAAACTAGAAAGGTTATAATAATAGGCAATAAATATTACATTATTCGCCTAAGTATCCTAATGTAACGTTGAGGGTAAAAGATAGATATGTCGATCCGATATGTACTTAGTCTACAAAATAAAAACGAAAATTTTGGCGATTTATTTCTTAACTAGATCTAGACATAATAGACACAATCAAAACCAAAAGACTAAACTGGTAAGATACTTGAATGCCTGCAAATAGATAACCAAAAAAGATAGCAAAATGCCGCGCACTAGAAGAAACCGAGGTAGATCAGCACGGTCCTGGAAGGAAGATGTAATGTACGCCAGAGATTTAAAAACTGAAAATTAGGATGCGAGAAACGGCGCCAATGGTTATATAAGGCATATATATTATGTATATATATTATGTATATATATTATGTATATATATTATGTATATATATTATGTGTATATATTATGTATATATATATATATATATATATATATATATATATATATATATATATATATATACATCCTAGAATATTTCATAAAGTAATTAGAGAAGGATAAGTAGCGTTAATTTTGTCTCTGAAAGTACATTTCAGAGACAAAACCTATATTTATTTCTTCAAATAAGTATAGTTTATCCTATTTGAACAAAAGTTTATGACATCATAACTTCAGCAAATATAACAGAAAAAAATTAGATGTGTAACAAAAAAATACAACTTGTAAAAATAGACCTGTGTTTGTTTTTTTTTTAAACTATATCAAAAACAAAATTATGAATATATTGTGCTACTTTTGGGACACACTGTAATTGTGATGTTAGTTGTTGACCATCAATTTCAGTTTCTGGGGATACAAAACTTTTCTAGTTATTTACATTTCTCATTTTTTTATTTCAGTGGTTTGTACCATCGGAAAAATCATTCATATTGTATATTGTTGACGTTATCTCCTGATCTTTGTATTCCCTTCTCTTTCTCTCTGTGTTTCTCTGAAATATGAAATTAGTAGGATTCGACTATCTTTTTAGTTTGTTGCAGTTTTCCTAGCTATAGTTAAAATAAAAATGGTTTAGCTATTTATCCCACTCGTTTGTACCACATAACTGAACAAATCTACAAATTTGACAAGTAGCGTCTAAAAATGTTATTAACCACATTATTGTAGTGAAGCTATTTTCCTGTGACATTATTGTTTCACCTTACCATGAATGTAATTCTTTTAAGTTTAAGATATATTGTTTATGAGTTGTGTTCCAAGATATCTCTTCTATTATTTTAAGATTTTATTAATGAAATTAAATAGTTGTCAAGAGTCTAGTTTTTTTTAGATAATAAAATGTTTTTTGGACCTCTTAATATATTTATTTAAAGATAAATTTAATTATTAAGTCTCTATTGTAGGACGATTTTACTGCACTTATTAAAGAACTCAGTAATGTTCTCAAGCCTAGAGGCTACTTGTTAACTATAGCGGCAGCAGGAGCAATTGACAAAATTGATGAAGCATATGATATTCCAAAGATTACAGAGTAAGTCAAAATACTTATTTTTATAATAAAACATAAATATCACTTTATTATACAATGCATTGGTGGTTTTAATGGATTAAAGTAGAATAAAAGTGTATCACAAAAAAGATAGACATATAATACAAGATAGAATGATCTTTGCAATACCAGCCCGTTCCCCCAGCGACAGAGAAAACGCAAAGCAATCCCTGCATCTTTGTCTAAATGACCAACGAGAGGGTAACATGGTCGATAAATCCGGGCGATTAGACAGAGATGCAGGGACTGCTTTGCGTCAGTTTTCTCTGTCGCACTGAGGGAACGCCACTGTATGGCAGCAGTTAGTCTATCTTGTATTATATCTATATATCGAACAGAAGAACTGTTTCGGTTAAAGTCAGACCTAACCTAAAATATCATTGTTTCTTAAAACAATGATAAATAGTCTAAGATCCCTTTGCAGTTCATAACGTAGTTAATCAAACTCACATTTTTACATAAATTTAAAATTATGAGAATACATTAATAATAGATTGCTAGTCAAAAAGTAGTCGCAATTATTTTGAATTCAACTAGTACTTAATATTTAATTGTTGAACAAAAATTTTATTTCGTTTATTTATTTTTTAAATAAAATACAATGCTCATGACGCATATGCATGTTTTTTTATATCAAGTTAAAACTAATTTTTTTCTTAATATGATGATATAAGGTTGCCTGAGAAAATATGGTCGCAAATTAGGGTTGTCAACTATAAAAAACGTGACGTATCAAAGATAAAGTAAAAGACAGCTAGCGCTAACGCTACTCGGTTGAAGTGTCAGTTATGTGAGCTTTTAATGTATCCGTCGATAGATATATAATAACTAGTGATTTTGCCCTTCGCATACGACGGGAGATCCAATAAATTGCCATCTGCAGTCACAAATAAAAAGGGTGCGTGGCACTTGGGGAGTGCCGACAGAAGTGAATACTTTTTATAGCGCGTTATTACTAAGTGAATTAATGAAATTTTGCGTCTGTTTATTATTAAATTGTTAACATATAATAACACCACACGTTTAAGTTTTTTGAAATTTAAAAAATCTTTTTTGTATAAAAATTTTGTTTAATGAATTTAGTAATTTTTAAAATTTGGTAATCATTTAAATTTTCAATATTATCTTTTATATCAGTTTCTATGTTTCATAACTTAATTTTGATTATCATTGGATTTAATTTATGGTATAAAAAACATGCATATACGTCATTAGCAGCGTATTATATTTAAAAAAATAAATGAACAAAATAAAATGTTCAAAAGTTAATAACTATTAATTGATTTAAAAATATTTGTGACCACTTTTTGACTGGTAACCTAGGGATATTGTACTAAAATAAATAATTTTTTACCGCTTTTTAATATTTGGTATGAGTTTTAAATCTTAAAATCGTTTCTTATAAATTTTGGAATGAAACATTTTACACACTTCGTCTATTTCTGTAGATGATGAACTGGCCCGAGTAAAATAATTTTAAATAATAAAATAATAAAAAAAATATTTCAGTAGTAGCCGATTATACGAACTTACCTTATAGCACCTAAAAGAAGTGGCAATGGAGAATAAAAGGTGGTAGAGTACATAAAAACTGGTCGAATTTTATAAACCAAGATATTCAGAAGCAAAAGAAAAGTTTATTACAAAGAATATTCATAATTTACATTGATCTTATAGAAGGAAATTAAATAAAATACGTGACTACACACGAAGTGGCTCTGATACAAATGATTTACACAGTGTGGAAACCTCTTATGGAATAAAATTGTTTGTGTCCTTATTATAGAAAATAATAAAAAACTCTGGGACACGGTAACTTTTAAATTTAAATGTGCGCTTTTTAAACATAAATTTAAATGTACAGGATGATCCACGCAAGTCTGGCATAGTTCATAATCCTTATTTTTAATGAAACACCCTGTATATTTTTATGTTTTTAAAAGATTCTTAACAACCTGAGTTCAACGAACTATATCATGTAGGGTCCATAATGAATAATATAAGGTGAAATTTTGAAATGAATAATTTATCACGTATTATGGTATTATTTTATATTAGCTAAATACAGACAATGCACTTCTACTCTAAGTGTTAGTATATTGGGGAAAATTTTTGTTTATTACCGGAGAGTCAGCGGAGAATCCTCATTGGATGCGTAAGACACACACTCAGTATCCTCAAAAGTTGAATGTTTGGGCAGGTATTATAGGAGATCATATTATTGGTCCTATATTTGTAGATGGTAATTTGACAGCAAAAAAAACATTTAAGCATGCTAAGAGACGATGTTCTTCCTCAGTTGGCTAACTTATATCCCAATCCAATAGATCCGACCCTACCGCATGAAGCTGTATGGTTCCAGCAGGACGGTGCAACACCCCATTATGCTTTAACGGTGAAAAATTACTTGAATGAAATCTTCTTTAAAGACTTAAAGAAAAGATAACTACAGAAATACGGAATATTTCACCTCAAACTTTAAACAAAGTTCGAGACGAGTTTTATAGGAGACTGTGCCAACAACAAGGTGGAGAACATTTTGAGCATTTATTTTAATGTAATCCAATCAATTACCTCGGGTATTCTATAAATTAATATATGTTAAGGAGCTTTTAAAAACATAAAAATATACGGAGTGTTTCATTTAAAATACCGATTATGGACTATGCCAGACTTGCGTGGGTCACCCTGTACATTCAAATTATATTTAAAAAGCGCACATTTAAATTTAAGAGTTAAGATATCTCAACGTTTTTTATTATTTTCTAAAATAAGGACACAAAAAATTTTATTCCATAAGTGGAATTCTAAGCTTTCTGAGATCCTTCGTAAATAATTGAGACTTGAAATTTGAAATTTAAGTTCACAATAATCTTTTTTTTTTGTCTTCTCAGTAATAAAGTTTTTCTTCAAAGCTAGTTCTTCACAGTAATATTATGGCCGAACAAGTTTTCAACGACAATATTTCTATCAATGTTCAATTTAAAATACATATTATATAGGTAACCTAACTTGTTTATACCTCATTATCTGATTTCTTTAAAACACAATTTTAAAGAAAATAAAGTAGTCTAAAACACTTTTACCTTTTGGTTACTTTTGTAACATCTTTAGAAGAGTTATTTGAAAGTAATGTAATGAAATTTATAAATAAGGTCTTCTTCTTCTTAACATGCCATACACCAAAGTGCGTAGGCGACTATCTCATTACTAGAATTCTGTTCTTGGCGGCGTGACACAGCTCGCCTGTCTTGCGTTTTTTAATTAATTGAAAGAGTTCTCTTTCCACGCCGGCTCTCTTAAGGACGTCATCGTTTCGAACTCTATTCACCCAAGGTATTCGCATCATTCTTCTCAATGACCACATTGCAAATGCTTCAAGTTTGTTGATAGATGTTTTTTTCAAAGTCCACGTTTCCATGCCATAAAGCAAGATGGACTATATATAGCACTTGACCATTCTGTAGCGTATTTCGAAATTTAGGTTTTGATTACATAGAAGCGGTCTGAATTTCACAAAAGCTTGTCTTGCCATTTGTATTAGGGTTTTTATCTCTTGTTGTGGATCCGATTGGTCATTGATTTTGGTGCCAAGGTATTTAAAAGTTTTCACACGTTTTATGCGATCGTCACATATGCATATTATCGGGTTTTCTGGAGGGTTTCTGCTAATGACCATATATTTCGTTTTCAAAATGTTGATTTTGAGGCCATATTTATTACCTATGCTATTCACCCTATCAAGTAATAACTGCTGATCTTCCAAATTATCAGTTATAATCACTGTGTCGTCCGCATAACGTAGGTTGCTAATTAGTATGCCGTTCACCTTAATGCCTAATTCCGTGTCTTCTAATGCTTCAGCAAATATATTTTCAACATATAAATTAAAAAGCATCGGAGAGAGTATGCAGCCTTGGCGGACACCTTTTCGGATTTCAAATTCATCCGTATATTGTTCTTGATCAATCCTCACCTTTGCCATTTGGTTCCAGTATAGATTCTGAATAATTCTGAGATCCTTCTGGTCAATGTTGGCCCTATGTAGTAGTTCCATCATGATATCATGTTTAACATTGTCAAATGCCTTCTCGTAGTCGATGAAGGTGAGGTAGACATCTTTTCATTGATCTAAACAGTTTTGTATTAAGGTGTTCAAACATAAAATTGCCTCTCTTGTTCCTAGTCCTCCCTTAACCGAATTGTGTTGACCCGCTAAGTTCTTCTAGTATCTTGTACATTCTTGAGTGTAATATCCATTTAAAGTAAAATCTCATTTGACCATTTGAAGAACTAAGAGAATTAATTTTATTAAATTGTATGTTGTTAAAACTATCAAATGTATGTATAAGCATTTGCAAGAACAAACTAAACACATTTACTACAGAAGAAATTGGATACAATTTTTTAGTCTAGGTTACTACCTACCCATATATTTAAGTGATTCCGTGGCCTATATCAATTACGATTTTTGTCGATGGCTCTACAGAACAGAACGATCCTCCACTTTTCAATACCTGAATCAGGTATCATATTGAAGAGGCCAGAAGCGCATTTAATCGCATGCAGCGTGCAGCTAGACGTCCAGATAAGAATTCATACATACAAAGAAAGCATAAATGTCTTTAATTTATTCGTAGTTTTCATCTTCATCTAGCATTTCGATAGTTTTAATTAATTAAATGAAATTTTAGGCTACTAGATATGATCAATGTTATGGTTTTTGATTTCCACGGTGCTTTTGACGACTTTGTAGGACATATCTCACCACTTTATCCCGCTAAAATTGATTACGATTACGAAGATAATAGCACATACAATGTGGTAAGTATCAAAAATGTGTGATCAAATTCCTAGTTTAAAGGCATAACTAATTAATTGAAGATTTTGTAAAAAGTTTTAATATACATTCAAGAATTGAAAAACATGAAAAAGATAAAAAACTTTTTCTTTTGTAAACAATTTTTTTGTTTAACAAATTTTGAGCATTCGCAGTTATAATATTAGCGGACAATGGAAATTTCAACATGTGCCTGAATACTGTAGTAGGAAATCTTCAATTTGTCTCTATTATTTGTGTTCGTAGCGTAGATAATTGAGACGAAAGATAACATTTGACAAATCTGAGTTTAAATGGTAACATCGATGTTAAAGAATTTCTAAATGCATATCTTAGTTTTTATTGTGATTTCTTTGTTCACCTTCAATTTCAGCTTTATTTCAATATACCAAAGTATATTTTTCTTTTAAAACATTTTTAAAAAGATTATCTTCTTAATAATATTCAGTGTTTCAATGATAATCCGTTTGTCAATAGTATTAGGTCAATATTTTATTTATCCTTTAGCAAATAATGACCTAAAAAATTATGATGTTCTAGCAGAGTGTCTAGTGAAAGCTTATATTAAGTTTAAGGATAAGTCTCGTTTGTGTATACTTTATTTATATTATCGCTTAATATGTTAGCTAGCTGTCTGAGTGACTCAATTGTCTTCTCTTTAGTTTTTTGTTTGTCGTTTTATTGTGTTATTTGCGAGAAAAAATAACTCTTAAATTAGTTGCAACTCAGAATTGCAAGAATTATTTTCAATATCATCATAAACTGATTCCTACCTTTCCCATTTACTGTATATATATTGTTGCTCAAATATATTGGGGTTCTTCTATACTTTTTATCTTAGAAAGTGTATGGCCTTACCACCAATTGAAAACTTTTTGGGGTTACCTAACCTAAGGATATATCCAAATTCTGTACGCTGTTGTCTTTTTTTATTATCTACATGTCAAAGAACTATCCAACTTTCCCTATGTCTTCACGCAGTTAACTGATGTTATCCCTGTTAATTAATGTCTTATCAAAGACTATAGGTGCCAGACCAATTATCCTTTTACCTTCTATTGCGATATTGTGAATATTACATGTTTTCCCTTTCGTTTAATGTGTTTATTCATCTTTTAATACTTTAATACAGTTGTTAATATTTTCGACCTTATTCTTTCGTGTCTTCCTCCACCTAAGAATGTCTTTCCAGCTTTTCTACAAAGTATCTTTATTTATATTGTTTCTAGTAGAATTTTGGTTTTTGATGCGTTTCATTTCATCACACTTTGACCTTTGATCTCATTTTGTTGTGTCACTGTCACGTTTGACATAATACGTGACATAATACCTGACATAAAACGTGATATAAACATGACGTAATTCGTGACATGTGATATAAAACATGACATAATACGTGACATCAAACGTGACATTTGGCATAAAACGTAACATTCGACTTAGACCGTGACATAGTAGACTCGCCCACCAAAAAATTGCGCCTCCACCAAAAAAGGGGTCAGAGGTCAAAATTTGGTGAAGCAGCGTACTACCTACTGTCTTCCAAACCGAAATTTGACAGCGTTGATAGCTGCCTTATTATTGAAGATACATAATTTGCCTGTTATTTATTCAGTCTATTTTGACAAGTCAACATGGATGTATATAGCTTACAATAAGTGCAAATGATAAAAAAATTTATCAAAATGAAATCAAGATCCTTGTGTCAACAAAAACCGTAAGATCTATCGAAAACGTCACCGCTGTCCGTACAAGTGTACATGAGAGTCCGAGGCAATCGATTTTACCGTTGCTCACAAGAACTTGGCCCCTCACAGACCACAAATAGGTAATTTGTCATGGCTTAGACTGAAGCAGTTGAAAACTGACCTTAATTTTTCATAAAAAAATCATCTTCAACGCTGGGGCACATTTTTATGCACGATACCAATCCAAGATGAGATCCAAGAGCGTTCAATACATCCCGAAAAATTAACGGTTTGGTGTGGCTTTTGGGCTGGTAACGTCATCGGTTGATATTTCTTTGAGACCGACGTTCGGTCTGTCATGTCTGATCAGTCAGTCTGATCTATGCGCCAGAGTCATGGTTGGACAATACAGATGTACGCTATCTAGCGAAGCCCGGCGTACATTTAAACGATAGTATAATTCCATACATAATGGCATCGAGAGACCTTTCAAACAAATAAAAAATTTCGATGGATTTCTAAAACACACTTTGTTTTATTTAAATTTAAAAATAGGAAGCGCTTAATTAAAGACCCAATGTATTCTCGATTTGGGGTCTAGGATAATACTATATCGTTTAGATATTCTGTCATTTGTATTACTCTTATTATTTATTTTCGAACATTGACCTCAACATCGATAAATCTAATATTTCTGTTATTCAATTTTGAATTCCATCTCTTGCTTGATAATTACTCCATCTACTTCAAGTTTACACTTCCGAGGTATATTTGATTTTGTTTCAGAGGTTAACATCATCATGTTAAAATATTGTTTTACTGTAATGGCTGTACTATTAATTTGCTGAATAGTACAGTCAGGTAAATACATATGGTATTCGCTATCCGCTATTAGTACTGAAGCACATGTCTATACAATATTAGTCTCATTTTGTTCCTTTTCATATTCCTTTTTGTTTTATTCCATTGTTTATTTCCAATTTGATTTACTTGTTATTGTCAAATCAGATTAGTTAATGTTGTGCTAACGTGTTATAAACACATGTCATAAATAAAACTTAAATGAAACAACGATAGCTAACATTGAAAATAGAACTTGTAATAAGGAAAGCAATACAAATTGAAAAATATCCAAACAATTTAAATCAAAGAGGTGATGCCCAAAGACTCCTAACTGCATGGAAACCAATTCCCTATTAGACGAACTCTATAAATGTATGTCTTTGTAATTCGAGAGTATTTTATTCTTTCTTTCCAAATCTATTAAACCTAGAAATGAGGGAAGGATATTCTTTACGAGAAAAGTCAATTCACAATATATTGATACTGTATTAGCTTACTATAAAAATACCATTTGAAGTTTAGATTTTACCTCTTTTAAATTTTATTTAATATTTTTGTCATTTTAAAACATTTCTTAATAATAAAGAACTCATTTAAGTTAGTACAATATAGATCTTAATTTTAACAGGATTCAGGAATCCAACATTGGTTACAAGGTGGTG
Organism: Diabrotica undecimpunctata; assembly: GCF_040954645.1. Lineage (NCBI taxonomy): Eukaryota > Metazoa > Arthropoda > Insecta > Coleoptera > Chrysomelidae > Diabrotica > Diabrotica undecimpunctata. Next base: position 113,038,426 of record NC_092803.1, on the reverse strand, counting down.
CAGATGCTGCAAAAATAAACTTGGGTGTTGTCACGTATGGAAGAACCTTTACTTTGGCTGATAAGTCAAATACCTCCCTCTATGCTCCTGTCAAAGGTGGCGGTAAAGTTGGACCTTATACACAACAATCTGGATATTTGGGATATAATGAAGTAAGTGAAAGCTTGTAGGTTTTAGAATTGTTTTTATTATTGTGTGTTATACTACAATGTATTCAGTCATGAAAAACACGCCTAGTTAATCACGTGAACACCACTTGCCACTTATTTATTCTCTTTACCGCCATTTAATCCATATTTTTTCAGATCTGCAAATACTATTCAGACTCAACTTACGTATGGGATGACGAACAGAGAGTTCCTCACAGATATTGGGATGACCAATGGGTAGGATTTGAAGACGAAAAATCTTTAACCGAAAAAGTAAACTATGCCCTTGAAAATAACTTGGGAGGTATGATGGTATGGTCACTTGATTATGACGATTTTAGAGGAGCGTGTGGAGAAAAATATCCTTTATTAAAAATTATAAATAAAATAAATAATTAGTGTATTATTTATTATTTAAAATCTAGTAACATTTGTATTTTGTAATGTTTAAAATTTAGTAATTTATTATACATACCTAATTCTAGTATTAAAAAGTGAAAATATTAAAGTTGTTTATTTATAGCCTATTTAGGTTAGAACAAATGGTAGACATAATCGGCACCTATCCCCAGATTATTAAAAAAGTAAGTATCCTGTTCCCTATATTTTTTAATATAAAAAATATGAGGAACGAATAGTCAGAAAACAATAAACGCAACTGAGGAGTATAAATGTATGATTTAACAGCCTCTTAAGCTTTTCTAACAAACTTTAGATCTTACTTTTTAAGTATTTGCTTAAGTTTTTTTTTAAGTTTATTTACCGCATCAACTTTGTAGTTTATTGGCGGGAATACAAAAAATTGTATACAATATACAATCAGTTAGATATGTTTTTTAAGCTTAATATACGTTTTAGCGATAAATCAATATTAAAGTTTTAACAACGGGGTTTCCCATTTTGTAACTAAGTACTCAAGTGAGTACTTAATTCTAAGACGTGATATTAGCACCTGATGAATAAATCTGATTTTTGAGACACTACACCCAGGTTTAATATCTATTTTAGTTTATAAACTGCTACTATTCTCAGTGGTATATATTAATCCTGAATCAGAACAGTAGACACTTCAGAAAAATTTAGACAGGCTTGAGTGAGGTTATGTTATGTGAATGAGCAGCTCCGAATGTCCACGCTGCTATGATTAATTGAATTATATGTAACCGTTCTATAAGTAAATAAATAGTCATGTTTTGTTAGTCTGTGCTTCAATAAATACACAACACTCCGATATTGAGCACTTTGTTTTTAATCATCAAGTTAGAATCTATGGAGAGGGCATCACGTGACTAAAAACGACTCCACTTCGGCCATATTGTTATGATTGTTTTGACAGATCGTGTATGATTGTTTACGTTTGTTGTTTTTCGAATATTTTTAGTTTTATAATACTTTTATAAAAACTGTAATATTATATTGTGATAGTGCATAATAATGGTTTCTTGTTCTCAACGTAGTTGCAGTAGCAATGTTAATAAAAAATCTTCAGGAATAACGTTCCACAGGTTATATATACAAATGTGTAAACAAAGTAATGGCCCGTACTTCAGAAAATAAATTAATAGTATTAATAAAAAATCTTATAAGTAAGGTAGATCGTGCTATTCTTGAGAATACTCAAATATCTTCATCCTAAATATCTTAAAATTTCTTATTAACTACTGCAACATAATTATTTTTATTTATATACAGTATTTCCATTGTAATATTCGGCAGATATTTAATTTTGTTTTTTTAATAATAACTTTTCTAACTTTGTTAATTGAACTAAATTTTTAAGTGTCAGTTAATTTGTAGTTATCAAATATATAAGTTGTAAAACGAACGCATTTCTTTTATTTCATACCGTATATTTATTTTACCTATTAAAATATTATTTATATTATTATCTCTTTCAGATACAACTTTTTATTTAACTGTATTAATTTATCTTTATGTATAATATATCGTGTTTTTAGTGTTTACCGCGGGAAAAATAAATCATAGTTTAATAAAAATGTATTGCACTTTTTTAGATTATTAAATCTTCTGAATAACTAGTCATCTTTTATAGTAGCTTTAATATTATTGAGTCAGGCCCTGATCCCACCGCCATATTGGTATGATCGTTAGCCACACCTACTGACTCCGTTTTTAATACACACATTAATATGCTCATAGCTTCTTCATAGATTCTAACTTGATGTTTTTAATGAAAGATTTTATATCAAGTATTATCAAAACGTTCAACGCAAGTATGTTAAATTTTAGTTATTCGTTTTTCTGTTTTTGCAAAAGTTAAAAACTCGTGTGAATGTGTTGTATTTTAACGATAAACACTGGTAAGGTGACTAACTTATTTAAATACATATCGACAACTTAATAAAGAGGGTAGTATTTTTTGGCCCTAGTTATATAATATTTTGGCCAAACATTAATAACCACATCATGGCATCCTCATCTACGTCAACCCAACCTAGTACTGCACCAGACCAACAATCTCTAGAACCTAAAAGTTACTCTTCCGCATCCAGACAACCAACCGCTTTTTTTCTTTATCAAGAAATCAAGCAATCGTATGTAGTGCAATTAACAACTCCAAAATTGAAGATTATCTTCACAGTTTAAGTCTAATAACTCGACCAATCAGTATTATTTTCTGTTCAAGGTTATCCAACGACTGAATATGCATTTACTTAGCAATTGAAGAATTAGTGGATGATTTATTACCAACTACGGAAAAATCAAAATTAATTAACAACTCTACAAGCAGGTCGACTTATCACCCCCCGCTAACGATTGCTACTTTCTAACGTATGTCCGTCTATTCCACACTTTCTCTTAGAATCCGAATTGCAAGCACTTGAAGTCAGTCTTCTGCCACCCTTATCGTTTCTACGGACCGGGACATAAAGTCTATGTATATGCAACATATACATAGACTTTAAGTCAAGAATTCCAGCATATATTAAGCTTCAGGCGGCAAACCTACATATCCCCTTTAAGCAACCATACCTTACCCAATTCTTTCGTTATCATTCATTAGGAGACATCATATGGAGTATACTTATCTTTAGATAGCCAGACTTGCCAAATATGCAAATACCAAGTATTTAGCAAAAGTCTGTCCAACAAAGGTATCTGTATCAGACGACAAAACTCACAAGAAGTATATAAAATAGTAACAATCAGATGACTAAAGAAGTGACTAGTGACATCCAACAGAAGCATACCCAACTGATCGGAAACTCTGTGCAACATAAAACACTAAGCACCAAACTCCTAACTAACCAAATAGAAACAGATCCCATAGTACAAAAACATACGAGCGTTCTGTACCGTCCTTAACTCCTTCATTAGAACATATGTTTGAATTACCAAAGGACAAAAAGACAGAGACTAAATTAAACCAAGACAAGAAACCATAAAATAAGCTAGAGGTAATGATGAAAGCAACAGAAGAATTATTCAGAAACCAAAATTTCAGTTATCCCTTAAACTATGAACAACTAATAGATTTATTCGAAAAAAAAAATAGAGATGATTTTCAGACCTATTAAGCATTCCAACGATGTATACCAATTAAATTTCTGAAGTCACAGATCTACTGACAAAAATATACCCTAAACTAAAGTAGATGTATCCGAATAAGAAATAAAATTCTTCGACAAATTAATCCATACTTCCATATCGAGGCAGACAGCGACACCTCTACGGATACATGATAATATAATAATAACATTCACTAGGTTAATTCAATGGAATCTAATGGGTATTAAACTAAATTTTAAGACAATACTACACACAAACTAAAAAACTTTAATTGTTTATTTAGAAATCAACAACACGCTAAAATAGTCAGGGGAGGAGTAGTGATAAATATAAAGACAAATGGTATTAGCACAGCAATACTACTAGAAATAAACATTGAGGCAATTGCAGTCAGAATCAAAGACGCAACTACCTTTTCCGTATGCAACATATACATTCCCCCAACCAAGAACTTAACCATAAGGAAATATCGGACCTTTTAGACCAAATACCTACTCCACGACTAATTGTCGCACAACGCACATAGTCCTTTATGGGATAAAAAAAATTTATACCTCTTGGTAGAAAAATAAAATCTTTTCTGGAGAAGTTCAACCTAAATCTATTTAATGATAGACAAGACACCCGTTTTGACATAAGAATGGGCGAAGCATCCGCTATAGACCTATCTATATGTGAACCATCAATAACGCATATGCTTTCATGGGATGTATTACTCGAGCCATACGACAGTAATCACTATCCTATTATAATTCATAACAAAGGGGCATCTACAGCTATGCCAGAAGCAAAATGGAACTTAAAAATTCAAATTGGACGAAATTTCAAAACCATATCCAACACAACTTGTAGGTCATAAATCAATACAGTAATATACATAAAAAAGTAGATTTTATTACAAAACTAATAATAGATTCAGCAGATAAAAATATTGAGAAAATTAACTTCACCAGTAAATGTCTTCTAATTTCTTTGTGGAACCATAATATAAGCAATACAACAATCCAAAAAAGCGTTTAATACCTTATTCAGCATCTACAACTTAATCTTCTCAAAAATTTATTTACAAAATCCTGGAGAAATTCGATAATACTTCCTATTTCTAAAAAAGTTAATTAAAACCATATCCCTAAACATATAGGCCAATATCTCTTACTTGTAATATGGACCAAATTCTAAATAAAATAATAAATAACAGACTCATGTGGTATCAGGAATCAAAGAAATTAATCATACCAGAACAGAGTGGCTTCCGAAAACATTGTTCTACTGTAGTCAATCTTATTGATATAGAATCGGAAATGCATCATGCTTTCGCAATTAAACTACACTGTATCAGAATATTTTTCGACATTAGTAAAGCCTACAATTCAGCATGAAAATACTCAGTTTTAAAAACTCTTAGCGAATGGAAAATTAAAGGTAATACACCCACCCAAATACATAGCAAACTTATTAAAAAGTAGACAGTTTCAAGTCAGAGTATTCCTCAACAAGAAATCAAGAAAATGGTATATTACAGGGCTCGAGCCATAGCACAATTCTGTTTCTTATAGCTATGAACTCTATTACCACAAAAATTAAATATCCTGTAAAAGCTAGGCTATATGCAGATAATTTAGTTATATTTTGTAGAGGAAAGAGCTTAATAACCATTTATATCCGTGTTCAAAAAGCCATAAATCATATTGAAGAATGGGCATTTACAAGTGGACTTCAGTTCAATACCTTAAAAACCAAAGCAGTGTGTTTTACGAAAAGTCACCAAATACAACCAAAGAACTTATGCTTAAATGGAGGACAGCTTAAATACATAGACGATGTTAAATTCCTTGGCATCATCTTTGACCCAAAATTAACTTGAGAGATATATTTAAAATATTTAAAAAATACATGTCAGCCTACAAGGACCTAGTACGTTCTAAACTTGACTACGGTTCAATCGTTTACAACTTCTCTAAAAAACGTACAATAGATATGATTCAAAATACAGGTCTTCGAATTTCCTTTGGAGCATACCACACAAGTCCAATACAAACCCTATACTGGGAGACTGGAGCTATCGCACTCACATTTAGAAGAAAATATCTAAGTCTTGCTTATGATGCTGCAGTATCATCTAATCAAGATAATACACAACATATGCGCTGACCGCTTTAGAAGTTGTTTCCAAATTTCAAATTGAACTGATCACCCCTTCTACTATCGCATACAGACTTACTTGTTAAAAACAGGTATCCATTTTCCAGACTTCAATGATAATTCCTCAATCCAAACACCTCCCCCTTGGATAATTCGCCTTCCCTCTAGTGATATCAGCTTATTACGCCTAAGCAAATCAGAAACGCCAGCAGCAAGTCAAATTAATTAAAAATAATTACATAAAATATTAAGCAAATATGGTAGCTGTTACCGATGACTCCAAAACGAAGACGAAACTGGGGCAACAATCTACTCATCAGATTACACAGTAGATTACAAATTACCTTCATATACAACAATGTTCTCTGCTGAAATATTTGTCATACTAAAAGCACTACCAGCTCTGCTAGTTAACAAAAATAAAAAGAGAAATATCATTATTATAGATTCTCTCAGTTCAATTATGACATTAAACCAACTCTACTGTGATCATCTACTACTAATTTCTCATCAAAAACATAAACCGTTCATACAGAAAATATATAAAATATACAAAAAATATGAATATTGAAGTTAATTTTATCTAGGTACCGTCACATATTGGAATCTAAGGTAACGAGGTTGTAGACCTCTTGTAGACACCTAGTAACTCAAATGCAGAAGAGAATATGAAATCTGTATACACCGACCTGAAAGCATATTTTAAAAGACTACTACAATATGGCAGGATACATGGAAGAACTCGCCAACCAAGCTGTACGAAGTTGATATTAACCATCATAAAATTCCAAAATTAAATAATAGAAGAGAACAAGTAACCTTCACTCTCCTCCAGATTAGTCATACTCGGTTAACACATGACTATTTACTAAAGCATGCTGATAAACCTGTGTGTGACATTTGTAAAAGTGTCTTACTGGCAAAACATTGTTTACTGCAATATCCTAAGTATGAAGTGCAACGCAAAATATATCATACCACCAACATCAAATAGTGTTCTTGGAAAAGACAGTGAGACAAAAAATATTTTCTCCTTCCTCAAAGACTGCAAGCTGTTATCAAAAATCTAGTATTATACTTTGTATAGATTTAGGGCTTTTTCTAATGATCTATTGTTATCCTGTTATCTATATTTAGCCATACGGCTCACAATCCCTCTAAGAGGAAAATTCACTCATCCCAGATACCTACGGTATCAAAAGGATTGAGCTCTGGTGGGACTCTTTCCGTGTTATCGAGCCCTAGGTGACTTGGTATGCTGAAGTATCCCCCAAAAATTTTCGCACACATCTGGACGTTGAGAGCAGTACAGCTTTCTGCATGGTCTTGTAGAGATGTTCATTCAGACCTAGCTTTTTATGTTTTCTATGAGATTCTTCGGAATGACTCCAGTAGTAAGGAGAATAATAGATATTGTCTGGGCACTTTCCATTCTCCACTGTCTTCGTATTTGAATTTCCAGCTCCCTGTACTTGGCGATCTTTTCGTTCTGTTTAACACAAAGATTATTGTTGTTGGGTATTGCCACATCAATTAGTGCTGTTTGTCTCTTTAGTTTATTAACTAGTATGAGATCTAGTCTATTATATGCCACTATTCGGTCTCTGAGCACAGTGCGGTCCCAGTATAGCTTGTAGTTATCATTCTCAAGTATACTTTCAGGAACATATTAATAATATGGGAGATGGTTTGTTTGCAGAAGTCCCAGTTTGATGGCTAACTCTTGATGAAGGATCTTTCCTACTGAGTCGTGCCGTTCCTTATATTCAGTTGCAGCAAATGCCTGGCAGCCCCCGGTAAGGTGTAGCATGGTTTCTTGAGCTTGACATATATATCAGTATTTGTCATTTTGGACCTGAGGGTTTATGACGATATATTTCAAGTAATTTTTGGTTGGTATAACCTGATCCTGAATGGCGAGTACCTTCTGTTTCAGGGAACAACTTTCCTGATGTCAGACATAGTTCGACGCTATATTGTCGACATGGACTTGACTAACCTCATTATCCTCAGTAAACCTCAGGTTTACTCATCCAGGTGCGCATTTTTTCGTCCTTAGTAAGATGGTTTATGCGCATTTCTGGTTACCTCAGTTTGATCGGTGTTGTATCATATGTTGTTTGTAGCACACAAATCGCGCGATAGAGTAGATGTCTCAGCCTGCACCTGAAAATAAGTTCTTAAATTAGTAATGTGTTTTTCTAGTTGCTCACTTATATCCATAAGTCCTCGTCCTCCTAAATACCGCGGTAATGTTCTTTCTACTGCACTTCGAGGATGGTGTTTTTGTGTTTTTGTGAGGTGTGTTCGTACTTTTCGCTGAAGATTTTCTATATCCGTTTTTGTCCACTTAACAATACCTATGAGTAGCTCAGCACGGAACATGCATAGGTGTTTAGTGCCTTAAACAAATTTTTACTATTAAAGTGTGAACGAAGCAGCTATTTTACCCTTTGTATAAACTCAGTAGTTATCTCAGTTTTCATTTGCTTATGGTCAATCTTCCGCGCTTGCTTTATTCCGAGGTATTTATACATATCATTTTCACCCATGGCCTCGATGTTCTGGCCGTTTTGCATATCGAATCCAACGGGCTGAACTTTTCCTTTGATTATATTTAAGACACGGCACTTGTCAAGGCCGAAGTGCATACTAATTTCATTAGAGAAATTTCCACTGTTTTCAGCATCTGATCCAGGTGGCTTCGAGTGGAAACCAATAGTTTTAAATCATCCATATACAATAGATGATTTAGCTTTGTCACAACGGTTGTGTTATTTTTGATGCTAAAACCTGTGTCAGTTGAGTTCAGTAGCTGAGATAGGGTGTTCATTGCTAGACAAAACCACAGTGGGCTCAACGAGTCTCCTTGAAATAGGCCCCGGTTGATTGCAATATTTTTAGTTTCGATATTGTCTTCCAATCTGACATTATATGTTTTAACAAGGTCACTAGTTTATCATCAACTTTATATATTTTTAATATATCTATAAGCCATTCATGCAGCACTGAATCAAACGCTTTCTTGTAATCGATGAAACTAGTAAAGAGATTCCTTTTTTTGCTATATGCTTGATTAGAAATGACAGAGTCGATGATAAGTTGTTCTTTGCAGTCCATGGAATGAAACCCTTAGCGCACCCTTTCTGTTGAGGCTCTAGGATATTGTTTAGAGCACAGTGTTGGTAGACACACCGAGCTATACAGGATGTGACCAATTTATACAGAGTTGGAAGACAAGTAAATGGGCGATACTTGGTTGGATCATGGGTGTTATTTTGATCTTTTGGTATTAAATAAGTTGTTCCCTGGATTAGGATAAATGGTATTTCCTGCGGATTAGAAATACTGTGATTAATTAATGCTGATAAGTACTCATGAATACTCCAGAACTTCTTAAGCCAGAAGTTCTGAATGCCATCTGCTCCAGGAGATTTCCAGTTATGAAGCTCTTTGATATTTGAAACTTCTTCAGTAGTAAAGGGTTCGTAAGGAGCAGTAACGTAGTGTTGGCAGTTGTGCGCCGTATCTTCGATCCATCCAGTATTGGTGTTAAGAGCAGCTGGTGTGGAAAGTTGATTTATTAAAAACTCATGGATTTCTTCTTGGCTTGAAAAGTAATCAGCCCTTCTGATTACTTTTCTTCTTGTTATTCCTCGAACATATTCCGTGATTTGACCAATGTCCCTACTTAATGCTTCAATTTTAATCAGCAGCCGTTTTTCCAAAGGTGCAACTTTGTTATCTGTCCTTTCGATATTAGTACCCCGTCGTGTTCTAATCTTAATGACCATAACATTAGCAATTGCTGTTGCTAATGTTATGGGCATTAAGATTGGGTATAAAATGTATAATTGGGTAGGACTTCAGTGTTCATAAATTGTAACAGCGCACCTAGTTTCTTACAAGAGTTTATTTTTGGTAGCGGTGGTCTGCTAAGTGGGTTTGTACCATTAAACTCTTGTACGGCACGTGCCATTTCTCTTACCAAGCTACCGTGCAACTCGTTGTTGTCCTGCTGCGTATTAACAGGTTGAGTTTCTTCTATGAGGTGCTCAGGAATCTGCTCATTAGGGATTTCATTATAGACTTGATCCACAACTAGCTCTTGGTTATTAATCTCCCGTTCGACTTCGCTTCTGGTGGTATCGCGTCTAGCCTCTGGAATAAGATTATTTCTTATAATTACCCGGTACTGATCTGCTATTCGCTGTACAAACACTTGAATCTCTGTGTACTCCCTGCAAAATTCGGCATACAGTTGTTGTCGATAGCCGATCTTTTCTCAACCGAGGTTCGTCACCTTGTAATAAAAACGCAAAATGTTTTCATTTATTGACAAAGTCCATTTCATGCGCTGCCTCGGTCGTCCCGCTTGAGTGAGCGCCGGCTGATGTTCCAGCGCAGCACCTTCAGCGAGTGGAGTTCTTGTTGTTGTTTGGCTCACTTGTGGTTGTTGTTGTTGTTTGGCTGTAGCTGATTGTATGACAGGGGCTTGCCTCGTCAACACCCTGCCTCCGACGTCCAGCATGCTGTCATGTCCAGCGCAGGCTCCAGACGTGCCCTGGCGATCCCCAGGAAGCAACCCTAAATATAAATTATTAATCTTCATTTTTATGGGTGTGCATTTTATACCTACTGCCAGGTATCAGTTTTTGTTCCACGGCAGGTAACCCTGCTACCCTCTGGGTATCAGTGCTAAAAATACTCAGAAAGTATCCCCCATTCGCAGGGGGCCGCGCCTGATAGAAGAACTGATAAAAACTCCCACAGGCTATTGTTATTATTAATATTGTTATTATTAATATTCTATTATTCTAATAGGTAATCTAATCTAATAATATTCTATTATTAGGTTTTCATTTTGTAACACAATCCATACACGCTAATAACCCTGCGCGGTTACGGGTCATGTAAAAAAAATCTTAATCACTTTTTGTTACTTTCTTTGCACACTTGTCGGTTTTGATGTTTTGATGTTGAGGTTTGATGGAATCCATAGAAATTTGATGTCTTTATTATCTTCTTAAATTTCATATAGTAGTCTTCATATTTGGAGGACTAATTCATGACGTGTATATATCTTTTGAATTTCTCTTAAATAGTTAAGTGAGTCTGGTATTATAAGTTTTAGAAAAAGCAGAATATTATCTGAATTTAAGAGCTTGAAGTGTAGCCATTTCACCTGTGAATAAACTACTGTGGAAAGTTTGTATTGGAACAATGTTATAGGAGTTGCAACTGCAGCTCCAGTACAGATTAAGATTTGGATCTATCTTTATATATTTGTATATAATTACTGTATTCATTTAATAAGGAGAATACTAATGATTTTAATGATAATTACGATGTTTTTTTAATATAATTTGTTAGGGATGTATTATTAGAAACTATTTTGAGAATTCATGGTTGAATAGACTTATTATTTTGAAAGAAAACTTGAGAAGAAAAATTAATATTTAAATCAAGTGATTGTTGTACTCTATAATAAAACAAAATAGAGAAGTAGCTTCTTTTTTATTTGATAAATATAATTTAAACAGTTACTATGCATATCTGAGTAAATTGGTGTCTTCTTAACAATGATGGTTTGCCCTTTTTCAGTATATAAAGTCTTATTTCGTAATTTCCTCTTATAATTCAAAGCGTGCCTTATTATGAACAGTGTCAAAATTTTAACATTGCAGATGTGGCAGACCCGTATGTAACAATTCCATAGTCAATTTTAGATCTAAAATAATATATGGTTCTTCTTCTTCTTCTTCTTATTTTTATGTGGACATTTGATGTCTCTATTTTGTCTCAATTATGTCTCTATTTGATGTCTTTATTTGATGTCATTCGCCTTATATGATCGTTTCATTATACTCTTCTATTTCTTACCCAGTCTTTAATGTTCTCCACCTTGCATCTATGTCGTATATCTGTACTTTTAGCTCTGTCCTATAGTGTTTTACTATACATTTTTCTGTGTGTTTCTGTTTCAAGTGTTTTCATCTCTCCTGTTTCTAACAATACTACTACTCTGCTGTTTCCAATATTACTCTCTCAGAGTGAAGATCATTTACAACGTATGCTGAATATAACCGCCAGAAAATTTAACATGTTAATTTCTCCAAAAAGATAAAATGCATGGTTGTAATAGCAAATTTACTAAGACATAAATTTTAGCTGGAAGGTCAGTTCATGGAACAAGTGATGGAGTTTAAATATCTAGGCATCACATAATATATGGTTGAATCTTTGGATGTATGAATTTTAAGAACAAAAGGCAGATATCGAGCACAGTGTTTTATTAAATCTTGTCCAAGTACTTTCGCTCTCAGAGCATCTTCAGGGGCATTTCGTCAAAAATTGTTGGCTATCCAGCACATCAATGAATGTTTAAATATATTTAGACAAAAACTAACACTGGACAAAGAACAAACATTTAAAAATTGTTTCGATGTTACATTGTGGGCAACAGCGCGAAACAGAGTTTCCGTCCAACTGCTTGTCCTTTGTCTAGAGTTAGTTTTTATGTAAATGTGTTTAAATGTTTATAAAATTCATTGATGTGCTGGATAGCCAACAATTTTTAACGAAATGCCCTTGAAAGTACTTGGGCAAGATTTTATAAAAAAGCTGTGCTCAATATCTACCTTTTATTTGTGAAATTTTAAAACTTACCAAGTGTTTATAAATTGCGAGTAACATAGTTTGATATGTGCCTTATTTTCTATTTCTTATACCTATGTTGATTCTTAGTTAAATTTTATTTCTTATCAAATTTCAGAAATTTATCAACGAATTGCAAAGGTTTTTATTTGCTGGTGACTTATATTTCTGCGTCGAAAAAAGCATTTTGTTTTAGAGGAAGAAAAATATAATCCAGTTTTCTGATCCCATCTTTGAACATGACTCTGGCAGGCCAGAGGATTTCCTAATGACGACTCCAGAATCGATAGACTATATAAATAAGTTAGATGTTCGTTTGTAACATATGTATTTTGTTTTATATAAAATATGATTAACATTCTTTTGAAGAAGAACAAGGTATTTACTTGAAAGGTACATGATGAAGAAATATTTACTCATCACAAGTAAATCTTGTTTAAAGTTAGGGAACACGTTATAAAACGAAGGGAGGAAATAGGTTGAATTATCTCGACAACATAAGACTCAAACAGGAAATCCAAGGAATGAATGGCCAAGTTCAAAACTTTGCTAAAGAAGGATACGAGAAAATAAAGGACAAAGCACAAAGATGCAACCCTCAGGATGTGACAGTACACAGTCATCCCTATTGGTATAGAGAAGATTTAAGGGATAAGAAGAGGTTATATTGAGCTAAGAAGATAAAAGCTACGAGAGACAAAGGCGGGAATCAAGTGATGAAAGAGAAGGAAGAAAGGTTAAAAACCTCAAAGAAAGAGCTGGTGTTCAGGCACATCTCCTACACAGCATTTCAAGTATCACAATTAAATTTTAAGAATTGTGTTATATTTGACTAATATTCGCACGAGTTGGAATAGGTCAATTTTCAAACTAAAACGGAAACTACGGGGAGATCTTGTCGAAAAACCTAAATAATAACTTTAGATTGATGAAAACTCCTTCCTGCAATAGATAATACCCTTTTTACTTGAAAATATTAAATTGATTAGTTAAAACAGTGATTCCCAACCTGGGGGCGACCGCCCCCCGGGGAGTGATTTGAGATATTCAGGGGGGCGATATGGAGGGCGACAGAGAAAAGGGGGCGTTTAGCATCCGGAAAACGAGAAATGGGTAATTGAGAAAAATAAGAAAAGAGAAAAAAATATAATACTTTCGATCGGATATCCATAGGGTAATAAAAAGTAAATATATCTATACCAATGCAGGTGATAATAACACAAACATCTCGTCTAGTTACAGATCTTGTCGAACACGAGGCGTCACAATATTAGAATCATTATTAGTCACAATGTTAGAATTCGGACAGAGACGTCGACGCGTGGCAATATAATTATTTATTGAGAATTGCAAGATAGTGTTTTTATTCTTTGCCTTCTCAATAAGTTGTAATTAATTACTCTTTTGTTTTGCTCTCAAAATGTCAGCACCTAAAAAAAAGTGCCGGCAGTACTCAACGGAGTATTTGAAATATGGATTCATTGAATTGCCAGGAAATAAGAATCTACCATTGTGTCTTATTTGTGCAAAATCTTTGTCAAACGAATCCATGAAGCCGCCTCGTCTTATGGATCACTTGAAGAGGATTCATCCAGAGAAGTCAGACAGACCCGTCCAATATTTTGCGGTGAGTAAAAGTCTTTTGTTTGTAGGATGTAATTTTTCCATGTACAGTTGCAATCATTGAATAGTTTACAGACTTACGTATCTAGGAGCCTATTTTTTAAATTTTTACCTCGTTTAAACGCACCTTTTACGTCAAAAGTATTACAATGTAAAAATTAAAATGTAAACTATTTAGTGATCGTAACTGTACCTAGGTATCAACATATTATAATTATTTTTACTTTCTATTACCAAAAGTCAGACTGAAAGAAAACCTTTTTTAAACTTTATTACCATTACTTATAATAATTAAAGTGAATGTGTATTTCTTTCGTTTACAGGAGCTCAAGGCAAAGTATGAAAGGCGAGTTACTGTTGGGTCATTGATTGCAAAAGCTACCAAGAAAAACGACAAGGGTTTACTTGCTTCATACAAGGTATCATTCTTAATAGCAAAAAGTGGCAAGCCGCACACAATTGGAGAAGAACTCATCCTCCCAGCTGTCAAAGAGATAGTTGATACTATGTTGGTACCCAGTCAGGCCAGCCAAGTAACAGATGCAGTTCCTCTCAGCAATAATACTGTCTCCAGAAGGATTGATGAAATGGGAGCGAATGTCGAAGATGTTCTCTGCAACAAATTGAAAAGCAAAGAGCTTACTGTGCAACTTGACGAGAGTACCCTGAGTGACAGCATAGGAGAAATGGCCGAGGAAATGCTATTTGTTAGAAGTCTGACTACTGATACAAAAGGATTTTTCATATTTGAAGTCATTAAGAGATTTTTTGAGGAAAAAGAGATTCCTTTATTAAATATGATCGCATGTGCTACTGACGATGCAGCAGCAATGACAGGACGCCATTGGGGATTTATTGCACATCTGAAACAAGCAGTACCTGGAATTTTGTGTGTTCACTGCGTCATTCACAAAGAGAATTTGGCTGCCAAGAATTTGAGTGGGAGGTTGCACGATTCTCTTCGACTTGTCATAGATGCGGTAAATAAAATTAAAGCAAAACCAAAGAATGATCGAATATTTCGTACACTTTGTGAAGAAAATGATGAGATATTTAATACATTGCTACTACATATGGAAGTCCGCTGGCTTTCTAAAGGCAATGGTTTAAGGCGGTTCTTCAGTCTCATGGATACTGTTATTGAATTTCTTAATACTACTGACCCCACACTGAGTATAGAACTACAAGAGAAGCGAAATGACATCTCTTACTTATCAGATATTTTTCAAAAATTAAAGGAAATGAACCTGCAACTACAGGGGAAGAACATAAATATGGCCAAAGCGAAGGGAGTAGTCGGAGCATTCATTGACAAACTATCTATTTTTGAAGAAAATATGTAGAGAAGAGAGAGAAGAAAATATGCACCAAATTCCCCAACTTGAAATCTTCTTGTGGCGATTCTGAGGATCTTCAAACATACTGCCTCCACCTTCAAACACTGAAAGAAGATCTGCATCCCGATTCCAAGATTTGGCTAGTCTGAAAGTGCCAACTTGGTTTATCAATCCTTTCAGCGTGGAAATTTCAACGGTATGTTCTTCTCTTCAAGAAAACTTGATTGATTTGAGACATGATGTTGAAATTGA
This sequence comes from Diabrotica undecimpunctata, assembly GCF_040954645.1. Taxonomy (NCBI): domain Eukaryota; kingdom Metazoa; phylum Arthropoda; class Insecta; order Coleoptera; family Chrysomelidae; genus Diabrotica; species Diabrotica undecimpunctata. The sequence continues at coordinate 113,022,735 of NC_092803.1, read as the reverse complement.
AAGTTTGTTTCGGAAGTGTGGGTACGAAAGATTTTGGCTGCGGATGAAAGAAGTGTTTTCAATCTTGTGGAATGCAATCTTTCTTTCTTTCTCCCCTTCCTTTTACCCTAACAATCAAATTATTATGTGGAATGCAATCAAATTATTATTATTGGCATTCCCCACAACATATCTAGTGGAGAAAGGTTTTTGTTCTGTGTGTATATTGAAAAACAGACAAAGAAATAGGCTCGACATAATAGAAAGAGGGGATTTGAGGTTGTTATTAACCAACATTGAGCCAGACATAAAGAAATTATGAGAGACACCAGGCCCAAGGAAGTCATTAACAATTCTTTTACACACATATAACCATTTATCATTTTACGAAATGTAAAAATAAATAAATATGGATACTTACCTTTTGTATAGATTCATTATTTGTTTCAATTTAATTGGGTGGGGAGGCGATTGTAGTATTTATAACTGGTGAAACCTGTCTAAGGGGGCGATCATGGGAAAAAGGTTGGGAACCATTGAGTTAAAAAAAACACACCGAATTCATAATATTGTACCTGTAATTATTGTAGATATGATGTTCAATGTTTCCCTAATTGTTTACAGGTTTTCGATTTTTGCTGATATTATTTTATTCTAGATTATTTTAAACTTTTATCAGTATTAGTAGCATTAAATTGTCCTGTATCTTTGTATTTCTTCGCAGTATTTATTTTTCCATATGCAGTAAACGTAAAATGATTAATGTAAAAGTTGTTTTTATCAAATAAATGATTTTTATGTTTACATTATTTTTATTTGGGTATTTCTAGATGAGACTATTTTTCGGGAAAACGAGAATCTAATCTAACTAATTTATCTCATCTGATATATCAATGCATTTTAATATAAATAGCTAACAAAAATATTATTGCTTGCATTTAAACTAAATAAGATATCACAATGAAACTGTTCATAACGATTTGTTTATTAGCAATATTTTGCACTGCTCCTACCTTGGGTAAGTTCGATTACAAGAAAATACTTAGTCTATTAGTCTACTACTATATTCTAAATATATATCGCTCTTCATAAACAAGCATCATTATTAGAAATTTTATCGTCATTATAATCATCATAATTTATGTTTAATACTCTATCTAGTATCTTTGGTGCTCCCTTCGACTTTTGAGATAATTATTTGTATATGGTAAGACTGTAAAATTCTTAAATTTAAGTTTAAATTTTGTTCTGGGTCTAGTTTGTTTTATTTTTTTTATTTTTCTTGTTCAAATCTTGCTTTTCTATCAGATTACAGCCTTTTGTGGTCGGTTTTTTTGTAATGGTGTGTTGTTTTTGCGGTTTATAGGCAGTAGTATAGAGTTAATTATTCCAGAAATTTCGTGTAAAACGGTGGTAGAAATGATCAAAGGCGATGATATAACTGACTGATGATTTTTCTCGAATATCTGCATTATTTATCTTTGCCTTAACCGGTACCGAAAGTTTCGGTACACCTAAAAAAAGACTTGGCACATAGCAAATAGTTCTAATTTAATGTATATCGGAACGAAAATACAGGGCTAAATAGTTACTTGACTAAAAATAAGCAAAATTACGAGAAATCAACCGTTTCAGATTAGACCATCGTATTAGACAGCCAAAAAATATTACTTTAAGAAATACCGGTAATTAGTATCATATTAGAATACTATTCACGGATGTTCAGAGTTTAGTTTTAAAGAAGGATCAATATCCTGAAGAGGATGTGGATCTCAGGGCTAGGAAATACACAATCTCTCTCTTCTTTTAGAATGTCTGCCGCAGTTGGATACATAACATCAGGAAGAAATAATTCCAGATTCCCTACAGACTGTAGGGAAGATTGCAGATTTCAGATTGCCTACAGATCCCAAAAATTTACAGCAATAATTTTCTAATATATTTAGATGAATTTGTATTGATTAATAGGACAAGGAAAATATAGTAAATTTCGTCATTCTAAATTTTGTAACACGAGTGCCTCACAAATTTCGAAATGAAAATTTAACAAGTGCTTGATTCTATGTGTCTAAACACCACGTAAATATTTGCAACACTAAAACTTGCTCTTATAAATAAAGTTTATAATAAAACATTTAGTCAGGTTCCTTTCGTAATTAAAATTCTTTAAAAGCCGAATCTGAATTTGGAATAGCAGCGTAACACCTTTGGCATCTCATTAAATGTTGTGCTCCATTTTTTGAACCTAACTTTAAATAATTTGCGTTTGAAAACTGAACAAAAGTTGAAGTACCTGTTAATGTTTTCTGGCGGTAGTTACAAGTTTAAACTTAAAGGGAAAATAAATTTGATTGTCATTTAAAACTGTGTGGCAATGAGTTATTGATTTGACGATATCTGTCACAAAAACCGTTAATGCCGTGCTCTGTTGTGTTCCTAATGCTACTATGCTACAGGAATGGTCCATAAACATTACCTGCAATGTTCCATATTACCATCGTCTTTTAATTATTTTCGAACAAATTATAATATATTTTAATCCTTATTTCTTGGTATTGTTTTTACTTGACAGATTGAACAGTTCCAATTAGACGTTTTAAAGAAACTTGACATAATTATTATCTGAAAATTTAGGATGAGGAGTTTTTAGATACGTCTAATTAATCAAAATATTCAGAGCCTTATACCACTTTTGGTTATACCGGAAATTGACTAAAACTTCCTTATTTCAAATATAATGTTTTGTATATTATTCCACATTTCGATAGGACGGCTCTATTCGCTCAATATAAAGTTATGCAGCCTTACTCCGAGTGATTTACGAGGTATAACCAGTTTTATTATGAAACAGTGTCCGAATTAACACACTGTATCATAATAAATAATAAAATTTAAACTTTTTATTTCGTACAAATTGTTTTAGTGTCTCCTATTTTGATGAAACTTCAACATTTTACAGTTTGCCGTTAATTAAGTTAGTTTCTATAAAGCTGTTTAATAAATAAACGTTGTGCGATTTTTGCTATTTTTTACAATTTTTGTGAGATCAATAAAATGTATCACTTCAATCGACCGGTAGTTGTAGAATTTCCATTGTTAAAGCCTAATCCTCAAAACCTTTAACATGAAATTTAGATTTTGAGCTTTGGCAACAAATATGAGGCATTTGAATTATGCCTAAATGTCTACGACGCCTTAATGCTTCCACAAAGACAGCATTAGCTGTGTAGTTTTAAAAACGTACTTGTGCAATCGAAAAGAAGAAGTTTTAAACGTTTTAGATCGTTTGTAATGTAAAAGTTAAAATTCAACGTTTTTTAGGCATATTTTTCAAATGCCTCATATTTGTTGCCAAAACTCAAAATCAAAATTTCATACTATAGGTACTGAAGATTAGTCTCTATCAATGGAAATTCCATAGTGACCGGTCAGCGGAAGTGATAAATTCAATTGATCTCTTAAGAATCGTAAAAAATGACAAAAATAACGCAACTAGCGTGCATTATTTATTTAACAGATGGTAAACTTACTTATTTATGGAAACTTACTTCATTTGCTGCAAAATAAAAATATGGCGTACGAAAGCTACACTCTTCACCTTTGAAATGCATTTTGATTTTTGTTGGTAGAATACGCTGATTAAAAGATATCGAATTTTTACCGTCCAGTTGATACAAATTTGATTTAAAGAACTGATTTCACGCGCGCCTAATTGAACTGCCATTCAACAAAGCCCTTCGCTTCAAGCATTGTTTCTAAGAGAACGGTTCATTCTGCAGAATAATGCTAACAAACCTTTTTAGTTTAAAATGATCTCAGCTACATTTCTTGGTACAAATTCTTTGTAAATCGATGTTTTCCGTTTTTCTCCCCTGCGAGAGGGGGCTTAGCGGAAACTCCAGGGGTAGGAATGGCAACCTTTTTTTGGGGTCCCAAAATTTTCATTCTCAACAAAATTCAGCTTGGTGGTACGATTTTTAGAGGTTCAGTAGCATTGTCGTCTTTTACGATTGGAGTGTAACTACTTTGTATACCTAAATTTATCAGGTATTTTAGTTTTTAATGTATAGATTAAATTTTTGAATTATGATGTTGATTATTCTTGTATACCATGCAATGAAAATTTTAGTTGACAGTTATCTATTCGCAAAAATGTAAACCTGTTTCTAGGTACATCACCTGTCTATAATTTACGCGAACTAAGAATAGCGTGCCATGGAAACTAAAATTTCTATGGCACGCTAAACAATAATAATCAAAATCCTAATACAAACATTTAGTCTTTACATTAAAAGCTAAATTTTTCAATAACTATTAGATTTAGATATAGGAAATAATTAACGAAACTTCAAGAATAAAGTTCTTTCCAAGGACGTCATAACATATAGGTTGATACATTTAAGGAAGTTGATAAAAGACTCCGGAACTTTTCTTATGTAAGTGGTTTCAGTTAAATTGACTAAAATTTTACAAAGAGTTAATTTCGGTCATGTTGATGAGAAGTTCTCATTGTCACAAGACTCAGAAATCAATTGTTTTTGAGTTATAGAGCTTCAAAATGTCGGTTTTTAGTCAATTTTTTCAAAATAATGAATTTGGAAACATAGGTAACGGGATATTCCACCGGAATATCGACGTGAATATCCTACCCAGGAAATTTCACTTTGTTTTGTTCTCTTGACAGAGAAACATTAAGAAATATCATTCCGATACCCTATTCGTATTTATTTAGATTCAGATACCGTATATTGAATGTGAAGGACGGTACCTTTCCAAATTCATTATTTTGAAAAATGAACTAAAACCGATATTTTAAAACTCTATAACTCAGAAAAAATTTATTTCTGAGTCTTGGGACACTGAGAACTTTTGATCAGCACGACCAAAAATATATCTATGCAATGTCCCAGGTAATTTAACTGATACTGTTACGTAAGTAAATAAAAAAATACCTGGAATATTTGCATAAATACGACAACCAATGAGGCTAAGAGTTGCAACTTGTGTCATCTTTCATGGAGGTAATTTTAAACATTTTTTGTAGCTGTGCGCCTATTTAAAATTGTATTACGTAGTGATACTTTCTGTTATTGTTCTGGTTTAATGTTAGTATTAGATAGTTCTTGAGAATAATTAGCGAAGTATTAAAAGAAATGAAAAGTACGCGTTAAGATGTTTTATTTTTCTTTTCATAAAAACGGCGATCCATACGAAAAAAAGAAGAAAAGTTTTTTAATAATGATTTTTAATTTAAAAAATCTTAGCGGCGTACCATTTTTTTCTTTAAAACTTTGAGACCATTACCCGTATGCACGCCCATAATGAATATAAAATTCTTAATTGTATGTTAAAAAATGTGCATTAACCAACTCTTAAAACCGACCAAATTTCATTTGCATATCTCAACTAGTTTCAGGGGCATAAATACATCGTTAGTTTGTAAAAAAAAATTCCAACACCTTGTATTTCAGAAAAGAAAGCTTTTGCAGGCATACGTTTATATAGCAAACTTTTATTATTTTTATGCAGAATCACTTCCTGAAGTTAGTTGCACGTTTTGACAAAAACTGTATATTTTACAAATTTATAATATTCAAAAGGATTAAAAACACACTTAAAACCTCTTCAGAAAAAATTGATTTCTAACTTTTGGCGCAATGATAACTTTTGATCAGCATGACCAAAGCGACCTCCCTGCAAAGTTTCAGTCAATTTAACTAAAATCATTTTTACATAAGAAAAGTGCCGGCGTCCTTTTTAAGTATGCGTTTTGAATCTTCTTGTACATTAAATATTATTTTATCTACAAAATGTTAAAGTTGTGTACTAAACAAAATGTTTACGATGTTATTATTTATAATGAACAGGGTGTCAAATCGGACACTGTTTCATAATAAAATTGTCCATACCTCAGTGTAAGAAGAAGCGTGAATTCTCAAGAGCCATTCTCTTCAAATATGTATTAATGTACAGAGCATTATATTTAAAATAAGGAAGTTTAAGTTAACTTACGGTATAACCAGAGGCTCTGAATATGTTAGAATAATTAGACATATCTAAAAATACCCCATCCTAAATTAAACATGGCTCTCTACCCAAGAATAAATCAGTAGAATCTGTAGAATAGAAATTTTTTTTATTGTAGGTTCAGGAAAAAACATCGTATGTTATTTCGCTAGCTGGACAGTTTATAGAACCGGAGATGGATCCTTCGATGTACGTAACATAGACCCATCGTTGTGTACCCATATCAATTTTGCTTTCATTGGTCTTAACGAAGATGCCTCCATTGACATTTTAGATTCATGGGAATCAAATGATCCCTCAGGTTACCGTAAGTACAAACTATTTAAAAAAAACTTATAGGGAGTAACTAGTAATGAAACTTATGAAACAAAAAAAATACTATAAAATGAAAATATAATATAAATAAATGGGAATTAATATATTCCCTTGGAACAGGAGAAACATGTTATAAAATTTAATTATTTTTACAAGAAAGGGGTACACTGATACACCTTCATTGTTACTCTAACATTTCTAATATTTTTGTGCTTGTTATTGTTTTTAAAGATTTTGAAGTTACATATTACTTGCCCAGAGTTCTTTTGATTGTCCAGGATTGACAATGCTTATCTAGGAAATTTACATTTTTAAAAACTGCAAATATAAGTATTTTTACAAGTTTTCGCAAAATTGACAATTGCATAATTCTAACTTAAAAGGACTCTTAAAAACATACAGTGGCTCACAGCTTAAATGATGCAGTCGCTACTCAATAAAACTAGGTTGGGTCAGCGGCTCAATATTTATTAAAAAAAAATTACATACTAAAATTAAATTACTGTAAGCCTTCTTAAATAGCATAAGCTATTTTTTGGGTTTTAAATATACCATACTTAAATAAAAATAAATATTGAATTATTTTATGTATGATTTTGATGTCACAACTAAAATGATGCAGATAAGATGAAATATTACAGAACTTATTAATTTGAAATTTGCGAAGTAGGCGTTGCATAAAACTCATATTGCAGTTATTTTTATGTTTAATTTGACATTTCGAAGTATTTAATCAACAAATAACAAAATTATTTAAGAATGGGTCGCCGAACAACGATTAGAGAAAGAAATATAATTAATACTTACTGTTTGGGAAAGTATGTACTATTTCTTTCATATTTTTACATTTAATTTTTTTCTGTTACGGTACTGTAATGTGATCTAATTCAATCCTGTATTCTAACGACTCTGTTAAAATATATTGCTTCCTGTTATTTCTTAAAATTGTTAAACTGGCTATCTCATCTATTATGTTTTAAGTACGGAGAATTTGGCTTCTCTTTTGTATTTTGGGTCACAAATATAGAAACAAGTGTACGGTTTCGTATTACTTACCAGGACAATTAACTTAAATTATCGCCACTCAAAATCACAATACAATAGGGTGATTTATTGATGTACCCTCTTCCACCCAACGGCCAGAAGGTTCTTTTCTGACCTGCAATCTCAAGACACACTTCATCCCAAGACAGCGAACGAAACACAGCAAGTTTTTTGGCTCTTGTGCCAACAAGCTTCGGCGTCCCGACGCGGTACCAACGATATTCCACTGGCTAAGAATAATACGACATCAATATTTCAAAGAGTAAGTCTATATTCTTTGTACAAACAACAATAATAAGTGTGGCTAGTTAATTTCGTAATTTACTGACAGTTGTATTTACTATTTTCCGCTAATTTTATTTACAAACAAAATATTGCATTTTATCTTCATTATTATTTATCTAATATCATTTAACCAGCGACCTCTTAAGTTTTATACAAAACACTTACCATAGAAATGGATATAGCCAAAAAAACATCCAAAGTGGTAAATAAATGTTCATCAATAGTTCAGCACATTATTGAATGTTACCAAAATGACAACAGAGTTGAAAATAAATCAAGGTTAGATTCAAATAAGATTTTTACCAAACGTGAAAAAAGATGGATTGTTTGAGAAATAACAAATAATCCTACAAAAAGTGCACCAAAATTGCGACATGAGGTGAAAAGACAACCAAAGAAATAGGCGTATTAGATTTGTGCTCGCAAAGACTAAAGTGGTATGGACATGTAAGAACAACTAGCGACAGCAGATGGGTAAAGAGAATAACAGAATGGAGCCCCATAGGAAGGAGGAAAACAGGAGGAAACCGAAGATCCTGGAGGAACGAAGTAGACGCCGCCATGAGTAACAGAGGCCTAAACGATGGAGAATGAGACAACAGAGAGAGATGGAGACGGTTGAGCGAGGGAAGGCAGTGAATACTGTAGAATCCGTGAATCTATATATATATATATATATATATATATATATATATATATATATATATATATATATATATATATATATATATATATATATATATATATATATATAACTTGTTTGGGTCCGATGGAAAAATTATGAAAGCTAGGGTAAAGCACGGTGGAGGTGGAGTGATGATGTGAGGGTGTATGAACCAATACATGTACTTGGATATACTTGGATGTCATTAAAACACCAGTCCAATCACCAGATTTAAATGTTATTAAATATTTGTGGTTGAAATTAAAAAATAAAAAATAATTGAAGCTTGGGACACAATTTCCCCAGAGTACACTAGAAAGTTGGTCGAATCAATTCCTAGACGACTGCAGGCTGTCATTGATAATGAAGGAGGACCTACAAAATATTAACAATCATTTTTTAATGTGTAGGGTTTTTTTTCTATATTAATTTTCCTGTTTAAAAGTTTGCATCATAGTTGTGACATCAAAATCATACATAAAATAATTAAATGTTTATAGTTATTTAAGTATGGTATACTTGAAACAAAAATAGCTTATACTTTTTTAAAAGGCTTGTAGTAATTTAATTTAAGTATGTAATTTTTTTCTAATAAATATTGAGCCACCGACACAAGCTAGTTTTATTAAGTAGCTACTGCACCATTTAAGCTGCGGGTCACTGTATCTAATTAAGTCAAGATAGCTATGAAAATGTCTAACGTTCTTGAGATGAACTACTAAGGAAGTTGAAGAGTTGAATATAAATATTACTTATTTGTTCATTATATTTCGCTATTTAGACCAAAGATATTATAAATAAAAAGAGAGTTTTTCGTTACACTCTTTGATACAGGTATTTAACAACTGCTTTTGATAAATTTGCTGATAACAATATGTAATAAAAAAATATGCAAAAGATTAAACGTCATTTTTTACTTAAAATAATATATACACAATGTAAGCTCGATATTTGATTTTAAGTACTAAAAGTGAAGACCGGATTATACGGACAAGTGACACAATTTTACTGAAAAAGCATAGAAAATCCTTTATCAGTTCTAGGAATTCTTTAAGCTTACTATCGTCATCTTGCCCCCCCTTACCCCTACTTTTCTCGACTGAAAAAATTTAAAAATATATTTTAAACAAATTAATTGTTTAAACTTTGTGTAATTATAAACAAAACTTTACTATTTTTATTTATAATTATACAGTTTATAACAATTAATTTGTTTAAAATATATTTATAATGTTTTTGAGTCAAGAAAAGTAAAAATAATAAGCATAATTCAAAAAAAAATTAATACGTATAGATTTGATTTTCAATTAAAAAAATATTTTTTTGTAAAATTTATTGTTAAAAGATATTATTTGTAACTATAATACATAAATATTTAAGTTTCTTATCATTTCACAACCTTTACTACTAATAATAATAAGAGAAAAGTAAAATTTTGCATAATGAATATTTATTTTAAATTGCTTAAACAAATTACTCAGTTAAATAAACAATTCACAAATTAACTAAATGCATTTTCATGATCTATGCCACACAATAGCCCAAATTTAAAAAAAAACACCGGTTTAAAAGTCGTAGGACATTATGTTTTTTTTTTGAATTCGTATAAAAATGCCAATAAAGCGAATAAAAAAAATGAACTTCCTACATGTGATGATGATCGAGTTATTTTAATTATTGTTTATAAGCTTAAAATCACAGTACTACTGCAAACCTATTTTACAATATTTAACATAAACTTTTTAATCATTAAATAACTTAATTTTTATAAAATAAAACTTTTCTAGAAAAGTTATTATTCATTTTCAAAAAATCGATTTTTGAAGCTATTTTTCCAATAAAATACAAATTACCAAAAAGACTACAAACTCTCAAAAGACTTCAAAGGATTTTCTATGCTTTTCAGTAAAATTGTGCCACCATAATTTACGTTCTTTCATTGTTTACATATTGTTTATTTATAAAAATGACTTTTGCATATTTTGTTTATTACATATCGTTATCACCAAATTTATCACAAGCAATTGTTAGATGGCTGTATCAAAGGGTGTCATGGGAAAATCGTTAATTAATTGGTCTAATTGTTCTACTTACTTTAATGCATTTAAGTTTTTCTATGATCCACTCAAACTACTCATTTAATACTTGATGTTTTGAGTTGTCCTATCAGGACTGAAAATACAGAATCAAAGACCAACATTTTTTTTTATTAATTATGCCTATTTAAAGGGGCAGGAGAAAAATAAACATCAGGAAGCTAATTAAATGATATAGATAATAAACAAAATCGTTCAAATAGCTTACTTATTCCGCATAACTCACTAATGGAATTAAAAAATAATAACGACTCTATTCTTACTTTCAATTTTTGAAATTTATTTTGACAACTACAGTCATAATGCTACAATCATATCTTTCCATATATTATACTTAAATCTTCTTATTATGATATTAAATAAAATAAACCGTTAATGCATGCCTTATACTGCGTTACTTTCCTACCTCTTGATCCCTAAACCAGGGAAACTCCTAACCAACACTGAATCATATAGACCAATTTCTCTTCTGAACAGTCTAGGTAAAGTCTCTGAGAGAAGGCTCGTAGAATTCCTAGATAAAAACCACGTCATCCCAAAATTTCAATTCGAATTAAGAGCTGAACCCTTCTCTCAAAATGCATTGACAGAAGCAGCAACCTTTATTTCACGCTCAATCAATGAAAAAGACAAAATAGCCATAGGCTTTTAGATGTCCAGAAGGCTTTCGAACAGGTCTGGCACGCAGGTCTGATCGAAAAAGCCGCTCCAGAGGCCGCTCTGGACTGCCAACCACATTCCTAAAAACAATACACTCATATCTCTCCAATCGTACTATAAGAGTTAGAATTACTCCACACTATTCACTTCACAAGCTGGAGTGCTTCAAGGCCCAATCCTTTACACAGTTTGTAACAGTGAGCTCCCTTGCCCCACCGATCAAAATGAAATCATCTTCCTCTATGCCGACTATACTGCACTGCTCTCCTTCGGCACAGTCGACAACAGTCGACTGTGCAACAAATGGAGGGTCACTTCCTTTGTTGTACCTAGAGATATGTCCTACGAACCATAACAAGGTCCAACATCAGAGCAAAGGAGGTCCTTAAAACATCTTGCCACCGCCTAGGACACATACTTACCAGGCACCCCGCAAAGAAAATTCCCTTCTTCCTTGCCAAACTTCTCAATTTGGCTGGAAACGAACTTCATGATAAGTATTTCAACACCCTAGATGCGACGCCATTAAGATATCGCAGATTCTAACAATCTGCAAGCCAAAAGTGCTCAACCGAAAGAGCCGTTCCTAAATGTATAGCTGGTAACACGCGAAGGTACCCCGCAGTGTGGCATGACTAACAACTTTTCTCACCACAACGATACTCACACTGACTATCGTAGCATGCCACTCGTCTTCCCATTCTCTCCTTCATCAACACAAACTGCTTTTGCAGACTGACGTTCTGTTCTTGCCAACTCTCTCCCTGGAAAGGGAGCCCACACCTTGAAGATGTGCCCCGCCTAAACGAGGTATAATCAACGTTACACACCAACAATTAAACAGTATCGTCGGAACTCTAAATTAGTCTCATTAACACTTCTTTTAAAATTCTATAAAATATTCCTAAAAATTTAAAATGTCAGAAAAATTCGTAGCGACATCAATACATCAATAAAAAATGGATAGATGGAGAGTAAATATTCAAAAAATTGATAATCTTTATGACTAACCTTTTTAAATTATTTTCTAAAATTAGTCACGCACGTAACTATGAAGAAAAGTAGGATCAAGAAGAACACAATTTCAGATAAATAGGAGGTAAGCAGAGTAGTGGATTTAAAGACAATTAATGATAATGATTATGATCAATTTCAAATTTATTAATAACTATTAATTAGCGGTACCTTTTTCAGAGGGTTTCAAAAATCTGATTGCACTTAAAAAATCAAATCCAAATCTTAAAGTAAGTGTAAGTATGGGTGGCTGGAACGAAGGATCCGAGGTATACTCAGAAGTAGCTTCAGATGCAAATAAGAGAAAAATATTGGCCAACAACGTTTTAAGCTTTCTAAAAGAGTGGAACTTTGATGGATTTGATCTAGATTGGGAATATCCTGGATTGAGAGGAGGAAACATAACCATTGACAAAGTAAGATATATGTTTAATTAGTTTGGATAACAAATTTTAAATGAATTTGTCGTGGTATAATGTATTTTGAATAATTAGTTTTTATGCTTCTGGTTTGGTCTCAGTCCTTTTTATGATATTTTTAATCTTTTGATAATATTGTTGGAAACCATTAGAAAATTAGAAAACAAACATATTTTTTAAGTTTGATCAGTTGGCCTCTCTCGCCTATATTAAATTTTTGCAAAATTAAAATGAATAGTGCTTATGTTTTGTTTCCGTAATTTGAAAATTCATTCATCTATTATCCTGTAAAAAAACACATAGTCGTTTAACATATTTATTATAGAAACGAATATGAACTCTAATAGAACAAGAGCCCTTGAACCCCAAACCTTTATTTTATAAAAGTTGAAAATTTGTCAGCGCATGGTTCCAACACAGGCACGAAAGTAGTTAACCTTAGTCATTAACTTGATGCAGGTATCGTGATATCATGAAGCTTTTAGCTAATTTTTCCAATGTTCCTCCACGTCTTTATATCTTCTGCCATTCTAGCACATTCTGATAATAGAGCGCCAATAGTAGCAACAATATGGTCCGTGTATCGTGTGGAAGATCTACCTCGACTTCTTTGCCTTCTACCTTCCCCTAGTCGGTAAGTTTTTCAAGACCATTTCTTTGAAGTACGTGTCCAAAATAGCGTATTATTTTTTCTGGTATTTGCGTTCTTAGTCTTTTCTTTATCTTCAGCTGGTTCATATAGATTCATTTGTTGTTCGAGCCACTCATGGTATTCTCAGCATTCGTCTTCAGCAGTATATCTCAAATACATCTATAATCTTTTTATCTTCTAGATTTTTTACTAGCCTAATTTTTGTATTGATAGTTATTTCATAGCTTTTCCAATTTTTTGTTAATTTTGCCATATCGCTTTTTGCGATTGCTAAGCGGTCTTTTATTTCTTCAGTACAGCCTCCTTGTTAGTTATTAAAGAGTTCCGATATACAAATGTATCTACAACGGCGCTATTGTTTATCATGGGTAAATGATTTTGATTGTTGTTAGCTCTGTCAAATATCATGATTCTCGATTTATCTCTGTTTTTTAAGACCCATCGTTAAGCTTACTTCTTTAATACGTGATAGCAGGTAAATCAATTCAACTTCGGAACTAGCGGGGATGATTGTATCATCTGCATATCTCAAGTTGCAAATCTTCTTCCCGCCGACAGTGATGATACCGTTCCAGTCCCTAATAGCTTTCCGCATTATCCATTCACCGTATATGTTGAATAGCATTGGGATTGAGTATGCAGCCTTTCCTGACACCCTTAGTGATCCTGAAACGTTCGGTTCGTACTTATCCCATTTACTCTAAGTGACATAATTGTTATTATATAGGGTTTTAATTAGCAATATCAGATGATTCGGGACTCCCACTTCAGAAAAAATCTGCCAAATTTTACTCCAGTTGACTAGGTCGAAAGCTTTACTTAACGACACTAAATGTGTGTAAAATACCAGCCTATTGTCATCTAATAATAAAGCATGATTTTTTTATATTTCCTTGAGAATATTGTTAAAAATTACATCATTCATTGCCAGATGATTGCAAATCATGGCAACCTCTTGACAGTCATCTTTAATGCCCATTTAACTGTAATTGTACTTACGTTATAGTATAAAAGCTGATTTTTATCGAATATCGAGACAGTCGAATGTTTCACGAATTAAACATCAGATCGAAAAACTGAAAAACACTTGTTCAATATTTTTCTAAAATATATCGAATTCAGATTTAGATTTCTGTACCTTTTCTGAGGATTTTTTTATTGTTGATAGATGACGTTGGAATCGAATCAAACACGAACCAACACAACCACTCCTTTGAAAGTTGCAAATAGACTGCAGAATGCCTTAATAACACTATATGGCGAAACAGACACATTAACACTGAGATGAAGCCAAGAATTTATAAAGCCAGTGTAAGACCAATAATGACATATGCCTCAGAAACAAGACCCAACACAGGCACAATATAAAGCTGCTGGAAACGGCAGACATGAGAGTACTGAGAAGAATTACAGGAAATACGCTGAGAGGTCGAAGTAGAAGTGAAGAAATTAGAAGAAAATGTAACCTACGGCGTATAAATAAATGGGCACAAAATAGAAAATAGAAAAAAGAATGGAATATCCACATAAGCAGAATGGAGGAGGCCCGTGTCGTCAAAATAAAAAGAGATAGTCACCAATCGGCAAAATAAGCATCAACGACCGCGAAAAATATGGAGTGATAACCTTCCATAGAGGTATTAATCCGCCAATGAACAAGCAGAATTGCTTATAAAGAGGAAGAAGAAGAACAAGAAGATGAAGAAGAAGAAACATTTTTCTTTCTGTATATTGTATTTGGTCTGCGGTTTTCTATTTATTTACATTTCTCAATTTGTCATTTGTGGTTGTTTATTTTCAAGGTTTGTATCATCGAATAAATTTTTAATACTGTGTTTTGTTGACGTTGTCTCCTTATAGTTTATATTTTAATAATTTTTAAGTGACGTAGAAATGGAATAATATATTAAACTATAAAATTTTGGTTAACATATATTACAATTCTTTAGTAACTTTTACTATTTATTTTACTTTATTTGGAAGAAGCCACAATTTTACTTGTAATAAGTTTATTTTGATTTTCACTTTAGAAATTGTTATCAAAATACTAGCTTTAGAACAATTATATTACTTAATTTTAACTTATTTAATAACTTTATATTATTTTTTATTTTGTAAACATCCGGTCTGATCAATACAGTCAAAAGCATTTAATATTTGTTATTTGATAATCTACGTGATATTACAATTTTATTAACTTTTTATTTTGTTTTTGATTTGCTTGAATAAATAAAACATTAAAATATAATGACTGGCTGGATAGCAATCGCTGATGCCAAAGGAAATAAAAAAATAAATGCTATATTTCGCAAAAGGTTGTCCACGTTCTCTAATCATAATTGAACGGATTTTCATTATAACCATCTCCTATACTAATAAATATACAACTAAAAAAATGTAGTTTATTGTTCTGTCGAACTATATTGTTAGTTTGTGATAAATAGCTTTCCTAGTCAACGTTAAAACTTGACTATGATACTAAGATGTTTTAGCTAATTCTCTCATTCGTTTGTAATACCACACTGGACAAATCTAACCTTCCCTCTTTACCATCATCGTCTTAAAATTTCGTTAATCGCATCATTTTATCTCATGAAGTTCATTCAATTCTTGTAAGTTTAAGATATATTTTTAAGATAAGTGCACTAAGATATCTCTACTATTATTTTCGGGTTTTCTTACTGTTATAAAATAGTTTTATTAAACGACTAGATTTTGCTTCTGAACGTTTGTTAGTTTGTTGGTCTGTTGAACGTTTAATTGATAAATTGGGTCCCCTCTTATTCTCTAAAATTTATTTGAAGATAAATCTGACCAATAAATCTATATTGTTATTGTTTTCTAGGATGATTTTACGGCACTTATAAAAGAACTTAATAATGTTCTAAAGCCCAGGGGCTACACATTAACTGCAGCAGTAGCGGGAGCAGTTGAAAAAATTGATGCAGCATATGACATTCCAGCGATTACAAAGTAAGTAAAAATGTTTCTTTTTATATTAAGACATGCATATTAGAGTGGAGCACTGTTAGATGGTGCTGATTCCATTTTTTGATATTTTCGCTCTGACATCTGTACCAACGTGATTTTACATTTTATATTTGACAGTACTGTTTCGATTATCGGTAAGCTTATTAGCGTTTTATATAGCATTAAGCTCAATCGTCAAGGTTTAGTAGTGTGACAGAGTTATATGTGCTATAGCAGTCAATGATACATGTCTTTTTAAGGTAACATAATTATAATAACTTTTCTATGGATGTTTGGTTTTTCATATTGTTCTTTATAAATGAACTGATGATGCTTTCTGATTAGAAAGCGAAGATGTATATAGATGTACATATATATATATATATATATATATATATATATATATATATATATATATATATATATATATATATATATATATATATATATATATATATATATATATATATATATATATATATATATATATATATATACAGTGATGAGTGTCTTACCTCCCGGCAAAATAGCTCTGAAAGGATAGAAGACAGATTAAGTTGTGAGATAGTACGAGATAAAGCTAATTTTTAGACGTGGCTATTTTATTTCAGTCATAATTATACGGATGACCTCGAAAATATTTTATTTTAATAATTTTTGATGTTAGAATAAATGATTAAATAAATTAAGATATATTATAGTAAAAAACATTAATTAGTAGCCATTTTAAATTATAAATCTTTAAGTTTATTTAATAATAAAAATAACTGAAATATTTGACTAAACTAAAGGTAAGTATGTTCTGTCAGAAAACAATTATTGTATGTAGAATTGGTGTAATAGTAAGAGACGTGGTCTATTGACAAGAAGATTGGGGTTCAATTCACATCAAGGATAAAATTTTTGTTTTACTCAATCAAAAAATAATAGAAAATATGATACATATTAGGTAACAAGTTTTCGAAGAACTCATTATTTACAATTTATTCTTATTCCAATGTTATAAAATAGAAATACAAAATAAATCAAATTCAATTCCAGTTTTACCGTCTTCAGTTGTGAATTCCTCTGTACAAGTAGATTTACAGTTCTCTGTCCTCTGTACAGTTTATTTTTGTAGAATTTTTACTTATTTAAACATTCTTTAAACGTTCTTTTAATTTTGAAGAATTTTTACTTTATTTTCGAAGTACAACGATACTGTTTTTTCAATAAGACATTTATGTTTAACTTTAAACACTTATAATACTAGTAACGAGTGACATAAATGTTTAGTGATTCAAAGCAAAACGATCTCTGCATAATTGCAAATTATTAAAAAAAAAAAAAAATCACAATGTCACAATCACAATCAAATGAACTCTAATCGTCTGCGATGTCTGTGTCGCAGGTCGCAGTGCCGAATTCTTACCACTAAGCCACGAAGGGTTCATAATTATTCTGTGACAAGAGTGTATAAAACTCCTCAAATCATAGTAGAAATTATTCTTGGTTAATAATTTAAAACTTTAGATTAAATAATCACTATTAATTAAATTATTTTATTCACATTTTTGCTTTATTGTGGTCAATCAGTTTTTACTTTATGCCAAATTAAAAATGGAAATACGTCACACAAACGACGTTACACATAATAATTATGACCGAGGTGATTTAGCTCTAAGCTAACGTCTAAAGGTGTAAGACTATCGATGGTGGTAATGTAATGTAAATTATAGGTTTCTACCGATTATTTTCCACCTCTACGAGTTTTATCTCTTTTTATTTCACAAGGTAACTGTGTTTTCTATCTCATACGTTAAAAAGCCGGGTGGTAAGACACTCATCACTATATATATATATATATATATATATATATATATATATATATATATATATATATATATATATTTATATATATATATATATATATATATTTATATATATATATATATATATATATATATATATATATATATATATATTTATATATATATATATATATATATATATATATATATATATATATATTTATATATATATATATATATATATATATATATATATATATATATAGTAAACTCTTAAATATTGGGGAAATCTGCAAGAAAGACTCTAATGAGTATCAATTTATTGATTATATTTATTTATTAAATCAGATACCAAGAACAATACAACATCACAGATAACTAACTTGACTGATATATCCATTAACAACTAACCTACGTTTATAATTAATTTTTATTAACTAAAAAAGATAACATTCCCTTGCTTTTCTTAGATACATCTCAATAAGATATAATAATACATCGTCTGCGATGTCTGTGTCGCAGGTCGCAGTGCCGAATTCTTACCACTAAGCCACGAAGGGTTCATAATTATTCTGTGACAAGAGTGTATAAAACTCCTCAAATCATAGTAGAAATTATTCTTGGTTAATAATTTAAAACTTTAGATTAAATAATCACTATTAATTAAATTATTTTATTCACATTTTTGCTTTATTGTGGTCAATCAGTTTTTACTTTATGCCAAATTAAAAATGGAAATACGTCACACAAACGACGTTACACATAATAATTATGACCGAGGTGATTTAGCTCTAAGCTAACGTCTAAAGGTGTAAGACTATCGATGGTGGTAATGTAATGTAAATTATAGGTTTCTACCGATTATTTTCCACCTCTACGAGTTTTATCTCTTTTTATTTCACAAGGTAACTGTGTTTTCTATCTCATACGTTAAAAAGCCGGGTGGTAAGACACTCATCACTATATATATATATATATATATATATATATATATATATATATATATATATATATATATTTATATTTATATATATATATATATATATATATATATATATATATATATATTTATATATATATATATATATATATATATATATATATATATATATATATATATATATATATATATATAGTAAACTCTTAAATATTGGGGAAATCTGCAAGAAAGACTCTAATGAGTATCAATTTATTGATTATATTTATTTATTAAATCAGATACCAAGAACAATACAACATCACAGATAACTAACTTGACTGATATATCCATTAACAACTAACCTACGTTTATAATTAATTTTTATTAACTAAAAAAGATAACATTCCCTTGCTTTTCTTAGATACATCTCAATAAGATATAATAATACATGAACAATAGAATATAATTAAATAAAGAAAATCAAAATAATATTTCCCTATACTGGGATTTAATTTCATTCGTTTTTACCAATGAACCTTAACGACATAAAGATTCATAAGAACTACTTGAATTTGTCAGCGTATGCGTTCTGGCTAAAACAGAACCTCACTTTTAAACTTTCTAAAAATCAAAAATTTAGTTATTGCCGACAATTCAAAGAATTACCTCCTTTTAAATGTAGTTACATTGGGTTTTTCGATTAACCTTGGGTAAACCTTTGCGTGTTAAGTTCAAAGCTACCATACATTTCAAACCTTAAAAAAACTTTTTTTGCACATAGTAACAAAAAACACCACTATGTTACTAGCAAAGTTTTTTAATATTCTAACTCTACAATTCTAAGTTACGGTAAGACCAATAATGTTTTAATAGATAATATATGGTAGCTAATTATAATTTATTCTCTTTCAGCTCTGAAGAAACCAAATTAAAATTAATTCTCTTTGGCGAAAACGTTCGGCGAAACAATTGATACTCATTAGAGTCTTTCTTGCAGATTTCCCCAATATTTAAGAGTTTACTATTTAACTTATCTGCAAAGATTAAATTTCTTTTCTTTTCTATATATATATATATATATATATATATATATATATATATATATATATATATATATATATATATAGATATATGTATATGTATATGTAGATATATATATATATATATATATATATATATATATATATATATATATATATATATATATATAAGAGTAAGAAAAAAGAAGTACTTGTGACTCGTTTGGAAAAAATATATAAATGTTTTTGATGATATCTCGAGCTTTCAATTGTGTTTACAATTCTCTTATCAAGAGCTGCTAAAAAAAAGACAAAATATCTTACAAAGTTGAACTATAAAGAAAAACATTTTTTGTTAACTCACCAAATAAAATTAGTTTCGTTAATAAAAATTGCTGCAAATACATGTCAAAAATAATTAATACTAAAATGCCCTTATCAAATAAAAAATTATTATTTTAAATTGTTTTCAAAATTATTAAAATTTCAGGGAAGAATTTATTAGATAAGGGCATTTTAGTATTAATTCTTTTTGACATGTATTTGCAGCAATTTTTATTAACGAAACTAATTTTATTTGGTGAGTTAACAAAAAATGTTTTTCTTTATAGTTCAACTTTGTAAGATATTTTGTCTTTTTTTTAGCAGCTCTCGATAATAATTTGTAAACACAATTGAAAGCTCGAGATATTAAATAGTTAACCAATAGCCCCTTTTATTGACTCCAACCCATCAAAAACATTTATATATATATATATATATATATATATATATATATATATATATATATATATATATATATATATATATATATATATGTATATATACCTATATACATATAATACGAAGGTAAACGCTAATATGGAACAAAATTTTTTTTGATATATTCATATTTTTCACGTATCGGTTTAATATTAAGATAAAATTAAATTTTAGGCTACTAGATATGATCAATGTAATGGTTTTTGATTTTCACGGTGCTTTTGACCACTATGTAGGACATTTGTCACCACTTTATCCCGCAAAAATTGATTACGATTTTGAAAATAATAGCACATACAATGTGGTAAGTATCAAAAATTTAGGGTAAAATTTATGGTTTAAATGTGTGATGAAAGAATTAAAACTGTTTAAAAACGTAGGTATTAGTCCATTTTTGAACAAGTTAAAATTTGACGACGGGGATGGCGAGAATACGATGAAGACAACGACGATGATGATAATGACAAAAAAATACGCAACGTTTCTTCTTTAACATCATATGGCAATGTTTCAACTAGACCCGTCAAAAGTCAAAATACATATGTCTCTCTCTCTCTTTCTGGTCCATTCCTCATTACTGAGGATCGTGATTTCCTCAAATACTCCTAACAAATTTTCGCCATTGAGTCGCCAGCTGAATTCTAAATTTGGTCGGTCCCCAGAACATTTCCAGAAACAATTAATCTATCTAAATTATCGTCACCTCTGCGAACCATGCGACCAAAGAACTGTAAAATTCGCTACAGTCATGTTGTGAGTACGTAAGCAGCCTTACTTTAATGTCAAGTTGGTTAAGAATGGAAACGTTTGTCCGATGAGCGATCCAAGGTATGAGCAATATTCTTCTCCAGCATCACGTCTCAAAGGCAGCAATTTTTGACGTTCTTATGCGCGAAGAGTACAAGTTTCTGCCGCTTATAGAAATATTGAGAATATATGTGCAGATCTCAGCATGATTTTTTGAGAGATAAATATATCTTTCCAAACTGTAGTTAGGTGACTCTGATATTATCTGCAAGTGATTACTCAGTGTTGAATTTGTCTATCACCATTATTTTTGTACACACATAAGCCTGTTTATTTTATTGTTTGCATGAGAACAAAGACGGTATTTGGACAGAGCTTGAACACTTATTGTTATTTTTCTAGAAGAGTAAGATCATTTTTAGTACGTTGTAATTTTTACTACAATAAGTTTATATTTCTGTAACTCGAATATATTTTCTTCTTTCTTTCTAAATGTTTCAAACAAAAAATGAGATATATGAATGGGAATAATATAAGAAATGAGAAAACGGTACCCTATATACGAGAAAAATAGAGAAAGTTCAATTAAAAATATCTTAATACTGTATCAGCTTACGATGAAAATATTATTTGAAGTTTAGGTTACCTCTTTTGAAAGAATGAATAGATGAATGTATTTTTTAATAATGCAAAACACATTTAAGTTAGTATAAGATACATCCTGATTTTAACAGGATTCAGGAATTCAACATTGGTTGGAAGGTGGTGCAGATGCTGCAAAAATAAACTTAGGTGTTGTCGCGTATGGAAGAACCTTTACTTTGGCTGATAAATCTAATACCTCCCTCTATGCCCCTGTCAAAGGTGGAGGTAAACTTGGACCTTATACACAACAATCTGGATATTTGGGATATAATGAAGTAAGTAACATTTTGTAATTTTTAAAATTATTTTTATTATATTTTGTTTACTAGAATCTATTCACAGTCAAAAAAGTGCGCCTAAATAATTACACGTGAACACCACTAACCTACGACTCTCACTACCACTATTTTCATCCATCTTTGAAGGAGTGTTTTTGCTTGCATTTCTGCTGTTCGCTATCTATTGTTACATTTTTTGGTCTGAGGAGCATTCTTCCACGTTAATTTGATATCCACAATTATTTCATTAATATTATACCAGATCGTTCTTATTGATTTCTTTTTGTATTTTTATATTATTTATTTCACCTTTTTTCTTTAGATAGCAAAGTAAAATTGATCATGTTTTGGAAAGGAAGCTTGGAAAAAGAAAATTTATTCTGCTATGGATTCCTAGATATAACATAATATAGGGAAATAAACTTGCCAACAAATTAGCTATAAGAGTTGCAAAAATACCTTTTATGGGGCCTAAAACGTTTTGTTGAATTAGTAACAAAATTAGAACGCAAAAGATCCAAATATTAGAAAAACTGATTAAAAACTTGAAACGTGACACTCGAATATATTTCTAGCGAACTATATTCTAAAAGAATTAATCGATGCGTATTTATAAGACTGCGTATTTTAGAATATAGAAATACTCGTAGGCTATTTTTGATAGAGAGAGCACCTGAAAACAGTTTGAAAGTTTAGTCTTATATAAGTCTCGTTAGTGAAGTTTTCCATTTCTGATTAGTTAGTTAAATATTCTTTTTTTCTTTATTTTTATCGCGATTTTTTACTTTTACATTTTATTTTTCAATCTGGTATCCTTCTAGTTCTGGTGGTTTGCTCTAGGCCCCTCTAAAATCTTGACAGTTTACTAAACACAAGAGAAAATGTCGTTCTCACCACTTCAAAAATCCGTCGTTGTAAAATGTACAATCACACAAGACAACCACCAAATTTTATTCGAATGGATTCAGATGATTAGAAGAACATCACATTATTATCCGTGGATATTCAGACAAAAAAGTTATCAAAATTTAAAAATATCCTCTCTCTTAACAGAATGAAGCTCTTAAAAGTGTGAAATACAAAACCTCTTTCAGATGCACCGATGATTCCAATGTCGATTCGGACCATTCACAGATACTGGAGAAACACGCCAACTATAACTAACGCAGACACTCGAGAAAAATTATCTGTGAGTGATAGGTGTTGATTTCTGAACATACGATGACCACTATATAACAATAATTGAGGCCATCAGAAAGAGAGGGGAATTCCTATGTTCAATCTAGAACTCGATTGTTTCTCCCTTTCGCCTTGGGTATGTATATAACCATAGATAAATAAAAGCAAGGCTACGATATGAAACTCTATTTAAAAAGTAAAATCAATAAACACATTATATACCAATCAATATTATACAAGCCGTCGAAAACATCTACTTCCATAATCGAATACAGGCAAAAGTAAATGTACAAAGTACAAAGCGGAGTCAGGCAGGGTGACTCGTTAAGCTCACTTCTCTTTAATATAATAATGGACGAAATAATACAAGCAGTACGTCAATGTTATGGCTACTGAATGGGGAACAAAGAAATCCAAATATTATGATATGCAGATGACGCCGCATTAATCGCCGAGGCAGAAGACGAACTCCAAAGATTAACACACATCTTCAATACAACAGCCAAGAAATACAATATGATAATATCAGCAGAAAAAACCAAATGTATGACCACATCTAACATCTAAACATCTAAATAACCACTATGATGTAAAATCGAAATTGATGGGAATATAATAAAGCAGGAAGCAAGGTTTAGATATCTGGGAATAGATATAACTAGTTACAGAGATGTTGAAGAAAAAGTACGACATCTGGAAGAACAAACACCTAAGACAAGATACAAAAACAAGAATCTATAAAGCAGTAATTAGACCTATATTAACATATACGACGGAGACAAGACCTGACACATCTAAAACGAGACGACTACTACAACAGAGATAAAAATACTCCGACGAATATTAGGGAAGAGTCTGTTAGATAGGGAGAGAAGCGAAAACATAAGAAGAGCATGCAATATAGAAGATGTAAATGGATGGGTGAAAAAATGGAAACAGGAGTAGAACGAACACATTAGTACAATGGCAGAGGATAGGATAGTACAAATACGAGATAAGTCACCAAATGGACGAAGAAATATTGGCAGACCAAGAAAAAGATGGTGTGAAATTTAAACAATTTAAACAATTTTTAATATTAAACAAGAGGCTTTAAAGCTTACATACAAAAAGAAAGAAGAAGAAGAAGAAATTATATATGCATAAAGTTTATACAAATCCCTAATATTTACAAATTACAATATGCGTGACAATGATACAAAAAAGTAGCTATTCATAACCCAGACTGCTATACAAAAGTCAACGAATTAGCGCGAACAGCTGTTTTTGAACCCTAAATATTATAATTGTGGATATCTATATCACCCAAAATAAACCTCATATCTACAAAAGAAATTAGGTGTATGCTAGATTATTATACGACAGGACACTGACTTTTACAGCTGATTGCCACATAAATATCTATGTAACGCAATAGTATGATTTTATATACATTTTGTCAATTTTAAAACTTACAATGGGCTATATCTCACGAACAAAAGCTAATATCGAAAAATGCTTGAAACCTTTTCTAGAATAGTAAGGCAGAACTAAAATGACATGAAGGAAAACTTACCCCCATCAACCCCTAAGGCTCCATTCACTACAACCAAAAAAGTTTAAATTGGAAACCCCTTGCCCCAAATGGAAAATTTAATGAGGTTTTTGTTGATTCTGTTGATGAACCTGTATAATTATTGTTTAATAATTATACAGGGTGTTAATATCAGCCGGCTTACTATGACTTTTGGATTTGTAATTCTATCTACCCGACTATTATTTTTAATGATAAGTGCAGGTCGGAATTTTTTTTTGTTAAATAAAAACTTAATTTGCCTTTGTTTTCTTTTTTCTATCGGGTTACCTTAAGTCTGTTGTTTATAAAACTCAACCTGCGTCACTTGGGGAATTGCGAGAAAGAATTACGTAAGCATGTCGCACTATTACTAGAACAACATTTGCCAAAGTTCGTGCAGAATTTGAAAATAGGCTGTATTATTGTTTACAAAACAACGGAAACCACTTTGAACGTTTACGTAATTGACATTTTTAACAAATTTGTAGTTCAACAAAAACCTCATTGAATTTTCCATGTATGCTAAAGTTTCACAATTATTGCTTCACTCTGTATAATGAATATTTTTACAATTGGATAGCATTTTTTATAGTCTTTTCAATGATGTATCACAAGTAGGGGTTTGCAATTTAAACTTTTTTGGTTGTGGTGGGTGGGGCCTAGTGGGTTGATGGGGATGATTTTTCTTGTATGTCAATTTAGTTCTACTAACTTACTATTCTAGAAACAGTTTTAAGCATTTTTCGATATCATCTTTTGTTCGTGAGATATAGCCCATTGTAAGTTTTAAAATTGACACAATGTATAAGACATATATAATATATTATAAAAAATTATACATATATATATATATATATATATATATATATATATATATATATATATGTATATATATATATATATATATATATATATATATATACAAATGGTAAAACAAAACTACAATTATTATACAATATAGTAAATACGTTAAATAAACGTAAAATATTCTGATAAAGTTAAATTTGAACTTTCCAAATAAAGATTAAATTGTCTCTCGATCCGCGGCATAAGATTCAATTGAGTTCATGAATAAACCTATTTAAATATAGCACCAACAAACTGCTATACCAGTAAACGGAACTTGATATAGCAGCAAATAGTTTTGGTAACAAATTGTGTAGGTTGTACTTTACCATAATAGAATGGTAGCACTCACTATCAAAAACGATGTCTTCTTCCACTATAGCAATCACAAAAGTATTGATGATGGCGCAAGAGCCTCCAACCCTAACTAAGACACGACTGTCTTGCTTAACCGATGGAACGACCCTCTCGCTACTGCAGCAAAAACAGCTGTTAGTTCAAAAATTTTTTTTACCAGTTGACGCTACGTGTGGGTGATAATTATCAAAGCCATCAGCAATTTTTATGAAATCCACTAATTTTTCTGTGCTTCTTTGTTTGGAAGGGACAGGAGATTATGTTTGCTCTCGCATCACGTTTGATAATTATGCTGCAGTTGTAAACGAAACGTCTAAAGAAACAACTACCGGCAACTGTAATCTCCAAATAAAATGTACCAATTCAATGTTAGTCTATGTTTGTCTCAATATAAGTCCACCCCCTTTAAACCTTTATGCTATATTGTCCTTTCAGCAATTCTTTTTTATTATTTAGTTCTCTTTCGATTTTATTTACCTCTATTTGACCTTTTTTTTTGATTACTTTGTTTGTTTCTAGTTCTAGATAGTAACAAGATACTTACGACAAAGACAGAGTTCTAATTTTTATCTTTATATTGACATCTAAGAGTCTATGCCACATTTGTCTACTTTTCAACTCATTTTATAAGTTTTATTGTTGAGATATTCTATAGTCACATATTTTGAAATAAAATTATACTTTTCAGATCTGCAAATACTATTCAAATTCAACTTATGTATGGGATGAAGAACAGAGAGTTCCTCACAGATATTGGGATGACCAATGGGTGGGATTTGAAGATGAGAAGTCTTTAACAGAAAAAGTAAACTATGCTATTGAAAATAACTTGGGAGGTATGATGTTGTGGTCATTCGATTATGACGATTTTAGAGGAGCGTGTGGAGAGAAATATCCACTGTTAAAAACTATAAATAAAATAAATAATTAGTGTAGTATTAATTTATTGTTTAAAACCTAGTAAGTTATTTTTTTTTGTAATGATAAAAATTAAAAATGATTTTAATGAAGTGATTTATTTGTAGTCTATTAAGATAGAATAAACGATAAAAATAATAAGCGCCTATCTCGAGAATCATCAAAAAGTAGTTCCCCATCTTGTTTTAAAAATGAGGACCGAGTAATTAGAAGATCAATGATCGCAAGTGGGTAATGTAACTGTATGAGTCTAAGAGTATACAAAAGCCAGCCTGGGTTCAGTAAAAAATCTGAATTCTTTATAGACATTTTCATCAATACCCCGAAACGAAATAGATTCCACTGAATATTTACATTCTTGGAAGATACAATAAACGTGTGGCTTAATAAAGAACACAAAAATACCAGTATTCTCTCATGCTATAAAATTATTCATGTGAATTTAAAGTATTTGTTGCAGTTAGTTAAATATTGTCAATAATGATTTTCGTCAATTATTCTTGGCACGAAAAAGACAAATAGACTTGGTGATAGGTTAGGTGATAACTTCATTAATAATAAATGACTTATCCACCCTCTCAAGTAGGTGGGAAACATTATAAAAAAATTAAAATATTTAAAAATTACTAAAAACATCAATTTTTTTTTACTTTTTTTGCTTATTACTTTAAAACAAATTATTTTGAAGCAAAATCGTAAACAAATAAAATGGCCGTAATTGAATTTTCTTTAAAATACGGCTGGTTAAAAATGTTTTAATTTATTGCCCTTATTTTAAAATAGGAATAAATACAAAAAAGAGAGGGAAACAAGGCATGCATGTAGGACCTTCATAATTCGTCTGGAAAATATTCATAACATAATAAAACAGTACACCAAATTTCATTAAAATCGATTTAATAAATTTCGCATAATCGCATAAGAATAAAAAATTAAAATTTTTTTTTAAAAAGTGCAAAAAAATCTGCAAAGCAAAAAGTAAACCGTATAGAAGTTTGCCATAAAAGAAAAAAGTTGAATTAAATGATGGTTCCTGAGACCCAACCGGTCAAAGTTGTCCGACATTTGCGACGAAGTTATAAACAATAGGTTGATAATCTGTACATCATTACTTTTTTTTTTCAGGGTTCCTCGATAAAATTTTTTATATCTTCAAGATATTTGTAACATACTAGCGGACCCGACAGACTTCGTTCTGTCAAATAGATTTGGAATGTGGCAGTTTATTTCTTTAATTCTCCTGAACAGAACCGTCACCATGATGATAAGGCGGTGTGTGAGGGTCAGCTCGGGTGACCTAAGTATCTTCGCTTCCACGAACTTTGGCCACCCTTTTGGACCCACTAAAAACCCCTACTGGGATGTCTGCCAAAGGGCTTCAAACTAAGAGGTGAACTTAAGGTTCAAACCTGATTGAAAAATAATCTAAAGGGATAGTGGGAACCTAAAGGTGACACATATTTATAAAGTGGGTGCTTTAATGACAAAACATACATTGATCATATATTATTATTATTATTAACATAGGGTTAATAATCGATGTAATAAAGAATATTGAAATAAAACGTATATAAGTATTTTCAGTAATCGCTTTATTGTAAATCAAGTGAATCATAATTATTAACAAAAATCTGTTTTATTTTTATTGTAGTGCTTTATGATATACAATGTTTTTGTTTGATTACCTGGTGAATATACAAACAAATCTGATGGTTTTCCAACACGGGAACAGTGTGCCTGAACTAATGATTGCTCCTGGGACTTATTTGTGGTCAGGCAAAAGCAAGCGGCACTGGAAACTGTAGTCGTTTAAATTCAAATGGTATATCAGTCGGAATCATTGGGATGCGTGGTATCAAAACGTCTTCTCCTTTATACTTTCCTTTCAGTATAGTTGCCGTGTGCCGTTGCAAAGACGCGGTTGGTTGATATTTCTCAACATTATAGCTACCGATCCAACTTTTAATTGATGATTGTGAGGTGGAAATTCTAGTAAATCCAGCGAGTTTAAAAATTCAAGCGGATAGTTGACGACATCATCTTGGTTAGTAGCCGAATCAACTGATTTATATATCCTCAATTCGCCTGTGATTTGTTTTTGAAATGTAATTCATTTACATCTATGTTTTTTGCAGCCAATATAGCCCGTTCGCTTAACCAATCATGGTTTCTGTAATTTTGAGCAACATCTGGAAACACCTTTTGAATAAGTTCATCTTTTGATCGAGTGAACTGACAAAATATTGGAGGAAAGTTAATGCAACCAGTCAAGGTGTCTATAGGAAATTAGCCATTACCAATGTCAATGAGTTCATCATCGTCATTCATTCGTCATTCATTCGTCATTCATCATTGCTTGGATGTACTGAATAAATTCGACCAATCGCATATTGTATCTGGGTATCCAGGAACTGGTTTTATTTGTTTCCGTCGTATAAATCTCCTTGAGGATTGATTCCAAGTATAATATTTTGGCATTTCGAATATAACAATGTTTAAGCAAAAGCACCGTTTTGCATATCTCAAAAAAACTGGTTAATGTAGTAGATGGTGGCTGAGCAGCTCTTTGTTCTGCGTTCTGTGCTGTAAGATATACTCTTTGTCCATTTTATAAATGCACAGCTAAATGAACAACAGTAGGGTGTCTCTCATGAATAGGAAAAGAAAATATTCGCCAAACTGCTTCATTACTACTATCATAGCGACCCATTTGGTATTGGGTAACTTCATAATTGGAATTCTCTGCATTAATACAAATCACAGCCATATCACTCCCTTTGGTTACATATTTGCAAATGTATTTAATATATTTCATTGAATAGAAAGATTCAACGTTGATGTGCGCTTTGAAGGTTTTTGATAAAATGGGTGAATATGGTATTATCTATTTCAATATCTTGAATTTCAAGATAAACTTGAATTAGATTAGATTATCGATTTCAATATAAACTTAATTGAAAAGCAATAAAATTCAATTATTCGAATATTTCTCGCCGTAAAAACCATCCTTAAACTTTAAGGATCATTTAAAAAAAAAAGAATTGTTAAGATTGGTCCATGCGTTGTTGAGTTATGCGCTTACCAACACATTTTGCGATTCATTTTTATATTATAGATATTATAATAATAAAAACCATAGGTATTATAACCATAGTATAGAAAATTAGGTTAAAGAGAATTTAATTTCAAATATCAAAATCGGTATACGTAATAAAAATGTATTTTCTCGGCTTCCAATAAAGAAATTTTCTTCATTTTTTTTAATCCGACACGACGTAAATGAAATAGAGCTAATTAAAAAACGCATTACCAAATGCCAGATATGCTTTTGTTTTGTTATAAATACATTTATTTATTTATACTTCAGTCAGACGAAAATGCTACTGACTGAACCTCTAAAAATCATACGAACAATCTGAATTTTTCTGAAAATATTAATTTTGAGACTCTAAAAAATATGCAAAAAAGTTCCACACCCCCCTCCGGGGAAAAAACTGAAAAAATCGATTTACCAAGATTCTGTGAATCGTAAAAACAATATTTCAAATAAAAAATGTAGCTGAGACAATTTTGAACAATTTTAAATAAAATTTGTATCAATTCAACGGTAAAAATTCGATATCTGTATCTGTTGATCAGAGTATCGACAAAAATCAAAAGCGTTTCAAAGATGAAGAGTGCTGCTCTCTTATGTTATTTTTATATTTTGCCGCAATTAAAGAAGTGTTATAAATAAACGTTGCTCGATTTTTGCCATTTTCTCTATCTCTCCCTCTTTTTTTATTTTATTTTTATATTTATTGTATTTTAATATAATATAAAAAATATTTTTTGTATTTTAATTTATTGCAGCAAGGGTAATAAATTAAAACATTATTAACCAGCTGTATTTTATAGAAAATTTAATTGTCGCCATTTTATTTTAGAATGACTTTGCTTCAAAATAAATTTTTTTAAAGTTATAAGCAATTAAAGTAGAAAGAATCATTGTTTTTCGAAATTTTTAAATGTTTAAATTTTTTTATTAATGTTTCCGACCTTTTTAAGAGGAAGGATAGATCAATTATTATTACTGAAGTGATCACCTAACTATTTTTGCAAAAATCCGAATTCCACCTCTCACATCCACCTCAAAACAGATCCGGCCTGGTCTAAAACAGGCGAAGGGTTGACACACTTCAGAAAAGGGTACAGAAACGTACATAATCGTACAGAATTTAGTAGTCTAAAATTATTGGTCTTCGAACATGATAGTTTGGTGTGTAGAGTATGTTGTCTTGCTTCTAAGTATGTTGTCTTGAATGTAATATTCTTCGACGTCGTAAGGTTTCATTTAAAGTGACTCGCTTATTAATAATGTTAAACGCCAGAATGATGCTGTACACTGTACACAACTAGGTATTTTTTATAATAATACATTGGTTTTTTCATAATTCGAATACATCAAGAAATCACAAACTCTTAAAGGTTGATGAAATATGTTGGTAACGAGCGGTTTGTCTTAAATTAAGAGCTACTTCGATAAATCAAAATTATCAGCTAGAGTTTATTAGAGCTAAATAGATATTAATCATGTGTTTCAAATTAAAGTGGTTAAAAAAGTAAGGAAAAGTTTATTAGGGATTCACGTGAGACTGAAACAGGGAATTGTCGAAAACATTTTAAACTTTTCTGTTATTCTAAATATATTCATTTATGTTTCATTAATATGGATTATTAAAACAGAAAACTTTTTAATTTCCATAAATATTTTTACGTTGCGAACATAATGCAGATACTTATATAACTTTAATTATCAAATCATTCCGATAATAACAAAAGTGCAGTATTTGCGGGACATGTGGGACTTCCTGTGGGCAAAACGCCAGTCCTGTCCCGAGTCAGGACTTGCGGCGTAAAACTGTTAGAATCGAATGAAGAGTAAGGTGTGTGTAATTTAAGTGACTAATGAGAACTTACTGATTTTTATACATAAAAAGGTTTAATATTAATGTTGTGTTATGTTTAACAACATAACACAACATTAAGAACGTTTGTACTTATTTTGTATTTTCTATTGCACATAATACTTAGGTGATTTTGTTATAAAATAAACAATTTTCAATAGTTATTGCAAACTATGGAGCTTGAATAGCATTAAAATTCTAAGTGATTAACATAGTAAGTGATAGTTGTTGATGTGTTTCAATCATTACTGGTTAAAATTACTTCAATCACTTTCTCTATTTTTCTCTCTTTACTAAACCTATTTAAGTATTTGGTTCCATTGTGATAATTACCGCTACATTGAAATAAACACAAGATTGAAATTTTGAAAGAATCAAAGCTACCAAATTATTAAAGTATATGTTTGTTTGAGCAGAGTTTTTTAAAGATACGTACGTGATATGTTTAGCTATTTTATACTTTATATTAAATTTTACAATCGAATTTGTACATTTATCATCTGAAAAATCAATTTAACATTAGCATACAGTAATAACATTCTTGTTAAATTTTTTATCATTTCTTATCATTTTGATTATCCTCCTGGCACAATATTTTTTAAATGTGTCGTAATTATAATAAATTAAACTTACTTTTACCTAACAGGTGTAGGGGTAATCTTTTATCTAAATTTTAGAAATTTGTGCAGATTTCTTCCAGTCCTTTCTTTTTTGTGCAATTGTTTTTACCTCATTCCATATTACTCTCTATTATTGAATATTTTCCTTATTTTATTATTTCTCGGTCTTGGTTTCTCTTGGTCTTTCTCGTTTTATTTTATTTGCCGATTTTGCTTCCCATACTGTTTTAGTCTATCTTTGGTTGTCCATCCTCACCAAGTGTCTCCACCAGCTCATTTGCTATATGCTAAAAGATTTAATCTTTTACACATTGGTATAGCCCAGATGACAGAAAACGATATTATTAAATCGTTTTAGCTCATGGCCACGAAAGTAGATGGCACCTCTGCACGCTAACCAATGCAATGGTAAAGATTTAGGAGACATTCGTTGGACTTTCCGGGTTTGAATTTGTAGTAGCCCGAGTGTCTGATGAAACAGGGATGCTGAAATGAACCATAACACTCTATTGATACCGATTCAAGCACGAGAAGTTTAACGAATTTGACCTCCTAGACCATATATTTGGCCTATATATATATATATATATATATATATATATATATATATATATATATATATATATATATAATATGTATGTTTTGGATGGCTCGAGCTTTCAATTGTGTTTACAATTATTATCAAGAGCTGCTAAAAAAGACAAAATATCTTACAAAGTTGAAATAAAAGTGCTGCTTTTACACATTTCAAAAAGAATTACTACAAAAATGTCCTTATCTAATTAATATTTCTCTGAAATTTTAATATAATTTTGAAAACATTTTCTTAACACAAAAACAATTGAATTTATAAATAAATTAGAATAGCGACCAATTACAAATAAGCCCCAATGTCATACATGCCAACTTAAAATTTTTATTTTTGACAATTATATTGCCAAAAATAAAATTTTGTTTAAAAATTCTTTTTTGTTTAGTGACAAAAAAGAAGAAGATTTATTCACCATTGATAGATGTCTGAAAAAATGTAACAGATATATGAAAAAATTAAATCAAAATGTGATATTTTACAGGTTTCATATATTAACTATATATTCAAACCAAAGAATATAGACGCTTATATTATAGATTAGATTATAATATAGACGCTTATATTATAGATATATTATAGAAGCGTCTATATTCTTTGTTCAAACTCCACTACCACTAGTGATGGTAGAAGATACCACCTTCAACTCCGTAAAGTAGCGTAGAGAGTACTGTAGCCTTAGGTGGCGGTTGCTTAAGAGCTTTCTCATTTTGATGAATTTGGATCTTGCTATTTCAATTCGGATCTTAATCTCTACGTCTGGGTCTCACTTATCATTTACTGTATATCCCAGATATTTAAATCGGTGTACTCTTTTAATACGTTCGGCTTCAATATTCAGGTCGATATGTTGAATGTTCTTTTTACTGATCACCATAAATTTAGTTTTCTTTCTATTGATCTTCAGTCCAAATTGGTTGCCAGTTGTATTTCTTAAATAGTTGTAAATCTTCGATGTTATCGGCCAGTATAACAGTATCATCTGCATATCGAAAATTACTTATTGGTACGCCATTAATCTTGATGCCCTTGTTGTACTTTTCCAGTGCCTCTAGAAATATTTGTTCTGTGTACAGGTTGAAAAGCAGTGGCGAAATAATACAGCCCTGTCTAACCCCTCTCCAAATGGTTACGTTTTCACTCACCATATGTCCATTCTTCATGTGGGCTGTTTGATTCCAATATAGATTTTTTTTAATCTGGATGCCCTTAGTCTCAAGTCCTGTAAGATGTAATAGTTCTATGAGTTTGTCATGTTTGATAGTATTCAATGCTTTCTCATAGTCGATAAAACAGGCGTAAACATCTTTCTGTTGATCCAGACATTTTTGAATCAAGACTTGTATTCCAAAGAGCGGCTCTCGAGTTCCAAAACTGCATCTAAAATCAAAACCGAACTGTGTTTTACTTATGCTACGCAAGAATACTTTAAGGGTGTGACTCATTAAACTTATAAGGCTATATTCACTACACGTCTTAGAATTCGATTTCTTGGGAAGAGGCAAAAATGTAGATTTCAACCAGTCCAATAGAATTTGACCAGTATCATATATCTTATTAAACAGTTCCAATACTACATTCACGTTGTTCTCGTTAAAAATTCGATTGGTATTTCATCGCATCCTGTTGCTTTCCCATCTTTCGTTTGATCTATAGCATTTATCACCTCACTTTTCAATATTTTTGGTCCATTCAGATCAAGAGTGTTCGTAGAAATATGACGATTGTATTGTATCACTGATTCATGAAAAATCAGGCCTTCTATTTTCGATTGTATTAATGATAATATTTAATAATAATTTTAGACACCAAAAACCTATTGATTAATTGGATTGCTTTTGAAACCATTTAAAAATTCATAAATTCATGTTTTTTTATATATACGTGTTTGTTTACTTCCAAATAATATTTTTTATCTTTAGTCATTATTCCAATTTATCTGATAAATCAATAAATTGTGTCGCTGTATAAATTACTCGTAAATTTTTATTATGTAGTCTTAATACTAGTAAGTGCTCAAAATGAAGGTGCTAGTGTTACTCTCGTTGCTATCTACATTTCTTATTTGCCAAACATCAGGTAAGCATAATCTTTATAAATAAAAATCACAGTGGTCTCTTAATGTTGTTTTTTATGTACCCAAGCAATGTAAATAGTCGTAATAAAAGGTAACTTACTACTAAGGTATTTTACTTCAAATGATATTATCCCTTTCAATATTCGATTAATATTCAACTTGTTACCAAATCCGGACTGTTTGATGTTGACGTGGTCTCTTTTGATGAGATTTGTCGAATTAGTATAGCGATGTTTAGGTCAGGATGAAGGTCCACAACAGGACAGCATAACTACATATTGGACTTATTCCATATCTGCTTATATATAATGAGGTTGTTGTCATGTATTAATTAGTCAGAATTACGACTAAGCAACCAATATATTTTTCTGAACTTCTTCATGTTTCTTCTCAATATGATATTTCCACTGAAACTTCGTATTAAGAGTTATACCCAAGATATATTGCTGTGTTTGTATATTTTAATTGTACGATCGACTGCTTCTTGTTTAAAGTTGTCATTGAATAGGAAAATGTTATGGGAACATCAATTTTGTATAACATATGTGAGGTTCCGAGCCCACCTTCTCCTCATTCCTTGATCCTTTGTCAGAGCGTAGTGACACTCCAAATATAATTAACTTGCTGTCTGTATTGGCTGCGTTCCTGTGCCGTATGGACGGCTTCCATATGTAGGGATTATCCCACTAGAGTCTTTATTTAGTCTGCCCAAGTTGTTGGACATCTTCCTCTTGTTCTTTGGCCTTTTACCTTTTCTTCTACTACCAATAGTTCCATAATCCCCGTTCTTCAAGGTAGGTGGCCGAAGTAAATTAGGTATGCTCGGTTTACTTTTTTTAGTATCTTGTCTTTTATATGAAGCTCTTCCATAATTGACAGGTTGATCCTTTGTTCTGTCCAGGATACGCGTAGAATTCTTCTATGGACTCACATTTAGAGGCCTTCGATCTTCCTCCTATCAATTTTTTGATATTTCATGTTCAGCTACGTATGTAGCAACGGGAAAAATAAGCGCATTGATTAACCTGAGCTTAGTATTCCTTGTTATTATTCGTTCTTTCCATATTTTAATCAAATAAGATGTTACGGTTCATTTATGTTCGTTATGATTTCTTTTTTATTTGAAATGGACCTGGTTTGACTTCGTTAAGTTTTTTTCCATTCAATGTTGATTTATTTTCCACATATACTAAAATTTCCCTCTTTTAAATCATAGAATTTTCTATTTTTGTCATTTAGTTTTTTATTATATTCATGGCGTAATGAATTTTTATAGACTATTTGTTTATCTTTTTGTAAGTTTGTCACTTCAAACAGTTCCTTGGGAACAATCGGATGGGCTTCTCCAAAAACCAAATATTCTGGGCTATAGCCAGTTACAGAATAAACGTTTTTATTGTATTCATCTATACATTAGTCGGCTATTTTGTCCATGATCTAATTCTGGTTTTATTTTGTTTGCATCTTATTCTGTTTACTAATGTTTGATTAAGTCTTTCGTTTAAGATATACGAGAATGGGCAGTCTACTGCTGTAAAGATTAATTAAATAACTAAACGTTTCATTTGATTTCTAAACATTTTGGAATTAATTCCAGGATATTGATCTGTTCTTCTTCAAGTGCCCTGTCCGTTGCGAACGTTGGCTATCAACATGGCAATTCTGATCTTGTTTGCGGCGCTTCTGAATAATTCGACCGATGTGAGCCCGAACCACTTCTGCAGATTTTGGAGCCACGAGTGTCTTCTCCTGCCTGGCCCTCGCTTACTGTCTACTTTCCCCTGAACAATCAATTGAAGTAGACGGAACTTATCGTGTCTCAATATGTGGCCTAGATTTTCAAGCTTTCTATGTTTGATTGTGCTCACGATTTCTTTCTCATTTCCGATTCTTTGGAGTACCTCTATGTTGGTGACATGTTCGGTCCAGGATATACGAAGAATGCGTCGGTACACCCACATTTCGAATGCTTCTAGTTTTCTCGTGAGAGTCTCTGTCAGCGTCCAGGCCTCTCATACCATATAGTAAGATCGGAAAAATGTAGCACTCAACTAGACGTAGTTTTAGGGGAAGAGACAAACCCTTGCTTATGAGGAGCTTTTTCATATTGTTGTTGACTGATCTGTTAATAATGTTTTTATGGGGTGTTTATCTTGAGTTTTGGCAATTAATTTTATGAATAATCATCTGTCGTCTGATTTTTAGAACTTCAAACGCATATCTGGTAAAGTGGCCTACAAGTAAGTTGAGGTATTTTTTTGTCGAACGATTGCCTCCAAATTCTCCTATTGTATCTAAGGACATTATCTCAATATGTTCCTTTGGCGGACAAAATTATGAAAAGAGACCATATTTTGGATATATTCTTGTTTTATTTTTAGAGAAGATCTCGCATTTTTGGCAGATATCCTTTGCCAGTGAATCCATATTCTTAATGTAATAAAAATTTATAATTCTGTTTGTTACATTACCAGTGGAATTTGCAATTAATGGAGATATGACCATAACATTTGTGAATTTTTGTTATTAACTCTAGTCCAAAGTCTTTGGGCAAATTTTTTTTTTCATTCTTCCTTAATTTATAAAATATATCTTGGTTTAAAATTGTTTCCCTCATTTTATCTATTATTTGTCGATTATTATTTTGATCTTATTTTCCAAAACAGGATTTTTAGAAAGGCGGGCGGCTTCTACATTTTGTTTGCCAGGTTCATATTTTATGTCGAATTCAAATTGTGAAAGGAAATGTGTCATATCTCCTAATTCTTCATCTGGTCTTGTACGAAGTTCTCTTCCCTCAAGGGGCTTCTGATCAATAATAACTATAAATTTTTTTCTCATTAGCAAAAATTTTATTGCTTCTTTAATTGCTAGGCATGCTAAAACTATGGCTTTTTTGTTCTTTTGATATTTGATTATTTTTTTTGAAAAGTAAGCTACTGATTTCATTTCTCCATTACTTCGTTTTTATTTTAGAACTGCACCAATTCAAAAATAGCTACAATAGGTTCCTAGCAGAGAATATTCTTTAACCTATCAAAAGCTGTTTGGCAGCTTAAAGACCAGTGATATCTGATATATTTTGGCTCTAATCTGAATCTAATCCAAGTACAATATCATATTCTAAATATTCATCATTAGTTAATATTTTTCTTAATTTTATTTTATAATTTATATTATTAATTTTCCTCTAAAATTTATTCTACCATTTATCCTTTTAAACATATTCCAATCTAGACATTTGCCTTGGGAGGGGAACTCCCAACTGCGAAGGGGGGGGCACTTCCAAATAAACGCCCAACCAAAAGACATAAAAAAGATAAACCCAAATCACACAAAAGACATAAATAAATTTTGATTTTGACCAGGATGAACGGCATGTGGAATGCAATTTTAGATTCCCTTGCCGAATAATTTATCCAGTTGTTTGTTTCGCAAGTTTTGAGGAAACACAGTGGTAAAAATTTGAATTCCGTTTCGCTAGGTAGAAATCGTTTGATTTCTCTTTTTGTATTTAGATGACGTAGTTACGTCCGTATATAATTATTTTGATAACTATTGTCTAGGACGGGAGAGATTTTTGTTTTGGTTCAGATCAGTGGCTATACCGCTCTGAGGAGACCTAAAGAGGTCGAAATACGTATAAGCGGCTGTCGCTGCCCTGTATCGAAACAAAAATCTAATACTGTCATTATGTTTTATCACTTACTTCGTTTGGAGTACCAGAAACTGAATTCACTACGAATTTTGACCAGGATGAACGGCATGTGGGATGCAATTTTAGATTCCCTTGCCGAGTAATTTATCCAGCTGTTTGTTTCGCAAGTTTTAGGAAACACAGTGGTAAAAATTTGAATTCGGTTTCGCTAGGTAGAAATCGTTTGATTTTTCTTATTGTTTTTAGATGGCGTAGTTACGTCCGTATATACTTATTTTGATAACTATTGTCTAGGACGGGAGAGATTTTTGTTTTGGTTCAGAGCAGTGGCTATACCGTTCTGAGGAGACCTAAAGAGGTCGAAATACGTATAAGCGGCTGTCGCTGCCCTGTATCGAAACAAAAATCTAATACCGTCATTATGTTAAATTTTGATTTATTCCGAACCGGATATATGGTAAAATCAGTAACGAGAAAAAATAACTTCCGAACAATAGTCGGATTTAATAATTTCTTTGTTACCTACATAACTATTTACGTGATTTTTTTATAGGTGCGAAAAAAAACGTCGTTTGTTATTTCGCCAGTTGGACTATTTATAGAGCAGGAAATGGTGCTTTCGATGTCAGTAATATAGATCCATCGCTGTGTACACACATTAATTTTGCTTTCCTTGGTCTGAACTTAGATGGTTCTATTCACATTTTGGATTCTTGGGAGTCAAATGATCCTGGTGGTCATGGTAAGTAAATAATATCTGTTTAATACATCCATTGATTAATATAGCCTCTGTAATTAGCATCCCTATAGACTTCTGCTATTTATAATACTGAGAAAAATCTCAATATTAAAAAATATATTTACGGGAGTATTTTGGGAGTAAACTGGTAGTAAAATATTAATTTAAAATAATTATTAACCCAAAATAATTCAGCAAAAGTCATCTAAAACGTAGTACTTAAATCATCAAATAACGCTAGCACCATGACAGACATCTATACCGCAACACAGTAACAGAACCGCGTAAAGTAACAGAAATCCTATTTTTTTATTACCCTGCGTTCGAAACATTATTTTAATGTTCACAAAAGAAAACCACAATGCAGAAATAATTTAAATAGCTTTGAGTAGACTAAAACATCATGATTTTGTTATCACAGATAATTAAAGAACTTATTGTGGTCACTAAGGGGATATTTAGTCACTATTACATATTCCACTTATTGCAAAAAAAATGTAAAATATTGGTTTTTATTTTAAAGTATACGTTTAAAAGATAAAAAGAATTGTCATTTAAAGACGTCAAGTTAGCGACCTTGAGAAATTCTCTGTCGCAAAATCATCACAACTAGCGAGCAGATCAAAAATAAATAGGAATGCATTTGATAAGGGCTTATTTCGTCGTACCATTATTGGTGTTCAGTAAGTAGGGAAGACATTAACAACCATTCGTACATATAAAAAGTAAAATAAAGAATGTGACTATTTGGAAAGTGTGGAAATATTGGGGAAGGAAATGCGGAATTTAGAATTTCGCTAGATAAAAACAAAAACTGCTGCAATTATACAAGGCCTTCGCAGTGGTATAAGACGTGCAACATGGCCTTCATATCTTCTAAACTCATAGCAAAAAGTTTACTATGACATCCTCATATAACATAAGCCCACTATTATCATAATAACATTTCAGCTGTGACTTAGTATGTCTACTGTAAATTTAGCTGAACACTTTATCTTTCCTATGTTCTAGTATTATTGCAGAACCCAAGGATAGTTCCGTTACAAATATTGGAGTCCATACTCCTTTTTAGGCCCATCAACCTTCATGAGTTTCCTCGGTACCTATGTCAGTTTTGGAACTGTTCGTATACAAACCAGAACTTGTCCTTACTGGCCGGCTGGTTTTCCAGTTTTCTCTTTTTAATGTTATAATTTGACAATTTTTGTTAAAATGATATCCCGGAATTATATTTATATGGTTCACTGGTATTCCCAAAACGTATCTGCCTTTATTTTCTGATATAAAATTACTTGGTCTGCCTCTGTTTCTATGCACTTTATACGTAGTATATCCCTAAATGTATTTTTGATAAGGTTGTTGGTTTAGTAAAACCTTCAGCTCTGTTGGAGTAATTTTCGTAGTTTAAGTAAGCATTCTGTGAGTTACACGAAGCAGTCGAGCTGTGCCAGACTGCTATATATTGTTACACCAAGTCACTGAACCAGAGGTTATCATGGACCTTATTACCCTTGTGTATAACTTTAAGGTGCATTTAAATTAACGCGAATACAAACGAACGAAATAATTCGTTCGTTAAAATTATTGTATTTAAACAGCAAATCAAATACGACCGAACGAAGGGGATCAAGTACAGACATGATACAAACGATGTCGGTAAATCAGCGAATTGGGAAGTACTATTTTAAAACTAATTTATTTACAATTTAGGCTGACAGAGCCGTTTGTTCTGCAATGCTGACAACTTGTATGCATAAATAATTTTGCAATATGGAATGTACGAATTAAAAGCCGCTTCAATTAATTGAATATCTATTAAATCTGAAGTCGAAATTATATAAAATAAACAAAAAACTGATGCCTGGAACAAAATTTAGAATGATATGAATTGTGATGTGTCTAAAGTAAAAAAAGTTCGGTTGCCTGTAAAGTCGGTTTTACGGGCGAAGATTTTACGTGACAACGTCTTTTTCTCGGTAGAATATTTATTGATATGAATATTATTAAATTGCACAATAGGAACAAGGAATTGAATGAAAATAAGAATTGCACAAATTTTAACTATAGAAATATATTTATATAACATATAAATATATATCTAACAATTAATCAATCAATCATAGTTTACGATAATGAAATATTAGTGTACAATTATTTACCTTTATTGTTGTAGTTCTTGTAAATGACGAATCTAAGCACTCCACATTTTCACTACAGACACAGCTGACGATACTTTAACCACACGTGTGAACTTGTATTATGACGCTTTCTCGGTTTTCCAACGCCAAGAACGCTCGAGAAAGACAGAGACACAAGCACGCACCGATTCAACGCGCCTAATTCTCTAGTGCTGCGCGCGCAGCGGACCGATCATGTTTGAGTGGGAGAGAGACGCAAGGCATTCGCCGGTCCGGCGGGCCTCTCTCTCGTTCGGTGACTCATCGTAACAGACGTGAGCGGGCGTTACACTTTTTCATGAGTGACTCCGAGCCACAACCTAATTTAAGACGTTGTCACGTCAAAAAAGATTACTTCACTCCTGGCATCATTTTGACGAGAAAGACAAAAAGAGCTTTAAAGGCTCTTTAAAAAAGTCAGGTAGTGGGACTGATACAACTTATAATTTTACGTGGTTTGCTTTTAAATTTCATTTCAAAATCATCCGCAGACATTCTATAGAAATTTGTAACTTGACCTACATTGTCAGTTGTTAAATCAATTAACAAGGCATCATATCCTCTTTTTCTCTTTTGTAACAAATTTGAACACCACACTCTCTTCTTCCTTTGTTTCTAGAAAGTTCTGCAATAACTATAAAACTAGCAGCACTAATGATGACATCTTCATCTGTATCCGATATTGCGGACGGATCATTAACGAATGCGAACGTTCGCTACAATGTAAATGGTCCTATTTTGTAGAAAACAAATGACCAAGCAAACATCTACAAATTCGTTCCCTCGTTCGTTCGTTTGTGTTCGCCTTGATTTCAATGCACCTTTAGATATAGTTTGAGTTTAACCTCCATTTTTTTAAAACAGTAGCCTTATTTTCCAAGTAAGATTACAGTCTTTTACTTAAGCTTTCGGATGTGTGGACGTTAGCTTCTGGTCGAATATTATAACTAAGTATTTAGCCTGACATACAAGTGGAATCTCCTCTCCCCTGAGTACTGTTGAAAATAGTGATTGTAGTGCTCTTCTTTTATTAAAAGCTACTTTTATTATTTATGAATTGCATGAATTATTTCAAATGCAATTTTAAGTAACGGATATTTTTCTGCATGTTGTTTGTTCCTAATATTACCATCGCTAATAATTTCTAATATTGCCAGTGGCAATATTAGGGATTAAACATTAAACTCTTTTATCGAATGCAAAGAAAACGAGCTGAGTGGTGGTAAGAAGATCTACGCTCGGCTCTGCAAGTCATATCGAACGGAAGGTGCTGCCAAGCGTTACAACATTCTTCGCTCAACGCTAGGTCTTTATCACAGCACACAAAATCCCGTAAGAAAGCTTGGAAGATCACCGGCTTTATCTGCAGTACAAGAAAATGATCCTGTCGAAAGAATTCACAGATTAGCTAAGGTGGGAATGCCTTATTTGACAAACCTGGTATAATATGGACGAAACAGGATGCAGATTGACAGTTCATAAGCAATAAATTGTTTTTGCTTAAAGGGAAGCAAAACCGATACATTTAACCGCACCCGAGCACGGAGAAAACGTGTCAATTGTAGGTTGCGGTCAACCTGTACCTACTTTTGTGCTTTTTGAAGTCCAAAGTTTTAAACCTGAATGGTCTGACTCAAAAACTACTATTGTTACAAATAAAGGTAGTATGCCATGCGAAGCATTTGTTTATTTTGTCTTCCTAGTAACAGGTCACACGAGTTGCAACCTATGGATAAGTCAGACAAGACGTGCTACAGTTTATAACAACTAACTCTGGCAAGGCAATTTCAAAAGTGAGGTTTGGAAAAATTTTTACTCCAGTTTGGCTAAAAGCAATGACACTATCAAA
The DNA here is from genome assembly GCF_040954645.1 of Diabrotica undecimpunctata. Classification (NCBI taxonomy): domain Eukaryota; kingdom Metazoa; phylum Arthropoda; class Insecta; order Coleoptera; family Chrysomelidae; genus Diabrotica; species Diabrotica undecimpunctata. The sequence continues at coordinate 112,978,940 of NC_092803.1, read as the reverse complement.
CATTATCTCCGGTTTTGCAGCCACCAACATTTATCCGTTTAGACCAGACGCTACCTGAGACTGCCTTTGTACCAAGTTTAATCACCCACAGAGAAGAAGACAAAGTAAACCATAGTAGCTCCTAAGATTCATCAAATGTCGTTAGAAGTTCTAGCAAGTCGATTGAACTTGCAGATGAAAACGAAGCAAGTACAAGGGGATATCAAGTACGAGAGAAAACTAATAACAAAAAAGAAGCGTTTAATTATTTTTTCAAGTAGCGAATCGTTATCAAATTTTAGTCTTCACGATTACTCGACAATGTCTCTAGTGAAGATAAACCCATTGAAAGATCTAAGAGGAGCAGCAGTTCTGAAGATAACAGTTCACTAATTGAATTAAAATATAAACTACATCTACAAAAGAAACAACATGTTGTAATCCGTGATCTAATCAAGTAATAACTTCTGACTCCAAATGCTTAAACAGTTCTTTTAAAGGTACAGAATTGCTGATTACACCGAAAATTAAATTACCCACCGCGAAGAGGAAGCCAGCTTTAAATAGTAAAGCCCAGCAAGTTACCAAGGATTTGTTCGCACCAATACCAAAATTGAATAATCCAATCAAATTTGTCAAAAAAGCAACGAGCAGTAGGTACGAGAAAAAAAATCAAGCAAACACAAATCGTACCCGGAAAATTACAGAAGAAATAATTTATTAAACACAACATTAAAATTAACAACCAAACTGATAACAAATAAACTGACATTGTAACACTAGCAGAAGAACATCAAGGTTTTAGGTCGGAAAGATCAAGCACCAACGCTGTATTTATAATAAGGCAAGTGCAAAGGAAATCATTAGAATACAACTAACCGGTATATTTATGTTTCGTGGACCTTAAGACCGGGTCAAATTAAATAACGTTATCCACTTATTGTACGCAAGAGAGATACCTCTAGGAATAATCAAAACGATCGAAAATATCTACCAAAGCAACACAACACAAGTAAAAGTAGAAGAACTTACTGACCCTATTGAAGCTGGCAATTTAATATAACTGCCAAAAAATTTAACATGTTAATTTTCTCAATTAGAATACAACAAACTGGTATATCTATGTTTGGTAGACCTAAAGAAAGCATTTGAGCGGGTCAAATTAAAGGACCTTATTCACTTGTTGCACGCAAGAGAGATACATCTAGGAATAATTAAAACGATCAAAAATATTTACCAAAATAACACAATAAAAGTAAAAGTAAAAGAGGGACTAATTGACCTTATTGAAGCTGGGAATAAGATAAGACAGGGAAATTCCCTGAGTCCTCTATTGTTCAACCTGATTATGGATGAAATAATAAAAAGTAAAAACTAAAAAAGGATACCAAATTGGACAAAAACTACTTAAAATAATCTGGTATGCAGATGACGGGACACTATTCTCTCAGAATGAAGATGATTTACAACGTATGCCAATACCAATTTAATATAACCGCCAAAAAATTTAACATGTTAAGTTCCCCAAAAAAGACAAAATGCATGGTTATAACAGTAAATTTACTAAGATGTAAATTCTAGCTAGAAGATCAGATAATAGAACAAGTGATGGAGTTTAAATATCTAGGCATCACATTATCTAGCTACGGAAAGTTCTAAAGGGAAATGGAAGATCAAGTAAATAGAACAAAGAGAAATGAAAGGCAGAATTTACAACACAGTTTTCAGACCAATAAAGACATGTAGAAACACGAACTGACACAGAGAGGACAAACAACATGTTTGAAACAGCAAAGATGAAAACACAGAAAAATTGATGGTAAAACGATTAGTAGGAAGACCACGAAAACGATGGAAAAACAACTTGCCTAGACGATTAAATACTATGTAGTACGATTTTTAGAAATGTCAGAAATATTGTAAAATAATATTATTTAATTGTATATTTTTATTTTCAGAGGGTTTTAAGCGTCTCGTAGGTCTTAAAGAGACCAATCCTGACCTTAAAGTAAGTGTAAGTATGGGCGGTTGGAACGAAGGCTCCGAGCACTATTCAGCAGTAGCATCAGATCCAGCAAAAAGGGTAAAGCTTGCAGATGAGGTTTTAGCTTTTATCGAAAATTGGGGCTTCGATGGTTTTGATTTGGATTGGGAATATCCAGGATTACGAGGAGGAAACGAAACTATTGACAAAGTAAGTACAATATAATTACGTTAAATATTTATTTATTTAATTTAACAGGTATTGGTGGTCTAAGATCAAAAAATTTTAATTAAAAATCATAAAATATAAACTCAAAAAGTTATTGCGGACTTCAGGTTGATTCTAAGCTTCAAATTGAGAGGTTAATTGAAGACGTTAATAGAAGAGAGGTTAAACACATTGTTGGGTGAATTGTAGTGGATTGTATGCAATATTTCCCCGACTTTCTATTACTCCGCTATTATTTTATATTCTTGTTATTGACTTCTTCTTGTAGTATTGGCAACCAAAGCCTGCTACATTCTGCTGATGGATTTGCTACACATTTTTCTTAATTAAGTAGACTGCTTGTGACTTGCTTCTTTGACTTTTCTTTTTTATGTCTGCTTTTTTCATGATTATTGATGCATCTTTTCATTGTACTGTGTGCTCGTTGTCCCAGGTATGTGTGCATATCTGAGATTAGTCGAAGTTTCTATTCTTGATGTATGCTTCATGCTCTTTTATCCTGACACTTAGTAGTTTTGCGGTTTCTCCCACGTAGATCCCATGTGCAGGGCGAAACTACACTGCCCCTTCCCAGAACATAATTAGCTTAGATCTAATTTATAAAAAGAAATACCAGGCATAATTTCATTCTCAGATTGTTTCTAATCTTCGAGCAATATGCATTTTAACATAAATGTTTTATTTGTTTGAACTTCAATGGTGAAACTTGTATAAAATGCTGTAATCTCAATAATTATTCTTTATCAATTTATCGTTAATAAATTCGGTAATTTTTTTCGTAATTTTTTATCTTTCATATAGGGTTTCACAGACCACCCCTTTTTAATTAGGATTTTAAGTTTTTTTTTCAATGTCGAGGCCAGCGTCTTTTGTCAAAATTTTTGTCAAAGAAGGTAAAGAATACCTTCTCTTTATCGCCTACATCTGGAGAGTCCACCAGTTTTCAGAGTTGTAGAAGCCAATGACTGGTTCCTTTCTCTGGGTGCAAATATGCAACTATGTTCCCTTCAGAGACCAGTGTCTGTTTAGTATTTTATTGAATATGTAACATTTTTTAAAGCTAATGGGTAAATATTTCGATTTTCATTATTGTTGTTGATAATTTGCTGATGTTTTCTGACGTAGTTTCTTTTGATGTCTTTGAGAGAAAAATGTGTTTAATGTATTTAATCTTAAGTTCCTTCATGAGTTTCAGGTTAAAACTCATTGGTGTTCATTTTGATTTACAGTTTAGCTGTATTTCGTGTTTCTTGTTTTTCTTCGTCAAGCTGTTATATTTTGTTATTCAATAATATCTTATATTTAGTTTTTAGTAAATAATATTTTTAATATTTAGTTATTAGTTATTAGTACTAGTCTTATATTTGTTATCTAATATCATAAGGTCAAACAAGATAATAAATAAATAAATATAAAGATCTTAAATGTGAATATTTTTCATTATCTTAATTGAATCATACAAAAATAAGTAAATAAAATCAAAATAAAAATCGATATCTTACTAGCACCTACTTGTAGAGATAAAAACAAATATACCTACACTTTCAAAAAAATCTGAAGATCCAAAAGTAATCGTCTAATAATAACGATATTTTCTATGACATTCTGTGTTTCTAAAAAACAAATTCTAACAAACAAATTGGAGGATTCCAAAGATGGAGTCAAGGTGAATGGCGTAAATATCAACAGTATCAGATACGCCGATGATACAGTGTTAATTGCGGATTCCGACGTAGGTCTACAACGACTCATCGACAAGACCAACTAGACCTGTGAGCAATTTGGTATGAAAATAAACATTAAAAAAACCAAAGTGATGTCAATCCGAAAAAACCAAAACGTACCTCAACCTTGCACAATAAATGGGCACATTTTAGAACAGGTCAATAGATTTAAGTACCTGGGATGTTGGATCGATAGCAGCCTAAATCCTGATCTAGAAATAAGATCGAGAATAGAACAGGCCAGAAAATCTTTCGAAAAAATAAAAAAAACTGCTTTGTGATTCTCGAATAAAACTCGAAATTCGACTACGTTTATCAAAATGCTACGTTTGGTCGACTCTTCTATATGCAGTTGAAACTTGGACCCTAAAAACATCAACCGTAAATAAATTGGAGGCCTTTGAAATGAGGATCTACCGGAGAATGCTCAAAATTTCATGGACATCGCATACCTCAAACGAAGAAGTGCTGCATAGAATAGGCAAGGAAAGAGAACTTTTTAACACAGTAAAAGTTAGAAAAACATCATACCTAGGCCACATACTGAGAAATAATAAGTACCAATATGCCCAACTTATAGTGAAAGGAAAAATCGAGGGAAAGAGAGGCCTAGGAAGGAAAAGACTATCGTGGCTGAGAAACATCCGACAATGGACAGGGCTAAATTTTGAACAGCTAATAAGAACAGCTGAAGATAGAGAAGATTTTAAAATTGTAGTAGCCAACCTCCATTGAGGAGAGGGCACTTTAAGAAGAAGAAAAAACAAATTAATATGTGTACACCTTTTTTAATTGAGTTTATCAAAAATATTTTTTAACACAAAGTACTTTTATACTAAACTATGTAAAATGCGTGCCTTTCAGAGGTGGGATGCCAAAAACCATACCAAATAGTTGCGAGGACAGTCCTTAAAATAGGGATCCTGGAATGTACAGAAAAATGTAAACATTGCAGGACAACACTGCATTTTGTACAGGATAGTGTGTTGCCAGTGTTGCCAGTCGGTCAGATAGCCAAGCGGGCTAGGCGGCCGGCTTCTCATTCGCTTCACTGCGAGTGGTTCAGTGGATGTGGGTTCGGTCCCTAGCTCGGTGTACAGAAAAACAAAAAGTCTAACGCAGCAGTTTAAAATTCTAGATGAATCTGCGGCTTAGACTAAAATATGCTGGTGTCTAATCGGCCTATGGTGGAGCATTACGGCAGGAGATAAGGGCTTGCGGCTCGGTGATACTCCTCCATAGATCCCTACCGGAAGGGCGTGACGCCTAAAAATACCGGGTATATATATATATATATATATATATATATATATATATATATATATATATATATATATATATATATATATATATAGTGTGTTGAAAAAATCGTGAGGGGCCTGCAGCCGCGACAGACTACGTGCCAGACTACGTGCCCCGCACGATTCAGGCTCATATCAAAACTCATTCAGGATAATGTTAAAAATAACACTTAATTTTAAAAATTTGAAAATTTAAAATTTTTAAAATTTTTAAAATTTAGGTAAAGATAGTAAAACTTAGTGTTTTAACTCTGACACATAGAGAACAGAAAATTTTAAAAAATTCAGAATGTATTTTGTCCATTATTTTATATTTTATATGTGTGTTATTAATGTTGAGTGTCAATGCTTTTATAAATAATCTCAACGACTAGTAAGATGCACTGAAGAATTGTGATATTTTATGAATATTTACATATTTTTCTTATTAGAGTGTCTTGAAAAAGGAATAAAACCATTCCGAAAGCTAGACAGCAAATCAAAAGAGTGTTTCATTAACATCCCGGCCAATTTTCTGACTGCAACCCTAATAAAATGTGTTGTTTGTTTATACATGTATATATATATATATATATATATATATATATATATATATATATATATATATATATATATATATAAACAGGAAAAAAAATTAAAACCGTTAAATTCAAAATAAATGTAATTCACTAAGATAGTGGAGAGTTCTTAGTCAACAGTTGAAGAGAAGACGTTTCGTGTATTTAATTTATACACATTATCAGTTCATCTACAAAATTATTTAAATAAGCAAACATCTAAACATATAAACAAATTTGCACATGGTTTAGCTTATAAAAGATATGCAGCAATAATATGATGGTGAAGAAGTAAAGAAAATAGCTTAATTTGTGAACCATAGAGATTAAAAAATACAATACATTCGATTAACAAAAACTCGAAATAATTCAGTTTTGTAAAAGTTAAAAAAAAGTTCAAGGAACAGACATGTTAAAAAAACTTTGGTGTAAGTAACTAAGCAAAAAACATTATATCCAATATGGATGACAAACAAAGTTCCAAAAATATCACTGATATTACTTAGTAATCATGGAAATTATAGCAGTTTATATTTAACTTTTGGTAACATTATTTAATCTGTTTTAATTAAGCAATAAGTGACAAAGAAAAATTACCGGCAAAAGGAACAATGCGTTCACTTCAAAGGTATCAAATTTAAAAAAAAATCGTAGATTTCTTCAACATCTTCAGTTTGTAAATCAGTTGAATGTGACCAAAATGATACAAAAACGATTCAAATTCTTTATCATTCTCATTTGAAAATGCTCTAAAATGAATATCAACAATAGTTTTGAAACCCCATAGGCGTAGATACATTATTTGTACGTATTTCAAACTTTTGGACATATATATATATATATATATATATATATATATATATATATATATATATCTATATATATATATATATGTATATATATATATATATATATATATATATATATATATATATATGTATATATAAATGTTTGTCTGGGGGCTCGGGAGACTGAGACCTTGGAGACCTCGGAAGGCCTGAAGAAGACATCGAAGAAGATGTCGAAAGCTCGGCGCAATCATAATCGACGCGTTTCAACCCGGAAGATTGTAGAGTTTAATATTAATTCCTGTAATAGTATTAATCTTAGCTCTAGGTTTAATTTAAATGCACGTCTTCTTTTTCTCTTGACGTATCTTGGATACCACAATGTAATTCTAGTGGACCACCTATTGTCAGTTCTTCTCTCTCTATAGAGATGCATATCAAGTAGCAAAAGATTTTAAACCTAGGGAAAGTTTTTTTAAAGATAAAAAAGAACTACCTTGAATGATGGTAAAAGCATACTAAGCAGGTGAAAAAGAATATTTGCATGAGCTACTAAATATAAAGACTGTAGAAGAGGGGAAAAATGCACATAGGGTAGTTATATGAACTGAAAGAGAAATTCATGGACCTTCTGAAGATGAAATAATAAGTATATTAAGTTTTTTAAAAAATCATAAGACACCTGGTACTAATACAATATCCGCTGAATTATTAAAACATGGAGTACCAGCACTATGGAAATAAATAGATGGCCTAATCACCCAAATATGGGACGATGAAACAATCCCTGAAAAATGGAAATTCCAACACTGCATTCACAAGAAAGGGAATAATGAAAAATGCTCCAACTATAGAGGAATTATGTTATTAAACATACAAAATGTCATATAAAAAGTTTTCTTTAGAGGGAGCAGAATGGGGGCTACAGAATCCACATGAAATTTGAGCTCGAGTTTATTAAGCACGCCGATATAGTAAAGTTTGTTAAATATCATATACTTCGTTGCCTTGGCCACTTGCTACTAATAAAAATGAAAAAAATACAAAAAATATCACCCAACGGAGGCCCGTCGAAAATGACCATGAGGCCGCCCAAGAAAGCGTTAGAAAATGTCGATAATGATCTAAGGATTCTGGACGTTCGGAATTAAAGAGAGTCGCCAATGATAGAATGGGATTGAATGCAAGTGTTAATCAGACCAAAACTTTCAGATGATTGTAACGTTAGAGGAAGAAGAAGAAGGTAAGTAGCAAAATGAAGCTGAAATATCGAAGAAGACCACAAGAATTAGGTGGTTAAATATTTTAATTCAATTTAAAGAAACAAACGTTCATATGCCATTTATTAATCTGATTCAACAAAGATATCCACATAGTTCTCCCCAAAGCTAATTACTTGCTAACCAATAGAAAATATCATAGCAAAATAAAATAAAGTTGGGACACGTGACAAGACAATCTGAAATAAAACAGCCACGCAAAGTAATAAAGTGAAGACCAAGCCAAACGAAAACAGACAGAGGTAGGCAACAAAAAGAAGATGGGTAGGTAGGAAGCAATTCCTGTTAAAGCGAAGCTTCTATACTCGTGTTGTATATATTTGTACGAGTATACTTTTTCTTTATAGTAAAATGTTAAGGAGGACGTAATGGAACTAGCGCCACAAGATGGCATCGTCACGGGTAGCGTCATAAAATAGCGGTTCTTCACATCGATTCACTATTCTCGATAATTCGTTTCTAGCCAGCATATATTTATTTTAAGTGGATTTAAATTTAAAAAATTATTAACAAAATACAGACATTAAATGAGAAATAAAAAAATTAAAGAATTTGTCAGTAAAATGTATAATTCACAACGAGTGTATAAATTTAAAAGTTATAAATGTCATACGATTAATAACAATATGGTTTAAATTTTTAATACACTTCTCATTTTAAAATATTTTCATATAAATACAAGTAATAGTTTTAAATATATTATTTAGTTTATATAATAATTAAATTTACTATCAAATGATATTTATTTATATATTATTATAATATAATATTTTGCTTGAATTTGACTAATCTGTCAAAAGTAAACAACATATGCTTTGTTAATACGTCAACAGGTGGCTTTAGGAGCAAACTTAATATTTCATTGAATTATTTGAGTATAATATTATTTGTTTAAAATATATATAATAAATAAATAATAAAATTACTTTATTCAATTGTTCAAATATTATTTAAATTTTAAAAATACAAAAAACATAGTATTACACTTCGCGGTAGTCTACTGTGACGCCTACGGTAACATCTATTTTCTTTCATCTATTTAATTACTGGAACATTGTTCATACATTCCACAATGGCACAAATCGCTATAGTTTGTTTTAAACGTTTCTTAGGAACAATTCTTACCGGACTACAGCCAAAATTTTAAGTAGAAATATCACAACTGAATTTTGTTTTAAATGTTTTATTTGCTTGATGATAATAACTCTTTCCCAATATGTAGTAGAATCTTATTCTAAATCATTATTGATAGGAAGGTATGTAGCCCCTTATGTATCGTGCTTTAAAACAGTAAACAAGGAATATTTTTATTTCAGGAAGACTTTGTCGAACTTGTAAAAGCTCTTAGTGACGTTCTTCAACCCAAGGGTTACTTGCTCAGTATAGCCACTGCAGGCGCCGTTGAAAAAATTGACCTTGGATATGATGTCCCAGTTATAAATGAGTAAGTAATGTATATATTAAATGCAAAACAAATACCGTTGCACGTCATACTTCACTTGTAACCATATCTTATTTATTTTTATCAGCAGGCCATACCCATTAACTTTCATTGAAATATAAATCAGAGCTATTAGGCTATTATTAATGTATCCTTAAATATGTAAAAACCGTGGAGTGCTACCATTTATAGGGTTGCGTTTTTGAGAAAGGGGTAAATTTGTCCCTATGTACTTGGGTGCATTTGGGTGAATTCTATGCAGTTTTCGTACATATACACCCAAAGAAAAATTGTTTAAAATTAAACTTCCTATAGAAATGTCACCGTTTAAAGTAAAAAATAATTTTTTTTACAAAAATATATTCAAAAACGAAGCAAAAAAAGTTTAAATTGTTTTCACGGGGGTATAGGTATAGAAAAAAACATGGTATATAAAAAAACTGTTATATGTCCTCTTCAAAATGACGTTTGGAAAAAATATTTAGGATTACAGTATCCCAGGTACCGTTTTTCAAGCTTCGCCACCCACACCATTTTTTTCTACTCAATTTTAGGTATATGCGGTGGAATATTTAATTGAACGAAAAATCAATTACCTGTTAAATAGTGTATATTCGATGGTTCTAGAACTAATTTTAAGCAAAATACAATTCATTAAAGTTATATACTTTTAATGATTTTTGCTAATTTTTACAGCTGTTTTTTAAATTGCTTATTATAAATTTTTTATTGTACATTTAGGTATATGCATTACCAAATAAAAAAGAAATAGTATACTTATAAAATAATTTAGCATTAACGGTAACCAAGATATGGTTTGTCAAATTTTGATACAACTATTTGTATATACCTAAATATACAAGAAAAGAATACTCCAGTCGCAGTCGTCAGAGACGAAAATGCCACTGATCCTAAAAAATATGCAAAACAGTTTACTTAACCCCGAGCTTCTCCCTAAAACCGCCCCTCGTAGTGAGTGGAGGACGGAAAACATCGATTTATCAAGAATCTGTACATCGTAGAAAAAAATTTTAAACAAAAGATGTAGCTGAGATAACGTTGAACAAAAATATATATTAGCACTTTTTCAGTAGAATGAACTGTTCTCTCAGAAACAACGATTGAAGCAACCGGCGATTTTAAATATGTTACGCGTGCGACATCAATTTTTTAAATAAAATTTGTATCAACTCGACGGTGCAAATTCAATAACTTTTAATCAGAGTATCGTATCGTCAAAAATTAAAATGGGTTTTAAAAATGAAGAGTGCAGCTTTCCTACACAATTTTTGTGTTTTGCCGTAAATATCAAAAATCGTTAAAAATAGAAAACTTTGAAAAACCGTGTCTGGCTTATAATTATTCCTAGAATCTTATACAGTAAATAATTTTAAAGGTAATTATATTTTCTTTCTATTTAATATACTATTGCATATACTTTAAACTGCGTAGAAAAAAGTTATAGAACAATTTTTGCCAAAAAATAGTAAAAATGGCCCAAAAATTGTGTGAGTAGCAAATTTTGAAAAGTCGTATCTGGGATACTGTGCATCCCAAAGATTTCTAGCAAATATCATTTTAAATAGGAAAGACAGACATTTTTTCTGTAAAGCAATGTCTACACCTATACCTCCGTGGAAAAATTTATAAAGCAAGAAAGAAAAATCGCGTGTGTTCTTGTTTTTTTTTGCTTCGTTTTTTGAATATATTTTTATCAAAAAAAATTATTTACCGTATATTGATAATAATAATATATTATAATACGTATTTTGAGAACGATTTCCGAAGTGGAAATTGAAACGTCAATAAAATTAATTTAACCTTTAATTGTGGCTTATTCCCATTTAAATAGTAATTACTTTAACATGCCACAAGAAAATAGCTTCAGAACAGCAAAATGCAGCTTGTTCGTATAATTTTTAGAGGTTCACTGGCGTTTTTGTCTCTGACGACTGGAGTAATATTTCCACAATCATTTTAAAATTATGATTTTAATGAGTTTTATTATTTCTGTTGGCAACTCATCTGGACCTTTCTTCATTTTATTGATCGTGTACTTGACTTCTTCTCTTGGTATTTCTGATCCTGTTTTACTATCCATAGATTTGTTGCTTGCATCATCTGATTGATCAGTAAATCATTGTCCTATATACTAGGTCCAAACTCTTTAATTTTTCTTCAGTCTCCTATGTGTCTTACCTGCACTATCTCTTTGATCGTTAAAATGTTGCCTCATATGATAGGTTCAGATACTTGATTTTCCTTTAGGCTTTAATGTTTCTTCTTTCCTCCATGAATGTATTGTAGTTTTTATCTTATCTTTTTGATAATTGTTTGCTTTTTGTGTAAATTTAAGCTTCCTCTTATTTGATTTGTAGCTGTTAAAATTCTTTGTATTTTCTCATGTACGATTTTTCCTTAGCAAGGGTTCGTTAAGCGATGTTATTGACGTTACAAATTTTTAAACGATGCCCCATATATTTGTTATTAAATGTTAGTTCTTGTTAATAATATCATAACTAAAGGTTTCAATTGATAATATACTATTTCTATGGGTATATCTCTCATTTATTGATAGATAGTCTATTTGGTTTCTGAGTATGTAATGTTTTGTGAAACCTGACTAATGAACCTGAATTTTTAGTTATTCTATAACATTATTTAATATTTTCTTAAGAACAGTCTCTTTTGTCGTTTTGTAGGTTGGTGGATATGCTTAATGTTATGGTTTTTGATTTTCATGGAGCATTTGAGAATTTTGTAGGACATGTTTCACCATTGTTCCCAGCTCAAATTGATTACGAATATGAAGCTAATAGTACGTACAATGTAGTAAGTAATAAAATTTTGTAATTTTTATAAAATAAAATAAACAGTATTTTGATGTCAGGTATGTTTTGGTATATTCAGTGAGAAAACAAATATCTAATCTGTAGTTTTAATGCTAGAAACGTTTTAAAAAAAATAAAATTAAAGCTTTCTTTAAACACTTTCAAAAAGTTTTGATGAGTTTTCCCCAAAAAGTGCTTCATTTTTTGGTTATTTAACGTTGAAATATTTGATTTGGAATTTGGCACATAAGAACCAGCATTTCATGAGCTACAAGTTGCTTCTACTGGGTCTACAGACTTAATAGGTACACAATTTTTTATTTTTTATAAGCTACATTTTTACTAAGAATTTTTTTTCGATAAATACATACTTCTTGAGTTAATTGTGAAAAACCGTCTAAAAATGTGCTTTTTATTTTGATTTTTTTCACATTTTCACTCACAAATAACTCAAAAAGTATTCAATTAGTAAAACCCCCGAGAATTTTCACCCACCTAGTAAAAGCAACTGTGCTTGAGTACATAAGTGAAGTAGAGGGTAACAGGAAACTAAATCCAAATTTTCAAGCAAATCCTGTGACGAGCAAAATTACACTCCAGAACGGTCATTTACTGGAGTATACCGTTTTCTCTTATAAATATTGTTGACATCCTGAGCTCGTTATGCCGTCGTCATACAAACAATCACACAATCAACAATTTTTGGACAAACCCAGTTTTGAGTCACATGTGTGTTCCAATGGAGCAATGAGATCCACATGTCCAAAGATCAAACCGGTCACACTTCGTAATGGAGTGGTACCTATCGGACCTATCTGACCTCCCCCCAAGCTATCACCAATTACCTCTCTCCATCACAGAACATAACGAATGGGGAGTAACTGAAAGTTACTTTGAATGCCCTGGGTAAAGGGCCATCCTCTGTTTTATTATTTAAGTGGTTAAGCGACCTGATTTTAGGGGTAGCTAGAAGAGATTTTCTCTCTATGAATGACTAAGTTAATTTTTACATGATTTGTGTCCCAAAATGTGTCTTCCGGACAGCGAGTCCGCTCGAAACTCCGTGCCCCGAAAAAATCATACTGAAAATTAAAGCAAAACTAGATTTAAAATTTGACGTGCTTCAACGTTTTTTGCTCAAACATTCTGATGTTTCTAATACAAACACCGATACTGTGCTAAGGTTGATACTAAGTTTATAGATAGACCAAACAAAAATATTTATTATTGAAAATGGATACACATCAATTTAATATTTTCCTTTTATATAATTGAAAATTATTTATTATCATCGAAAATGGTGTATTCGCATGCAAAAAAGAGCCTCCTGAATACCCATACCACTTCGGAAACCAAACTGCTCGTCACCAGTTATCTCCCAACAAAGTTTGTAGATGCGACAAAGCAATATTTTCATAAAAAATTTGAGCGTGTAACTCATTTAACTGATAAATTGATAGACGCTGCACTGTCAGGCATTCCTTTTCTTGGGAATAGTTATAAATATTGATTCTAACCAGTTGTCTGGTAATTTACTGCTACTGTATATCTTGTCAAAGAAGGAAGTGATAATCGCAATACTCTCATTATCTAATAGTTGTAACAATTATGCAGCAATTCTGTAACAAATCGTCAGGACCAGAAGCCTTCCTTTGTTTCGCTTGGTCAATGGCCTTCTAAACTTCTAAGATTAGAATCGGTGGCCAGTATCTCGGTTAGATGTTATTTCTTGATAGATTCTTTGGTCTTCTTAAAATAATTCTATTATGTAATTTTTCCATTCGGTACAGCACTGTTTAATATCATTTAAAATTCTACCACCAGAGTCTTGTAATCTATTTTGCCTGTAAATTTTGCTTTTGCCTGTTAACTCTTTTAGTTTTTTATGCAAATGGAAGCTGTCGTGTCGTTTCTCAATAAACAGGATTCTTGTAGCCATCGCTTTTTAGCTACTTTTATTTGTTTTCAGATTTCTCTATGAAATTCATTAGTATTTTTTTCTATTTATGGATTTGTACTGCCTTCGATATGGTGTTACCGGTGTATTCTGAAAATATCATGGATGGTTCCCAAAAAAAACGCATAAGTTGTCAAACAACTAGGAAAACAATGCGTTTTAAAAACAAGTTTTAAATTCTATAAAAATCAGTAAGTTTGAATACTTGGGCACATCATTGGAGGTGAAAAATACGAACTATTAAGAAATATAATGTAGGGAAAAATCAAAGGCAAAAGAAGCGTAGGAAGACATAAAATCTCGTGGCTACGCAATCTCCGTGAATGGTTTGAATTCAGTTCAATTGAACTACTCAGGCGCATAACCAACAAAATTATAATTGTCAGAATTATTTCCAATTTCCGAGAGGAGCGGAACTTGAAGAAGAAGACTGCCTCCGAACGTTCATTAGATCTAAGATGACTTATTTCTTCTAGTCATTTTTCACTGTTCGTGGTCTTATAAGATTTTCTCCAATTGCAGTGATTATTGTTGTTTTCATTTGTTCCCAGCAATCATCTATGTTATTGGTATCTTCTAGTCTACTTTTGGGGAACTTGTTGGTAATTTCTTGAAAAACCTTATTTAGAGTGCATGGGTCTTGGAGTGCATCTTGTAATATTTTGGAAGTTTTCTGATTTTTATAGGCTTTCTTTAGCCTGACTGTGATTGTAAAGTATGGTCTGATAGAATATCGGCATCTGGGTAAGTCTTGACCGATTTAACGGAGTTTTTAAATCATTCATTGACTGTTTTATAATCAATTTGTTTTTTACAATATTGTCTCCTCGATCACTCGGAGACTTTTTAGGAGGTTATTAAGTTTTCTTGTTTCATATAACGTTATATCCTCAGAAACCTTTAATATAGTGGTTTTCCGTTGCCGTTCCTATTTCTCCATGCCGTTGGCCTTTTATCGGCTCATTCGCCTTTTGGGACAATTTTTTTCCATATATATATATATATATATATATATATATATATATATATATATATATATATATATATACCATACGATGAAAAGTAATAACACTTTGTCGTTACCTGTAATGTATCTATAAATTAGAATACCAGCACATACCACACATAGTACATATTTTTTGTACCTATAGCACGTTGTATTTATCTATAGTCCGCATATGCTACATACGTATATTAATATGGTAATTTGGTAGGATGCAGGAATCCAACATTGGATATTGAGTGGTGCAGATCCCGCAAAAATAAACCTCGGTATTGTCACCTATGGAAGAACATTTACCTTAGCTGATAAAACCAATACTTCTCTTTATGCAGATGTCATCGGTGGTGGTAATAAAGGGCCATATACTGGACAATCTGGATATTTAGGATATAATGAAGTAAGTATTAACTGTTAAATATATATAAATAGTGAAATTTTAATAATTTAAAATGTTTGGTAATATTTAAAATCGATTCGCTAAAAATGAAAAGTATTAAATAGAAAAATTATATTTGTTTATTGATAATGACCAAGTTATTCACTATAGCAACTTTAAACTTATTTAATATATACTATAAACATCGTTTAAAATCCTGGAAGATGAAATGTAGAAACATGGATAGATATCATAACTATAAGACTATAAATGCTATAGATATTAAAATTGCAACACGATAAATGATTCAACTATGTTATGATATAACAATAACAAAGCAAGTGTGGGACCTTATATACGACTTTTTATTAACACCGTAAAACAGACAAATTTATAATGTAAATGGCACAAATATATCAGACAGTATCACGTCATGATTATATAATTCAACAATCGATGAAGCAATTTCTAGTATACGTAGAGTAATATAGCAATTAACTTTTCATTAAGTAGCCATATTTCATAGCAATGAAATATGGCTACTTAATGAAAAAGCAGTTTAAAAAATTAAAGAAACGGATTTTTGGAGAATATATAGACTACATATTTTTTCCTATGTTGAACATTTTTTTTAGAAAAACTTACAAAACGTGTAAACTTTTTTTTTAAACAAATTAAATTTTCAATAATTTTTTTATGAGTAATAAAAATGAACTTCAAAACAATATAATTTTATATTATTAGATTTAATTTATAGAATTCACTTAAAAATTATATATTTTTTTATACAAAAAGTAGTTTTTTCAATTTTCGATTAATTCGCAAAGCAATATTATTAATCTTGAAGAAGAAAATACTGATACTGCTATTAACTTTTGTTCAATTTTTAAAATGCGAAAAATTATGTCATGTTTTTCGCTGTATTAATTACTATTATTCTTCACCTCAATTTTAAAATCATTACCCTATTCCAACCCTTAGTAATGATTCCTACCCCACTTCAAACCCACTTCTTTAGAAATAGGTTTTAAAATAGCAAACAAAGAAGACTCTCTCTCGACTGTTCATTGTCGGTAGCAACAGACGTAATCTCTCTCCATGGTATATTAAACGACAAAGGTAACATATTGCGCACACAGCATGACCGTCGGCCAGGGAGTGACGTCACCCGCAGCGTAATCAGTTAGAAACTAGCATCCGTAGAGTGGAGTTATCAGTTTCGAAGTTTCTCACATATCTCACAGATATATTTTTAATTTTTACGATATGCATTGTGCGGTTTTTGGCTGTTCCTTTAATAACAAGAGCAAGCGAAATCGTTGCCCTGACACGAGGCTTTTTCGTTTCCCTAAAGAGGAAAATCTAATTAAACAATGTGTGCATGCCACCGGTAGGAAAGATAAATTTAACCCAAATACGGCTTATATTTGTTCAAAACATTTTACAGAGACTGACTTTCTGTAAATCTTAAACATCAACTGCTGAATTATCGGCCGAAAAATTATCGGGGTTTGAAAAAAGATATTGTTCCCAACAAGAAATCGCCTATGATGAAACCTGAGGTCTGGTGGAGTAGAAGCGCAAAATAAATTTTGCAGAGAGTGTCTGATATGATTTCAACAATGCGAGTTAAAGGCAAGAAATCATTGCTTTCGTTCCAAAAAGGTAACACAATATATCAAAGTAAAAACACATTTATAACATTTTCCAAAACGTTGTAGGTATTCTTATATCAAATAAGGCTTTGCAGTTGCTGCTCGAAGATGTAGGCAAACGATACAATATAAACTACCTTTTGACGAGGCGCTTAAACCAAGATCCCTTGGAGAATTTTTTTTAGGGTCATAAGAGCGAAAGGTGGTTTAAACGATCATCCAACTTCTTTAAATTTTAAATACCGACTGCGTTTTTATTTAATGGAAAAAAAACGAAGGTGCCTTTTTAAATTAATGTAATGTAGAAGACGATGGTACTCCTACATTAACTATTAGCGGTAGTATGGTAGAAAAGCTTGCTTAAAAAAACAATCATTGACACCAATCCTACGGATGGAGATGACATAGTCCTCTGTAAAGAACTCGATGAATTAGGATATGATGGACTAGGACATTAAGGAGAATTTATTTGTAGCAAGCTTAAACGCAAGTTACCAAATTTAACTAACCAAAGATCGACGTAGTCATTTGACAGAAGGTGGACTATATAAATCTTCTAACGAATTTATGGCTCATTTGGAAAAAGTGGAGATACCATATTTATTGGCAAGCAATATATTTCAAGTCTGTAGTCCGCAATATGTCAAGTCTGTGTTAATATTGATTGCCGTCAAGATGCTAAGAAAACATTTTTTCGGTCGCGTGTGTACTTCCGTATAAAAGATTTTAATAAAAAAATTGTTTTAGCCACGTACTAATACAAGTAAATACAAAAAACTATCGCATAATGTATATAATTTTATATTTTTAAACGTAAATTGTTTAAAAACTGTTTTATATATTATAGTTATTTAGCAAGAATTAACGCGATCGTAATATTTATTTTGAAAATTGGCATCGTACTTCTGTAAGTGACTGTTGTTTTATTTAAATTTAAGTATATATTTACCAATTATGTATAATATAAAAAATTTTTTCCTTCTCAAAAGTTTATGAAAAGTGCAAGTATGTAGGTACCTAACTCAGTAGCTATTTGTTTGTACTAATACCTTATTAGTTCTAAGTCGTATAAAAATTAAATATATTTGACTAAGAAAACATTATAAACATTTGTTTTTATTTGAAATGTATGAAGAAAGTAAAATAATATGCAAAATATCCTTATTTAGGGTGGCTAAGTTAAGAGTGCTTATGTATACAATGTGAATACTACGCTGCGAGTGACGTAGCTGCGCAAGGTTAACGCGAATTTGCACTTCGGAATAGATGGCCCTGATCTCTCTCGACTGTTGACTGCCACTAGTAACAGACATTCTCTCTCTCTATCTCTATCTTTGTTTCTCTCTCTCTCTTTGATAGTTACGCGAAAAATACTGCGAATCATATTTTGAATTGTATAGACAACCGACGCAACTGTGCTCTATCTCTTAATTTTAGTGTCCATACCGCGAGACACGTGTGTAGAAACCGGTAAAGACAGCGCCCCGCGTACGAGAAACTACCGCGAGTGTAAGCCTATAAATACCGCGAGTGTGTATAACAGCAATATTGGTAAGACTGTTTATAAACTTGATTTGGCTATTATCTGTATAACCCTTGACTTCCTCTCCTAATTATTTTGAACCAGCCCTATTTAATACAGTTCTCATACTCGGAATTTTTATTAATAATTTCACATATGTACACCCCTTTTTGTACAACTTTAATAAAATTGATTTAGAATTATATGATAAAAGTTTGGGGAGTAATTTTCAACTTAAAGATGAAGATTTTGATGAAGTAATAGAAGATCCCTCCAGTCCGCAGCGCAAGAAAGAACGTCTTTATAGACGAATATTCGTTCAAAAATTAAAAAAAAAGATATTTTCTGTATAAAATAAATAATAATTTTTAATTAAATTTTATAAATTAAATCTAATATCATAAAATTATATTTTTCAGAAGTTCCCTTTTATTAACAATGAAAACATTTATAAAAAACAATTTAATTTATTAAAAAAAAAGATACTTTGTATATGAAATAATTAATAATTTTTAATTCAATTCTATAAAGTAAATCTAATAACATTAAATTATATTGTTGTGAAGTCCACTTTTATTAATGTGTTATAAAAAAATGAAAACAAATTTAATTTGTTTAAACAAAGATTGTTTAAATAATTATACAGCTTTCAAATGAGAATATTTATTTTTAAAGCGTTAAAAGGTACACGTTTTATCTATACAGTGTTACCCACAAGTTTTTCTAAAACAAGTCTACAGCATAGGAAAAATACGTGTACCTATATTTTGTTATAAATTAATTAGTTTGCAAAAACTAGAACATCTTTGGGATATGGAAATGCTTTATTTAGGTTCTCTATTCGAGTTACATGAGATTTAAAAAAATGAAGAAAATGGCTCCCTTGGAAGCCGAGAAAATACATTTTTTTACATTTACAGATTTTGAACTTTGAAATTCAATTTTTTTCAATATAGTGTTTTTGGTATTTTTCACGCCCAATACCAATCGTTTTTATTATCATAATATATGTTATGAATATCTTAAAAATATGAAAACTGTTATCGAGAAAGACCTTCAAAAGAAAAAAGAAATGGTTCAAAGATTACCCATCCTATTGTTTATAACTTCGTCGCAAACCCCGGTCAACTTTGACTGGTAGTATCTCATTAACCACTACTCGTAATTCAACTTTAAATTTAAAAGAAAATAGTTACCGAGATATTCTATTTGTTTTTTTTTATTTACAAAAAATAGTCGCTTTAACCAACTATGTCAATTGCGATATTAGTTATTACATTATATAAAATTATATAAAGATGTATTTTTAAGAAAGCTAATATTATATTTTTAGTATTTAAATGTTCACCTAATACTGGTTTGAAATCACTGGAAATATTGTTTTTTTGTCTGTTCACTGTATATTTATCTCATTTTGTTAGGAGGTGTTTAACAGAAACGTTGACTAGACAATATTCACAAACTAGAATGTCTTCCTTAGTCATTAGGTACTTATGCGTAATATTGGTATGACCTAATCGCAGTTAAGAAATTTTGACTTGGTGAGATTTTTTTAGGTTTACTAGGCGCCACTGTTTCACTGTCGATTTAATTTCTTTTAATTTAGATTCCTATACGTTCCACTTACTTTGCTACGCACTGATTACTTTTTCTTTGACGATCTGTTTAATATCACTGGAGATAGTCTTTGAAACTATCTCCAGTGATATTATAAAATATAGCATTATCGTTTTTGGTAGCTTTTCTTGCTTGGAGGTCTGCTTTTTTATTACCTTGTATTCTAATATGAGATGTAACCCACATAAATTTGACTTCGAGACCAGATTCTTGTAAGCCAGCAAATTCTTTACTGACAAATTAGGCTATAGGGTTCTTAGTGTATAGTTGACCAATTGTTGTCAACGGGTTTAGAGAATTTGTGATAATGACGGAGGAAGAATGGTTTGTACTTTTGATATGAATAAGGGCTTGTAATATTGCATATACTTCTGTATACAGATTGTGAAATCTGAAGAGGAAAGTTGAGTGACAAATGCTGCTCCTACGCCAACTGCAGATTTGGAGGCATCTGTATAAATGCAAAACTTTTTCCCGCATAAAAATGACTGTCGGATTACATTGGGTGATCTCTCTGGTATTTAATGTTGGAGTAATGTGGTATTGATTTCGGGAATTATGATAACTCAGGGAGGGGAAGTTTTTACATTTGAAGGAAAGAGGTCAGGAATTTGGAGTTGCAGATCTTTTAATTCTATTTGTTTATAAACCAAAACATTGTTTATAATTTTAAAACATTCCTAAGGCCGCCTAAAGAACCCGATTTCCATTTTATAAAGTATGTTAGATAGGTGTAGTACTTTTTTATAAGTAAAATTGGTAAACTTCTGTGGTCTAGTTTTTATTGTGCAAGATTTTGAAGAATGTATTTTTTTTAATTTAGATTGCAAAATTGTTACGCAAAATCTATTAAATTGATTTTAATGAAATTTGGTGAACTTTTTATTATATTATACAGATTTTCTAGGCAAGTTATGAAGGTCCTAAGTTCAATATAAGTGGTTCAAAAACGTTAAATAAGAAAAGGCCTTTCCCCTTTTTTGTATTTATTGCTATTTTGCAGCAAGAGTAATAACTCAAAACATTTTTAACCAGTTTTATTTTATAGAAAATTCAAGTATTGCCATTTTATTTCATTTCGACGATAAGCAAGGAAAGTAGAAAAAAACGATGTTTTTAGTAATTTTTAAAGATTTAATTTTTTTTATATAAATATTACCGACCTATTTGAGAGGGAAGATAAGTCAATTAATATTACTGAAGTTAACACATCACTTTTTCTGCAAAAATCAGAATGCCACCTCTCATATCCACCTTAAAACAGATCTGCCCTAGCCTGTAAAACTTGTTTTAAAATCTAGTTAATATCAAAGGTCAATAAAGTTCTTAAAATTATACTACAAGGATTGATATTAATGCACATTTCACTATAGGATGCAATTCATGTACAAATATTCTTAGACATATTAAGTTACCACTAAATATTAAGTACACGAATTATTAGGTAGGTACCACTAATTATTAGTGGAACGCATAGCGGAACTTAAATGGAACTGGGCAGGCCATGTAGCGCGAATGCACGACTCACTATGGACGAGCAAAATTACAAATTTTGCTCGTCCAAGAGCTCAAGAGGCCAAGAGCAGACACACTTAGTAGAGGAAGACCACATACACGTTGGGCTGACGACATCAGGCGTATCACCAAAAATTGGCAACAAAGAGTACAAAATCGTAAAGAATGGAGGAGTTTAAGAAAGATTTATGTCCAGCAGTGGACGTGATCAATTAAGGCTGGATGATGATGATGCTGATGATGATGACTAATTGTTAAGTAGTATTGAGGTTAAATTGAAGTTAAATTAATAAAAATATCGAGAAAGAAATGAAAGGCAGAATTTACAAAACAGCCATCAGACCAATAATGATATACACGGCAGAAACAGAACCTGACACAGAGAAAACAAAAAGAATGTTAGACAACAGTGATGAACACTCTAGAAAAATTGATGGCAAGACATTATAGGACAGAGCTAGAAGTACAGATATACGAGTAGACGCAAGGTGGAGAACATCAAGGAATGGTTGAGAAATAAAAGAGTAGAATGGAAAGATCATATAAGCCGAATAACAACAAATAGAGTAGTAAAGATGGCGTGAGACGGTCCCCAATGAGTATGAAGACCACGAAAACGATGGAACGACAACTTACTGGAGGTACATTGAAAAACAGACAGTCATGTCTACATAAAAAGAAGAAGAAGAAAATATTAAGGTACCAAATTAAACAATTAATTATCAAAATTATCAAAACCGAAAAATAAATTTAAAATTATTTTCAGTCATCAAACGGTTCCTAGAAGGCACAAATCGAAAATAAATATTAAAGTACATCAATATAATAAATTGGCTAAGTGTATTGTATGAACACGTTGTATTTATAATTCTGGAATACTTGAAAATAAACGTTTATTTCTCGTTCTTGACATGTCATGTGAATTAATGTACGTTTTCGAGCAATTATTTTAGAGCCTAGGTCTAGTATTATCTCTAAGGCTACAGTGGGCACTTATATCATTCACATGCAAGCGAGGCTGTACATTTTTGCAACTGTACTGTTGTCTAATGTTGCGTTCTTTTGTTTCACCAAACCAGCACAGAGAGTACATGACCAGAGAGTACTTCTTGCATGAGAAGTGATGTTGACTATTGAATTGTTGTAATACCAGACAATTGAAATTTCCTTTCATTTAATCTTATACCTCATTTTTCTTTCATTTTTGTATTTATTTAAAGGGCACTTTTTATTTTTTCTTGTTTTTCAGATATGCGAATTTCATTTAAATTCTACGTATGTCTGGGATGATCAGCAGAAAGTACCTCACAGATATTGGGACGATCAATGGGTTGGATTTGAAGACGAAAGATCAATAACAGAAAAAGTAAACTACGCTCGGGACAATGAATTGGGAGGAATGATGGTGTGGTCATTAGATTACGACGATTTCAGAGGAACTTGTGGAGAAAAATATATTTTATTAAAGACTATAAACAAAATTCATGATCCACAGTTTTGAATTTGTAAATTTTAGTTATGTGTAGTAGGTTATTCTAGAAAATTGTCATAGATACTTGTGTAAATGATCCATTTAATAACATAAAAAACAAAATAACAATAATAATAACAATAATTATCCTGTAGACTACTAGTATCATTCCGAAGGCCCCCTTAAAGAACATCAAACAGTTAGGTCTTAATACACATCTTTACAAGATTATGTAAAACCATTAGAGGCAATAAAAGCTGTATAGCTTAAATCTGAATAGCAATAACAATATCAAGAACAATCTAAGTTTTAAATGCATCTAAATAATTGGCAAATATAGAGATCCTAAGATAGAAATAAGGAGACAATCAAGAATGAGTGTGCGTAGTGCCAAGACAATACCTATTATCTTCTCAACGGTGGTGTCACTCTGAAGAGCTTCCAAGAGAATATCAAACAACTGGGTCTTAGTAAACGGAATTATATGATAAAATTGAAATAGTCTGTCCAGAGCCCAATCCTTTGGTGCCATAAGTATTTGGGATAAGTGAATTTTTTTGAGTATTTGAGACTCGCATGGCTTACATCTAGTTCTTCTTCTTACGATGCCTATCCGTTCCGGATGTTGGCGATCAACATGGCTATCCTAACTTTGCTTGCTGCTATTCTGAATAGTCCGGTTGTCGATGTATTAAACCACTTTCTCAGGTTTTAAAGCCACGATATTCTTCTTCTCCCTGGTCCTCTCTTTCCAAATACCTTGCCCTGAAGAATGAGTTGCAACAAGCCGTATCTCTGTTCATTCCTCATAACATGGCCAAGATATTCTAGTTTGCGCTCTTTGATGGTGTTAATAATCTCGCATTCCTTGCCTATTCTACGTAGGACCTCAACATTAGTCACACGATCCACCCATGAAATTCTTAAAATACGTCTGTAACACCACATCTCGAATGCCTCGAGTTTTCTTAAAGAAGCTTCGGAAAGTGTCCAGGCCTCTACTCCGTATAATAACGTAGTCTATATACTATATACTATACATCTAGTAATAAACCAAAAACATTAACCTGGGGGAAGAGACTTATGGATACAGGTTAGTAATTGGCCTTATAGAGGAAGTAATATCGATTAAACGGAGTGAAGAAGGAATGTGCACACATATTCTATTAAACACAGAGAAAATGCGCATATTGAGCTTATAATGAGTTTAGCCAGAACTATCACACATATGGAGCGTCAAATGAATGGTTGTAATCAATTGTAATCAGGCTTTAAACTGATGATCAGGAATTTTCGACAAAGACTTTTCTGAAACATATAGAAAAATATTCATTCTCCACTGCAAAAGATCAATGCCGATTTAGATCTTCAGGGACTGCTTCGAAAAACGATGCAGAAATGCTTAAAAGACGTGATTAGAAGATATAACAACAATACCATATATAAAAGGTTTATCAAAAAAACTAAAACGGAAAGAAAATAAATACATCACAATATTTAAAACAACTAACACCCTGAGATCTATTTTTTATAAAACCAACCCCAACAACCGATAGGAGAAATCAAAAAAATTGCATTTATCAAATACCTTGTGAATGCAACAATGTTTATGTGGGGGAAACTTCAAGACCACTAAGTGTTAGGATAACTGAACATGAATCACAAATTAAAAAAGAGACTTTGACAGATCCTAGGTATGCAAACAATCCTGGGATAATGAGCATAGAGTGCAATAAAAAAATGCATTAGTAAAAAACGGACAACAAATAGAGGAAAATCAAAGAATCATCCATCATCTTACTAAATGATGAAAATATCTATCACATCAATAGAATGTAGCAGGTTCTGGTTATTAATACTGAAAGAGGAAATCAGCAATAATAATATACCAACATTACCCCTTTCATTACTGTGGGGACATATATGTCACTGCGGATTTCAAAAAATCTGCTGGCATCTGTTTTTTTCCAAAGCTCATGTTATTTGAACGCATCTGTAGTTTTATACATTCCTTATTCATTACCTAGTAGTATGCAACCTACATATCACGTCTGTAACCTATAAATTGATGTTAACTAAACACGTGCATCAACAATTTGTAAATAATACAATTTTAGTAACGAAAAAGTGGCTGCTCTGTTTTTTTAACCGATTATATATAATTTAGTTACTGATTAACACAGGTTAGTGATATATACATTGTTTATTTTTAAAATTGTTTTCATCGATTTTACCATCATTTCTAAACGGGATTCTAGTGCCTCAGTAGTAGTTTATACCGGGTCGTATTTATCCCATTCGTATTGTTTGGTTGCAAACTTACTGTGGCACGTTGACGTTTTCTAATACAAGGAGCTTCAAGAGGAAATTGAAAACCTCTGAAATATTTCTGAAAATTAATCCGAGGAAGAACCTTATGCTGCCCCAGAGCCTAATTATGTACCTGCTGATGATTCTAACTCAGATTCTGATGAAGAACCTGAGAATACTCCTGACCGTGTGGATGTAATCATCACTGTTTCCGACGAAGAAAGTTCTGATAACGCGGAAATAAATTTTTCGGACATTATGTATTTGGTATATTCCATTGTGCAGTCAATTCATTCTTTTTAGACTTATCTTGTCTAAAAGGAATGAATTGACTGCACAATGAAATATACCAAATACATAATGTCCGAAAAAAGAAATTCCTACCCAGATAAATAGGATAACAACACTAAATATTGATAAAGATTTTCCTCCTGTTGATATTTTTTAAAATTATTTCCATGTAATTCATTTATGTATATTGATTTCTGTACAAACCAAAGAACAGCAGCACTTCCCAAAAACAAAAATATAAAATTACATACGAAAAAAACAGATATGTACGAAAGGATGACAGTGATTGGTTGTACTATGGTTATGTGTTACAATAAAGTACCATATATCTCACAATACTGGTCACAAAACAAATCACTTTCGAATTCCCTCATAAAAAAAATATTTCAAGAGATCACTGCTTATTCCTGCTATCTAAGCATTACTATAATGATCCTGAAAGAAACGGTAATACATCAAAAACATAATACATCGATGAAGTGGTTTCTTGTTTGAAACAAACAAGAGTTTCTTGTTTTGTAAAGGAGAGGACTGAGAGTTCCCATCAGTTTATCGACGAATCAATGACCAAGTTCAAAGCAAGATATGGTCTGAAGTAGTATCTTCTTAAGAAGGCAATAAAAAGAGGTATAAAAATGTGGCAACGAAGTGATTCTTTCACAGGATATATATACGATTTCAATATTTATTCGGGAAAAGAATCCACACCAACTATTGAAACTCTAGGAGAACGAGTTTTCGAAACTCTAGCCAACACAATACAGTCACCAGATGTTTTGATAGATGTTTCACTTCGTTCAACCTACTAAACACCCTAAATTTTCCATGTTTAGGAACCTATATGGCCAATCGGGTAAACGTTTCCAAATTTGAAAATAACAAAATGTTAAGGGGTAATATGGAGTTTTTAGTTTTATCCGAAGGAATTTTAGCGACTAAATGGAAAGATACGAAAGAAGTGATGCTGATGTTCAATTGGCACAATACAACTGTTAAAATTATCAACAGAAAGCTGAAAACTGGAGAAAAAGCTGAGTTAACTTATCCAGAAGCAATTATTGTTTACAATAATTTTATGGGAGGAGTAGATCTCGTCGATCAGAACGTTAGCACGTATGGTATGGACCAAAAATCTGCGAAATGATGGAGAAAAGTTTTTTATAGATTTGTTATGTACGCTATTGTAAATTCTCGGATTATTCACAAGGATTTGCATAAAAGAAGTGTATAAAAAAATACACTGAAACTTGGATAATTCGAATCTCAAGGGATCGTTAAAAAAATTCGAATTATCCAAAAATTCGAATTCTCCAAAAATTCGAATTAAAAATATATCCACAAAAAACAAAGATGCCTAAGAAAACATCTACAAATAATAAAAATCAACAATAGTTGACCATTTTTATCGCTTGCAGATGTGTTCGTTACAATTTTTGCCCGAATTTTGTCAACCGAAAAAAATGAGCCAACAAAATTCGGCCAGAATACCAATTAAAGCATTTGCAAGCTATAACAAATGGTCAATTATTGTCGATTTTTATCATTTGCAGGTTTTCTCATTGGTATTTTTGGCCAAATCTTAGCCGAAAAAATCGGCAGATAAAAAATTCCCAGTGAGAACGCATCAGTAAAACAATAAAACATTTTGTCTCAAAAAATTTATTGAAAATAAGAATACATATTTGTTACAATTAATGAAAATAGACTAATTTTTTCCAAAGAGATCCGAAATTTTTAGCTGCTTTTTAGAATTTAACTTCTCGGTAATGACAAACGAATCTAAGATGTTCAGTGAACTAAAAATATAGTGACTTACATCATTTTTACTTTCAAAGTACCGTTTAAGTTGTGTAATAATGGTGTGTTGCTTCGGCCGCACTCGGAACATGTATTTCTCCCGCCACTGATGATGCGTCGTCTTCATCACTCTCTTGTTTTTCATCATTGTCCTTAAGCACTTCAGCGATGATCTCTGTATCGGTTATTTCACCACATACTACAACATCTTCATCCACGTTGACAAAATCTTTATAAGAGATGGCAGGATCAGAAATGATGTCCCCCCAGCAGTCAACTAAAAGCAGCTCTTGTCCTCTGTGTTTTCCTCCTTTTTTATAAAACCAGCTCGTTTGAAACCGTGTTTGATCGTTTCAGGTGTTACTTGGTCCCAAGCTTTCTTACACATTCCAGATGCTTGTAGAATGTCTAACTTTATTTTAAGGGTGTCGCAATCTTCCATCAATATGTTTTCAACCAAAAAACGTCTGTAAAAATGTTTAAAATTTTTTATGACACCCTGGTCCATAGGCTGGAGAACTGAAGTCATGTTAGCAGGAAAAAAAATACCTTTTACATTTTCCATCAGTTTTTTTCTTTTATGAACTTTTTGTCTAATTTTTTCAGCCAGTTCTCGAAAAGATCACTAGTCATCCAAGCTCTTGCGCTGCTCACATGTTCCACTGGTTTTGACTTGACGTTCTTAAAACAACGCGGATTAGCCGACTTGCCAATCATCAGTAGAGGCAGTCTTTCCGATCCGTCCATGTTGGCACCAATTAGGAGAGTTACTCTTTCTTTACTTAGTTTTCCTCCGTGACATCTTTCGTTTTTAAATGCTAGCGTTTTGTCAAGAGTGCATTTAAAAAAGAGACCCATCTCGTCAATATTAAAGATATCTCTTTCATCTATACCCTGAATCATCTCTTCCAAATTTTTTTTCCACTGGTTGGCTTCTTGCTGATTACCGGTCCCACTTTCTCCACAAATGGATTTAAAAAGAAATTTTGTTGCCTTAAAATTATTTTTCCCCATTTCAATAGCAAATTGTTCAGCTTTGCTTCTTATAAGGGGACCACTCACGGGAATCTTCTTATCCCTAGCTTGTTTGAACCATTTTAACACACAACTGTCTAAATTTTGATTTTCTGGCTCCCTTAACCTTTTTCGATCTTTACCGCACTCACTTTCACTGTTGAGAATTTTTTCTTTATTCTTCAAGTAGGTGGATAATGTGTTAGGAGGAATTCCAAAGCCCTGGCAATCTCAGATTTTTTCTTCGTCCCCTTTTCTACTTCTCTAATTGCCGCTATTTTTTCCGATAACGTTAAAGTTTTGTATGTTTTCATATTACCATGCGACGACATCTTTACTCAATACGAAGTGACTTGACGTGATTTGCGGCGATTGCAATTGCAACGCCAACGCATCTCAACTGAAGGGGCGTGCCAGATGGGGTAGAATTTAGGTGACAGGTACGGGTACAATGTACAATGGCCTTGAATGCCTTGAAACAAGTGGCACGTTAGAAAAGAATACTACCTCTTTTAGCGGAAATTTCCAGCATGAAATTGGCATTTTAACTTGTAGAAAAGTTCGAATTATCCAAAATATAATTTGAATTATTCACGACTTTTTAACCTTACTTATATAGGAAATGCTAGGGACCAGAATAAAAATTCGAATTAAAGAAGATTTCGAATTAACGAAGTTCGAATTAAGCAGGTTCTACTGTAATACAAAATTTTTACTTTTGAATTTTCTGGTGCCACTAGCATAACAGCTAATTGAATTAGGAAGATCGAAATCAAATGTAAAAGACGAATACGTGGCTGTTCTGTAAGAATATCTAAACGACAGAAACATAAGTTTGTTTCTTTACTGATGGAATTTATGTATTCAACCATTCAACACTAATGAGACATGGGACATACATGTTCTTTCTAAGGACACAAGGACACGCAACAATGTAAAAAAATCAATCGCTTTGTTAGGTCTCTAGGTATAAACGAATATCATAAAGTCATTTTAAACAGTTTTATTTAGCTACAATGAAATCTGTAATGAAAGAGTTAACGAGTTAATAACAGGTGAAAGACACATCATCTACAGTTAATTACATAATCATAGAAAAATCAGAATTTGATATCAATCCGATGAAATAATAGCACCTCTCAAAATTTCACTCAAAATACGGTTATTGCCTATAAAATCAGTGCCAATTTATCAACATTTATACATCAAGTTAAAAAGGTTTTAATTTAAAAAAATTTCGGATGTGTCTACTGTGTCTGTGTCTACCAGGACCCCTTTTTCCTTCGATTTTACCCTGCATAATCAGCTGCAGCAACTCGTACTTATCATTTCTAAGTATGTGCCCCAAATATGCTGTCTTTCACCTTTTAATAGTAGTCAAAAGTTCTCTGTCTCTTTCCATTCTGTGCAACACCATTTCGTTCGTAATATGATCGGTCCATGGTATCTTCAAAATTCTCCTACAAATCCACATCTCAAAAGCTTCCAGTTTTTTCATTAAGTCAACATTAACAGGCCAGGCTTCGACACTATAAAGAAGAATAGAGTGGATATACCATTTTATCATCCGATATCCGATTTGCAGATCGAGTCTTTGGTTAGTCAGAAATTTCCTCAATTTCAAAAAGGCTGCTCTTGATTGCTCTATTCTTGAGCGAATTTCTGATTTCGGA
Organism: Diabrotica undecimpunctata; assembly: GCF_040954645.1. NCBI lineage: Eukaryota > Metazoa > Arthropoda > Insecta > Coleoptera > Chrysomelidae > Diabrotica > Diabrotica undecimpunctata. The sequence goes on along the minus strand of NC_092803.1, from coordinate 112,948,626 downwards.
CTTAGATCTTCCGTAATCCAGACTCCTAAGTATTTCATTTTGTCCACTTGCTCAATATCTTCATTTTTTATCTGGATCCTTGTAATGACTTTGCCCCTCTTACTGATAGCCATGGTTTTTGTTTCCTTTATGTTTATTGTTAAACCAAACTGTTACCCAGTATCACAAATTGTGTTTACTAACATCTGCAAGTTTATCTCAGTTTCAGCGATAATGACTGTATCGTCAGCATAACGGATATTATTTATATTTTCACCATTTATCTTGATCCATTCTGTACAATTTTCAAGTGCTTGCGTAAATAACTCTTCCAAATATATATTAAATAATAATGGTGAAAGTACACAGCCCTATCTCACTCCTTTACTTATCTGTTGCGCATCCTTGCTATTTCCATTTAATGTTACCACAGCCTGTTGGTTCCAATAGAGATTTCTCACTATGTTAATGTCATTTTTGTCGAGTCCTTTTCGCTTTAGACATTCCATGAGAATGTTATGTTTAACTTTGTCGAAAGCTTTTTCATAGTCTATAAACGCAACCAAAAAATTTTTCGTTGAACGAAAGAACTGCATAAATTAATTCTGACTTCCGATAGGAACCTCATCCACTGTTTGTTCCAGTTTGTTGATGGTTGGGTCTGATTGAGCCTGATATAGTTGAGTAACAGGACCTGCGTGCCACCGCCAACTTGAATACTTTTGTGGTATTGCTATATGATCTAGTATGATCGGTTTATCATTAGAGTTCCTTACTTTTTAGCGATTAATTGTTGCAGGCGGGGCGTGCAATATTATATTTCATACCAACCATATTCTTCCGGTGTATCTTTTACCCTCAGATTTTTCTGGTACTCCGCATTGGTTTTATATAGATATTAGCTATGGCCAATGTCCCAACAGCCATGTTTGTCTCTTTCTTCATCCTCTTCTCTTAGGCTCCAGAGAGGTGTTTTTTGCTAACTGGCTCAAATTCTGTCCCTCTTGGAAGACCTTCTGGCTCGGTAATTGGAGCGGAAACAGAATTCGCGAAGTCGTCTCTCTGATCTCCATAAGCTGAGCAGAGTTACTCTTTTCAGAGCCCTCTTACGAGCGAACTCTTTTTGTGTACGGCACGTTCAGAGAATGGGAGAAAGTCGACTACCAAAGCAAAAACTACAGAGAAGATGTAGAAGGGGTAGACCACGAACAAGTTGGAAAGAGAGTATCCACGGTGAAATAGAAGAAATGGGGCTAAATGTGGATATGTAGAAAAACAACGCAGTGGAGACTGGGAATTTACACACTCACAAAATTTAATTTATTTGCGATAGCCAGTATTATAATATTTCTTGATACCAATTTTTTTTTTTAATAACTGAAAAACTACAATAACCAATGTTACTAACTCTGCTAGAAAGTTTACTCAGTAAAACACAGATTTAATTTAAATAAAAATAAATTCGAAATGAATAAATATCAAAATAAAATTAGATCCCAGGTACAATAATGTATCTGCGAAAAACAAATAGAATTAATGTCATAAAAACCAAAACAAAGATACGATGTTTTAATATAGGTACATGCACGCTAAAGAGCAGGTTTTTTGTACAACTTTGATAAAAATAATTTAGAATTATATGATGGAAGTTTGGGGAGTAATTTTCAAGATGAAGATTTTGATGAAGTATCTAATAGAAGATCCTTCCAGTCCACAGCGCAAGAAAGCACGTTTTTATAGATGAATAATTATTCAAAAATTAAAAAAAAAAGATATTTTCTATATAAAATAAATAATAATTTTTAATTAAATTCCATAAATTAAATCTAATATCATAAAATTATATTATGTGCATCTTTAATGCATGATAAAAAAAAGTATAGAAGAAAATTTAATTTGTTTAAAAAAAAAGAAACTTTGTATATGAAGTAAATAATAATTTTTAATTCACTTCTATAAATTAAATCTAATAATATAAAATTATATTGTTGTGAAGTCCACTTTTATTAACGTATTATAAAAAAAATATTGAAAACAAATTTAATTTGTTTCAACAAAGATTGTTTAAATAATTATACAGCTTATAAATAATCATAAATATTTTTAGAGCGTTAAAAATCTATACACAGTGTTATCTACACAGTGTTATCCACAAGTTTTTCTAAAAAAGTCTACAACCTAGGAAAAAATAGAAAATTTTTTATTTTCTTAAATTCTTAAATTAAAATGTCAATTCTGGCGAAGACGGTATCGACAGAGCTATGATCCACTGTGAAAAACAAATACAGTTAATGTCATAAAAATTGAAACGAAATTACGATGTATTAATATACACACGCTAAAGAGAAGCCCGATCGCTTCCCACTCCTTGCCCGATCAACACTCGATCGGGCAAGGAGTGGGAAGTGAGTAATCAACACTTAGTCACGTAACGGTTACGTCTCATATGAACATTCTAAGACTGGTTTGGAGCTGCCTCTAGATCAACACTCTAGCAGAAGCGGTTGGCCTTCGGTCAAAACCCTAGGGCCAGTGGAGTTGTTCCCAGATCAACACTTCGTTAGAATTCGTAGGTCAGTTGGCTTTTGGTCAACACTCAAAAGCTCGATGGGATTACCACCAGAGCAGCACTCAGAGCTCATCGATGGAAGTGGAATTTAGGGTTATGAGTGCGTGCGTACAGAGCGGAGTTCAGCCGGCGGCGATGTACATCGTTACACCTTTTCACAGGGCTAGACGTTATATATTATTATCGTTGTTGTTAAGGTTGGTGACCTTAATAATAAATAAAATCACAACAAAAAATCTTGTTTTAAATATTTTTTTTTAGATTTTTAATATTTTTTCATTAATATTAATAGTTTTTCAGATTTTTATTAAACCACTTTATTAACCACATTTTTCTTATGTCAAACTTAATTAATTCTAAACTTCTAAATTTCTTTTGAAAATTGTTTTAAAACGAATGGTTGTTGAGATATATAAGAAGAAACTAGAAAAAATACTGAATTTTTTGAAATTTTTTAATATATTTTTTAATAAAAAGTTAGGCCCACTTTTGAGAACTCACATAGTGAAATTATGATTTCTAGTAATATGTGGAAGTGCAAAAAACTACTTTTATATACTTTCCACCCAAACGTGGTCATTTTAAAAGAGACAACGCCTGGTCTATATTGAGGTAGTTTCAGATTTCGTTGCATCGTAAAGCCATAGCATAAAATATTAAGCTCATTTTCTCCCACGTATTTTTTTGTTATTTTATCCATGATGAAACTGAATATAACAGACTCAATGAGTCTCCCTGGCGACCCTGGCAGACCCCTGGCAGATCAGATTTCCGCCAGTATTGGTTGAGAAATTGTCGATTATCTTCGCTTGGATAATTAGTTTGCTGTATTGCTGGAGTCATGATCAATTTATGCGGTGTCTGTATATTATAGAGAAGGTGTATAACATTTTTTAATTGGATACAGTCAAATTCTATTACTAAGTAAACAAAACATAGATAATCGGATTTGATAATCTCAAAGCATTTTTCAGTTGTTTGAGAACAGTTACGACATTTGAATAGGACCTATTTGTAAGACTACCTTATTTGTAAAAAATAATATAGTAATTACGAGTCTATCAATAGACGCAACAGATGAAACACTTTTAAAAATACCATAAAAGATTTTATTCAAAGAACCTAAAAGAAGATGTCGAAATAGAATCTGCAATGAAGCTAAGAAACAATAGATGTCTGGTACAAACGAAGGATTATGGTAAAGCAAGGTAATAAAAGAAGAAAGCAAACTTAGATTTCTTACTGGAGAAAAGGTCTTCATCAACGATGACCTGACCAAAAAGGAAAGACACATGGGGCAGAAAATTGTAAATAAAGCAAGGAATTAAGAGCTGAAGGTAAAAACGTGAAGATAAGATACAAAAAACTAACTGCGGATGGCATAAAATGGGAATGAGCTGGAGATGGTACTTTCAGTCAGGAAAATGAGTTTGAACATAAATAGCGACCTTTTTAATAAATTAGCAAATGAATATTTTTGAACAAAAAGTAAGAATACGTACGTTTAAGGTGCATTAATTAACCTGATAGAAGAAACGTAAAATACACATCATAGTAATACAAAAAACACATTTGACTGGAAAAACATTGAAAAAAGTAGTCCATACACGTTTTATACAAGTGGAGGCGATAATAGGAATTTTGGAGTGGGTTTTCTGGTACATGAAGACGTGGAGCAGATAAAACGATTTGTAACAAAATCTGACAGAATGTGTGCAATTAGAATTAAAGGAAAAGAAAACATGATATTGCCGATAAATATACACGATCCAACAGAAGAAAAAGGAGAATATAAAGGATAATTCCATATTGTCAATATAAAACATAAAAATCTAAGAAAAAAATGTGTTGAATAATCTGCGTTGGGATGCTTAAAATTAAATTATCAATTTTGTTTTGAGGCAATACGAACATTACCAAATTGTTCATATCGACGCCACAATCGCGAAATCGCGTTCTAAGAAACGTCGAAATAACCTACAATATCAGCTTGTGAGAGACCAGCCTGAATCATATTCACTGCACTTAGCACTTACCATTGGAATATGTGTTAAATGCCATGACTATCTTTGCGTTTCATAATCTTCTTTTAGTAAAATTCTAAAGTAAATACTTATCTTTAAAATTTGAAGCACTGTTTCCTTTACAATTTGAAGCAAGTAATCGTACCAGTTTGAAGTGCTGTCACTTTCGCATTAATAAAACTGTGCAATTGGCAGATTAATTTACATGGCATATCTTGATTTGTAGAGAACAAATATACAGGGTTGCCCATCCTATCCGCTTTGGTCTCTGTACGAAAAACGACTTTATATCCAAAGTTTTTTCTTCATAGAAATATATAGAGCAATTAACGCTGCAATTTAAAAATAATATGAATTAAACAGGGTGCTCCAAAAAAGAGTGGTATATCAAACTTGTTTTTTCTTATGGAACACCCTATATTTGATGACATTTTTGAATTTTCCTTAAAAAAAAAGTTATACTTATATACTTAATAAGCTATACTTTTATAAAGATTCCCAATACCTAAATACAGCGTGTTTTGATTTATTTCGATTTTTCTCAAAATGTAAGGTTTTAGAAAAAATTAAGTATCTACGAATCTGATAATCGGAGACAAATTTTTTCTTGGGCCTTATTAACAGACTATTTATCATATTTAAACATATATTTATTATAGCAAAATGTTTGACAGGGTGGTCACAACATTAGATTGTTTTATTAGCAAATTCAAGCTGTAATACTCTAATTATTTTAAATAAAACACCCTGTATTTTATTAGTCTGTCATGTAGAAAATTTACTTAGCTTTCAATCTATATTAGGGTTTCCTATACCTATTTCCCTTTATTTTTAAAATATTTAAAGATTTCCTAGTTTTTAAGCTTTAACAATTATAATCAAATCAAAGAATAAAAAAGAAAAGTATTTTTGAGGCGCGTAAAAATTTATTTCCTAGCTAAGCGCCTTCGGCTCACAAAGTCATCCTCAGAGCTATGCTATAATACACTAATATGAATAACTAATTTAAAGTGTGTAATTTTTTAACTTAAGTCAAGTTTTAAAAAGCACCACTACTTAAGAAAGATCCTATTTAGTCGAAAAATCCAAAATTTTTCTTTATAAAAGTTAAGTTATTAAAACTTCCTTGAAAAAACACGTAAACGACGGAACATTGGACTCTACAAAAATAATATAAAAGATTTGTTTGTGGTACGGGTGTAAGAACCCGACCATTTGGTTGGAGTGGAGGTTGTAGGCAGAATGAGCAGAATCGAATGCCGGCCCTTTAAATGATTCCTTTGATTTCATAGGGATAATATTCCCTATGATATATCTATATATATATATATATATATATATATATATATATATATATATATATATATATCGGGTACATACTCTGAACTGATATCATATACCGACCGTCGTCGGTATATATAGACGATGTCGTCTATTCACCTTTTACGATGCCTTTATCTTGTCCCACTTACTTTTAGTGCTCGATTATCTGGCATTCTCGTTAAGTGGCCAACCCAGTTTAGTCTGTGTGCCTTTAGAAATCAACGATATCTGTGCTCTGCCTTAATTCATCCAGCTCATAGTTTATTTTTATTCTCCACGAACCATCGCTACAATGGGTTGGTCTAAATATCTTTCTCAATATTTTGAGCTTAAATATTTACAATTGATTTTTATCAGTAGTTGAAAGGATCCACGTTTCACATCCATATGTGACCACTGGGCTAATCACTGTTTTGTAGATTCTAAACTTAGACTCACGATTCAGTAACTTACTTTTCGTTAAGTCTTCGTATGCATAAAAGCACTTATTACAACTAAGAATCCGTTCTTGTATTTCTTGACTAACGTTGTTGCTGTCATTTATTATTGAATCTAGGTAGGGAAAGGTAAAGGCGTATTCGTAGATATGGTCGTCCCTATCCATCGCCTTCCTCTGCTAAGCACGCATTCCCATATTTCTCATGTCTTCATCGATGTTATCGAGGAACTTTGTTCCGGGCTTCCTCTTCTTCTCTGACCAATGGGTCTATCAAGAATCGTTTTTCTAGCTGGGTCATTTTGTTCCATTCGCATTACATGCCGTATCCACCTCAGACGTCCTATCTTAATATGTTTTCTTCTTTCATATTTAAATGAATATTCCAAATACTTTGTTCTCATCCTACTAACTTTTAAACATTTTTTTGTCGAAACCTTGTCTCCAGTATTCCAGTTTTGTTCTTATTTTTTTTTCAGTATTTTTTTACTAACACTACATCATCAGCATACATTAAGCACCAGGAAATGTTAGGTACCCTGTAGTTTCGGTGTTGGCTGAGCCAACATTAATAAGAATACATATGGAATAAGCACCCAGCATTGGTGCAATCCTACTTTCACATGAAATTTATCAGTCTCTACCACACCTGGCCTAACACTACTTATTACTCCCTCATGGATTTCTCTCACAATCTTTACATATTCATATGTGGATATCCATTTGAGCACCTACCACAGAATATCTGGAGGAAGTCTATCATATGCTTTCTCAAGAGAAATGAATACCATGCGAACCTTTGTTTCTTTATTTTTCTGTATTTTTTCGTCAGCTGCCTTAAAATGAAAATTGCAAACGTTGTTGATCTGTCTTGCATACATCCAAATTGATCACCGGATTCTTCGCGTATGTTTCTTTGTAGAAATGGAGCATTTTTCCTTGAATTTATGTTTTTTGTTTCTTCTTTTTAGTATTCGTTTTTCATCGTATCTTTTACGTCTATATTATTTCTCTATTACAGTGGCGGATCTAGACATTTGCCTTGGGGAGGGGGTACTTCCAACTTGGGAGGAAACTTCCAATGAAACGCCAACCAAAATACATACCAAAAGATAAACCCAAAGTACATAAAAGCCAAATTAATAGGTTTTCTTAAATTCTGGATCTTCTTGGGGAAGGGGGGGAATTTCCCCTCCCTCTGTGTGTCCGCTTTTGCTCTATTATAATCATCAACATCTTCGATAATATTCACCACGTTTTCTAGTTTTTCCTTTAAGGGTTCTTTACCTATCTTTCTTCGTGTTAAAATTCCTATTAAGGTGTTGCGTTGACATTATTACTTGAACAGTCCTGTATTAGCTTTCTAGTTGTTCGTAAAATTATTTTTTCTCCCCATCCTCTCATTCTCTTTAGTTCGTGCATGAACATTTATTATTGAGTAATTAACATCTTTATGCCTGATTGCTAGATTTTTTACTCTGATGATATATTCACCAGCCACCGCATTTCCTGGACTGAAATTATATCCGTTATGTACTTTTCTAATGTTGTAATAAATATCTGTAATGCTCCTGTCCCATATAATATCTTATACAATATAATTCTTATATAAATCTTATATTCTATACCTGTAATCGTAAGTCATTGTATTCTTTCGTCTAGATTTCAGTTCGGAAACTTTTCCTTGAATGACAACATATTTTTCTAATGTGTAGGGTTGTTAGATTGACTCAAAAAATTTATTATATTCTCTTTAACTCCACTAAACACGATTATGTATACTCTACTTTACTCCAGTAAATTTCTCTTTATAATGATTAATATTCAATAATTGAGACGTTTTGTGATTACCCTTCCACTCTATATATCAACCGAGAAACACATTTAAATAAGCAGATTTCCCTCTCAAACAAGGAAACCGTATCGGAAAAACCATTTTCCACCGCGCATTCATATCGACCTGGAAAGCCACCGTGCGTGGGAAGATCAGCGCGCAACGGAAAGAGTGTCGGTGTGAAATTTGGAGAAAATCACGAGCTGAAATGGAAAATGCCGATTTTCAGTATAACAGAGGCACACAAATGCAACCACAGCATTTCCCAACACGACCTATGGTCGATCCCGAAGCTGAGGGTGAAGTGGACCCTTCACAGTAAGTTAAAACTTGTCTTTTATGTGTCATTGGAAATCTAGGGCATTTTACAATTGTTGAGAATTAGAAAGCACCGTCGTTGTTTTGGCTAATTTAGGAATAGAATGGATCAATTTAGTTGGAAGAAGTTGATGATGGTACAGTTTGGGATATTTTTACGATATGTTTATTTAATTAGATTTGATACCATCATGTAACCTTATGGAAATTAGATATCAATAAGAGGGCCAATGTAATTTCAATTTAAGCAGCATACAAGGACAATATTTTATGTTCATAGAAAATTTTGCTTTATTATCATTTATTATGCAATTTCCGTTAAATGTGAGGCGTCGAAAAGTTGAGTTAATTTCTTTTGCATAATTTTCTGGAGATTTTTTTCTAATTTTAATTATAATTTTTAAGTTCTTCTAGTCTAGGGTCCTTCTCTTTTACATTTTTAATCGCTTCTTCCAATTTTCTTCTACATTTTTTTACTGTTTCAATCAAGTGATTTAATTTTATAAATTCTATATGTACAATTATTATCAGATATGCGATATGCATGCTCTAATGATCCTAATTATTCCTCCATCAGTTTATTTCAAATCAGTTATTAACGATCTTTACCATAACTTTAAGTTTAATTGTCTACTTTTGAATCTTCATTTATATTTTTGTTTGATAACGTTATGCTCATATTCGTCAGGATTGCACGTATGACGACTTTAAATCGGAAAGCCCAGTTTCGATTCATCCCTTGTATACAACATCCAGGCATGACTTAGCTTGAACACATAAGTATTTTCGGTAAAACAAATGGTATAATCGGCTTATAGTACTTTGATACAACTATTGTTTTGACTGAATTAAAAAGATCTATTGCTATTTAAATAATATATTACCTAATGGTTCAAGTGATGGATTCGACCGTTACTTGGTGGAAATTCATTTTATTTAACAATAAAACACTAAACACTTTGTTTTCAAAACGTCCACAAAATTTATATCTTATCACTACAGCTGTTTCGGCATAGTTCCATTCTCAAGTGATCTATTTTTAGTATTTGTTTACACTTTGAAGTATTTAACTAAATAGGTTGAGGAGTGGAGAACTGTTCATCTTAAGTTGATCATTCAGAATTATGTCTGTATTTTTTAATTTGTTAATTTCCATAGATTCTAATAAATATAGCCTAAGGCCTTTATTTTTAATGTGAAGAATTTAAAATTCGCCATTAAAAGAATGATTATGATCAAGAAGGTGAAGTGCATCTGTTTTTCTATTATTGAAAGCCCTTTTATGTTCTGCTAAACGTTTGTTAAAAGTTGTGCCAGTTTGACCAATGTAAGTTTTTGGGCAGTCGCCACATTTAAGTTTGTATACACCACGGTGTAAGTGTTTTTTCTTGTCTAAGTTGTTGTTTGTATTAAAAACTGGTGTTATTCCTTTTTTTATGTATTTGACTATTTTTGTTGCCATTTTGCCTGTATATGTAATCGAGCAGAAGGTACTTGGTTTTTTCTTTGGTGGCGGAAATACTAATTTAGGGCCTTCTTATGTAGTTTTTGATTTAAAATTTTATAGTTTGTTCGTTGTACCCTTTGTTTACTGCTATTTGCTTAATGGTATTTAATTCTATCTCAAAGTTGTATTTTGACATCGAAATTTTTTGACGTCAAAATACAACTTTGAGATACAAATAAATACCATTAAGCAAATAGCAGTAAAAGATGGGTACAACTAACAAACAATTAATAAAAGTTTAAAAAATAACACCAGCTTTTAGAACAAAGAACAACTTAAGCAAATATATTAAAAACAACAAGAGCCATAATAAAAAGCACTTACACAGTGGTATATACAAACTTAAATGTGGCAACTGCCCAGAAACTTACATTGGTCAAACTAGCAGAACTTTTAATAAACGTAGTCATAATAAATATAACATACATAAAAGGGTTTTCAATAATAGAAAAACAGATTCTACATACGCACTTCACCTTCTAGATCATAATCATTCTTTTGATGATGAATTTCAAATTCTTCACATCCAAAATAAAGTCCTTAGGCTATCTTTATTAGAATCTATGGAAATTAACAAATACAGACATAATTCTGAATGACCAACTTGAGACAAACAGTTCTCCCCTTCTCAACCTATTCAGTTAAAGATGTTAAAGTGTAAACACATACCAAAAATAGATCATTTAAGAAAGGCACTCTGCCGAAACAACTGTAGTGATAAGATATTAAAATAAATTTTGTTGAAGTTTTGAAAACAAAGTTTTCAGTGTTTTATTGTTACCTAATGGTTTATTTTTTTCCTAGTTTTCTTAATAATCTATTTATGTTTTTACGTGGTGTCAGATCATTGTTGAAATATTTTTATTACTCTGAAGTTAGTACCTCAAAAATTGCATACTGAAAATTTTTAGTAGCTCTTAAAATGATTAAAATCGGTGCCAACTGCTGAAAGACTAAATGGAAGAGTTAATATAAATTTCAAAGAAACAGATCTAAAGAAACTTCTCACAAGTGTGGAAAGGACACAAGGAATAATAAAATAAAAAATTATAGAATTCACCATAGAGGGTGGTCCTTAAATAATTGTACAAAAAGAAACAGTAGATTCTACACTTTAAAATATTACGATTTAAGCCAAATTGCTTTAATAAAATGTTGATATTAAAAAAGATACAGGGTGTTCAAGTCCAAATTTAAAATTTTATTTTTCGCTATAACTTTTACGTTTGTAAATATTTTTAGACAAAAATTCACAATTGGATGCTTTTGAGTAGGATAAATTATAATTTGATACATATTTTAATGTAATTGATAGAGGACGCCACATATGTCACATGTGTGGCATAAATTTGCGCTTAACTTTTTTTCTCTTTAAGTTAGCTCTATTTGTGTACAAAAATATTAAAGATACATTATTTTTACAAAGAAAAGGTATACTTGTTGGTAACCTCAAAATTCAACCGTTTTCGAGATAATCGCATTTTGTAAGTCAGCTGCATAATAATATTTGTGCGGTAAAGCACTGAATATCTGTAGATAAGCATAATTATTCATAGTTTATTCTCATTAAAACAACTCAAAGATGATAATGTTACATCACAAAATGCTTGGTTACCCAAAATATGTGGTTTATGCAAGGTGGTATACCTCCACATTCTAGAGAGAAGGCAGTCGGAACATAAATACAATTTTTCTGAACGTTGAATTGGTCGTGGTAGTCATATTCCTTGGCAATGTGGTAAGATATTGGTATAATTAATTCATATAAAATCCCAAAAGAATACTTATTATTTATTACACAGTCCAAATTTAAAATTTTATTTTTTGCTATAACTTTCATTTATAAAAATTTATACATTTATGTATAAAAATTTACAACTGGGTACTTTTAAATATGAGAAATTATAATTTGATGCACACTTTGATGTAGCTAATAAAGGGCACCACAATATATTACACATATGTGGCATACATTTGCACTTAACTTTTTTGCTCTTTAAGCTACCTATATTTGTGACAAAAAATATTAAAGATACATTATTTTAACAAAAAAAAGGTATACCTGTTAATAACTTCAAAACTCAATAGTTTTCGAGATAATCGCATTTTACAATTCAGCTGCATAATTCTGATTTAAGGAAATTACTCCAGGCAACGAGGGAAAAATAGACAAAAACATTAATACTTCTGAATTTTGGTATAAAATACCTTTAACTAAAGTTAATAGTTAACGAAATATTAAATAAAATAAATATGTCAGTAGGATAATTAATAATCGGATTTGACAAAATAACAGAATAAAAGAATTTTACATCAAACATTTTACGTTTTATGTTAAATTAAAGTCATAATCAAAACATTTTGTTTACAAACTAAATTAAGAAATAGTTAAACTAAATAACATAGCTTTTTGTCAAAGTAAGTGTTCGATATGTCCACCATTTTTTTTAATTCATTTGTCAATATATTTCATAAAAGATCGATAGCATAATTGGTTCTAAAGAAACTGCTGCAGTATTTATTTCTTCCCATAGTTGGTTGCGAATATTTATGGGATTCTTATAAACACGTTGATTTAATGCACCCCATACACCAAAATCAAGCGGATTAAATTCTGGGATTCTGGAATATAATGTATAATGGATGAATATATTATTTTGGCAACATATCCAAATCTTATGGTATATTGTGGAACTGCATCTTATTTGTCGCAGAGGTTAAATAATGTATTAAACTGTGATGTATCTCGTTCATTGGTTACTTATATACACACGGAATAACCTATCGATGATATTACTTATTTATATGATTACGTTAAAGCTTACGAGTAACTATAATTACATCTCGAACAAATGGACTATTATGATTTACTAACGAACTAATATTATTCTGAACTAAATTGCTTGTGTGTTTACTGTGTAATAAATAATAAGTATTCTTTTGGGATTTTATATGAATTAATTATACCAATATCTTACCACATTGCCAAGGAATATGACTACCACGACCAATTCAACGTTCAGAAAAATTGTATTTATGTTCTGACTGCCTTCTCTCTAGAATGTGGAGGTATACCACCTTGCATAAACCACATATTTTGGGTAACCAAGCATTTTGTGATGTAACATTATCATCTTTGAGTTGTTTTAATGAGAATAAACTATGAATAATTATGCTTATCTACAGATATTCAGTGCTTTACCGCACAAATATTATTATGCAGCTGACTTACAAAATGCGATTATCCCGAAAACGGTTGAATTTTGAGGTTACCAACAAGTATACCTTTTCTTTGTAAAAATAATGTATCTTTAATATTTTTCATACAAATAGAGCTAACTTAAAGAGAAAAAAAGTTAAGCGCAAATTTATGCCACACATGTGACATATGTGGCGTCCTCTATCAGTTACATTAAAATATGTATCAAATTATAATTTATCCTACTCAAAAGCATCCAATTGTAAATTTTTGTCTACAAATATTTACAAACGTAAAAGTTATAGCGAAAAATAAAATTTTAAATTTCCACTTTAACACCCTGTATCTTTCTTAATATCAACATTTTATTAAAGCAAGTTGGCTTAAATCGTAATATTTTAAAGTGCAGAATCTACGGTTTCTGTTTGTACAATTACGTAAGGACCACCCTGTATAAAAAGTGTATTTATACTTAAATCCAACCGTTTAATACATTAAGGATGGAACATGTTAATATTTTTACATGTAGCTGATCCAGGTCACATTATTAGCTATAATGTCTGACGGGAATTTGACAGATGATTAATGTTAATATAATTATCCTCACATTTTAATGTTAAACAGGTAACAAACAGTATGTGTTAAGTCAATAATTTAATATATGCTTTTTGGTATGTATATGGTAAGTCAATAAATTCGTTAAATTTTTAATATTTTGCATCATCCAGTCACATCATTGTGCGATACGCAACTACGAACCTGTAAAATATATATTTTATGTTTTTATGTTATAAAAATAATGATTTTTTAATTTTGCAACGTGACACGTCATTATATCTATTATTTAAATGTAAATTACCACGAAAATAAATAATTATTATACATATATATGTACGAAAAGAATTTTTTCGTACACCACTGGCATTCCAGAAACAACAGTCCGCAATTGTTATTAGCTACTTCGGACCCAAATATTTATTCATAGGTTCCTTAGTATATTACATCATTAGTTGAATTCTTAATAAAAACCCTATAAAAATTAATGTTTGTGTACTAATAAAAGTCTTAACTTACTTTAAGCCCTCTTTAGAACAGATTAACTCCTTGTCAAAATAAATAAACTTGCAGTAAAAAAAGTTTTATATGTATATATGCATATAATAAAATTATTGTTTAGTTAATCCTATTCACCAGAGACTACAAAGAAAATATCAATAGTATTAAATAACACGCGAACTGCCTAAATTAAATGCGACCTAAATCTATTGAATATAAAAACTAAATGGGTTGTAAATCTATAAATATATTGACTATTATGTTATTGTCCAGTTTCGTATTCGGCCATAAAAACTCGTTAAAGTTCAAATAAAGTAAGTGGGCAATACTTATGTACTGCTTAAATATTGTTATGGCAGTTCCTTGAGATTTATTCCAAATAGAAAAAGTCCCCTGAAGAAAAAGAATGAGTTAAAGAAATCTAGAATGATCGAGATGTCATCGAAAAATCCCGAAATGTCTGATAATGTCTGGAATGTCAAAAATATCATTTCAAAGTATCAAAAATATTATTTAGCCTCAAATCCAAAAAAAGGCCACAATGACCTATCTCGGTAAGCTAACTAAAATCTAATGAGAATTTGGCAGGTTAAAAGTCGAAATTAAAATTTTTGGCGGCGAAACTTTGTACAGCACCGGTCAAAATTAAGAATATTGTTGCGAATATTTGCAGTGTACTAGGCCAAATTAGGCCCCAATTTAAGAAACAGGTATCTCAACGGACAAAAGTGGTGTTCCATCTTTTTTACCTGGAAAAGGAAAATGACTACATTCCATATTTCATATACTTATATTTTGTATTGGTATATTTTGGCAAAAAACTACCTACCTAGATAAATTGACGATTTTGGAGATTATGTTTAACAAAAGTTTAATTCCAAACTGGAGTAGATGAAAAAGGTAACGGTGCTCTTCGCAGGACGTAAAGCAGTATCTTAAAAAGGTATTATTAAAAATATTTTAAAATAAATGACCGCAGAATATTTTAAAATAAATGACCGTAAGAAACGTCCGCAGACAAATAAGTGACTATACTATAAAAATAAATAAAATGAAACGTGGAAGCTTTTTGACACGAGTTATGGGAGCCGGCCCTGTTCTAGCCATTCACCTAAGAGTGATGATCTAGGATTTGTGTTTAATGAACTTTGTAATAAAGATTACTTTGCATTTTTATATTGTCATTTACCACTGCATTTTTATATAGATATAATTCAGTCTGTTCTTAAACTTAAGAGAAGGAGCATTAAATCTTTATATAAAATTGTCCGATCTTTTTCGTATTTTTATAGTTAATTAATAAAGTATTTGTTTTTTAAAAATAGTTTTGCCTTCGGGAAAACTATAAGTGGCGCAGTAAGTACAGATTTTCGGGAAAATCCACCGCGGAAAGTTCTTTGGGTTTCAACCCTTCACGAAAATCGAGAACCAATATCCCAGTTTTGCCAGTGAACTCCATCGAGGAAGACAGTGTGCAGCACGGATGTGGTAAGTAATTTTTGTTTATGTCAGACTCCTCTTCTGAAAACGAATCCTTTAGCGAAATCGATATTAACGAAGAGTTAGGCTTAATTAATAATTTTTGTAAATTAGAATTAAAAGATAAAATGGCAACACCTATTCTAGATATGAAAACTTTCTCAATTATTCCAAATTTTGATGGAAATATTAATAAACTTCACAGATTTGTAAATGCAACTGAATCCATTTTAAATCATTATTTTGATAGGAATAATCTAGCCAGATTTCAAAATGTTTTATTGTTAAATGGTATTCTTAATAAATTAGAAGGCAAAGCAGAAGAAATAGTAGCCATAAGCGGCGCTAAAACTTGGCCAGATATAAAAAAATACTTTGATTCTCAATTTTGGTGATCATCGTGATGAAAATTGCTTGAATCAAGATTTAGTAAATATCAAACAGAAACCTAATGAATCTCCATATTCATTTCATGAAAGACTTTTAACTTTACTAAATGCTAGTTGTAATTACATAGATTTGCACTATATTAATCAGGAACGTGAATCCAAAAGAGCTTTCTTTACGAAGCAGGCATTAAAATCATTTTTAGCTGGTCTTAGGGAGCCTTTAGGGCCCATTATTCGTGCAATGCGACCTGCTTCGTTAGAGCAAGCGATTCAGTTTATTAGAGAGGAGGATAATATTAAGTATTATCAGAAAAATCAAACTTTTAATCACAATAATTCTAATAATAATAATTATTTTATTCGAAAACCAACTAATCCAAATGTCAATCATTTTCAATCAGTTCGACAGCCAAATATACAATATTCTCAGCCAAGAATAAGCCAACCTTCTACATCTAACTTTCAACCAGATATAACTCAGACAGTTGACTACCGACCTCAATTTCCCAGAGGTCCTGTACAACTTCCAAGACACCCAAATCCACCTCAAACCAAATATTTTACAAATTCTCAAGTTTTCCGTAAACCAAAAAATGTTTGGAAGCCCAATCCAAATAATAATCAAGCCAAACCTACTCCTATGAGTGTTTCTACACGAAATACAGCACCACACTTCCGACAAAATTATAATCATTTTAAAAGCACAGGCCAAAATCCAAATTTCTATCATGAAGAGTTATTTAACACAGAGGTAATACCTGAGGAAGAAGATAATCAAAATTTTTATAATTCAGATGAATATTGTGACAACTATCAATATGTAAATGATGACGATTCCCAAAATTTTCACGAAACCGACCTGACCAACGACACTCCTTGATAGAACTTAACATTTCGTCTGATAAAAAAGAATTACCCTATCTCAAAATTTCTAATCCACCCATTATTTTATTGATTGATACTGGAGCGACTAAGTCCTTTTTAAAGCCCGAAATTGCCCAAAAATTCTATAAAAATAAAATATTTAGGGAACCTTTTACTGTATCGGCAGCATTTCAGACATCAACTCAACAAAATTGTGCAATGATCCCCATATTTGATGAATTTAATAAATCTGGTGATTTTAAATTCCACCTTTTTGCTTTCCATGATATCTTTGATGGCCTTTTAGGCATAGATACCTTAAAAACGTTACAAGCTCATTTGGTACTTAAAAATTCTAAATTAATTACACCTGAGACAACTTTGCCAATACATTATTTGGGAAGTAATCCAGCTATCTTTAAAAGGAAAATCGATCCCCATAGTCGTATTTTAACCAATATTCCCGTCTGTCAAAAATCCGGTGATATCTTAATTGCCAGACAATTCATAAAAAATTGCGAAATCCCTTCTATACTTTCTGAAGCTCAAAATGGTAATGCTATAGTTGAAATAAATACTAATGAATTTATAAAATACATGGAAAATCTTAATAACGACCAAAATATGGACAGTGAATCAATACTTGCAAATGCAGGCGATTTGCAAAAAATAGATGAAGAAAATCAAGAGAATGAAGACACAGAAGAAAATTTAGAAAGAGAAGACGAAATAGACCAATCAAACCCAGACGGAGACAAAGAAGATGATGACAACAATAGCGTACATACAAGTGCAGAAGATCCTGTTCTAGGAATGCAAATTACGGAAAAAAGCATAAATTCTTTTGATCACCAAATTATTATTGACTTTGTTTTACATTCATCAGTTAAACCAAAGACCGAACAGATATTTCCTAACAAAAAACGTCTTCATATACAAATTTCTACTAATGACCTAGAGAATAACACCATAAACGTCTTTAAGAACTATATTCATCCAAAATATACATATGATGTGTATTTCAAAAATCAGGACCAGAATTACATTTCCCAAATTCTCGAAGTACATATTACGAAATGTATTCAAAAATTCTGCTTACAAATTAATTCAGTGTAATACAATTCTAAGAGACATTACTGACAAAGACGAACAACACCAAACTATCAGACAATATCATGAAGGAAAAACAAACCATCGTGACATACTTGAAACAGAAACCAAACTTAGACAACTCTACTATTGGCCTACCATGAAAACCGATATAACGAACTTCATAAATAAGTGTGAGATTTGTCAAACCAATAAATATGACCGAAACCCTCCACGCCAGAAATTATCTATTACACCAACACCGTCAAAACCAATGGAAATTATATTTTGTGACACCTTATCTGCACAAGGACACAAATTTTTGACAATTATTGACACTTTCTCAAAATACGGACAAGCCTACCCACTTACAGCATTAACTGGTATCGAAATAACAAGAGCATTACTATTATTTATGTCTCATCACGGTGTTCCCTCTTTACATGTGACACTACGTCACCGCAAACAGTACCCAGTCGAAAGGTGCTATCGAAACATTTCATTCCACTATTATTGAACATCTGAGAATTATAAGAGCAAAAAATAACAATAAAATAGATATTCTAAATGATACGGTTTATGCAGTATTAGGATACAATAGTTCGATCCATTCTGTTACGAAACAGAAGCCAATTGATATACTAAATGGACATTTAAATTCAAAAGAAATATTTGATATAAATTTGGACCAAATTGTAATTAATAATTATATCCAAAATCACAGAGAAGCTACTGCAAAAATTTATAGATCTTTAAACGAAAAACTAATATCTCAAAAGGAATCTACAATAGAACGTCACAACAAAGACCGACATAAACCATTAAACTATTTACCCGACACTGATGTATACAAGAAAAACACAACATTAACCAGAAACAAACTTAATCCCAAATTTTACAAAGAAAAAGCTATCGCAGACGAACACATAAAAGTAAAGGTACACAGCAATAAATTATTACACAAACAAAACCTTAAAAGACCAAAAACTAACCGAGCAACCTTGTTACAGGACGCTACTAATCCTATCGACCCTGGCCCTTCCTCCAGTAAGGACACAGGAAGTTCAAATAACTAACCTCCAAAATAATCCCGGAATCCTTCTATATAATTTAGGAACAGCAAAGGTAAAATCCCAAATACATACATTTCTTCATTACTACGATCTTTCCCCTATAGGTACCGAAATAGAATCTATAAGATATGCATATGATAATGTAACACTTGCAATTCAAGATGGCCTTAGTCATCCTTATTTTCAAGAACTTTATAACTTTGACCACGCTCTACTCTTCCAACTTAAATCCTCTGAACAAAAATTCAATTCTTTATTGCCACCTTTTAGATCAAAAAGAGGTCTTATAGACGGTTTAGGATCTATAATTAAAAGTATCTCTGGTAATCTTGATTCCAGTGACGCCTTGTTTTATGACCAAGCCATCTCTGATCTCCAAAATAATAATCAAATACTAGTAAAAAAAGTTAATCAACAAATTTCTCTGACCAAAGACATAATAGCAAATTTTAACGAAACAGTAACTCTAATAAAGAACAATCAAGAAACTATTTTTATGGGCATACATAAGATACGCACATCTTTAAATAAATTTATATTTGATTTCAATGACTATTTGCAGACTAGAAATATATTAGATCAGTTAAATTTAAGCTTAAACATTATCTTACAGCTTTTAGATGAAATAGAAAATGCCATTACTTTTGCTCGACTTGGAATTTTACATAATAGCATTATCGATAAAAATGAGTTAAATTCCATCATAGAAATCATTTTAAAATACCATACAAAAAATGAAACACTTTTTCAAAATTTTAATGATACTTATAAATATTATGCTATTTTAAAAACAGAAGCCTATTACTCTGAGACAAAAATTGTTTTCGCTGTTCACTTTCCTATTGTTTACCCAGAAATCTTTTCCTATTATCATCTTTATTCAATTCCTACGTCAAATCACAGTACCATCGTACCTCAAAATACCTTTCTGACTATGAATGAAAATTATTACCAATATCACTCACTGCCCTGTCAGGACCTGAAGCCCAATTTCTATTGTACTGATGGTGATTTCTCTGCTGGAATAGAGAAAGAAGATTGTGTATTTCAATTATTGCAACTGAAGACCAGTTCCACAACTTGCCGCAGAACTCCCGTCCGAATATCTGAGAATGTAATACAACAAATTGATGAGTCACATTACATTGCCATCTTCGTAAACCAAACTAAAATGGAGATGATATGTCAGAAAACAGATTTTACCACATTAAAAGGAAATTTTCTAGTTTCCATTCCTTATCAATGCCAATTCAAAGTAGATAAGAAAACGTTTATTAATCAGAAGACAGTTGTCCAAGGCCAACCACTACTCTTACCCGAGTTGAAAGTTTTTAATACTCAAGAAGAAGAAGAAGTTCCAGAAATTGTTCTAAAGGATATCCCTCTCGACAAAATTCACACAATCCAAAGGAATCAAAATCAAATTCGACCTGTGGTACTCCAGCATCTAAAGGAACGTCCCACAAACCATTGGACTACCATAGTATATATATTAATAGTAATTATTGTCATCTTCATAGCCATTCACTATATTAAGAAGTTAGGAACAAAAGAAAATCCACATCCAACATACGATGAACAACCTACGGAAGAAGATGATCCCACAGTTCCTGTACCAAATCCAAGAGCATTTTTCACTCCATGAAATATGCCAAGAACTCGCAAGGGAGGAGTTATGGGAGCCGGCCCTGTTCTAGCCATTCACCTAAGAGTGATGATCTAGGATTTGTGTTTAATGAACTTTGTAATAAAGATTACTTTGCATTTTTATATTGTCATTTACCACTGCATTTTTATATAGATATAATTCAGTCTGTTCTTAAACTTAAGAGAAGGAGCATTAAATCTTTATATAAAATTGTCCGATCTTTTTCGTATTTTTGTAGTTAATTAATAAAGTATTTGTTTTTTAAAAATAGTTTTGCGTTCGGGAAAACTATAAGTCACGTTACAACATACTAGACATATTCCGTCAGATCAGAGAGTGGTAATGGGAGGTGATTTTGATGCACGTGTGAAGTTTAAGGGAGGTTATGAAGAAATATGAGAGAATATGAGCGTCTCCGTGAATTCTTACGCATGGGCTTACGTTTTGCACTATTAGTTTTGTTAATTTAACCAACTTGGTGGGATACCATTCTATCATTGCATTATATAGTGAAATTCTTTTTAACACTATCATAGGCTGCTTTGAAGTCGACGAAGGTATAGTGTGTATCTATATCAAATTCTAGTGACTTTCCTAAAATTTACTACGTGCGTGTATTTGGTCTGTAGTTGTCTTTCTGGCAGTGAATCCGCATTGATAATATCCAACAATATCGTTTCTAAAGGGTTAAAGTCTCTCAAAAAGTTTTCTTAACGGAGTAATGCCTCTATAGTTCCTGCTATCAAGTTGATCACGGTAAAACTACTGAAAGAGTTTTTGACAAGCCGCGTCTTTGCTGTTTTTTTATTTACTTTATTGTTCTTCAGTTTACCTTATAATTTTTTGCTTTGCTGCATTTATCTTTCCCCATATAGCCAAGCTTCATCCATTTTTATCCAGTTTTATCCAAACTGCTTTTTGGGCTAGATTTGCAAGAGATTATAACGAAAAGTGATAGTTTGAAATTTGCTAGGAATTTGGGTCTGTTATACGTACTGCAGCTCATTGGCTTATTGCACATATTACTTATAATGCTAACTGGTGTTACTTTCTACAGACTGTTTTGTAAAAAATATGTTTATTGACAGTTCTCACGTTTATTAACTACTACTCACTGCCAATTCAATTTAAAGTCTTCCCATTTTTCATTAAAATAAGAAAAGCTATGAAAAAGAAATGATGAAATCGAATTTGGCATTTTAAAAATTCCTGCAGATCACATCTATAAAGATATTTACATAATTTTCCTATTTACATAATGTCTTTTGCCTGATCTTTTTATAGCAACGAAATGAAATAACTGAAAGGAGATTTTCAACAAGTAATGGATTTTCTGTGAGAAGGATATTTGCATTGAATATTTAACGGAAGGCAGGTCAAATAGTTCTCGTAGCGACCCTTATCAAGCGACTGTTTGTCGCGACGGAGTTTAATGATGCCATCAAAACATGTCGGTAATTGTTTGCGAAATAAACCAAATTCAAACTAGTGAAATCAAATCGTTTCACTTAATAATTATTGTATCTCATTATTCACAATTACGGTGACCTTAATCGTTGACAACAAAATTCACTAGCATAACTTAATTAAATTTTTATTTCAAATTTATAAATTTATACAACAAGAAACAGAAATCACAAAATCAAAAAGAAAAAATATTGTACTATTTTCCTAGATTAAGAATCTGTAAATTAGGCAGGCATCATAAAAAATGTACGTCTTTGGGAATCATGATTTTTAATTCCAGGATGGTGGTTATATTTTGTTGTTTGAATTGGTATTCTTCTGACACATAATGCCTGGAATTCATCGGTTGTCAACTCTTCGGATCAAAAAAATGTATTTTTATTAGGTCCCCTTAGGACTATATTGTATAGATCTCGTATCCACACAACCTTATCTCCTACTTTAGATCCATGTTTAATGGACCGTATATAGGGAAATTTTTTTAAAATATGTAAGTACATTTAAGTGATTATACTATCTAGAGTTAATGCGCGCTGTTTTGTAGACTAGAGTAAATTTCAAGATTTAAAAAAAAAATCATTTCTTTTCATTCAAAAAACATTTTTTGAATAAGTAATTATGAAACTAATTTTCACAGCAGCAAGAAGTCTGTTTGATAAAGTTACATTTTGATTTTGGTTTGTACATCCATCAATATAAAATATTACTTCTTTTACAGTAGTTCTGTCAATAGAAAGAATAAAACCAAATAAAATGCTGTAGTTTGTAATACCATGAATTCTCCTTGTAGTGAACTATCAAAATTTTTATTAAATATTATACAACTAAGTCAAGATTGTGTTGATCTTTCTTTGGAGAAACAAAGCCAAATTCATATCTTCAGAAATTAAAAAAAAAAAAGTGAATCTGTAAACTGCTAAGTTGTATTGATTAATCAATATTGATACATCACAATAATTGTTCACAATTCTTTTAAGGTCGTCGGTCGATCGCGTTGGGGTCTTCTCCAGCTTCACTTATTTGCTCGTAGTCTCCACTCAAGCAATTTTTGTCCACCTGTTGTCTTTCATTCTTGCAAAATGTCCCGCCTATCTCCATTTTTGTCTTGTAATACTTTTGATAATGTTTTCCACTCCGGTTCGTCTACGACTTCGTTTCTTAGCCTATTTCTTAATCTTATTACAAGCATTTATCTTTCCATTTTACGTTGTGCTCCTCAATTTTTCCGCTGATGTTTTTATGAGAGTTAAAGGCTCTGCTCTGTATGTTAGGAGTGGTAGAACGCGCTGATTGAAAGCTTTCCTTTTTAAATAGATTAAGCTATTTATTGTAAATATATATATATATATATATATATATATATATATATATATATATATATATATATATATATTTAGGGATTCTACAGTATTCACTGCCTTCCCTCGCTCAACCGTTTCCATCTCTCTCTGTTGTTCCATTCTCCATCGTTTAGTCCTCTCTTACTCATGGCGTCGTCTACTTCGTTCCTCCAGGATTTTTGGGGTCGTCCTCTTTTCCTCCTTCCTATGGGGCTCCATTCGGTTATTCTTTTTATCCATCTGCTGTCGCTAGCTCTTCTTTCATGTCCATACCACTTTAGTCTTTTTTGTTCTATATATGTTAGTATGTCTGTTTCTATTGATGTTCTTTGCTTTATTTCGTCATTACTTCTCCTATCCATTCTTGTTACTCTGCAGCATCTTCGTAGGCATTCCATCTCTGTTGCTATTATCTTACTGCTGTTTTTCTTGTTTATGATCCAATTTTCGGCCCCATATGTCATAATACTTCGCACTAATGTTTTATAAATCTGCGTTTTTGTCTTCATATTTAGGTGTCTATCCCACCATACTGAGTTAAGTTGTCGGATTGCTGTTCTTGTTTGTCCTAATCTTTGTGTAATTTCTTCCTCTGTTGTTGCCTTTTTCGTGATTATGAACCCCAGGTATTTGAATTTATCTTTTCCTTTGATTGTTACGTTGTCATCAATCTGTAGATCTTCTATGTCTTCTTCACTTGTAGATAGGTACTCTGTTTTCGCGAGGTTAATATCTAGGCCAGCCTTGGTATATTCTTCTTGTAGTTTCTTCATCATGTAGCTGAGGTCGTCTTGGTCTTGTGCAATCACTACTTGATCGTCTGCAAAACTTAACGTATATAGGTATTCGTTCCGTACCGGTACTCCCATGCCTTCGCATTTTCTTTTCCATGTAGTCAAGGCTTTCTCTAAGTATATTTTGAATAGGGTTGGAGATGTGAAACAACCCTGCAGGAGCCCTTTTGTTGTGGTGAAGTCTCCTATGATTCTTGTTCCCATTTTAATGGACACTTTATTTTCTTTATACAGAGCTTTTGTAGCTTCTATGAGTTCCGTCTGTATTTCTAATTTGTACATTGCCTCCCATAGTTCTGACCTTGGTACAGAGTCATACGCCTTTCTCAGATCCACAAATGCCAAGTGTATATCTCTATTTTTTGCTTTTTTCTTTTCCAACAGTTGTTCCAGTGTGTATATGTGGTCTATGCATGATCTTCCTGCCGTGAAGCCTGCCTGATCCTCCCCGATTTTGCCTTTTATCGCTTGCTCTATCTTTTCTCGCAGTATCTTCCCATATAATCTTCCTATTGATGATATTACGCTTATTCCTCTGTAGTTTTTGCATCGTTTTCTATCTCCTTTCTTAAATATAGATGTCATATATGCCGCCGTCCATTCCTTTGGGAGCTGTTCTCCATTTATGGCTTTCTGAAATATCCATTGTATCATCCGGTGTAATTATTTTATAAGCTCAGGTGAGATGCCTCCAGGTTCCGGTGCTTTCTTATTTTTGATTGCTTTTATGGCCGTTCTCATTTCCCTATCTGTTATTTCTATTTCTTGTTGTGGGAATCTGCTTCGTCTTCGCCTGTTTTCTTTTCCAATGAATTGTGGTCTTTGTTCTGTTAATAGTTCCTTGTAGTAGTCCTTCCATTCTTTGTCCTGTATATTTCCCAATTTAGTTTTTTCTTTTGAGTTTTGTTTCAATCCTCTCAGTACTTTCCATGACTCCGAAGTTCTTGTACCTCCTATATATGTTTCAATATTTAAGCAGATTCTTTCCCATTCTTCGTTCTTTTGCTGTGTTATTTGTTTTTTCACTTCTCTATCTTTTTCTCTATATTCTTTATAAACTTCATCGTTGTTTGTAGTCAGCCATTTTCTGTATAGTTGCTTTTTTTCTTCAATTATTCTTTTTGTTGGTTCATTTATTTCATTATAGTGCTGTTTATTTGTTATATGTTCTTTTTCCCCAAGGGCTTCGAATGCTGCTTGCTTTATACTCACCTTTATATGCTCGTATATTTCTTCGATGTTGCCGTATCTAAATTCTATTAATTTTTGGTCTAGACGTTGTTGGTATAGTTCTCTTATTGATTGTTCTTGGAGTAGTTCTATATTGTATTGTTTTTCTCTTATAGTGTTCAACGGTTCTTCTGTGGAGGGGGTCTTGTTATGTTTCCAATTAATGCCCATTTTTGCTGTCAGTAGTCTATGGTCCGTTCCACATTCTGCTCCTCTTTTGACTCGCACATCTTTGATCTTTATTGTGGTATCTTGTTTGATTATTATGTAGTCTATTATCGATTTCAGCTTTCGTGTTTCTTGCGTCCATGTATATTTATGAATATTTTTATGTCTGAAGAATCCGTTGGTGATTTTTAGGTTGTTTAATTCGCATAATTCAATCAGACGTTCTCCGTTATCGTTTTGTTCATCCTCTCCAAATCTCCCCACTACTTTACCACTATTTACTATTGTAAATATGTCCCTCATTTTTCTGAATGCAGCCCCACCTAAACTTACTCTTCTGAGTAGCTCACATTGATCTTTTGTTGTCTCGGATTAATCTTATTTCGTGACCCAAATACACATATCTTTCCACAACTGCTATGAGTGATTTCTAGTGATATATGTGTAAAAAAGGTAAAATAAAAACAAGTAAAAAAACCAACCAACATACCTTATTTACTCTGGCCACTTAGCAAGAAGAACGGGGACCATGGAACTAATAGTAGTAGAATGAAATTTAGAAGGCCGAAGACTAAGAGAAGAGAAGAGACGACAAATGAAAACAGGTGAAAAAAAGCAAGCTAATAATATTTAGATTGTCATCACGCCCTGACAAAGGCTTAAGGATTGATTAGGAGGATATATAGATATATATATATATATATATATATATATATATATATATATATATATATATATATATATATATCTATATATATGTATATATACTATATATACATATATAGATATATATATATATAGATATATATATATATATATATATATATATATATATATATATATATATATAGAAATGGAAAAGGATACCACTAATGCCACAAATTGGTTGCATTGCTCCTGTAGTGATCCTTTCCCAAGTTAATATGCTCCTTTTCTAACTTGGCTGCACCGTACTGAAGACGACCAATAGTCAGAAATACGTATATACGGTTGCCTTCCATCGATATACCATTTTTGGTTTTCTGTTTTGCGAGACATGCCATTACTTTCTATACTACCTAAACAAATTATTTATTAAAGATATAGGTCAAAGCTAGAGAATGTAGCGCAGACAAAAGATAGGGATAACAAATGGAGATAAAGATGTCAGAGTTCTCTGACATCTCTAGTTACTCAAGGTTATATGTTATACTTATGTAACTTTTAACAATTTAATACAGCAATGCTAGTAGTATAAGCGCTAAAAAATGTATGCTAATTTATTCTTTTTTTATAGATATCCTCAGCCGAAAGAATCGACCCACAAAATTCGAGGCAAAAGCGATATGATAGAAATGATCTTCGGTCCCGTCGATCAAGAACTCCTTGTGGTTAAGAGCTTCTATTTCTTCTTTTACTCCGCTTTCGGATCACTATTTCCTCTAATGGGCGTTTACTTCAAGCAGATGGGAATGAATGCTAGCCAGAGTGGTTTCTTGATAGGCTCTAGGCCTTTCGTCGAATTTCTTTCTGCTCCGTTTTGGGGAAGCCTAGCTGATCGGTAAGTAAAAATTGCATTATGCCATTCAATTTAAAAAATGTACAAAAATAAGAAAGTTGTTCCAACATTTAGCGTACACAACATTTAAGTCATCAGTTTGAGTCTGCAAGCCAATAATATCACTTATATTAATATTTGTCAAATGTGTTCGTAAAAATGTGGACTTTTAATAAAAAAGATCAAAGAATATTGAAAATATTATAGACAGACAAACGTTACCAACCAGCAAAGGATAAGAGAAAGATATAGAAAATTTAGTAACTACAGATTTTTATAAATCAACAACAGTTAGATTGTGCAATATTCAACACTGCTTTCCAAAACGTTTAAAGCGCATTGCGATGTTGAGTAGGTACTGTAATTACATTAAATATGCTTGCGAGTATGTTACAAAAGGAAATGATATGGCTGTATTTGGTATTGTACCTTTAAATCATAATAATGAAGTTTCACAATATTAGATAGGAAGATATATCAGCAGCAATAAGGCGGTTTTGAAAATATTTTCATTTCCTATACATGAACAATGAACATCATCCCACAGTAGTCTCTTTGGCTATTCATCTAAGAATGGACAACGAGTTTATTTGCGCACCTGCATCAACGCTGACAACCTTCTTCGATACATGCGCAAGCGATCCATTTGTAAGAAGATTGCTTTATGCTAAAATGCCAAAGTATATTACATGGAATGCATCATCCAAAAAGTACTAACGTATGAAACAAGGACACCCTCTACCTCGATATGTAAATATATTCAACCGATGCATTGGAGCGCATTTTTACAGTTCTCCTAAGTAATGACGAATATTTTTACTTGCGTTTGTTATTAGTTAATGTTCGTGGACTAACTTCATTCACATCTGTGCGAACAATTGATGGTGAATTGTGCGCGACTTATCAAGAAGCCTGTCAATGTTCACATTTACTAGAGGATGAGAGAAAGGAGAATATTCATTGGGACCACACATTTGCTGATGCTGTTAGGTCATCTACATTAAAAGTTATCTTATTTTTTTTTAATAATCATTTCAACATGCTTTCCATAAAACCCACAGAATTTGTGAGACAAATGACAAATATAAGACAATATGGTCGAAGTATGACCGAAGATATATGCATCGAGTACGTACAATAACGACAAATCTCGAACTTGAAATTTATTGAGAATTACGATGAGGTGTTGATATCTTTGGAAGATTTATGCGTGATGATGTCTGGCAAGATGTTGCATGTATTAGAAATGCCTGCGCCCAACTGCCTCATGCACGATGCATTCAGTCGTGAATTTAAAGCAAAACAGCAATACAATAGAAATGCTTTGAGTCAATACGTACAAAGTAAAATCCCACTTTTAAATCAACGATAAAAAATAGCTTACGATACAATAATTAATGCAGTAAATGTTAGTAATGGAAGATTTTTTTCTTGGTGGACCCAGAACTTATTCGGATGTGCGATGATTCTACTGGCGGGACTTTCGCCAAATGCCACCAATCATTGATAGATTAAGACCTGCTGATTAAATAAATACGTGTTTAAAGACATCCAGTTTATGCAAATATGTGAAAAGTCTCCAGTTGACAACTAATATGCGACTAATGTGTAACGAATAGACTACCAAAGAGAATTGAAATACTATTATAAAATAATACCTCAATCAACCATGGGATCTTATTGTCTATGCCTCGCCTAGCTCAGTCTCTCAAGTGTGAATCCATCTTGTCTTAAACTTTGAATTAAACAATGAACATGTAGCTGGTAACAAATAAAACAATGATATAACTAATCATATTTACTTAACATAAAAAATAATATTTAAGTAGCAAAAACAACCCTGCCTAATGCTTTACATTAAATAAATTTGTAACTGATACTTATGGCATCGATGGGCTGCTTGCTTCTAAATATATGTGGCCTCCATATTATGTGGTTAAGTCCTCCAGAGCATGTGGGTAGGTCCTACTGACAGCTGCAGTCATTCCATAAATATATTATACAAAGTTCCAGAAATATCTCATAAGACCAAGAGATTTCTGCAGACCATAAAATGAAGCTTATAATAATTCCTACCTTCTTTTATAAATTTCAAAATTACAGACAAAAATGGATATCCCAAGGTGATTGACAGAAAGTAGGAAGGGACTACAATGAAGTTTAGCACATATGAGATAGGACGTATGACTATGATGGAATTAGCTCTTTTGTCAACATAGAACAGAATATTTAGTCTACTGGACAGAAAAAGAGAGGGGAAAGAAAGAGAGAGGGCGAATATTCATTCTACGGGACAGAAAGAGAGAGACGGCGCCAATTACTTTTTAAAGAAAAAAAAGTAAAATGTGTAACGAATAGACTACCAAAGAGAATTGAAATACTATTATAAAATAATACCTCAATCAACAATGGCCTATGGCTTTTTATGAGATTTTGGCCTAGGCTTCTCCTAGCTCAGTCTCACAAGTGTGAATCCTTGTCTTATAACTATGAATTAAACACTATTTAATTACATTAAATAAATTTGTAACTGATACTTATGGCATCGATGGGCTGCTTGCTTCTATACACACACACACACACATATATATATATATATATATATATATATATATATATATATATATATATATACATATATAAATATATATGTGGTCTCCAGAGCATGTGGTTAGGTCCTCCAGAGCATGTGGGTAGGCCCTACTGACAGCTGCAGTTATTCATCAAACATCAAAGAGAGTTAACTTCCTTGTCTATTATTTTACTAAAATTACAATTAAACAAATAGCAGATGGCAAGGATAAAATGAAATAGAATTACTATTTTAAACTTAGTTAAATTTTGTGAGATTCCTACATACATAAATTTGAAAACATGGCTTTGAAAGAAGTAAACTTATGAATATTGAAAATGCTGTCAGAATTATAGAATATAGATTACAATAAAAGTACTCACCCAAGAGATTGCTGCAGACCATACAATGAAGCTTATAATAATTCCTACCTTCTTTTATAAATTTCAATTACAGACAAAAAAGGGATATTCCACCACGAAAGGTAATTGACATTTATAAAAGAAGGTAGGAAGGAATCATTAAAAGCTTCATTTTATGGTCTGCAGAAATCTCTTGGGGTGAGTACTTTCATTGTAATCTATATTCTATAATTCTGACAGCATTTTCAATATTCATAACCTTACTTCTTTCAAAGCCACGTTTTCAATTTTATGTACGTAGGAATCTTACAAAATTTAACTAATTTTGGTAAAATAATTGGCAAGGAAGTTAACCCGCTTTGATGTTTCCCTAATACAGGCTGTTTAATATTCTAGTTTATGGGATATTTCTGCTGTCAGTAGGGCCTACCCACATGCTCTGGAGGACCTAACCACATGCTCTGGAGAACATAACTACATAATCTGGAGGCCACATATATTTAGAAGCAAACAGCCCATCGATGCCAAGTATCAGTTAAAAATTAATTTAATGCAAAGCATTAGGCAGGGTTGTTTTTGCTACTTAAATATTATATTTTCTGTTAAATAAATATGATTAGTTATATCATTGTTTTATTTGTTACCAGCTACCTGTTCATTGTTTAATTCAAAGTTTAAGACAAGATGGATTCACACTTGACAGACTGAGCTAGGCGAGGCTAAGACGATAAGATCCCATGGTTGATTGAGGTATTATTTTATAATAGTAATTCAATTCTCTTTGGTAGTCATATTGTTACAATGCATTATTAGAAACCTCTACTGGGCTCATTTCTTTCCACAAAATATTTGTCAATTTACAATGTCAAAGGTGGAATTAATATCAAAAGTGTTTTTGGCTGAGCAAACGAGCCATTTCAGTTGCATAAAATTAGAATGTAGATGAATTAAATATAAACATTTAGGATCAATTTAATGGACAACTGCATTCATTTAAGTTAACACACAATTTATAGCTCAAGGTTCAGTTTATGATAATTATGTTACGCAATCTGAATCAGCCAAAATTGTGCAACGGAACAAGACTCAATGTGAAAAAAAAAACATAAAAAATGTTATTGAAGCTACTATAATCATAGAAAAGGTTACTGGCGAGAGTACCACTAATGCCAATAACTGAAAGTCCTTTTCAATTCAAACGTCTCCAGTTTCCAGTGCGGCTTAATTCGCAATGACTTATTATGTATTTAATAAAGCACAGACTAACAAAACATAACTATTTATTTACTTATGAAACTTATATAACTTACTTATATATTTACATATAATTCAATTAATCATAGCAGCGTAGACATTCGGATCTGCTCATCGAAATGACATAACCTCATCTAATTTTTCCGATGTGTCTACTGTTGTACTGTTCCGATGCAGGATTAATAAATAACATGACTATTAATAAATCGCAAGGTCAATCATTAGAAGTTTGTGGAATAAATCTTGAACTTCCATGCTTTTCGCATGGACAGTTATATCTTCCGTGCTTGAGAGTCGACAAACCATCAGCACTATTTGTTTTCTCTCTAAAAACGAAAAATGTTGTACATACAATGCATTAAATTAATTGGTTCCAGAGATTTAACCTTTTTTAAGCTTTTCGCTTCTTCAAGGAAAGGGTACTCCTTTTTTTTCGGAGTAATGGAGGTATAATAAAACGTGATGAATGATGTTATGTGTGAAGAAGTAGTGGACTAATAAGGAGTTGGGGTTCAGAAGGTGGCGTGTTTGTGTGGACGATGTGTTAAGAAGCGCACAAGAGGAATTTAGGTGATTTGTGCCAAACATGTCGAAGGAGGTACTCCAGGGGTTACCAGCCATATAATAGGAATGGCACTTAATCAGCATTTTTGGCGTGCAGTAGTTAGCTGCGATATTTGATGGGGGTTGATTCTAAGATTTCAAAATATTCATCAGGGAGTTTATGTCCAGTGTTGTGGAGAAGTTTAGCTGGACGGAACGGAACTTTTCTTTGAGGAAGCCTGGTGAGTAATTGCAAGGTGTCTTTAATATTTGCTTTGCTCGGTTATTCGAGCATGTGATGGTTCGAAGGACATACCTCCTGCTGAGGGATAGGATCCTATCCTTAATAGGTGTTCTGTTTGCCAGTGTGTGTATATGTGCTGATGGGTATAGCCTGCTCCGCCTCATGCGGAATCTGAGGATTTTTCTTTCGGTAGCCATGATGGCATTGATGTTGTAGGTCTTAAGAGAGGCGTAGATGCATGCCTTGTATTGAAAGTTTTATAGGTGTGCAATAAAGGTTTAGATGACGTCTTGCCCAATTTGCCGGCCAGTACGGCCAGGAGTTTAAACCTCCTTCTCACCCTGTCAAGGGTATCTTGAATGTCGGTTTTCCAGTTGAGAGTCCTTGTAACTCCCATATAGGAAACCGAGTTTCTGAGAATAAGGTAATTTCCTAACAGTTCTAACAGAGCTATTCGGCCACGGACATCGCGACAATTTGAAGATTTAAATAAAATTAGTTGTGTTTTGGAGGGATTTATGGTCACCCTCCATTTATTACACCACATAATGACTCTGTCTAGATAGTTTTGCGCTCTTTCGAATACAGACAATTGTCCACGCTCTCTGTGTGATCCCGACGTGAGGAGAGCAGTGTCATCAGCATACAGTAGAAAGGTCTCCGATCTATGATGTGGGCGGGGGATGTCATGTCACTATTGTAGACTGTGTATAATATTGGAGCAAGAATTGAGCCCTGGGGCACTCCAGCTTGTGGAGTGAAGGGTGTGGATAAGATATCGCTTACTTTGATCCTGATCGTCCGATGAGAGATATATTATTAGTTTAACGAAAGGTGCAAACAATCCAGCAAGGTGGAGTTTTTCAACCAGGCCTGTATGCCAGACCTGATCGAATGCCTTCTGGACATCGAGGAATATGCCTATGACGTGGTTCTTTTCGTTAAGTGATTGTGAAATGAAAGTTGTTGCTTTAACCAATGCATTTTGCGTGGAGTATTCAGCCCTGAATCCGAATTGGTAGTCTGGAATGCCAAGGCAATAACGCGTTTGAAATGTGGACCTTTAGAAGATTGTTAAGGATTCCATGGGTAGATAGAATCACGAATACAGAAGTGTTAAGGAGAATAGGCAGAGAGAGGGAAATGGAAAATACAATAAAAGAAAGGAAATTGCAATATCTCGGACATGTGATGAGAGGCGAAAGATACAACATCTTGAGACTCATAATTCAAGGAAAAGTAGTGGGTAGGAGGAGCGTAGGAAGAAGACGCGTTTCCTGGTTGAAGAACCTGAGAGAGTGGTTTGGTTGCAGCTCAAGGCAATTGTTTAGAGTAGCTGCCTCGAAGGTCAGAATAGCCATGATGATTACCAACCTTCGTCGTGGAGATGGCACTTAAAGAAGAATGGCAAGGTGAGCGTCTAGGAATTCTACGAGTTTGTCCATAAGGATCCTCTCGTAGACTTTATCTGAGGGTGCTCAATAAAGAAATAATTAAATTAATTATTAAAATCTTAGACTTTAGACAGTATTGACGGCAAATAAAAAATGCCGGTACCAAGTTTGCCAGGTCAGCTAGTAATATATAAAAAATTATTGGTTTTATCTCAAATAATGTAAAATATCAAAAATATAGTTAAAGAAACCCAAGTAAACAAATAACAGAATCAATAATATTAGAAAACCCAAAAGTCGAAATATTAGATAGAATATTAGATTAAATAGTTAAAAGATATTTAAATAACACCTTATTATTTAAGGTGGCAAAAAGGCAAAATCCTGCTGTTAGCATCGCTCGCTTCGTGGATCGTCTTTACAGTTCCTTTAGGTTCAATCCAACCTCCAGCAACGTCTTGTATGGTTATAAAAAATAATACCGCATTATTGACTACTCCTGAGGTTAATGTAGGAAGAGTCGTGATAACGAAAAGATCCATCAAAATGGAAACGCTTGCTGAATTTCCACGTAACCTTGAACAGGAACCTAAAAGGTAAGTTTCATCCGATTTAATTTTATACTTAAGGTAGTAAAGTTAGCTGTAAAAATTATTATTTACTTATAACAATGATAGTTTTGGTAGCAATTTTCCAAAGAAAATGACAAATTATTTAAAAAATCGTTAATATGGTTGAATTAGAATACTGATTGGGTTTTTAAATAAGAGCAAAACGAAAGAGAAAATTATTTTTATAGCATGATAATTGATTATTTAAGTGATAGATTTGACCGTTACTTGTTGAAAATTCATTTTATCTAACAATAAAACATTGAAAACTGTTGTTTTCACACAAAATTTTTGTAATATCTTATCACTACAGCTGTTTCGGCAGAGTGCCTTTCTCAAGTGATCTATTTTGGTATGTGTTTACACTATATAGTCTTTAACTGAATAAATTAAGGAAGGGGGAACTGTTTGTGACAAGTTGGTCATTCAGAATTATGTCTGTATTTTTCAGTTTGTTGATTTCCATAGATTCTAATAAAGATAGCTTAAGGCCCTTATTTTGAATATGATGAATTTAAAATTCATCATTAAAAGAATGATTACGGTCCAGAAGGTGAAGTGCGTACATAAAGTCTGTTTTTCTATTAATGAAAGCCCTTTTGTGTTCTACTATACGTTTGATAAAAGTTCTACCAGTTTGACCGATGTAAGTTTTTGAACAGTCGCCACATTTAAGTTGATATACACCGCTGTGTAAATGCTTTTTTTTTCTCTCTTGTTGTTCTTAATATATTTGCCTAAGTTGTTGTTTGTTCTAAAAGCTGGTGTTATTCCTACACAGTGGTGTTCCACACCTAAATATTAAAGTTTTTTTATTATTACGTTGAGGCAAGTTGTGTTTAAATCCTTTCTCTAAAAGTTCTATCTCACTATTACTGAATTTAGTATCTGTTAAATTTATAAAACTATTGAAAAAATTATGATTCGAAAAACTTTTTGTATACTGAACATTGGGTTTTATACTATTGCAAATTAGATTATTTAGTTTGTATTGGTAGAGATACGTAGACGATATACTGGTATGTTTTACAGGAACTAAGAGACAACAACTTGACCAATTCTTATCGTATATTAATTCACTTCATAGTCATATTGAATTCACAATAGAAACAGAACATAATCAATTTATAAATGTTCTGGATTTAAAAATTATCACACTTAAAAACAAATATTAGTTCTCCATATTTCATAAACCTACCCATAATGACACGACTATACATAATTCATCATCCCATCCTACATAACATAAATTGTTGCCTACCATAGCATATTGCATAGATTAATAGAAATTCCCGTGTCAAAAAATAACTTCAAGATAGAACTGAATATCATTAAGAAAATAGCAGTAAACAATGGGTACAACGAACACACAATAAATAAAATTTTAAATGAAAAACTACATAAGAAAGCTCTGAAATTAGTATTTCCACCACAGAGAAAAAATCCAGTACCTTCTTCTCGATTACATATACAGGCAAGATATCAACAAAAATAGCCCAAACACATAAAAAAGAAAGGAATAACACCAGATTTTAGAACAAACAACAACTTATGCAAATATATTAAGAACAACAAGAGCCTAAAGAAAAAGCAATTACACAGCAGTGTCTACAAACTTAAATGTGGCGACTGCCCAAAAACTTACATCGGTTAAACTGGCAAAACTTTTATCAAACGCATAGCAGAACATAAAAGGGCTTTTAATAATAGAAAAACAGACTCTACTAACGCACTTGACTTTCTAGATCATAATCATTCTTTTAATGACGAATTTCAAATTCTTCATATTCAAATAAAGGCCTTAAGCTATCATAATGACGGTATTAGATTTTTGTTTCGATACAGGGCAGCGACGAGCCGCTTATAGGTACGTATTTCGACCTCTTTAGGTCTCCTCAGAATAGTATAGCCACTGCTGTGAACCAAAACAAAAATCTTTCCCGTCCTAGACAATAGTTATCAAAACAACTATATACGGACGTAACTACGCCATCTAAAAACAAAAAGAGAAATCAAACAATTTCTACCTTTTGAAACCGAATTCAAATTTTTACCACTGTGCTTTCTAAAA
This sequence comes from Diabrotica undecimpunctata, assembly GCF_040954645.1. Classification (NCBI taxonomy): domain Eukaryota; kingdom Metazoa; phylum Arthropoda; class Insecta; order Coleoptera; family Chrysomelidae; genus Diabrotica; species Diabrotica undecimpunctata. The sequence goes on along the minus strand of NC_092803.1, from coordinate 112,912,252 downwards.
CTTGCAAAGTAAACAGCTTGATAAATTACTCGGCAAGGGAATCTAAAATTGTATTCCACATAACGTTCATCATGCTCAAAATTCGTAGTTAATTCAGTTTCTGGTACAGTAATAAAACATAATGACGGTATTAGATTTTTGTTTCGGTACAGGGCAGAGACAAGCCGCTTATACGTATTTCGACCTCTTTAGGTCTCCTCAGTTTAGTTAACCTTGTAAGATATATCTCGACCCCCTGAAAAACCCTCAAACGCGCGAACACATATCACAGCAGATAAGTAGTAAAATACACAGAATATCAAATATACCAAACGAAAACAGAACCATTAACGAATGCTGGTATGATATTCAAAACTCGATTTTAGAGAACGTACAAGAGTCTTTGAAAACACCTACCATGTTGGCAAAAAATGAGTGGATGACACAACCGTGAAGTCAATAAACGCATAAAAAGAAAAATTAAGCAAGTCAAAAAGAATCCTGGCTTGAGAATAGAGACCTCCAAAAAAAGCATGACAGTTTCAACCTCCACAAGAAAATTAAATATACTGCCGGAATTAGAAAACAGAAAAATGCTCACATACTTAAAAGCGCGGACGGAAAAATTTGTGATCACGAACAACAGTGCAAAGAATGGGAGATATACATCACTGACCTTTTTGACGATGCTATAACATTACCAAAGAAAAGCAGGCCCACCAAATGCAGCGATTTTAGACTAATCAGTTTGATGAGTCACACACTGAAGATACTCTTACGAATTATACAAAACCGAGTATTCCTTCTATGCGAAAGTAGGATGGGTAATAAGCAATTTGGATTTAGAAACGGTCTAGGAACTAGAGAGGCACTATTCTGTATGCGCGTTCTATTACAAAAAAGTTGTGAATTCCGAAAGAATGTTTATGTTTGTTTCATCGACTTCGAGAAGGCGTTCGACAGAGTACAACACGATACACTTTTCTTCTTACATCTTAAATAAAAGAAAACTGATTGTACATCTCAATATGTTCATTGTTACTAGTACCACTAGTATTTAATAAAACATTTTCTTTTAAATCCTACAAAAGAATACTTAACATTTTCCGCATATGTATTGTTTTAAAGGTAAATTACTTATTTTTAGCCACTCCAGGAAACCTCGAGATATCCAGCCAGTCTCAGTGAATGCAGGTCAGTCTCCCATTAATGTCCAATATGCATCTAACTACCAAGACAAGGAACATGAAAGCTGGGTCCAACCTATCATATCCTCTATTGTTTACCGTACCCAAGATATCCAAAAGGCATTTTTCCTGCTGCTACTACTGGTGATTATTGGTGAATTTTTCAGTGCTCCCGCCGTTACTCTTGCAGATTCAGCTGTTCTTACTTTGTTGGGAGAAGATGCTGATACGTATGGGCATCAAAGAATGTTTGGTAAGAAAAGGTTACATGAAATTCCTCTTTTTGCAATTAATTTATTTAAAAATTTGTGTGTAACTATTAAACTATATATAGCTTAATCTATTTATATTGGCATAGGAATTTTTCGTTCTCTTTTAAGGGTTGTAACGTGAATTAAACCTGGACGGAATGAACGAATTCCCCACGTTGGGCGCCAAATACTTGTAACAAATTAAACCTAGATGAAAAAAAAACGATACCCAAAAGATAGGTATTATTTTGGATAATGCAAAAATTAAACTAAAGGAAAGTTTTGACTTGGAATTTAAGTTAGACGAAGAATTCCAGGTTTACAGACGTTCATTATGCGGATCTCAGGTGTTTAGAGGACACAACGGCGAGCGTTGGGAAGAAGGTCAAATTTTTAACGAGATATTTGATAAAAATAGATGCCTCGAGGAAACACTCTCACAACAAGATTAATGTAAACTTTTCCAAATATTAAAAATAAATTTTAAAATACTCTATTTTATTTTTACTTATTTTGTTTTTAGGTTCCCTTGGATGGGGTCTTGCCATGTTTTTCGTAGGCATAGCACTAGATCACTCAACAGCATTTCCTAACCATCCATGCACTCCCGACAAGAAAGAAAAGAATTACACAATTTGTTTCGCTACATTCTCGGTGCTTATGGGAGCTGCATTAATAAGCGCCACTCAAATAACTTTCAAATACGACGAATCTGGGTCAGAACCAACGATGGAACCAAAAAGTCAATCACCGACCGAAGAAGATCGAATGCAGGCCCAGCTCGCCGAGCAACTGAATTTACCTTCTCTGGTGGATACTCGGGCAGCTGATGCTCCGCCGATTCCAAAAGAACAGAAGGTAACGTTATTTTCCCGTTTATATGGAAGCTTATGGAATCTATATTTTAAAGATGAAAAATTAAAAATTTTTCTTATATTTAATAAGGCTTTACATTCCATTCAAAGTGGTAATCCCTACTGTTTTGTGTTTGGTTTTTCTTTTGTTTAACGTCGACCCGTATAAATTTTAAATGCCAAAATGCAAATTCATCCAATACTGCTAATTATGCAATAGTTAGAGGACAACTGAATGTAACAGACTGGTATAAAGCTACATATTATGATTAAGGAAGTTTTAAAACATATTCCAATAAGCGTTGAGCTTAACTTAAAGATAACTCCAAAAGATGCTAAATATAAGACCTACAATTCTGTTATTAATAATTTCTAAACCTTTTAAGGGACTTTTACTTTCTAGATTTTCAAAAAATTGATTTTTGTTTTTTTACGTAAAAACATTCTTTAGTATTCTAGAAATACTGTCCTAAAATTGTATAAAGAAATTCAAAATAGAAACGAAGTTATAGCTCTATTTATAACGGTACGCACCTGAGCTAAAACTCGTTACAACACCACGCGCCCTTGTGCACTGCAACTCGACAATTGCTTTCTTTTCTAAAACTTGTTTTAAGATTTATCGAAAATTATTATTGTTTTGATAATCGGAAAAAAGACCTGGATCTGGTGGTTATTTAAAAGGCGGTCGAAGTAAGGGGACGCACTGAAATAAGCATGATATGAAAAGAATATTCAAAGGTAATTTGCTAACTGCAGAAAAGTCTGTAGTAAGCTGAGTTCTTCTCAGTTCTTCGGCAAAATTGGATAAAAATAAAAATTGGAATAGAAATTGGAGAAATAGTAACGAGTTGGTCGGAAAATGTCGACGAAGCTCGTATTGCTCAAGCCAATAGAAGGAACAGCGAGACATGGAAAGAAGGCAAATCGAATCCCCGTGAAATTAAAAAAAAAATTGTTACAGGGAGCTGAAAAGTGTCTCCCAAATTAAAATTGCGCCTTTTGGAAGACGTCCTCTGTAGTGGTGAAAAACAACTAAAAGTGTAAAAAGAAATTTTTTTGTATACCTTAAATTCTTCTTAAAAATTATGACCATAAATATAATAAACTTTGAAAAATTAAAGGCAAATATCGAGCACAATTTTAATAATCAAATCTTGCCCTTTCGCTTTCTACAGCATTCTCTCTCAACAGAGGAGAATTCTCTCCCCTGTTGCCGACAAGAATGTAGCGTAGAATCTTTTTAAATAATTTTAAACTGTTTGTCCTTGTTCTAGTGTAGTTTTATGTACAATTTATGTTTCAATTTCATATTTATTACATTCTGCGCTTGCTGGATAGCCCAAATTTGACGAAATGCCCCTGATGATGCTGTAGAAAGCGAAAGTACTTGGGCAAGATTTGATTATTAAAATTGTGCTCGATATTTGTCTTTAATTTTTCAAAGTTCATATATTCGAGCATTCAACCCTATATCAATAAATATAATAGATTTTTTTTGTTTATTATTTAAAAATTGTCTTGTTTTCCAATTTAGAAAGTAAAAGTCTCCTTAAGCAAATGCTGAAAAATTTAAGAATTCTATCTGATAGTTTGAAACTAAATGCTAAGATTGTTTCAAAGGAAATGTTTATACTTTTTAACTGTTTATTCTTATAGTTTTTTTAACTAATAGTTTTTCTGAGTCATAATGCAACATAATTGTAATATTAAATAAGAATAGATTAAAAACTAAGAAAATCTCATTTAATAATCTCATATAATATTTAATAATCTATTCTCTAAAATATCACAAAGTATAATCTGACATCATACCATTCATAAAGATTGTACGTTTGCGCTAGATAGGACATGTCGAACGGATGCAGGAGAATAAAATACCAAAGAAAATAGTGAGACAGACACCAGTAGCGAAAAGATCAAAAAGAATACATAAACTTAAATACATGGAACAAGTGAATTAAGATCTGAAAACTCTAAAGATTATCAGCTAAAAACACAAAGCAAGAAATAGACCAGAATGGCGTAAATTGTAGAACAAGATAAGACCCACAAAGAGTTGTGCTTATGATGATGATAATCCAAGTTAATACTACTAACGGTCCCGTCACAATAACAATGAAAACTGTCAGACACCAATAAGCTACTATCCACATAGCAAGGTCTAATGACCCTTAGATTACATATTGAAAATCTTAAATTTTAAAAAAGTTGTGACACGAGGTCGATGTTAGAGGATTTCACTTTAAGGAAGCATACTGATTCTTGCTAAAGGATCAACTTCACAACAGCACAACTTCAGTTGCGAAAACACCTCATATATAGAAATACAACAGGAAAAAAACAGTCAAAAAAGTTTAAATAACTCAAAGGATTTATTAAAGGAAATGGTTCAGTGAATGCTGCTATTAAAAGCAGATATTCAAAATTTGAAGGTGCATTCTATCTGTACAAAAACAGAAGCTCATCTTTAAAACTCTGTCACTTAATATAGAGATTATAGCGTCAGCCCTATATGCATCCTAATGTTAGATGTGGTAAATATATGGCCATTCCGAAAACTTAAATTAAAAGATTCGAAAAAAGAAAAGAAAATTCGTCCTATCTTTTCTAATCAAAGAAAATCAAGAATTTTGCCGACAAATGAGACAATCATGAATTATATGAACGCTTGGAAGACATTGTTACCAAAACGAGAAAACAGAGAATGGTGTTTTTGTTATCACCTACAACTTATGAATCCTCAAAGACTAACCCATCACATTCACTTTTCAATCTGAAGATGGGCAGGTTAAAAAAGATTTGCAACAAGCGGAAATTCCACCTGGTGACCTTCAAGATCGTCAAGGTCTTAGAGATAAGATAAAATCAACTAAGAACCTTATACTCCTTATTATTCCAGCTCCTCGCCCGTTAGCAAGTGGTCACAAGAAAGGAAATTAAAATTCAAACATACTCGCATAGGAGGAAAACTCGAACATGAGGATGAAAAAATTTTAACGATCCTTAGTAGGCCGAAATGGCAGCAAAAAAAGAATCAATAGCTACATGTTATTTTCTTAATCTAATTTGTCTAATAAAACATAAATTAATAATTTTTTGGTTAAATGAACTAAGGTAGATTTGATTGTTTTTAGTATTCTAGTCATTAAAAAGCGGTCGGCTACTCTTTTGTAAATAATTTTAAATAAGATTTTTTAATCATGGTAGTTTCGTTGAAATTAACTTCACGATCTTTATACCACCAATAACTATAAACGGGTATCTTAGTTCAGTTACCCAAAAAATTATCAATTTAAGTTTTATTTTTCAGAAAATAAGAACACTTCTCCTAAAATTGACATGTAACAGAAAATTGAAAACAATTCTAACGACTGGAATATAAAGCAATCGCGTATAGAGAAGCATTACTCAAAAGTTTTGATTTAATGGAACAGCTACTACCGTATACATGTTCTCAGTTGATAAGCGGAACTTTATTTAGTTCAAAGTTTTTACACCTGTCCTATACATATATCTAAAAAACGTTCCCTATCAACCATTGGGAAACACTGTAACAGAATTGAAAACTTCTCCTACCAGTCTGTCTTTTATGAGATACTGAAGATCACCTACTCAATTCAGAGTAAGAATTCGCCATTCTTACTGTTGCCTGCTGTAAGCAGGCAACACAATCTCTCCAGAATTTATAATAAAATTTAGTCAATGCTGCATTTAATGACCGACATCAAAACCTAATCGGAAATGCGGTTCAAGGAAGCTATAGAGGGCTATACAAATCATATACAATGTGAAAGCATCGACAACATTTTACAATATGGGGACGACAAAATTGTAATGTCCAATAGTACGGAGGATTTGTAGATACTAATAAAATATATAATAAAGTTATAAATAAAGGAAGCAAAAAAAGTAAGAACTAAAAAACGATACCAAATGGGAGAAAAGCAACCTAAAATAATCTGCTATGCAGACGACGGAATACTACTCTCTCAGAATGAAGACGATTTACAACGTATGCTGCACCTATTTAATATAACCGCTAAAAAATTTAACGTGTTAATTTCCTCAAAAAAGACAAAATGCATGGTTAGAACAGCACATTTACTAAGATTTAAATTGGAGCTGGAAGGTGAGATAATAGAGCAAGTGATGGAGTTTAAATATCTAGGCATCACATTATCTAGTTACGGACAGCTCGAAACGGAAATGGAAGATCAAGTGAATAGAACAAACAGAGCTGCAGGTTGCCTGAATGAAACAATATGGAGAAATAAAATGTCGGAAAAGAAATGAAAGACTGAATTTACAAAACACGACCTGGCACAGAGAGGACAAAAAGGATGTTAGAAACAGCAGAGATGAAAACAGCAGAGATGAAAAATTGATAGTAAAACCCTACGCGACAGAGCTAGAAGTACAGATATACGACGTAGATGCAACGTGGAGAACATCAAGGACTACTTAAGAAATAGAAGAGTAGAATGAAACGATCATATAAGCCGAATGACATCAAATAGAGTAGTAGAAATATTAAGACAATTGTTCAAAGTGGCGCCCATACGTTATTTTTACTTATTACGTCATTAATACGTCATATGCACTACTGTAACCGGGTGTCTTTGTTTATTTATCCAAAAATTTGAGTTTCAGTGACCTAATTACAGTTATAGGAATGAGATTTTACGAAAGAATAAAGGGGCCACAAAAATAAATAAGATACAAAATAGAAAATTCAGAATTAATATAATAAGTTTATCAAATGGCGCATTTCTGGTATGTTTACTGATTACGTCACTAATACGTCATATGAACTGCTATGAACAGGTGTCTTTGTTCAGTTATCCAAAAATTTTGTAATTTAAGTTCTATGAGTCAGGAAATGGGGTGAAACTTAAGATGCGCACTTTGATTTATAATATCTTATTGGATCATAATTATCATTAACTTGCTGTCTTCTTTTTCAGACGAAAATATTTGCTCAAACTACACGTGAAATACCTGAATGGATGACAGTTATTAAACAATACAAGAATCTCAAATGTGCTTCATTCTTATTCGTCGCGTGGTTTATGGGCTTCGGTATTGGATTAATCTTCACGTTCCTATTCTGGCACTTGCAAGACTACGGCGGATCCCCGACACTATTCGGCGTTGCTTCAGTTATCAACCACATATCAGAAATATTTGCCTACTTCTTCAGCTTTCGACTTATCAGGCAAATGGGCCACGTTAAAGTATTGTGCCTTGGCCTTATTGGTAATACTCTACGATTCTTATACATATCATGGTTGACAAATCCTTGGTGGGTGTTGCCGTTTGAATTCATGCAGGTAAGTATAAAAAATGTTAGTTAACTCTCTGAACAAAAACTTCTGCTGATCCTATTAACAAGTTCCCACATTCTTGAAGTAATTTAATGCCAATAAATAGCTTATTCACAAATGAATATTTTCTCTCGGCAAAATAAAGCACTTTAAGGGTAAAGTTCATAGTTAATTGAAATATCTTCATACATACTAGAAGTATCTTTTTTTAATGTATATTATGGGATAACTAGGATATATCCAATCTTATATGGATAGAATAATTTCCTTCTAAGTATTTTTTCAAGCTCTGATGCTGAAAATCATTATGAAATATATAATTTTTGTTTTGGTCTTAAAGAAACGTAGATTGCTGTATCCTCGTGTATATTCTTTATCCACAAACAATTTTCTTCTACTATCTCTTTTTTATCCTGAAGTATTATAATAAAGCAATATAAATTTCGTTGATTTTTATTTTATTTAAGTTTTGTTTTATATACTAAATGTTGTACAACAATAGAACTAATCTTATTTTTTGTTTTACAAACTCGCATCAGCCTATATGGCTATTAGCGAAAGAAAAAAATATTACCATCCATGAAATATTCACAAATAATCACTTTGGCACCGCACTTTAAGAATAGTTGTTTTAAATTCTCATTCTCGGGATTCCGAATTCACCCATTTCCGCACTGTGTAACGGGCACTCCACTAGAAGGTGTTTTATAATTAGCGGGGTCTCGCAAGCACAACTCTCCGGTTGGGACCTCGTGTTATCAGATATCCATATGTAAGGCTACTATAACCAAGCCGCAGTCGTGTGATGATCACCTGAGAAACACGATTAGTGAAACTATCAGCCCATAATTAAAACGTTTTTATCTCAAGTAATTTCGCCTGTTTTTTGTGCCATCTGCTACTCCATATGTCAACTATTTTACCGTGGAAATATGATTTGGGACCTGTCGCTGGAGTTTTTGAATAGATCTCAATAGTTGCGTCCTCTAAGACTTCTCGTGCATATTTATCTGCCAGATCATTTCTCGTGATTTCAATATGAGATGGCACCCACAGGAAAGAAATGTTTCTGTGATTTAGGGTAGACCTAGGAGAGTTGTGACAGAGGTGAGTTGTGACAAGGACGATTTCTCCCCAACTATTATAGTGAGCGAATTGGAAATAACGCTTGTTCGACAGTCTCCAGACACGCCACTCGGTTTAATACCAGCAGGCGGCGAACGAAGTGCAGTTGTGTAAATTTGACGTCTGTGCCCAAAAACATACGAAAAGTAAGTTTCTCTTCAAAATGTTATTTAAATTTATATAATATTCGAGTATTTGTGCATTGTTGTGTTATTTTTTCTTCAATCTGGACAATCCAGCAGAAAGGACCATAACTCTAAATCTTAACACTGGTGCAGTTGACAATGATGAAGCACGAGCCATTACTCCAGGTACGTCTGCAGATCAGATCATGCCATCTAGCCATTCATCAGTTGTGAACAATAATGCCAATGCACTTGTTGCCTCCACGTCTGCAGCCCATACCACAGTTCTGAACAATAATGCCATTGAACCAATTGCATCTACATCTATAGCCCCTAGTCCACTTACCACTGTTTCTAATGTCTTCTCGCCAGAATCAGTTAGGCCATTGCCAAAAGCTCCACCAAGAAAAAATAGCCGACCAAACCGACGTAAAATCAAATCCTGACTGACACTCCCAAGAAGAACGAAATAGCCGCTATAGAGGCTAATAGGAAGACTAAGAACGTTAAGAAGCGTGTATTTAGCGAAGGAGAAAATAAACCTAAAAAAACCAAGAAGACTCTTAAAAAGAAGAGAACAAGTGTCGATGAAGAAACCGAAAATGATTGTTTTTGCTTGGTTTGCCTTGAAGCTTATGCAGACAGCTGATCGAAAGAGAAGTGGGTTCAATGCCTAGACTGTAAAGGCAGGGCACACGTAGATTATACTGGAGACGAACTGCATTACGTTTGCCATAATTGTGAATCAGATTAAATTTTTAAGACTGATTGTATATAATAATAAAGTGATTTCTCTCAAGCGATGCCATATTTTGTTTCTTTAAAAGATATAATTAGGTAGTTACGAAAATGTTAAAATATTGTTTTAGTTTGTACTAAAGGACGATTAAAGTATGTTTTCCTAAAAAACATGTTGGATTCATTTATTTTAAATCTAACACCTATTTTTAATATCTTAACAGATTCAATACAATGCTGTCACAACCCACCCCTGTACCTGTCACAACTTACCTCGGTGGTAGGAGAGTTGTAACAACGGGAACGGTCTTTGATTTGGTTGATTTTCTCAGAAAACATTACAATTTAAAAAAATTTTGGTAATTATTTTGAAAACGGAAAGAATAGCACTAAATTATTTCATATCAATCGTACCTGTGGAATGTTTCTTGACCGAGATATGGCCCATAAGGTAAAATTTGTCACAACTCTCCTAGGTCTCCCCTATATTGTGCAATTCTTGTTTAATAAGTTTCGCCACAGGATGGGAATAATGTATTTTAGAGATGATTTTTAGAGGAGTTAGTGAGTCTGTAATTATTAGGAATTAATTTCAGGACTTTTTCGTAACATGACATATAGCTTTATATATTGCAAAGAGTTCTCCTGTTAAGATAGTAGGTATTAATCTCCACTAATTTATATTGCATTATTTCATCCTTTGTTACAAAGGCAGATGCCACACAATGTTCCATTTTAGGAATAACTACTGTTCAAAAAAGAAAAATTGAGAAATTAAGGTTTGATTGAATTAAATGACGATTAGCTTCTTTCTTATTTTCTGACAATAGATCCATATTTATACGAGAAGAAGATATTAGCGAAGTAGGTGCAGTTGGCATTTTGCGAGGAGAGATTTCGGAGATTACAAAGTTCCATTTAGTTATGATTAGTCTGCATCTTTCATAAAAGGAAATGTGGGTTTTTGCGTGCTGAATATTCGAGGAGTGAATGTTTTGGTGACATTGTAAGAGGTACCGCTTCGCTGCATATGGTAGTTCACCGAGTTCTGGCTGAAGATTTATGATAAGAATTGTTCTAAATACACGCTAATAGACAATAGATATACTATTGTCTATTAGTATCTAACTTTTGACGTTCTCCTTTGTTGTTTCATTAGGCTGGCCTTGCGAGCTGTACAAGGATGTGTAGAAGTCTTCGACAATATTTGTTATTTTATATTTGTCCTTCTCTTCCTTATTGTTGGCGTCTTTAATTTTGATGATTTTTTGAACTCCCAGTGTGGGTCTTTTAAGCCTCTGTTGTTTTCAATGACTCGCTCTATTAAGTTCTCGTTCCATTTTTGTATATCGTGTTTGAGTTCTTTTCTAATTGTTTTATTAAGTTTTCTGTATTCTAGAGTATAGCGTTTGTTTTGCCCTAGTAGTTGTCTTCTTTCCGTCATTATCTGTTTAGTTTGATTGCTTATTTTGTCTTATTTAGTCCTTGTTTTCTTTGCTACCTGTAGTCCTGCGTCAGGAGAACGTCGAGAGAAAAATAAAAAAACGTGAGATCAGAAGTACTACCAAACATAAAGGGATTCGAAATAGAAAGAGCTTTAAAAGAGCTAAAAAATAATCCTAAAAATATCCTAAAGCTCCAGGACACGACGGTATAATTGCCGAGCTCTGGAAAACAAGCAAGACATTAACAATCCCTGTACTAACAGAGCTATTTAATAGATGTCTCCATAATAGCAAGATCCCTAAAGACTGGAACGAGAGTCTAGTAATACTCTTGCACAAAAAAGGGGACAAATGCGATCTACAGAATTATAGACCTATATCGTTGCTCAGTCAAGTATACAAACTATTTATGAGAATTATTAACAACCGGTTAACCTACAAAATGGACAATTACCAACCGGTTGAACAGGCTGACTTCCGCAAAGGATATAGTACATCAGACCATCTGCTGACAATGAGAACATTGAAAGAGAAGGCAAATGAATACCAACTACCCGTATTTCTTGCCTTCGTCGAGTATGAAAAGGCGTTTGATAGTATCGAGATGTGGGCCATAGAACAAGCTATTAATAATTGTAGAATAGATTCGAGATATAGGCAACTAATACATAATATATATGAAAATGCAACTATGATAGTACAACTAGACGAAAATACAAATCCCATCCCCATTAAGAGAGGAGAGAGACAAGGAGACGTAATATCGCCAAAGCTTTTCAACCTAGCCCTAGAAGACGTCTTCAAAACTACAAATTGGTCAACCTATGGCATTAATGTTAATGGCAACAAGTTAAACCACCTCAGATTCGCTGACGACATAGTGATTATAGCGATCACATTCGAGGAACTGCAAATTATGATGGGGGAACTAGCAGCCAGCTCCCAATACGTCGGCCTAAAAATGAATATGAAAAAAAACAAAAATAATGACAAACACAGATGACCCCAGACGTATAACTATAAATGCCAGTGAGATACTGAACAAATTCAGGAATATATCCACCTAGGCCAAATCCTGAGACTTGACAAAGAGAACCAAAGTGCGGAAATTACTAGAAGAAAACTTAGTTGGATACTTAAGAACCGCAAAATACCCCAATAATTGAGGAGCAAAGTGTTCAACCAATGCATCCTTCCTATCATGACATATGGATGTCAAACCTGGACCCTATCCAAGGCAAACATGAATAAACTAGCCACAACAGAAAGAACAATGGAAAGAGCAATGTTAGGTATACGACTGTCAGGTAAAAAGAGGAACGACTGGGTAAGATCCAAAACAAAAGTCGAAGACATAGCAACAAAAATTGCCAAACTTAAATGGAGCTTCGCGGGCCACACTGCTAGACAAAAAGACCAACGTTGGAATACTACAATACAACATTGGAGACCTTACGAAAGTAAACGACCAAGAGGAAGACCACAGATGAGATGGGTTGATGACATTAAAAGAACAGCCGCAACAAATTGGAAATATGTTGCTCAGGATAGAGACTGCTAGGAAGACGAAGAAGAGTATCTAACAATTTTAGCGGTTGTTAAAGCAGACGAGTAAGTATGGAATCCATAATCGATTTTGGAGCGGATCAAATTTTTAACCACAATAATTTATAATGTGAGTAGAGTTCCACCGCCCGCTCCCCAGTTCGCATCAAAAAGAAAGTTCAAGGGATTATGTCTTTTTTGACATGTTGCTGCAATATATTTGATGTGGTCCTTCCGGGTTACAGTTTGATCAAATATTAAACCCAGATATTTTATTGTTTTTACGTATCAAGTGTCTGACCTCCAAGTTTTAAAGTAGGTGTTTCCTTTAGGAGTTTTACATGAAGCAAATTGAAAACCACTCCTTTTAGATCATTATATAAATTTATCGAGTTGATCTTGTAGTAATTTGGCCACGTTCTGTATATTGTTTCCCTATAAAGAAAAGCGTCGGGCTGATTACCGAGCTTTGAGGTGTGCCATGTTTTGATATCTTACATTCGATATTTGTATTTAGGAGATAATTTTTAATAAAAGCAAGTATATTTCCGTGATAGCCCCAAAATTCCAGTGTTGATATTATGTTGTGATGCCAAGCCACATCAAATACTTTGTTTAAATCAAAATAAATTAAAATACATTATTTTTGGTTGTTGCAGAAGGCATTTTTTGTTTCTATAACTAGGAAATCCAGATTATTCATTAATTAAAAAAAATTATTTAAAAATTCCTTTATAAAAGGTATATAATTAAAACACCCTATCGTGCTACATTAAAGAACGTTTTAGGAATTAATATTCCATCATCATTGTTATCTGGATGTACATGTTTTGAGCCACTAAATAGTAAAAATCCGTTAAATGTTGTAAAATTGAGTTTGAGTTACATTATTTGATCTTATATACTAGGATGTTTAAGTTAGCAGTTGAGTTGCTATCAACAAGTCCTCGTAGACACTTTGTCTCAGGACTAGCAACCTCCAGTGGAGTCTTACGTTGCCATGTTATCAATTCCTGTTGTAACTTAAACATCCTAGTATATAAGATCAAATAATGTAACTCAAATTCAATTTAACAACATTTAACGGATTTTTACCCAAGTATTTAGTGGCTCAAAACATGTACATCCAGATAACACTGATGATGGAATATTAATTCCGAAAACGTTCTGTGATGTAGCCCGATAGGGTGTATTAATTATATACCTTCTATAAAGGAATTTTTAAATAATTTTTTTGTGATACTTGGTATACAACTAGCTACAGGAACTTAGTTTCCTTGTGGATTCATTAATTAGTTCGTTATTTTCTTTCAAACACCACAATAAATGTTTATTTTTAATTTTTTCTAAAAGCTTACACATTACACAAGTTAGAGACACAGGACGATAAGAATCTGCTTTGTTTGGTAGCTTACTAGTTTTTACGATGGGAATAGTTATAGCTATGTTCAATAATTTGGGTAATTCATGTTTAGTCCATATACGATTATATTTTCTTAATAATATTTCTACAGCTTCGTCACGTAGGTGTTTCAGAAAAAAAGCTGGGATGATATCGGGGCCTGTGTTGTGCCCTTTAAAATATCTACCATCTCTCTTAGTTCTCTGATTGTCATAAGTTCATTATTGTTTATTATGTTAATAGGGATGCCTTCTTTTTGTTCTTTGTATGTTAAGAAATCTTTATCATATTTAGAATTTGTAGATGTTAACTTGAATGTTTTCGCTATTTTTTTACGATATCTGCATGGTTTGTTATTGACGATTTGTTGTCTATTTCTAATGAATCTATTCCTTATTATGAACTAGAGCCTGTTATATTCTTTATTTTCCTTCGTATTTTTGATGGAGGTGTGTAATTATTGATTGTTTCTACATATTTTATCCAAGATTGTCTTTTAGATATTGTGGTAACCAGTTTAGCTCTAGCCCTACTTTCTTTAAGTTCAATTAAATTTTCTAGGTTCTTGTGCCTTTTGTACTTTTTTACTTTTACTTTTAATGAACTTTTTTTACCTATCGCTTTTAGAGCTGCTAGAGTTTATTGAACTGTAGAATTATTTCGGCTATTGAATTTTCTAAGCAAATCTTTGATGATTCACTAAGGATAATTTCTTAAAAAATACCCCAATCAGCGTTGTCTAGCTTCCATTTTGGTTCAGGTTTAACTGGCGTAGGTTTTATTGAATTATTTTGTCTATTAAAATCGGGAAGTGATCACTTCCAAAAAGATATAAATCTTTTTCCATATACTAATTGTGATTTAATTGAAAAGTTGGCGTACAAAGTCAGATATCTATAGAAGAAAATGTCCCTGTAGATATAGGTTTAAGTATGTGCTACTACCATCATTCATTATTGCAAGGTTTATTATGTTCACGACGTTTTCAATTCATTTCATATCTTTCTCTTCTTTTTGTTTAGCTCGGTTTTTAAAATTTTAATGCTTTCGAAGTAAAATTTATGCTTCTCATTCTCATGCTTTGTGAGCACAGCGATGTTGTTCCTTGTCATATTTGTGAGAACGAATTCTGGATTGAAGCAGTTGACTGGTTTGCCCAATATAGACACCTTTACAGTTAGTAGGTACATGGTATCTCGTAAACAACATGTGATTTTTTGATTTTGTTTTTAGGTTGATGAAATATTTATTTAAAAGATTGTTGCCTTTATGAGCCACTGTAATATTATGTTTGACTGTAAGATTTGTTAGTTGTTCGGGTAAACCTTTTATATATAAAAGAGTTGTACACGTAGTCTTAATACTATTTTGGGCAAACCAGTCAACTGCTTCAATCCAGCATTCGGTCTTACAAATATAACAAGAACAACATCACTGCGCTCATAACGCATGAAAATGAGACGAAGCATAAAGTTGACTTTGAAAACATCAAAATTTAAAAAACCGAGAAGACAAAAATAAGAGGGAGGTATACGAATCAATAGAAATAAAAAGAAACACTAACGCAATCAATGACAAAACAGATACAAAGAATCTAAATAAAATATATGTCAATCTGATTTAAATAATAATAAATATAACACCTTAAAAATCTTTACAGTTGTGACATATCTACACTTTACCTTTTTCGAAAACACCAACGATACGCCCATGTAAACATAATATATCAGATATCAATTTTTACTCTCTGTCAATTTATTAATGTCAGTGTCTCGCTGTAAGTTTGGTAAATTTTTATATATTTTACAATAACTTTTTGTTCTTAATATTGTACATTTTAGAATCTTGACAAAGACAAGGATTATCTGCCGAAACGTTGATTTCAATGGCACAATAAAATCTAGTTCCAAATTTAATATTACTTATTGAACCTAAACCCAAGAAATACTGATTTTGTACATATAAATATATATATATATATATATATATATATATATATATATATATATATATACATATATATATATATATATAATATATATACATATATATATATATATATATATATATAAATATAAATAGATCTTTTTTATTTCCTGGGTTTGTCGATCTGATGTAAATAAAACTATTTAACTTTTGCCTAACGTTTCGGCAAATTTGCCATTTTCAATGTGCAAATTTGCACACTCCCTCTAAGGGGAAAGTTCACTCATCCCAGATACCTATCAAAAGGATTGAGCTCTGGTGGGACTCTTTCCGTGTTATCGAGCCATAGGCGACTTGGTTTGCTGGAGTATCTCCTAAAAATTTTCGTACACATCTGGACGTCGCGAGGAGTACAGCTTTCTGCATGGCCTTATAAATAAGCCTTATAAATAATTTAGACCGAGCTGTTTGATGTCCGATAGGTTTTTTGGAATAACACCAGTAGTAGATAGATATAATTATTTATTATTATTATAATTATAATATATATATATATATATATATATATATATATATATATATATTAAACTTAGAGCTAAGATTAATATTATTATAAAAATCAATATTAAACTCACCAGTCTTCCGGGTTGAACCGCGTCGATATCCATTTTGCCGAGCTTTTGACATCCTCTCTGATGTCTTCTTCAGGGCTTCCGAGGTCTCAGTCTCCCGAGTCCCCAGACACTACTACACTCACTAGTCACTTCTAGTTCACTCACTAGTTCACTACTTGTGTGAGTGAACTAGAAGTGACTAGTGAGTGTAGTAGTGTCTGGGGACTCGGGAGACTGAGACCTCGGAAGCCCTGAAGAAGACATCAGAGAGGATGTCAAAAGCTCGGCAAAATGGATATCGACGCGGTTCAACCCGGAAGACTGGTGAGTTTAATATTGATTTTTATAATAATATTAATCTTAGCTCTAAGTTTAATTGTACTAACCGCGGAAATCTTTCCGAACATATATATATATATATATATATATATAATTTATTATTATAATTGTTATTATTATTATTGCTAGGTATGGTTTGGGTTTGTTTTGGTTTGGTATTGGAATTGAATTGATTTCTGATAATATAATTTCTTTTTTTTATTAGAGGGTTGTAAAATTTTGATGGAAAATTATTTTTTTCTAAAATATCTTTAACTTTTCTCAAATTTGCGGAATGATACTGTCTACTAGATAGTTTGATTGTTCTGTCAGTAAGACTGAACACAACACCTCTTTTAGGGGCTATGGGTGCGTTGGTATTAAAATTTAGATATCTTCCGGACCAAACATCTTTTGTAAAACAGTTAGTTGTTATCATTAGGTTAGTGTTGTTATATTCTAAACTTAAATCAAGAAAAGTAATTTTATTGTTTTCTTCTAGTTCATAAGTAAATTGAATGTTATTATGGAAATCATTGAACATTTGAAAAGTATTATCGATTTCATGATCCAGAATACAGAATAAGCAGTCATCAACATATCGTTTGTAAAATGTATGTTGTACTTAAATTTAGAGATGACTGTTGTTACTAATATTGCCATTACTAAGTTTGCCATTGGTGCTGAGATGGGCGAATTGAAATAGCTTTAAACAGTGTCAAGACTAGATGGAATGACATACAAACACATACTTCTATTCCTCTTAAATAATTCCTAGAGGGTGTAAAATTCTGCCTTAATTCAACGTTCTTCCAACATGAAAATGAATACTATTCTCAGATTTCTGGAGTGGCCATGGGTTCACCTATCTCAGCACCAATCGCAAACTTAGTAATGAAAATATTAGAAACAGTCATCTCTAAATTGAAATACAATAAACATTTCTACAAACGATATATGACTGCTTACTCTGCATTCCGGATCATGAAATCGATCATACTCTTCAAACGTTAGCTGTAGATATATAATTTATGTATATATATATATATATATATATATATATATATATATATATATATATATATATATATTACATATGTTGACTTTTTGTGTACTACCAATTTCTACAGCTACAGCTTAATCTTGTGTTTATTTTCAACCAAAATAATTTTCAGGGAATCACTCACGCTGCTGTTTGGGCAGCCTGCTGCTCATACATTGCTCACAATACTCCTCTGGAACTGCGATCTTCTGCTCAAGGTGTTCTACAAGGAATTCATCACGGTCTCGGCAGAGGTTGCGGTGCAGTGATTGGAGGAATGTTCGTCAGCTCTTTCGGTTCTACGGCTACCTTCAGGGGATATGGAATTACCTGCTTAGCAGTACTGGGTGCTTTTGTATTCATTAATTTCTATAGGGTCGATCAAGGATTTGTTTCAGATTTGCCCCAAACTGAAGATCCTAGACAGGTAAGTTCATCTTGTATAAATAATAGAGTTGAAAAGAAAGTGACATCTTAAGGCTTTTTTTTTAAATAATATAATATACAAGTCTTAAATTAATTAATCTAATCACAATTCCCAATTGAATTTTGGATGAGATGGATAACCATTTTTTTTTCGATTTCTCGAGTCCCTTTATTTCAATTTGTTAGCGTTACTCCCAAGTAATTCATCTGTTCAACTATCTCAAAGGTATATTCCTTGTCTGGGGCAGATAATTTCCAAAACTGTCCTAACTGTTCGTTATTTTACCACAACTTCATATACTTTGTTTTCTCCTCATTTACTTCCAACCCATACTCTCTGCCTTGGTGGCATTGGTGTCTCTTTATGGTACATTCAGCCTTTAGTGTGAATATTGCTTTACCTTAAAAGTCTATCCAATATTTCATTGAAACCTTGTCGTAGTCCTGTTGTGCTGTTCAAGCTGTTGGAGACATGACCTTCTATTATAACTTTACTTTTGGTATTTTTCAAAAGGGATTTAGTTGATTGTATTATTTTATCCGAAAAGTCAAAATATTTTAATGTGTCGAATAATGTATGTCTTTTTATTGTGTCATATCATATGTCATATTTAATTGTAAAAATTTGGTCTATTACTGATCTGTTTGCTCTATACCGAGCTTGGTATTCACCCAGGTTATCTTCAATTTTGGTATTAATTATATTTCTGGTCAATATAGCTAGAACTTTATATATTATATCTTGTAATGTTATACCCCTGAAGTTTTTACATTCCGTAACATTTCCTTTTTTGTATATTGGGCATAGCAGAACTTCTCTCCACTGTTTTGGAATTTGGTCCATACTTCACGTATCAACTCTGTGATTAATGTCATTTTCACCGGATGCTTTATTATTTTTTAAACTTGTTATGTGTATTATTTCTCCTTTTGTTGGTATTTCATTAATTTTATTCCGAGTTATTGTTTTTTCTAGTGGCTGCTGTATTTGAGGGTTGCTTCATCGGTGTTTAATACACTTTTAAAATATTTTGTATATCTGTCCAATTTTTCATCTATTTCTCATACTAAATGTCCTCGTTTTTATAATATTTCGGTGGAGTTTTATATTGATTTCGTTCTCTTTTTATTTTTTGGTAGAAGTTCCTAACTTTGTATTTTACAAAATCTTCTTCAATATTCTTTAATTTTTCTTCCAGGTACAACCTTTTCCTTGTTCTGCATATTTTTTGTCCTTCTTTTCTTTTCAGCATATACATGGTCCTCTATTGTTGAAATTATTCTTCCTTGTGCTATTGATTCTGGCTCTATTTCTCTCCACAATCGCTCTCTCACAAATATTATCATACCAATATTTTTGTCTTCTTTGCGAGGGTTTTGATAGTACCAACTCGGTTGCTTGTTGAATCGTTTCTCTGAGTCGTTCCCACCTACTGTCTATATCTTGTGCTACTTCTCGTCCCGATAGTTTTCCCTCTATTTGTTATTAAAGTTTTTTCCTAATGTCCTCGTTTTGCAATAGTATACCACGATATTGTTTGACCTGCTGAATATTTCTCCTAGTATATATAGGTATCATTTATTCCATTTTTACTTTTGTACCAGGAACTGGTATGAATTTGAATCCGCTCTTCTATAACTTCTACTGTCTTTATTAGCCTTCATATGCTCCGCTTCAATTAATATATGGTCTATCTGATTAATTGTTTGACCACCTGATGATATCTAGGTATGAATCTCCTGATGATCAAAATGTGTGCTAATAATACGCATATTATTTTCAAAAGCAAATTCAACCAATCTTCTGCCATTTAGATTGCTGTCACTGTGTTTGCTTTTTCCGCCGCTTATTTGTCTGTAAACCTACCAACTTTTGCATTAAAATCTCCTACAATTATTTTTATATCATACGATGGTATTATATGCAACAGTTTTTCATAATACTAGTCTCTAATATCCCCATCATTATCTTCTGTTGGGGCATGTACATTTATAAATGTTGATTCATTCTTACCTGGTATAATCTGCTTCTTATTGGCTCAAAATTCACCACTAGCTCTGCAATTTTCTTTTGAACAAAAAACCCTACCCCAAACAGTCTTTTATAGGGATATGTCCCCACTGGTAAGGGATATGTAGTTGTTAATCTCTTTGCAGAAAATTCTCTTTTTGTTTGGTTTCTTGGATAGCTGCAATTTCTATATCGTAATTGTCTAGGATATCTGCAGAGTTTTGCAATGCGCCTATTTCAAATGTTCCTCTAACATTCTATTTTCCAATAAAAATCCTATTTCGTGCCTTTTTCATCATTGTCATTAGATTTTCCTTGTCGTTGTACTTTTTCTTTATTAGTTTTTTTCATTTTTTCTAGCTTTTCGATAGCCAGATTCGATTTCTACCATTCTTTATTTATGCATAGTTCTTGGTATCCGTCCTTTGCGTCTCTTCCTTTTCCTCTCGCGCTAAATCTCTTCACACCTTTTGTATTTTGGCTTCAGATTGTGTTCGGTCACTCTCTATGAAATATTGCGTTCTTCTTCATTTATTTGTATTCTTCTTAATAAGTTGTTTTCCTTGAGGATGTCCATTTTCATCAGTGCTATTGGTGGTTTTCCATTCATGACCTTGATTTTCTGAACGTCATTTATTTTTATTTACACATTCAGCTTATCTTCTATAATTTTTTTCATCTACAATTTCTTCATCTTCGTTAAATTCGAGTCCTTTGATTACAACATTCTGTTTTCTAATTTGCTTATCCATTTCTCAATCTTGTTTGCCAGAAAGTTTACTTTGTGCTGTAGCTCTAAATTTTCTTTTTTTTTTTTTTTAATTACAAACTTCTTAAAAATTTTTTTGGTCTTTTCTTATTGCTTTTTGTTCGTGCATGAGATCCATCATAATTTCTTTTAATTCTTAGTTTTCACGCCCCTTCTTAATTGTGAATCTAGACACTTTCTTACTTTTCGAAAAAGGATCCTCACCTTCGTCCTCATTTATCCACCTTTTTCTTTTACCACCGTCAGTAGATGATTTTTCACTTTCACTTCCCACTTTAGATTTTTCTTCGTAGCTATGGCAATTTTTTATTCTAATAATTAATTTCGACAATAAATCACCTACCTTGTTCCAGAAGAGATGTTGCCTGTTGTCAAAACTCAGTGTACACCTGTTTGCTGATCTTTAGTTCATTTAAAGTTGAATTATTTGTCAGGTGATCGGTCCACGGATTTCGTAACATTCTGCTTCAACAATTCAGGGCGTTTATCTTTCTTCTTTCCGCTTTTCGTAGCGTCCATGATTTAAATCGGTATGTCAGTATTGGGAATATTAAGAAGTTACACCCTACTTACAAACCGTTGATTGGATTTTCATGATTGTTATTTTACAGTATGAGTCTATTTCTAAGGAATTACTGTACCAATATTTTCTGAAAAGTGTCAACGTTTTACCCATACACGAGTTATAAAAATAAAATTGAAAAACTAGACCTATAATGTCAAATAAAAATCATAAAAATCCAATTGACGGTTGAGAACAAAAATAGCTGCAATATTATCCCTAGTGTAAAACTATAACAACTATAACAAGTATTTTTACGTTATAAAAAAGGTTATGATCAACACAACAGTCTGACTAATCAATGATTAAGTGATATTGGTGCTATTGTTTGAAAGTTTATTGCTAAATGATTGTAGGTAGCAGAAGAAACATCCCATTTGGCTCCTCATGGTGTTCCCAGTAATCCTATACCGCGAGCTTTGTCCAGTACAAAACTTCATGACTTAGCTAATCAAGATGGATATGGGGCTACCTATCAGATGGGCCAAGGTGGCACTTTAGGAGTTCCTGGTGCCAATCCGTTTAGCACACAACAACAACAACAACCCCAGCATCAACAGTATTCTGGATACGAGGTAAGAAGTAAGTAAAATTTCAAATTTTCCAATTGTTTGTGTTATGTGTAATATCTTTAAGAATAGAGTTATTTATAGGCTATGTGATATAAAAATAAATGAACGATTCCGAAAGTTTTGGGTACGACTTTTTGAAACATAAAAATAATGATAATGGATCAGATTTGGACGTAGGAGTCGTTCGGTCGGAGCGGCCGGCGTCTGCCACACAGACGCACCGCAGATGACGTTTTCTAATGAATATGTTGACGTGTAGAGTAGGCAAAAGAACAAAGTATTCTATAAAACACGTTCACGATATTTTCGTAGAATGCATTCATTCCGGGACATCATCATCATCATCATCCAACCTTTATTTATTGCGTCCACTGCTGGACATAGGCCTACCTTAAACTCCTCCATTCTTTACGATTTTGTGCTCTTTGTTGCCACTTTTTGGTGATACGCCTGATGTCGTCAGCCCAACGTGTAGCTGGTCTTCCTCTACTGCGTTTGTCTGATCTTGGCCTCTAATTTGTAATTTTACTCGTCCATCGTGAGTCGTGCATTCTCGCTACATGGCCTACCCAATTCCATTTCAGTTCCGCTATGCGTTCCAATCAGCAATACTCATCCTTCTTTGCAGATATTCGTTTCTTATTCGGTCCCGCAACGTCATTCCCAGCATAACCGTTCCATTCGTCTCTGTATCACTCTCAATTTCGAAGCCATAATCTTGGTTAGAGTCATAGTTTCCGATGACCGGTAATACACATTGGTCAAATACTTTTCTTTTGAGGCTAATTAGTATGTTGGCCCTAAGTGTGTCTGGCAGTTTTCCAAAGGCTGCCCACTCTAAAGTAATTCTTCTTTGGATTTCGCATGTTTGGTTATCCCTGCTGATTCTTATTTCATGACCCAAATACGTATATTTCTCCACCAGTTCTACCACTTTGTCTTGAATAGTTAAATAGTTACTGGGGATCATATTTGTCATAAACTTAGTTTTGGTCAAGTTCATTCTGAGGCCCACCTTCAAACATGCAAAGTCCAATTCATTTATCATATCTGTGGCTTCTCCTAAATTATCTGAGATAGAGACAATGTCATCTGCGAATCAGAGATGGTTAAGCTTTTCGCCGTATATTGTTACTCCTCTGTGGTCCTAATTAACCATCTTAAAGGCATACTCTAATGCCGTTATGAATAATTTCGGTGACAATGTATCTCCTTGCCTTATCCCACATTTTATTTTTATTGGTCGGGTTTTATCGTGTATCTTAACAGTCATACTGACATTTTTGTAAATATTGTAAATAAGTTCACTATACCTATTTCGATCGTGTCGAACGCTTTATGAAAAGCTATGAAAGTGAGGACAAGAGATTTGTTTTATTCTATAGATTTTTTAATGAGTGGCGTTACTGTATGGAGGTGATCATTGGTACCATAATTTGAACGGAATCCTGCCTGTTCTCTCGCTTAATATACAAAATATTTTCCACGGTACTATGCTAATGTATGGCATCATATGCAGAACGAATAGTAAGAAAATACTAGGCTGGTTTCATAAGTGGTAAATCGACAAATCATCTGATTGCAACCCTGAGACAAATTTTAGAAAAAAACACTGGAATATGACATATGTAGATAATCATCGCATATTTATAGACCACAAAGCAGCCTACGATTCTGTAAATAGAAGGGATATGTTCAAAGCAATGAAAGAGCTAGGGATACCAAATGAATTGGTAAATTTAATAAGACTAACTCTTAAAAAAGTTGAATGTAGAGTACGAATCCAAGGGGAACTGTCTGAACGTTTTAAAACAAATAACGGGCTGCACCAGAGAGATACTCTCTCCTGTATATTGTTCAATCTGGCATTGGAAAAAGTAATATGTATGTGACAAATCACAATCATCGGTTCAATATATAATAAATCAGTGCAAATCCTTGCCTACGCTGATCATATCAATATTGTCGGGAGAACGGAAAACGCTGCACGAAAGGTGTATGCTGCACTGAGTGAATCAGCTGCAAAATGGGTTCAATAATAAACACCAACAAAACGAATTACTTATATGAATATAAGCACGCAACCACAAATCCTACAACCACTTGTTATAGCAAAGGACGTCATCGAAGCAGTGAATGAATTTGTATACCTGGGAGCGCTCGTTAACACTGAAAATAATACTACTGAAGCGATAAACCGCAGAATTTACCTGGCTAACAGATGCTATTTTGGACTCAATCTCCTTTTTAAATCCTCAATTATCTCGAGAAATATAAAAGTAAAACCCTAAAAGCAATAATACGCCCAGCCTAACATGTGGTTCAGAGATCTGGGGTCTAACAAAAAGTGATGAAAACATGTCAGAATGTTTCGAAAGGAAAGAACTAAGGCGAATCTATGGAGCAGTGAATGACAATAGAGCGTGGGGAAGACGATACAACTTCGAACTTTATAAACTATTCCAGGAACCAGATATCGTAATTAATCGTATTAAGATATTAATCGTATTAGGATAAGACGTCTGAGGTGAACAGGGCATGTAATACGGATGGAACACAATGAACCAGTTAGAAAAACCCTGCTTGATAGACCCATTGGTCAGAGAAGATGAGGAAGACCCAGAACAAGGTTTCTTAATAACATCGATGAAGAAATGAGAAATATGGAAATACGTGCTTGGCGAAGGAAGGAGATGGATAGGGATGGCTGGAGGGAAATTCTTGAGGAGGCTAGGACTCACGCAGGGTTGTAAAGCCAAAATGATGATAGTGAAGAAATATAATATATGTAGTGTGAAATGAATCAGGCGTTGGAGAAAAATTAAAAGAGAGCTCAACGCTGCAAATACAAATCGACGTTCCCTCAAAAGAAAAACCAAAATTTTCTAAAATTGCCAATAAAAATAACTAATTAATTTTTAATTATTTTTATTTCAGATGGGAACTACTAATTCTTCTTATTCAAGATGCCATTATCCTGAAGCCAACACTACATTACTCATACAACAGCCGATATCGACCACCAACTCAGCTTACGAATGGTAACAAACAAAAATATCGAAAACATAATCTGACTACTTACTAAATATTTGAAATAAAGGGATTCTATTGATTATCAGAAATTTAAACACGGCATTTTTATTGTATTTTTAAACGTTTCTTTAATGTACAGATAGATAGAAATATCTAATTTATATCTATTAAAGGGTTTTAACGACATATTTTTAACGGAGCATATCTTCCTATAATCTTTAGAATCATCCTTTTATATATCATTTATTACTAGAGTTTATATTTTGGAAATGAAAGTTTACATATTTACTCAAAGCTTCTAAAAGTACTTTTTCGAATATGAAATCTTTAAAAGTTTAATAAATGTCGATTTTAACTATTAACAGTATAATAAAGTCTTGAAAATTAGTGTAAATTAAGTATACCATTACTTATGTAGGAATATTTTTTGCCACTTCTGAAAGTCTTATTTCTCTTTTTCAATTATTATTAACGTTCAACGAGAACAGAACGTATAAAGAAATACAAAGAATTTAAATATTGTTTTTGAGGCAATTAAACAACCATATGTTACAAATACCAACATCTGCAATTTAACATACACAAAAAGTTTAGATGCAAAATATTCAACATGAGAATATCAGAAGGAGTATGAATGACTATAGTAGGTAAACAAAAAGCATTTACATATTAGCCAACTATGTGCAAGAACGCGTTGTGAGTGTTACAGTATTCAGGTCCAGAAAGAACCACATCATAGAAGTTAGAATAATTATAATTAGAATAATCTTTGTGAACCAGATGGATTTTGGATTAGGATTTCCTAACTGTTGGTGTGACTTGTGAAAGAAAGATACCAGACATAAATATTTACAGACGATATAATTATGTAACTAAGAAGAAACTGGTTTACGTTCTCGTCTCTTTAAAAATAACAGGGCGTGAAAAAATCTTCATTCTAGGTAGGCAACGCAAGGAAAATTAAATCAATGAAAATTAATGATAAATTTTGTTAGCAATGAAAATTGACACAAATATCATATAAGTATTATTATTATATCTGGAACAGAAAATCAACACAGCTTCATACAATCAAACAATAACGAATACGTAGTACATGGGCAATATTTGGCAAATTAAGCCATATATCAGAAAGATCAATACGCTCTTGTTGAACAGTGAATTTAAGTCACTGGAATAGTAAGATCGAAAGTGGACAGAGGAGATCCTGCAATGAAGAGCCAAGAATTATAAAAAATAGAATTTATGTCACTTAAAAAACCAAAAAAAATCTTAAATTATAACTGTGTTTTCATTAAAGTTGAAGAAGCTAAAAGAGAGATGGCACCACCAAAAACTAATAAAAGTAGGCACCAGATAACCGGACAAATAAAACTTAACAAGTAAGATGATTCAAAAATGGCAAAAGAATAATCTAATTTATCAACGTGTAATAAAAGATGCAATCAGAATCATGTCATGCTTTACATAGCAACAAAATTAGATTGATATTATTGATCAGATATTGTGAAATTATATTAAATTATAATAAAAACGTTTAAAATATACATTATTTTTACAATTCTGTATTTACATGAATTGAACATTTAACTAGGTAAAGTCATTGAAAATTGATCATGGAAAAATAAAAAAAAATGTGCACAAATATTGCAATTTGTGCTGTACATTGTTATTGTAGGTATAGATATAAATATTATATTAATTTAAGATATTCTTTTAATGAAATATTAAAGACTTAAAGCTGATAAAGAGGGTACATGTGCGATATAAAAGACGATACAGGTTGTCCCAGATAAATCCTTAGTTTGGATAAAACAATACAATGTATTTTTTTCTTTTTTTTTTTTCAATTGTAAACTAGGCTAGGGAAACCACCGAAACTCAGCTTCGCTGCTCTGTTGGTATCATAGCTTGGCCTCGTCTAACATTCCCTTTAGCTTCTAGAGTCTGTAATGTTGGAAGTGAAAGTAAAGTGAAAGTTACGGGGAAAAAGGTTTGATTCTACGTATTAAAACAGAAGTTGTATAATTATTATTTAGTTGGTTATTTGTGATGTATATCGTTGCCAGCAATTTTTGTTTAGGTGTTTTCCATATGCGATGGTTCAGTTTTCTTTTGATCTGGATTTAGGCTGAGAGAAAGCTTCTTCTTTGTTACGAACCAAAACTACATTATCTCGCAGATTATTATTATATATATATATATATATATATATATATATATATATATATATATATATATATATATATATATAGAGGTATTAAACAGAATGGATCAAGGCGAATATGACTTAAGAAAAATGATAAACAAGGGAAAACTTGGATACTAGTAGGACTAGTGGCTTATAATGAGAGGTAGCAGATACTGGATACTGCAGTTAATACTCAACGGAAAGATAAAGAAAAAGGGAAGAAGTGGTATGAAAATATTTTCGTGGTTTTGAAACCTTCGTCAGTCATTCTATATATAAATAAAATTCTGGTTATTAGCAACAAATTTATTTCTTTGGGCCAATCTGTATTATTAGTGTAACATAGCTTTGTTAATCGTAGGATTTAATTTATAATTAGATACAAAGACTCTTGAAATTTGAGCAGAGTCGGTCTCCTCACTTCATTATTGTATTAATTTTTGTTGTACATAAGAAAACTGTATCAGTTTTCAAAAATAATGAAATTGTTGATTAGTTTGATATT
The DNA here is from genome assembly GCF_040954645.1 of Diabrotica undecimpunctata. NCBI lineage: Eukaryota > Metazoa > Arthropoda > Insecta > Coleoptera > Chrysomelidae > Diabrotica > Diabrotica undecimpunctata. The sequence continues at coordinate 112,884,305 of NC_092803.1, read as the reverse complement.
TGTAATAAATTAAGCAATTCACTTATCTATATTCTAATTAAATATTTTGTTGTTTTATTCTACCACATAGAAAACTATTTGCTATTCATATAAAAATACTGCCATAATCTGTATCAGTAAAAATTAACTAATATACCTAAGCTTTTATTTACTTTAACAACCATTTTTTTGTAGAGGAAAAATTCAGTTACGTACACCTGATGGCCTGCTTGTACAACAGGTAGTGTGTTAAGCCTTGAACACACCCATCAAGCCTGGGACACACCTATCATACAGCCTTCCGATCCTACTCCGATCATATATAGTTTGGCGGCTAGGTACCTTTCTGTATACATGGAAAAGTGGATGGTTAAAACCTATTCTATCTTATGTAAAAGGAACTGGTGGACTACGTATTCGTATTTAGCGAAAAAATTCACATAAGATAGAATAGTTTTCAACTATACACCCTTCCATGTATACAGAAAGGTACCCACTCGTCGAACTAAGTATGATCGGTTAGAATTGGAAAGGTGTATGAGTATGATAGGTGTGTCCAAGCCTTTACTCACAGAAGTGTCATACCCACTAAAACTCCTCTTCTTCTTCTTCACCTAGTAGGCATCGTGAAATATCAGTTCTGACGGTACTTCAAATACCTTTGGCTGACTCTATGTTTCTCTCTCAGTTAGCTAATTCGCGTTGCCTTTGTCTTTCCTTATTTTCTTTACTGAGCATGATGTACCACCTTCCATTTGTCTTTACTCTCTAGCATTTGCTCAGTTATATTATCCGGAGTTAGTTCCTCTTTTAAGAGGTAGGCTTATGTTCCATTTCTTGAGACAAAGACTGTATGCTTCACAGTGTTACGTTCATTGTAATACATGTGGGACTCCATGGTATCTAACTTTAGAAACTATAAAGCGCTACTAAAAGTAACATATTTCTATAACTTTAATATTTCTATCAAGAATCAAACTCTCACGGAAATTGATTATCATGGGAATGCAAAGGGGGTTACAAAATACAACAATTGATCACATCACATAAGGTAACGTGACAATCTTAAGAAACATTGAACCAAAATAGATGATTACAGCACTGGAAATAGGTATGGGTATCATTCCACAAGAAAAGAGCAAAAAATTACCAGAATAAACCTCAGGATTTAACAGGAGGAAATAGGCAGAACCCTCATAGCCCCTTTACATCAGTTAAAAATTAGTTCTCAATTCCATTGCGAAATCATTATTCGCATTTACTAGTTCCATGATGTTTATATCTGAGTACACGCTCGATATTTTGGATACACGCAGTAATGACTTGAGCATTACTATTTGGTTTCTAGGTGAAACTTCCTCTGCAGATGATCAATATTTCTCTTTGTTAACGCGGTATCGTCCACGTATCTTAAATTATTAATAGGGATTACGTTTTCTACAACTTCAGTTGTTTTGTTGCCCGTGCCAAAGGACATATAATAAAGTAAGATGTGTAAATCGTACAGGAATCAAACAAAGATCAAATTGAATGAGACATATTCATAGTACTGGATTAACGCATAAAAGCTCATAACCAAGACATACATGAAAATGATATAAGTTTTCTAAATGAGAATAATAGGTGCATTTTAAAAGTACTCGATTGATCGGAACACCAACGTGCAGGATTTGCAAGGAATGATGCAACACTCTTAACGAATAATATATAAAACAATATTAAGCGCACATAATAAAAAACTACCAATACTATAGACGGCTTCAACCGATTCATCCACAAAAAGTAAAAGAGCAAGACACAATCAACAAGAAAAGGATAAGCCATTTGCTAAAAATACACTTAGCAGATTGGAAAATAGAAAGAAGTGTAGATAGTAACTCAACTTCGGTAGCAAATTACTGAAGACACTTTAAAAGAAAAAAAAAACAAATACTTAAAAAATTTAAATTATCAGAATGCCATAAACAACATATTGTATGAATATGGATGAACGTTTCTGGTGGTTTAAATATATTGATACATTGTACGAGGTGCATACTTTTTGTAGCAAACTACATAAAGATGACACACGTAATTATTGATTAAAAAATATACAAAAAGTTTTATTTAACAGACCAAATTTATTGCAGTAAATTATTAGTATTATTAAAAATGGCAAATACTTTTTTCTGTAAGGGAACACTAAATATAGATTTAAGTTAACTTCCAAGTTGTATAGTATTCACAATAATGTAGAATAAAAACAAAGTACATATCATGATAAGCTAAAACATTATTTAGATACTGAAATATTTTCAGATTACTAGAAACAGAGAATTATAAATGAAACTATGTCATACCAATACTGAACCGCGAACATAACGATGTCGTTTCTTCTTAGTGTCCTATACCCAATTTTGAGTGTAGGCATCTATTCTACATGTATCTGTATTGTGTATCATTGAATATACAGATACAGTAGGGTCACAGTATATTGCTTTCGCGATATACTATGGTACGGTCGTATTAATCCGAACGAAATCGGGGAAACGGGCTGTTCGGATGATCGCTTCGTTCGGATTACCTATGACTTTTTTATTGGGAGAAGAAAAACTGCAAAAACACAATGAAAATGACTGAAAATGCTTTATGTATATTAATAAAATATTATATTATACAAATATATATACAATATATTTAATAAATACATATTTTCAATATAAATTTCAATGGGGAGCAGTAAAAAAATCTGTAATTTTTTTCTGGGCGCCAGTCTCGACGTGCTGATCAAACGCTCTCTGTTTTATACGCCTCAGCATCATGATCTCCTCGGTGCTGTTGAGGTTGTCTTCTGCACAACTAATGGCCGTGTTCAGGGCTTTAACAGCTTCAGCCACCAGGTGGTTCACCATCGACATCCTCCTCCACCGTTTCTTCATTTTGAATGGCCCTTACAATTTTTTCATCCATGAGAATTTCTTGGGTGTCAATTTCTATGTCACAGCCACCTGATGCCCATTCTCGAACCTCAGATTCAGTAGTTATTGCCGTGTTGTCTTGATCTACCTGAGCAACAAGGGGGCTTAAAATGATGTCTTTTTCGTTGGGTGAAGAGTCGTCAACAGCCACTAAGTTTTGGCTCAATTTTTTCCAAGAAAGTTGAATCAAACGTTGTAAAATGGATGATCAAGAATTTGTCAAATTGAAAACGACGTCCTTGAGATTAACTTTCTTCAAAGCTAGGCACTACCAGATCCGTTCCACTTTGGTCGTCAGCAAGAATGTTGGAGAGTGAAGCTTTTTGATAGCGCAGTTTTGTGTTATGAATGACATTGTGGTCCATTGGTTGAATCATAGCTGTCGTGGTGGGTGGTAAAAACATAGCAAAAATTTTACCTTCTTCACTACTAATTTCATCAGCAGATGGATGACTAGGGCAGTTGTCCAGCAGCAACAGGGAGGTTCACACGTGCGAGATGACGACGAACATCAGGGACGAATTTAGTTTTGAACCAATCTAAGAAATCTCTTGTCACCTATGCACTTTTTTGCTCTCGATGCCACATGGAAAGATCAACAGATTTGAATGCACGAGAATTGTTAGCCGTCCGCACAACAATCAAACGAAGTTTGTGAGTCCCTGAAGCATTTGCACAAGGCATAAAGGTGCTTTCTTTCATAATTTTTCGAACAAGAGCGTTATTTTCTTGAGATGCCACCCATGTGTGGTCTGGTAACATGCGCCAAAATACCCTACTTTGATCTGCATTGTAAATTTGCTCAGGTGTCAAATTGTTTTTAATCACAATCAGATAAGACATTTTTCGATGTTTAACAGTCTTTAGCAGTTCTCTATCTTTGTTGACGCTCCTTAGTACTTCTGCATTAGTTGTCCTTGCTGTCCAAGGTATCTTTAGCATTCGTCTATGAACCCACATTTCCAATGCCTCAATTTTGTTCATGATCGATACTTTTAGCGTCCACACTTCTGCACTATACAAAAGTACGGACCAAACATAGCACTTAACCATTCTTTGTCTTAGTTCTAAACTGAGATGATTAAACCAACCCTTACATGCGCTAAAAGCTTGGTGTTTTGGTGGCATCTCACGATGAAACTGACGGGCTTTTTCACACAACATTTCACCACTCACCGAAACATGCTTTCTCCGCTGTTGTAGGAACCACATGAACAACGCACTTTTTACCTTCGGATATTCGGGGGGTTTGATGGTTTTCCTCTTCCCTGGACCGCTTTCCGCTTCGCTGACGAACTTTTGATCTTTTCTTTGTTCTTTTTAATGTCCGTAATGGTAGATTTGCCAATACCGAACTGTTTTGAAATTAAACTTTAGCTAGTTCCTTACTATATCAACTTGAGAATGTTGGTCTTTTGTTCGATAGTCAAAGTCACGTGTTTGGAGCCATCGTGATACGAAAGCACTAACAGAACTAAATAATATGTAGGTAGGCAAGAAAAGTAAAATCCGATGTTCGTCATGATGATTCATGTCGAATCAATCGTGGGGGTGGCAGGGGGAGTCGCGCGAGCCCGTACATACTACCGCGTCATTCGGCCGACCTTGGGTTCGGATTAACGCGACCGTACTGTATAAGAAACCTACAGTTTGATATCGACTCAGGTCTGATGTCGACAGTTTATGACTTCGTATTTTTCTGATTCTTACTTATAATTCGGCAACAAAGCCGAAAACACTCACCTCTTACCTAGGTCGCGATGTCATCTACATATCTAAAATTATTCAAACATTTCAAATTTACGAGAACAGTTAATTAACACTTATTTTAACGTTAATTTTTTTGTTGTTTACAGAAGTTAAACCTAATTGGATTAATATCACAGAAAGAGAGTTATCTGAAAATTTTCAATATATAAATAAATCAATCATTGTTTGTGTGATAAGTTAAGCTTATATTATAGAATGTAGATATATACTTTTTGTTATGTATTGTTTTGCAAATTTTGCAATTTTTTTTGTTAACAGACAAAACATATCGGTTTCTGTAGCCTTATGGAAAACGAACATTGATTCCACTCATCTGTATAATAAATAATAGCAGCAAATAAAAAAGTAGGTATACGAAATACAATGCACCAATAATTGAACCAGTGGCCGCATAGGTATGGAAAATAATTCTTAAAGATTTGGAAAAAAACAATATCTAAGATCCAAAAGAACAGAAGAATTAGAATATATCCCCATATTGTATAAAAAAATTAATGAACATCATAACGCAAACATAAACATCATGAACACATGATAATCAATAAATAATAAACAATTAATTACACGTGAAGGTATTCTGATTTACTATCTCCTCATATAGAAGAGGGTTGAGGACGTTGAGGCGCAACTCTCTCCTACTCTTTTTACGGCTAAAAGAGCCTATAGTGTAGAATAAAAGCAATATCACAGTTAGGAAACATACAAAGAAAATTCAATGTATATGAAAGTTGTTCCTTCCTATTGCTGAGACATTGTCCACAACATCCTTAACAGTATCTTAAGAAAAATAAATTAAGAATAATTAAGTAACATAATTACAAAATTTAGGCTTGGACTTTTCCTCCAGAGATCTTTTCCACGTTTTATTTAGTCGACCTCTTTTTCTGAAACCTTGAGGATTCGAATATAAGGCATTCTACATTCTATAAGGCACTGCGATTGAACTTGCATGTTTAACATATAAAGGAGATGGGGGGAGAAATGGAGGCCTGAAGACATGCAAAAGGCCATGAAGGTTGTTAGCAATAAAATAATGGGTTTGAAAAATGCCAGTAAAAGTTTCAACGTACTAAGATCTTCTTTGCAAAGATTCCTGAAAATTCAGAAGACTAGAGGCTTAAATGTAGAGGAAATAATTTCAACTTCACTTAAAAGAGAAACATTAGGAAAAGATATCGAAGTACAGTTGGTTCAGTACATTTCAGCAATGGAATCTGCATATTTTTAGCATATCTGCATATCTAGAGCAAATTTACACAAGTTGTAGGAAGAAAAGGACAGCACAAATTGCGTCAATAACATCTGCTGAATGTGGTTCCCTTATAATAATAATTGTAGTAATGAGTGCTGCTGGTCAATTTGTTCTGCCTATGCTGATTTTCCCCGAATTAATCTAAATGACCAGTTACTGCGTGGTGCTCTACCTGGGTCATTACAACAGAACAGATTTGAGAGTTGAGAACGATTTCTGAAGTGGTAATTGAAACGTCAATAAAGTTATTTAACCTTCAATTGTAGCTTATAGTAATATCTATTTTAAAATGCCACAAGAAAATATCTTCAGAACAATATGTTCTTTTTGGTTAAATAAAACAGTTTTGTGTGATTTCCAACACACCGAGCAATTTTAAAATTTGCACCAAAGTTATATTATATTTAATACCTATATGTTTTTCTGAAAGGTTTTTGAAATAAATACCTAACTGTTGAGTATTATTAATAATTGTTGAATCTACGTATATCTGCAAAAAAACAATATAGGAGACCATATTAGGACCTTCTTCTCTATCAATTCCATTTTCATTGTCTCTTCATACTTTCCAGAAGAATGTGTTAACAAATCTGAAAAAACGTCTGTGTCTCTGACTTATCGTATTTGTTACCTTCCATTTCCATGTTACATAACCTCCCAAAAAGCTGAAGCAGTACCAATTGTACGTTCGTATTGAATATATTAAAAATAGGTGTATACGCGAAATAATAATTGCAAAACATATATAAAACGCCCATACCCAGAGGAAGATAGGAGATTCTTTGAAATGAGATAATATATTAGAAGCTGAAAATAGAACAAATGATAAGTGAGAATTAAAAATCATCAAAAATGTATATTTATTCACTGCGAAAACGAAATCCAAAAAAAACTAAAAGTGTTGGAAAAATATATGCATTACAATATCTATTTTTGATTCCATCTACAAATAATTAAGATGTAGTTTTTATCTAGTTGTAGATCCCCCCAAAATGGAAAATTATACATTTTATATAATCACTTGCTATATTGGCTACTAATAAACTATTGAACATCAATTTATTTTTTAACAATCGTAATTACAATGCTGTTATAATATAATATAGAAAACAAAATAACCACAATCGATATACATATGAGTGGAGAATGGAATTATTGAATTGTTTCATTGAAACTGGTTATTGTTTATGTAGTTTATTGAATGTTTAATAATATTTAAGCTAATAATTTGTCGTTTTATTTGTACCTGTCCCATTAACAATAGGTACCAATTATCCAAAATACTATTATGAACTGTATACAATTACAATTTGACAAATGTAATTGTTGGTCCTTTCAAAAGAGATAAGCGAATACAGTAACATAAAAAATTAACCAAACCAACAAAGGTAGAAGTAGCTCAAGATCTAGAAAAAATACAGCTAAATTAATTTGACCATATGATATTCCTAGAGAAGTAACGACAACTTTAGGAGACATGGGGACGAGTTGGCAAATATATATAACAAGTCCTAGAGGCCCTTGGATAGTCTTGATTAGTTTTTTCACTTTTTACGGTCCTTCACTTTTACTTTCCAGTCTCTTGTTCCCATTTCTTCTATGTCGGTTATATTTGGCATTCGTAAATTATGAAACAACTATCTAACTCTCTGTGCTTTGATTTTCTGCGTTATTTTGGGCCTCTTATAAATCTTCATTAGCTCATGGTTTGTTCTACTGTGCCATTCCCCATTAGCCTCCTTTATCCCACCAAAAACTTTTCTCATGATTTTCCTCTCCCAAAACTCTTAAGTTTCACATGCATACAATACCGTTGGTCACTATTGTTTCATAAGTTTGAATCTTGGCTGTCCTGGACACATTTCTTTGCCTTCAACAGTGCGTTTAATGATCCCCCTGCTTTGCTGCCTTTTAACAGCCGCTCATCTATTTCTCTCTTTTTGCTTCCTGTAACTGTTACTCCAAGGTACTCAAATTCTGTTACCTTCTCAAATTTATACTCTGCCTCATTCGTTCCTTAGAGTGATCCATTTATTTTCTCCTGCATTTTCCCCTCTCATTTCCATATACTTAGTTTTTTCTTGATTTATAGTCAGGCCATATATTCTAGCTGCTTCTTCAAATCTTTTAATTACGTAAACATTTTTCGAAGTTCTATTTTTGAACGTGTCAGAATAAGTCTTAAGGTTGAATAAGTCTGTTGACAGGGATCTCCCTGTTTCAATCCTCTATTGACATTTAACGGATTTGAAAGACTTCATTCTGTCATGACTTTATTGACTGTATTAGTTAGCGTCATTTTAACTAATCGTATCATTATCTGATATTCCTAGTGATGTCATTGTTCAGTGAGTCATAGGCCTGTTTAAAATCAATAAAGAGAATTTACAAACCTAGGTTTTGTTCTAACTGTGATTCATGAACAAAACTGTTGTTTATCTTAAGCATAACTGATCGGTTGTTGTTCTTCCCTGTCTGAAACCAGGCTGATATTCTCCTATTAGCTCTGTTTCGTAGGTTTTTCATCTAGTTCATATCATTTTTGCTAATACTTTACATACTACTTCTAAGAGTGCGATTCCTCTGTACAGGAATCTGTTTCACAGACAATTTTATCACCTTCCGTGTGAATTTGGCAGATGAGTGCTGTGTTCCATTGCTATGGCATTTTTTCGTTTTCCCAAATATTAATAATAAGTCGAGCTATCTTTTTCTGTAGTATGTCTCCTCCTACTTTTAATATTTCTGTAGGGTTAAAGATGATATACAGATGGAAATTTTCAGAAACAAAAACTTTGACGAGCGAGATATAAGATTAATTTCAAATATCTACTACAATCAGCGAGCAGCAGTAAAAATTGGGCATGAACTATCCGAAGAAGTTGAAATTATAGACAAAAAAGTGGTACAGTAGGCGGTACTGTAGACTAGCGCAATGCTTCATACTGTTTTCTATATTTTTAAATTTTAAATATTTTTAAAATTAAATAAAGTAATTTTGTTATTTATTTATTTTTTATTTCACGATTTTTTATAATCTTCGATTTGCAAAGTTTATTTATTTATTTTAACAATTTTTTGTAAATTCGAAAGTAAGTACATAAAACCGCTTTTAGTTAATAACGTTATAGACTTTAATAAAATAGAATTTACATTTACATTTATAAGTTTACATCTTGTATTACGGAACCCCTCGTCTCGTAAATGGACTCTTCCAACTATTTTGTGGTGCTACTTAGTACTTCCAACGTTAGTATAGAAGCTTCGTCTTAACAAGGATATATACTATTATTTAATGCTTACTGTGTTTTACTGAAAGTTATTGAGTAGGAAACAGCAGGAATAAAAAGAAAAGGTTTTTAATTAACAATATATGTATGGTATGCTGGTGACATCGTAATCATAGCCAATAATATAGACAATGTAGAAAGAATAATACATAAAATGAAGGTGCAGTAAAGAATAAAGACTCCCTCGACATAAAAAAATCTAAGCTAATGCAAATTATTTAAAAAAAAATTATACTAACGAAAGCCTAATTGTAGGAGTCTAGCAGGACGACAGTAAACAAGTACACGCACCTGAAAACACTAATAATAGAAAATACCGATTACACAGGCGAATAGAATTGAAAAAGTACGTGTGAATATTATATAAATGAAAACAGAGTCTTTGTAGCAGAGATTGGACATTAGAACTAAAAATAATAGAGTAATAACAGGGTCATAATCCAAGGCAAAATAAAGGGGAGACGAGTGTGGGAAGAAGACGAATATCTAAGCTAGACACCCTAAAATAATATGGTTGCAGCTCAAAATCACAGACAGTTGCTTCGAAAGTTAGAGTGGTCATGATGATTATCAACCTCAAAAACGAAGATGGCACTTGAAAAATAAGACGATATCTAAGTTGAAAGTGATACAATCCTGTAAACGGGAGGTATCTTTTGGAAAAACACAGTAATAAAATTGTTCCAAACAATATTTTCTGTATTTTTATATTGGTCCTCACTTCAAATATGTTTTCAGTAGTTAATACTAAAGGAGCAACGTAATCATTTTGTGACAATATTAGAAGACTCTAAATTCCAGAGAACAACTAAAATCAACTAAGGAAGAAGCTACAGCTATACCGGAGCTTCCTCCGTAAAAAACTACAGCTTTTATTATTGCAAAAGGGGTGATGCTACAGATCATCTCTCCTCACTCTCTCTCCCCTCTTGTGAGGCCCCACTTAATGGAGGATTGGACACATTTCTGCTTTTCTTGGCCAATACTGAAAGTGGCTGATTAAGTAGATCAGCTCATTCCCTTTGTGCCATTCCATAATTCTCTCCAACTCAATCTAATTCTTTCATGTTCTCTTGTTGTGGTTTTTTACCAGCTATTATCCGGTGCACATGCCAGCCTAGGTTAGTCTTTCCCTAGTGTACTAAACATCATAATCCTAGGTAAAGTCGGTATAAATACTAAGGAGCATTGAAAGAAAGTATATTTCTTGATTAAATCATTTGAGAAAGTGGTATAAACGTAGTTTTGTTGATCTTATTAAGAACTGCAATATCAAAAGTGAAAATGGCTGTGATTATTATCTTATAGGAAACCCTTTTTCATACAAAGTATTTACATCATATCTAACCGCTAATTTATTGTTGCTCCAAAATAAAAATGAAAAATAATTTAAAAAGTCATAAAACAATAAAAGATAAACATAACAAAGCGTTTATTTAAAATATCTCAAGTCTATAACAGTTTTTTTTACAAACCCATTATTAAAATCAGTGGCGTTCATAGCCCTCTTACCATAAACACTAATACTATTAACACTGACTAACGTCATATCAGCACATCTCACTTTTAAAACCTTAGTCCGTTGATCATATTTAACAAAGCCGGGGCCAAATTCTATTTCAGTGGAATCAACATCAATGCAAATCTTGATTTCTGAGAGCTTTATCGGTATTCCTTGCCAGGTAGACATTAGAGGTGAGTATCCTTTTAAAGCTCTGTATAAATTATAAACTTGGATAGATGTCATCTGGTTCCAACGTACATTTATAAATTCTGGTGTAATTTTTGGGGCTAAAATGGTTATAAATTATGTAGTACGCAGGTACACGAAAAATGTAAATAAAATAATAATATCAGGTGTTGCTATATTCGACTGAAAACGTCCAACCGCATAGAACTCACTAATTAGAGAATTTTAATATAGGAACATACATCTTTACAGAGCGTAGTTACTGAGATACCTATATGGGCTAAAAAAATTTAAACTTAAAATTAGAAACTTAGTAATACATTGAAATCTACTAACTTGAAATTACCTCCTAAATGTGACCTAGTCTACCTAATTTGTCTAAATATAATAGCTTGATGAGTCTCTAGACATCAAAGAAATGACTCTTAAGCACTTCAATGAGCAAATGGCTCTTTCCTTTAATGAAATTGTTGAGACTGGCTGAGTCGAAATTTGATTTTAAACTTAATGGCAACAGTTCCTCGCTCTTATGTATGCCATTGAAACATTTTTTTTATATTTTATAAATTCTGTTATGCGTACGATACTGTTAACAGACCACAATATTCGGCTATTATCGAATTTGGAATACCAAAAGGATTGGTAGTATTAACTAAAATGACAATGAGGAAAGTTGAATGTAAAGTGCGGGTACAAGGGGATCTTTCAGAACCATTTACAAACAACTGAAAACTGCGCCAGGTAGATGCGTTATCATGCACGCTGTTCAACCTAGCGTTAGAAAAAGTTATGAGAGATTCGGGAATAAACTTAAAGGGTACGATATATGCGAGTAGTATATAAATAATGTCATATGTTGATGATATCGTGATCATTGGAAGAAACTAAAGACAGAAAACTAAATATATGCACAACTTGGAGGTGCAAACTATAGAAACAGTGGACGATTTCTGCTACTAAGGGTAACTGCTAGACTGCAAAAACAGCACATCCAAAGAAATAAGAAAAAAAATATGCATGGCTAACCTCTGTTATTTTGGCCTAAGCCCTCAACTAAGAGCGAGAAATATGCCAAGAGCAAGAAAGTGTAAACTTTATAAAAACAATAATATGTCCAGTGCTCGCTTACGGATCAGAAATATGGGCAATGACAACTCGAGATGAAGTGTTACTACAAATCTTTGAAAGAAAAGTATTGAGGACCATATACGGCAGAGTTAACCAACAGGGTCTGTGGAGAAGGGGATATAATTTCGAACTCTATATACTTTTTGGTGATGTAGATATCTTGAAATCATCAAAGTAAACCGCCTAAGAGGGGTGAGCATGGTATGCACATGGATGAAAGTGATCCTGCTAAAATAACTGTACTAAATAGGCTGGTCGAAAGAAGAAGCGGCCGACCTAAACTCAGATATCTGGACGATGTGCAGGACAGACAATTTAAGGGAGATTGGAGTAAGGGGATGGAGAAGAAAAAACTCAACAGGGAAGGATGGAAGAATGTTTTGAGGCCGGCCAGGGCTCACGAAGGGCTGTAAAGCCAACTGATGATGATGATGATGAAATTCTGTTTTATAAAATTATTAAATAATAACCCTAGATAGAGCTGAAATGAATCGTTTTTTACATATCTGCTATTATACAAAAGTCCAAAGAATTTAAATAATTTACAAACTATGATTTCTATTGTTATTTGCTACCATTTAAGTAATAAAAATCCAAACGATTACAAAAAAAAAACAAATTATAAAAGTACAATAGATGTTAAAACGAAAATAAATATTTGCAATATCATTCTAAACGAAAAAACATTCTAATAGTTGAAAAGGTTTAAGTCTGATGATGTTAAAGGACAAAATTGGCACTACAAACCATTCATGTAGTAAGAGTCAGACACTGCTAGATCTGGTGAAAAAGAGAAATGTTTAAGTAATATGAACCCTAAATCACAAATTGCCTGAAGCATGTGATTTGTGTGCATTAGCATTGTCCAGCAAAATTGTCCGGACAACTTTCTGTATCTAAAGTCAAATAGTAATTCCAAGTTATTATTCTGCCCTTACATAGAAAATCAATCATGATTACTTCTTAGCCACCCCAAAAAACTGAAACAAGAACTTTTTCTGCAGATTTTTGAACACAGAGTTTTTTAAGCCTTGGAGAACTAAAGCTTCTCCATTTCATCAATTGCTGCTTTATTTCTGAGTAGCACAACTGTACACAAGTTTCATCCACAGTAACAATATGGCTTAAGAGGTTTGCATATTTTTGAAACCAAGCTAAGATTGAATTGGTGCTTCTACTCTTGTACACTTCTGGACAACATTCAGACATTTTGGGATCCATTTTACAGACACCCTCATGCCCAAATCAACATGATGGACCCATTCATATGAAGTATTTAGTTACTCAGAAATCTGTTTTAATTAGATGGTATGATAAAATCATGTTATGATGGACACAGAAACCAAAGTTCCTGATTGGTCTTCATCTTCAATGTAAAATTTTCCTCTTTTACACTTGTAATAAAATGTTTCACCATCACATACAAAGGACATAGTTTGCCAAGCATATTAAGCATATCTTAATAAATCTGCTTACCCTTTTAACCTCTTCAAATGATGATGACTTAATAGTCCAATTTTCAATTTTCACAATTTTGGCCAACATTTTCTTTTTCAAATTTTATTGCATAATTCTAGAATACTTTTTGATATGAAACTTTACACTAAAACTTCTATATAAGAAGTTATTCTTTATTGCCACATTAATGTAATATTTGCTTTATCTACAAAACAGGTCTAAGCTAATTAGATATAAACTTTTCATTTTGAATTCAAATTTTCAACCCTGTAAATTTCAGCAACTAGGCCCATTATGGGTTCATGGTCTTATAACTATATTCAAGATCATAATCATGATCATCATGCCTGCAGATCAACTATAGAAACACTATTTTGACTTGAGGAGTATCTTATGATATCCTCATAGTACTACCATTCTTGGTATTTCTTTTTAAAATTACAAGTCTATCTAATATAGTGTCTACAATTATTTTTATTCATTTTAATTGAATTAACATACTTACTGTCTCTGGTTATATTATTTACATTTCAAAATATTCTTTACTATTCTGGCAATATATTGTCTAGTCTCTATTGTTTGCTCTGGGTTTTAAGCTACTACTTACTAAAAGTTCTTATTATTCACATTATACATAATATGTTGTTATCCTTCTTGGTGCTTCTCTAATTTTTGTCTTTACATAATAAATTCAGGTTATAAGAAAAATTGACAAACAAAACATCAATATAAATATAACTACTACTAAATAAGTAAAAAGCATTTAAGTAATATATAAAAAATGTGTGAATAAATTATATATAAAACTATCAATTGTAAACAAGGAATGACCCAAGTAGAGCTTATTTTCAACATCTTGGCAACTTACCATATGATATATTATCTTTAGATTGAGGTACAGCATTTCTTATATAATTAGGTAAGTCTTCTAATGTTTTTATTATGGATTTAGCTCCTAATTCTCCTAGACACTGATGTAATTCAGGCATCTCAGTACTGTCTTCTAAAGGAACTTTCTCTTGCAACAAAATTTCCCCTACATCAAAATGGTTTGGCTTAATTCTCATTACTGTAATACCTGATTCTTTGTCTCCATTTGCAATGGCATGTATTATAGGTGCTGCTCCTCTCCATCTAGGTAAAATACTTGCATGGACATTGAGAATGCCACTGAAATATATTTTAATAAAATGAGCATTTAATCAAATTCCTTTTAGAATGTTTTAATTAAATTTACTTACTATGGAAACTTTGCAATAACAGCTTCTGGTATTAAATATCCAAAAGAAACTACCAACCCTACATCATAACTCCTATCCCCAGGAATATGTGGCCAGTCATAGAGAGGAAGATTATATTTTTCTGCATATTTATGAACAACATTGGCATTTTTTTTCAAGCTAGTTAGTACATCTAGTTTATTAATTAATTCAGACTTTGAACTGAAAGTAAAATAGTTATTGAAGAAAGTTTATTTAAAACAAACTTACTGGTATCTATTGAGTAATTTTAGAGTATATAAAGAGAATTGATCTGTTCCAAAAAATAGAACATTCCATGACGGTTTTGACGAGTAGTGACGTATAGAGAAAACATTAATTATTATCCTTTCAGAACTCCATAAAGATTTCATTTCCAAAATCTGTACATTTTTATTCTTGAAATAATATAGGTTAGGGTCATAGAAGACGCAAAATATTTAATTGACATTGACATGGAACAAAAAGTAATTCATTCATTGGCGGATGTTCACAGATTTTAATAAGGTGCTTTGTCTTTATGTGTAATTTTGAAAATTACAAAAGTTACAGTGGTTATTTTTATTCGATTCTATTGCATTTTTATGTAAATGTAAACAACCATTGTTATTAATTTGTTATAAAAAGATTCTGAAACATGGCATATTATTTTATATGAGATTAACCAATTGTCAAAGCAAATGTAAAATGTGATTATCATTATGATCAATTGTCGTTAATCCCATATAATATAATGTCGAATGGGTTGCAGTTATAGTAAATAATAAAAAAATCTAATATTACTTTATTTATTTTTTTATGACAGTGACAGTTTTATATTTGACAGCACCACCGATTGGTGTGTTTTGCCGTTTGCTGACTTGTCAAGCTTGGCAGAAGCAAACATTTTTTAATTATCAATCTTTTCATCTTTACTGGTGTTCTTGTGGAATGACTGGCTTTAATAAATAAAGTATTAATCGTATCTCACAATTTTAATAAAACAGAAATCATGGTAAGTTCTAAAGTTTTATTCATTACTATAAACATTTAAGTATACAGGTTCAAATTGAGGGGCGTATGTAATTGTTCTATGGAAGAATTTAATTGTAAAACTAATAATAATTTATTTGTAAAGTGATGTTATAATTGGCTAAATTACTTACCAGATTATACTGTTTGCAGCTGAAACAAAATATCTAATGTTTACTTGGCTGTCAATATAAAAACTGGTTTATATCTGAAAACAATTAAAGTTTTTGTGTGAAAAAATTATCAACTTTTAATTTATAAGTCATAAGGTCACTTTCTTATATCTCAGGGTGTCTCTTACATTGGTGCATTATAATCATTTTATAAAGAAACTGAAAAGGTGATAATGAAGTTTCAAAAAGTAAGTAGTCATTTAATTTCCACATACTTAATAGTAATTATTTACTGTTTGAGGCTTCAATATACGTAGAGCTTCATAGAGGAGTAACAGATAATTGGAGGATATTTTTTATTTATCTAACATACACATATAATATAGAAATTCTCAATATATTTTCAAAACATATACTTAATA
The DNA here is from genome assembly GCF_040954645.1 of Diabrotica undecimpunctata. NCBI lineage: Eukaryota > Metazoa > Arthropoda > Insecta > Coleoptera > Chrysomelidae > Diabrotica > Diabrotica undecimpunctata. The sequence goes on along the minus strand of NC_092803.1, from coordinate 112,867,976 downwards.
ATTTTTTATTTACTAAGAACTGTCTTCTAACACTAATTGGAACTTCTTGAGCTTCTGCTAGAATGGCCTGATTTTGTGATGTTACCATTGCTCCTAGACATATTTTTAGAACTTATATTGAATTCAATAGACAGTTAATGGGTTTTATTGCTTGGAGAACTCTATAGAGTACCACCACAGTCAATAGTAGAGCAGCTATACCTTGTAAAACAGTAAAGAGTTGATCTGTACCCCAATGCTGTTTGGCGAGGAAACAAAAAATATGAATTCCCATTGCATATCTTTGTTTGATGTACTCCAATGTAACTAATCCAAAGGAGTTTTTTTTTATCTATAATATCCTTAAATAGTATCTATATTTACCTAAAAGGCAATTATTGGGCAACTGATATCTGTGTTTAGTGATACACATCACAGCTGTTGTATCTTGTGAAATACTAAAACCCAATTTGTCAATCCAGATGTATAAATTGTTAAAAGTATCTCTCAAGTAAATCATGCATTGCTTATAGGTATCGTAGGTGAAATAAATCCATAAATTGTCTGTTTATTAAATAATTTGTATGTTATCATTATATAAATAAATTGTAAAGTAGGGGAGTTAGTGTTAAGAACTGTGGAGATAGTGGAGAACTATAGGAGAAGTCCAATATAAATTACTCTTGGGCCATTTAAAACATTGTGATGATCACCAAAAAATATTCGTGACTAAATTTAAGATGTTATTAGAAAATTTCTTCTTGATACCTAAAGCAATCATTTTTAAATATAATATTTACAAATTCACCATGTCATAAGCTCCTTTTAAATTAAAGTTGGTATTAAAATTAAAAAGTTATTGAAAAAAGAACAACAAAATCACTGTTTTTGAATACTGTTAATAACTTTTTATTGTTTATTAAAATTTGTTTAAATGTACCTGAACTTGAGGGTCTTATCATATTAAAATTGTGTGCAAAAGATGGGTTGTTTATAACATTTTTAGAAAAATAAACCAATTTCTTAGGCTTAGGCTTAATCCAGGGCTTATTTTCTTCCTTAAGACATGTACTAATAACCTATGGAAAAAAAGTTAAATAAAAATTACATTCATGTACACAAAATGATTTTATAATAAATAGTACTTTTAAGCTTATAAACATTTACAATAACTCAGTAGAATTTAGTTCAAATTAAATGGCTAAAAAATATTTATATTGTTTCTGTTATATATAATATCCGTTATATGTAATAACGGATTAAGCGCCAAAAATTCAAAATCGAGATAATAGTGCCATCTAGCAGATAGGGTGCAAATCTATGTATAAAAATATGTTTTTTTTTTTAAGTACAGAATAAAGCGGTTTTTAAGAACCTGTATTAATCGACATTGGTTATTTTATTAAGAAAAATCTCACATTAAGATTTGTAATATCAAATTAAAAGCCAAGTTGATTTTACAGAATTAAAAACTCTTACAACAAAAATTGGAATATCAAATTAAGCGCCAATATTAGTACATAATCCATTGTCAAAAACAAAAATCCTTATCTTCTAAGTGTATTAACTAATCAAGCACCACAAGTAGTCAGTTAATTCTTTATTACAAAACACAAAATATATGTATTTATTGCCTAGCTTTCAAGAGATCGAATTATGCGACATCATTTGTCAGATAATTCGTTATTTTAAAACAAAGTTCAGGCACTTAATGGATCATTGGGCATTGTGCATCAGTCGTCAACCAACTAGCGATAACAGTATTGTCTTTTTTGCTAGGTTACACGTGCATAATAAAATTAATCAGATTTATTTTATTATTCCATCAAAATGAATAATCTAACCCTAATGAATAAAAGTTCTAGAAGTTACAAACTGATGTGTATAGCTATAGAAAATAGTAAAGTTTCTTTTTCCTTAGAAAAGAATGAAAATTTATTACGAGAGCCGGAGATACGTATTATATAATTACATTTATACAGTGAGTCCATTTAATACATCTTCTTTAAGCGCTGTCTCCTAATTGGAGGTTGAATATCATCATCACTATATTTACTCTATCTACTGCTGCTCTGAAGAGTTCTATAGAACTAGGTACATTTGAACCAGTCCCTTAAATTCTTCAACCAGGACACTCTTATTCTTCCTATGCTCCTTCCTCCTCTTATCTTTTCCTGTGTCTTAGCAGTTCACATCACTGTCCCCTTATTATGTGTCCCAGATATTGTAACTTTCTTATTTTTATTGTGTTTATTATTTCATATTCTTTGCCCATTTCTTGCAATATTAATTTCTTCTGTGTCCATGCTATTCTAAACATCCTCCTGTAACACCACATTTCAAAGGACTGTAGCTTATTTATGTGTTCTTTCTTCAGTGTCCAGCTTTCAAGTCCATATTGCAGTATAGAAAACATGTAGCATCTCAGTGTTCTTACTCTCAGTTCTAATCTAAGGTCTTTGTTGCAGAGAATTGTTTTCATTTTTACAAATGCATTTCTTGCTATTTCTATCCTGGCCCTTATTTCTGATGTTTGGTCAATATTGTCTGAAATCCAAGTCCCTAGGTATTTGTATTTATCAACCCTTTCTATTGGTACATTTTCCAAATGTATTTCTACAAAAGAAATACACCTAATGGAAGAAAATCCTTTTAAAATATATTTCAGCAAAAATCATGGCGGAAATTTGCAAGAAGTAGACATAAGTAAGAGTCAGAAGAAATGTAACCAGAACTACAGAATTTTTATATTCCTCCAAACTGCAAATTTTGTGGCCTAATGAGAAACCTGTCTCTATTCCAAAGTTTAATGACATAATGTCATTAATGGAGCTTATTCCATTGGATGCCAAACAACTCTACGAAAATATCGTAGGGAATGAAGGCATTCAAGATGGTATTGACGGATTTAATGGATCATTAGACTTCGATATTGAAGACCTATTATAGTATGTTCTGTAAACGATATAACTTTTTATATGTATTAAAGCTAAGAATTTAAAAAAACGTTATTTTAACATGTATTTTTTATTTTGAAACATCAGATTAAGCGAAGATATGTCTTTTAATCCGGTATTTCAATCTTAAATCATACATATCTTAAAAAATCATTAAATCACAAATCACAAATTAAGCGACATTTGATCGAATAACTTTTAAAATATAAATTATTTTTAAAAAATTTAAAAATCATGTTAGAGTTTTTTATATTTGCAATACTCTATCAAAATATAAAACTTGTCGGTACTATAATTTAGAAATAGCACGAAAAACAAATTTAAAATCTTTAAACCCATTTTTCTCAAAAATACATTTTGGCACTTAATCCGCTATTACATAACGTAATATGTATGAACTAAGATAGTTCCCTTTTTTTTTAAATTACTGTTACTTTAATTAACAAAATTAAGGGATGAAATTAACCAATCTTTTATAAGAAAAGTCAAGGTTTTTAAGAAAACTTTTAGGAAACAAAATTTTTAAAAATTGTTTAAACAGACGTTTTATAATTTCTCATAATATATTATATATTCGATTTGTGTTCTAAAAATAATTTTTTTTGATACTAAAAAACATTTGTTCAAATTTAAGTATATATTATGTATAAATGTTATTATTTTAACGTTGAACCCCACTTTAAAAAATAAATACCAAAGTTGGTCCAGTATAACCCGAGATATGTCTTTTTTTCAAGTGCTCTATTTTGAAAATCTATTGGATTTTTTGAAGAATGTGTCTGGCACTTGCGTTGGTTACCTTTACCCTAGTCTGAACGCAAAGTACTCCTTGTTTACAAAACTCCTGTTTAAACAATTTTTAATAATTTTGTTTGCTAAAAGTTTTGTTAAAACCTTTTGATAAAAAGATTGGTTAATTTTAGCACTTAATGTTGTTAATTAATGTAACAGTGATTTTTTTAAAAAAGGCTAGCTTGACTCATAAAGGACAAAGAACCTCTTTTTTTAAGTTTTATTTAAAAAGTTTAAAAAGTGCAATTTATTCTTAAATCATTTTGTGTACATAAATGTAATTTTTTCCATGAGTTATTTATATACTTCTTAACAAACAAAATAAGCCCGGAATATTGAGATAAATGCAGTTAAATTATCTGTACAGGCCTTAAAAATTTGCTCATTTTTCAAAAAATCTTATAAACAAATTATATTTCACAAAACCTATTCAACCTATCTGGCCCATCTTTTGCAAACAATTCGAACCCAATAGGACCCAAAAGTTCAGCTACATTTAAACAAATTTTAATAGATAATAAAAAGTTAACAGTATTCAAAAACAGTGATTTTGTTGTTCTTTTTTCAATAACTATTTTGGTTATCAGCCGATTTTAATTTAGCATATTATATCATTTTGTGTATCATTTTTTTTTCTGAAAAAGTTGTCTGTTAGCATCCAATCTCTAAATAGACAAGTTCTTAAATTATGAGCAAAATAATGAATTTGACGTTTTGATTGTTTATTTAATAATATTTCCTCTAAAAAATTTATGAATCCCTAGATGAGAGTCTTTTTGTAATATTTCATACTACACATATATCAACTGTCAAACCCTTCAATACAGTTGTGACGAAAAAAATGCAGTTGTACATCATCATCTTTGGCTCGACAATCCTCTGGATCCTGGCCTGCTCTAAGATTCGTCGCCATTCTGTTCGGTGTCTGGCAACATGTTGCCATCTTCTTATGTCTAGTATTCTTTAATCAGTCTCAACTTCATCTAACCACCTAATTTGTAATTCGTGGTCGGACTCTGCTTCTTCTTCCTATAGGTGTTCTTGTCATTAGCTTTTTAGCAATCATATTGTTAAGCATTCGTATTATGTGTATAGCCCATCTAAGTTGCTGTGTTTTAATGAACGTTACGACATCTGGTTCATTCTTTGTAAGAATGTGGTACAGCTTTGTAAAGTGCTGCATGAAAGATTTCTGTAGATGAGTGATCAAATCATCTCCTCAGGTCTTTCAGCCACGAGTTCTGTCGTCCTCCAACTGATCTTTTGCCCTGAACTTTACCTTCCAATATGATTTGGAGTAATTCATATCTTTCACCTCTCAACACATGACCCAAGTATTGTATTTTTCTCTCTTTAATTATGCTGAGTAATTCTTTTTGTTTACTTATGCACCAAAGTACCTCACCATTGGTAACTTTTTGTATCCATGGAATTTTCAGCATCCGTCTATATATGTATATACATTTCAAAGGCATCTATTCTTTTTTCTGTTTCAGTGTCCATTGTCCAATTTTCACAGCCATACAGCAAAACGGAGAAAATGTAACATCTGATCATTCGAATTCTGAGCTCTAGACTAAGGTCTGATCTTGTAAAAAATTTTTTCATGTTCATGGGTGTTTTTACTTCTTCGATTCTTCATAGGATTTATTTTTTTGGATTACGCATCTGGTTCATTAATGAGTTGGTATAATTCGAAACTATATCTTTTGGGCCACTGCCTTTGATCGTTTATAGCTCCAAATATTTTGCAGGCAGTCAGCTTTCATTCGTCGTGGTAGTTAGACGTGCGTAAGAAAGAAGCTTGTTTTTAAAACCGGTGTTTATAAATTAGCTATATAAATAAATATTTCGTGAACTTTAAAAGTAAATTAATTACACCAAATAAAAAAGCGAAATTCGGAAAGACATTAAAAACTTATGAGTGCAGTTAGCGGAGGCGATGCCTCCGATAACAATGTTTTAGAAACCCAAATGGATACAGAACATGCATCATCTTCAAACGAGGAGCTGTTAGGATTTCAAAATCTGGTTCCGGTTATACAGATAAGTACCACAAAACTTGTTAATAATAAACCCATTATCGATAATGACTTTGCTAATGTACACACTTCAATAACAAATACCATAAACAAAGAAGTAGGAACAAAAAGGGAGGAATTTCTTTACCGACAAAACGACTTGGGACCTCATTACGTGTATTTGGAAAATAATTCACCCGATTTTAAAGGCAGGTTAAACGCTTTAAGGATAGGTGACATTATTATCACAAATTTTAAAGAAATTGATGAAAAAATTGTGAGCATTGACGCAGTAGGGAGAAATAAAATACGTATAAAATTTAAAGATTTTAAATCGGCCAACTATATCATATCTAAAAAAAATGAAGCAATATTTACAAAAAATAATTTAGACATATACATTCCTAAGTTTCTTGTAGTTAGACAGGGCGTAATAAGAGATATTTCCACAGAATTTTCAGTAGAGTATGTTAAAGACAGAATCAAAATGTACGATTTACACTGTAAATTTGAAGTCATTCAAGTCAAAAGATTAAATAGGAGGCAAGTAGATGAAAAAGGTACCCAATATATTCCAACAAAAACATGTGTAGTTAGTTTTAGGTCACAGGTACTACCAAAATATGTAACAATCAACAAGGTACTAAAGGAAGTCGAGCCATATAAACAGAAGGTGCTATTATGCTTTAATTGTCTAAGATTTGGACATACAGGGGGACAATGTAAGAGCAGGGCTAGGTGCGAAAAATGTCAGGAATCACACAACACAAAAGAGTGTAAAACGACCGATATAACTCCAAAATGTTTTAGTTGTTCGGGGAATCATTTTACTACAAATTTGAGCGCGTGTCAGGAATTTCAACGTCAAAAACTTGTAAAAGACGCTATGTCTTCCAGTAATATTAGTTATCAAGACGCCAACAGACAGTTTCCCAGGAACTCCTATGCAAAAGCAACAACCATTAATACGGAACAAACTACAAACATGTCCTGTCTCAAAACTTTCCCTCCATTAAATCCCAATAATTATACACCCACCCAGCTCCCATCAAATTCAATTAACCAAATGTCAACAAATAACATATTTTACAATAATTCAAATAATACAAATTCTAGAACATTTAAAAGACAGAGACCAAATAGTCCAGATCCAACATTAATTTTGCATAATGAAATTATAGCTTCCCCTAGATCTCAATTACCTAAGGGAGGAATATTAGACAGTATTAACTATAAAGGAAATATTAATAATAATTCAGTTGCATCTCCTTCAGACCTGAGCATGATAAATTCAATATTAGAATTAGTTATAGAAATTGTCACAAAAGTTTTAGTAACAAAAAGTATAAATATAAATAAGGAAGAACTCGAAAACTTAGTCAAATTAACTATAAATGGAAACACGTCATCACATTCTCAGACCTCAACCATTCAATAAATATTCTTCAATGGAACTGCCGTTCAGCAGTTTCTAATAAAACTAACCTAGAATATCTACTAGATAGGGGCAACTACTCCGTTGCACTTCTATCGGAAACATGGTTTAAAGCAGGAAAATATTATAATTTTAAAGGCCTCAACAATATTCGCTGTGACCGGGACGACGGGTATGGCGGCTCAGCCATTTTATTAAAATCAGACTTAATATACCAAGAAGTCTCAATTCCAACTACAATAAACTTTGAGCATACTTGTATCTCGGTTAATTTTCCATTTATACAAAAAAAAATTTACTTCGTTTCAGTATACTTTAAACCGAGAACTAGAATATCATTACAACAGTGGATCAACTTTTTGGAACAAATTCCAAAACCATTCATAATTGGGGGCGACTTTAACGCACATAGTTTGGTTTGGAATGATGGATATGACGATATCTATGGCAAGACTCTTTTGGAAGCTATCGAACAATGCAACCTAGTAATTTTGAACGACGGATCACCTACATTAGCAAACAATAAGAAGTCAGCTGTAGACTTGACCCTCTGTACACAGGATCTGACGCACCTAATTACGTGGTCTACTTTAGAAGAACCTTATGGCTCTAACCACTTACCAATACACATACAATTTGGAAGGAATAGCCCGCTTGCGCAAATTAAACAGACAAAACATAACATATGGAGACTCAAGGCTGCTAATTGGGATGTATACACCGCTACACTTGAAGCTACAGAACCAAAATCATCACTAATGGGCATTATCGACAATATTAACAAAGCTGCCAACAAAGCAATTCCCTTACAAAAATCAAACACACAAAATAGAAATCATTGTTCGAAGGACTGGTGGAATGAAACCTGTAACATAGCTGCTAAAGCAAGAAAACAAGCTTACTTAACCTACAAACATGCTCCAAATCTTAATAATCTAACAGAATATAAAAGACTTGATGCAGTAGCTAAAAAAACTTTCAAAGAAACTAAGAAAAAAAGCTGGATTAATTATTGCCAAAATCTAAATCAAAATACACCAATTAAAGAAGTGTGGAACAAAGTAAACCGATATAAAAACCGAAAACAAGTAAATAAACCCCCAATAAACCCCAAAGAAGACTGGATAAATGAATTCCACACAAAAATCTCACCCCCATGGGTTGAAAACAACATTACTCAACAAATAGCTACTGTAAATAGAAACACTTCTTTTCTACAATCACTATTTCAATTATGGGAACTCGAACAATGCATTAAATCAACAAATAATAAATCTCCCGGGGCGGATAACATTTCATACAATATGTTGCATAAAATGCCCTTAGGCCATAAGAAAGCCCTGTTAGAATTGTTCAATTCGATTTGGATAAAAGAGATTCCTTTTCCACCAATGTGGAAAGAATACATCGTAGTACCTATCAAAAAACCTGGAAAACAGAACGGAAATGCAGATTCATATAGACCCATAGCTTTATCATCGTGTATATTTAAAACCATGGAAAGAATGATAAAGAACAGGCTTGAATATTGGCTAGAAAATGAAAAAATATTACCTGACTCACAATATGCTTTTAGAAAGGGAAGATCTTCCTTAGAACCCCTAACGATACTAGTAAATGACATCTATCTAGGATTCACACACAAATACAACACTTTGGCTACATTTTTGGATATCACTTCAGCATATGATAATGTTCAAATAAATATACTAGAAGAGAAACTTATCAATATTGGTCTACCAACCTCCTTTGCCAACTTCATAAAATCAGCTTACTCTAGTCGATCAGTTTCCTTAAAGATAAATAAAGAAGTTTCGGAATCAAGAATATGTAGATCTGGACTACCACAAGGTAGTATCTTGAGCCCAATCCTCTACAGCCTGTACACAATGGACATAGAAAATGTTATATCACGTAAGTCCAAAATTATTCAATACGCCGATGATGTTGTTATTTACACCAGTAACAAATCAGAGGACAAATGTATAGAAAATATCAACACTGAATTTATAGAAATCCAAAAATGCCTAGACAACATGGGACTTTCCATATCCGAGTCCAAAACCAATATATGTATTTTCTCTAGAAATAGAAACAACTATCAAAGACCATTAACAATAGGAAAATATAAACTCCGTATTAGCAACTCTGTAAAATATCTTGGCCTACATCTAGATAGAAAACTATTATGGAAGGACTGTATCCACCAAATCATCAAAAAAACAAGTAATTCTATAAATATTTTAAGAGCGTTTTGTAGGGCAAAGTGGGGAGCAGATCCAAATACGGCTTTACTTTTCTACAAAACAATGGTACGATCAATAATGGATTATGGAAGTCAACTCTATGGAACAGCAGCAGATACACATCTAAATAAAATCGAGATACAACAAAATAAATGCTTAAGAGTTTGCCTGGGATATCTTAAGTCAACACCCATAAATATTATGCAAGCTGAAGCTGTGGAACCTCCTCTTAAACTAAGAAGACAACTATTGAGCAGAAAATTTGTGATAAAAACCATTTCCAAAAAAACTTCTTACCTCAATAGTATACAATCACTAACAGTTCAAGTTTTGACCCATAGATACTGGCATTTCAAGAAAACCCCCCTCATAGTAGAAACTTTCTCAGAAATACTTGACATTACAGATATACTTTATTCCAACCAACTCCCCCCGGTTCTAATTTACTCGCCAGAACAAATTTTTTCACGGGAAATTAGAACCTACTATTTTGAAAGTCAAGAAGTAGTAAGTTTCAATCAATCAAAGTTTAACGAAACAAAAAACAAATACTGGCCAAACTATGATTCTATATTCACTGATGGATCAAAGTCAAAAGAATATACCAGCTGTGCCTTTTACCATGTGGAAGAAAATACTGACAAAAAATTTATTCTACCAAAGGAAGCTTCCATATACACTGCAGAATTAACAGCAATTGTGCAAGCTATGAAATACATACTCGGCTCTAACCACGACAAATTCATAATATGTACGGACAGCAAAAGTGCAGTAGATAAACTTAAAAAAGTAAACATAAATAGATCAGTTAATCATATTGAAGCAAATATTCTGTATTTACATAATGAGATACACATCAAGAATAAAGTCGTCATATATCTATGGGTAAAGGGACACGCAGGTATAACAGGTAATGAAATAGTAGATACCTTAGCAAAAACAGCCCCAACATCAGGAGAAGAACTAAATCTTAAACTACCCCCGTCCGACCTATTCTTAAACCAAAGAAACAAAATAAATGAGATGTGGCAAAACCTACACAACGCTTCAACAACCGGAACAAACTTTTGTAAACACCAGCAAAGAATTCCCAGAAAACCATGGTTTCACAAAATACCAAACAGAAACTTTGTTGCCACAATAAATCGAGTACGTGCTAATCATGCACTAACACCTTATTATAAGCACAAAATGAAAATTACAGACGATCCACTGTGTAGTTGTGGTAAAATGGGTACATTAGTACATGTTTTACTTGAATGTCCAATAAATAATGTAAACATTAATCAACTATACAAAAACTTAATTCACTACAAGATAAACCTTCCAATAGACCTAAATTGTATTATTTTTTCAGGAAATAATGATATCCTTTATGTACTTCATCAACACATCATAAACTGTAAACTAAAACTGTAAAATTACTAACCAATTTTGTATACAATTCTGCGAAAGAAACTAAACGTAAAGCACACAAAGAGGGCTGAAACCTCCGAGGGGATGAACCGGGTTGACGCCCTAGCGCGGAAAAAAAAAATAAAAAAAAAATAAAAAAAAAAATCAAAAAAAAAAAAAATAAAAAAAAAAAATAAAAAAAAAAAAATATATATATATATATATATAAACACCTTACACATTTTATATATTACTAACAAAACAAATGAATACATCATGCTCAGGTCTGATACTATGAAACATTTTACACAAATTAATGATTCAATCTAACATAGTCTGGCTAATTGGTTCTCGCCAAAGCCATAAATTCCACGAAAAAAAAAAAAAAAAAAAATATTTTGCAGAGTATCTTATGCTCGAATATTCCCAGAAGTCTTTCATCCTTCTGCGTTAGTGTCCATGTTTCCGCCCTATATGTGGTGACTGGCCTCAGCAGTGTTTTTTAAATACTGATTATAGTTTTTCTTTGGATATTTCTTGAGTGGAAATATCTTGAGGGCTCATTCTAATTCAGAAAATTTTAAAAAATAATTAAAAGGCTGTCTGAATATTGAAAAAAAAAATGAAATTGATTAATGATGTCATTAACAATTGGACCAGAAACCAACGAAGGAGCTAGTTTATTTAGAATGTGTTGAATTTGTTGTTGAAATACTTTCGTCCAATTGTGGGTTTTTCTTTTGATGATATTCATTGCAAAAAAGCTTACAGTGTGTCATAGCTCTGATAAAGAAGTATTTGTCGTTAGTTTATCTAAAAAGACTTTCCAACTGATTCTTTGTTTAAGCTTGCAAATAAATTTAGTATTACCAAAATATTTTGGTAGTGAAGATACCTAATTGTTAATATTGCCTTGTTTTTAATTGCTTCAAGAGCTTTTCAATTATTTTTAATCATCATAGAACATTTCTCATCCCACCAATATGGTCTTGGTAATAAAGATGCAAAGGGTTTGTTTGTGGGCATAGATTCTGATACTGCAACTGAAATTGCATTAAGCAAATTGTTGATTTTGTGTATTGTGTTTTAATTATTTTTGGAATTAACATGAGTACTAATTTCAGTTTCAAAAGTACTTTGAAAACAGACCAATCAGCACAAGAGTTGTTCTATTTTGTGGCTGAAACTAATTTATCTAACTGTCCTGACCAGTATATATAAGCTAATACAGAGGAAGATATACGGGAGAAGATAGGGTTAGATATGTTGCTGAATGGTTGCCAGTTGGTGCAAGCTGGTTAGTGTTCCATCATTTAGTGTCATGAATTCACAGAAATCCATGGCTTCCACCAATATTCTACTGTTTTTATCCTGAGGAATTGACTTCCACATATGTGGTGTGCATTAGTCACCACAAAAAATAGTTTTTGTCAGATTGCATTCATTGAATGAGTTAGTCCAGTCATATTCTATTACCCTATCTGATGGCCTATATATTGAAACTAAAGAGATTAATTTTAACAAAAAAATCCTACAAGCTTCTATGGCATTGTTTAAATTATAATTGATTTTGGTTTCCTGAGAATCAATTCTGCATCTAATGAAAATCACCTCCATAGCTCTCTTTGCAACATTTATTTACAAAGTTGTATCCTGCAGTTTAAAGTTGTGATTGAAATTAAGCCATGTTTCAGAAAGTATAATTATATTCTATAAGATTTGTACTAATGTGGTGGATACGGCTATCTCTGTTATTATAAACAGATCTTCAGTTCTATTGTAATATAATTTATTTCTAGAATTTTTAAGACCCATTTTCTTGTCATTCACATCTTTCCCAAAATGAAACAATATTTTCTCAGATCTTAATAAATTCAATTTTTTCTTGATTATTTATTATATTTATTATTAATGTAAATACTTGTGACATTAGTTTATCTCATTGTATAAGGAACTAGTGGACTTATTTATCCACCACACTGCGAATAGTTATCTCGGTAGGATGATTATTTTGACAGTAAAGCGGACGAGGCACTCAAAACGTTGCCCGATGGACCACCCGTTTTGATAAAATTTTATCATTTATCACATGTTTTTGTACGTTATATCTATCCATGGTGATTTGGCAAAACAGGGTGAATAAATGATGGCCAATTTGTCAGATGTATCTTCAACAATATGGCTGGTACAAACTGTCAAAAGTTCGGAAGTTCCTGGTGAAAGACGTTCCTGAAGTTTACATTTACATTGAGAAGTATTGTGGCTGTATTATACTGAAGCAATTTGTGCATTGAACAACTGGGTAGGTGTATGGTTCTACTGGAAAGTTTATACATATTTATATATATTAACAGTGGATTGAATTTTATTACCGTGAAAATTATTTATGACTAACTGTCTATTAAGAAATTCTTCTTGTTTGATTTAGAATTTAATATTTTTCTCTTCGTTCATTCTTTTGGCCTTTTTTCTTGGAGTTTTTTGGAAATCTGATTATAATATTGGCAATTTTGTATAATATAAAAAAATACTTTTAACTCGTTTTAAGCCAACAGAATGAATATCGATATCATTTTTAAATTCAGGAAGTTGTTGTAAATAAAAACCAATTATTAAAAGCGGAAGTTAATAAAAGGAAAATACCATTATTATTAAGTCAGTAACATAACGAGGATACGTCATCTATGTTTTTTAAATAACATACATATAAAATCAGAATTTGGTGTTCTTGAGAGTAAACTAAATGTAAGACCAAACACGGGATATTATTGATGTTTTTTTCTCATAATTTACTATGGAATTACTAACAGGACAATCTTACTGTCATCATGACATGTGGTTGTCTTTTTAAAGACAAATCACACGCTATGATTTTTTCTGACGGATATTCTCAAGTTAAAGTTGATTTCATGTAATCGAATAAACAATCTTAAAGTAAAGCCGTCCCAGGAACGCAACTCAGCAATATTGGCAATATCATTTTAAAGTCGTCTACTCAAAAATGTATAATATATTGGTGAATTGTCAATATAATTGAGACACAATAAAATAGCTTCGGAACAATATGAAAAATCTTATCAACGTATTTTAAGTATACTTGATAAGGACCAGAATCAGTTGATTGATATTTACTTTCAAAGTCATACTTCTTTTCTTTAATTGATGTTGAATCCATCGAACTGTTTTCCTTATTTTGATTGCCTTTATCTAAATTGGAAACTAATATAGAGTCAGCATCACTTAACATGGACTATACACTAACTTATCTCCAATAAAAAACTTATAACTGTTGGGGATGGACGCGTAAGTGGTTTTCCATTCTCGTTCACGCCCGCTCACGGTTAATTAATTGCACTCACCCACGCACATGAGTTCATATTTTTATTATTAGCGATAATATGGACCAAGCAGTCCATAGCAAATTCTAAGTGCATCCCTCTGCTCTGCTGTGAATACTTTTGGAACGAATTAGAGACACATGCAAATCATTCCCAACAGTTGTCGAATTCAAATATCGCCATCTAGGTCACGCACAATCAAACGACGAACTTCTTCAATCGTAAGCCTCATACCTTTGATATTTTTTATGTTCTGCTGGAAGATCGACCACAATGCGTATCACTGTTAAAATTCTAGAGCATTTACACTCTTTCTAATTATGTTTACCAAAACAATTTATACATAAATTATTTTCCTTAATGAATTACGATTTTGCGGAATGAGGTATATCTTTAAACTGAAAGCAAGTGTAAATTTTTTGACCCACCTTGTTACAGTAGATGCAAATTAATTGAAATTGTTGATTTGAAGTTAACGCATGCGCTGTCGAATGAGATGAGAAATTTTTTCTGGCAGTTTTAGGATTAGAAATTTCATTTTCCACAATTTTCCAGAATTACTCCAGAATTTTAGGAAATTATTTAAAGTAGGTATTTCATCGTGATTCCTCTCAGATTCATGTGTCCTAATCGATTGAAAATTTAACTTCTTTTTTGGAATGAATATAATCGTTAAATCAAATAAATTTTCGGATGTTAAATTCAAATTCTTTAGTGATTCAATATTCTTTTGAATTGTAGTGATTAATTCTCGTAATGTGTCTGACTTACATTTAGAAATATTATTACAATCAAAAATTGCTTGCAAATAAGAATTTATTATTCCGAATTTGTTTTCGTATTTCTTCTTGTTTTCTATAAGTTGAAGGCTTTCATGTTTTTGAACATCTGGTAATGTCCCATTTTTTACTACGAGCACATCGAATAGTACAATGAACCACTGAAAGTCTTTAATATGATCGGAGAAAGGTGAAAGATTTATATCAGGAAGGCGGACTGCTATTGGAGCACTATGAGAAACCTCACTGGATGCACTAGACTTAAGTTGAGAAGGTACAGCTTTTAATGTAATTGCATAAGCGGTCAAATCGCTTACCAGTTTGAAATATTAATGTCTTTGAATAACTTGTAGCCAAACAGAATAATGAAAGAAAGGGTATAAAATGGAATTGTCTAACAAAGTTTATCCTTTTGCTGTTGTGTAGACAGAATAATCTTGAAGAACTTTCCATAGGCTTTATGCAGGTCAATAATCCAGCTCGAAGGACCATATAGAGAAGGAACGACGTTTCTCCGTCTTCGGTTGAAGAAAAGGACTGCTTTTATATGACATTCACAAAAGAACACACCACTTTTGCCCTAGCTGGCTTTATTCAAAGACTACACTTAAAGCTATTTTAGCTATTATCAGGCACAGTAAGAGTTAATCTACATCAACTCCTAATCACTTGAATTTAAGTTAAGATATTTTAATATACTAGAACTGAAGACCACCGATGTCCTATTTCAAAAACAAACGGAATACCAAAGAGAGCTAAGCACAAGACTAAAATCAGTAGAGATACTGAGACAAATGGATATAAACGGACTAGCCAATAAAATAAAAGTAACTGTAACAACATCGGTTAAGAAAATATGCTCAAACACGAAAACAGCCAAAACATCTAAACTTCAACCTAATACAATTAAATTACTAAAAGAAAGACGAAACAGAACAGATCGAACTTCGGACAGCTTCAAAAGTTTAAACAAAAACGTGAAGAAAGAAATTAGGAACGATCATAGAAACTATACTAACAATCTAATAAAAAATATAATACAAGATAACTGCAATATGAAAGTACTCAAAGCAAAAAACTCAAACGGCACAAGAAAAATCATAGAAATAAAAAATGAGAAAAACGTCACCGTCCGAGACAGAAAGGAAATAAGCGAGGCCATTGAAAAATTCTACACTAAATTATACTCGGCAAATACACAACCACAACAACGACGTACTGAACGAACAATAATTAACACCGGCTCAGAAGAAATACCGGACATAACCGACTATGAAATAAGAATGGCCCTAAATCAACTAAAAACGAATAAATGTCCGGGAGAGGATAAAATTACAGTCGAAATGTTGAAAATCGGTGGAAGAAAATAGAACAGGTATTAAATATTTTATTTAATTATAAAGTAATTGATGAAGGAAAGATTCCTCAAGAATGGTACAACTCAGAAGTCATTTTACTATTCAAGAAAGGAGACAAAGCAAACATCGAGAATTACCGACCAATATCCTTGCTCTCACATCTGTATAAATTACTAACTAAAATCATAACCAAACGCCTAACACATAAGCTCGATTTCTATCAACCTATCGAGCAGGCTGGATTCAGAAGACATTTTAGTACCATAGACCACTTGCACACCGTAAGAACACTGATAGAAAAATACACCGAGTATAATGTTCCAATTCATATGGCGTTCGTCGATTTCCATAAAGCATTCGATTCCATCGAATTATGGGCAGTGCTTGAATCTCTAGAAAATGCACGTATAGATTCAAGATACACTAACATAATTAAAAACATATATGAAAATGCCACCATTCAGATAAAGCTGGACGAAAGCACAAAAACTAATCCCATAAGACTACAACGGGGAGTAAGACAAGGAGACACCATCTCTCCCAAACTATTTACCCTTGCTCTAGAAGACATTTTTAAGAAACTAGAATGGAACAATAAGGGTATCAACGTCGACGGATCATACTTAAACCACTTGCGATTCGCAGATGACATAGTTTTAATAGCCGATAATATCCAAGAACTAAATGATATGTTACAACAATTAAATGCAGTTTCAGGAGGGGTAAGCTTAAAAATGAACTACAGTAAAACAAAAATACTGAGCCGAGACCAGACAAATATAACAATACAAAATCATACCATAGAAAATGTTGAACATTATGTATATCTAGGTCATGTTATCAAACTAGGAAAACCAAATCAAGATGCTGAAATTAAAAGAAGAACACAACTGGCATGGGGCGCTTTCGGCAAATTAGCATATATCTTGAAAAACACCTCCATTCCTATGAACTTAAAGAAAAAGGTGTATAACACATTCATACTATCAGTTTGTACTTACGGCTTGGAGACAGTAGTCCTTACCAAAAAATCTGCTAAAAAATTAGAAACAACGCAAAGAGCAAAGGAACGAATCATGCTTGGAATATCACTAAGAGACAAGATTAGAAACACCGAGATAAGACATAGAACGAAGATTAGGGATATTGTGGAAGAAATTGCAAAAATGAAATGGCGCTGGGCAGGTCACGTAGCCCGATATAATGACAACAGGTGGACACGGAGAATTCTAGAATGGAGACCAAGGACGACAACAAGAAGCATGGGAAGACCTCAAAAAAGATGGGTAGATGACATAAGAACAGTGGCAGGCAAACAGTGGATTAGATTGGCGCAAGATAGAGAAAGATGGAAGCAATTGGGAGAGACCTACATTCAGGAGTGGATGGAAAATGGTTGACAAAGAAGAACTGAAGAAAAAAGGCGATTATTTACTATATCTAATGTTAAAAAATTAACGAGACTCGAAACTTGAATCCCAGAAACTGGTATATTTTTTTAACCTTAGTGCTCGAGTTTGAATGAGTAAGTGTCGAATATTAAGCTGTGGAAACCACGCCTCTGATATATATGAAACATATTATTTTACAAACCGGTCTGTTTTGTGTTGGACTGGACTGGGCCAACGGCAACAGTATTATGATAAAAACATAAAACATTTATTATTTATATTATGTGTTCTTTTCCTTATATAACATCATATTGCAAATCAAAATCCATTTTTTCTAGTCATTACCATTTCTTACAGTATTATTTCATTATTTTGTTTATTTTGCAGTCAGATAGATCTCCAGATGAAGGTAATAATGTGCCTCTCACAGACAGTTCCCTTATTGTGGATATTTCTGATGCGCTCAGCGAAAAAGACAAAGTTAAATTCACTGTCCACACTCGCACTTCAATGAAGAATTTCCAGAAACAAGAGTTTTTAGTAGTCAGACAACATGAAGAGTTCATATGGCTTCACGATCGTTATGAAGAAGAGCCTAAATATGCGGGATATATTGTAAGTTTTTTTCTTTATATTCATTTTTTAAGTTTTGTTCTACATCTACACATATTTTCTCTGGTCTCTAGTCTGGGAGGATTTTTCTTTTGTGATTGTTAGATGTCCTGCCCTTGCTAGATATGTTTGTTTTTATTTTTTATATATTTAGATAGATAGATCTTTATTTAAATAGAAAAACCTAATATACATACAACATAAAGAAAGTAATTGATGGATTCGACCGTTACTTGATGGAAATTCATTTTATGTAACAATAAAACACTGAAAACTTTGTTTTCAAACTTCCACAAAATTTATTTTAAATTGTTATCACTACAGCTGTTTCGGCTGATTGCCTTTCTCACTTGAGAAAGGCAATCAGCCGAAACAGCTGTAGTGATAACAATTTAAAATAAATTTTGTGGAAGTTTGAAAACAAAGTTTTCAGTGTTTTATTGTTACATAAAGAAAGTACACTATAAATTTTTGATATAGTACATTTTTTTACAGATGTAGGTAACTGATTACATTTAAGGAAGCTTTTAAAAAAGAGCGAGTTCATCGTACTTTTATACATAGTTCTAGGTACATATATGTCATCTAAACCTCGGGTATTATAAGAATGAATACTGTAGTATTTTTATTAATCTAATTTATTGTCTTTATTTATTATCAAAGGTTCTACATTTATAACACTTACAAGTTTATTAGAATATTTATATATTCATTACAGTTTCACACTTATCACTAATAACTAGGACACAACTACTTTAATTTATATCATTTATTTACAATATTTATTTCGGACTAAAAACTCGACTTCATATTCAAAACTAACTGTAACTTAAATAAAAGGTTCCTCTATATTTATACTAATTAACCGTTAGACTAGAATTCCGGCGATTCCCTTCGAACAGACGAGAAGGTCAACCGGACTGGTTTTCATTTGACCTGCTTCTGGAAACTTCGAATCGTAAGAGACCCGTCAGGTATTACCTGGGGTTTCTGCCGGCTGGTGTATGATCTATAAAAGACTTGAATGGAATAGGATTAGAAATATAATGTTTACAGTTAAATATGAATCATTGCCCCCCTCTTAAAAGATGGTTCCTCCTGGAACCTTATCGGGACTGGAACTGGAACGGTATGCTGGTATCGGCAACTGGACCCTCTTTTACAGCTTCCAGTTGTATAAAAATGGCAAGGGACGGTTTTCTCTTCGCACCAGTAACTATGCGGATTGCAACAGACTAACACCTGGACTTCGGTGTCTTTAAAGATCTCCTCCACCATACTTCCGATAACCCCCCAATCTAATTGGCGGCACTCTAACTTTGGCATAGCTAACTTTTGCACGTCGGACTCTAGTACGTGCCCTCTTAATTGAAGTAAGGCTTCCCATACATCTCGGTAGGTAGGTTGGTCACGGGCAGTGTCTTTTGTTACCAGGTAGAAAAGGTAACGTGATGCATCTTGGAGTTTCAAGGCTTTCCCGGGAGCTGGTACTTGGCATTGAAGTTCTGCAACTCGACCGAACTTCTTTCGAAAGACGGATGCCAACCCTGGTGCGTCTTTGATACTGGCCGGGATGGTAAGGGCCAGCGAGTAGTCATCGGGAAGCGCGAGCAGATCTTGCTTTTCTTCAGTGGTAACACCATGTCTTGCTTTACCGGTACCTCCGTAGGCCCCCATGAATTCCTCAAACGTGAGGTCAGACACATCTTGGACTTGGTTTACTCACTTCTTCATCTACGTCGTAGTCACCTTTGAAAGACGCCAGCCGGTTATGGTGTACTATCATCGGCTTTCCCCTCGGAATCTTGCTTATTCGGTAGATGAAATCGTTGAACTTCTCCATAAGTAGGTATGGACCTTCCCAAAATTCTGCAACTTGGGAGAACAACCTTTTCGCTTCTGGGATCTGGGATCTTGAGATTTGCCAATACTCTATCTCTATCTGGCTCTATCTGCCGGATAGAGCCAGACTTTGTCGTTCTTCTTAAAGCAACCCTTTTCGGCTTGTGTATCGTACCGTTTCTTCATTCGGTCGCTAGCGATCTGAAGGTGGGAACGGACCAACTCATGTACATCGTCCATTCTTCTTCGTAATTCGATCACATAATCTTCACCTGCTACATCTTCTCCAGGTCGACACCCGGATCACCAACTGTCTTCTCTTCTCTGAACCGTCATCATTTTCCAGTACTCATTTGAGCAAGCCATCTTCCAGGATAAATGAGTCCCACTGGGCCCAATACGTCTTAACTACTGAGCATAGGTTTGATATTTCTTGCCAAGGTGGTCGACGGTTTTCCTCCTTCCATTTTCGAATTTTCTGGACAACTGGATCTCTCTCTTGTTCTTCCTTTATCTTGGTAGGCGTCCAGTCGTCGTTGACCATCGTTGTTCTTAGCACTGCTGCTTCCTTGGATTCCGTTTTGTTGCAGTGGGAACACTCTGCTGGACATGGCCTTCTGGAAAGAGAATCAGCGTTTCTGTGGCTAACTCCGGCCCGGTGCTCAATCTTGAAATCGTATTCTTGGAATCGTTCGATCCATCTGGCTATCTGACCTCTGGATTCTTAAACAACATCAACCACTTAAGGGCGGCATGGTCGGTTCGGATTAAAAACTTCCTTCCATAGAGGTATTGATAGAAGTGCTCTACTGATTTCACTACTGCTAGAAATTCTCTTCTCGTGACGCAATAATTCCGCTCAGGTTTTGAAAGAACTTTACTAAAATATCCAAGGACTCGTTCCTGTCCTCCTTGAAATTGAGACAGCACTCCTCCAATTCCCACATTACTTGCATCTGTATCTAAGATGAACACTCCTTCTGGCAGCCGATACCCTAAAATTGGTGCTGTGATTAAATGCTTTTTTAAGGTCTCAAAGGCATTTTGGCAGTCTGTATCCCAGCGGTAGTCTCTTGCTTCCTCTGTAAGTCGCGTTAATGGCTTAGCGATATCTGCAAACTTCTTAATAAACTTCCGGTAGTAAGTACATAGTCCAAGAAAACTTCTCACTTGATGTTTGTCCGTTGGTACTGGCCATTCCTTAATGAAATCGATTTTTCCCTTATCCACGGCTACTCCTTCTTTACTGACTATATGACCCAGATAATTGACTTTACCTTGAAATAGCTGGCACTTCTTGGGGTTTAACATCAATATATAATAAGTAGATTAAAAACGTTTTCTAAATTCTTCAGATGGTCTTCAAATGTCTCCCCCAAGAGAGATTATGTCATCCAGGTAAACCAGGCATATTTTCCAAGATAATCCTCTCAACACATTTTCCATAAGCCTCTCAAATGTCGCAGGAGCATTACAAAGTCCAAATGGCATAACGTTGAATTGCCACAATCCAGGTCCTGTGGTGAAGGCTGTCTTCTCTTTATCTACTGGGTCCATTTCTACCTGCCAGTATCCAGACTTCAAATCCAAAGTAGAAAACAACTTACTTCCAGCCAATGTGTCCAATGTATCCTCGATCCGAGGCAGAGGATAACTATCTTTCTTGGTAACGTTGTTCAGCAAACGGTAATCCACACAGGACCTCGTCGTTCCGTCTTTCTTCTTAACCAGGACCACCGGAGAGGCCCATGGGCTCGTAGAAGATTATATCACCCCGTCTTTCTTCATTTCCTGAACAATTGTTTCAGCTTCCTCTCTTTTCGCCTGTGGTAATCGTCGAGCTGTTTGACGAATTGGCTTAGCATTACCATTATCAATTTTATGCTTAACAACGGTAGTTCTTCCCGTCTTTCCTCCTTTCAGTACGAAAATATCACGATACTGCCGAAGAAATTCCCTTAATTTTCTTTTCTCCATCTGATTTAGAGACTGTCCTGCAACTGCAACCATTTGATCGAATTTGCCGTCGGAATTATCAGATGTTGTCGCCTGGCGGATTATGGATGTCACAGGTACACAAGTTCCTACTTTTGTCTCTTTCTTGATGGTCACTGAGTAGTCGTTGACATTGATAAGTCTTACAGGAATTTCTTTAGCCGAAGGTACCAATTCCTTTCCAATTATGATTCCACGGCCAACCTCGTCGTCATGGTTCCAAGGCTCCATCATAACAGGTGTCCCTTCGTCCACAATTCCCTGTAGCCGCGCTACTATAATTGTCGTGTCGCTTCTCGCAGGCACGACTGTATCTTCTTTAATGGCTGCTTGCACAGTGTTGTCATCATGTGGATGAAGAAATACCTCCTCGTTGCCAACTTTGATTACCTTATTCTTAAAATCCAATTGGAATCCATGCATATTCATTACGTTCATTCCTAATATAACATCCTCTTCGATGTCACCAACTATAACAGTATGGACGAACTTTTCTGCTCCAATTCCTAATTGTACCTGGATTTCTCCATGAATGTTTGCATTTTCACCTGTAGCGGTCCGAAGTCGCAACCTCGTTGGTGACAGTTTCTTACGGCTGTTTATAACTGTCGGGCGTATAATGGTTCTGGTCGCTCCGGTATCCACCAACAACGTATGCCTTCTACCATTTATTTCTCCATCTACATATACACTATCTTCACGACATTTCAAAGAAGCTATTAGTATGAGAGGGTCTTTGGAAAAGTTCCGGGTCGAAGCTGCCCCCCTAAGGCCGACTCGTTCTAGTTTTCCTGATGGTGAGTGTCTTGATTTTATGGTCTTCGTTTTCTTGCATGTAATACTTTTCATCACATTAACGAGCTGGTCAAGTTTATCTTCATCTCCTTCCTCTTATACAGTCCCAACTTTACTGTAACCGCCAGAGGCCTGTGTAGCTGACTCGTATTCTAGGGCGGCGGATAAGACATTAATCAGCGTCTTGTGACGAGCTAGTCGCAGTGTTCTCTGCATTTCATGATCACGAAGACCATCAATAAACATTTGAACGGCCAATTTTTCGATCACGTCTTCGGGAACTGTTGGATAAGCATATCGTACTAATCTGGCAATATCTACCTCATATTCTTGAAGAGCCTCATCTTTTTTTTTGTCTTCGATTTTTAAGCTGCGAGTGATATACATGCTTCAAATGTTCTTGGCCATATCGTATATTGAACCTCTTCTTAAGTTGTTCGAAATCATCCGTCTCCTCTACGGCTATGGTCTGAAGCACGTCTAAGGCATCTCCTCGAAGAGCGATAGTCAGGTTTACAGCCTTTTCTTTTTCAGACCATCCATCCGCTCTTGCGGCTGATTGGAACTGTTTCATGTAGTTGTTCCATGATGATTTTCCGTCGAAAGTTGGGACTTTAACATGAACAGAACCTCCACTTCCTTCAAATTTCGGCCGTGTTTCCAACTTACATTTCGTTTTGTCTTCTTTTGTCTCTGCTGTAATTGGCTTGTATCCTCTCTCTGCTGTCCCTGTTTCCTCCATCTTCCTTTCCATCTCTTTCCATATCTTTTCTTCGAAGGCCAACATATCGGCAGCAACTTGGTTTTTTAACGAAGACATTCTATCGTCGAGGGCAGACATCTCAGAAGTGACTTTAGAGATTTCCAAAGAGATGTTAGCAGAGACTTTGCTTTCCAGAGAAGAAATCTCGTTAGAAACTTTGTCTTCCAAAGAAGCGATGTCGCCGGAAACTTTGTTCTCTAATGATGCGATGTCACCAGAAACTTTGTTCTCTAATGATGCGATGTCACCAGAAACTTTGGCCACATCGGAAGAAACTTTCGAAATCGACGAGATAACAGTAGCATGTTTGTCTTCAAATATATAAGTTTCTGGGTCCAACCCTCCTTCCTGCAAAGCGTTCTTTAGTCGTTGGACTAACTCAGCCTTTTTTCCAGTAGAAGCTAATTCTCTGTCCTCGAGATGTCTTCTTAAATTCGTAACTGTGAGCTCATAAATCGTCGTCATTTTCACAATTTATTTTATATTTTACTTCTGACACCATTTGTTATGTTTTTATTATTCTAATTGTTTTTATTTATTATTAAAGGTTACCTACACTTACAACACTTATAAGTTGATTTAAAGTCTTTATTTGAACAATATAACTAATTTATCTTACACTTAATAATTATATAATTTATCTACATTTACGTTACATTTTTAAAACTCGACGCGATGTTCAAAAACTAACTGTTCTGTTTACAACAAATTTCCTCTTTAAATATAAAATGCAGTTATTCGAGAATCACGGCGATCCCCCATCGAAGAGCCCAGAAGGTCACCCATGCTGGTTTTATTCGGCCTGCCTCTGGAAATTTCGAATCGTGTGTGACTCATCAGAATTCCGGTAAACAGGTCTTTCAACTGAGCGCCGAAATTACTAGAAATAGAAAAGAATTAGTCATAATATACTTACAGTTTTATACGCCATAATATTTATTGTAACAATAGACTAACGGCCGGTTTCCGAAACGTTATTCAAATCTCCAATCATGTAATCAAGTATCAAATTTGATCAATTGTTAACAAGGGACAGGTTTCCGTAACGAAAATTATGGTAAAATTACGTGATCACCGATTGTAATCGTTTATTATTTCTGTACGAATTGTTCTTTATCTTGCTCTAAATTAAGAAAGTAATGTTGCTGTTTCACTTTACCATTATTCCTGTTTATGTGTAATCTGCATTCTGAAAATCAACAAACAAACATAACCTAACTAACTTATAATTTTGTGTCGTTCGTTAATGTTTACCAATTTGTCATTTATCATCTTTAATTCTTAAAATGAACCTTTTTAACAATATTTTTGGGTTCTTTCTAAACAACATCTTTCTATAAAACACCTTAGGTTTATGTATCTTACAACGTAACCAAAGATTTTATTTTATTTACTTACAACCATTGGTACATAACCAAAGATTATAAGATTAATCGTCCAAAAATCTCAGATTACCTGACAAGCTAGTATGACAGAAGTTTGACATAGATAAAACGATAATTAGCGTTTCGGAAACCCAAAATACTTCTGACAGGCTGTTAATAATCGATTATTGGCTTGTTAGATTAGTTAATGTGTGTTATGTGATTGAAGTTTGATCGATGTTTCTGCAACTTAAAATGCATTTAATCGACTGTTAACAGTAGATTACCTAATTTTGATAATGATCAGCCTTTCGGAAACCGGCTGTAAAAGTGGGTCATGTGGATACAACTACAAGTAGAAAATACTAGGGCAGGTCGTCAGATAAACTTGCCGAAAACGGAATACCTCATAATAATAAAAGAAAAGATAGACGATTTACATATGAATGGCTATGTAATAATATAAGAGAAAGCTAAATATAAGTAAATACCCGGAGTTTACAATAACGGAGATAGCGTTAACAGAAGAAGCGATTAAACAAAGTCTAGAACAAACAAACAGTCAAACAGTTATTACTTAGTATTATAATAGGTCCATTTGAAAGGTATTACCAACCAATAGCAAATCCAAGCTATATTCTACTTTGTGAGAGTCTACTTATTAGTTTAAAACTATAAAATAAGAATTGCCAGAGTTTATGATCGGTGGTAGCTTAGCGATCGGCGAATATAAGCTCATAATTTGTAAAAAACGTACAAAATGACACTCAATGACCATTAAATTGGAATAATCAATTCGCTGCCTGTTTCTGAGGTTTTACTTCGCTGTTAATCAATCAAACGTTAGCCATTCTGACTGATAACTCCCATATTGTCTTCTTGCTTTTCCATCTTACTATGTATCTGGAATATCCTCTGATATTCTTTCTTATACAGTCCCATCTGTCTCTCCGAATATAGATGTTCTTTATGTTCATCTAAATATCTAGGGTCGTTTGGCCTAGTAGGTCTTTCCGTTCTGTCACATAAAATGTGCTTGTACCTTCTTTTGCGTATACCCTAGATTTAGAATAAATGAAAACCTACCTATTATATCAATTTCGGAGCTACGTTTGTTTCCTGATTCGGTTCTAAAAAGACTGGCAGTGGCAACATTTTCGCTCAGAATGGATTACACAGTCTTTTAAATGCTTTTTGAATATTTATTTATTGAGAAATTTGGTCTTCAATATATTATTATCCTCATCTATAGTATGAATTCCTTATATAAATACCTGGTTTGTGATTCAAAATAAATAATTAAATCATAAACAAAGTTTAAAAAGCATTTTTCATTTTATTTGTGTACAAATGTAAAATAATCTGTGGCCATAATTTATTTGATAAACGTATATATTTATATTATCAGTAAAATGGATTTGAGAAACCCATAATTTAGATAAATGGTTTAGATATTTATAAAAATGTTCACTTTTTAAAATATGTTTTGCCGTCTTATACTGGTATGTATTAACGACCATTAAAAAACAATTTTTGGAAAATACAGCTGATAAGGTTGACCCCTCATCTAAACCGATATGTTTTTATATAACTTTTTAGCTTATGTTTAATAATAATAAAAGGCGAAAATAGATATTATTTTAATATATTTTTATTATAAGAAAAATTATACTTAAATGTATTGTTTTATAATGATACAAGATTAAAATAGTTTTCTATAGCTTTTGCCGAATCCATAAACATTTATATAAAAGCGGGTTATCACAAACGCTGAAACCAACTTATTATTTATTCGGTTTTCGTATTTTCACGTGGCATTAAATCCTCGGACACATAACTGATCCAAGGACACTTGAAATCTATTCAAATCAAATTTGACAGAATAATTATGTGGCATTTATCAAGCAATTGATGGTTTGCCTTTGTGGCTTATGGCGGTCATCTTATTGAAACTATGGCTTCTTTTTATTGCGCCGTCCCCCTTCGAAGTTTGACGATCCAATTAACTATAGTTAAACACGAAGATTTCGAGTGATATTGTGCCGAGGCATCGATATAGATTCTTGAGCCAGGAATTTTATTTTCTTCCTATTGACCTTTTCCCCTGAATTTTTGCTTGATGCCGGTCAACCGAAATAATTCATATCTATCCCCTCTCATTTGGTAACAGATGTACAATAGCTTACACGCTTTGATCTTTGGCATCAGCTCTTTGTTCTTCTGCATTCTGTTTAGAACTTGGATGTTAGGTACTCATTTGGTCCTGAAAATTCGTCGTATTCTCCTATACAGGTAGATTTCAAAAGCTTCGATTCTCTTTTCTAGCGAAGAGGGTCCAGTTCTCTCGGCCGTAGAGAAGGATTAGGAACACCTAACAGCGTAGCATTCGAATTGTAAGTCTTAGTTCCTGATGAAGAAATTGATCTTGTGTATTCGGAGGCTGTTGTGTATTCGGAGTGTGTATTTGTACTTTCAATAAAACCATAAGTATACCCTAGGAAACTTATGGTTTTCAGTTCAGTGATAGACCTAGCTACATTCTTCAATATCGTCTATAAGGTGCTGGAGTTCAAGCAGGCTGCTGACAATGACTATCAAAATCTTTGTGATAGTTTAAGAATCGGACGTATATTTCATGTACCGTTCAGTGTAACTATATTGAGCGAGAATAGAGCCTCTAGAGTTCTATATCCGTTTCTGAAGCCAAATTGAACGTCGTCGACTTGTTCATATATCTTGTATATGCGGGTGCGTTTGACTTTTATGAAGGTTATGAATATATTATCCATTTCTCTAGGGTCGCTTTGGTCATTCGTTGTTAAATAGTTTGATAAAGTATTCTTTCCAGCGCTTTAATTTTCTTCTGCTCCCACAGAGATTTTGTTGTTACTGTCTTTCAGTATTCCGCTGTTTTTTTTTGCTGTCTATTATTTTGCTTATCTTTTTATGAACATTGGAAGTCGTATTGTTGTTGCAGTTGCAAAAGTTCATCATCTTGGTGCTACAGCCCTTAGAGGGCCTCGACCTTCTCAAGCTTTCTACGACATTCTATTCTGTCCCTCGCTTGAATTTTCCAGTTGCCGACTCCGATCTTCTCGGCATCTTGTGTTACCCCGTCCATCCACCTCAGCTTTGGTCTACCCCGTCTTCTCATTCCCACGGGTTGCGCTGTTAGAATCTTTTTATCATGTTTGACTCAGGGGCCCGGGCTACATGTCCTGCCCACTAAGGCGGTTTTGCTTAATTATAGTGGTAATATCTTTACACCAAACGTATGCTTGTAGATAATCTGCAGTTCAAAGTTGTATCTACACCTCCATATTCCGTTCTCACAGACCGCTCCGAATATCTTGCGTAGCACCTTTCTTTCAAAAATGGATAGAGCGGAGTCATCTGTTTTCGTTAGCGTCCATGCCTCTGATCCATATGTGAGAACGGGGACTATCAGTGTTCTATACGGCCTTATACGAGTTTTTTGAGACAGACGTTTGTTAGCTAAGTACTTTGATAGACAACACCTGTCTGCAATTATTATTCGCCTTTTTATTTCCTCAGATGTGTTATTATTGGGGTTAACCGATGTCCCTAGATATATGAACTCTTTGACTGCTTCGAAGTTTTGGTCATTGATGATTAAATTTGTGTCAGCATTTCCAGCTCTTGTGTTTGTGTTAGTCGCCATGAATTTGGTTTTATTTTGAATTATCTGTAACCCCATTCGTTCTGCTGCTGCTACTAGCTCGGTTAGGATTTCCGCAGTTCTCGCCCTAGTTCTTGTTATAATGTCCACATCGTCTGCATATGCTAGAATGTCATAAATTAAGTTAGAAAAGATTAAATAGAAAAGGATCCTTTTCTAACTTGGCTGCACCGTACTGAAGATGAACAATAGGCAGAAATACTTATATACGGTTGCCTTCCATCGATATACCTTTTGGTTTTCTGTTTTCCGAGACATGCGATTGCATTTTACTTTTATTATTCACTCGCATTATCCTTTTCCATATATATATATATATATATATATATATATATATATATATATATATATATATATATATATATATATATATATATATATATATATATATATGTAATAAATATAAGTTATGCTATGCGTACTATTGTACTATAGGAAACTATATTAATATTAGCATTCTTTTCGAAAAAAAAATCCTTTTAATATTTTGAAATCTTTAATTTAATTACAGATCCCACCACCACCACCCCGTCCAAATTTCGATGCTTCTCGTGAAAAGTTACAACGCTTAGGTGAAGGGGAAGGTACCATGACCAAAGAGGAATTTACAAAAATGAAACAAGAATTAGAGGCGTAAGTATTGTAGTCAAAAACATACATTTTTGCATATTTATTATGACGTTTTCATGTCATTCTCTGTTGGATATTTACAGCCGGAAAAATGAAAGATTACCCATGAAGATCATATCAATCACTTATTTTGTATTTGCTGTCTTTTTCTATAAATAACAAATGTTTGTTATAGAAAAAGCCAGCAAATACAAAATAAGTGATTGATATGATCGTTTATGGGTAATCTTTCATTTTTCTGACTGTATATTTCTACATTTTACAATCTTGTGACCTCTGATTATAAGGGTGTAGAAAAATTTATTGGCAAACGATTCATAAACACATGTGGGCAAAATAATAAGAAGAATCTAAATATATTAAACAGTTTTTACCAGCACAAAGAAATACACAAATGTACATGGACGGCAATGGACGCAGAACAAATGAAAAATTATCATTTTATTTGTAGTAACTCCATATTTAAATTAACAGTCCAAATACTCTGTTTTTGTTTTCTTTACGTCTTTAATTTTTAAACCTTTTTCCTCACGAGCTTGTCTCCGCTATTCCAATCTTTGTTCTAAATCCCTTTCAGTATTTTCTACTAACCCTATATAGAGAGAGGGGGAGGGAGAGAGAAAGAGAGTTAAGTATTATAAATCTTGAAAAAAACGTGTGGCATTAAATATAACATAACTTAAAGGCAGTCGCAATTTAAAGTCTGAAAGGCACTTTTGATTTTAAATTATCATCAGCACAAAAATTATTTATTGAAACCGTACGTCCGTTGACATAACTGTAAATTCTATCTATTCTGTTCTTAAACAAGTTGATAAGTGAACGAAGTTTTTTAAATCTTCCTATTGTTTATGTTGCACCCAGTAGTCCGAGATTAAATAATAGTATATTGAAAATGATTTCCGAGCTAGAAGTTGAAAAGTCAAATAAAATACATGTTTCTAGTTACATCTGTGGTTCAATTAAAAAAAAATATATAATTAAAAAGTAAAATATCACAAAAAATAGTTTCGGAAACATTTTTGCGTCTAATGCAGTAATTGTGCAAGTCCACTCCTGCTCAAATTTTTAAAGGCTGCTTTTCCTCATGGACATTTTTGCACCATTCAGCAATCGGCGTAAGAAAATAATTGTAGTATATAGCATTTATTCTCATTAAATGTTCATTTGTTGACAACCCTCATCTGTCAAAAAAATGCATTCACACAAGCATGCAAAAATTTGGGCCGATTTTCGGTTCAAACTAAAAGATTCCATTTTAATGTTGAAGGAAGGTACATATATTCTAGTAGATACATCATCATCATAAGTGGCTCGACAATCCGTTGTGAATCTTGGCCTGCTCACAAAGAAGTCGCCACTACTGTCGATTCCTGGTAATTTCCCTCCATCTTCTAACCCTTAGAATCTGTAGGTCTTCTTCCACATCATCAATCCATCTCATTCGTGGTCGTCCTCTGCTTCTTGTGCCCTCTGGTTTTGAAAATGTTAATCTCTTTGTGTATTCGTAATCTGACATCCTAGCAATGTGTCCAGCCCATCTAAGTCTCTGCACTTTAACGAATTTCACAATATCTGGATCGGTGTATAACTGATATAGTTCAAAGTTATATCTTCGACGCCATAGCCCATTTTCATTTACTGCCCCAAAAATCTTTCTAAGAATTTTTCTCTCAAAAATACCGAGAAGTCTTTTATCATTTTGAGATAAGGTCCATGTTTCAGCCCCATATATCAAAACCGGTCTTATTAAGGTCCTGTATATATTAAGCTTTACTGCACGTTTTATATTTTTATTTTTTAAATGTTTCTGGAGACCGTGAACAGTTCTGTTTGCTATTGCTATGCGTCTTTTTATTTCGTCGCTTGTCGTGTTTGTTACGTTTACTAGCGATCCAAGATATGTTAATTCTTGAACTTGCTCAAAGGTATGGTTGTTAATTTGAATTCTTTGTTGGATATTTTGAGGGTTTTTAGAAACCAACATATATTTGATTTTTTCCTCGTTTACCACAAGTCCTAATTCACTTGCTGCGTCCGCAAGCCTTGTAAAACACTGCACCATGTCTCTCATACTTCTACCTACTATAACAGTAGATACATCATAGAATTAAAAAACATCAAAATAACAGCGTGTTTAAACATGTTTATGACTGTTTATTTAAACAATAATACTGTTTAAATACTTTTTTTTCTTTTAGGGAATATCTCGCCACCTTCAAAAAAACGGTTGCGATGCACGAAGTATTCCTCACTCGATTAGCTAGCCATTCCATATTTAGAGAAGACCAACACCTTCACGTTTTTCTCGAATATGATCAAGATTTGTGTGCCCGTCCTAAAGGGAAGCTCCAGCAGTTGGGAGGTCTCATAAAGTCAGTAGGAACCACCACTGATCAGTATTACCTAAACGCTACAGTTAGAGATGTGAACGATTTCTTTGAACAGCAGATGAACTCGTTAACGGAGTACCACAATCAGTTAAAGGATGCAACTTATCGGACTGATAAGATGACTGAAAAGCACAAAGAACTAGCCGATAGCTATATTAAAATATCCGGGGGATTAATTCAACTAGCCAACAGTGATAACGGAAGACTAGATAAATATTTGTCGAGGGTATCTGATACATTCGAAAAGGTTAGGAAATTAGAAAGTCGAGTGGCTAGCGATCAGGATCTAAAGTTGGCCGATACGCTTCGATACTATATGAGGGACAGCCAAGCTGCTCGAGCTCTTCTGGTGCGCCGACTTAGGTGTTTGGCAAATTACGAAAATGCCAACAAAACTCTCGAAAAAGCTCGTCATAAAAATAAGGAAATTCACGCGGTAAGTTTTTTTTATTGGTAACCACAATGACGAAATGAAAATAAAGTAAAATGTTGGTTGTTAAAAAGAATTTTATAATCCGTAACACTTTGTTTATAAATAATATAAAATGATAGTTATAGGGGGACAATGAGATCACTAGGTGAAAGGTAGCATGTTGTCCATGAATAAGGAACTTTGAAGCTGTTTCAAAATCTAATACGGTCCGTGTTTTCCTCTATTTCATTATGTTCTTGTTGTTTCCAAGGATATATTACAAGTACAGGTACAAGTAGTTTAAATGAGTGGTGAATTGTTCTGTGATTCGTACCTCTCGCATTTTGATGAGGTTGCTGGTACGACGTATAGGTAATTCCCATTTAATATTTAATTTAATACTTCCAATATTTCAAATATTATGCGAAACTGCAACGAGATGCAAATTAGTGAAAATTTTATAATTACTATATAGAGTATCCTGAGTACCTGATCCTGATTTACACATACCGAAATAGGCGCATACAATTTATACGATATCGAGTTTTCTCAAGATAAAAAGTAATAGAGATATAAGGGTAGAAAAGAAGAAGAAAAAGAATTATTATAGTAACACACAGTCGTGAGAAATCACGACTAACAAGGAAACCCGAAATGAGGCTTAATGCTGTAAAATTACTGGAGAAGATCTGTATGATGATAGAGTCTAGAGATGGTAGGAATGTGAATTCATGGGAGCCAAGTATGAAATAATATACAACATTAAAATCATACATCTGAAAATTTATGATCATTTACAGAGAATGGCAGATGAGAAAATATCTTAACAAATACTGTTTTGAAAGCCAAGGGAACATAGAAAAAGAGAACGATTAAGTCTATCCAGACTGGCTAAAAGAAATTAATCGTAAAAAATACGAGAGAGAGAAAATGTGAAAACTGGTAAGGAGTTTAATGATTAATTTCAAGTTTGTTAATCTATTTTCTTGTGCGATTTTTAAAGTAATTACTATTTAAATGGGAATAAGCCACAATTAAAGGTTAAAGTAAGTTTATTAACGTTTCAATTTCCATTTCTGAAATAGTTACTCAAAATACAAACCAATTTGTTAATTGAGACCAACATTTTACTTTCATATGATCGTTCACATATCCATTGCTTAATAGACTTTGATTATTAGTGCCATTTAATTTATGTGTGAATTAAATTTATTTATAAATTTTATATTTTGTTTTCATGCAACTGTTTGGCAGGCACCTGAAATACAAGAGGTATGGGATATTAACTTAAAATTTGCATTTGCACAGAAAGCATGCCTACTTTTTCTGTTACTAGCAAACTGAAATATTTACTTTCTTTTTCACTAGTCACTATATTATTTTGTACTATATAATGTGTCTGTAACTCTTTCAAAAATTCATTTATAATTTAGTAATTTATTTTTAGGAAAAACGCTTTCAATAACATATAATTAAAAGGACTATCTTTTAATTTATTAAAAACTATCACGGGGCATTTCAATTGAAATGTCTATTTGTATGATTTGGTATGCTCGGTCCATCGTTTCTTTGCACGTGCACCATTTATACGAGTTAAATCAAGATGTTTTAAGTCGAAAGTATACTATCGATGATATATGTAAGAATTAAGAAATGACTAATATCTCAGTAAACGTTGTTGAAGTTGTTATATAATGTAACTTTTGAATTTTGAAACTCGATTATATATAACTCGATTTTGAAAAACGGATTTAGGTTTACAAATGTTATTTTTAGATTTTTGCAAATATACAGGCATTCCAAAAATGACGTTTATCAGAATTATAGGAGTTCCTTTCCTTACTGATGGGCAAATTGGTGGGTTATAAATAAAAAACGGAATACCGATTCAGTAAAAATTGTTGACACGGACGTTTTGATTTATTTAAAATCTTGATTAGTGCACTTAGATCTTCTGTTTATTAAGTGTTATAGCATTTCAAAAAATTGTCCCTAAAGTTTCACACAAAATTCAAATTTGTTACACCCATGAATAAAAGATCATTATCGACTGTGAAATTTCAAACTCAATAAACAAGCCATATGTAGATGTCGGTTCAATTGAGTCTATACGAAGCCATGTTAGAGTAGCTTCCTAAGATAGAAAAGATTTATTTCACGTTCAGAGCGATTGCGAAAGCCGTTCTGATGAGGCCTATTAGGCCGAAATACATATAAGTGGATGCGCAAGCGCCCTGTACGTGAAATCAAATCTTGACTGTCTTTTCCTTTTTATTTCGATATACTCTGTACGAGTACTAGAAACCAATTCGCTAAGAATTTTGCTTAGTTGAGGAGATATGTTGTGGAATGCAATTTTTGGATTCCCCATGTCTCTCTTAACATCTTTATCAACGTCTGTTTTGCCTTGCAATTCTTAGAAGGCACAGATTAAAGCGGAATTCTGGAATTTGGTTTCGAAAATTAGTCTACGATTTTAAATATATTACTTCTTGAACACATGATGATTCCAGTGATTTGCCCTTACTATGAAGAGCTCCCTGCTTTGATCTTAGTCGCCATTTCAGGGAATTGTTAAATGTTTTTATTTATTTGTTACATGAAACTGTGTGATTTTACTTCAAAATGACGCAGGGGCATTCGCGTTGGTTTTGCTTTTTGTCTCCGTATTGTATTCGTGTGGGTCGTCTTTTTCTTTGACAGTAATGTTAGACCTACTTGTCCTTTGAACACAGGAAAAAGTTTGCAGATCCTTTCTAATCGGTGTTCGGACCGCTACCTGAACAGCCAAAATAAGTGCACCGAATTACGGACCGAACGAGATTTTAATGAGTAAGGAAATATTTAAGAATAAAATATTATTTTAGATTTAGTTTATTTTGAGCTGTCTTGAAAGGTAGTCAAAATGAGTGAAATTAAAATGATCTTAAATGAAACTCGTTACTTGTGTTGGATGATTATAAGTATCGTGAAAAAAAAGTGCTTAAAAGTGCTGAAAAGTTTTGGACATGTACGGTAGGAATAAGGGAAAACAGTGATGCTATGAATTCTTTGACAAGAAAAGACATTACCTACGTAAGAAATAATATGTATTACAAGAGACGTCAAATCCAACCGCGTTTACCAACCTGTATTTCCGATGCGAAAGTATAAATATTAAATGCAAATATGTGAACGCTTTTATGTTTATATATTGTTTCTGAAATAGGCAATGAATATCTACGATTATTGGGATTCGTACTTTTAATAATATTTTATACCTTCTTGAAGTCTTGGTCCTCAATTCGTGCGATTTTTTCAGGTATAAAAGTAAACCCTTACTTAAAATTTCATTTTGGTCCTCAATTCGTGTCTGCCCTTTCTAATTTATACACATTCAGCACAAGCTGCTGTGATAGAGAATTTATTGGTTTTCTAGGAATATTATAAAAATTGTCTACCAATTCAAAAAATTGTTTGAATATTTTTAAGATTTCTATGTTTGTAATAAACACAACAATGGATAATCTTCGTCTTATAGTGCCGTGTGTGCACCTACAGTGGGTTGGCGAACTATCTTAAAGCCAGACGTCATGCGGCATGCAAAAGCTCGACAGTGTTATTTATTTGGATTACTCTAGGGAAAGATTTTTGGAAGGATAAAACTCGCGGAAAAGAATACTTTGGAAAATTTCTTTAGGTTATTTAATAGTAAGATCTCATATATATTTGTAGCTGCAACTAAAGAAATATTAATGGCACTGACGGGTCCCAAAATTCTGTAAAGTATACCGTCGCCGTATGCAATACCTACAAAGTGACATATCTGTCTAAATTGAGAAATTTACACTCAAAGGCGCATTGGACTGCCGCACCTGCCAGCAACATTCCCATTAGTCTATAAAAATCCATCGCCATAGTTGCAGAAATCTCTAATGTATCATTTGATATTAGAATAAGTAACAAAAGCTATTTTATTTGGTTGTACTGAACATTCCACGCCGAATTATGTATTATAGTTGTTTTAATTTTAATACTTTTGAGATTTCCATTCCATCTATGTACGTTGTTTAGCATGTTTTATATAAAGACAGTCGATTTAGACTCTTTAAGCCAGTGCATGTTTTGTGTATTACATATTCTTCTTTTTAACACGAAATTTATTTGTTTTCATCTCAGACTTTTGTAGTAATAGAAATATAAGCTTTAAGTATTTATTTATACACAGTTTCATATATTTGTTTTTTTTTAAAGCCACTGAAATAGCCAGTAAAAACTGAAGTAATTATCAAAGAAAGGCAATAGTATCTTCTCTAACAACTGCATAACAGTAGCCGGTCTTTGACCAAACAACATGTATTCGGTTTTCAATTTCGTAGAAGCCGCTGATAAATTATAAATTAACATAAATCAAACATTCCACACAATAAAAACAATTTTACACCCCAAACTTTGTTGGTTTGTTCTTGATATATTGCTTGATGTTTAGAGAATCTTTGAATTGGAACTATTTGCTCATCGACATTAGACACTTGTTCGGGATTTAAAAAGTGGCACCCTTCTCTTAGGGTGCAATACAAGGCAGTATTTTCCATAACCGATCGCCATAATTTTTGCCCTTTTCATGTTATTTGTACGTTTAAAAAATCGATTGACTGACATATTTTCATCTATTAGAGAAATAGCAAATTTTGGCTTCTATTTCATCAGGAACAGGACGAGTGGGCGCAGCAAATAGGTCATCTGAAAAAATATATATATTTGCTATGAAATTATATTATGTAATGCAGTGTCAACGTTAGACTTCTTTTTGCCTCTTGTCAGTACGTCACCTACTTCGTTTCAGCCGTCATCTTCTAATTTTGCATCATCTTCAAGAATTTCAAACAACTTCCTCTCTGTCGATGGATTTTTTCAGTATCTGTCGGTCATGCAATGTATATATTTTGGTAACTTCATATATTATTTATCTGTTTGCATTTTTCAGATATTACTATTTTCTACTTACTTTGTATAATAATGGACACTGAAAAAATATTTAACACGTTCAGTAACAAAATTTACTTAAAGAACTTTGTAAATAAACGACAAGCATGTGGCTATTGAAAACAAGCGGGGTAATTGTTTACGGAAATATAAATATCGTCTGATATTGAGATTTGTACTCTATACAACATCTATTGAGTTAAATATACATTATAGTACTGCAGTGAACCACTTTGGCACCGAGTGGACCGAAGTGAACTATGGCAGCGAGTAGCATCACTTATAGAACAAGCAGCGAAAGAAACCATTGGAAAAAAGACGACTCGCCCAAAACGGAAATTGTTTGATAAACAATACGAGGAAATTCTGGAGATAAAAACTCACAATAGATGGAAAATGCTACAAAGCCCTACAGATGAGAACAAAGTAGATTTTCACAGAACAAGAGCATAGGCAAGGCTACTACTCAGAACTAAAAAGAGAGGCTATATAGAACAGCAAATACGAGAAATGGACATAAGTGGCGAGAGAAATCAGTTAAGGAAATTCTTTAGGGAAGTGAAGACAGTCAGACAAGATTGGGATAACACAAGCTATGAGAAATGAAGAAGGTGAACTAATAATGGTAGAAACAGAAATCATCGAACAATGGAAGGAATACTTTCGGAATTTACTAAATATTGAAAGTGAGATGGAGGAAACAGATATTACATTCCATTCTGACAATGTGGAAATACCAGCACCAACACTTCAAGAAGTAAAGAATGCGATGGCATCTCTTAAAGATCACTATGCGCCAGAAAATGATGGTATAAATGGGGAATTGATAAAAAAAGGAGGAAACATTTTACATCAAAAATTGTATGACATTATTCTGAGAGTATGGCAACATCAGAAAATTCCTATTGAATGGAATGGAAGCGTTATAATACCCATACATAAGAAGGGAGATAAAGAACAACTTCGAAAACTATACAGGCATATTATTATTAACGCAGCGTATAAAGTTCTATAAATTATCTTGCTAAAGACGCTTAATTCTTATTCGGGAGATATTCTAGGCGACTACCGATGCGACTTTCGCGCTGGAAGGTCAACAATAGATCAAATATTTACGATCCGACAAATAATAGAAAAAACTGGGAATTCAACCGAGATGTACACCCAATTTTCGTAGATTTCCAGCAAGCATATAATTCGATTAAAAGAAGTAGACTATGGCTAGCAATACTAGAAATAGGAATACCAAGAAAATTAGTGGAGGTAACTCAAATGTGCGTGACAGACTCATGTGCACATGTAAAGATAGGAAACAGAACGTCGATGCCATTTAGTATAACATCAGGACTTAGACGAGGCCTTATCACCGTTGCAATTCAATTTAGCTTTAGAATATACAATAAGTAAGAGATGGTCTAGATGCACTCGCTCATTATACGTGAGAAAGGTCGCTCAAGAGACGTGAGAAAGGTGTTTTCACAACTCGAAGAGGAAACAAGTAGTCTGGATCTTCGAATAAATGAAGAGAAGACGAAATACATGCTATTAACCAAAAATCCAAGACCAAGCGTTAAGCAGAATATAACTATTAATGACCAAAACTTCGAAGTAGTAAAAGATTTTAAATATCTGGGGATGGTAATAATAGGTGACAACCACATAGAAAAAGAGGTCTCAGCAAGGATAGCTCCAGGAAATAGAGCATTATACTCCCTATCATCATTATTAAGATCTAAGCTGCTAAAAAAAATCTAAATTAAGACTGTAGTACAACTCAATTATTCGCCCCGTTGTTACATATGAAAGTGAAACATGGACTCTACATCTTCTTCTTCTTCAAGTGCCATCTCCGCGGCGGAGGTCGGCAATCATCATAGCTATTCGTACTTTTGAGACGGCTGCTCTGAAAAGTTCATTTGATGTACATCCGTACCAATCTCTCAGGTTGCGTAGCCATGACATTCTACGCCTCCCTATGCTTCTCTTTCCTTGGATCTTTCCCTGCATAATCAGTTGGAGCAAGGTGTATTTCTCTCCACGTGTAATATGTCCGAGATATTCTAATTTTCTTGTTTTTATTGAATTTAAAATTTCCATTTCTTTGTTCATCCTTCCCAGAACCTCTTTGTTTGTGACGTGTTCTGTCCATAATATTTTCAGAATTCTTCTGTACACCCACAGCTCAAATGATTCCAGTTTTTTCATTGATGTCGCATTCAAGGTCAATCAAGATTCCATTCCATAGCAAGGCATCAAGATTCCATTCCATAAAATAAAGTCGAAAAAACATAGCACCTCGCCAACCTAACTCTTAGTTCCAGTTTTAAATCCCTGGTACATAGAACTCTTCTCATTTTGTTGAAATTTGCTCTAGCCTTTTCTATTCTTATTTTTATTTCCTGATTGTAATCATTTGTGGAGTTAATCATTGTTCCCAGGTATGCATATCTGTCCACTTGTTCGACGTTGGTTTCGTTTATTAGAAGATTCTCGTTATTTCTTTGAGTTTTCGATATTCTCATAAATTTCGTCTTCTTGACATTCATTGTTAGACCATACTCTTTCCATACTCTGCTATTCTGGTCACCAGTCTCTGAAGATCTTCAATGTTTTCGGCTAAGATCACAGTGTCGTCCGCATATCTAATGTTGTTAATGGGGACTCCATTTACCTTTATTCCAGCTGTTTTACCCTCAAGAGCTTTTTTCAGGACCTCTTCGGAGTAGGCATTAAAAAGAATTGGCGACAATACGCATCCCTGTCTTACTCCACATCTAATTTCAATTTCTTCTGACAGCTGTTCGTTAACACGTACTTTTGCTCGCTGTTTATAGTATAAATTTGATATGATCCTGAGGTCGTTGTAGTCAATCTTCTTTGATTTCAGGACATTCATTAAATGTTTATGTCGTACTTTATCGAATGCTTTATTATAGTCAATAAAACATGCGTATATATCTTGATTGACGTCCATGCATCTTTGTATTAGTATATTAAGTGAAAAAAGAGCTTCACGTGTTCCTAGGCCTTTGCGAAAACCAAATTGTGTATTATTAACGTCTATGTCCAGTTTGTGATATATTCGGTTATGGATGACTTTAAGTAGTAACTTTAGCGTATGAGACATTAAGCTAATGGTGCGGTAATCGCTGCATTCTCTTGCGTTTTTCTTTTTAGGGAGACAAATAAAAATAGATGTTAACCACTCTTTGGGTAATACGCCTGAACTATAAATTTGGTTCAAGAGTGTCACTAAAACATCAATGTGCTTCTCATCTAGAATTTTTAGGATTTCTATAGGAAGCATATCAGGTCCAGGGCTTTTCCCGCTCTTCATTGTTTTTAATGCGTTTTTAATGCGTATATTAAATAAATAAGCTGCTGGTATTTGAAAGGAAGGTTCTTAGAATGATATGTGGACCTCAATGAGATGAATTGACAGGAGAGTGGAAAAGTCGCCGCATTGCTTAATTGGTGACTCTCTATGGTACTGAAAACATCGTCAGATATATAAAAGCTAACCGGATAAAATGGACAGGTCATGTGGTAAGATCAGAGGAAGACAGAGTGATAAAGACGGTGTTTTTTGAGAGACCAGATGGTAGAAGATCAGTAGGCCCTCCCAGAACAAGATGGAAGGATGATGTTGAAGCTGATTTATCCAGGATTGGGGTACAACAATGGGAATGGAAGCGCAAGACCGTAGAAGATGGGGGGCTATAATGGATGCGGCGAAGACTCACACCGAGTTGTAAAGCCAGTCAAGAAGAAGAAGTGAACAAGATTACTGAAAGCCTTTAAAAAGCAGAAAGATAGATTAGTCGCAATGCAAATAGACATACACTGAGGTGTACATGGTAACATAAAAGATTAAACTACTTATTAACATTTAAGGGTAGTTAATAATAAGATAAAAAGACCTGTAGTTCAGCTCTACAGCCCTCAGAGGTCCAAGGCTATAAAAGGCTATCAGGTTTTTTTCTAATCTTTAATAGTGTCCTATGTCATCCTTAAATAGTGTAAAGCAGGCATATACAGTACAGTTCATAGCTTTACATCCTTGGAATAGCACCCGGATATAATCTATTCTATTCATCTATTCGTTTAATCTGAAAGTAAGTTATTGAGAAGCCCCCTTGGATAGCTTCAGGTCTGTAACAAGGTCGTTGTCGTTATCCGATTGCAAATACTCAATTTGATCAGACGTTGATGTTTCTTGGTAATCCTCTGGGAGTGTAGATACACTAGGGAATGTTGGAATGGGTATTTCTTCAGAATGCGGTATTGGCCTCCTTGCTGAATCTAAGTCAGAATATATCCAATTTTGTTTATTGATCCGATTGATGTCTTCAATATTTACAGTACAAATATAACAATCATCGTGATGTTTTCTTAGTTCCATACAAATCATTGGTATTCCAAACTTTAGGCACTTCTTTTTTTCTATTGACAAGGTCGGAAACAGTTTTTCTATTTTCTTTTAAAACCTTATGTAATAATAAAAAGTTTCTGGTTGATTTAAGTAACCGGCTTATATAGACGTAGAATTATAAATATTCTGCTTGTAGATACCATGATCTTAATTATTTTGTTATCAAACACTGTCGACAATGAACACAAAGTTATTTCACAAATCCACTTATGGTAAACTGAGTCTTGTAAGAGTATAGGTATACATTGGTATATAGCCCAGGTATCTGAAATTTGGTTTCCATAACATTTGTAATATACTTTGGCACTATCCATTAATAAAATAGCAAATGTTTACTTCCGAAAACGCTTGGGGAAAAGATCTACAGCCGGTACTATTTTATACGGGGATTTTAAAGATATCGTGTAATTTTAATTAACTCGGATAAATATTAACACCTTTTAGGCGTGATTTATACTACTGCGGATTACAGCTTGTTTATCGAAAAATAACTTGTTTTTCAACATGCTTATTTAAAATCAGCATAAATAAATGCACTGTAATGCAGGTAACTATTTGGATAACTGTTTCAAATATTTGAAGCTGCAAAATAAAGTACTATTCATGTTGACCTGTTTAATTTTATTTATAGTTTGGATATAAAAAGAGGTAAAAGAGTTTGGATATCCAAACATAGTTTGGATATAGTTTTATTATTTTTCCAATCAACTATTTAAAAGCAAATGTGACCCTCTTTTAATGCATTTTCCTTTTGTTAATTGAAAGTTAAAACTCCATGGCAAACAATAATAAGTAAACAGAAAATGTATTCACATTGTAAATAAAATAGTTATAAAAAACTGTGAGACAATACTTGGGTAACAATGTTCTGTATTTGTTAAAGACGTACATTTACGTAGTCTTTTCTATCATCTGTGCTCCTCGCCGCTCTTCGTTGTATTGGGCTAGTGTAAGTCGCTCTCAAAAATCTATTTGAATTTCAACGGATGTCACTAACAACTATACCGTACTTTGATTTTAATAACTTTTTTCTATTAATTAGCATGATTCTAAAACGGCATGTTCTTCAGCTCGTTTAAAAGCGGCTGCTTTGATCACCTTTTAATGACACATTTAGTGGCCACGTTTCTACATCGTTCTGACAAAAAAATTATTTTATAGTCCGGTGTATTATACTGAATGATTCGAATGTCTTATTATTATTCTTGTTTTTTTATTGTCTATATTTTTATGCACAGAAACATGATAAACAATTATCTTTTAGGCGGAGAAAGCTCAATCTGTTGCATGTGAACAATTCGAATCGATATCTGCCCAAGCCAAGGAAGAATTACTCGATTTTAAAACTAGAAGGCTACACGCATTTAGAAAAAGGTTAGTATTCTATTTGTTTTTTATTTCCATCGTATTCTTTAATGCAACTTTTGAATTCAGATAAAAGAGTTCATGTAAATAAATGTTTTAAAATGGACAAAGAAGTAAAATATAAATCAAGTAAGTACGGAAATAATGTTTTGATGTACAAAAACATATGGTACAGTAGGCGGTACAGTAGATTAGCGCGAAGCTTCTTATTATGTTTTCTATATTATTAAAATTTAAATAATATTTTTAAAATTGAATAAAGTTATTTTATTATTTATATTTTAAACAAATTATATTATATTAAAATAATTCAATAAATTATTATGTTTACTCCTAATGCCACCTGCTAACGTATTAACAAAGCATACGTTGTTTACTTCTGACAGACTTGTTAAATTCAGATTAAATATTAACTTAATAATAAAATATAAATAAATATCATTTGATAGTAAATTTAATTAGTATATAAACTAAATAAAATATTTAAAAATAATAATTGTATTTATATGAAATTATTTTTTTAATTTATTGGTTGACATTTATGACTATTAAATTTTGACAATCATTACGAATCGAATCTTTTATTGACATAACATAATTTTAATTTTTTACTTCTCATTTAATGTCTGTATTTTGTTAGATATTTTTTATGCAGTTTTTAAACTATTATTTAATACTTTTAAACTATTTCGTGACGCTACCCGTGACGCCTTATCGTGGCCCTAGTTCCGTGACACTCGCCTCAATAATATACATAACAAAGGCAAGGTTAGATAAAGAAACACGAGTAAGTATCTATAAGAACTTTTTACTATAAAAACAAAAATAATCTGAAATTCCATGGATATGTTAACGGGATAGAAGAAAGAAATGAGAAATAATCTCTGCCTAGTCTGCGTCCAGGGCCTCACTTACCCTGAATCTTGCTTTGTAGATTCAACCGTAAAAGTCGGTATATATTATTACGAACCATTGAACATTGACATATTAGTCTTGAATAGTGCAAAGAACGATTGGTTTAGGACCAGGAATGGAATGGAGTTGTCTTTAGTGGTGAATCTCGATTCTGTTTAGGAATGCATGATGGTAGTGCAGTGGCAGATCTAAACATTTGCCTGAGGGAGGGACCAATGAAACACCAACCAAAACATAAATAATAGGTTTTCTTTAATTGAGGACCTTTAGGGGGAATTTCTCCATTTTCCCTTCCCGTGTATCCGCCCCTGTGGCAATGCATAATCCACAATTTTTTGTCGAACGGCGCGTGTACCGCACTGTTAGGGTTACTAACATTGTGGAACGCTATGGCTATGCTATGCTTTATACCCCAACAGTTGATAACAGCAGTTAAAATTGTGTATAGAAGTAGTATAGTAATTATAAAGATGGAATAAAATTTTCCAAAAGCTTTAAAACAACAAAGGGGTTGCTGTAGTGCTACTCCACTTAAATCTTGAAAGAAGAAATATGAAGAATTCTAGTAAGAGATCATTTAAACACGTTCAGGTGGTTATGACACAAGATGAGAATTTTATGGTCAGAAAATTGGAAAGAGAGTACTCGAAGAATGGTCTAGAAAAACGGTCTAAAATAAAAAATAATCACTCTATAGTCTGAAGTATTATTATTACTTATATTGCAGAAACTTATGACTCTCTGTGCCAAGACCACACATTGCGAGAATTACCATGGACTTCTTTGAATAGGTTGGAGCCATTTTTTTTGCTCTGGCCTCTGAGATTCTTAGATTTATTCCCAATTGCACATGTGCGGGACATGGTAGATCGGAGACTTCTTAATTT
Source organism: Diabrotica undecimpunctata (assembly GCF_040954645.1). Taxonomy (NCBI): domain Eukaryota; kingdom Metazoa; phylum Arthropoda; class Insecta; order Coleoptera; family Chrysomelidae; genus Diabrotica; species Diabrotica undecimpunctata. The sequence goes on along the minus strand of NC_092803.1, from coordinate 112,823,215 downwards.
AGAGCATCCTCCTCAAACTTTGGGAGCACTTCGGGAGGAGTTAATTAGAGCATGAAACGAAATGCCCCAGAGAATATTGTTCACTTAATCAGAATCATTTTAGAGTGTATTGGCCACCGAAGTGCATCAACACATTATTAATTGATTTACCCCTGTAAGTTGTTTCAATCATATTCAAATTTTGATCGTTTGTTTATTTTGCTACCCTGCATAATTGTTCAAAATATTTTTAAAATATAATAGTTTTTAATGGGTGTTCGAATTTCTTTAACATTTAGTATATCTTCTTAAATAACTTGCAATAATTATATCTAAAAGCGTTTTCGTTACTTAGTACCTTTATTTTGACTAAGAAGTTGAAGATATATATTAACCGTCATACCTCGGCCACCGAGGTGCATCAACACATTATTAATTGATATACCCCTCTAAGTTGTTTCAATCATATTCAAATTTTGATCGTTTGTTTATTTTGCTACCCTGCATAATTGTTCAAAATATTTTTAAAATATAATAGTTTATAATGGGTGTTCAAATTTCTTTAACATTTAGTATATGTTTAATAAATATCTTGCAATAATTATATCTAAAAGCGTTTTCGTTACTTAGTACCTTTATTTTGACTAAGAAGTCGAAGAATATATTAACCGTCATAATATTTGTACTAAAAAAAATCGGGAAATACTGCCCAATGATGTCTAACGTATACAGTAGGACCCCCATTATCCGGGGATCTATTAACCGGGATGACAAAAAGCAAATTTTTTATTTTTGTTATTTTTTATTTATGGATTTATTTTTTTTGTGTTTTATACGCAATATATTTTATATGTATGTGTAATGTTTATTATGAAAACAACGAATACGAAAGAATATTTTTTATTTTTAACAGTTAAATATGTACATAATTGTTACTCCAGTAAATAAATAATGATATAAAATAAATAGAAAAACACGGCAAATGGTTTCGTACGAATGGGTTTTGTCAACATCGACCTATTCAAACCATCTAGGAACAAACATGTTTAACGACTTTCTCAGAAACTCGGTCAGGCCTGTTGCCTACAGAACAAAAACAATTCAGTTGTGCCACAGTATATTGCTTAGCAATATACTGTGGCACAACAGTGTGGCATACTGTGTTGAACAGAAATTAAACATTATAAAACGTGTTGAAAAAGGTGAAAGTGTTAAAAAATTGGCCAGTGAATTAAGAATTGGCGAGCAAACTGTTCATGATATTTTAAAGAAGAAAAAAGACATTTCCGACTTCGTCTCATCAGCGGTGCAAACAATGTGTCCTCGGAAGACTTAGATGAAGCCGTCTACCAATGGTTCATTCAAAAACGTGCTGAGGCAGTTCCTATTTCGGGGCCAATGGTAAGTGAAAAGGCTATATGGTTTCATGAAAACTTGAAAATTGAGGAGCCATTCTCTGCTTCTCAAGGATGGCTACAAATTCAAAAAAAGGCACGGTATCAGGCAGTTGGCTATTCAAGGGGAAAGTCTTAGCGGTGATAATGTTTCAGCCACAATATTGAAAATTTTAGCTCTTTAGTCGAAAAATTTAATTTAAATCCCGATCAAATTTATAATGCTGATGAATCAGGATTATTTTGGAAAAAATTTCCTTCAAAAACTTTAGCTGCTCAATCCGAAAAATATGCTCCTGGCCACAAAACTAGCAAAAAATGGCTTACAATTAACTGAAATAAGATGTCTTCCTTATGACTATTACAACCATCGAAAAGCTTGAACCAAACAATCTTTTCGTCGTGGTTTAAAGATAAATTCGTACCTTCAGTGCGTCACCACTTGAACTTAGAGCTGTTTTATTACTCGACAATGCTCCTTCCCACCCAGCTGAGTCGACTTTGACGACTGAAGATGGACAAATTTTTGTTCATTATCTTTCACCAAACGTCACATCCCCGATCCAACCGATGGATCAAGAGGTAATATCCAGTTTAAAGAGAAGATACAAAAAAATATTCCTCAGATTTCTCCTTGGAGAGAATAACAGCAAAAATTCAATAAAAGAAATTTTAAAAAAGTGGACCATAAAAGACGCCAATTTTCAGTCTGTGAAGCCTGGGTAAACTTACCCTCCAAAACATTGAAACTTTCATGGGGGAAAATATTGGAACAAGATGATGTTGTACAAGAAACCTTAGAAGAACTGGAAACAGAATCATTTCTTGAAATTTCCAAAGCTCTCCCGGATTTCATTCATGTAGATAGGGATGACATGAAAAACTGGCTGGAAAATGACAGAGACGAAGAGGGATTTGAACAACTGAGTGACAACAAAATAGCAGATCTCCACAGAAAAGATGGGCCATCTACTTCGTCGCAGTTTGATTACGAAAACTCGAGTGATGAGAACGAAAATTCGCTATTCGTTACGGAAAGAAAAACAATAAAACACAACCAAGCATTGGAGGCAACAGAACTTCCACTAAATTATTTTGAACAGGAGAACGCTGATTATAACAGAATTCTCTTGCTACGGACTATGAGAACTGATATTAGAAAAGAAATTTTTAATAAACAAACTAAAGTTACTGATTTTTTCTCCAAATTAAAATTCAATATGTACATAGGTATGTAAAACAGTATTGTACATTCATTATACACACAAACATATGTATGTACATACATATGTACCTATATTTTATTTATTGTATGTACATAGTTTTGTATACATACATACAATAATTTAATATACACATGTAAGTACATACATATGTGAAAAAACGTTTGTTTTTTAATAAAAGTGATTTTTCGGATACATTTTTTTAATTATCCTTCTTATCTATCACATTAAGTCAATAAAATAATGTATTTCCATTATTTGGTGTTTTCGATTATCCGTGCACCCCCAAACCCGTCATTACCCCGGATAACGGAGGTTCTACTGTATTATTATTACAGTTATTAGTTTTAAAGTGAAATAGTAACTTTGAAAATGACCTAAATTTTTTGCTCGCACATATTTATTATGTATAAAGATAAAACTAAACTATAACTTTCTGTTTCAGTTTGATAGAATTGGCCGAATTAGAAATTAAGCATGCCCGTAGTCAACATGATCTACTGAAAAAATCTATAGCTAATCTCAATGAGTTACTTTGAGCCGTTTTACTGCTCTCATTTTTTTTATATTACACATTCATATCAAGATATTGAAAACATTGTTTACCGGGAATGGTGTATTTAATTTTATATTTGTCTTTTGATCCAGGCAATGAGATCTCATTAATATGCTTATTACTTTAAACGCTTTAAAAGTATTCATTGATATATCTGATCGCAAGGACAACCAAAATGTTAAATTAAACATTTAATTTGCGTGCCAATTGATACATAAAAGGCCTATATTTAATTTACTGCAAACTTAAAAATAATTCGATGAGTTGCAGAAACACTTTATGTTAACTTTTATTAAGTTTTCCTTTTATTTAAAACAGTTATTTTTAAACAAATATCTGCGATGTGCTGCCATGTGTCCCAGGCGATCATTCCGTATTTGTACAATAATTTTGTAGTTTACCAACAGTTTGTGATAGTGGTATTGGTAATTATAATGGTAAAACTTTACGTATATATAAAATGTTCTGTTTGGTCTGTTTTGTTTGCCAGATTTTGTCAGTAATGAAAATTCTACGTTATACCAAGTAGTTATCAAACAATACTAGTACTTCTTCATCATCATTGGATTGTGATGTCAGCAATGTTTAAATACAAGTATGAATGAAGTTGGAATATTAAAAAGGGGGGAATATTTATAAACTATTTTTTTATAAGAAAAAAGATGAAACATTTGAGCACTAAATAATTATTTCTCATTCCTTACTATTTATCTATTTACGTATTTTTATATTCCTATTCAAAACTATCTCCCATTTAAAGATAAGCGCATGTAATTGTAAATGATTAATTTTACCACTCCAAATTCTACAAATTTCACTCTGACACATGCATATTACTACAAAAATATTTCATGATAAAAAATATTCAAAGAAAAAATAAATTCATTAGCGGAAGCAAATTCTAAATTATTTTGCACAATCTATTTGAAATATTTGGTTAAAAAATCTCATTTTAACGATAGCTTGATTTTTCCGGACTAAAGGCAGACTTTGTTTGAAATCGATGTCGACCGTCGATGCAAGATATTGGATTCGTTAACTGTGATAACACCGATTACGTTGATCTCTATTCTTCATGTTATAATTTAAATTACGTGGGCAAACTAATTTCTCGAAATGTTTTATATCATATCCAAGGATTTGAAACTCAAATGAAATAATTATTTATTAATAGAACTCGAATAAATAAAAGATACTCTTCTATGTATGTAAACAATGACAATAGAATGAAATATGTAACAGTTGTCTGATGAGATTAGTTAAAGAATTAAATTAATGATAATTATGAGATAAATCTGAATATTTTAAAAAATCAAAACAAAGCCGCAAATTCTCAAGTGGGAAAATAATGAAAAATTAGGTATTTTTAATAGATAATAAGATTAATGGGCTAATATATTATTTCCCCCTAAAACATGTTGCTAATGTCATGTACTCAATCCAACAAACCTCAAACAGTGAACGTGTCACATTCTATATAAATTTGCTAATGTTGTAGCGTCAAATCATTGATGTTTTATCAGCAGTGTTGACATCATGTTTTAAAAATAAGGACAATGAGCGAAAATGACATAACAATTAACATAAGTTAAAACAAATTAATGTTATGCGTGAAGCATATTATTAAAATATTAAGATAAAATTTAATATACTGTTCGTTCACATTGAGTTATACTTTATTCTAGTTTAAAATGTGTTCGATTATGCAGTAAGTTCATATTTGTAATCAAGCAATGGCTGAAATATTTAATGTTGCCACGTTTATCGTTATAGTGTAAACGTGTTTTTGTATGTTATGTTTATGTATTATGAACAATAAGTAAGCCATTATTGCTCGACAGTAAGAGTTACGCACCAGATGGAGCAATAAGATGACATAAATCTATACAAAGAATAATTTTTTGCATACTTTATTTATTGTACCTTTTTAATATGCTCAGGTCTAACGTTAAGTTTTTAAACGAATATTAGCATTTTATACCACCTCATTTTATACAACCGACAGTTTCAAAAGCTTCGTTAATTCCACAACTTCAGTGATTAATTATATATTTTTTAATTATGGGCTTCGGTTAACAATAATTGATATTTAAGTAACCATAGAAGTTACGGTCCATTAGTGTGGATATAATGCTACTTTGTGAATCTGCTCACTTTTTATTTTATTTATATAATAACCTAATGTTAAACAGAAGTGTTATATTGCCATAATGCTTTTTATTTGTAATTCTTGAAATGTTAGTTTTTTATAGTTTTTAATCTAAAGATTGAATACACCAGTCCTGATTATTCCAAAAAAAGTCAGTTTATGTTTTGGTTATTTCATATATTATATTGAAAAAAATATATAGTACCTATTGTATGTTTATATTAAAATAAAAAGTTTATATTTATGTATATAGTTTATTTCAATTTCTTAGAATATTTAACACCTAGGGAACAACCAGTACAACGATTATAAATATACGGGATTTATAACTGCTTTGATGGGGGGAACGATTAGAGGTGACGCCTATGCCCGCTTCCATATCGCCTTTGATAGTTTTTGTCACAATTCCAGATGAAGCAGCAGCAACCAATAATTACAACACAAAAACACTCGAACATATCAATAATTAACGTTTACGCCAAAACAGAAAACGCATGCGACGAGGATGAATTGTGTTTTTATAAACAACTTGAAGAGACCTGTGAAGACATATCCACGAATGGTATATTGATGGTAGTTAGAGCCATCAACGCAAAGATTGGTAAAGAGTAAAATAACGAAGAGGTGACCGGGGAAGAAACAATTAATGAAAGCCCGAATGATAACGGAACACGACTATGTAATTTAGCTATGTCGGCCAATACATATATTAGCAGCTCTAAATTCCGACATAAAAAGGAACATAAAGTATCTTTGATGTTTCTGAGTCGAAGAGATGGAAGCAGATTGATCATATTTTAGTATCGAAAAATGGTTAAAAATAATTCAAGACGTCAGATCATATAGGGGAGCTAATTGCAGATTCACGCCAAATATTGTGTTCAACAAAATATAAAAAGAAACTGGGACCTAGGTAAGCTAAAAAAAATGAGTAAATAGGCAGAAGATATAACTTCTGCATATAATATGCGATAAGAAAATTGGGAACTTTTGAGAAGAATGAGATAGAGAGAACACAAATGGAAGAATATCAAAATAATTATAATTGAAGCAGCAGTAAAACAATTGGACAACGACTAGAGACGAATTTAAAAAATGGTTTGACGATGAATAAGAATATAAAGAAGCAAACAACACTTGCATGTGTAGAATTGGGAACGGAAGGAAAACTAAATAAATATAAGAGTATACTTGTATTGTGTTGACTACGAAAAAGCTTTCGATAGAGTAAGCCATGGAAAATTAATATCAATACTTACGAATAGGCACATTGACAGTAAAATCATAAAGATAATCCAAACATTATGTTGGAACCAAAGTACCATAGTTCAAAATGATGGACAACAGTCAGAAGAAATGAAGATCTGTAGAAAAGTGTAGACAGGGATGCGTTTTATCGCCACTTTTTGTTTAACTTATATTCTGAAGAAATTTTCAAAAACACGCTTAATAAAATCAAAGAGGGAGTTACCGTTACCGGAAAATTAATTAACAACTTACGATACGCAGATGACACCGTGATCATTGCAACGAGTATAAAAAATCTACAAGATATAATCGAATGCTTAAGTATGGATAGTGCTGAGATGGGAATTACTATAAACGTTAAAAAATCGAAATATATGCTAATTACAGAAAGACCACAAAATATACACCACGGCAATAGATGGTAACGTGATAGAACGAAGAATATTGTGGCTTAAGAACTTGAAGGAATGGTTTGAATACAGTAGTGCTGAACTATTTAGAGCGGCAGTCAACAGGGTCCGTATAGCCATGATGATTTCCAACCTTCGATGGAAGGTGGAACAAATAGAAAAATATCATTACTTGGGAACTTTGATCAATGAAACCAATGATCATACTGCAGAAATAAACAGCCGAATAGGGATTGGCAGATCAGCATTTATACGAGTGAAACCACTACTAAGGTGCATAAATCTTAATTTGGAAATCATACTACGTACCATTCGATGTTAAATATTTTCAATATTGTTGTCTGGAGCTGAGACTTCGACATTAAAAAAATGTAATTTAAAAAGAATTGAGGCATTCGAACTCTGGTTATACCGCAGAGTATTAAAAATATCAACGACTAATAGAATTACAAATAAATAAGTACTGGAGAGGGTTGGTAAAGAAACAGATCTAATCACCAGTATACAAACAAGAAAACTGGAATACCTGGGCCACGTGATGAAGGGACTAAAATATGAAATTTTGAGTCACATAATAGAGGGAAAGATTCAACGAAGAAAATCTGTTGGCCGAAGGCAGAATTCTTGGTTGAAAAATCTATGTCCTTGGTATCAAAGCAGATTGATAGATTTGTCTAGAGCAGCAAGTTCAAAAATAAAAAGCCATTATGATTGCCAACCTCCGTAGGCAGACGGAACTCAAGAAGAAAAAGGATATAAAACAAAAAACGGCCAAACTACACAAAAGAAAGAAATCGAAATTGATGAAAGAACAGGTGAAGACAATATAACGAAACAACAGACAATAAAAAGATATTTGAGTCTCAATGGCGTGATATGCCCGTTACATAAAAAAGACGATCAGCTCCAGTGTGACAACTGCAGAGGTATAACCCTGTTAACAACTACTTACAAAATACTAGCAAATATTATCTACGAAAGGCTAAAAGTTTACAAAGTGAGCATAGTTGGAAAATACCAGGTCGGATTCATTCCAGAAAAAATCAACAATTGACCAGATTCATTAAATCAGACAGATACTCGAGAAAACATAAGATTTTAACATTGAAACCCATCACCTTTTCGTCGACTTTAGGTCCGCATACGACAGTTTCAAGAGAACAGTATTATACCAATAAATGCGTGAGTTTGATATACCGGAAAAACTTTTCCGATTAACGAGAATGACCATGTCTAACTTAAAAGCTAGTGTTAGAATACAGGGAGAGAATTCTTGATCGTTTGAGATAAAGGATGGACTCAGACAAGAGGATGCCCTGGCTTTCCTCCTATTTAACATTGCCAAGAATCCGAGACACGAATTAAAGACGGCGATACTATTTACAGTAGATCGATACAAATATTAGCATACGCTGATGATATTTACATAATAGGGCGTAGCAAGCGAGATGTTGACCAATATTTCCTAGATTTGGAAACGGCGGCGAAACAGGTCGGTCTTGTCATCAACGAAGATAAAACCAAGTACATGTTGATTACTAAGAATACTATAGCAAATGAGGAAAGGGAGGCAGTCTTTGGAAGTTATTTTGAACGTGTTGACAGTTTCACATACCTTGGCTCGCTAGTGACTACTACCAACAAAACAAGCGAAGAAATTAAACGTCTTAAAAATAGGGTACAGTATGGACTCCCAAAACAATTTCACTCAAAAAATATCCAAAGAGGAACTAAAATTATTATGTACAAAACATTGCTGAGGACAGTCCTCACATACGGGGCGGAAACCTAAACTCTAACGCAGAAGGATGAAAGATTTTTGGGAATATTCGAGCGTAAAATATTCCGCAAAATATTTGGAGCTATAAACGACCAAGGGCAGTGTCGCAAAATATATAATTTCGAATTATACCAACTCTTTAATGAACCAGATGCCCTAACGTTCATTAAAACACATCGACTTACATGAGCTGGATACATAATACGAATGCCACACAATGCGATTGATAAAAAGCTAACGACAAGAACATTTATAGGAAAAAGAAGCAGAGACCGACCGCGAATTAGGTAGTTAGATGGAGTTGAGACCGATACTAAAAATTACAAAATGGCAACACGTCTTCAGGCTAGGATCAACATAGGATTGTCGAGCCAAAGATGATGATGATGAATGGCAAAAATTAACAAAGACAACCGGATTCATCATTACAACAACTTATATAAAAACAGAAATCACAATTAATAGCGACCTAGACATACAGGATGAAAGAGAGGAACTCATGATTACAATTAATTTACTGAGGTAGTGGAACGACTAAAAACAGGAAAAGCAACAAAGGAACTGATGTGACAGATGTATGACCTAATAACAGATATTTAGGAGAAATTTCCGAAGTACAGGAAAAAAGGATAGGAAGAAATATCTATATAAAAAAAGGAGACCCAAAGAACACCAACAATTGCAGAGGAATTGTTGGTGTTCTGAATTACTGAATATCACATAATATAAAATATTGTCGACGATCTTAAAAAACAGGCTTGAGAACTACACAGAAAAAAGATTAGGTCAATACCAGCAGAGCTTTAGAATGGAAAGGTCAACCATAAAAGACATATAGATTTTCAACAGGCCTTTGACTCTGTAAACAGGCACCAATCGTTAGTAGAAATGAATATACCAGGAAAAATAATTAGACTACCGTAGAATGGGGTGACTTTGATTCTATAAGGTGACTTTGATAAAACATGAATATTTTGTTTCAAGAGAGTATACAACCCAAATGTTTCGTCCGTTATGGTGGTTGTCTGAACTTGATTTCAGTGCACATGTTGATTCACTATAGCAGAAGGTGTTTGTGGCCAATATCAAAAGTATACGGTTGTAAATTCACCATTGAAGTTTTTGTTTGAATTTGAAGATTTTATATTGTGTTACTAAATTTAAACATACAGCTCTTACAATAGAATTGCAGGTAATTTTGTGTATGTTGCCTTAATGTAGGTCTAGTTGTCACTATTTTAAAATATTTAACCTAACTTATTTCCGTAACTACTCCATGAAATTGAATGATTTCTTATCCGGGGTCACTTTGATACATTTTTCGGGGTGACTTTGATACTTTATTTCTTTTTATTCTCTATTCACTAAGAGTTATTTAGAAAGAACTGGAAGAATTATCTCTAAATTTAAAAACGGGGTAAGTCCTGGTAACGACTGGGTAAAACTTTTTTTAGAGAGACATAGTCAGCAAATCTCTGAACGACTTGCGTCTAACATTACTAGAGCTTGGGTAGGTGTCACAAAAGAAACGATAGAATCATATTTCAATAATTTAAGAACAACTCTCTCAAATTGCCCTCCATCACACGTTTTCAATTACGATGAAACCAACGTTAGTGATGATCCGGGGAAAAGAAGATTGCTTTATAGAAGAGGGACCAAATATCCAGAACAAATCACTAATCATAGTAAAGCCGCCACATCAATAATGATGTGCGGTGCTGCTGATGGTACACTACTCCCTCCTTATATAATATATCGCAGCGAACATATGTGGGATGCATGGACATTAGGAGGTCCACAGGGCTCTCCTTGTTGTAGTAGTGGATGTTGCGCAAGAGGAGCTAGATATAACCGAACAAAAAATGGGTAGATGGAGGTAACTTGTTTTACAGACTGGTTTGAGACCATATTATTACCCCACGCAAGACGGCTGGAAGGTAAAAAAGTTATGATCGGCGACAACTTGGCGTCTCACTTTTCAGATCATGTTTTAGAATTGTGTGAATTGCACAATATTGAATTTGCGTGCCTTCCCAGTAATTCAACACACATATGCCAGCCTTTGGATGTGTCTTTTTTTAAACCCATGAAAGTCTCTTGGCGAAAAGTTTTGACGGAATTTAAATTGCGACACCCAAAAATTACTGGTGTACCTAAAGATCAATTTCCGTCGTTATTAAAAAAATGCTTGGAATTAATGGATCAGACAATTGCAAAAACTGAGTACAAATGTGGAGATTGTGAAAAAAGTGCAATTAAGAGAGTTTTGAAGAATGGGTTCGAGGCTTGTGGCATGGTCCCTTTCGATCCAAATAAAGTCTTGAGTAAGATTACACCAATCAACCATGATGTTGATTATGTAGAACCTCTGATTAACGACAGCCTCACAGACTATCTGATGAATAAGAAGTCCGAGATAGAAGTTACTAAACGGCAAAGTAAAAAGAAATTTCATATCCAACCTGGTAAAAGTGTAAGTCGACATATAACGGCAGATGACAGCTCCTCCGATAGCGAGTTAAACAGCTATAATAGTAAAAGCGAAAATGAAATTGAAAATGAAGATTCTGTAGAGGACCAATCATATGAAGATGAGATGAATACAAAACCCTCCCTTGCTGAATTGAATGTTGGAACTTACGTGCTTGTAAAAATTATGTCAGGTAAACAAAAATGTAAAAATTACGTATATACCGGAAGGATACAAAAGAAATTACCTTTTGACGAATACGAACTCATTGGACTTAAATCACTGGATGAGACCCATAAACATTTTAAAGTTGTGGAGACCGACGTTTTTAACGCTCCTTTCGATGATATCTTAGCAATTCTGAAGACCCCCATCGGTTGAAACCATTGAAACAAATGAAACAGCAACTACATGTACATTTCCTGGCAGAGTTGATGTTAAAGAAAAATAACTTTGATTTTGTTTCCGTTCAAAATCCATTCTTTTGGCTTTTTTTACTATTTTATACTGTTTTACTAATTTGCTAAAATGTTTTTTACCTGAATAAAGTATTAGCTACCTGTAAAATTATTTATTATATACTAATTATTGTGCCTATAGCAGCTGTCAAAGTGACCCCAAAAATTAAAATTGAAATATCTAAAAATTGGCTTGATCGATTTAAAAATGGGTTGACATTGACACCATTACAGCTTTTATGCATCGTCCAAGCTATTTTAAAATAGGGTATCAAACAGTGTTCCCAGATCTACTGAAAAATCAGTAGATCTACTGATTTAGAGTCTCGTCTACTGATCTACTGATTTCATCCTTAAATCTACTGAAAAATGATGAAGTTAAGTAAAATATATAAAAATTTAAATAAAAAAACTTTTGTGCAAAACTAGTTTCTGTTATGAATTAAATAAATCGTCCTATTTCTTTTTATGAATTAGCCGCCATCTAGCGCTAATATATGGCTGCTGCCGGCCCTTACAGGTTACAGATTTAATAGATTTGCATTGCTCCATGGCAGATGGCATTTTAGTTAGCTATTTTCTGTGTAATTTTATACTGGGATCTGTCAAAATGGAAAAATTTTCTTCATTATGGATAGCTTGTAGAGGAACAAATTCAAGGCAGGTTAAATTGAATAAAATAATAGTGTATTTTACGTCTAAGGGCTATTTTCTCGAATTGGCTTGATTTTGCAGAGTTTCTTGCCACTTGAAGATTGGCCGCTTTCTATTTCTTGTTTTACAGCATATACGCTGCGTTCTGTCTGTGCTCTGTGCAACATAAACATAATGCTGTGATTGCTTCTGCCAGAGCACCACTTTCATTCATCGATTTTGCAAAATAATTAAAAACACTAAAATATCAATCATTTATTTTAACAAAACAGGTTAACTGAAAGTTTATATGTCAATTGTCAATGATAAAAACTGAATGCCACAATTGACATTGACAGTTCATTGAACATTGCACAGAACACACTTTGACACAGTTGCCTGTCTATAAACGTTAAAATATTGCCCCCACTGAATCTACTGAAATCTACTGATTTTTCGAGATGACACCTACTGATAATCAGAAAAATCATCTGGGAACACTGGTATCAAAGTGACCCCAGATCAATGGGTGATTTTGATATACCATTACTTATTTTTTTTTGAGAAAATCCTCAATTTAAAGATATATATACTAACAGTATAAATTACATAAACATAAGATGCATCCCAATGGACATTTTTCCACATTTTTGGGATCACCCATTCAAAAGTTACGTAAAAAAAATTAACAAAGTCACCCCGTTCTACGGTAACAAAAATTGTAATGGAAAACTTTGTAGTGGAGATAATAACAGATGATGGTAAAACCGAAGAAGACATCCACATGGGAACTAGGTATAATACAACGAGGTGCCTTTCTACTATACTTTTCAACATAGTATTAGATGAAGCAATTCAGAAAATAGGACTAGACAAATTAATCTCTTAGAGTTCCACACAAGTTATAAGCTATGCAGACGATCTGCTATTGACAAGAAATAAAAAAAAAATAGAACAAGCTTTGATAGTCCTCATAAAGGAGTCTAAGAGTCTAAATCTAGGGGACTAAAAATAAACGAGGCTAAAACAAAGTAGGCATAATATGCGGACCTCTCGAAACAAGAGTAACGTACATTTCATACAGATAAAACAATATATACTCCAGAAATTTGAAAGATTTAAATATTTAGGGGTACTTAATGGTTGACAGCTCGAGTAACAGATCGACTGATATAAGTGCAGGCGACAAAATTTACTGGTAATACCAAAAATTACTAAGGAATAGGAACATCGGCAAAAAAACAAAAATATGATATACAAATATACAATTGGATCGGTCATTACTTTTGCAGCAAAAACAATGTGCCTAACTAGCAGAGATGAAGAAAAGTTAACAATTCTAGAAAGTAAGATTCTCAGGCTTATCCTAGGACCAAAGAAATATTCTTATTAAAAATTTAATAGTGACATTAGAACTCAGACGAACTGAGTCATCAATTTTTTTTTTTTCGAGATGTTTCTTAAAAGAGAGTGACGTCTAATGTAATTCCTACCTATTTAGGATACTGATTATTAGGTAGTGATTTGTCTTGGAACGTGGTGCTTAATTTTCTGTGTGCCATTTTATTATTGCAATGAAAACATCATACTTCAGTTTTGGTAGCACTGAGACACAGTGTTCATTAGTTGCAAGTGTTTTACCGTCGGCATAGCAAATTGGCGAGACATGGTATTTGGAAGATCCGACATATACATGTTGAAAAGAAATGGGCAAGGAATGAGCCCTGCTCATTTTTGTGACCTATAACAACACTTAGAAATTTTTTGTCGCACAGCATCTGGTTGATTAATGGGGCATTTGTCTTGCAAGGAATTATTGTGAGCATTTGTATACTAGTCTTTCTCCCCCCACTGTATCATAAACTGCTGTGAGCTGTGTAAGTCTCTATACCTGCAGCTTGTTACGTTTATTACTTTCCGAGTCGCTTTTGCAATGTCTTCGTAGGAGGTGTTGTCGAATGCCCCTCCCCGCGCTATATAGAGAGTTCCGCTCTATACGCATATTGTTCTTGAATTATCGAGCAGTTTTCTTGAGTCTTCAGTTACAAAGTTATCAGACTTCTCGGTATTAGGGACTTATATTTTTTCTCTCCAGTTTTGCCACGTTTGGGTATAAAAGTTGCCTTTATAAGCCACTATACTCTTATGTACTCAGTCCTAAGTGAGCCTGTAGTGTCAACATAATTGTTTAGACGGTAATTTCTCTTCGGTAGAAGTATTGGATAAATTCCGTCCAGACGTGGTGATTTATATGCCTCAAATAAAGTTATTGTCCATTTTATCTTTTCCTGATCTACCACTTCTTTTGACACTTGTCAGATTTCCCTAGAACCATAAATTATGGTCTCCAGTGCATATATGTATAGTGTGTTGTCATGTTTCTACTATATCGAGAAATTAATCAAGCAACACCTATTGGTTTTCTAGAACGGACTCCACCCTCGTTACGAGATGGTTCAGTGCAGTTTCCGTAGAGAATCCTGCTCTATACTCATACGATCCCTGATGTGTCTGACAAACAATAATAAACCATCCCTAATGTGCCTATCGAGTAGTTTTTATAGTCTCCAGTACAAACGACATGAGATTTATCGGCCCCACGAACTCAGCTTTTTCCTTAGCCCATAGATTGTTTTTAGCTTTTCTCCATGCTTCTGTATAACATCTACCTTTATGCTTTTGGTATGTACTCCAGTTCTAAGATAGCCTGTAGTATTATACACAACTTTTTGTACAGAAGGTTATTTCCCTTCTGTAGAAGTATTGGATAAATGTTATCCAGACCCGATGATTTACGTAGCTTAAATGGGATTATTGGGCATTTAATTTTGTTCTAATCTACCAGTTCTTTTGCCACACGCCAACTATAGTCTATGGGCTAGTCCAGTATGTTGCCGTGTGTCTTGTGGTATAAGTTATATTTCAGACTCAGGAAAGTGCACCCTGAAGTTGTTTCAGGGTCTCTTCACCTGAGTGAAGAGTGTATTCATCTAACTTCATTTGGAGTGAGGGTCTAGAACTTTGTGAAGAATTTTCCCATTATAGCTGTTCACTACATTCGAAAAATTTTCTTCGAACGCCGACATGACAACCTCTTGCAATTGTTAGATAACTATGTTTAGGTCCAATTTATTGTCCGTTTAACCCTACCTGAACAATATGCAAGGTTATACAACCTTATATTCCAGGATTAATATATTTCCCAGCCCGCTTTAGGAGGAAAAGGATTATGATAAGTTTCATTGACAGATCCGTTGCATGGTATTTCAAAAGAGATGTGTCCCGGTGTGTGTTCCGATTTTTTAATTGTCATTCTTCCATTTTAAAGTCTAGGTTTTATATTTTAAACGGGTCCTAATTATTGCTTCCGCAGTCTCTTTCTATTTCCAACATTTTTAGGTGTACTCTTTAGCACAGTTCACCCACAGGGTTTATATCTTAAACGTGGATTTATTGAAATATATTGGATTACGACGTCAGTTAGAAGCTTCATTCACTACTTATTTCACCTAATCTAGTTAAGTCTCAGGACGGCGCCTGTGCACTACCGCCATCATTAATACTTTTGTGACGTTGCTTTATGACCTAGTCTGTTCTAGAATATCTATTGATATTCTCTCGAGCTCTCATTATATCCGCTTCAATTGGGCACTGCCGTAACTGACAACATTTTATCCCAATTCGTGGGAACAAAAATTGAGAACCGGACAAGGAAAAAAAGAGATGGGCCAGAGGAGGACTTCTGTGTATCGAAATAAAAACAACCGGAACGAGCAGAGACGACATTCCCCAATTATTAAATCAGAAGAGAAAGAGAGGAACAGACTCGGAGTCAATTATGAATAAACGTCTAACCGAACCTCGGAAGAGGATTAAACAAACGAAAAAATGGCTGCTGAGTCGTGCACTAAAGAAAACCCAGCGGTGCGGAACTGGTAAAAATGGAAGCGGATATAATGGGAGCTCGAGAGAATATCAATAGATATTCTAGAACAAACTAGGTCATATAGCAACGTCACAAAAGTTACTTAACTAGAGACTTAACTAGATTAGGTGAAATAAGTAGTGAATGAGACTTCTAACTGACGTCGTAATCGAATATATTATTTCAATAAATTCACGTTTAAGATATAAACCCTGTGGGTGAACTGTGCTAAAGAGTACACCTAAAAATGTTGGAAATGGAAAGAGACTGTGGAAGCAATAATTAGGACCCGTTTAAAAAATAAAACTTAGACTTTAAAACGGAAGAATGACAATTAAAAAATCGGAAAACACACCGGGACACATCTCTTTTGAAATACCATGCAATGGGTCTGTCAATAAAACTTATCATAATCCTTCTCCTCCTAAAGCGGACTGGGAAATATATTAATCCTGGAATATAAGGTTGTATAATCTTGCATATTGTTCAGGTAGGGTTAAACGGACAATAAACTGGACCTAAACATAGTTGTCGAACAATTGCAAGAGGTTGTCATGTTTTTAGATTCCCCTGATTCATTCTCATGTCTCTAATAACATCTTTATCAACGTCTGTTTTGCCTTGCAATTCTTATAAGGCACAGATTAAAGCAAAAATCTGAATTTGGTTTCGAAAATTAATTTACGGATTTTAATATCAGATGTCGCTATTTGCGTCCATACGAAGCCATGTTAGAGTTGCTTCCTAAGACAGAAAATATTTATTTTGAGCGACTATGAATAGCCGTTCTGAAGATCCCTTTTAGGGCGAAATACGTATAAGCGGATACACAGA
This sequence comes from Diabrotica undecimpunctata, assembly GCF_040954645.1. Taxonomy (NCBI): domain Eukaryota; kingdom Metazoa; phylum Arthropoda; class Insecta; order Coleoptera; family Chrysomelidae; genus Diabrotica; species Diabrotica undecimpunctata. The sequence goes on along the minus strand of NC_092803.1, from coordinate 112,806,153 downwards.
CGCACTATATGTGAAATCAAATCTTAACTGTCTTTTTCCTTATAATTGAATTTCATTGTGAAAATGACTTTTCTTTGACCAGCACTTTCTACAACCACTCTTCGGAATCTAGGAATCCTGGTTTATCTGTGACATTTAAAATGAGAAAAGTTGGAAATAAAAAAAAAGTAATATATAAACATTTTAATATAATATTTACAATTTATACATTATTTTAATAGTTATATAGCAATATATGGTTATTATCTAATATGCAAATAAAAAAAACAACAAATTTTGTTAAGATGCTGCAAAAGCTTATAGAGCGATTACAGACTTCTGAAGAAGGAATGCTGCATTGATCGGTATTGCTGTAATTATCTATTCTATTACGATAAATAATGTTTGGTAAAACAGAAACAATCAATTTCAAAGTAGATTTAATTGATAAAAATACGGAAGCTCAGCAATTATTCAGCAGTGTCGTATCAGCGTAATGTTAGTTTTATCTGCTATTCAGGCAGATTTGCGATCGCCTCTGTTTCATTATCAGGATTTACTTAACCAATTCCGCTAAAATGGGCCTTTTTAAAGTCTGCGCCACGAAACTTGGAAACCACAATTGACGTTTGCTAATAAATATTAGAACATCTCAAGAATCAATAAAACCATATAGTATTATAGTTTTATTGGGCAGCAGCCCGTAGAAAATAAATAAAAAAATTTTTTATTTTGTTTTCCATCCCGAAAAATATTAACTTTGCAGCTGACACATTAGGTTACCATACTCACAGTTAGCTTTTGTTACTTTGCCCACTGACAACTTCAACCTTTTTGTGTAAATTGGAGTAAAATTTGTCATAGAATGACCGATTCAGATATATCTACAAGAAGAAAGATATATCTAAATATATAGTACGTTTGTTGTTTACATATTTGAACTATCAATGAGATTGAGCAATATCAGAAAAGAACATTAATATATCTTCGATGGTAAATTCTAACGAGATCATGGAGCCCGGATAACACTGATGTATTATATCTTCTAAGGTTTTGTATTGTCTGATGAATTCTTCTTGCATCGCTCTCCATACTACCTGTAAAAGGTTTTCTTCTTCCGACAAATGTTTTTCTACCTTTTTATATAGAGACTCTAGACCCTTTTTAACCTAAAACAGAATTAAACATAAACAAATTTAAGAAGTAAAAAGCAATTTTTACTACAGAATATCATTAGAGAAGCAATGGTATCAATGCTAATATACAGGGTGGGAACTCCAAAAAATGAATATACAAGAATCTTACAAAGTCGCACAATAATAATTAGTCCTTCCCACAAATTCTTTTGTTATTATGAATATTAAACATTTGTCATGAACGTAAAATATTACTTTGTGATAAATATTTCTTTGTGCGTTGAATGTTAATCGTGGATCTAGCTCAAACAAAAGATATTTTAAAGAATAAAATATAAAAATATTTTATTCAAAAATGTTTTATTAGGTGAGTTCTTCAATTACCTAATGGTTCAAAAATGCCACCTTTTTGATCCTCACAAATTCCTACCTTAAAATTTCGGTAATATTAGGTCTGAGTTATTTTACACTTTAACTTTTTTCATGAAGATGGCCATACATTTTGTTGTCGATATATTTGGCCGTAGGTCAAATCGTTCTATTTGTCGATAGTACCCAGTGTCATTTAGTTTGATGTTCATAAACGAACACAATTTATGAATTTATCTTTTTCTGACCTTGAAGCTAGACGATCTACGCAAAATATATCTTCCAGAACAGCTTTATGTAGCTTAGATATATTTAAAGCAATATATGCCTTATGAACACGATTTTTTCAGTCTGCCACTTAGGTAGCAAAATATGTAGAGCAGTCTTGATGGTCTTTGGATTTGAGTTCGTATACATCTATGCGTGCCTGATAATAGGAAACGACCTTGAAATCGCGACAGTATACTGGTGTTTTCAATCTAGATACAAAGACTAAAAAATCGTGCTCCTCAGACATACTACGTATACCTAATGCAAATCATTGGAAAATCTTGGATTGAAATTTCACAAAAAACGTTAAATGGCGTCAGGAAAAACTGTGTACTTTTTTTTTTCATTACTGACACTAAGGTGAAATTTATGCCAGAGCCTAATGAAATTAGTAATTCAACTAAAGAAGTTGTTAATATAGTCATGCAAATAAATTTAGAAGTGGATAGTGATGAACAATCCGCAATCAGGAGCTGATAGTTGATGAACTCATTGAAATGCAGAGCTTAATTGTTTGGGTACTGTTCAAACTAAGGATCAAATGACGGTTGGAAACTTGACTGAAGACCTCTGTTTAACTGAAAAGCGATTATAAATTTTAGAAAATATAGACTACAACGAAGAGCGCATTTCTTCTACAAAACAATGAATAATAAAATTAAAGACTGCTATGAGGGAATTTTGAGGAAGGAAAAAAATTTTTGAGTTGTCATACTTTGTTAGATTTTTTACAACAAAAAAAAACTTCGATGGGCAATTTTATATTTGCATATCCTAACTTTTAAATAAACATTTTTCGTGTAAATTGCTACTTTATAGCTTCCAGTCCCGATTAGAAATAATTTCTATACATACATATACGAAATTATCCCCCGAATTACGCGAATTCTTACACAGTTATCGCTCGGTCCCACCTATCCCGTAAATTGGGGTATTACTGTACAAAAGTTTGACTACGCATTGAATAATTTTGATTTTAAGAAAACCATTGTTTTGACGACGTTTCAGCAAGGCCACCCTTGCCATTTTAAGTAAGGTAGTTACGCTTCTTGTTGGTGCTTGAATTTTACTATGGCAAGTGCGGCCTTGCCGAAACAACGTCAAAACAATGGTTTCTCTTAAAACCAAAATTATTCAAGATGGTGTCAAATCCGGAAAACCACCGAAAGTATATAACATGTTGCATGACAAATTTTATATTTGTAAATATATTGGATAAAAAAGACCTATTCCCCTGCTTGCACTTTTAAATACAAACCAGGTCTTACCTGTGATCCTGGATATTGGTTAATAACTTTTCTTAATTCTTGTTTGCTGAATGCTAATTGATAACTGACTTCAGAAGCTTTTATCCCACTAGCGACTCTCGCCTGAACTCCATCGAAAAAGTTCTGAAAAATATTTTATATTGTAATATACAAAAACCAATATAACAAACACTATCCTTTTCTATTCAGGCAATCGTTTACGAAATAGGGTTTTTCGTTTTTAGGGTTTTAATCAATTATAACACTGTTATGCCTCTGCTCCAAACCTGTTCCAACCGCTACGTTGATTGGTGGTGTTGGAGCCGCCGGAGACTGAGGGCCGTTCAGTAGCTTCGTCTTTCATGGAAAATAACTTTTGGGGTTTCAAGCCATTAAAACTCCACGATAGGATAGTGCGTGTTGGCGAGTTGGTTTGGAAGTATAAGGAGGAAAGGGTGGAGATGGGAATGCTTTGGGTTTTGACATGGTTTCCCAGGGATGGGAGACTGGGGAAATCCATGAGCTCGCGTGGGCATTGCAAAGCGTTTATGCACTCCAATTAAAGAACTGGCAGGACCCTGGTCTACCTGGCCTTTCGGCTCTAAGACCGTTAACATATCCACTGCCCCTACGAGTCCGACACCAAAATGAAGGTGCCACACCACGTATACCAGAAACCTTTCGTGGGGCTTCACCTTCCCCGTAGTACCTGTGTTGCGATTACCTCACCTACCCGTTATCCCACCCACGGGCGGATAGGCGAAGCAGGCAGAGGAATTTCTTGAATCTCCTGACGGGTACGTGCCGGGGCACCCACACCACGCTTGACACAAGGCCAAGAGAGGTGTGTACGGGCCCAGCTCGTTCAACCTCGCCAGGTTCTCTTGGAATGAGAGTAGAGTGGTCCCACGAGAGTCTCGTCTCGGATACTAGGAATGTAGACCGGTGACAGTGTCGCCTAAGCGGCCGTGTGCGTTTCTACAAATCCGACACCTTAAGCGACGGCTCTCCACCTCTCGATTCCTACCCATTAGTCGCCTCTTACGACAGGCAGGGCCTTCTGACCTCGGCCGTATTCTTATCTCCGCGAACCGAACGGAGGCTCACGTGGGCAGGTGTGCTATTACTGAAGTAGATCTATCCCCTGTCGGTATCGCAGAGAAGTATCCACCCGCTACCCCTGGGCGTTTCTCTGAGTGGCCGAATCCCAAACGAAGAAATACGTCGTAGAACAAAAACAACAGACGCTATCGAAAAAATCTCGTTGTTAAAATGGAATTGGGCAGGACACGTCGCCACATTTTTAGACAACCGATGGACAAAACGTATTTTTTTGTCAGAGCAGAAAACGCCCGCCAAGTAGATGGACTGACGACCTGAAGCGTGTTAGCAATAACTGGATGCAAGCCACACAAGATAGAGACAGATGGAAAGAGCTGAGGGAGACCTATGTCCAGCAGTGGACGCATACAGGTTGATGATGATGAATTCACGACGCAAAGCTCCTATCATCTCTAAGCGAACGCGAATAAGATATATGTTTGTTTTGTAAAGCGATAAACGATAATTGTTAATGTAATTAGAATTTATGATATTGAGTTAGTTTTTGTAGTTGAGTGAGTTAAAATAAAGTTAGTTAAACCAAGTTTACTTCACTTGAGCACCTGAACAATATTAATACCTTTGCTGGTTCAATAAATGTTGCAATAGAAAATGATTTCTGATTTTTAAAGTGATCTTTGTTTACATTTGGCTCCTTTTTGGTCGATTTGGTTTTGGAAATATAATTTTTAGATTTTTAAGGAGATTTACATACTGGAGTTGATTATATTTGATATTTCTAAATGAGTAAAATTTTGTCCAATAATTGCTGTTAAAATGTTTTGAGACTTGGTGTTTCTTGAGTTTTTACAGTATCAATTGAATGGCTCATGAGGGGCTACGGCGCTATTTGATGATGATGATTTATTCGGTGTACCTATTCAAAAACGGCAAAAAACTTTGGAAGTACATTTACGTCAACTTAGTCACGTATCTACCTTTTTACGAAATGTGTTGTTTATACGGTATTAAAAGCTTTTAGCCACGTTCCTTTAATACCACCATGCATGCCAATTTTACATTTCGATATTATGCTATTTGCGCATTCCTGAGTAAGTATCAAAAATAAAAATATAATCGCACGGCGTCGGCGCCTAAATAGATTTTAGATTATTTAGTAGCTTTACTGATGTAGTAGACAACTTACATTCAATTTTTCCAATGGTCTTCCAAAATATAAGGTGACATAAGCAGTGAGAGCATCATTATACTTTTGTTTGGCCTCCTTTCGTTGACTATCCAAAACTGAGATTTTCAATTGTGACAATAGCGAATACAGATGATGATAATTTTCTAAAATAAAAAATATAATCAAATTATTTTAAAGGAAATGGTAGCGCAGATACATCGCACCTCGGTAATACTGTCATAAGTCAAAAATTGAAGATATTCCTTACTCTGTAACATTAGATTATTTCGATAAATTAAATGCTAATGTTATTTTTATTTCGTGAAGAGTAATTTAAATCAATACAGATTGCCGCCTATGCCGATGACATCAGCATTATTATTGTGAGAATGAAGACCGATATATTGCCGAAAAGAACCCTAGATAGTAAAACGCAGGACGCAAGACCAAAAGAAAGCCTACGGAAAAGTGGAAGGACAAGAGAGAGAGAGAGAGAGAAAGTGAGGGTGAGAAAAGAGGGGAGAGAGATAGGGAGAGAAAAGAGAGGGAGAGAGAGGGAGACGAATTTAGGTTCTTTTATCAACTAGTATTCAACGTTATACAAATTTGAAACTAGCATAATTATTAATTATTGGAAGTGTGTTGCTCAGGATAGAGATCGATGGAAGAAGTTGGTTAGAGGTGTGCTTATTAGTTCTTTTAGATGAACTAGTTCAAGAGAACTATTTCACAAAAATGAACTAGTTTACTGAACTAGTTCGCGAAAGAACTATGTGTAGGACCGAAATCGAAATCCAACCCTAACATAACTGGTTGCCAGATCTCTCGTCTTATCATCACACAAGCTCGGCGCCGGCCGCCTGTTTTCTTCGGTTTTCAGTCAGTCTTTCACTACCGTACAAGTAGTTCGGGTTCGGAACCATTTCTTTCGATCGTATGTTTAGGTTTAAATTTTTTAAATTTACATTTATAAACATTTTTTTTATTTGCAAAAAATTATTAAGATTTGTTTTTTATTAACCGTTTTAAATATAAATATGGTTCACGATTTATTTTTATATTTACGTATATTTAAACTCATAGGTATCTATAATTAGGTTATTTCTAAAAGAACCTTTCCAAAAAAAAAATCAGTGAATTTTCTAGAAACATTAAATAACACATTTTCATTCCCACTTTTACATAAAATTATATTTTATGTAAATGCATCAATCATTTTAACCACAACTAAAAACTTTTATTTTAAAATTACAATACGAGAAACAACACAGCATGGCAACGTCCAAGCCAATGCATTTGCATAACATCCGAACCATTGTCTTCTTTAGCAGTTGAAACACAATTTATAATGCAAATCGTTCGCAGTGAACTAGTTCTATGAAAATTAATGAACTAGTTCAATTAGTTCAGTTGAAAGAATCGTTCATTTGAACTATTTCGATGGTGAACTACACATCCCTAAAGTTGGGAAGATGTTTAACAATGGACGACAGAAAGCTACTAAGAAGAAGAATATTAATTATTAACAAATGTTTCTGTGTTGTTGAAAATCCAAATATAGATTGTAATAATGTGCCACTATTGCTGATCACATTGGCTTGAAATTGCACAAAAATGGCGATTTGACGTAAAAATAGTGATCGGTTGCAATAAATAATTATTATTGAGGTATTTTATTACATTTATTTAAAAAATACGATGCACACGTAATTACATTACGTATTTAAAAACATAAAATGGACCTGCTTATTACCTGTGGTGGGCTCTCGATAAGAAAGAAGATCCCGGTTAATATGTGAAGATTGTGAAAGACACATATGAGGGAGTAACATTTAGTGTTAGAACAGGTGTAGGAGAGATTGATAAATTTCATGTGAAAGTAGGATTACACCAGATCTCGGTGCTTAGTACTTTTTTATTCTAATTAATTAGTGTCCGATCAGATAACAGCAAAATTACAGGATAACATTCCCTGGTGTTTAATGTATGCTGATGATATAGTTTAAGTAGGAAATAGTGAACGGGATTTGAAATAAAAACTGGAACAGTGGAGACAAGCTCTTTTAGGAAAAAGGTTCAAAACTTAGTAGGACAAATACGTAGTATTTGGAATGGTCATTTAAAGAAGCAGTTAATGCAAATAAAATGGATGGTGAAATGATTGTGAAAAGTAATAGTTTTAAGGACCTAGGATCGGTATTACAGAATAATAGAGAAATATTACAGAGTGGGATGGACAAAGTGGAAAGAAGCGAGTGGTGAGTTGTGTGTCAAAAATATTCCAATTCCAATGAAACTGAAGGGAAAATTCTATCTGTCATAAGGCCATGCATGATGTACAGAACTGAATGCTGGATAATTAAAAAAGAGAGGGACAGCCAACGCCCGTGGTAGAAATGAGAATGCGTAGACGGATGAGTGTGGTGACAAAAAATAACAATAATAATTAATAACGGCGATCATTATGCCTGTAAGGGATATAGTTGCCATAGCTTATTTTTCTAAAGCCATTGATAGTCCGCTCTTTTTTGTTTTTTATCTTGAGAGGTGCTTCTAACAAACATTTGGATTGCCTCAGCACTCACACACGACATGGACACTAGTTTACGTGGTATGATGAGTTTATTTGAACCGATACTTCTTCTTATTTTTGACCGAGAAAGCCCTAGCCTGTCGCTCGTCAGAGTCCGCAGAGTCTGCTGAACAGTTTCATTAGAAGTAGAAGTTGTCATCTGCCTTGATATGAAGAATGATAAAATTGACTAGCAGTGCGATGGAGAAAAATTTTCAGCTCGCTATCACTTCCAGTAAAACTGAAAGTCGCCAAAAAACAGTAATAAAAGTTTAAGAGTTTGCTGATACATATTTTTTGTCATGGCAGCCTTTGTTTCTGGATTTGATTTAAAATTATAAACTAACTATGTTTTGAAATAAAAAAAATGGCGTACCATTTGTGAACACCGTGTATCTTTAAATTTCATTATGAACATTTTTGAAAAAAACATTATTTACTCTTTATACAGAGAGTGTATATAAAAAGGATAAAATTAAGAATGAATATATTCGGGGAAGTCTTGGGGTGGCACCAATTGATGCTAAAATGAGAAACCATAGGATAAGATGGTTCAGGCATGTTCAACGTAGAGACATTAATCACCCAATATGAAGCATTGCTGTAACAATCAGTGACATATACTGTTACTGGTATATTTGATTGGATTGTAAACGGTTCTTTTTCGCCAACAGGATCCATCTTTTCACCATACCGAAACGAGGAATATTCGTTCGCCATGGATAAAATGGATCGCGAATAAGTAATATTGTAAAATATATAAAATCTCTCTTGTTTTGTTCTATGTAGCCATGAAGAAGTCTTCATGACATTCCACACTTTTCTGTTCATTTCGAAGGCATTGTAAAATGTATCCGTGACTTTCTTTCCTTTTTATATCATTCGCTGTTACGAAAAATATCAAATAATTTTAGCAGAAGACAAAGACGATATCGTCTATTTGATAAAAAAGCTGGAAGAAGAGTTTAGAAGATGGGACTTGGAAATTAATTATGATAAAACTCAATCCACGCAGAAGACATGGAGTAAATAACAACTCTATAATACAAACAAATAAATACTTGGGGGTAACAAATACAAGATCAGAAGAAACAGATATAAAGAATAAAATAAAGGACAGAAAAACAATCACGCGACAATTACACTGGACTATAAGAAGCTACGATATTAAAAGCAAAATTAAACATAAAATATTTAAAACAATAATGGAAAGCTGCTCACTTTATGGCTCAGAGACGCGGGTGATAAATAAAAGAATGGAAAATCGAATAAATGCAATGAAAATGTTTTGGAGAAGAACCTGCAGATTTTCACTAATGGAACTGAAAACGAATTCGCTAAAGTTTTAACTGAACGAACTAACGGTAATGAATGTGCAGAAGGCTGGTTAGGAGTCAAAACACTGCTGAGGCCGGTCCTCACAAATGGGGCAGAAACATGGACTCTAACGCAGAAGTATGACATGACACACTTTTGGGAAAATTTGAGCGTAATGTTGTGAGGCAGTGGCTCACAAGATATGATTTAAAATTATACCAACTATTTAATTATTAACAGCAACTTAGATGGGCTGGACACAAAATTCGAATGCTAGACAATACGATTGCCAAAAGGCTACCTCAGGAACACCTTTAGGAAGAAGAAGCAGAGGCCGACCGCGAATTAGGTGAGAGTTGAAACTGACTTAGGGGTATTAAAAATCAGAAGATTACAATAGGTCGCCACAAACTGAATAGAATGCACTAAATGACGAAATTTAAAGAAAGAAAAAAAAGAACGAAAATTACTCTGGTATGGACAGGTGCGAAGTATGAACGAGACAAGAATACAGCTGAGAACTTGAAAATAGAAACCAAACCGAAGGAGGAAAAGAGGAGTCTAAAGAGTCCTAGATTAAGGTGGAAAGGACAAATAAAAACAGCAATGGAAAAAAGAGACCTCACTTAAGAAGATTATATGACAAGAAGAAATGACCATTGGAATGTGGTAAACGACAAACGGAATATGCTATGTAACGCCACGGATAAGTAAGTAAGTAAGTGTTACGAAGAAGTCTTGGTGACATTCTTCACTCCCTTTTCTGTTTGTTTTAGCGCAATAGGAAGAAGTTTTAGGGGCTTTTTCTGTTTCATAGACGCTAAGAATGTGACTCTCTTTCCGCTTATTCTACATCACTAAGAAGTACGCTATTTTAATCTTTATTAAGGTGTGTAAGAGTTTTGTAAAGTGTAGTTTACAGAGGCATATTAAAACAGTTTTAAGATGACTTAAAAATTATTTTACACACTTTTTTATAATTAAGTGTTATGTAGATAATTACCTTTGATCTTTTAATTATATAGTAAATTTTTTATTTAAATCATTCTATCTTTTATTTCGACATTCGTCGGTGGTCCTATGGTTTATTACCGATTTACTGAGATCAGAAAATAAAGAATCATCTGCTACCTAACAAACGTTAATATTTATCGCACATTCGCATACATCACTGCCTAGTTTATTTCTACCCAACCTAACAAACAAACTCTCAAAACAAACTTTAGCCATACTTACTACTTGCAATACTTTATACATAATGTCAAGGGTTAGTATCTTTTTCCCAAAAAATATGTTTCACTTACCCATTTTAATAACCTGTGGGGGCGTTTTATGATCAATCGCATGCACTGCGATATATTCCAACATGGTATCAACCAACCGAGTGTACCATTTCTCTAGATCTGCTGCACGGTCACTTTTTAACAGACAGTTAGCATTTTTGGCAAATATTTCTAAATTGAGTACATATGGTAGTATTCCACATTTTGATTTCTTCGATATTCTACATTCTTTAATCGATTCGATCTGTTGCTGCATAAATTGATCCAAAGACCTTTTGACTTCGATAAGCAATGAGCCAAATGTGTTGCTGAGGAATGAGCTTTGTGCGGACATCACATGTTGGTTGAGACGTACCAAAACATACATACAATAACTAAAAATAACAAATGTTAACTCTTTTTGTTCATAAGTTTACGATAAAAAACTGCCATGATAGTCTGAGACTGTGAGTCTGAGGTTTCCAGAACTCCACGCAGGTCAGACTGGCTGGAGAAGTTCTCATCCTCGACTCAGCGCGTCCCAATGGCTATAGAGAATGTCCTATAGACTAATAGGACAATGGGACGGTGTGAATAAGGTATAACCAAATAAACAACTGCGGATCAACCGAGGACATGATATATTCAGTGGCTGCAACTATCTCATTACTTATTTTGTTGATTTAACATGACACACACAGATACTCACACATACACAGACGGAGATACATATATGTTCAAACACAAAATACACACACATACATGCACACGTACACCAAATCACCAGACAGACGCACCACAACTGACTCATCATGTAGTGAGATTTGTGCTGCGACTATCGAGAGAATCAGAGAGACACAGGTGAAAAAGTGTTGCCTAAGTAATGTCCCAGAGAGCTGGGGAACTCTTTAAAATAATAATCGGTATGGTCGTACTGCCGTGCATGATAGTAATCGTTCCAACTCTTGGGCATAGAATGAAGCCGAGAAAAAAACGAATGGCCCGGAGTAGGACTCAGAAATGAGTGACTATTCTGTGTCGACAAATAATAGATCTTAACGATCCCAATCAGGGTCCTACAGGCGAACCTTCAGTACAGTAAAGCAGCTTCCGCATAAACTACTGTTGCTATGAGAAAATTTTATGTTCCCTTCATACACTTGTATAATAATTAGAGTACCCGTCGGCAAAAAAGTTTATGATAAATACTCTCTCCAAACTTTGGGTATCGCTTCATTAGGCCGAGTATGACACGATTTAACTCTGCGACTTTTTTTGGTCCTGGGGCGTTTTTGTCTAATTTTTCCGAAAATGTTCACCCGTCAAACAGGAAATTCGGAAAATAAGTTCCGTCAGACAATATATTCTTTTAATTAAATAGCTTAAAAATTATAAGAAAAGCAGGAAACGAAAATTGTCTGATGATAAATATATTCATAGATAACAAGCTAAATTTTTAGGATACTTTCATTAATGGCTGCAAAAACAATTTTTCATATTTTCTGACAGAACTTGTTTTCCGATTTTCCTGTCTGACGGGTGAAAATTTTCGGGAAAATTAGAGGAAAACGCCCCAGAACAAAAAAAAAGGTTCAGTAGGCGGGACTGTCGACCAGCGAGAAGCTAGTCAACATTAAGAAGAATTAATCAACAAAATTGCTGTTTTTACTATTCTTTTAAAATTTAATAATATTTTCAATCAAATTTCTATTCAGCAGCAGTTTTTGTAGGTGTATATTTTTTAACTATTTTTCATGCTTTTGTCATTTTTAAGTATGATCTTTTTTACGTTTCGTGTACAAAAAATTATGAAACATTTCAAAAATCAAAACAACAAATTATGGTCAGTTTTGACATTTTGTATACCTAACGGCCACCTCCTCATTAGGTACACAAGTGGACTCTTCCACGGTCGCTGTATTAAATATCAAAATATTTTACTAATAACCCTTTTTATCGCACTTTAATACAATAGTCGAACTGATAATTACAAAAATCCAACATTGTATTTATATGAAATTATGAAAATATAAATAAATATCAAAAAGAGAAATCATACGATTTCTACCTGGCGAAACCGAATTCAAATTTTTACCACTGTGCCTTCTAAAACTTGCAAAGCAAACAGCTTGATAAATTACTCGGCAAGGGAATCTAAAAATTCCATTTCACCTGCCGTTCATCATGGTCAAAATTCGTAGTGAATTCAGTTTTTGGTACTCAAAACGGAGTAAATAAATAAAACATAACGACAGTATTAGATTTTGGTTTCGATACAGGGCAGCGGCAGCCGCTTATACGTATTTCGACCTCTTTAGGTCTCCTCAGAGCGGTATAGCCACTGCTCTGAATCGAAACCTTCGAATCGAATCAAATCGAAAGCTTTTCGTTATTAGATGGCGTAGTTACGTCCATAAATAGTTATTTTGATAACTATTGGTAAGCGACCCGATAGATTTTGTTTCTAAATAAATAATATGTTAAAATAATAATTGTATTTATATGAAATTATTTTAAAACGAGAATCATTATAAAAATTTAAACAGATGATTCAATGTTCGAATCGAATTCTTGACAGTTATTTTTTAAATTTTTTTACTTCTTTAATCTCTATATTCTGTTACTTATTTTTCATGCAGTTTTGAATTTAAACCTGCTTAGAGTAAATATATGATGACTGGAAACGAATTGATCGAGAGTAGTGAATCGATTTCAAGAACCGCTATTCTATGACGCAACCCTGACGACGCCGTTTTGTGGCGCTAGTTCCGTGACGCTAGCATCAGCATTTTACTGCAGAGAAAAAATTAACACAACGCCAGTATACACAAGTTTCGCTTCAAAAAGTCGCAGAGAGAAATCGTGTTAACTCGACTTAATCAAGCGATACCCAAAGTTTGGAGAGAGTATCTATCAAAAACTTTTTTGCCGACGGGCACTCTAACTACACACATCAAAAATATCTAAGGAAGACCATTATTATTCCACTTTTTTTAATAAAAACTTTAAAACTTTTTTATACAATTCGGTTTGAAAACTTGTTCTCTAGAAATCAAGGTATGCCATGTAAATTAATATGTCAATTGCATTGTTTTATTAAGACAAAAGTGACAGCGCCTCAAATGTGTATGATTAATTTCTTCAAATTGTAAAGAAACAGTGCGTCAAATCTTAAAGACAACCTGTATTTCCTTTACAATTTTACTAAAACAAGATTATTAAACGCAAAGATAGTCATGAAACGTCTGTATTTAACACACGTTCAAATTGTAACTATAAATATGATTCAGGCTGGTTTTTTACAAGCTGATGTTGCACGTCATTTTAACGTGTCTCGGAACGTGATTCCGCGATTGTGGCGTCGATATGAATAATTTGGTAATCTCGCTGAAAAACATGAGAGTCCTCAAGTGAAGCTACTCCTCGAAAGAATAGAGTTCTGTTTTATTCACAGATGAAGCTAGTGTTTTGTCATCATCGTGTTTTGTCTCTACCCTAATTAAAGAAGAGTGAGAGTTTGGAGAGGCCCTGGTCGACAAGAGAGACTCGGGCATATACAGGGTATTCGTCTATATAGTGGTCTACAAGTTATGATGTGGGCTGGAATAATGTTTCATCATCGAACTAATCTGGTTTTTGTAGAAGGCACTTTAAACCAATCTCAATATATTGATCGTATCTTAGAATCTGTTTGGAGAGGGCCTGGTCGACAAGAGAGAGAATAATGTTTAATCATCGAACTGTTCCCGTTTTTGTAGAAGGCACTTTGAATCAATCTCAATAATCGTATCTTAGAATCTGTTATACTTTCATTTGCTACTGCTGCAGGTCCTAATTTGCGTTACATGCAGGATAATACAAGGCCAAATACTGCAGCAACAATAAGAGATTGGTTTGATAATGAAGATATTTTACCGTTTTTTACACTTTTACCGTTACCAGGACAATCGCTAGATCTTAATCCCATCGAGCACGAATGAGATATGCTTCAAAGACAGATTGTTCCCCATCTGCACAATATTTATACTATACTATAACAATTGTCAATTGAAGGTGACTTATCTACAAATTGAACTAAGAGGTAACGGCAACAACGTTAAATGTCAGAAGTAAATTCTTACTGGTACTTACCGGGATCATTTTTATTGTGTATGCTTTGCCAATGTGGATAAGTGAAAAGTAAGATGGTTCCATAAAATTTGCCCCCGTAACAATATACCTTTTGCATACCGGTGCGATTCGCGAGCGAATAGTTGAAGAAGTTCGTTAATACTTTAAACATCGGTAAACTTATTAGCACTTCGCTGGTCTATATATTTACGTCCTTGGAAGAGTGGGAATGGTAGAGATAGTTTATTCGTTCGGTTTCTTCATCATCAAACGTCCATATCTGCATAGGCGTGGTGTGTTCTGTTTCTTGTGAATGTGACTTTGTTTTATATTTATTAAATAGACTTTATTATATTTATTAACATTAAAATAGTTTTTGAGGTAAGTAAAAAACATACAAATGGCTAAATAATATGATTGATGTGTATTATTTTTTATAGTATTAAGATGGATGCCGTAGCGGGTCCAAGTAATGTACAAGGAAAGCGGAAGTTTATGTCGGTAGAAGAAAAGCAGATTGTCTGTAAAGTGTATGAAAATTTAAAAAATGTGGAAGATGTCGCTCAGTGTTCATTTTTAACGGGTGTACCGTGTCGACAATTGAACGCATTGTACGTGAAAAAAAGGTGACTGGGATTATGCAAGCTACAAAGTACCAAAATTTTGTAAGCACTACTATTTATTCTTTCTTTTTTGAGAATAAAGCGCCAACCCTCGAATCCATTAGGACAAAGGTAATGAAGACTTATCTCAGTCTAAAAATGAGCATAGAGACGTTAAGAATAATAGTAAAAGAAGATTTAAAATTTATATAACCCAAACAATCCCGTAAATTTGTCTTAATAGAAAGATAGGATTTTGTCTCGTGGAGACGAAGATATTTCGCTCTATTAGAGAGGTTCGTTCTGCCCACAAAAAGATTTGTTATCTGGACGAAACATTTGTGAATGCTGGTCACACAGTACCTAAGATCTGGCAAGATACTACTGTAACGAGTTATCGTCAAGCATTTGTGGACAGTTTATCAACAGGGTTACGAGGACCAACAGGTAAAGGGCAACGACTTATTGTCGCCCATATAGGTAGTGAGAGTGGCTTTTTAAACGATGGTGCACTAATTTTTTTATCAAAAAAAAACGGGGGATTATCACGAAGACATGGACGCCCAACGCTTTGAAAAATGATTTGAATCGCTTCTTTCATGAGTCGAGCCAAATTCGGTAATAGTGATGGATAACGCTTCTTATCAAAGCCGATTAGTAGAACATCTACCAACTATGGCCGCCAGAAAAGCAGACATGAAAAGTTGGTTAGGACAAAAAGAAATTCCACTTTCCGAGGACATGATTAAGACTGAGCTTATAAGTGTGACAAAACAGCATCGCGACAGATATCGCCAGCATGTTGTAGGTACAATGGCTCGTGTTAAAGACATCATCATTTTGAGAGTTCCTCCTTACCATTGTGAGTTAAACCAGATAGAATTAATCTGGGCTCAAGGGCTATATAGCTCGTGAAAACGTGACATAAAATTTCTGATGTCCAACGTTTGTTAGAATTCGCAATTTAACGGACACGGAAAGAAGATTGGGCTAATGCCGTAGCCCATGTGATCAAGGAAGAAGAGAAAACATGG
The DNA here is from genome assembly GCF_040954645.1 of Diabrotica undecimpunctata. NCBI lineage: Eukaryota > Metazoa > Arthropoda > Insecta > Coleoptera > Chrysomelidae > Diabrotica > Diabrotica undecimpunctata. Next base: position 112,790,025 of record NC_092803.1, on the reverse strand, counting down.
AGATTGGAGGGGATGGTAGATACTGTTTTCGACAAAATAATAATAGACTTAAGTGTGACTGGAGATTCCTCTTCGGATGAGTCGCTGGATTGCGAAACTTGATAAGCATAACTTAGGTAATTATTTCTTTGTTTTGTAGTTCTCCTTCTATACAAATGGAATATAATAATTATTTTGCAAAGTTTTCTGTTTTTGAAGTACTGTATTAGGCACTCTATAATAACAATAAAATTTTACATTATTATATTAGACAACTATAAGATACTGTCAATGAATCACCTTCAATTGAAAATTGTTATAGTGTAGATAATTGCTTCAAAACGAAATTGATAACTTAATTTTAAGCATACCAAGGAGATGTCAAGCTGTAATTAATGCTGGTTAAGAAAACCCAGATTATGAAACACATTTGTTGTTAGATTTTTATTTTTATATTGACTATTATTTTAAAAATATCCATTAAATTAGTGCACTTCTTAACTTCTCTTTGATTATTTCATCATAAAGAAATCATAGTACAATAAAATTAAGCTGAATTTATTGCAGACTACTAATCAGGCATTATAGCGGTATGTCACTTTTTAAAATCCAATCAAAATTTATGTATATATGAGTAAAAAAACTTTGTGTTCCTTAGACGTTTTTGATGTGTTTATAATAAGTAATGGAAGTTACAATACGTCAATTGCCTGCAGTAGGACCGGTGTAGAACAGAGGCCTTCCAGATAAGAAAAAACCATTTCGTTTTCAAATAATGATCACATTTGTTCCACATAAAACAAAGTAGTAAAATATGCCAAAGTAACGTTCAACAACAAATGAAACGGAGTACTGAAAGAAAATAAAGAAATAGAAAGAACGGTGTGGGATTACAATCTGATACATGCGAATTCATACGGATAAGATTAATTATAAATGTTACAACCGTAGAAACTAACCTCATTACACAATTTTTCATAATGTAGCACATTTTAATAATTTAGAATTTTAACTTACAAATTGTCCTGTTTTTTAATATAATCGATCAACATATCAAGTTCGGGTTTTAAACAGGCAAATAGACTGCTCATCATGTTTTTAATGTCTTCATCAATCTGTTTTTCAATTTTTCTAGCTGTTACAGCGTCACTTTCTATACTATAATCCAAGGCTTTGGGACTACTGATTACATCCAACTAAAATAAAAAAATTAAAAATTAATAGCTTTCAAACAAATGTTCTGTTTATTCCTTCTTGCTTAATTGGAGAAAGCTAATTTTGATGGTTAAAGAGAACTTATTGATAGAGAAGGCCTTATCACGCCAAAAATGTGCATTAATGTGCTCGTAACACATTAGAATATATGATAACATTGTATTCTGATTGCTAATTTGAATATAAACTTTAAAAAAATCGCTGAAGATGATTTTTCGATGAAATTAGGGTCAGTTTCCAACTGTTCCAGAGCCCATTCAGCGAACACACGTCGTTATCTATGGTCGTTATGTACCTTAAGCTCTTGGATCAGTTCAATTTTGTACAGGGACAGGCCAAATCTTCTTCTTACTGTGTCGTCTCCCTTTGCAAGTTGGCTACAATTGGCTAGAGGCAAGATCTCGGCCGATCCAACGTTGCAGGTCCTTGAGCCAAGAAGTTTTGTCATCTTCCAATTAACGTTTTCCCCTGAATTTTTCCTTTAATGATCAACCGAAGTATTTCGTATCTATCTCTCATTATTACATGCCCAATGTACGTTAGTCTACGCTCTTTGATCGTTGGCATCAGTTCCTTGTTCTTCTGTATTCTGTGAAGAACTTCGGCGTTTGATGTTCTTTTGATCCAGGAAATATGTAGTATTCATCTATAAAGCTACGTTTCAACAGCTTTCATGCGTTTTTCTGACGAGGGATTAAGAGTCTAGTTCTCATAGCTGTAGGGAAGATTTGGGAATATATTATCCGTCACACCACCAATAGTTCTCTCGGTAGTACGATTATGTCGAATACAAAACGGGCAAAGCGCACTGAAAGTAGTTCGAACAGAACACCCATTTTGATAGAACGATTTAATCATTTTCCCATGTTGTTGTACACTGCATCCATCCAAGGTGATTTGCTTTGACAATATCCCCGCTACCAACTGTCAAAGTTCGAAAGAACCTGTATCCCTTTTTATATTATTCTAAATAAATTAGAACTCACCTGGAAAAACTTTAAACAAAACTGTTGTTCTTGCATAAACACAGGTTCTAGCTGAGTGAGTACTTGCTCTAATACTAAATCATATCGTTCCCTATCTTTAGTACTGGTTTCCAAAGTCCACTGATCTCTATCAAGGCCAATAATTGTGGTAGGTGAAACTACATTTCCATACACTAAAAATAAAATTATACAAATATTTTATCCATGTTAAATATATTATATGAAATATGAAAAAAGAATATAAGAAGAAAAACTAGGAGATTTTTAGAAGAATGGTTAAAAACAAAAGGTAACTTATTAGATAATACCCTATTCAATGAACAAGACATTAATACCAAGTGCAGAAAATATGATTATTTCAATATTTCATACGGAAGAAAAACATTTTAAAATAATCTGCTATGTAAACGACGCAATACTACTCTCTCAAAGTGAAGATGATTTACAACGTATGCTGCACCAATTTAATATAACCGCCAGAAAATTGAATATATTAATTTCCAAAAAAAAAAGGCAAAATGCATGTTTTTAACAGCAAATATACTAAGATGTAAATTAGAGCTGGAAGGTCAGATAATAGAACAAGTGATGGAGTTTAAATATCTAGGAATCACGTTATCTAGCTACGGAAAGCTCGAAACTGAAGTGGAAGATCAAGTGAATAGAGCAAACAGGGCCGCAGGTTACCTGAATGAAACAATATGGAGAAATAAAAATATCGGAGGAGACCCGTGTCGTTAAAATAGCAAGAAATAAGTCACCAATCGGCAGAATTGCTTATAAAGAGGAAGAAGAAGAAGAATAAGAAAAAGAAGGAAAATATATAAAAGGCAGAATTTACAAAACAGTCATCAGAATAATAATGACATACGTAGCAGAAACACGACCTGACATAGCGAAGACAAAAAGGATGTTAGAAACAGCATAGATAAAAACACTTAGAAAAATTGATGGTAAGACACTATGGTACAGAGCTAGTATAGATATACGATGTAGATGCAAAGTGGAGAGCATCAAGAACTGGGTAAGAAAGAGAAGAGTAGAATGAAAGATCATATAGCCCGAATGACAACAAATAGAGTAGTAAAGATGGCAAGAGACGGTTCCAATAGGAAGACGATCAGTAGGAAAACCACGAAAACGATGGAACGACAACTAACTGGAGGCACATTGAAAAACAAAGTCATGTTAACTGGAGGCACATTGAAAAACAAAGTCATGTCTACATAAAAAGAAGAAAAGGAAGAAGAAGAAGAAGAAAAAGTAATTCATATAATTATTTCAGTAATGAGATAAAATCTCACCACAAAAATCTCTAAAATTTTTATAATTGTATACCAAAAATGTGTCCAATACATACACATTTCATATGCCTTATATCTTATATATGCCAAACTAAGCTGTTAAAAAATAAGATAAATTTGGATTAACATTAAATAAAAGTCATAGAAAAATCCAGTTAAAAATTAAGATTTTCAAAAAATAAAGAATATTTGAAAATATGAAAGAAAAATAAAAAATTACTAATACCATAAGTTATTAAAATCCAACTAACTTTACACTGTATACAACATTAAGATTAAGATGCACTAAATGTGAAGAAAAAAAAAGTAAGTAAAACCCAAAAAGAAATGCTTAAGAATATAAAAAAGGAAGATAATAAGCGCATATATATATATATATATATATATATATATATATATATATATATATATATATCAATGGTATTCCGGGTTTGACTCCGCGTTAAATGTTGTTGGTTTTGATAAAAACCATTTTGACGACGTTTCGGCAAGATCTCACTTGCCATTTTCAAGTCTCTCTGGATGGTCTGCTTCTTGTCGATGTTCGAGTGGAAGTGAACATCGACAAGAAGCAGACCATCCAGAGAGACTTGAAAATGGCAAGTGAGATCTTGCCGAAACGTCGACAAAATGGTTTTTATCAAAACCAACAACATTTAACGCGGCGTCAAACCCGGAATACCATTGATATAACATACAGCTCCCGCGGAAATATCAAAACTAACATATATATATATATATATATATATATATATATATATATATATATATATATATATATATATATATATATATATATATATACATATATGTATATATTTCGAGTTTATTTAACTCATTATCAAAAACGTACTAAAAATAATAACTACATTATAAAAATACAGTTGTTATTAATATACAGTCTTACCCTTGTGAGGATGCTATACTAAAACTACTAGCATAACCTAACATAACGAATTTAATTTACGCATATAATTTTTTTTTTTTTTTCTTCATCACTTTATCAACTTTTTATGTTTATAAAATATTATCTAGCTGTTAGGGAGCTGTTCTGTTTATTCTCTCTTAGTATTTATTAAACAAGCAATAGAGTTTTTCTTACTAATGAAGAAGGCAAACACCAAACACAAAAAAAAACAATATTGTGCGATATTAGTCTTCCCGACATATTCCTGGATGTTTCTCCACTAAAAACATTGTTGCAATTATTATATAGTAGAGAGTACACAACATTGGAGCTTTCTTTAATGTTTAACCCTTAGCTCCCACGACGTTTAGATTTTTTTTGACAGTTACTTCCCAAAGGTACTTTTAAGTCAACCTTATTTTATTGGTCATAAATTTTTACAATAAGCTAAAGGCGTTGTTTATTGCGGACATCCTTTCGAGTACATACAAATCTTATTGTGCATTTAAAACAAAATCGTTTGAATAATATTCGAAGTTTTAAACATCAGCTGAAAACTGTGGTTGTTAGTGCAATTTTATGTGGTAAGTATTATTAAATTGTATGCCTGGGATATAAGGGCACCTGAATTTGATGGTGCTTAAAAGTACCATCGGGAGACTAAGGGTTAAGGGTGTTTTCAGTTTAGTCTGTCACTTAGATACCGTTTTTATATTTCTACTTCCAATTTTGATGTTCGGTACTTCTCTAAACGTATTTAAGGTTTAAAGAACATATTAATGGACAGTTTTGAATTCCAAACAACTTTTCATAATAACAATTGTCGGTATTTTCAAAAATAAAGGTAGTTTGTACCTTGTATAAGATTGATAAAATATATCTGATGGTTTCGTCTTGGATTTTAGACCATGTACAACTTTTTTTAAAGAATACCTTTGTTTCGTAAAATTAATAATAAAAAAGTTTCCCATATGATGCCGACTTAATTGGACACACTACCTAAGTAAAACTAAGATCAATATTATTATAAAAATTTGTAGGTATGTTTCTGTAACGTAGCGTTGCCAGGTCGTCTAAGTCAGAAAATTAATTAATCAAGTCAATTAATAAAGTAGATAAAATAATCTATTTAATTTTTGTAAAATAAACGAATATAATAAACAAACAAATTATTTAAAAGAAAAAATTTAAGGAAAAAACATATTCAGTTAATGTTAACTCAACTTCTTGCAATTTATCATCAACTTCTTTATTGTATAAATTGGTTATACTCATAGTTGTAACCATTATTTCTGACGGTGTAAAATTGACACAACCCTTTTAAAGATAAACTGATTGTGATGAATGCATAATGCAAAAAATGGTCTGTTACCAAGCAGTTCCTACAGTTCTTCTTTATTAAATTTCCATACATACTTCCAAACAAGCTGTAATCAAGAAACGCCTACAAAATACATACAAAACTGTATTTCACCAGGTGAATTAATTGAAGATGATTTTCCTTCTACTTTTAAAAAAATATATCAAAATTTGAGCAGAAAAGAGTTAACATTTTCAAGGGAAGGAACGTGTTTTATGCACCTGCGTGTAATAAAAATTAGATATACTTGGATCCAATTAAAAGATATTTAAAAACACGAAAGCATAAAAAACCAAAATAACTAAAAACATAAATGATTACCTGCAATTTTTTCCCTTGCTACATTAAATAGATTTTTCAAATCTCTGTCGTAAAGTTTTCCTAACGAACTAGTATAAATTTCTTTTAGAGATTCATACATCTGTTTATCCATTACCTAAAAACAGTTAAAAAAGGAATGCTAAATTATTTCAATAAGGATAATAATAATAAATAAAACTCTTTTTACAATGTTACAGCTTTCTTTATTTTTGCGATTCTCTATCTGACCTAACCTGACCTAACCTAACTTAACCTTACGTAAGCTATCCTAAAGTAACCGTATACATATAATACAAATAGACTGAGGGTTCAATACAGCGTCGTTCCCTGAGTACCACAGAGAAAACTGGTGCAAAGCAGTCCCTGCATCTCTTTCTAATGGGCCAGGTTGATCGACCTCGTGACCTTCCCATTGGTCATTTAGGTCGTCAGTCGACAGTCCCTGCATCTTTTGATGCAGGGACTGCTTTGCGTCGGTTTTCTCTGTCTTACTGAGGGAACGGTAATGTATTGTAGGCGATCAGTCTATTTGTTGATCAGTCTATATGTCTATGAATGTAACTAATTAGTACGCCACTTTCCCATTTGTTATTTCCGTTTTTAACTTAGCCATCTACAACCTCTCATTCAATTCCAATACCTAATCAAGGCAGTAGAGAATAATCCTTTTTGATACAATAGTTGCAAGATCTAATTAGGTTGAAACAAACAATAAATACTTTAGTAAAACAGGCTTGACTCACCAAAAGGTTACTTCTTAAATATGAGGTCGACTCTCCTGTCCTTCAGACTTGCAAAGTCGATAATGTCTTCATAAAAAGGGCATGTATTTATTATCAGTTCGTTCAGTAGATCCTTTTCTATGAAAATTTTTGATAAGTTCGAAAGTCTGTCTTTGGTCAGTGTGTTGCGCAGGTACGTTTTTATCCTCTTAAAGTACGAAAAACTCCGTTCTATGAGACACTTGTGGATGGAATAGTCACAATCAAGCACATTAATTTATAAGCTTCTTTGAAAATATAACTAGTTTCATTAAATTAAATGTTTTTAGAAAAATTTCTGATTCCATTCCATATACTGGTCGTTGTTGTTTATCAGCTGCAATTTATTCTTCAGCCGTTGCAAATCAGTAAACAAATCTGAGTAGCACATTTTCAAATTGTTCAAAGTGCATCTGTAGGGAATTATTTGGTGTATTCTCTGAACCTTTTAATATCCATTAACTGTATAAAATAAATATTTTCATAATTCTGAAAACGCATGGTTATTTTTTTATTCAGAGTAAAGCACTTTGTACCTATGCAAATTTATTTTTGTGTGGCTGTTATTCGTTTGCGTTTATCACGATGTTCAATAGGAACAGTTGCTCTTAATGCAGCTATGTCAACTGCATTTTCTGAATTATTCCCCACCATGTTTACTGCTTAGCAGTACAATCTAATATTTTGCTTCACTTAAGACACCCCAAAAGAGCATAGACGTGCCATTGTCCTTGCAACCAAGCTAAGCGATGTAATGTTTTGGTGGCGCACTGAGATGGCTCGGCAAATTCACTTCACATGTTGATTCTAACCTTGATTCTAACCTTGGCATAGTGTGCCCTACAGCGGACAACCACTGTGTCCTACACTTATAGAAGATTTTAAATTGTAGGTAGTAAAAATTAGAAGGTGTCCTAAAAAGGCTTCACTAAAAATAAAACTATAAAGAAAAAATTGCGTTGTCAAATTTTAGGTGGTGAAGCGCGGCTTCACTCGCATCATAGAACTAGTCACCACTGGTAAAAACAATTGCACAATAAGTGAGTATGACTGAGTGATCATTAAAACAAAGGATAATTATGACATATATTGCAATATGTGCTGTAGGAAATTCTGTTCTTTATACAAGCTATGTTTTTTAATAACTATGGGGTTCACTAGTATTAGCTGTGCTTTGTTGATTTCCAAGATAGTGATGTGGTACATAAATCCATCCATCCAATGGCACTACAGCCCAGACCTCCTTCAACAGGCTTCTCCAATAATTTTGATTTACCGCTGTTCTTTTCCATGAACGCCTTCCCAGGCAGTTCCTGGCATCCTCATTGACTTCGTCTTCCTACCTCTTTTTAGGTCTTCCAACAGGTCTTTTCCCCTGCATTCTTGCATCTAGTAATTTTCTGGGGATTCTATTCTCATGCATGCGGACCACATGTCCTGCCCACCGTAATCTCTGCAGTTTAGTGTATTGTGCTAGAGTTGGTTTCTCTATATTGCTCGTATATTTCTCTATTATACCTAATTCGCCAGTTGTTGTTTTCACTTATTGAGCCCAGTATCCTACGTAATATTTTTCTTTCAAACACATCTAATGTATTGACAGATTTCTGTGTCACCACCCATGTTTCACAACCATAACTTACTATGGGCCTGATTATTGTTTTATAGACCCGGAGTTTTGTTTTCCGGTGTATGTCTCGCAATTTGAATATGTGGCCCATCACGAAATAGGCTTTATTTGCCAGAATAAGCCTTCTATTTATTTCCGGTTCTTCTTCATTGCTTGCGACCAGATCCATTCCTGTCCATTCCATGTGGTACATAAATGAAGTCATTAAAATGAGTTGTTTATGATTTGGGGACTTTGCATGTGATGACAAGATAGAAAATTGTAAATACTCACCTTAATCCAATGAATCAATTCAGTATATGGATACAGTTCTTTATGAACTCCACTATGTTGAGGTAAAACTAAACTATCTGCACTCTTTTCTGCTTCACCTTTATGATTTCCAAAATGAATAAACAAGTTATTAAATTGTCTGCATATATTTCTTGAAAATTTGTCCTTTAACTTATTAAATTGTTTCCTTTGTTCTTGTACTGCAGCCATTTGAAGAAGTGACTTATCTATATCTGAATTCATTACTCTTTTCAATGCATTAGCTGCTTCCACTGCCTGTGAAAGACCTTTAGCAGTAGTGAAGTCAGCATCTTCTAAGATTTTTTGATGTGCATGTGATAGATCAAGTTTTTCCTAAAAAAAAGTTGTTGATAAAACAGTATTAGTATTTAGTATATAAGATAGTATAGGTGTTCAACCTAAGGTCTTATTTTTTTAAATTTTTATTTTGGTTGTCTAATACCTTTATAAATTTTTACAAACAAAAACATTTAAATTTGAGTCTTCTCACACTATTGACTTATATGAGGCGTTCAGAATCATAGTGGATTAAGTCCACTTTTACGAAAATTAAGTAAGCAGTGTATCTTTACCGCAATATAAATAGACAGTGTTAGTTTCCTATGTCTCTGAACAATGTGTTATATTATTTCGGGACAGGGTGGATTAAGGCCAGTTGACTAGTCAGATTGTGCTCAGTGTATTTATCGTGATCGTGTATGATTAAAAATGGATTCAATGGTAGAAAATCTGAAAAGATTTGGAAAAAGTACTTCCTAGACACGTTCTACCTTACACACTGTAAAGTTTATCAGTGTCTTTCAAAGCCTGATATAAGTGCTGTGACAGCTGCCCGTGGTAGACACTAAACCAATAAGATCGACAACTCTGATATCATTGAACATATAAAATTATTTCCCAGGGCGTCAAAGTCATTTTAGCAGAACAAAGAACCCTGGAAGAAAGTATCTTAATCCTGATTTAACTGCCACGTTACTAAATTTTGTTCAAGATCCTTACATAAATATAAGAATCACATAAATATAAAGATCACAAGTTTCTTGTATATGGCCACTCATTTTTTGCCAAACAACCGAGATTTTGGGATTATTGAAAAGGCTGCCAGAAAATCTCACATCTTTGGGCCAGACCACTGGATTGATGTAATAGAAACGTCAAAATTGACAGTGCCTTTTGAAGTAAGTAACATAAAAAGGAGCGACATTATGTCGACAAAGAACATAGAAGATGTGCTTGTAAATAGAAAAAAAAAGATAGTGATGGAGCACCTATGAAATGGTTAGAAATGAGATGAATGAGGTACGAGAAAGAAGATCCTTGGGTTTTGAAGTAAAAATCTATGCTGAATGACGATTTTCCGTTTTTTATTGTCTCGATGCTAAAATAAATGTCTCAAAATTCATTGGTAATCAGTCATCTGTACTCCACACCTAGACTCGTGACAGAATCAAAGAAAAAGGACATGCTGTCTCTCCTAACAGATCTGCCACCAGTCACACACAACTAAAATTCCAGTTTTGTCATACTTCGCTTTTTAATCCATTTTTTCCACTAAATATTTTAGAGTAATAATGGATAAAGCCCAATTTTTTTCAAGAGTCTCCAATTATTTCCAAAAAAGTTATTTATCTAATATTACACATAGTTTAATTATTTAAACTACATATTACATAAGAGGTTTTCACTTAGATTAGGTTTGTTGGTGTATTATGTAATGGTGGAGAGTTTGTTAAATTTAACTCTAAATATCTCTGACTTATGTATTATGGACATGATCCACTATGGTTCTGAACGCCTCATATAATTTATTCACCTATAAAACCATTCCAACTTTCTGGACCAAAAATACTTACAGTTAAATTTTCTAACTCTTTCATCAACCATTGATTGTTCATATTTGCTATAGACAAAGTTGAATTTTTGTGTTCCATTTTCTCCATTGTATCCCTAACATGGCACAGAATTTCATCATAATCATTTAACTGAGTCTCCATTCTATCAACTTCATTTAAAGCTAATTCTAGATGATCCATTAGGGCTTCAACTTGATCTTCAGAGGCTAACACACAGTGAATATTTTCTCCATCTAAGAGGGACAAATCCCTAGCTAATACTTCCATAAATGCTTCAGCATTGCTAATAGCAAATTCACAGCCAGTCATTAATCTAAAAAGAAAATAAATATTCAATGTATGGCACGTTCAATGAAAGTGAGCCTATTGAGAATAAATCAATCAATAAAACATATCTTAACATTATCAGCCTATTCTGTGGAAACAAATACTTTGTTAAAAATCCCTCCAGTGGGAACATACAACAACTTATTAAAGACAGTTTGTTTAATTAAATTCCAGTAATATATTACAGTTGTAAGCAGTTTTCTTATAAGTAGCTCTAAATACAATGGTCCATAATAGTATGTATATACCTTTTTAAATCTTCCTGTTCTTTTTCTGTATTGACTTGAAAATCTTCAACCATCTCATGATCTAGTGGTAGCATATTGTTATCAAACTTCTCTGGTATAGTAGCATCTTCTGTAATCCACATTTTGGGAATGTTCTTAAAAACTGGTTTGTCACTTAAAAAATATTTCATGGAATATTTCCAAAGATTGTGAATAAAAGAATGTCGCTCTTGAGTATTTAGGGCTACCCATCTATATACTTTATCTAGGTACAAATCAAACTCTAAGTTCTCTGTAGATTCTTTATGTCCATCTACAGATTTAAGTTCTACTAATGTCCAACTACGTTTTCTTTTGAATACTTGTCTATCAGTTTGTTTTATTTGAACAAGATTGATATTAACAGGTACACCTGTTATGCTAACAAGACACAAAAAGGATATTTTCTTTTTCTTCAGAAATTTGCTAACTTTACAGGAAGAAATTAATATTTCTTCTTTATTATTGAAAACATAATTCTGAAGATCACGAACTGTAGCAGTAGACATTTTTGGTATTAACTATGTAGGTGTGTAAACGAACAATATATTTTTATTCGCCACTGCTAATTAGATACATTTATTCCATATTAAATTTAAACCCAAATATTAAATATTACAAAACTTCCAAAACATCAACTTTAGGGGGAGTGACAGCAGGTGACAGTGACAGAGACAGCAATGACACTTGTGACATAATAAATAAATGCACTATGATGAAACACCTATAAATAAATAAATGATGAAACACCTATATAATAAATCATTAAGATTATAATATTGTAAGATAATGCGTTAGGTACTGTATATTTTTCTTTCTTTACATAAATAAATTGGGTTAACTAGAAAAATTGATTGTATACAGAGGACAGAGGCATTTCTTTAATCTTTAATCATTAATCCTGGCCTGACCTAATTCAGTTTTGGTAGCTAACAGCTGAAAAGAACGAGTCCATTGAAACCGAAAGAAGATATCGATGATCCTTGTTTACGCGTTGGGTGACTACGCCACTGTTGGATTGGTATCTTAAGAATTTTACCAGTCTTGTTTGACAAGTTAAGGTTAAATAATAAAATAATTTTTAGAATGTTTACATTTTTATTTTTTTATAATGTTAATTAATGTTTTTATTTTTCCTTTTTTATTATTACAAATTTTAACAATAAACAGTGAAGAACAGGAGCCTTTCGATCCTCGAGGCCCATTAGTCAATTGTAGCTTTCTTTCATTTGAATTCATAGAATGCCAAGACCCAGTAGACCACAAAGGCAATAAGACAGCGAAAGAGGAACTTAAGTATGGTTGTGTTAAATTTGGAGGGATGAAATATCATGACGTGGAAAGGACTAAAGTAGTGTGTAATGCTTTACCATCTATAGAATGTCATGGAAACAGAACTTTCTTCAGAGAAGGTGTTCCTTGTATAAAGTACTCCAACCAGTACTTTACTACCACTTTATTGTACAGTATTCTATTAGGCTTTTTAGGAATGGATAGATTTTGTTTAGGACAGACTGGTACAGCTGTGGGAAAGTTACTTACAATTGGAGGTTTAGGAGTGTGGTGGATAGTTGATATTGTTTTACTTGTTATGAACTACCTAACTCCAGAAGATGACAGTAGCTGGAATCCATATGTCTAAATTATGTGAATTTTTATTTGATTTCTTATTTAGGCGATATAATTTATTATGAATAATCCCAATGAATATGTTTTTTGTGCATTTTCACTATTTTAAGAAATAAATATATTAACACGAAATATATCGATATGGTTATTTTATGTAAGGTTAGTAACTTAGTGGGTAAAATGTGAAGATGTTTAAAGCATTGGTATAAATGTTGCAAGAAATGTGCAAGTAAGGTTCAGCACCCATGGCACAAGTATTTTAGAACTACAGTCTGAAACCTCTTACCCTTACAACTATTTTGTGATCTCAGCAACATAACAGCACAGGGATTTGCCTCGAGGCAATCAGACTGTAACTGGTTTCCAATAGTCTAAATCCGATTTTGTTTGACCTTCTTTCAGTAGTTGCAGTTGCTTGCAATTTTTTGTAGCATGTTTATAAACACATATAAATATTGGGTAAACATTTTAGGATATAACTACTTTCAGATTAGATATTATTAGCCAAAAACCTTGTTTAGATTATTTTGAATAGGTTAAAGAAATTATATAAACTGAATAATTGAGAAAATTTACGAATATTTCTATTTTAAAATTTTATTTTCATTTTGTGTATGCATTCATGTTGTGTACGCAACATTGGAAGTTGGAGATAAGTAAAATGAAGAGGCTATTACAAAAAATATTAATCTATTTATTTTTCAGAATGTCTATGGTAGCCAAGAAATATATTTGTGAACAAAAACAATGTTTTTTTTTGTTCAAAAAAACTGAATATTTTAAAAGCTAATTTTTTAAATTGGTCTTTTTATACCCACCATTTTGCCTCTTTTAACATTGTATTATAACCTGATAACAGTGTATTATAACTCAACTGTTCCAAAACCAGTTGCTTCATTGGCAGACACAGGTTTTATTAAGGTTATAAACCACTTACAGATGAAACTAGTTTTTAACCATTGTTTTAAAATAGTTGTGTCCTGGGTGCTGGACCTGAAGCAAAACTAGTTTCCAAATTTTGAAAGTTTTGTGTGTGTGTATTGACTTTGGGAACTAGCCCATTTGTCATATTTCCTTTTTTAATTATATCCAAAATTTTTATAATTTAGGTACCTACCTATTCTGTTTACTATATCTACAGGTACATATATGCTCTAATTGTTATGTATGTAATATATGTATATAATTATTATATATTATGTATATAATATGTTATAATATTGATACTGTTTTTTTTTATTTTAAAATACATATTTTTTATTATTATTATTGTTTTCTTTTTTTTTTTGTTTTATATATTTTTTGATATGTGTATACAGGTACACTTGATACACTCAGGGGTTTTTCAGAGTGATTTAAACATAGCGCAAACCTGACTACAGGTGAATTGGGGAAACATGATGATAGACACAAAGGAATACTTAATTATTATACATTTACTAACTGTTATTCTCAACATGGGCTCAAACAATGCACTGTAAAGTGAGATGTTCTTAGTCATTAAAATTTGTTGTAGATTATAAGGTATTTTCAATTTTTATATCTTGTCAATCTATGTTCTTCATTTCATACCATGGACAATCTGCGGTTTCTAACTATTTTAATTTAAACAGGTTTGTGAGAATCCAGATTTAAGGTATGGTGAAATCTGGTTCTACATATTTTTTTTACATGAATTATCATGTAGATAATTTACATGAGAGAAATTTTTCTCTCCTGATATTTCATGAAACCAATTCTTCTCGCTGATTTTGTGTTGAATACTTTTCTAATAGAATCCTTTATAATATCCAGACCCAGGATAAATTTCCGCGGTCAGGTGAATGAAAATTACTAAGTTCTCTGGAAGAACCGCGTTGAGAATTTAATACTTGACGTTTCGGCACTCATTTTGGAACAATTATCAAGAGGCATACGGTTCCGTTCGAGTTCGGGGTCTCAATCTGCCTACTCCCCTCACTCGCGACGTACCAGTATCCTGTTCTATAAAAATACAAGAACCGTCAAACGGCACTGAGGTCTCAATCTGCCTATTCCTCAGTGAAGACTGGTCTGCAAGCAAACAAGCAAGAGACATGTTCCCCCTTAGAATTACATTCGGGTGTAACAATTCATTGGAGCGAAGTGTATTAACTCGAGTAAAACAGGAGTCACTCCATCTCGCTCCACTGCTCCAGACCATCCATTTTCCCCCTATAGCACTCTGATGCGCGATAGGGACACAACTATCAGCCAAATGCTCTTCAAGTGGGAGTCCTGGGTAATAGAACTCCAACATGGTGCGCTAATCGATTTTAAATTCAGGACAGCGTGACGCACTTTATTCCTGTAATCCTCATGTGACTTATCCGCGGAACTGAAATTGCTTGCTTGGGCCTCAAGCCTCCGCTCTGGGCTGACGCCCAGTTCGGATACTTTTACGTGCCCGGTTTTTTTAGTTAATTTTTTTGGGTAGCTTGAGCCGGTTTTTTGTTAGTAATTTGTTTGATTTTTTTTTGTAGTTTATTGATTTTTTTAGTAGGATGTCATGGTGATAAGATCTTTGTTGGGGCTTACACAGTGTTTTGTGCTAGTCTGAATTGGTATTTTCTGTCTGGGGGATTGTTCTCTCTAGGGTTTGTATTCTCTCCTGGTATTTTTATTTAGTTCTCTCTCTTGGGTTTGTTTTCTCTATAGGGCTTATATTTATTATTCTGTCTCTCTGGATACCTTTTATTTTATTTCACTATTTGTTGTTTTGGACGTTTGTGTTTCCATCGATGGAATGCGTCGTATCTTATGATCTCTTGCAGTATGGGACTCAGGTGATTCTCCAGTTCTGCGAATTTTATTCTGGCTTTTTCCTTCATTATGTCCTTCACCCTGATTTGTTGCAGTTCTCTGAAAAAGAATCGTTCTACAACGTATCTTGGAACGTTAACTGCTTCTCTTAAGCTGTTGTTTTGAGCCGCTTGTATCTTTTTCTTTGATGTAGTACATACGTGTCTCCATGCGAGAGATGCGTACGTTAGTATCGTAAGGTGACGACCGGTCTTACCTTTTACCTTACCCTGTTTAGCTGCTTTTATACTCTCAGTATGCGCGGGAACGGTATGTGTGGTAACGGTCTGAGCGGGATGGGTTGGGGCGGGGGTCACTGAAGCAGCGGTCACCATGTTGCCGGCTGTCATTTAGCTTCATCGCGAGTGTTTAAGCAATAAGCAGGCCGTTTTACAATTTAGATGGCTTCACGAATTATTCTCGATTTTAAGGATCGGATGGGAGCGATGGTTTTTGCTTTTTCGAAATCTATTTTGTGGCCTGTCTGAATATGATGTTGGGCTAGGGCTGAAGTAGTATCGGAATGTTTGACAGATATAGAATGTTCGTAAATACGGTTATGGATTCGTCGGTTTGTTTGTCCTATGTATGTACGTGGGAAACTGGAACAAGGTATCTCGTAGACACCATGGTTTTCATTGGGGATTTGGTCTTTTACGGATCTGACGAGATTGGACAACTAGGTAGGAGTGAGTAGTGAAGTTGATTTTGATTTTTGGAGGGGGTAAGAGTTCTACTGATCTTGTAAGTGACATCTTTAATAAAAGGTAGACAGATTTTGGATTGATCAGGCGGCAAGGTTTCTTTTTTGGATGGAATGGGGTTTAGATGTTTTTGAATGCTCCTATTGATTTGGGTTTTGTGGTAGCCGTTTTGTAAGAGTGTTTGCCTTATTGAATTGATTTCGGATCATCTGTGATTGTTGTCGCTAAGTTTTATGGAATGGGAAACAAGAGTGTTAATAACTGAATGGAGTTGGGCGGGGTGATGATGTGACTGGGCGTTGTGATAACGGTTTGCAAGAGTGGGTTTCCGGTACACGGAATAGGAAAAACTATGAGGTGGGTTTTTCTGAATAAGAACATCAAGGAATGGCAAATACGCTTCAGACTCAACTTCCATCGTGAATTAGATACTGAGATGTATTCGATTCAGATGGGAGAGAAAGAGATCTAATGCGCCTTTGCCATAGGGCCAAATGGCAAAAATCTCATCACGTACCGTAACCAGCAGGTGGGTTTGAGATTTGATGAGGACCAGGCTATTATTGTCTCAGATTTCTCACCTCTTGAGGTATGCTCTACAATTATTAATACTACAGGATTATCTGATATTGAAGCATTATAACGCCAAGTTTAACACTCTCTACAAACCCTCCTCGAAAACCTGACGTTTAGGTAGGATTTTTCCGCTCAGAACTTTCGTAAAGTCCAAAATTTATGCTTGACTTCTGGGTGACACTTTCCTTCTGTGGACGTGGAGTATAATTTCAGTGATTTTAGATAGGCTGTATTTTCAATAAGGCATTTCCTTTAATTACAATTAAGCTAAAACATCACAAACCCTGGACTACCAAATGTATCCGCATATCAGCCAAGAATATGCGTTCACTACTGTACATCAAAAAATTTATTACCAACGTCTTTATCACTGAATATATCACCAAGTACAGAGGAAACTATCTAAAACTTGTTAAAACACTAAAAAAAATGTACCATCAAAATAGTCTGGGAAGCTTTCAAAGTGTTGCAAAAGAAACTTGATCCATAATAAACGATCTTCGAAATAAAACTACCACAGCTCAAACATTTCACTTCCAAACCCTGAAAATCTAAATGAATACTTCGTTAATGTGAGTAAAAATATAACATCAACTAATTTGCACAAGAAGATCCATATTCAAAAAAGGTTTCGAATTCATTCTTTAAAAGACCAGTTGATAAATCTGAACTGATCCAAACAATCAAATCTTCCTGTACTACTGATGGACTATCCATAAAAATTTTCTTAAATCTCCGAAAAATGTGTTGGAAGTCTTGGTCTCACTATTAATGATTCTTTGAAAAAGGTATATTTCCAGAGTGCCTAAAGACAGCCATTACTATTCCTCTTCATAAGGGTAGTGAAAAATCGAATGCCCGCAACTATCGACCTATTGCTTTACTACCGGTACTATCCAAAATTATCGAGACTTATAAAAGCCCCACCATTTTTTCTCGTTGAAAACATTTTATCACAAAGTCAGTTCGGCTTTTATCTAATAAATGTAACAGTGATACGATGTTTTCTGTACTACATGAGTTTTACCAAGCACTAAACAATAATATTTACACTGTCACTGTTTTTTGTGACCAAGCCAAAGCTTTCGATTGTGTAAATCACATTTTGATAAAAAACTAAATTTCTACGTGATTCAAGGTATTTCTTTGAATTGGTTCCAAGCTTACTTGGGGAATAGGAAACTAGTTAGAGCAAATGATACTGACTCTAGTCACAAAAGCATTTCACATAAAATACCACAAGGTTCAGTATTGGGTCCTCTACTTTTCCTTATCTATATTGATGACATCACTAATTTAAAAATGGATGAAAATTTTTTTCTTTTTGCTAATGATACCAGTATCACCCAGAGAAACTCTAATATTGCAACTATAACTTCTGAAAATAAAAACCTAGTCCTAATTTACTCTTTTAACATGGAATAAATCATTCTATAAAGTAGTTTTTCAACCCTTGCTTCTTAATAACAGCCAGATATCAATGTGTCTGTAAAACTTCTTGGTATTTTTATAGACAGCAACCTTAAGTCATAATTCATATGATAGACAGCAACCTTAAATGGTCCCATTATATAGGTTTGTTAAGTAAGAAACCAGCCTCATCCTGCCATGTAATAAGATCCCTTTCAAAGGAAATCAATTTAGCATCTTCCAAAATAACAGATTTTTCTTTGTTGGAGTCTTATATTTTCCTTTTTGGGTTTCTAGTAAAAGCTGTCCAATCTGATGTTACTTTTAAATTACAAAAAAGAGCAATACTGTATCAAAAGCGTCAGAAAACATTGCAGAAGCTACTTAAAAAATCTAAGGATTTTAACGCTTCCATCTTTATATATTTCAGAAACTGTTCTTAATTTTTAAACACCTATGTTTTTTCAGCAAGACCTAATCATTTCCCTTAACAACTTACATCTGCTACATCTTTCCCCAAATTCTGTAAATTGACAAAAGCCTATCTATCTGAGAGAGCATATTATCGAGTATAAGTTTTTTAAAGAATAATTAAGAAATTAAACTGCCCTTATGTACAAGTGACTAAGGTATTTATATATATATATATATATATATTTGAGTAGCACTATATTATATTTGGATATATATTTATGATTTCAATAATTTCAGTAAATTTTGTCATTTTCTGAATTTTTCTATGCTTTGTCCATAAAATTGTACAATTTTCATGACAATAAAGCAAAGCATATTTCTAGTCTATCAATACACTACACTGTGATTCTAGGTGCTCTTCTACCAGTTAGATTTTTTTCTTTAATTTGATCCTCTATTTTATCAGTTTAATATAAATTCTGAATAATTAAATTATTTAATAATAGTAGT
Organism: Diabrotica undecimpunctata; assembly: GCF_040954645.1. NCBI lineage: Eukaryota > Metazoa > Arthropoda > Insecta > Coleoptera > Chrysomelidae > Diabrotica > Diabrotica undecimpunctata. Next base: position 112,770,759 of record NC_092803.1, on the reverse strand, counting down.
AAATAAATAAAAGAAATTACAATCAATGAAAATAATAAGTCAGAAAGATATAGCATTTTGAGATTCGGTGAAATTAAACATTTGTCTCAATAAAAAAGATGTTTCCAAGCTAGTATATAAAAGCTTCCACTTCAGTTGGCAAGTGGAACATGAAATGAGCAGAATATAAAAAGAAAATTCAAAAATATCAGTTTACTACAGAAAATAATTCTGAACTCAGTTCATATTGCTCTAGCCAATAGGAGCAGAAAGACAAAGGTTATTTGTCTTATTTGCAAAGGTTGTTTAAAATTTACAGGAAAGCAGAAATCCACAGAAAGATCTCACAAATTAAAATGCATCTTTTGGAAGACACTCTCTACAGTGGTTAAAAACAAATAAATGAAAGTTTTTTCGTGCCAACATGTTTTGTATACCCAAAATCTTTTTAACGATGAGTAGAACAAATTACAACCATAAATATATTAGTTTTTAATATTTAAAAATTGTCTTTTTTCTGATTTAGAAAGTTAAGGTCCCCTTAATACAAACTAAATTTTCCTCTCTGGATTTTTTGATACCTAATCTATTATAAACGCTTCTCATAACCATGTATCCAAAAACTATAAAATGCTAAACCTAAATTATTCATTAAATCGTTAGTCTGCTCATATCAGTTTTTTTTTAATAATAATTTTACCTTTACCCTGTTTACTTTTTCACACAAACATCTCATAGGACAAAAGAATAATGGATTTAAACAAAAAAGTGTTAACTGAAAAAGATTTTTATTATTTATTGCAACACATGATAGTTGCTAATATATAAAGATTAAAGGAATTTATGAAGCTGGAGCTGAGTTGGAGTTTGGTCCCCTCCTGCGTCCGAAAGATGCAACTACATTAACAAATCTTCTGTTATATTGGATACGTCTCTTAGCTCTACCAGTCTTCTTCTTTTTCTTTTCTTGTTTTTCTACTTTTGGAGTTTGTCCCTTTACTTTACCTACAAATAAAATGATACATTATGTAAGTACAGTAAAAAAACTATGATAAAATAAACAGATACCTGTTAAACTTTTACAATTTCTAACTTCAAATGATTCTATGTTGATTATAAGTACATGTGTAGATAAACAATATAACATCACCAATATCATGCATTCAATGAATGAACAAATGATTCGGGCAATTCGCATTTTAGTGCACTCTAACCTAACCAAGCTCTTATATGACAGTTAACATACTCTTAAATGGTGTCAGAGTTGCCAAGTCTCCAGTTTTTTCATACTCTCACATAATATTATAGAAATGCATATAAAAATTAATAAATGTTAGTTAATTAAAGATAATCAAATGCATATACAATAAAATTTATTAAAATGATCTTCTTCTTCTAATGGCGCTACAACCCTTTGTGAGTCTTGGCCTGCTTAACAATGTTCTTCCATTCTGCCCTGTCGGATACTTTCCTTCGCCACTGCCTGATGTTCATGGTTTTAAGATCCCTCTCTACGTCGTCTATCCATCTTCTATGGGGCCTTCCTCTTGTTCTGTTTCCTTGGGGCTTCCATCTCTGGACTACTTTTACAGCTCGATTATCTGGCATTCTTTCTAGGTGACCAAGCCAGTTTAGTCTTTTGTGATTTTACAAATCTGACAATATCTGCGCTCTGCATTAGTTCATCCAGCTCGTGGTTCATTTTAATTCTCCACGAACTATCGCTGCATTGGGTTGGTCCAAATATCTTCCTTAGTATTTTGCGCTCAAATATTCTCAGTTGATTTTCATCAGTGGTTGAGAGGGTCCACGTTTCACATCCATATGTGATCACTGGTCTAATTACTGTTTTGTAGATTCTCAGCTTAGACTCACGATTCAGTAACTTACTTTTCATTAAGTCTTTGTATGCATAAAAGCACTTATTACCGCTAAGAATCCGTGCTTGTATTTCTTGACTGATGTTGTTGTCATTTATTATTGAGCCTAGGTAGGGAAAAGTGGAGGCATATTTGTAGGTATGGTTGTCTACCTTCAGGTTCTCATGTTCATTTGATTTTGTGCACTCCATATATTTTGTTTTGCTTTCATTTATATATAGACCAAACGTAGCAGCTTCTCGTGTCAGTTCTATGACTTTTTCGCTCAATACCCTTTTGTTGCGGCTTATTATGGCAACATCATCCGCATATTTGCATAGCTCTTGTATTAATACAGCCGTTTACATCCAGTTTTCTAACAGCTTCTAAAGTTAGATTAAAAAGTGTTGTTGATAAGGCATCCCCTTGTCTAACTCCATTTTCAATATCAAAGGCCTGCGTCATATCTCCATCTATTCTCACCATAGCTTTGGAACCCTCCAGAGTCATTCGTATAAGTTTAACCAACTTATTGGGTATCCCTAACATAGATAGTTGCTTTAACATCTTTTGTCGATCTACTCCATCAAACGCCTGTTTGAAATCGATATACAAGTTGTAAATAGGTATGTTATATTCAACACATTTTTCATGTATACCTCTTAACATATGTATTTGGTCTATAGTTGACCTCTTTGGTCTGAAGCCACATTGGTATTCACCAATAATCTCCTCCGAAAACGATTCCACGCGGTTATATATAATTCCTGATAATATCTTGTAGATGACATTTAAAACTGTTATGCCCCTATAATTTTTGCAGAGTCGTTTGTCTCCCCCTTTGTACATAGGAAGTATGATTCCCACTTTCCAATCTTCTGGGATGACTTCTAGTGTCCATATGCGGTCGATTAGTTTATGGATACGCCTCCATAGCGCATGTCCACCATTCTTTATCAGTTCTGCAGTTATTCCATCTGTGCCAGGTGCTTTGTTATTTTTTAGATGTTTAGTTAATTAAAGATAATCAAATGCATATACAATAAAATTTATTAAAATGATATAAAAAATTAATAGTATTAATTAAATTACCGTATATAATAGAAATGCATTGAAATTATATAAAAATTCATAGATTTTAGTTAAATTAAAGATAATCAAATGCATATACAATAAAATTGATTACAATGATATAAAAAATTAATAGTATTAATTAAATTACTGTATATAATATTTGTTTTATACTTATTTAAAACTTGTAGCTTCTCATAACACAAATTATAATTTCGTAAAAGTAACTTATATTTTACACCTTCGTATACATTTTACAAAAAAAAATATGGCAAGTTTTATACTTATTTAAAATTTGTAGATTCTCATAACACAAATTATTATTTCGTAAAACTAACTTTATATTTGTAACATCCATATACATATTTTACTAAAATAAATACGGCAACACTGTGACGCGGTGCCTTGAGGAAATATATTTGGTTAGGTTAGAGTGCACTAAAATGCGAATTGCCCAATGATTCTTTATCATAAAATTCAAAAGGTTGTTTATAGATATAGTAATACAAAATATTTATCAAGATGGTCGCATAAGATAAAAAAAATTGTCTAGGACATTCATAGTAACTAAAGAATTAAAAGTAAAGTCACCTCAAGCTATCCACTACAAATTATGAAAAAGTTTTTGGTGGGCACAGTTTTTTTTTGTATATAACATAGCTTACCTGCACGAGCTAAAGATCCATGAACTTTACCACCAGGCAAACCAACAGTCAATTCAATGTCTACATTCTCAAAATCTGCTACCAAGCTTTCGTCAGAAACCGGAACTCCAGCAGCATAAAGACTGATTTCGGATGCTTTAAGCGATTCCAAAGATGCGATACGGTCCTGGAATAGGATGAAATTAGATCAAAATTATAAATAAGTTAGTGATATTCAAACCTTAATTTCTCCTACAGTCTCATATCCTTGGCATTCAAGGAAATGAGTGGAGGTTCCTCTTAAACACAACTGCATGTTGAATAGATAGTGAAGTTCTACAATAAAAAGTGTGGTTAGAATATGGTTACATTCATTTTAAAAATAAAATTATTGACATTTTGAATCAATTACTTGACGAGAAGATAATCATTTTTTCATATTCGAAATTTGTATATAAAATATGCACTTCAAATGATTTTATATTAATTTAAAACATTAAATAATTTAATACCTCACCTCGCACAACACGAAACTACAAAAAGAGGAAATTTTTAGCATTGCGCATTTACACTTGCCAAGGAAGCGGATGTGTATACCATAGATAAATTAAGGTGGTAGTGTGCTATGGTGTATACTTGACAGCATTTCTTCTTTTATTTCTGAGTTTCTCGCTTTTACAATTTATAAATAGTCAGCTTTATAAATATTATTATTTATTATAAATAATTTCATGAAATATAATTTTAACAAATATTAGTATAAATGATTGAATTACAATTAGACAATTATATTTTTAACATCGAGTTAGAATTGTGAATCTCATTCGTAGAGCCTTTTTCTATATTAAACAAGAAGAATGTTTCCGTGTGACATTGACACTGATTGACATTTAAGTTTGAGTCAGTTTGAGTTGTGTATTTACTTTCTTCAAAGTTTTAACTATTACCAAAGAAGCTATTACTTTATAATCGTTGTTTCTTGTGTTTTTATAACATTTTGAATACATTTCATTATACATACTGTTTTAGCACTTCATTGAAGTGCAATTTTCTTTTATAGAAATATTAGAATGACATGTTTGATGATGGATTATGAATTTAAAATGAAAACACAGAATGAGAGGGTAAAGGTAGAAGACTTGTTTGATTATGAGGGTTGCAAAGTTGGAAGAGGTACGTATGGACACGTTTATAAAGGCAGACGAAAGGATGGAAGTGATAGTAAAGATTACGCATTAAAACAAATAGAAGGTACAGGATTATCCATGTCTGCCTGTAGAGAAATAGCAGTAAGTTTTAACACCTATAAAATATATTTACTGTAACTCAAATTGTTTGTTTTAGTTATTACGAGAATTAAAGCATGCTAATGTGATAAACTTAATAAGAGTATTTTTATCCCACAATGATAGAAAAGTCTGGCTTCTATTTGATTTTGCTGAACATGATTTGTGGCATATTATCAAATTTCATAGAGCTGCAAAGGCTAACAAAAAGCCAGTGATGGTACCAAAAGGTATGGTCAAATCTCTGCTATATCAAATTTTGGATGGCATCCATTATCTTCATTCTAACTGGGTTCTTCATAGGGACCTCAAACCAGCAAATATTCTTGTGATGGGTGAAGGACCTGAGAGAGGAAGGGTTTGTATTATTTTATAGATTACTGACATACACTTTGCTGTTCTGTACTTTTTTTGGGAAATTATTGAAAATTAATATTAAGGAAAATGCTGGTAGAAAAACATAGTTTTGCGTAATTTAAAAGCCATTATTGGGCTATTGTAACCTGTTATATTTTACATGCATTAACTAACCAGTTACTTCTAGCTAGGTTCACCAACTTCTGGTAGATCTCACTTGACTATTTTTTCTCAATTTTTACATTAAATTGATTACAATTTGGCATTGCTTAGTTGTTTTCATTGTTAACATGTCAAATTGTTGATATTTTTGGACATTCTTTATATTTCACTTCCATGCCTACTTTGTTGTGTTTTATTATCTTAATTTTTTGTGATTAATTCAGTATTTTCTGCTCCTTACTTTTAGAGTTTGAAATGAAGACTACATTATCTCTCTAGATAACTTTCTAATCATTGAATGGCCCTGCATCTATAATAGTAGGTCTATAATATATATATATATATATATATATATATATATATATATATATATATATATATATATATATATATATATTACAATATGTGTAAGCTTTATCTAATTAAAATATCAAGTTACACTTACAGCCATCACACATGAGTGAAAGTGCGCACTGCATGATACATTTTTGGACTGGATGCACATGGTACTCATGTGTGACAGTGTGACATGAAAAAAGGTTAAAAAAAACATTTTGTACCAACTTATTGACGATAAATATTTATTATTTATTTTATTAGAAAAAATGGCTCAGCTCCTGGCTAACATATATCAAATAGTGTAGCAGTGGATGGGTTAAAAGTGATTTAATCTGGTTCTGAATAGTTCTTTTGTGTGTCTAAGTGGCATTTTTATGTTAATTACTATACTTAATGGCAATTAACCACAATTTCAGTTGTTTAATAATTGAAAGCCAAAATAAATGTCTGTAGCATATCTATTTTGTAAGGCTGAGTTCAGACCAACACTATAATTTATTGCTAATTTATTACAGAAAGAAAAAATTATTGCTGCAGTCGTTTCCGAGAAACAGTGGGTATAAAGTATTTTTTACTTTATAGTAAAGCTAGCATAGCCATAGCTATATCATAGGAAGGAAAAGGATTACAGTGCCGATCTTGGCAGAATATTTTATTGCTAATTAATTTCTGTTGATTGGTATATTAACCAATCCCCAAAAACTACCCCATCATCTCCTAGCTCAAAACACACCCCCAGAAAACTGAGATATCTGCAAAAAAGCAAACTAAAAGGAATTGATTGTTAATTTCTTGCCGAAGTTTTATGCCAAGAAACATTATATTGCTGCAACTGTTTCCAAGAAACAATGGCTATGCTAACTTTATGGTAAAGCTAGCATAGTCATAGCTATATCTTGGCTATGAAAATGGTTGCAGGGCCCATCTTGGCGGCATATTTTATTGCTAATTAATTGCTTTTGATTGGTACATTGACCAATCCCCAAAAACTACCCCATTATCCCCCTAACGTAAAACTCATCCCTGGAAAAATCAAGTCAAAAATGATGAAACTAGAAAAGTGAACAGCAAGGAATTAATTGCTAATTTATTGTTGAAGTTTTACACCAAGAAACAATATATTGCTGTAGCCATTTCTGAGAAACAATTGTTATGCTAACTTTACGGTAAAGCTAGCATAACCATATATATATATATATATATGTATATATATATATATATATATATATATATATATATATATATATATATATATATATATATATATATCTCAGCAATGAAAAGGGTTTCAGGTTTTTGAAAAACCGTGCAATATTCTATAATCTATGTTAGTTATAAGTGGTCACATATATTTATCCACACAAACTATAGGGAGTACTAGGTACACATGTATACAAACTCAATCACTGTGAATATGTCTTACTTCTGCTGAGATTGAGACTCTACTGGTTATTGGATACCTATGATCAATTTTATGCTTTTCAGGAAAAAATGATGTATTTAGTAATTAAAACCAGTTCATACATGATTTTTATTTAATTTATTGATGCAGTTCAATGCCAAAAATGCTTTTTATTGCTTCACCCTTTTCCAAAACACAAAAACTACAACACCCATTGTTTCTAGTAAGATGGTGAATTAATAAAGGGCTCAGAACTATAGTAATAAATTAACAAAAAAACGGATGTGTGTACTTATCTTAAAACTAGTTTATTTCCATTTTGTGTGAATTTAAGGGATTGAGATTGGTAGCACACAGTGTGAGGGGTACTTTAAATTAGCAAAAATTTAACAATAAAATGTGGACTATATCTCGTAGCTGCCATATTATATGGATATTGCAGCTTAAGAGAAATATTGTCTGGTCTATGCAAAGAATATAGCAAAAAACTTTCCAAGCTAAAAACGAGGTTTAAATAATATATTATTTTTTATAAACTGTATCAGCACTATTTCGCCAGGGATAAGATTTGCATTGAAGGATGATGGGAACAGTTTAGCAACTAAGTTGAACATTATTCAAGAAAATTTAATTAGCAATACAATATGACGCTAAGATAGAATCAGTCATCATTATTTTTGGGAAACAGTTGCTGCAATAAAGTGTTTCTTGGCATAAAATTTCAGCAATAAATTAGCAATTTTTCCAGGGATGAGTTTTGCCCTAGGGGGATAATGGGGTAGATTTTGAGGATTGGTGAATGTACCAATCAACAGCAATTAATTAGCAATAAAATATGCTACCAATATGGGCCCTGTAACCCTTTTCATTGCTGAGATATGTGGCAGTTTTTGGGGATAGGTTAATATACCAATCAACAGCAATTAATTGCCACTAGGATGGGCCCTGTACCCCTTTCCCTGAACTTAGCTTGAAATCATTGATGTAAAATGTTATTCTAATGGGGAAAATTGTATGAATATAACAACCAGATTATTACTTATAGAACACACACTGAAAAAGAACCTCAAATGACTAAGTGTAAAAGTGTATTATCCTCTCAACTAAACATACTATACTACTACTCCAAATACCAAAATTATAAGAAAATGCAATTCTGGTGGTGTAATTTAAAGACATTAAATATGTATATGTGTTCTATATTTTATAATAGACTTTAATATTTCTTGTTTAGGATAGAATAAAATAGAAACTGATTTATTTACAGTTCAAAGAACCATGATATTGAAATAAGATATTTTTATTAAAATACTGTTTTTCAATTTTAGGTTAAAATTGCTGACATGGGATTTGCAAGACTCTTTAATGCTCCTTTAAAGCCCTTAGCTGATTTGGATCCTGTAGTGGTAACTTTTTGGTATAGGGCGCCAGAACTTCTTTTAGGTGCCAGACATTATACAAAAGCTATTGGTTAGTATTCTATTTTTGAAAGCAATAAACAGACATTGATAGCTATATAACAAAGAATACCGGGAGCTGGATATTATACAAGTCAAATTATGTCTTAGAAAATTTAGAATCTTCAAATTTATCAATATATTTCTTATATAAGCTGTCTTAAAATAAAAATTCTATATTACCTACCACAGACAGGATCAGTTTAGGATTGGTTGTAGTTTATCAGACATTAAATTTTTATAGAAATGCCTCCAGAAGGTTGTTTATAACTAAAATTTTAATATATTCCAATTGAAAAAGTTGTAGAAAATTCAGGAAAAATTATAGAACGAAATAAAAAGATTTTCAACCATTTATCCTGATTACCTCCGAAAGTATCATATCTATGAGAAAAGTAAGTAAAACGAAGTAAAATTGTTCATAAGCAAATTTTCTATCAAAATTTGCTTCTGCAATTAGTAAGAAAAAATCGATGCATGGAAATCTAAATTAAGGAAGAAAAAGTTTTAAAATAAATTATATTTGCTTACGGGGAAACCGCTTAAGGTCTAAAGTTTCTGAAAATTTGCTATAAAATGTTTATAATGTTTATGAACTTGTGAACTAAACAACACTATATAAAGAAACAATGCGATATCTTTTTCTGTTTTTGCATGATAATTTTCCAATGCCAGGTTCTGTCTAGAAAGTCAAAGAACAATCAAACATGTGCTGAGTGAAAAATTATTTATTATTAAATTATTATAAAATTATTTAAGTACATAAATCGCACAATTTTTTTACATGTACATGTGAGTGTAAATGAGCTTTCAACTTCGGCTTATAACAAAATTATTACAAAAAAATTAATGGAATAATTATATGAAATTATGAATATTTTTATTATAAAAATAAATACAAATAAAAAAATAAGCAAGACTTTTTAAAAAATTCCCCATGCTCACCTACTTGCCGATTTTAATTTTTCAAAATGGGTTTGAAAGTTTGCTTACTCTTTTATACTTTAAAAAATTAGCCGTTTATAAAAAGAAATAATACAAAGTTTTGGAAAATTTCTAATTTACCTGACAGAGCTGTATTGCAAAATTATTAGTCAAAAAGGTAAACAAGTTTTGCATTGTTCTTTATGCTATTGTTTTGTAATTAACTCTACATTTTCAGATTTTCCCAAGCGTTCCTTTTTTTTCATACTTTTCCCCTTTCTTTTCAATGATTAGATTTTTTTCCTTATTCAGCATTTCAATTGGGCGTCAATTTATGTTTTTTGAATTTTGTATTTCTGTTTTATGTTTAATCTCCACATTAATTTCTGATATCATTTTTTTATTTCTTCCATTTATTGTTTTTTGGTTTCTTCTTTGTTATCCATTACATATAATTAAATAATAAATAAATAAGATAATATAAGATAAGATAAATAAGATTGCCATGAAAATGTTTTCATTGAGATGATTTTTCCATTGAGGAAAATCTTAAATTTTTCTTTGAGATTTTTTATTGTTAAAGAAATATTAGTAAGTACATACTTTAAAGTAGAAATAATCGAATAGAATAATTTGTTTTTTTTTCATAAAATCTATTATAAATAAAATATTTACGAAGTTTATTGGGAAGAAGTATATATTAATCATAAATATTTATTTTTTACAATTAAAATTACCTCAAATATTCCTAAAAAAAAAAAACTGAAAAATAATTGTTTAAACAAATTAGATGGTTTATTTAAGAATCTAATTATTTAAATAATACATATTCGTAATGTACGCAAAAAGTACATACAAATTAAAAAAAGAAACGTCGAAATCTATTAACAAGAAACAGAGATACAGTTAACAACTCCTTCCCCCTCCTGCGCTCTCACTAGTTACAAAGCCGACCAATTTTGAGTACCACAATTTTGAAGCTTTGTGAACGATTTCATTAATATGCAATCTTTTTCGAATTTTTCACGTTAAAATATGTTCTTTCAGATGACCCTAATAAGGTCTCTTAATTGTTATAAACAAAGCTGCTATCAATATATAGAAAAAAGGCACTAACTTCGTCCCAAAGTGTCCTAGGTTAACTTCTTTTCCTTTTGAGTTTGTAAAAAAATTCAGACTGTCAAAATATGAAAAAAATCAGTTTTGTGCAGTTAATGGTTAAAAAGTTATTCTAATTGTTTATAAGCAAACATTGACATGTTTTTGCCAAATTATTTGCGATAAACAAATTAAATAACTTTTAAATTCTGTGACCGATCGACATGAAATTTTAATCTTATTTTAAGCACTACAAGACCCAACATTGTGTGTAATTAAAGGTTATAAGTTTATTTGAAAAAAATATGCCACGACCTTTATTGATAATTACTGATCGTTGAATCTTTGTTATTTTCAGGAGGTAATATGTAGGTTGTACTTACGTGAATATACTGGATCTTTAATGCCATCACCTGTACCAATAATCTTGGTGTTTACTGCTTGAATTTTTTTAAAAATTGGAGTATTGAGCAAATTCAATAGGTCTAACCGATTTTCCATAAGCATTTTCGCGAATTTTCTTTACTATGGGCTGAATTTTTTTTAATTAAGTGCTAACTTTCTGTACTAATTACACAAGCATTTTTTATAGGAAATTGATTTAAAAAAATATTTACATGTATCCATTTCTGTTGTAGATACGACATCTATATTGTTAGATATATTCAGGATAAAAAATTGAAAACTAGTAGTCTGCAATTTTCTGTAGATTTTCCTGAATTTTACACTAATTTTTCAGCTGTGAGTGTATTAAAATTTTAGCTTTAAATAAGTCGCAGAAGGCCTGATTCACTACCATCAACTTAAGTTATTTTTGTACATACCCGATTAGACTATATGGTAAGGTAAAATTGACAACAGGAAGAATAGGAAATTTCAAAGTCAGTTTTATAGAAAACCAGTGCAGACGTGAAGAATAGAGAGTAAGACAAATATGAAGCCATAATGTTCAAGAACACTTAAAACTGTAATGTATAAATTATTAAACGTTGAATTAATAAAGTCTGTAGAGAACAGCTCTGAAATAAAATAAGCGGTAAAATTATAACAGAATAAATTATAATTTTTAATTTGTATTTTAAAATATTTTCTAAAAATTCCTTGGACTGCAAAAGTCTCAAACGAAGAAGTGTTAAGTTGAATTGGACATGGCAGAAAGCTTATGAACACAATTAAAATAAGAAAAACATCGTATCTCGGTTACATACTTCGAAACGATAAATACTCTCTTCTACACGTCATCTTGCAAGGAAGAATACAGGGGAGGAAAAGACTTGAGGAGAAAGAAGAAATCTTGGCTGAGAAATATCGGAGATTGCATTAACCTCAGTCTTGAACAGATATTTCACGTTGCAAAAGATAGGGAAGCGTTTAAAGAAGTGATCGCCAACTTTCGTTAGAAGACGGCACAATAAGAAGAATTTTAATATAAATGAATTAAAAATATATGTGATCTTTACACATTTAGTTCAATATCTTGGTAAAAATAGGTAATAAATAATAAAAGTTAGAAATATACTTTAGTCGTCATAAGTTTTTAACATTTGTTTCATTTTAGATATATGGGCAATCGGCTGCATCTTTGCAGAGCTTCTTACTTCTGAACCAATTTTCCACTGTCGTCAAGAGGATATTAAAACAAGTAATCCTTACCATCATGATCAGTTAGATAGAATATTCAATGTTATGGGATTCCCACATGAGAAAGACTGGGAGGACATCAAAAAGATGCCTGAACATCCAACTTTACTGAAAGACTTTAAGAAAGCGAAGTAAGTTTTGACTAAAAAGATTTATAGAGATATATCTATTCATTATTATTCTCTTTGCTTTTATCCCTATGCGGGATCAAGTTACCTAATTATATTTTTCCAAGTATCTATCTTGGGTCGTAACAATATCAATTCCCTTCAAATATATTTTCTCCCTAAGCCTCTCCCACCAAGTCTGACCATCCTAGGTACTTAAAACTATTACTTTTCACAATCATTTCATATTCACTATGATTTATGGAGAGCTGTTAAAAAACTAAAAAGGCCTCAATTTAGAAACCCTCCTATACATACTCCAGATGGTCACTGGGCAAAAAGTAATGAGGACATATCCAATGTTTTTGCCGAGCACTTAGAAATTTTTTTTCAAACATATCCCGCTGAAAATAACTTCGACATTGAAGATAAAGTGAAAGCATTTCTGCAAACCTCGTATCAATTGGAAATAACTATTCAAAAATTTACCGCTAACAATGTCACAAGATTCATACATATGTTGAATCCAAAAAAATCTGATATGACTTAATTAGTGCTAAAATTCTGAAAGAACTTTCATATAAGGGACTAAGGTATTTGACACAAATATACAATGCTGTTTTAAGGACGGGGTACTTTCCGATTTTGTGGAAGGTAGCCCAAATTATATTAATCCCTAAGCCAGGAAAACCTGCTGACCAAACAACATCCTACATACCTATTAGCCTAGTACCTGTTGGGGCAAAATTACTAGAAACATTACTCGTATAGAAAATAGATCTAATTCTGAAAGCAAAATCAATTAATTCCTAACCGCTAATTTGGATTTAAAGCGAAACATGCTCCCATCGAACAAGTCCAAAGAGTTATAAAAAAATTATATAAATCCTTTGAAGATAAAAAAATCTGCTCTGCTCCCTTTTTAAACATTGCCCAAGCTTTCGACAAAGTTTGGTACAATGGACTATTATACAAAATCAGAAAGAGCTTACTGAACAACATTTTCCTTATCCTCAAATCCTACCTTCAAAATTGACACTTTCAAGTAAGGAATCAAGACGAAACCACAACTCTACACCCAATAAGGTCTGATGTGCCTCAGGGGAGTATACCTGGTGCGATTATCTATCTAATCATTTACACAGCTGATCTTTCCACTAGCAAAAATATAATCATTGAAACATATGCAGATGATACCACTGTCATGGCATCTCACAAAGATCTTGTCATTGCTACTCAAATCTTGCATGACTTACTTGGATGTTATTTCCTCTTGGCTGAAAACCTGGCGAAATAAAGCAAATGAAACTAAATCTATCCATGTCACCTACATCCTAGAAAGAGGTGCTTTTCCAACTGTGGCATTAAATGCTCAGTTCCTGCAACAAAAAGAAGATGCAAATAACTGGGAATCCATCTGGAACGACGATTAACTTGGACACATATATTTGCTAAGATAAAGCAACTGGGCTTAAAGCTATGGATATAGAGCTACAGAATTCAATTGTGATGGACAGTATCCCACTCGAATATCGAAATCTTACAAAGATTCCATTCCAAAGTACTTAGAATTATCGTAACCTTACGACTTTTCAAATTTCTTAGTATAATGAGTTCGAATATGATTGCAACAAACTTGGGATTGTTAAAGTACGTCCGTTTATTGATGGACTTATTATCTACAAGTTTTCTTTGGGAAAATCAGCTGGAGTTTGCCCTAATCTACTAACAAAGTCTGCTTATACAGGATAAATCTCTATTAATTACAAAAAAATGAACAATTTGAAGAAACTTGTGCAGTATATACCAAAAGACAAAATATTTTTTATAACGAGTTGATCTTATGGCCTACTACAAATATTTGAACTTCTAAATATGTTTTTTCAAGTAATATATTATTCCATTAATAATGCTGGATCAATATTTTTAGGAGCGGGAATTTGTATCTTCTCATCCTATCTATTTTTGAATAATTCTTGGGTACTTCTTCACCTAGGCTTTTGATGTTTTATCTTCGCTCATTTAGATTTTCTTTATTTATGTATAATGTGTTTCTGCCTCTTGTCTACGGATTGAAAAGTGTATTTTTGAATGTAATAAATAGTCATCGCTACCATAGTCATGTCGCGCTTTTCTGAACTATTACATCCTGTACTCTGAGTTGGGTATTTTGATTTGTTACAATGTAATCGCTTATTGATTTTATGTTCCTTTTTCTTGAATACACGTATAGTTGTGTATGAATTCAAATGGGAAGTATCCATTCAAGATTCTCAGTAGATTCTGGTTGCATAAATCTATGAATCTTTCACTATTGTTGTTCGTGGTATCTCCTTATTTTCCTACTGTTTCATCCCCATCTTCATATTTTACGGTTAATATCCCCCATTAATAAAAAAAATATTTTCACAACAGACCTACATAAATATTTCTAAACTAATATATATTTTTTAACTATCTCATTAATTTTAGTTACGTGAATTGTTCTCTTATCAAATATATGGACAGGCATAAAATTAAACCTGATAGTAAAGCTTTCCATTTACTTCAAAAATTACTTTTAATGGATCCAAACAAAAGAATTACGTCAGAGCAAGCTATGCAGGATCCATATTTTACTGAGGAACCATTACCGACGCAAGATATCTTTGCAGGTATAGTATTAGATTTTTTTTTATTGTTTTTTTTTTATTTTTTTCTCGCGAAGTCATGGCCTTAATCATACGATTAAGGCCGATCTAAAATTATTTCTTTCTGAAGTATATATCTATTTAAACGTGAGGCTTTCTTACCGAATTTTAAAATTGTGACTGATTGAATTGGCAAAATCATAGCAAAATCATCAACAATAAAGATTGGATAAGATGTCATTCGCTTTAGAAATTTACCGCATTCCCCTGTATTTGTAGTTCAGTGTACATTGTAACAATAAAGCGTAGTGTGATTACTCTTTTGACTGAACACACGAATAATTGTCGCCTTGGTCGCTTCATAAGATCAACTGTTGCAGATTATGCCATCATATAAAACAACCACCAAATTTCATTTGAAGAAACACAGGTGCTTAATAAAGATTACGCTATAAGCCACGGATATTCAGAGAGGCTATCGAAATAAAAAAGCACCCAATCAACTTTAATTTTAAAGAAGAGGAGCTTTACGAAATACGGAAATACGAAGAAGACTGATGCTGACTTTGCAGTGACTTTGATAATGATAATGCAGTTGGATATGAAACTTCAGGAAGAAACAATTTCATACCGCTGCCTACAAACCCAGAAAACAATGTACGGTATTACAGAAACAGTTTTGAAATATGTATATTGAGTGTAAAAAATATAATTAATTTATTATAAATGTTATATGCCACTTTAAAATTTTTAGGTTGTCCAATTCCGTATCCAAAACGTGAGTTTCTGACTGACGACGACCAAGAGGAAAAATCAGACACAAAAAGACAAAATCAGCAACAGCAACAACAACCGACTCAGCAACAACAACAGCCTTCTCAACAGCAGCAGTCCAGTCAGCAAGATAGTCACAATTCTGCAAAGCGAGTTAGGTTATCGGGGCCGCAAGGTCACCCTGGGCCAGTAAACCAACAGGTACTATTCATTTTTTTTTAGTATTAGGTATATTACTTTGGTCAATAAGTCCCGGGCCTAATCAGTAAAACATTTTTTTGCAAAAATTTTGTTAATGCATCAAAATAATCTTCTTTAGCGGCGATACAATCATTCCAACTTGTTTTTTGGCTCTACGGATATGTGAGTCTTGCCCGCCTTTACTACTTTTCTCCACTCGTGCTGGTCTTGTGCAGCAATATCCCATCTTTTTCTTGGGCGACCAACTAACCTTTTGCCATCGGGCCTTTTCCAGAAGGTTGTATTTGTAGTCTTTCATCATTCGATTTCAGTGCTCAAACCGCATATACCTCTTTGAAAGAAAGGTACTGACACAAATACTAGGCCCTATAAATGATAACAACAGGTGGCATACAATTGAGGCGTTCAGAACCACAGTGGATCATGTCCGTAATATATAAGTCAGAGATATTTAGAGTTAAAGTTAACAAGCTCTCTACTATTACATAATACACCAACGAACCTAATCTAAGTGAAAACCTCTTATGTAATATGTTGTTTAAATAATTAAACTATGTGTAATATTAAATAAATAACGTTTTTGGAAATAATTGGAGACACTTGAAAAAAATTGGACTTTACTGATACTGATACATTATTACTCTGAAATATTTGGTGGAAAAAAATGGATTAAAAAACGAAGTATGACAAAACTGGAAATTTAGTTACAAAAAATAATAACAAATAAAAGACTTTAACTTAAACTTAAACTCACAGTTTAAGTGGCATTAGTTTTAATCATCATAGATCAGTTCATGATCGTCTATGTCGTCTTCTTCACCCTGTTGCTGGATTCGTGAACGAGTTCCTGTGTTGATGCAGAGATTTTTAAAATGATAGTGTGTGACTGGTGGCAGATCTGTTTCTTTGCTTCTGTCACTAGTCTAGGTGTGGAGTACAGATG
The DNA here is from genome assembly GCF_040954645.1 of Diabrotica undecimpunctata. Taxonomy (NCBI): domain Eukaryota; kingdom Metazoa; phylum Arthropoda; class Insecta; order Coleoptera; family Chrysomelidae; genus Diabrotica; species Diabrotica undecimpunctata. The sequence continues at coordinate 112,753,885 of NC_092803.1, read as the reverse complement.
ACTGATTACCAATGAATTTTGAGACATTTATTTTGGCATCGAGACAATAAAAAACGGAAAATCGTCATTCAGCATAGATTTGTACTTCAAAACCCAAGGATCTTCTTTCTCGTACCTTATCCATCTCATTTCTAACCATTTCACAGGTGCTCCATCACTATCTTTTTTTTTCTATTTACAAGCACATCTTCTATGTTCTTTGTCAACACAATGTCGCTCCTTATTATGTTAGTTACTTCAAAAGGTACTGTCAATTTTGAAGTTTTTATTACATCAATCCAGTCGTTTGGCCCAAAGATGTGGGAAGATTTTCTGGCAGCCTTTTCAATAACCCCAAAATCTCGGTCGTTTGGCAAAAAGGAGTGGCCAGATACAGGACACTTGTGATCTATCGTTCTTATGTTGATGTAAGCATCTTGAACAAGATTTGGTAACGTGGCAGCCACTTTAAAATTTCTGTTTTGTCCTGTACATGAATCTGAATGAATAGAGAGTTACGTGGTTATGATTTTTGTCATGTTTTTCAAATGCATGGGCAATATTGAAGATATTTCCAAAGGTCCTCTACCGCCATCTGTTTCGTCCCACACATACATAAAGCCGTTGTTTTTGTTGATGGTATGAGTTCCTAGGTTATAGAGATACATATTTTTTTTGTAATGTGCAATGGATGTAGATAATTTCGGGTATGGCAGTGCTTTCTGGAGGTCAAAAGTAGCAACTTAGTGTTCATCTGATGCGTCATCATTGTCCGATTTTAGTACATCTTGAGCTTGTTTTGCTTTTGCTAGGTGAACATTTTTCTCAAAAATAAGTGAATTGGATGTCTCAGGTACAGTTGCTGCAGCTATTTCTAAGGACAGTTGATCACATTTGGCGCACGTATCTTTTGATAGTATTTTAAAATGTTTTAAACACATGATAGGTCATACATTTTTCTGATATTTAAATCAGGATTAGGATACTTTCTTTCAGGGTTCTTTGTTCTGCTATAATGAATGTCGTCATTTGAATCCATTTTTTATCATAAACGATCACGATAAATGCACTGAGCACAATCTGACTAGTCAACTGGACTTGATCCACTCTGTCCCTAAATAATATGACATATTATTCAGAGACATAGGAAACTAACGCCATCTGTTTATTATTGCGGTAACTTTGGACGTGGTTTGTTATAGCACCGAAAAGATTTCTATTTGTAGAACATAAATATATTAATTTTCGTAAAAACTGGACTTAGTCCACTATGGTTCTGAACGGCTCAATTATGAAATATATAATATATATTTAAAGAACCGCCTTTATCTCAATATGTCCGGCTACAGCGTCTTCAATGGGCAGGCCAGAGAACGCCAGAAATCTCCTTGGCAGTCGATCGTGGGGGATAATGGGGATCGAATTGGGCTGTAGAGCCATAGGATGGATGGACATGTACTGCTTATCTTATCCGATTTGCCTTAATGTATCGTACTATGTTTTCTTCTCCATAGAGTGCTTGGAGTTCCTGGTTGTATCTTCATCTCCACTACTTGTTGTTTCATGCTGGTTTAGTGTCCACGTCTCATCATCATACGTTGTTATGGGGCGAATTACAGTTTTATATACCTTTTGTGTTAGCTGTCTTTGAGAGCATTTTTGATTTAAGTAGCATCGCTAGGGAATAATACGCTCTATTTCCTGTCATGATTCTAGCTGTTACATCTTTTTCATAACTATTTTCGGCTATAATCATTGCATGCCTATTTCTATGACCCCGCTTTCAAAAACTGTAAAATCTTTCGCGTCTCTGGTAGATTGTGTAATTGTGTCGACATTGTCAGCAAAAGCTAACAGTACCTTCACTCTCTGGGCAGCAAAGCAATTTGGTAATCCTGGTTGTGCTTTCCTAACTGCTTGTTCTGAAGCAAAGTTGAATAACAAAGTGGAAAGCTGATCCCCTTGTTTGTCTTAGGACCGTTTTGATTTGAAACTCATCTGATGTACTGCTACCAATTCTAATACGTTCACATGAATACTGCACGCACATTTGGGCTAATTCTACCAGCTGTCTGGGTACTCCCATTTCTACCATTACCTTCCACAGTGTATCCCTGTTTTCAGAGTCATACGCTTGTATAAAATGTACAATATACAAATCTACAATCATTCCAACGATTTTCTAATTTTTCGATGCCGCCTTTGGAAACGATTGATCTTTGCTTTCAGTTTCAGCGATTACTCCTCTTTAGAGCGACATCTCTTGCCACTGAACATTTGCCAGATCTGGACTATACGGTGCGGAAGCAATTCACAGTTTAATTCGTGCATTTATCCATCGTTTTCATCGACTTGTGACACTTTTTCTTCAACAAATGAGGCCTTTTCTTTGCGATTTCGATCTTAAAACGCTCTAATAAACTAATTTAGTAGTCGTTGTTAATTGTTTCGCCGTATTTCAAATAGTCGATGAAAATAATTCCTTGCTGGTATCAAAATACAGGGACCATAACCTGCCCGGCGGTTTGTTGCATCTTTGGTCGCTTCGAACGGCTTTCTCCTGGTGCTTTCCACTCATATCACTGCTGTCATATGAATCTTCAATTTAGACAACATCCTATCCAACAAAATAGCAAAACACAAAAAAGAAAGGAATAACACCAGCTTTTAGAACAAAGAACAACTTAATCAGATATATTAAAATTAACAAGACCCAAAAGAAAAACCACTTACACAGTGGTGTATACAAACTTAAATGTAGCGACTGCTCAAAAACTTACATCGGTCAAACTGGTAGAACTTTTAACAAACGTATAGCAGAATACAAAAGGGGTTTCAATAATAAAAAAAAAACTATATAATTCTGAATAACCAACTTGAGATAAACAGTTCTCCCCTCCTCAGCTTTTTCAGTTGAAGACTATAAAGTGTACACGCATACCAAAAATAGATTACTTGAGAAAGGCATTCTGCCGAAATAGCTGTAGTGATAACAAATTATAATAAGTTTTGTGGAAGCGTCGAAAACAAAAGTTTTCAGTTTGTTAGATAAAATGAATTTCCCTCAAGTAACGGTCGAATCCATTACGAAATAAGAATTTTTAGATCTACTGTAGTCTACTCGTTTAGAGATTGGTAATACAATAAAAGTATTTAGCCCTATAGCCAGTTTTGTTAAAAAAAAAACGGAAAACTGCATGAAGTCAACTCAGGCACTGGATCCGCCATCCTCTCATCAAAGAATATAGACGCATATGGAAGATCAGTTCAAATGGGCGATTTGGTTATGGTTATTATCCTTCAAAACAATCCTTAAGAGGGCGACTGCATAAACTCAAACCAATAAAATTTTTAATATATTAAATTGTTTAAATTTTAATTTTAAAACTTAAAAAGGTATGAAATTTACAATATTCAAAGTATTTATTTTTTTTTTATTACATGTAAATAAAATTTTATAACTTTGAATTAAAAATAGGTTTGTTCCAACACTACGAAAAACCGCCAGTTAACTTTTTATTATACTGTTTTTGTTTTGTATAAAACTTAATGAGGTCGCTGGTTAAATGATAATCGATAAATAATAATAACGAAAAAATGAAATAATTTGTTTGTAAGTAAATTAGCGAAAAATAGCAAATGTTCGTAAATAGATATGTAAAATAAAATGCAATTCAAATAACAATTGGCAGATTTAATATCTTATTGTCAATTCTATATGAGATTCACTTACCTTTTGTCTGTGGTTGGGCCTCGCTCGGAGTCTAAGGTCTAAGGGTAAAAATGGGATGCACACCCGATGCTGGTTTGCTTGCTTCTGTCCACGATGAGAGGTTGTTGTAAAGTGGCCGATCATACGAAACAAAATATGTATGTACGCGAATCCATTGGGGTGGTTCTTCTGTTCTTAGGACCTCCGTGAATACTTAAGACCTTAAAGTGGCATTTTAAATTTTCTACACAAAGAATGGGTACGTTAATGTTTCCCAAAAACATGTTGTTTTCAGACAAGTGAATTCTCAGAACTTGACAATAATTAATCAGCCAATTTGAGTTCGAGAATTTAAAGGATGAACTAAAGCCATATTATACTTAGCTAATATACTATGATTGAATAAAAGATTTAAAACTAAATAAGGTCATATTCTGAATATTAAAAATAAAATATTTAAATCAGTCTTGATACTTTTCCAAACAGTTTTCTTGCCCAAAAATTTAACATTTTAAAAAAAATTTTCAAATATATTCAACCAAATATTTCATTTTCTCAGGACTTTTCATTAAACTTTCGAAATTATTTCATTGAACAATTATATAATAATAGTCTCCCGTTTTATACCGCTGTCGCGGCTTTGGGAGTATAGCAGGGTAGTCTGCTATATCTAGGGCCTGCGGTATACAAGGAAGGTAACATGGCCAGTGCTACGCTTCAACCGTCTATTATTACCCCTGGTTTTACCCAAGGTACTCATTTTTATTCAGGCTGAGTCGACCTGGGGCCTATAGACATTTTTAAAATGTCTAGATGTTCTTGCCGGCGGTGGGATTCGAACCCCGGACCACCGGCTTGCGAGTCAAGCATCAACCGCTTGCGCTACGCAAGCGGTAGGATCATTGAACAATTATCCTGTTCAAAAAAGTATTCAATGAAACATTTTACTAAATTTTGAAATTTTCCATTTTGCCGAAACTTCCATTTCATCCATAATCTTTTAATAAAAACAAAAAGCATTATTGAATTATTTTTGAAATATTTAACAGTAACTATTAATGAATAGTCTTGTTGAAAGTTTTTACGCTGTATGGATACTATTTAATCTTATTTTAAAATAACAACTACTAGTAAAACATAACTTTCACAATGAATAAATATTGGTAAAATTATTACAATATAATCTTAAATTGATTTATACTTAATTGAAAATAAACTGATGACATTAATTAAAATTAAAATAAATTTTATGTATAAATTTATGACATTTACTAAAAATTTAATCTTCATAACTGATTTTTTTATTCATTTATTAATGAATGAATAAATTATTGGTTTCAAAAATGAAGTCAAATGTTAACTTACTGTTTAATTACTACATAGTATATTAATTGTAGTTAATTTTTTATGCAATCTCTCACTAACTGTTCCAACTCCCTTGATGGTTGTTCGGGATCATCATGTGGGAGGTATGCTGATCTAAGAACTATCTCCTTCATGATTCCTCCCTCTATGACCTTTATCTTTACTGTCGTTCAGTCTGTGGAACAGAGATCACAACCAGTCTTCTGCATTAAGGTCTTGATTTTCCCTCTTTAGACGGATCCTGATGGTTTCTTCATCAAGCTATTTCTCGGGGACGCGAGTGAGGACCATGGGGCGCTTGGGCATATTATTTGGATCAATTATATTTAAGTTTGCTCCCTCCCATAGGCCCTCAATAGTCTTTACCACTTCAGTTGTCCATTTTTTTGTATACTCATTAACACAGTTCACCCACAGGGTCCCTTCGCTAAACGATGTTTTGTAGAACTGCAGAAGTTCATTTTGACCTCCGATATCCTCCTTCATCAAGTGCTTGCTTCAGTTTGTTAATCATCAAATTTGCGTGTGCCCGATCTAGTTGAGTATCAGGATGGTGTCTGTGTGCTACCACCATTCTGAATACTTTTGTCACGGTGCTTTATGACCTAGTCTGCTCGTTAGAGCCCCTTGGTTTCTTAGCAACTCTATTACGAGGGGGGTGTTGGTATTCCAGAACGGAACAATTAAAAATTCAGTCCTACATCTAATTTTGTGGAGCACTAGTTATATGTATAAATTATTGGCGAAATATTTGTTCATTTTTCTTTTTTAATATTGTCTTATTGATCGCATACTGTATTCTACTCTAGATTACGCTGATTATTTTTTTTAATTATAGCATTTTTCTTAATGATTTTTTTAGTAGCTTTTAAAATTTATATTTTATTTTTTAGCAAATTCCGATTTCTCAACAACAAGAATTTCATCAACAACAGATGATGTACAACAACGGGTCTCAGCAGCAGCAACAAAATTTCCAACAGAGGTTTTAAATTACTATTGTAAAAAATTACTTAGTAAAGTAAATTATTCTTAAACATTTTTATATTAACGTGTAAGCAATAAATTATTTATTTAGTTTTACTGTTTTCTCCATACATTTTTGTCTTCATTCCTTATTCATATTCTCATTCTTCCATTTTAATGTTTCTTAATAATAAACTCTTAAAATAAAATGTCATTCTACGTGTGGCCTCCATACGAAAAGGTATTTTATATTTGAAACAAACACACTAATAAGCCAGGTATTGTGCCTAGTTTTGATTAAATATTTTGGCATCCAGAATATTTAAAAATGCAAATGCGTTTGCATCTTTCGTGCCTCTATTTCTGACGTCGACAACATTCTCAAAAACAATTCTACAGTTTCCGTTAAAAATGAAATCATCCACATCCGCAGACTTATTTCCCCAACTAAAAGGTTAATATCTAATGTGTTTCCATCGATTCTAAATCAACTTATCGAGCGGGCATTAAAAGCCGAACTTGGTTTACAACTAACCTCACCTGTATCTAAAATTCGTACTGGCGCACCCGATTAAAATTATTCCCATATATTAAGTTTTCGACAGTCCATCTACGTAATACCAGATACCAGATTAATACATTTTGAAAATACTTCCTTCCGAATCTTCGTTACATCAGACAAACTTGAATGTTTCCTTTGCCAACAAGCTGGACACTCGACTGAAGCCTGCCAAAACTACTACCCACCCCTGATTCGCCCACGTACCTAATGAATCCAGCAACAATAGCCCCACTTCACTTTCCGGAAACTTTTTAACTTCTGTCCCAAATTCTCCTTTGGACAATTTATCTAACATCACACCCCTACCTTTAGATTAACCTCAATCTACACCTTCTACTGTCGCCCTCCTCAAAAGAGCCCATTCAACTGACTCAAGCCTTGATTCTCCTCCTGTAATTACCATATCAGATCCTGCCTCTTAAACTCGGTTCGCTATCTCCAATCCGAACTGTCTAGTGAATTTAGTAATTATTTTTTTGCGAAGTTAGTTACTTTTTGACAGACTCGAAGTGGCTGGAAATTACTATATAACCAAGCACACGTATTTATAGCCAATATTAATAGTAAACAAATTAAATAGTATATAAAATAGAACTTTACAAATTACCGACAATCAATATTTATTTATTTGCACCATATGTAATAAATAGTTATGTTAAATTACAACAACTAAAATATATCTTTTAAATATATACTACCCAAAATGTTATGGGGTTAGTATGCACTTCCACAATTTAGAATAATTCTTCTTTTTTCAAAGAAAGAAGTCTGCAATAGTAGTATACTTGAGCTATTAATACTGAGAAGTAGGAATTGTTGTGTTGTAGGTTTCCGACAATGAATCTGTCAAAATATACCCGAGCTAAGCGAATGGAGTTTACAGTCAAATTGACTCACATTCCCACCATGACAACTCCTCTTTTTCAATTAACTCACTGCAATTAATTGCTTTGCTAGAAAATTTTTTCGACAGCCATGACCCCTTAGCTGAAGCGTTTACCACGAACATTAACGCCCTTCTTGAAGACCTCAAACAAATCTGCAATAATATCTCGGATATGTCACTTAAAAATCGTATAACTCACCTACAAAAGAAAATTAAGGCTACGATGAATCCCAACAATGTTATTGACACTGTTAGGGCCAATTGTTCGAACGCTAATCAAAACTTGATTGTAATCAAATATTTAATTAAAATCAAATACGTCACATTTTGAGGTTATGTTGACTTATTTATTTTATTCAATTTTATTATTTTTCGTTTTAATTTAAGATAAACCATAATTAAACTCTGTTTGATGTAAATTTCATGTTTTTATTTACAAATCAATAATAATAATAAGCAATTTTTAATAATTTTGACAGATCCTGTGACGTATTTGATTGTAATTAAATATTTGATTACAATCAAGTTTTGATTAGCGTTCGAACAATCGGACCTAAGTCTTACATCTGTTAGCTCTAACGACATTGAACCGACCTGTCCTAATTTATAACTTTCATATACACTATAATTCAATGGAATTGCGACAGATATTATCCGCGCTTAGAACGTCTGCAGTTACTTATATCTCTCCGCCACCCCACCTCCATTTGCCTACAGGAAACAAATTTCACGTCAACTAATTTCCATACGCTCAAAGATTTTAAAGGGTATCATTACATCAGATCTATCTGCTACAGAGCTAGTGGAGGTGCATCCATATTTGCATCTAAAGACCATTACTCCATTCTTCTTCTGGCTACCAATCTCGAAGCTATCGCTATCACAACATACTGCCCTAACAAACTTACCATATGCTCTATATCTCTATATACATCTCTCCTGGCCACTTTCTAAAAGAAGAACTCCTTGAGTTAGTTTACCAACTCCCCCAATCCTTTATAATTGTAGGAGACTTCAACGCTCACAACACTATGTGGGGCTCCTCGCGTACATTTGGACGTGGTAAAGTTGTTGAAAATATTCTTGATTGCACTAGCTCAAGTGTCTTCAATACGGGATTATACACCCACTTTAATATTGCTTCTGGTACTTTTTCTGCCATCGATCTAAGTATCATCATCATCAGTGGTGCTACAGCTCTAGTTGAGCCTTGACCTTCCCCAGTCTATTTCGCCAGTCGTTTCTGTTCATCGCCAACCGTTGCCAATTTGCCGCGCCGATTTTCCTTGCGTCCTCGTCCACACCGTCCCTCCATCTCAGTCGTCTGCCTCTACTCCTATTTCCCACTGGGACCGATAATAGAGTTCGTCTGGGTGGGTAATTTTCATTTGCTCTTGACACATGTCCAGCCCATCTAAGCCTACCTATTTTTATGAAGGATATTACATCTCTACCATTTACTATTTTTTTATACTTCTCGTACAATTCGAAATTATATCGCCTTCTCCAAATACCATTCTCACAGAATACGCCCATTATTCTTCTTAGTATCTTCCTTTCGAAGACGAGCAGAAGATTTGCGTCTGTTTTGGAGATGGTCCATGTTTCTGACCCATATGTCAGCACTGGTAGGATGAGTGTTCTATATATTATTAGTTTGGTTTTCTGGCTTAAATTTCTGTTTTTTAGCTGCTTGCTTAGTCCAAAATAACATTTGTTTGCTAGCAGTACCCTCCGTTTTACTTCTTCAGATGTGTCATTATCGTTTGTTATGAGAGACCCCAAATATGTAAACTTATTTACTACCTCAAAATTATATTGGTCTATACTGAAGTTTTCTTCGGCGTTTCTAGCTATATCTCTGTTATTTGGAATAGATGCTAACATTTTGGTTTTTTCCTCGTTTATTTTAAGGCCCATATTTTGTGCGGCTGTCAAGCAGGTGGAAGTCATCTCTTTAAGTCCTCGTGTAGTACGTGCGATCAAATCCAGATCGTCAGCGTAAGCCATAATCTGCGTTGATTTATTAAAGATTGTTCCCCTATTGTGTAACTCGGCATCTCTTATAGTCTTTTCTAACGCTATATTAAAGAGAAGGCACGCCAGCGCGTCTCCCTGCCGTAACCCTGCATATGTTTCAAACGCTTGTGACATATCGCCTTGTATTTGCACTCTGCAGATCACTTTACTCATAGTTGTTTTTACGAGCCTTATTAATTTATGGGGGATGTTAAGTTCATTCATGGCTTCATGGCTTCGACTTAAAGTCCACAAAGAGATGGAACGTGTCAATATTAAATTCATTGGTTTTTTCTAAGATTTGACGTAGCACAAAAAGCTGGTCAATTGTTGACCTACCTGGCCTAAAACCGCTTTGGTACTCACCAAGGATTTCTTCCACGTACGTACTTAAACGGCTGTACAGGGTGTTGGAGAATATTTTGTACATTGTATTCAGAAGAGTTATACCCCTATAATTTTTACATTCCAACAAATCTCCCTTTTTGTGCAGTGGACATATGATTCCAGTGCACCATTCCTCTGGCATTTGTTCTTCTTCCCAGACTTTGACTATTATGTTGTGAATTTGGTGCATAATGCTGTTACCTCCATGTTTGATGAGCTCTGCGAGGATACAATCCACTCCTGGGGACTTGCTATTTTTGAGTCGTGTGATTGCGTCTTTCACTTCAAATATTGAAGGAGGTTCTACGTGAGTGTTATTTCTTGGTTTTTGGGGTGACGCATCATTTTCCACTTCGGTACCAAGTAGTTCTTTGAAGTGCTCAACCCATCTGCTTTGTACTGCGTCAGCGGTACTGACTATATGTCCATTTTTGTCTCTACACATCGTCAGCCGTGGTTTAAATTCTTTTCTTGTCTTATTTAGGATATTATAGAACTTTCTAGTTTCATTTTGCCCCTTTAATGATTGAAGCTCTTGCATAATCTGGTTTTCGAAGGTCCGCTTTTTCCTTCGATGTATGCGTTTTTCCTCCTTCCTAAGATCTTTGTACATTTGCTCCTTATCCCGTGTTCTTCTTTGTTGCATAAGTTTATATGCATAAGTTTTTCTTTTAGTGATATCTTCACATTCATCGTCGAACCAACTGTTGCGTGGAGTGGATTCTTCTGGTCCTAGGACGTTGTTTGCCGCTTCCTTAATTGTTCTTCTACATATATCCCATTGCTCGCTAGCTGTTAAATTCTCATCTGTTGTGCTTTCATGTTCAAGGTAATTTTGATACCTTTCTAGTGCACGGGGCTCTTTCAAGAGTTTTAAATTGTAGCGAGTACTTTTCTTGCCCTTTTCTTTTTTTGCATTTGAGATTCTTGCTCTTATTTTTGCGCCTACTAAGAAGTGGTCTGAATCTATATTAGCTCCACGATAAGTACGTACATCCATTAGATTAGAGAAGTGCCTGGTTTCTATTAGGATGTGATCTATTTGATTTTTGGTTGTACCATCAGGCGACGTCCATGTTACTTTATGGATATTCTTATGGGGGAAGTAGGTACTTCCAACGACCATGCCCTTGGATGCTGCAAATCCTATTATTCTATTTCCATTGTCGTTGGTGACGTCATGAGCACTGCATTTTCCGATGTATGGACTATATATATTTTCTTTCCCTATTTTTGCATTAAGATCTCCAATTATGATCTTGATGTCGTTTCTGGGACATCTATCGTAGATGGTCTCTACTTCCTCATAGAATTGATCTTTGACATCCTCTTCTTTGTCTTCGGTTGGGGCATGTACATTTATGAGACTGATGTTAAAAAACTTACCTCTTACTCTTAGGTAACATATTCTTGGACTTATTGGTTTGAAGTTCATAATAAGATGTTTTAATTTTTTGTTAACAATGAATGCGGTCCGAATTCGTGATTATTCTTGTGACAACTGTAATATATATCGCATTGTCTCTTTTGGATAATTCCTTGGCCAGTCCATCTTACTTCTTGCACAGCAGTAATGTGTGCTTTATATTGAGTTAGTATGTCTATTAATTTTTTAAGATTTCCAGGTTCATAAAGTGCCCGCACATTCCACGTGTAAATTTTTAAATCTTTGTCCTTATTTCGTTGCATTGGTCGTCGTCGTAAGTTCCGTCCGGTTTATTTAGCTGTAGATCTCGTAACGATATTTTTTTTTTACGGGGTAGAGTTGTTAGCCCTAAGCCCAACCTCCAACCTGGAGGGCCAGGGACTCTTCTGTTAGGGTTACCATACCTTAGTCCGTTTTGGTTCACGGGTGGTATTTTATTTCCCACCTACCCGCCGGTCCTAGAACCGGTTAGGGCGTTCCCCTATCCACCACCTGGGGACGCGTCCGATGGGAGACAGACAACTCCACACGGAATCGATCTAAGTATATGTGATCCTAAATCGGCCCCCTGCTTATCCTGTCAAACAGCGGACAACCTTAACGACAGCAAACATTTCCCTATAATTATACCTGACAACACTAATGATCAAGTTTCAGTGAAAAGTTATTGGCGCTTCAACAAGGCTAATTGGCCAGAGTTATCCAAAATAGCCGAATCCTTTATATGCGAATTACCTAATTCTAATAATATTGATGATTCAATAAAACTATTCTCAGATGCCATAATTAAAGCAGGATTAACTCACATTGGCAAAACCACAATTAGCTCCCCACATAAAGTTGTTCTTTGGTGGAACTCTCAATGTGAACTTGCAATTCGACAATCATAGACTGCGCTCAATTAATACAGCAAATATAAATAAAAGTCCTGAAAATCTAATTAAGCATAAAAAGCTGAAAGCCAAAGCCAAATACGTTGTCAAGCAGAACAAGAAAAAATTCTGGCATAACTACGTGTCGTCTTTGAATTATAACGTAAATCCCTCTCAAATGAGGAAAAAAATTCGACAAGTTCAGGGACAAAAGCCTAACACCAAAATTACGCATTGAATCTCTAACAGCACTTCTTCTAGCAACAGCCATAATATTTGCACCACCCTGGCTGACAAATTTAAGAAAAAATTTCAAAACAAACTCTTCTTCTTCCTCTTGATAAACAATTCTGCTTGTTCATTGCCGATTGGTGACTTTTTTTCTATTTTGTCCATTTTCGTACGTCACATTTTCTTCTAATGTCTTCACTTCTCTTTTCATTTCAAACCCCTTATTTCATCCTCTATACAAGAACCGCTCTCCTACAATCTCACTTCACAGCACTTTCAAGATATCGACAATAATAATTCTCCTTTCTCACTGGCTGAACTTACATTTGCCTTATCCGTATGTAAAAATACTTCCACTGGCCCTGATGACATCCCTTATATTCTTTTTAAAAACCTACCCAACCACTGCCTCACTGTCCTGTTAGACATATATAACTCTATCTGGTCTTCTCAAATATTTCCTACTCAACGGAACACATCCGTAATTATACGAGTCCTAAAACATGGCCAAACACCAACCTTGCCACACAGTTCCTATTTCTCTCACTTGCACCATGTGCAAATTAATGAAGAAAATTATAAATAGGCGTCTTTTATGGATTATTGAAAAACACCAAATTTTACCTAAAGAACAATCTGGTTTCCGCCGATATCGTTCCACAAGCGATAACCTCGTCTGCATCTTTGATATTGAAGCTGCTTTCGATAAAATACCTAGGCAGATTATTCTCGATAAACTATTATTATATGGCCTTAATAGAAACATTTTTAAATTCATCTAGCACTTTCTTAGCTCTAGATCCTTCAGTCTTTGTAAATGGTTATCTATCATCGCCCCACGTCCAACAAGAAGGAGTTCCTTAGGGCTCTGAATTAAGCACCCACCACAGAATTTACAAAACAGTCATCAGACCAATAATGACAATAGCGGCATAAACAAGACCTGACACACAGAGAGGACAAAAAGAATGTTAGAAACGGCAGAGATGAAAAATTAATGGTAAAACACTATGGGACAGAGCTAGAAGTACATATATTACGATGTAGATGCAAGGTGGAGAACATCAAGGGCTGGGTAAGAAATAGAAGAGTAGAATGGAACAATCATATAAGCCGAATGACAACAAATAGATTAGTAATATTGAAAAACAGACATTCAGGTCTACATAAAAAGAAGAAGAAAGATATAATTTTCAAACAAGCTTTGCAAGATAAAGTGTTTGGGAGTGAAAATCAGACGTGAACTGATTAATAAATCTAGATCAGCTGACGATACTGTTCGATAGGGCATTCAAGAGTCGTTGCATTGTGTAAACACGACAGGAAGAAAAGTTGCTCTAAAAATAAATGTATCTAAGACAAAATTTATGTTTTCAGTCGCCAATCTCACTTCAATGCTTCCCTAGAGATAGATCAACAAAATATTGAGAGTTACTCACTTTAAATATTTGGGATGCTACATTACAGACCACCTACACACAAGTAAAGAGATCAGTGCATAATTGAAGCAGCTCTCAGGTATCTAACTATTATAGCCGTGAATAGTTTGCCCATGTAATTGTCAAGATTAGGGGGAGCTAATATGGCACAGAAAGAAGATCTCCTGATTTTATTTCTGATTGTGATTTATCTCGTAAGATTTTTGGTCTATTAACGAAAACGGAGTATGGAAATCCAGGTACAATCATGAACTCTTCCAATTGTTAAAAGAGACACCGATCTCAGAATTAAATAAACTTCAGAGACTTCGATCGGCTGGTCATGTAGTGAGAATGGAGACTGGAAGATTGCCAAAAAGAGCCAGATATAGTAAAATGCAGGGCGCAAGACAAAAGAAAGGCCACAAAAAAGATGGGATGATGAAGTTGTCGCGAACGCGCAAAATTTGCTAGACCTGATAACCTGGAGAAGATCGGCGCGGGACCGGTAAGATTGGAGGCATAGTTTGGAAGAGGCCAAGGCTCGATTTGGGCTGTAGCGCCATTGGAGAGAGAGAGATTTCTAGGCATTTTAAAATAATCAAATTTTTCCTTTATATATTTTATAGGATTTATTTTTATGATTTATTTATTTATTTTATGAACTAGATTTTCATGGAGCTTTACTTACAAAATAACAGTTTATAAGAGTGAAAATATTATTCACTGTAATTTAATAGTTAGTACATATTACTGTGGACGAAGTCAACATCTAAAGAATCTAAATTTCAATTGTACGATTTCAGTCAAGCTTTATTTTATTTCAATTTAACTCACTAAGGCTCCTAAATTTTTTAATAGATGATGGTTTAATGGTATTTTTTAAATTAATATTAACTGATAGAGAATAATCTATGTACCTACGTGAAACTTGGGTATTGACTTAACAATCTGTAAACCACATCGACATCTTTGAAAGAAAGAAAGGTACTGACACGAATAGTAGGCCCTATAAATGAGAACAACAGGTGGTGAATCAGATAGAATTATGAAATAAGTATACTATAATAATATATAAAGATCAACTTTTATCTCTGACCTTTGTTTCGCCTACAGCGTCTTCAATGAACAGGCCATGTATTTAGGATAGAAGCAAACAGGCTTCCAAAAAAAAACTGTTGAATGCAAGGGAAGAGACCTGTGGGAAGACCAAGAAAGCGGTGTGAGAATAATATGGATGAGGACGCAAGAAATCTACTTGGCAGTCGATCGGAGAAGAATGGCTTCAGACCGTAACGAATAGAGAGGTTTGCTGAGAGGCCAGGGCTCGAATTGGAGTGTAGAGCCATACGATGGAGGTTGGATAGAGAATAATCACTTATTTTTTAGAAAAGATAGAATGAACATTTGAAATTAATAAAATATTTATCCATGACTAGATAATTAAGGCACGTCGAAATAATCTCCAATGAATTGCCCAGTGGCAAGATTCTATAAAGAGTACAAAAGCAAGACTAAAGAAAACATGGGAGTCATCTATACTGATATTAGATTAGCATTAGATATTATACTATGTACTAACAGTGTAATACGGTCAATTAAATTTAGAAAGCATAGGAGAGCGCAAATAAATATATTAAAATGTACTATACAGAACCGAGAAAAAAACAAAGTGGTCAAAAAGTCCACTTATTTTTTTCAAATAGTACCTACCCACTTAAGCGTCTAGGTAACATCTTCAAATCCAATAATAAAACCAAGAAAAATATGAATTAAGAATACATTAACGGTATTATTAAGTATCAACAATAATAATACATAAAGCATAAGAAATAATAGAAATATATTTGAAAATAATAATACAAAAAACTTATTTCACAATACAACAAATACTTTAATCATCTTTTTTCTGTTTTTTTTCAGGAGATCCTTCTTTTGTCTCTCCTGATGATCTCCTTTTACTGGCTTTTTCAGGTTTCTTCTTGGGCTTCTCTTCTTCTTCTTCCTCTTCATCATCATCGTCGTCGTCCATCTCTTCATCTTCATCGCTCTCTGGTTTTTTAGATCCCAATTTTTCTTCGTAATTACTAACGTTCTTTTTAATTTTACTTGCATCTGGACTATAAGCCCATAATATAAGCTCAAGATGTTCTTTGGTTGGTAAATCGTCTTCCCACATATCTGGCCGACTCTCTTCCATGGCCTTTAATAATTTCTTAATTTCCACATTTCTTACAATGTCCCAAGAGGGTTTTCCTTCACCACTCGACACAGTTCTGAGATTTTTATATTCGCCTTTGGCTTTCTTGGTGTATGCTTCTAAAAATGCTTCTACTAATTTATCGTTAATATCGAATTTTTCTTTTAGAGGTAGTAATGATTGAACTGAGGCAAGAGGCAGGTATGCTCTGTTTTCTTTTGACATATTGTTGATTTCGAAGTCTCTAAGGAAGTCCTCAAATACTTTGACGGCATCATTTATGTTTTGTATCTTCTCTTTGTCCTTTGTTACTAAAAGAAAAACGTCTATTAGAATAATATATTAGCCCATAATACTTATAAAGTAGTGAAATTGTTTATTTATTTTACAAATGTTATCTATATATCTTTTTGTTGTTTTGTCTATTATTATACTAACTTGGACGGTAATGCTGATAAGAATGGCTATAAAAAATTTAACAGAAGTTCAATATGTGTTTTTTGTCTATAATATAAAAAGTAATATTTATTTATTGGTACTTGATTTTCAATGTCTACGTGGATTTTTATTTAGTTTTGCAATTACCAATCATGGAGAGACATTATTTAAATCGCGAAATGCAATGGCGTGCTATAGGGATGCTTCACGCTGGCAAAAGTCAAAGAGACGTTGATGAGGTCGTCCATACGAACAGAAGTGTCATTAATAGTTTTTGGTTAAGGTGTTAAGAAACTGGTGATGTTGCTGAACGTCATACAGGCCGTACAAGAATAACCAACCAGATTAAAGACCGTTTTATTATGTTGCAGACTATTATGTAACTGCATCATAATTACAAATGAGGCCGCAAGAGACTAACTGTTTGTAAGTGGCCAAACTATTAGAAATAGACTGCATAAAGTAGGGTTAAATGTTCGAAGACCTGTGAGAGTGCCTGTGTTATCCAAAGGAACTCGCGCTCATCGACTTCAGTCCGCACAACAACATGCAAATTGGATAAAACGTGAGTGGGCCTCTACTTTGTTCAGAGATGAGTTCTGATTTGGATTTGCACCAAATACAAGACGGACAAGAATTTGGAGATGATCTGGCAATGTTGAACGATTGGCCACCGTGCAGGAGGTTCATAGACAGCAAGGCGGCAGTATAATGGTATGGGGTGGCATCATTCTTGGTGGAAGAGCCAATCTCGTTAGTGTGGAATGGTTTCTAAATGCAACAGACTACCGCGATATTATTCTTGAACCTATTGTTGTACGCTTTGCATAACAAGCTAGTCTCCAATTTCAATTAATGCGTCCGCATGTTGCTAAGGTCGTGAGAACATTCCTCGAAGATAATAAAATTGAGGTTTTACCATGGACTGTACAATCGCCAGTTTTAATTCCAATTGAGCATATATGGGACATATTGGGTAGACGCATTTTACAACAAAATATTGCGTTCAATACAAGACAGCAACTGTTTGAGGGCCTTTCTCAATGGAGTAGAGCAGAATACCGCAGCAAGACATTGACCATTTGATAATGAGTTTGCCTTACATATTTAGGACAATAATCAACTACCGTTGAGGTTATACACTATACTAACAAATCCTAAAGAATACTTTTTTGGGAGTTGAGTGGAAACAAATTAGTTTTTTTATTTTTTTGTTACTATTTTTTGACTTATGTCTTTTAATTTTCTTAAGAGCTATTGCGATAATTCTAAGAAAAATGTTTATTTTTTTATGTTCTTTACACCATTTTTTTATAAGCTACATTTGTGCTACAAATATTTTTTTCGATAAATACTTATTTTTTTAGATATTTGTGAAAAACTGTATAAAAACGTGATTTTTATTTTGAAAAATGAACCTTTTCATTCGCAAATAACTCAAAAAGTATTGACTTAGTGAACAAACAGTATAACACAAAAGATGCTTAGAATTAGTCAATTTATCCACTCAGGGACTTCCATAATTTTGAACGTATGTTTTGAACCCCCGAGAAGGGGTGACTTTCACCCTCAAGTAAAAGCAACCCTGAGCTGAGTCCAAATGTGAAGTAGAAGGTAAGAGAAACCTAAATCCAAATTGTCAAGCAAATCCGTCGTGACAAGGTAAATTACACCCCAAAAAGGTCATTTACTTGAGTATATGTAGGTTAGCTTTATATAAAAATATTTGAGCTACTGTCATCTTTCTTTGTATAACAACTTGTTTTATAACAGTAAAAGTATAAATATGTATTTAGCATTTTCTAGGTTTTTTTCTGCTCTCTCCTGTAAATATGACATCAGCCGCATGTATAAAATAATAATTTTATAATATAAGTTTTCGTATTCGACTTATTACCTTTTGAGTATCCATCTTACAAGTTTTAATTATATAAATAATATAAATTATCAAGAGGCAATAGGCTCCGATTACCTCCTTTTTTTACTTAATTATTTTTCAGTTCAAATCTTTCTGACAAATTTATTCTAGTTATCAACTGTTTTGTTGTTTCCCTTTTTACATAAAATCAGAGCAGTTTTAATTATTACTTATTTTACTACGTGTACCACCAAGTACCTTGAACTTATTTATTATAATATATGTACAACGATTTTTAACAAATTTTAAAATAATTTTATTCCAATTCGGTGGATTACTAGAATAATAATGTTCATTTGGTAATGACAAAATGTGAAGGCAATAATTATTTATAATAATTTGCATATTACATAAGCACTTTGAACTTTTCAATGTTAACAAATAACTGCCTGGATAATATATATTTGGGGGCCAAAAGAGTTATATTTTAGTAATTAAGATTTCCATGTTGGCCGTGACCAAAGAATAGGTATTTGTGCTACATGTTTAACAAACAAAATTCTTCGATTGTTTTCGGTAATCGCCACAAATATAGACCATGAGTTATGATTTAAAAATCTTGCTGAGTCTTGGAAAGGGGAGATTTGTAGGCTACTTCTACACGTGGGGTTTTGAACAAATACTACTAATCTACATATGATAATGATAGTAGCCGATAGAGAAATATACTGTAAAAACTTAATGCGAAAATCCCAGTAGGTGGCTGTATACCATCGTTTAAAAAACTTATACAGAAGTAAAACACTTCACATTTGTATGTAGGTATAAAACATTTAATTCAAACTTTTTTAAAAAGTGTCGTCAAAATTTACACAGGTGCATAACATGACGTTTTCGATCTCGTTCAGTTAATCCTCAGTGCCTTCTTTTGTAATTGAAGTTACCACTAAAAAAGTAGCTGTGACATCAATATATGGTTTTACATGTTTCAAAATTTAAATTCTA
The DNA here is from genome assembly GCF_040954645.1 of Diabrotica undecimpunctata. Lineage (NCBI taxonomy): Eukaryota > Metazoa > Arthropoda > Insecta > Coleoptera > Chrysomelidae > Diabrotica > Diabrotica undecimpunctata. The sequence goes on along the minus strand of NC_092803.1, from coordinate 112,734,561 downwards.
ATGTGACCCTAGGTCAATGACATTGGATAAAGATTTAATACTTAAAGAGCAACATGTTTCTTTGCTCGACTTAACACGTGGTTCTTGTCAGTTAAAACGACACAGACCAATTGTGTTGTACTATAAGAACTAGTTGGTGGAATTTTAGTATTTATTTAATTTATTCATCAAAATGACCTTAAGCTCAAACAAAATTATTATGACTCAATAGGTATTTTCAATACCTTTCAAACGGGGTATCACTTGCCATTTAAAAGTATCTGTCACAGTGGCGCTGTAACGTCATCTGTCACTATTACGTCACCTGTTATGACTAGTTGAAAAGCCTACGTCTGTTTATTACCTCCCTCCAAATTTCACTATTATAAGTACAACCGTTCAAAAGATACGAGGGGGGGAACGGACTTTTGACTAGCACTGTATATTATACAGAACAGGTATGATTAAATATTTATCATTTTAGATAGTACCAGACAAAGATTAGTTTGTCATAATTACAATATCTACTGGACAATAGAGGGGCATAGTATGAGAAAGTAAGAAAAGGGATGTAATAAAATAAGTTATTGGGTTTGGTAGACATACAGCAAAAAAATGTAAAATAAAATAATACTCAATAAAATTAAATTTTTTAATTTGTCATTATTTTTAAACTGTTTAACAATATAACATTAGGCAAATAGTTTTCTTACAATTTGATTCTGTTTCCTTCTTAACTCACCAGCTTAAGACGAAGTTTAAAATTCGAGGCAAATATATTAATAAATGATGTATTAAGACTATCTTACGAATGCTCCACGACAAAAAGAAACCATTAAATTCATGGTTTTAAGACGTTTTAAGCGAATTTGGGTTGACGAATATAGTGAAAGTTAAATATACATTGACCCAACTAATGTGTTAGATATAACTATTAGATGAATTACATCACGATAGATGGCAATTAGCGGACACATGAAAGTAAATAAATTTGTAGGCTGTTTATTAATTTCATCAAATGTGTAACTTGATCTAAAAATATTTCCATTGATGCCACTGTTAAATAACACTATGTGGGAGGGGATGTGACTCTTCAACATTCTTTTTTAAACATATGTTCAGTTTGGTTTTCCAAACCGAAATGCTAAAAAGTTTTAGCGAAACTACACAAGAAGGTAGAAAGAATTTTAAGCCCATTTTTGCAAAAATAAAACTCATATCTGGAACACGAAAATAAAAAAAGTTGGATATGGTATATTGTGGATGTGTAATCGTCTATTTTAAAAATTTTAAGGCCGGCTCTGCAAGATTATGGATTGTGATACATTTGCTGGTATAAAATAAAACTCATATCTGGAACACGAAAATAAAGAAAGTAGGATATGGTAGGTGGATGTGTAATCGTCTATTTAAAGATCATTTGCGCAATTATAGTGGTATAGTCTTCCAACGAGATACTCTCATCCACAAAATAAAGCTTGTAGATGTATGAATAAATACAGTAAGTATAGATATTTTTAAAACTGTTTTCTTTTATGATAAGGTGTTTATAGAGTGTTATATCTTTGTATTAGGATTTGAAAATTTAAGTAGGAATTACAGTTCTTTAACCTCACAGTTATATTTAGACCATAAAATATATGTTGCCTATTAAAAGTTGGCAACATTTATTGCAACGAACTCGAGATGAGATTGACAAGAATTTTATTCTCTATCTTATTTCTCTATAGCTATTGTTTAATGCGTATAAAAATAAAGCAATGACCTGTAGATATATCGATCACACTTTGAAGGTTTTCTATTCTAGGTACTTTAATGATAACACATATTTGTAATAGCAAACAGCCAAGAAAAAATGGACCAAATAAAAGCGACCTAAAAAGGAACAAAAAACGAAATAATCATGAAATAATTACGAGCAATATATTGTTATTCTCAACTCTATATGAAAAAAGCCTGAATTCGAGTAAAATATTTATTGTATCTGACAGCCAAGTTGCACTAAAAATTCTGAAGTCTACAAGTTGTGAGTTTTTAATAGTTTGGAAATGCAAGCAATCCCTAAGCAAGCGGCAAAGTACAAAAAAGTTTATTATGGGTGCCAGATGATAAAGAAGTTACTGGTTTCGATATTGCTTTTAGTCTTGCTAAAGAAGGAGCTAATATTCATTTTATCAGACCAGAACCATTTTGAGGTATCTCGACAAGCCACATCGTAGAAGATGACCCAAAAAGAAAAAAGCAACTTAGTATAACCTACTGAGAAAATACTTCAGGCCAAAAGGAAGTAGGAAGGTTATTAAAGACTTCTGCTTTCTACGAAAAAATACCAGAGATTGAGAACACTGAACTCCAAGCAATTACAGGTGTTTTCACTGGACATTGTCAATAAGATATTATCCCTGTAAAGTAGACAAATGGACGAAGGAACATGCAGATTCTGGGAAAATGTAGAGGAAACATGTTGTCTGTAAATGAATTGTAATCTTTTTCCAACATCATAAATACCCGAAACACGTCTTTCTTGAACCTGTTTAGGTAACAAACGTAACTCCGAATTAAATAATAGACTTTCTTGAAAGTCTACATCTTTTGGACTAAAGCATATGTATGGAATACACAAAAGATCTTTTACAATATTTGAGTTATTGCAGTATAGAGTTTAATCGGGATTGTTTTTCTTAACAAAGCCATTGCAAATTATAAATAAACATCTTCCAATCGAAGAAAATAATGAATCGATGTATCTAATAGTAAATTAAACTTACTGAAATATATATGTAGGCGTAGGTGCTTTAAATACTCTGTTCAAGTCGAAAAGGAAGATCTGGGCATGAATCGGTAGCAGTGGTTCAAGATTGATAAATTTGGCAAGTAACTTCTATAAAAAACAACTATCACATCAATAATGAGACATAAAATCACAAAATCGTCTTTGTAAGAGGATCTTAGTGAGAATTTTATGTTCCGCAAAATTTATGCCAGTCAGAAGGAACAGGAGAACAATAGAAGAAATATCTTTGTTTTACCCTATAAATGCAATAAATTGTTAATAAAATAACAACTACGAATTAAAACCGACGAAACGCTAACCAATTGGATATAGTAAAATAAGTAACACAACCAGCAATATTCATATTCGCCGTACAATAATTTTAGCTACGCCACTGTACATGTAAAACAATTTTTCTATTGATAAAAATAGATCGATATAACACGATTTGTTCTATCTTGGATCTATTTACACTTGAACACTAAGTGTATATACCTACATTTGTAAAATGCTGCTTTTTAGAAGCGAGAAAAAAATACAATTGGATTTAGTGCTTTATCACTAACACATATTCGTCTAATTATAAAACCATGACATTGGTTGGATACCAATCCTTAGTAAATAAAAATCCTGTTTATTCCGTTAAGAAAAATAAAAGACTTTTTGAATTATTAGGAAAAATACAACAAAAATTCTAAATAATAGGTGATGATCTTATTACCAATTATAAAACGAAGTTAAATAGAACAGTGAAAATAAAAAAAATGTATTGCATTAGGCGGTGGTCTCCAATAAACACAGTACGCCGCGTATTGTACGCTGAGCGCAGCGTGCAACTGCTGTACAAGCATACAGACGCGACATACGGCATAATTGGAGACCAGAAGACCAGTCTTAGGTTTCAAATTGGGACTATTCCAAATCTAAGTTTAGGTGAAAAGAAATAATTTTTTCATGAAAGTAGCGGTTTAATTTTATGAGATCAATGTTTAAAAACTGATCAAAATTTCCCAAAAATGAGTTTTTTAGATCCCTCAAAAAATTCGTCCCATAAACGTATTTATTTTTTGAAAGTTTTGAAAATTTTATATATAGTTTGTTTAATTAATTGAAAAAAAAACCGTTGATACTAGAACTAGAATTGGCATTCGAAAAAACAAAAATGAATAAATAATTTCAAAAGTTGTCTCACAAGTTGGCTTTCGATGCCCTTAAGATACCCACAAAATTTGGTTAAAAAATATTAATTTAATGAGTTATTTTATTTGTTTATTAAAAAGTTGATTTTTGCAATTTTAAAAATGCGTTTGTTACCATTATATTTCAGGTCTCTATAAGAATTAATTTATCTTTTTTCGTTTAGACCTGTATTTGTAAGATGTGTAATAAGAAATAGAAATATCAACGTTACACCCCCCCTCCCAAAATAGATACTTACTGAAAAATTGCATTTATAAGGTTTTGCGTTATTACTTTGCGAGTAATAAATATTTCATAATTCTTTTTTGAAGTTCGTTTTGCTGGTAACTTTTCACGAATTAAAAAAAAAGTTGTCTAAGATCAGTTTTAACCGAGATAACAATTTTATTATCATTATTTGTTTTTTTATTAATAAGACTTTAATCTCCGGTAATAAATCATTCCACCATTTAACTTTGCTTAATTTAAAAATGTTTTTCAATCTGGAAAGTGAATCATCGATACTTTCATGAAAAAATTATTTTTCTTCATCCCAATTTTGATTTAGAAAAGGTCCCAATGCGAAACTTAATACAAAATGTTTGAGTGTTTTAAAAATCTTGTTTGACTGGACTCGAAAAGAATAGTGGAATCGGTAGAAAATATAATTTAATATAATTATAGTCCAGTCTATTTTGAGATTTTGTAAATAACAAATAGGTGTTTGCTGGAAAGTATCCGAAATGACTCAGGGAATAATAATACCGAGATGAACCTCATGAAAAATTACTGAAACATTTACTGACAAAAAAAATTTCTGACTGAAATCTCTGAGAAATCGAATTAAAATTATATACTATTGTAATATTTAATTGATATGAAATTTCCTTCATATATGGTCAAAGAGAATATTACAGTGGATCCCCACCAACCACAGGAAAAAGGGAAGACCAAGAAGATCGTGGAGACAAGAAGTAAAAGGTGCAATGGAAGATAGGGGTCTACAAGTAGATGACTGGAACGATCGCAAGCGTTGGAAGCTAGGTTGCGAGAAACGGCAACAGCTGTAATAAACTCGTTATATATATATATATATATATATATATATATATATATATATATATATATATATTTCCTTCTTTATTTTTAACCTTTGTGGTCAACTAGATGGCTCAGTCGACTGGCAGGTCCTTTTCGATGTGTTCAGATTACAAGGTTCATGGTTCCAAACCGATCTCGTCAGAACTTTTAATTTTAAACGTAGAAGTTAAATTCTTAGTAGATCTGCGACTTTTACTAAGTAATACCAAGTTAGTCAATGGATGAGTACTACCGTGAGAAATAAAGATCTCATTCGTTGATCCCTAACGCATGGCGTTGAAGAACGTCTCTAATGTCTTCAGATATCAGATATTCAGATATTCAGATATATATATATATATATATATATATATATATATATATATAAATATATATATATATATATATATATATATATATATAATATATATATATATATATATATATATATATATATATATATATATATATATATATATATATATATATTGCTTTTCTAAAATCTCCAACGCCTCCAACGGTAAGGATTAATTGAATGAATAAAACCGAGCCTCAAGTTTCCAGCTTTTACCGTATTGCTCACTCATCAACCATCCGATCTACTGGCGTATTTTAAATTTAATACGCAGATCTATTTTGAGTTTTATATTAGGTTAATTTTTTTTGGCCCTCGCCCGGATTAGATCTATGAAACCTCTAGGCGACTCACATCGAGGTGAGTGCGCTGGCTTCCATGTTTATCGGATTATACCCTGTTTCTTCAGAAATTAGTAGAAACGGAAAAATCCAATTTTGCACTGATATTCAGCGGAACGAAATACATTATGCCGTATAATTTTCAATTAAAATATTTCATTGAAACGAATACGTTACTAAGTTTCATTGAGCGAAGAAAATTGTGGCCTTGGTTTATAAATAATTGTCTGCATAATTAACATTGCTATTATATTGGAAATTTTTATCTCACGAGACCTCGAATAAAAAAATAATCGAAATTGTCCGACTAAGAGTAGTCGCAAATACAAAGCACTTTTTCCAAAAATAGTACTATTATACATTGCTATTCATTGCTAACGTAGGGGTTAAATTTGATTGGTTATATATTTGGAACCGATTGACCAAAGCCTTTTCCAGAAATTTTATCGACACTCGACACTGAGTGTCACTCGACACTGAGGAGTAGGCAGAAATGAGACCTCAGTGCCGAGAGACAGTTCTTGTAATACAGAACACGATACTGGTACGTCTCGAGTGAGGGGAGTAGGCAGATTGAGACCCCGAACTCGAACCGAACCGTATCACTCTTGATAATGCCTCCAAAATGGGTGCCGAAACGTCGAGTAATAAATTTTCAACGCGGTTCTTCCCGAGAACTAAGTAATTTTCATTCATCTGACCGCGGAAATTTATCCGAACATATATATATATATATATATATATATATATATATATATATATATATATATATATATATATATATATATTCTAAAAAGACCCTTTCGGGCTTCATCCTACCTAGGACCTATAGAGACATATATCATGGTCAATAACCCCTGTGAGTCCTGCGTTGCCATGCAATAAATCTGTTGTTTAAAAAATATGTAAGAATTAACACATTTAATATGATTGAAAGGGTTTTTACCCATATATTTAGTGGCTTTACTCGTGTATACCTGGTAACTGCACTGATGATGGACTTATTAGTCCGAAAATGTTCGCGCGAAACGGTCTTTTTAGAATATATACCTTTTATAAAGGATTTTTTTAAATAAAAAATTTTGTGATTTTTGGAACACAGCCAACTACAGGAATTTCATTATCCTTGTGAATATGCAAACTATTACTAGAAATAGTCAATATGTTTATACCATAAAAAAAAATCCGATAGATTCCGAAAAAAAAATCCAATGAAAATTTAGGACTTGAGTTGAAATTTTCTTCGAAATTTTTCTTGGAAGTCGAGGACTGTTTTAACAAATTTTTGTGCGAAAACCATTGTACCGATTGACTTTTTAAGGAATTTAAATCTATGTTACTACTTAATTATATTCAGGAAGTTGCTTTTCAGAAAAAATTTTTTTTAACCCAATGCCAAAAATTTTCCAGTTACAAAAAAAGTAGAAAAAATAAAAATGTTTACTTTAATTTTTACGAACCGGCTTTTTATGCATTTATTTACAATTTTTGATGGAATAAATCTCGATATTATTACACCTAGCGATTTACAGGTAATTTGTCCGGCAAAATCTATTTGTTTATCTAAAAATTTCTAAACCTACTATTTTACACATCGTTACTGCACTATTAGAATGGTGTTTAAGGTTAATACATACAAATTAGTAAAGTAATGCCAGGTTCAGACCAAGAAGAGAAAACATCGATGAAACAGAAACATTCATGTTTTGGGACAAAGTGACAACAAATCCAATATATATTTGTCTCATCTTTGTTTTTTTTTCATATCTGAATAGTTTTGCGAGTTCTGTCTCAAGTCGATAAAGAGCAAGATTTTTTCTAGGTATTCTTCGACAAGTTTGCTGCGCATTATAAACTGCTCCTCAGTGTTGAATTGAACAACCCATAAGATCTACCAGATTTTAGAAGAAATCCTCGGCGAACATGAGAATCAATCACATGGAATCAATATATAAATACAACTGGATGGAAATCGAATCGAGTTTGTGGAAAATTTTAGATAGAAATCGTTAATATCACAACGTTGATCAGTAATATAGTAATGGGATATAAAAACTAACAAAGAAAAATAAATTTCTAATGGATGGTAAAATACTGCAATTTCTGAGAGAAATAGAACTTTTAATATTTGTAAATGATACAAACATGAAACGTTTAGGCAATATTAAAACTAGCAAAAGCTAGATCAAAACAGATAAAGCAATTTTTTGGTAAGCCACACAGTATCATGAACGATTAATTTGAAAAATTAGAACAAGAAGACCTAGTCTACATGAAAAGATATAAAAATATACCTACTGGTATAAATCCAAAATCTTAGCGAAGGTAAGAATCAAAATAAAATGTATAATGTTCAAAGACTATTAATGAGTTCCAAAGTTATAAAGGCCTAGAATCCATTGAGTAAGAAAATAAAGAAAAATCAATACAATAACAAATATCCCCTCTATAAAAATAGTAAAATAATGCGCATGCGTTGGAAAATTAGTGGCAAAAAATACAAATCAAAATAAGTGAAATCTCTGCCATATTTTTTGTAAAACAAACAGTTTTTCCTGAAATACCGAAAAATTATTGCTATTAACATTTAAAAAAGAGTCGACAAACTTGTATAAATAAATGTTAAATAAAAACTAAGTAGGTACTTACAAGTTAGAGTTCTTTTTGCTCTTCCGATTAATCCTTTAATAGAGAGTCTTTGGTAATCAGGATCTCTTCCTTCTAAATTTTTCAATGTTTCCAATGCCTTATCTTTATCCTTAAATCCTAATCCAGGAACTGTATCAGGTTTGTTTTCAGACATTATTACTCTTTGTACAAGAAAGCCGCTTTACACGAGAAAGGTTTAAAATAATAAGTGAATAGTGTTTAATTAACTAGCAATTGATAGCAACTATCATACAACTCGATCTAACGACTTCCTCTAACTGAGTTCGTTGTTTCTAATTTAAATTCAGAAGTTAGGAATACGTTTGTTACCTACTACTACTAAATTCGATAATTTTATTGTGGTATATGTGAAGCGGCACACACAGTGTCAGTTACTAAGACCCGCTCCTGTTAGTAGAAACAGCTTTAACCTTCGTCCGATTTATAAGCCAGTTTAGGTGAAATTTTATGAAATAAATCTGGCAATTAAAAAGATAAGTTGAAAATGTTTTTTAAACAAAAATCGAAGGAAAAATGTAGTAACCACGTGCTTTTTTATTAGGTATTAGAATTTCTTTATTACCTTCAGAAACTTTTATTTAAAAATAAAAACGTGTCCACTGAGATATACAGCCCAAAAGTGGAATTCTCAATCCTCAAGAGGAATTACTGACAATGTACCAGGAACATATGGCATAACATTAGACAAACCCTTTATATTTAAATAATATTAATAAACCTTTACCTCAAAACTAACATCTACAAATCTGATGGTAGTCATAAAATCACCTTAATAATTATTAAATTATATTGATATCCTATAAGAAAAAATGTACAAAAAAAAATGATTGAAGCTTTTCTTAGTCACTCCGCAAGATAGGACTAAAGCATAAATGCAATAGTACCAAACAGTCAAATATCTGGAACAACCAAAGCAACGTAGAGGTAAAGCAGGTTTCTGTCAGGTTTTGGCGCTATACAAGCTAAACAAGCCTAAAGTTACCTGAAAAGAGCCTAAATATGTGAAAACAAATCAAACTAATATGTGAAAACAAATCAAACTAATGCTATTTAGGATTTATTTGTGAAAATACAGAGTACCTACACAAGTACATTATTAGTTTTAATTTTCACTCCTCAATTAATGAGATACGTTGAATTTAACTTTAGAATCCATTATTTCTGTAATGTTAGATTCCAAACTTGAAACTTTCACCCTGAAATCCGACCGCATGTCAAGCCGATTCCTATATTTGTTTTTCATGAAGCACATGGAAGAAAATGCTTGCTCACACCGATAGGTTGTTGCAAACGGAAGGATTTTTTTCATGGTCTTGTCCCCAAGTTCTTTGTATTCCTTGCGTGCTGTTGTCCAGAAGTCTGCTATTTTCGCGCCATTAAAAATGTCCTTCATCGTACCAGAAACTCGACAAATCCACAAGCTTATCTTGTTCTTCTTCTGTTCATCTTTATCGAGTCAGGTAAACTCTGCTCTGCAGACTCCAAGAACTGTTTCAAATAAGGAAAGTTAGTGAACGACTCGTTTTCAATCCTTGCCACCCACAGCTGGCACTTTTTTAACATAGCACTGATCTTCTACTTTGAACATATCTACATTTTTCCCTTGCAAACTTAAGTTTAATACATTCAAGTGTTCAAACACGTCAGCTAAGTAGGCAGTTGAGCAAGTTCAAAAAATCTTGTCAATATCCTCCCTCGAGAGAGCCACCTTACTTCCGTATGAATAAGAAGGTGTTCATGCTCACTGCAAATCTCTTTGCACAACAAAGAAAATAATCTGGATTGCAAAGGTCGCGTTTCAATGTAGTTAACGATTTGAACTATGTACTTCGTAAAGTATCTTCTGCAAAGGTTCAGGCAATGTTTTGGCTACCAAGGCTTCACGATGAATACAACAGTGTGTCCATTTCACCTCAGGAGCTACTGCTTTGACACGAGCTTGAAGTCCTGCTTTGTGGCCAGCCATTGATTTTGCTCCATCCGTAGACAAGCTCACACATTTTGTCCATGTGACGTCATGTTTATTGAAAAAATCATTCAATGCAGTAAAAATATCTGCTTCTGTTGTGTGAAGTAGTTCGTATGAAAAAAGAAAATCTTCCAATATCTGGCCCTTCCACAAAAATCGAACAAAACACACCATTATTCCTTTTTTTGATATGTCGGTGCTTTCGTACAATTGAAGAGCAAAGATGTCGCTCATGCTAAGTCTGACCAGCAATGTATTTTTAATGATATTGGCCATACAGCGACGCATTTTAACGGCATAAAGCCAAAGTAGGGTCCCATCTAGTTTCAGTGCCAGTGGTGGTGAAGAGGGGAGGCCGAATCTGTCTTACACGAAAATATTTTTTTAGGTATATATACAAAATTATAGTTAACAATCTAAAATTTGATATAACTTTAAGTTTGCGCGATATATGTTATCAATTTTAAAGATTTAGTTTAGAGAGAAAAACTTTGTTTTCGCTCTCCTAAAAAAATTTGCAAAATGGACTTATATCGTTTTTCTCCCTGGCTCTTCATATATTTATTTTTATATCTTGCGGACCCCTCAGCCATACCTCGCGGACCCCCAGGGGTCCGCGGACTACCAGTTGGGAACCACTGATCTACACTATTCAAAGGTAAATTGCATTGAAAACCTGTCTATTTTGTCTTAAAGCTCATGTGAGGTGCATTGTGGGTTATTCGTTAGTGCCTGTTTCATTTTATACTATACTGTTTCAATGTCATTTGGGTCAGGAGTATTAGAAGGCCAAGAAAGGACTTTATATATTATGGTTTACAAAACAAGTTGCTTGTGATTCTGGATGTATAACAGGCCGCCTCGTCCTGATGAAAAATATAATTTCCGCCAGCATTTAATTCACAATAATTAGTAACAGGCTATTTTGAGGTATTTGTTGATATTTTGCAGCATTTAGGGAACTTTCAATATATTAAAAACATCTTAACCCTGAAACTGCCATTCAACCCCAAATCATCAATCATTTAGGAAATTTTGCGGAACGTTTTAAACAATCTGTGAAAAGTAATCATCAACACATAAGTCGAATTTTGATTCTTCACTAAAAATTACTCGGGACCCATCTTCTACCAACCAAGAAAGGTTATATTTTGTCCAAATAAACCTGGTTTGCTATTAATAGTGGTTTTTCCTGTGCCTAGAAGAAAATATGTGAAAGTATATTACTACGAGTACACTTTTAGGTTGTTAGCCGTAATTCAACCTTTATTATTTTTATTATATTTTTAAACTTTAATCCAGATTTATGTTTCGACTTGCAACAGCATTCCTTGACATATTTAATCGAGGTTCATGATTTAATTCAGCTGTAACTTGCATTAGAGTAATTTTTTAACGATTTTTGCACTTTTATTAATATTCTTCTATTCCTATCAGAAACTAGTTTTATCTTGTTTTATCTAATATACTTCATGTTTGATCATAATGCCTAATTACCTTACACACTGTAGTTTTCTTCTTCTTCTTCTAGTACTGATTTCACTAATGAAGGTTGGCTGTAACCATTGCAAATTCGTCTCTATTTGCTGCTTTTCTTAAAGGCATCTATGTGTTCAACCCGGTCCAGTCGCGACTGCTTTTCAGCCAGGGTATTTGTCGTCTACCAGGACTTTTTTCTTTGATTTTACCCTTCATAATTAGCTGCAACAACTCGTACTTCTCATTTCTAAGTATGTGCTCCAAATGAGCTATCTTTCTCCTTTTAATGGTGGTTAACTTCTCAGAACAGAACTTCTCTGCCTTTTTCCACTCTGTGTAAAACCATTTCGTTCGTAATATGATCGGTCCATGGTATTTTCAAAATTCTTCTAAATTTAAGTTATAAACTGTAGTTTTAATAATATTAATTTTAATTAATATTATTACTTATCTCCCTTACTCCCTTACTTCAAGGATTGTTTTATTGCAGCAATCATTTTTTGTCATCAACTCACAAATTTTTGAATTTGTAGAGATATCAGGCACCATTTTATTGAAATAGTACAGCGGTTTACTCAATTTGACAATAAATTAATTCTCTTGTGTCGTTTTTAGCAGTTACTTCATACTGTCTCATTATTTAGTTTTCAATACATACTTTGACGATCGTTATGAAATTAATAATAGGTTGTATAAAATAATATTAATTACGTGTTGTGATTATATATCATTTAAAATACTGCTTATTTGGCCTTATTATCATAACTATTAAAAAA